>NC_064826.1:120250000-121450000 GCF_024166365.1 Elephas maximus indicus
TCCAGTCAAGGTCACCAGGAACCTATGGTTTACAAATCCAGTGGACTCATTTGCTTTCTGTCCTGCTAGCCTTTGAGTCCACTGATGATATAGGCTTTTAGTTCTTAGCTATAGGCTATAGTAATCCACTGTATCAGTTAAGAATTTACGCAGCTGGAAGCAGCGAAAAACTCAGTCAATTGTGGCTTAACTAGTCTGGAATTTGTCTCATGCAATATGAAATCCACACAGCATCAAAGATGCTCTCAGTATAATGCGCCTTGTATTAAATGGTAAACAGAAATCAGGAAAGCTAGACAGGATAACCAAATTTTGTCAGACAACCCTACTGTCTTGAAGAGTTGTGTGGGCCTAGGACATATTTAGCAGAATTCAGAATGCCTGTCAAATGCAGCAGTCTTCAGAGATGGGCAGAAAAGATGTTTACCTACCGTATGAGCCCATCAGGTTTAAAGGTGTTTAAAGGAAGAAGCAAAGGATATGTGACATGAAAATGGTGTTGGGGGCAGCGTCCGACCTCCTCTAACTTCGCAAGGCAGAAGGAGAATCAAGATCAACAGCCCGAGGCTGATTCCTATGAGGCAGAGGTCAGACATGCTTCCTCTCTCTGCCATCTTCACCAGTTCTGACACCAACTGACTCTCCCATGACACTCTCTACTTCATGCTGGGTTTGATAACTCATTGCAATGGACACACAGAACTCACAGACAATACTCACGATTATGGGATTTATGAGAGAAGTAACAGATTACAATTCAGGTTAAGGAACGTTCAAGATACAGTTCTTCCATCAGGACAGCCTCTTCTCAGCTATGGCCACAGGCACGCCTTTCTCTGGCCCCACAGAGCTGCTAAGTGCCCAGAGGCACCCTTTTCCACCAGCAAGCCACCTCCTGAAGGCACTCAGCTTTCTCCCTCCGTGGGCTGGGAAGCCCATCACGCCGTCTCCGGCTAGTGCTCTGCCAGTCTCCTCGTCCTGCCGCCTCTGCTGCTGCAGTTTCTGTGCTGCTGTTCTTGCTGACTTGCCATCTCCAGTGTTACAGCTCTGCCTCTGGGTCTAGGAGGTTCTTGGTGCAGGGACCCCAGGTCCAAAGGGCACACTTCCTTCCTGGCTCTTCTTCCGTGGTGGTGGTGAAATCCTCCTCTCCCACCGCTGGGATGGCTCATTTGAAGCCTAGTGGGATGGCAAAACTGACCAATCCTCTTCGTAGGCCACAATTACCTTATTTGCACAGTCTCACTCATGGTGCAGTGGTTAAGTGTTTGGCTACTAACCAAAAGGTTCGAAGTTTGAATCCACCACCCACTCCTTGGAAACCCTATGGGACAGTTCTCCTCTCTCATATAGGATCTCTATGAGTTGGAATCAACTCGATGGCAATGGGTTTAGTTTTGATTTTTACTCAATCACTTGGGTGGGAGTTACAAGACCATGATAAGAAAGGCCACAAAAAAGCGATTCATCGCACCATGGTGACTTAGAAGCCAGACATGCAAACCCATCAAGTGAGGGCCTGGAGTCAAATGAAGGTCCCTTATAGGTCCTGAGTGGCAGGCGTGCAGTAAGCATCACCCTTTGGGGAGACCTAATGGACCCTCCCCGCAGCCAGGGCAAAGTGCAGCCGTTACCACACTCAGTTATGTTTAAGATAACGTGGCTTTTTAGAGTAACGGTTGTGCAATTCAATTTTAAAAAGGAATATATAGTTTGTATATATTAAAGTATAATTTTTTCCTCTGGTTTATGTGCACATTTTTTTTCTTTTTAACAGTTTTATTGAGATATAGAGCTTGCGTACCACGAAATTGACGTTTTAAGTGTACAATTCAGTGACTTTTAGTAAATTTAGAATTGTGTAGCCATCCCCACAATCCAATTTTAGAACCTTTCCCTCACCCTAAAAAGAAGCCTGTGCCCATTTTTAGTAACCGCCTAGTCCCCCTATCAAAAACCTAAATGTGCAATGAAGCACCAGAAATCAGTGTGACAGAATATATTCATCGTGAGTAGATACAATTCAAATCTGGCAGCATCAACCTAGAAGTATAGGGAAGATGCTCCGGTAGAGGGGATAGTGAAAGCAGGTTATTATGTGTGTGGGATCCGGGCAGGATAGTCTCCTGAAGGTCACTGTAACTCTCCCAAAGAGCCCAATGCCTAAGGCAAAATGGTCTCTACTAAGCTGCTTACTGGAAACCCTGGTGGCATAGTGGTTAAGTGCTATGGCTGCTAACCAAGAAGTCGGCAGTTTGAATCCACCAGGAGCTCCTTGGAAACTCTATGGGGCAGTTCTACTCTGTCCTATAAGGTTGCTATGAGTCGGAATCGACTCGATGGCAGTGGGTTAAACTGCTTACTAGGCTATTGCTTGACTTGAAGGTGACTTTAGGAAAACCAGTTTCATAAAGGCTCAAGGTTCAAAAGGACACCTAAGGGCAAATGGCCTGGGTGGATCACCCCAAATCCATGGACCCAGAAATCTGGATTCCAGGAGAATTAAAAGGATTTTTTCACACCCTATGAATGGACCACTAAACAGTAACAAGCGCCTGTAACTCCATTTTAAAATGTGTAGTTGAAAATTGATTTGGACTTATGATTTCAAATTGAAATATTACAAAGTTTATGTATTGCACTTTAACCATTAAAGAGACATTTAGGCCCAACATATTTAAAAGTTTAAGTTATTAGATTTATCAGAATTATTTAATACTCAGGGAGACTTTATTAATTTGAAGAGTTGGTTGCTTTAAAAGGAAATAAAATACATTAAACTTATATATGAAAAAAACTCCAGAAAAAAAAATCAAAATTTTTAGCAATTATTTTAAAATTTCAATTTAATTGAAGATGTACAACAAAAGAAGCTTAAAATGCTGACCCAGTTATGGATTATGTCTTTGTACATTCAATATTTACAATGAACTCATTTTGACACAGCATTTCAACAAGATACAGACACTAAAGTATCATTTTGATATAAAAAATTTATAAAAGCAGTTTAAGATGTTTGAAGGTGTTACAGAGTAACATGACTTGTAAGGCAAACTTAAAGCCCAGGAAAGAACTAGGTTTTACTTGTGTCGCTTTTAACAATTAAATACCAATTGTTAGAACAAAATAACCCTTGAATTGTTTTTCGACATGAAAACGCCATCTCCAAGGGCAGCTCCACAGCCACCGCTGCAGCAGGTGCGGGACCACGTGCCCTCCATACCTCCGTGCTCTGTCTTTAGCTTGTCACTTCCTGGCTGCAGGATGGCTGCTGCTCCTACTCAGGTGTCACGTTCAAGTTTTTGCAGACAGGAAGAACTGGGAACGGGAAAGAAGACAGGCAAAGGCAAGCAGTGATGCCACCACCCACAGCTTGTCCTATTTTAAAAGCTTTTCAGGAGCCCTGCCCAGCAACTTCCACTCTTGGCTGCAAGAAATCCAGGATGATGAATATTTTAATCTGACTACACTGCCCCAAAGGAACCCCGGGCACTTTTGGAGAGGGAGGGGAGAGGGATATGCTGTGTAGACAGCGGGTGGTGTCTGGTGTACCAAGGCTGACTTGAGCAGGAATGGAGCTGACTGGGAGCTACTGGGAATTCTCGAACCCCTAGAAAAGCAGCCAGAAGCCCAGCCCAGAGGGCATCACAGGCCCAGCTGCTGCTGGCTCCTGAGGTGTGAGTGGGGGAGGATACAGCTGCTGCATCCAGCCCCAGCTTCTGCCCACCCCCTCCCCGCCCCCGTGCCTTCACTGTAAGGGAAGCTGGGAAAGGGGGTCGGCCTCCACTCAGACACCAAGGGAGGGGCAACAGTACCCAAAACATGAAGATGAGGCTTAAATTAGTTAACACAGAATTTTAGGAAGCGTTAGTTGCTATTTTTAAAGGTCATTATTTAATTCTCATAGACATTCATCTTTTGAAGTAGATACTAGTGTGATCCCTGTTTTCCACCAGAAGAAACAGGCTTAGAGAGGTTACAGAGCTTGTTTGAAGTCACACAGCTACCAAAAGATAAGCCAGTAATTCCGCCAATTCCTTCCCGACTCCGACCCTGTGCTCACCTCCATCCATGTCCTGGTTTGCACAAGTTGTGTCCATTTTCACAGGTTCGGCTGCATTGGAGCTTGCATTTGGCTTTGGCGTGGGTTTGGGTTTGCAATCAAAGGTAAGGCCAACTTTTCCCATGAGGCCAGTTTCCCAGGCTCCTGGGGTGGTTTTGGTAAAACCTTGTGGTGACCGTCTGGTGTCTTCCTCTGATCCTAGTAGCAGAATTGCAGCAGGTGAGGACAGAAGCAAAAGAGGAGACAGGGGCAGAGAAAGGTTCAATTCTCTGCCCAGAACCAGCTACAGGATTTGTGGGGCCCAGGGCAAAATGAAAATGTGAGGCCCCTGGCTCAGAGGCTATTAAGAATTTCAAGATGGTGACAATAGAGCATTAAACCAAGTGTGGGGCCCTTCTAAGCTTGAGGCCCCATGCACTGCCTGTGAAACCAGTCCTGCCTCTGCCCTGGTGACAAACCCTCTTGTTTGTGGCAGGCCTCTCCACCAGAAGCTGTCCCTGTACCAGGGATTTGGCAGCACGTGTTGGAGCTAGGACCCCTCTAATCAAAGCTCTGATGCTTGTAATGGGTGGCTTTGTTGCACAAAGACAGCAAATCTGCCTCTTCCCAGAAGGGCTGCTGAGCCCCCTCTTCCCTCCAGCCTTTCCAGCGCCCACTCCCATTCTGGTCCACTCCTCCTTCAGTATACCAAGGTCTTTACCTCTTTTCTATTGGGGACGGAGCCCTGGCCCCCTTTTTGTTAGCTGCATTGACAGGATGGGTCACCAAGGCTTTCCCTGAACCTCTCCCACATGGACTCACCTAGTAAGACAACCAAAAAACCAAACCCAACCTGTTGCCATCGAGTTGATTCCAGCTCATGGCGAACCTCCGTGTAATAGAGTAGAATTGCTCCATAGGGTTTTCTCAGCTGGAAGCAGATCACCAGGCCTTTCTTATGCAGTATCACTAGGTGAGTCCAAATTATGTCAGCAGTCAGGTGTAAACCATTTGTGCCACCTAGGGACCTGTCATGAATTGAATGGTGTCCCCCCCAAAATATGTGTATCCATATGGCTAAGCCATGATTTTAGTATTGTGTGATTGTCCACCATTTCGTCATCTGCTGTGATTTTCTCGTGTGTTGTAAATCCTACCCCTATGTTGTATGAGGACACGGGATTAGTGGCAGTTATGTTAAAGAGGTGGGACTCAATCTACAAGACTAGATTGTGTTTTAAGCCAATCTCTTTGAGATATAAAGGAGGAAATCAAGCAGGGAGTTGGGGACCTCACACCACTAAGAAGACAGTGCTGGGAGCAGAGTGCTTCCATTGGACCTGGGGTTCCTGTGTGGAGAAGCTCCTGGACCAGGGGAAGACTGATGATAAGGACCTTCCTCCAGAGCCAACAGAGACCAAAAGCTTTCCCCTGGAGCTGGCACCCTGAGTTTGGACTTCTGGCCTACTAGACTGTGAGAGCATAAACTTCTGTTTGATAGACCAGCCACTTGTGGTATTTCTGTAATAGCAGCACTAGATAACCAAGACAGTACATAAGGACAAATACTCTTATTTTAGAGAAGTTTTTTTCATTTTTAACACCAGCATCTGTGGTGCATCACATTCTGGTTTCATGTTTATATAATAATAAAACTTTTTTTGTCTTCTATTTTTTTCCTGGTAGCTCAGTGGTTAAGAGCTTGGCTGCCGACCAAAAGGTCAGCAGTTTGAATCCACCAGCTGCTCCTTGGAAACTGTATGGGGCAGTTCTACTCTGTCCTGTAGGTATCAGTCAGAAGTGACTCCACAGCATTGGGATTTTTTTGTGTGTGTGTGTGGAGAGGTATTCTGGGTTGAGAGTAGATTTCTCTAGAGAAGCAAGACCATTGAAGTGTGTATACATATATGTATACGTATACACAGAGAGAGAGAGAGATTTATCTCAACTGCTTATGCAGTTGTAAAGGCCGGCAAGTCCCAAGTTCATGGGTCAGGTGTCAGGCTTGAGGCTTCTGACTCGTAGTTGCAGGGGCTGACGAACCCAAGATTCATAAGTCAGATGGCAAGCTGCTGGCTCACAGGCTGTGCAGTCCAACAAATCCCAAGACTGGCAGACAGTACAGCAGGCCACTGGCTCATATCCCAAGAACAAGTGATCAGATGATGATGAGCTGGATGCAGTATCCAGAATGAGCAAAACCGGTGAGCTTAGTCAGAACATCCATATATACAGTATGCAGGCCACACCCCCCAAGGAAACTCCCCTGACAACTGATTGGCTGATCATATCAGATCATATCATGGAGGTGATTACATTATATCACAAAGTGGAGGATACCTATATTATTACATAACTGCCGACTTACATCATCACATAACTGCCAAACAAACCACTGAGAATCATGGCTCAGCCATGTTGACACACAGCCTTAACCATTACATTAACTTTTCCCCAATGTCCATGCCAGTCCTCATGCCTGCCCTGAGGTCCAGAGTGCTCTTCCAGGCACTGTCCCTTCTCAAGGCTTGTCCCCTGTCTACAAGGGAGGTGGTATAATACCCATAGACCCAATTCCTATGGGTCCCCTATTAGGTGCCAGATGGTTCCTCATCTAAGGCACTCTGGTTTCTTGTCCTCTTTCTTAGTGTTCACAGTGTCCAAACATGTCCTCCAGGAGGAAGGGAGGTATTAAGGTTGGGATGGTGGGGAGAGAAGCAGGGAGGTTGAAGGATATTTTGACAGTCTTAAAAAAAAAAAAATCACAAGATTAAATTTATGTACAAACTCTAAGCTTTATTTGCAATTCATGAGTTGGGGAGTGTATGCTCTGGAAGTCAGGCAAGAGCTGTGAAGGACGAGAGAAAGACCCCAAACTTATATGAATAAAGTGGAGTCAGAACAACTAAGTAATGCTAGGCGAAAAGCGATTGGTTAGTTCTAAGTCACTTTCCTTATACAGCATACTGAGGCAGCAAGCACAGATTGGTTGACTTAGATTTTGGCTTCCGGAAAAGTCAAGCATATACAGGAAATAGAAACTAGCTAGGTTTGTTTCACTGATGTGGGGCTTAACGTAAGTGACTCCATCTTGGGCCTAATATAGTCAGGTTAACAATCCTTCCCCTTTGATCTTACTCTCAGTTTTTTGAGAGGCATGGTCAAAATTTAAGGTAACTCTTTCCAGAAGCAATTATTTTCTGCCTTGAATTTTTTTGTTGATACCATGTGTTTTCATTAGTGGAAGCATGATGAATCACTGAGTGTTGTTGAATTTTTGGAAGGTACTATGGATTTTTTTCTTGCCCCCTCCCACAAGTCTACTCTTTTAGTCCAGAGGGACAACCATGGTCCCACTAATTCTACCCCCAGAGCCCACCTCCATGTCCTCTGGCACATATGTGTCCCCAAAAAGTTTTCCAAAATTTCTATTTTTCCTACCAAAATTGCACTCACCTAAAATAACACCCTGTGGAAAGTAATTTGTGGCACATGCCTATGTTTTCAGTTTCAAATAGTCATAAAGGCTCTTGCCTTGCAGCAGCATGCACTATCAGTGGGAAAGCAGCTTCCCAATGAACCTAAGAGGCAAAAATATTGGTGGGCAACTGTATGTCCTATTGGCCATGAAAAGGGTAAGGCACTATTCTCGGTTACCACATTGTCACTGGGGAAGGTGTCTGCATATTGTTCACAGATCACATTGTTAGGTTCATATTCTTGAAAGTCAACCAATGCTTAATTTTTCCTTTGTTGTTCCAGTCTTAATGAGATCATTTGATGATTCATTAGCAGCTGGGAACAACTGTTAAGATCTTTGAGAGAATATAATGAATAAGGGGGACCACAATTATAAAGAAAATAATGTCCAATGTTTGGAGAGCAATTTGGAGCAAAGGTCACCATAAGCCAAACTAACTGAGGTCAAATAGGTTGAAAAACGGCCTCGAGTTAAGTTTTATTTGTTTAAGCCAAGTGGCTTCTTTTTCTGTTTCATGTAATTGAATCTTGGCTTCCCCAGAAGCGTGGATCCAAGTACAACAGCCACCCCACAGGCTATTCCCTGCTCAAAAAGGGGATTGCAGGAGACTATCCTATTATCTAGGACAACTTTGACTAAGGATTCTAAAGAGTTTTTGGGGGGCTGATATTGCCTAGCAGCAGATTCTGCAATATTTTCTAAGATAATTGACAAATTTCTAATCATGCATTTGTTAGTGCTGATTCCTAGCCATGGAAGGAGGGGTCTACCTAAAAAACAAAACCTGAATCATGAACACTTCCTGGTAATTCTGATTTACCATATTTTTTACACAAATAACAGGTGTCTTCTGTGTTTGTTTGGCAGCTGTGCCCTCCCATGAGGTATTTTCATAAGTGTGCTATGCTCATTTTTTTTTTTCACAGCGACATGTGGAAGAGGATTGGCATGGCGGTGTTTGTAAGAATGCCTCATGGGAGGAGGATAGGGCAGGAGAACAGGTGCAGAAGGCACACATTATTTGTGTAAAAATATGGTAGTTCTAATGTGAAGGTTAACAGTGGCAGTCCAGTGGGCCATTTCTGATTGATTGTGGCTGGACAAAACAGTCTCCAATACTGCAAGAGTGTACTGTCCCATCAAAAGCCACTCATTAAGGCATGTTACTGCCTATTGTGTATACACATTGTCAGAGTTTTGAGCAAAATAACAAGTTTCCCCACAGATAAATATGTACCCAGAAGGAGCACATAATGCCCCTCCTAGGATCTGATTATTAACAGATTCATTTTCTGGAATACAGGTAGTCCCAGACTTGGAACATATTCAAGTTATGAGAAACTGCACTTATGACCATCTGTTTTTTTTTTTTTTTGTACATCTTGTGTTAGTAGCATGCAGTATATCCAATGTTGCAGCATGTAATTTGCTGATGTTATCATTCTCAGATGTATGCTCACAGATGTTCAATGTTATGATTATAAAGATACTGATAATAAAAGACAATAATTATGGAAACTAAAAAAAAATGAGCTATTCAAATTATGTCAGAACCAACTTACAATGGAGTCATTGGAAAGGAACCGTGTCTTAAGTTGGGAACTACCTGCACTTTGATTTGTGCTTTCAATCCATGATTCCACAAGGCTATTATAGCATATGGAACAGAATCCAAATAAGATTGTCTTTATTCTGAGTATTTGGCATAGTTGTGCGACTAGGTGTGGGCTTTTTCCAGTATATGTTTGATTGGAGCAGGTTTTGTCCCAGTAAGTACAAAACTGGGAAAGATCATGAACGGTGGTATTTATAAAAATGTCTTTTGAGGCACTCAATTTTTTGATGCTGATTGTACTGTTCAGATAACAGGAGTTGAAAGATTTAGGCAAGGCACCGGCCGATTAGGGTGTAAGAGTCAAACCCCAATGACCACTGAAGTAGTTGTCCTGTTGTTATCCATAGTGGCATTAGGAACTCTGGAAAAATTAATTATGGGACAGGCCAATGGGTCTTGGGAGTCATGAATAGAACAGGGCTTAAAGTGACAAATCCAGCAGGTGATGAGGGTCATTGCACACCCCCCCACACACACACACTTCACAATGGCCTGGGTGATATGAACAAGAGAGTTATCTTTCCGGGCCAGAGCAAAGGACAAAAGTGAGAGTAAAACAAGAGTTTTCGTATTAAATAACATGAGAGTAAAAGGAGACAGAATAAACGTTCTCTAAGAAGAGTCTTCTTCAAGAAGAGTAAGAGTGTAAATGAGGGAAAGAAAGCCCATAGGTTCTTGTTGCATGATCTTGGGAGGAATCTGTCTATCTTGTGATGTCAGCAACATCTCTCCCTGGTTAGTTTGATTTTTAAGTGTCCTGTGGACAGATGGAGCCCTGGTGGCACAGTGGTTAAGAGCTCAGCTACTAATCAAAAGGTCAGCAGTTCAAATCCAACAGCTGCTCCTTTGAAACCCTATAGGACAGTTATACTCTGTCCTACAGGTTCACTATGCGTCAGAATCAACTTGTCAGCAATGAGTTTGGTTTTGGTGGACAGAAAGGACCAAGTCAGGTGGGGCCAATTTTAGCTCAAATATGTGTACCCACAATTTGAAGCCTTGTAATTTGGCCCTCAATGAGATGGATTGGCACAGTGGCTGCAACAATGGGCTCAAGCATAACAATGATTGTGAAGATGGCACAGGACTGGGCAGTGTTTCATTCTGTGGTACCTAGGGTTGCTATAAGTTGGAACCGACTCAACAGCACCTAACACAACAACAACAATTTGGCAGCAATATCAGTGGTTAAAAGCACTCAGTAAGTGGCTTGGTTTCAAGATGATGGCCTAGCCGGACACACCACTCTGTCCCCCTACAGCAAAGATGAGAGAAATAAAGTAAAACAGATATAGATGACAACACTGGAAAGCTGAGCATCAAATGAAAGGATATAGAATTAGACCAAACACCAACTGGAAAAAGAAGCTGAATAACAGCAGCGAACTGGGAGAGATAAGGAGTAGAGGTGTACTGCCAGACAACCTGGCACAGCAGGGACATTTTGAGACAAAGCCAGCAGTGACCCTGGGTGAGAAGCACAGGGAGACATCATGGAGCTCCCAATAGGAGACAGAGAAACTGTGTTGACATACCTGGAGTGAAGCAAGGTGAGAAGGACATGAACTGGAGTTAAGGAAGGAAAGTACAGGAGGGAGGACCAGAACTTCAGGGATCCTGGTGTACACAGAACAGGGAGGGAGCCAGGACCCAGAGACAGGGTGACTCTCCAGCAGTGGTACCTTACCAGTAGGGCAGGTGGCAAGCACAGAGGAATAGATGTACCCCATCTTTATTTAATTCTCTCTCCCCCCATCTCCCACCCCACCCCTCCCCTGCTGGAGACAGGCCCTGCACACACCACCAGCTGCCCACCTTACCCTTCCTCTCCCCTGCTAGAGAGAGTGCCTGTGCAAACCCTGGCCCCCTCCCACCCCATTCCTTCTCTGCCTAGGAGAGTGCCTGTGCTCCCTCTGGCCACCCACCCTGCCCTCTCCCATTGGAGAGAATGCCTGCATGTCCCCTGTATGCCCACCTTACTCCTTACCTGTCACTCACCAACTTGGTGAGTGGCTGTGAGCATTCCTATACCTCTGGATAGCACCTGCCCAGTACGCCCTCTGCCATCTCACACTAACGGTGAACAGCAATGAGGGCTCACCCTACTCGTTGTTGCCCCATGCAACTGGAAGTAGAAAGTGAACACCCTTCTGCTGCCAGGTGAGTGATCATCAAAGCACCCCCTTTCTTCCCACACTGATAAACCAAAACAAAACTTAAAAAATCATAAATAAATAAAACAACACCTTAATGCCTCAGAGACAGTGGATAAAGAACCAGATGAGATGGTTCAATCAAATAACCAAAATAAAGGGGTAGAAAATCTTCCTGAGGGAGAGATGGTAATGGAACTGCCTGATAAGAAACCCAAACAGCT
Organism: Elephas maximus indicus; assembly: GCF_024166365.1. NCBI lineage: Eukaryota > Metazoa > Chordata > Mammalia > Proboscidea > Elephantidae > Elephas > Elephas maximus. Next base: position 120,261,513 of record NC_064826.1, read on the forward strand.
TATATATATGATCCTCAAAGAGATCAAGGAAAACACAGAGAAAACCCTAGAAGAATTCAGGGAAATAATCCAAGAACAAAATGAAAAATTAAATAGACAATTAGAAATTATACAAAAATAGCATTTAGAAATCCAGAATATTAACAACAAAATATCATAAATAGGTAACCCAATGAGAGAAAGTAGAACTAGAATTAAAACAATGGAAGAAAGAATTAGCAAAACAGAGGACAAATCTCTTGATACCAGTCTGTTTGAGGAACAAGCAAAAAAAAAAATTTTTTTTAATGAAGAAAGCATAAAAGTTATGTGGGATACTATGAAAAGGAATAATTTATGAGTGATGGGAATCCCAGAACAGTAGGAGGCAAAAAAAAAAAAAGGCAAAAAGAGTCTGTGAAAGTTTCTTGGAAGAAAATTTCCCTGGTATCATGAAAGATGAGAAGATTTCCATCCAAGAAGCTCAACAAACCCCATACAAGACAGATCCCAAAAGAAAGTCACAAAGACATAATCAAACTTTCCAAGTCCAAACATAAAGAAAGAATTCTGAGAGGAGCTCGAGGAAAATGAAATATCACCTACAAGGGACTCCAATAAGACTAAGCTCCGATTTCTAGGCAGAGGTGATGCAGGCAAGAAAATAGGATGACATATATAAAACTCTGACAGAAAAGACTTGCCAACCAAGAATCACATGCCCAGCAAAATTGTCTCTCAAATGTGAGGGCAAAATTAGGACATCCCCAGATAAACAGAAATTAAGGGAATTTGTAAAAACCAGACCTTACAAGAAACATTAAACAGAGTCCTTCAGATACAGAACCAATGACAGCAGACAACAACCTGAGAAAAAGCCACACCAAGATGTCAACCCAGACAGAGAAATCTCAAAAGTAAAATAAAGCTACAGAACCCAAAACGGGGAGCCAGAGATGTCAATCTGAAATCGACGGCAACTATAAAACAAAAAAGGGGAACAAATGGTGTCATTACAGAACTTCCATATGGAGAGGAAGTCAAAGTGATATCTAAAAACAACAGACTGTTTTAAACATAGGATGATAAAGGTAAACCTCACAGTAATCACAAATTAACACACCTACCCACCAAAATAAAAAAGACCTGATAAACACAAAATCTACAAAAATGAAGGAAATGAAAAGATAATCCACGAAAAAAAGAACTTAGCACAGAAAATTATGCATAACAAAGAAACTGTCAACACCACAAAAAAAGAATAACAAAATGACAGCAGTACATTAGTATTTATCAATAATCATACTGAATGTAAACAGGATAATCACACCAGTCAAGAGATGGAGAGTGGCAAAATGGATTAAAAAAAAAGGCCCATCAACATGTTGCCTATAAGAGACACACCTTAGACACATATAAAGAGGTTAAAAATCAAAAGATAAAAAAAAAATCAAGCAAACAGTAACCAAAAAAGAGCAGAAGTAGCCATCTTAATCTCTGATAAAATCTGCTTTAAATCAGACTCTATCCTAAGTGACAAGGGAGGACATTATATAATTATTAGGGATCAATCCACCAAGGGGACATAACCATAATAAATATCTACGCACCCAATGACAGAGCTCCAAAATACATAAACCCTAAGAGAAACGAAAACAGAAATAAATAGTTCTACAATAATAGTAAGATATTTTAACACACCAATTTTGATGATGGAAAAAACAACTAGAAAGAAACTCAACAAAGACACAGAAGATCTAAATAAACAATCAACTGACTTGACTACATAGACATATACAGAACACCCCACCAAACAGCAGGACGGTACACATTCTTCTCCAGTGCACATGGATCATTCTCTAGAATAGAGCATCCTAGGCCACAAAGCAAGCCTCATTAAAAAAAAAAAAAAAATCAAAATAACAAAAAACATCTTCTCAGATAACAATGCTATAAAATTAGAAATCAATAACATGGAAAAAACATGGAAAAAATCAAATACTTGGAAACTAAACAATGCCATGCTTAAAAAGCACTGAGTAATAGAAGACATTAAAAAGGGAATAAATAAATCGCTAGAATCAAATGAGAATGAAAATACAATACACCAAAACCTTTGGGACACAGCAAAAGCAGTGCTCAGAGGCCAATATAACAATAAACACATACATCAATAAAGAAAAAGGGCCAAAATCAACACCTTAACCAGACAGCTCAAATAGAAAAAGAGCGGCAAAAGAAGTCCACAACCACCAGAAGAAAGGAAATAATAAAGATTAGAACAGAAATAAACAGAAAAACAATTGAAACAACGAACAAAACTAGAAGTTGATTCTTTGAAAGGATCAATAAAATTGACAACCCACTGGCCAATTGAACAGATGGAAAAAAAGAGAAGATGCAAATAACCAAAATAAGAAATGAGGTAGGCAGCATCATAACAGAACCACTGAAATAAAAAGGATCATAACAGAGTAATACGAAAAATTATACTCAAAAAATTTGAAAACCTAAAAGGAATGGACAAATTCCTAGAAACACACTACCTACCTAAAATAACACAAACTGAGGTAGAAAATCTCAACAGACCCATAACAAAAGAAATTCAAGAGGTCTTAAAAAAAAAAAAAAAAAAAAACTACAAACAACAACAAGCCCAGGTCTAGAGTGTTTCACTGGAGAATTTTACCAAACATTCAGGAAAGAGTTAACACCAATACTGCTTAAACTATTCCAGAAAATAGAAAAGGAAGGAATACTCCCAAATTCGCTCTACGAAGCTAGCATAACGCTGATACTAAAGTAAGGCTAATACACCACTAAAAAAGAAAATTATAGACCAATATCCCTCATGAACATTGATGAAGAATTCTCAACAAAATTCTAGCTAATAGAATCCAACAGCATATAAAAAAAAATAATACATCATGACCAAGTGGGATTCATACCAGATAGGCAAGGATGATTCCACATTAGAAAATCAATCAACGTTATCCACTGCATGAAAAAACAAAGGAAAGAATCACAGGATCATCTCAATCGATGCAGAAAAGTCATTTGATAAAGTCCAACACACATTCTTGATAAAAACTCACCAAAATAGGAATAGAAAGGAAATTTCTCAACATAATTAAAGGCATAGACACAAAACCAACAGTCAACGTTATTCTCAACGGAGAGAGACTGAAAGCATTCCCCCTGAGAACCAGACAAGGATGCCCTTTATCATCACTCTTAGTCAACATTGTACTGGAAGTCCTAGCTAGAGCTGTAAGAAAAGAAAGAGAAATAAAGGTATGATGGTTAACGTTGTGTGTCAGCTTGGCTGGGCCATGATTCTCAGTGGTTTGACATATTATGTATGATGGCGTGATCACTTCCACAATGGGATTTGATATTATGTGATCACCTCAATGGTGGTACCTTCTGATCAACTGAAAGGGAGTTTCCTTGGGTGTGTGGCCTACCTTGAATGTAAGTGGATATTCTGGCAAGACTCACAGGCTTTTACTTGCTCTGGATCCTGTGGCTGGCTCCTGTTTGTCTGCCCTCCAGTTCTTGGGACTTGAGCTAGCAGCTTACCTGCAGTTGTGCCTCCCGATCTTGGGATTTGTTGATCTTCACAGCCTGTGAGCAAAAGGCCTGCTCTCTGACCTGCTGATCATGGGTTCACAGGCCCCATCCCCCCGCCCCCGGCTGCATGAATCAGGAGAAGCCTCTATGCTGACCATGGACTTGGACATCCCAGTCTCTACAACTGCATGAGCCATTTCCTTGATATAAATCTCTCTGTACATATTTATATGCTTTACTGGCTTTGCTTCTCTAGAGAGCTCAGCCTAAGACAAAGGGCATCCAGATTGGTAAGTCAGAAGTAAAACTATCACTATTTGAAGACAATATGATCCTATACATAGAAAATTCCAGAGAATCCACAAGAAAGCTACTGGAACTAATAGAAGGATCCAGCAAAGTGTCAGGGTACAAGTTCATTGTACAAAAATCTGAAAAGGAAATCAGGAAAACAATAACATTTATAATAATCCCCCCAAGAGATAAATACTTAGGAATAAACCTAAGTAGGGACGTAAAAGACTTATACAAAGAAAACTATATTACTGCAAAAAAAAAAAAGAAAGATACCTTCATTAATGGAAACACATACCATGCTCATGGATAGAAAGGCTTAAATTTGTGATAATGTCAATAATACCCAAAGCAATTTATAGATACAGTGCAATCCTGATCCAAATTCCAACAACATTAATTCATGAGATAGAAAAACAAATCACCAACTTTACATGGAAAGGAAAAAGCCCCCAGGTAAGTGAAGATTACTGAAAAAGAAGAACAAAGTAGGAGGCTTCATATTACCCGATCTCAGAACCTACTCTACAGCTACAGTAGTGAAAACAGTTGTACAACAATAACAGACACATAGACCAATGGAAGAGAGTTGAGAACCCAGAAATAAATCCATCCACCTATGGACACCTGATCTTTGACAAATAGTCAAATTCAACTAAATGGGTAAGAGACAACCTTGTTGTTGCTAGGTGCCTTCGAGTCAGTTCCAACTCATAGCAACCCTATGCACAACAGAACGAAACACTGCCCGGTCCTGAGCCATCCTCACAATCGTTGTTATGCTTGAGCTCATTGCTGCAGCCACTGTGTCAATCCACCTTGTTGCGGTCTTCCTCTTTTCTGCTGACCCTGTACTCTGCCAAGCATGATGTCCCTCCTGACAACATGTCCAAAGTATGTAAGACACAGTCTCGCCATCCTTGCTTCCAAGGAGCATTCTGGTTGTACTTCCTCCAAGACAGGTTTGTTTGTTCTTTTGGCTGTCCATGGTATATTCAATATTCTTCGCCAACACCACAATTCAAAGGCGTCAATTCTTCTTTGATCTTCCTTATTCATTGTCCAGCTTTCATGTGCTTATGATGCAATTGAAAATACCATGGCTTGGGTCAGGTGCACCTTAGTCTTCAAGGTGACATCTTTGCTCTTCAACCCTTTAAAGAGGTCCTTTGCAGCAAATTTACCCAATACAATGCGTCTTTTGATTTCTTGACTGCTGCTTCCATGGCTGTTGATTGTGCATCCAAGTGAAATGAAATCCTTGACAACTTCAATCTTTTCTCCGTTTACCATGATGTTGCTCATTGGTCCAGTTGTGAGGAAGAGACAACCTTAGGGGACCTAATTTATGGCATAAATAGAATATCAATCATAACTAAAAATGCACTAACTCCAGATGATAAATGAGATGACTGGGATCTCCTCAAAATTAAATACTTATGCTCATCAAAAGACTTTTTTAAGAGGGTAAAAAGAAAACCTACAGACTGGGAAAAATCTTTGGCTACAACATATCTGTTAAAGGTTTAATCTCTAAAATATACGGAAAATGTCAACAACTCAACAGTAAGAAGACAAGAAACCCAATCACAAAATGGGCAAAAGACTTGAACAGACACTACACCAAAGAGGACATTCAGGCAGGCAACAAATACTTAAAAAGATGCTTGTGATCATTATCCATTGTTGTTGTTAGGTGCCATCAAGTTGATTCCAACTCTAGGGTCCCTATGTACAACAGAATGACCCAATGTACAATAGAACGAAACACTGCCCAGTCCTGCCCCATCTTCACAATCTTTGCTATGTTCGAGCCTATTGTTGCAGCCACTGTGTCAATCTATCTCATCAAGGGTCTTCCTCTTTTCCGCCGATGCTCTACCTTACTAAGCATGATGTCCTTCTCCAGGGCCCGGTCCCTCCTGCCAATATGGCCAAACTACGTGAGGCAAAGCCTCGCCTTCCTTGCTTCCAAGGAGCACTCTGGCTACGTTTCTTCCAAGAAAGACTTGCTCGTTCTTCTACAGTCCACGGTATATTCAATATTCTTTGCCAACACCATCATTCAAAGGCATCAATTCTTCTTTGGTCCTCCTTATTCATTGTCCAGCTTTTATGCATATGAAGTGATTGAAAATATCATGGCTTGGGTCAGGCACACCTTAGTACTCAAAGTGACATCTTTGCTTTTTGTAGGTCCAAGTAAAATGAAATCCTTGACAACTTCAATATTTTCTCCTTTTACCATGATGTTGCTTATTGGTCCACTCGTGAGAATTTTTGTTTTCTTTATGTTGAGGTGTAATCCATACTAAAGGCTGTAGTCTTTGATCTTCATCAGTAAGTGCTTTGAGTCCTCTTCACTTTCAGTAAGCAAGGTTGTGTCATCTATATATCACAGAAGCCACGTTCTTCTTCATATAGTTCAGCTTCTTGGATTATTTGCAAGTATGATGAAAAGGATACAACCCTGACACACACACCTCCTGACTTTAAACCAAGCAGCATGGCCTTGTTCTGTTTGAGCGACTGCCTCTTGCTCTACGTATAGGTTCCACATGAGCAGAATCAAATGTTCTGGAATTTCCATTCTTTGCAATGTTATCCATAATTTGTCCTGATTCACACAGTCCAACAACCTTGCATAGTCAATAAAACACAGGTAAACATCTTTCTGGTATTCTCTGCTTTCAGCCAAGATCCATCTGACATCAGGAATGATATCCCTCATTCCCACATCCTTGTCTGAATCCAGCTTGAACTTCTGGCAGTTCCCTTTCGATGTACTGCTGCAACCCTTTTTGAATTATCTTCAGCAAAATTTTACTTGTGTGTGATATTAATGATATTGTTCAATAATTTCTGCATTCTGTTGGATCACCTTTCTTTGAAATGGGCACAAATATGGATCTCTTCCAGTTGGTTGGCCAGGTAGCTTTCTTCCAAATTTCTTGACATAGACAAGTGAGCACCTCCAGCAATGCATCCATTTGTTGAAACATCTCAATTGGTATTCCATCAATTCCTGGAGCCTTGCTTGCCAACAATGCCTTGTTCCTTCAATATCATTGGTTCTTGTTCATATGCTACTTCCTGGTATGGTTCAACATCGGCCAAACCTTTTTGGTACAGTGGCTTTATATTCTTTCCATCTTCTTTTGATGCTTCCTGCATAGTTCAACATTTTGCCCATAGAACCTTCAAAATTACGACATGAGGCTTGAATTTTTTCTTCAGTTCTTTTAGCTTGAGAAATGCCAAATGTATTCTTCCCTTTTGGTTTTCTATCTCCAGGTCTTTGCACATGTCAGTATAATGCTTTGTCTTCTAGAGCCTCCCTTTGAATTCCTCTGTTCAGCTCTTTTACTTCATTATTTCTTCCATTCACTTTAGCTGCTCTATATTAAAGAGCAAGTTTCAGAGTCTCTCTGACATCCGTTTTGGTCTTTTATTTCTTTCCTGTCTTTAAATGACCATTTACATTCTCCATGTATGATGTCCTTGATGTCATTCCACAACTCTTCTCGTCTTTGGTCATTAGTGTTCTATGTGTCAAATCTATTCTTTAGATGGTCTCTAAATTCAGGTGTAATATACTCATGGTCATACTTTGGATCTCCTGGACTTGTTTTAATTTTCTTCAGCTTCACCTTGAACTTGCATATGAACAATTGATGGTCTGTTCCACAGTCAGCCCCTGGCCTTGTTCTGACTGTTGACATTGAGCTTTTCCATTGTCTCTTTCCACAGATGTATTAATTTGGTTCCTGTGTATTCTATCTGACGAGGTACACATGTGTAGTCATCATTCTTGTTGTCAAAAAAAGGTATTTGCAATGAATAAGACATTGGTCTTGCAAAATTCTATCATGTGATCTCTAGTGTCTTTTCTATCACCAAGGCCATATTTTCGAACTACCAATTCTTCTTTGTTTCCAACTTTGCATTCCAACCACCAGTAATTATCAATGCATTGTGATTGCATATGTGATCAATTTTAGACTGCATAATTTGGTAAAAATCTTCAATTTCCTCATCTTTGGCATTAGCGGTTGGTGCATAAATTTGAATAATAGTGGTATTAGCTGGTCTTCCTTGTAGGCATATGGATATTATCCTATCACTGACAGCATTGTATTTCAGAATAGATACTGAAATGTTCTTTTTGACAATGAAAGCAACTCCATTCCTGTTCAACTTGTCATTCCTGGTATAGTAGATGATAGGATTGTCTGATTTAAAATGGTCAATACCAGTCCATATCAGCTCACTAATGCCAGCTCACTCAGCCATTAGAAAGATCCAACTCAAAACCTCAGTGAGATACCATCTCTCCCCTGCAAGAATAGTACCAATGAAAAATCTGGAAAACAATAAATGCTGGTGAGGTTGTGGGAGATTGGAAATCTCATACACTCCTGGTGAAAATGTAAAATGGTACAACCACTATGGAAAATGATATGGCACTTCCTTAGAAAGCTAGAAATAGAAATACCTTATGATCCAACAATCCCACTCCTAGGAATATATCCTAGAGTTATCAGTCATCACATGAGTAGACATAGGCAAACCAACATTCATTACAGCCTTATTCCCAATAGCAAAAACATGGAAACACCTAAGTGCCCACCAACAGATGAATGGATAAACAAATTATGGCACACACACACAATGGAATATTCTGAAATGATAAAGAATGATGATGAATCTGTGAAACATATCACAACATGAATGTATTTGGAGGACATTATGCTCAGTGAAATAAGTCAATCACAAAAGGACAAATATTGTACGAGACATTTATCATAAAAACTCATGGAAAACGGTTACACACAGAAAGAAACAATCTTTGGTAGTTATGAGGGTGAGTAGCGGTGGAGGGGATCATGAACTAGATAGTAGAAAAGTGTTAACTTTGATGAAGGGAAAGACAAAACACAATACAGATTAAGTAAGCACAAACTTGACCAAGACAAAGGAAGATACTTAGAGGAACACATGAAACAAACAAACAAAAAATAGAGGCAACTACAGTAAATACTATAAAATATACAACCCTACAAAAACAGTAAAAACAAATAATAACTTTCAAGCATATACACAGGCAGACACATAAGCTGAATAGGGGAAGGAAGGAGTATAGGAGTATACCTATGTACACATATAGGTTAGGCTGTGGGTATTTTTACACACGTATCTGTATGTCTAGCATGTATATTCATATATATAATAAAGTACAAAGGGGGCACAGCTTCCTAGACACACCCAACACATTGAGGGACTGAGTTACTCAGGCTGAGGGCTGGGGAGATGGTCTCAGGGACCATCTAGGTTGATTGGCATACCATAATTCATAAAGTAAATGTTCTACATCCTATTTTGATGAGTAGCATCTGGGGTCTTAAAAGCTTGTGAGCAGCCATCTAAGACATGTCTGTTGGTCCCATTCTGTCCAGAGCAAAGGAAAGTGAAGAAAACAAAACAAAACCAAGATAATGCAACTCATCATGAAGAGAGGCAACAGTCAATAGAAACAGACTTAGAGATGGCCTGCATTTTCAGACAGAGACTTTAAAATAACCATGATAAATATGTAACAGGATGTAGTGCAAACGGTGGATGACAAGCATGAAAAGGTAGGAATTTCCAACCCCAGCAAAGAGATGAAAACAATAAAAAAGAGTCAAATAGAAATGTTGCAAAAGAAAACTATGACATCAGAGATGAAGGATTATTTTACAGATTAAATAGTAGACTGGACCCAGCAGAGGAAAAAATCAGTGAACTTGAAGACAAGTCTTAGAAATTATCCTAACTAAAATACAAAGAGAAAAAAGAATGGGGAAAATAAAACAACAGCACAGAGCATTTGAGATTTGTGAGACAATATCGAACAGTCTAACATATAAGTAATTGGAGTTGCAGAAGGGAAAAAAAGAAAGAAAGAGGCAGAAGAAATATTTAAGTAGATAATGGGAGGCAGAGCAAGATGGTGGTGTAAGCAGTCACATGGTCTTGTCCCTCAACAACAATTCTAGAAGTAAACAAGCAAAAACCGATGAAATTGATAACATCGGTACTCTGGGCATCAGTTGAAGCATTCGAGGACCAAAGTGCACACCGAGTTAAGAAAAAGGTAGTATACAGATGGCAGGAGAGTGGAGGTTCACAGAGCATCTTCACCTCATTACCTTCCTGCAGTGTGATAGATCACTTTCGTGTGTGGCCTTTATAGCTATGGTCTTGTAACTTCACCCAAGTGACTAGATGGGGCTGTGCAGATATGGTAATTGTGGCCCACCAAGGGAATTGGTCAGTTTTGCCATCCTGCTGTGCTTGAAATGAGCCAACCCCGTCGTGGAAAAGAGAAGAGCCCACCACCACCAAGGAATAAGAGCCAGTATGTCCTTTGGACCTGGATTTCTGTGCTGAGAAGCTTCTGGAGCCAGAAGGCAGAGAGAGTGAGAACTGTAACACTAAAGGCAGCAAGAGGCTGCAGCAGAGACCTGCAGTAGAGATCTGGCAGCAGGAGACAGTGCGATGGGCTTCCTGGCCCACAGAGAGAGAAAACTGAGTGCTTTCGGGCAGAGGTCTAGGGCGAGGGAGAGGCGTGCCTGCAAGTGCAACTGGGAAGAGGCTGTCCTGACACAAGAAGTGTGACGCTTAAGTGTTCTTGAGCCTGAATTGTAACCTGTTACTTCCCTAATAAACCCCATAATCATCAGTATGGTCTGTGAGTTCTGTGTGGCCATTGCAATGAATTACCAAACCCAGCACAGAAGTAGAGAGTGTTGTGGGAGAGATGGTTGGTGCCAGAATTGTTAAAGATAGTGGAGAGAGGAGGTATGTCTGACCTCTGCCTCATAGGAATCAGCCTTGGGCTGTTGATCTTGAGTCTCCTCCCCGCTAGAGAAATTAGAAGAGGTCACACACCACCCCCATGCTATTTTTGCACCTCCCCAGCTGAGTGCAGATATCTTTTTTTTTTTTTTCAGATTTGCTCAATGCAATGTGTAGTTTGATTTCTTTCTTTCTTTCTTTTTTTATTGTACTTTAGATGAAGGTTTGCAGGACAAACTAGCTTCTCGTTACACAATTAGTACACATATTGTTTTGTGACATTGGTTACTGTCTTAGGCTGTGTTCTGTAGAGAGGAAAAACCAGTAATGTGTATGTATATATATATCTCCTTGGATCAGGATAGAGTCCTTTCCCAATTCACGGAGCTGCAGAAGCTGGTGAACCCAACATGAGCAGGTTGGAGAGCAGGAGTCCCGCTCACAGGTTGTGAGGGTTGAGAAATCCCCAAGGTTGGCAGGCAAGACTGCAAGGTTTCTCCTAAGTCATTTAGCTGGAGTGGCTGGTGAACACAACATAGGCAGGCCAGGGAGCAGGACTTTTGCTCACAGGCCGTGAAGATCCAAGATGGACAGGTAAGCTGCTAGCTCAAGTCCCAAGAACCAGAGGTTAGACAAGAGACAGCTGCTGGATCCAGAACAAGCCAACAACATTTGCAAGGTGAGCAAGATGGAAGTAGGTGGTGGAAGGAGGAGAGATGAAGGCTGAGGGGGCGGTGAGCCCCCATAGGCCCCACCCCCACCAGTACCACTCAGCAGGTTCCATCGTGGGGGTGGGTGATCACAACATTATACAACTGCCAAAACACTGAGAATCATGATCCAGCCAAGTTGACACACAATCTTATCCATCACAGTCCACCCCTTTTCAACTTGGCATCTGTACACATCTCCCCAAACCGTACATAATCTCTGAATAAACACAATTACAAAGTTATATTTGCACCTAACATGATACAACTAACACACATAAACAAAAAATGCACTAGCCCCATTTACACCTTATGTTTTATAAATGAAGAAAACAAAAATATCTGATGCACACATGCAAAGCAGAAATACTCATAACCATTACAGTCCTCATTTCTACAACTGGTCACGTGGCCGTAACTGGTATTTGGAACCACCTTCTTCCGCCACCAATTCTGTATTCTCTTTCCCCTCACAAGCACCTCAGCTGGCTGTGATTCTTTGCCTGGTGGGGTAACCCAAACCTTCAATCCTAAAGGATCTGGGCCATTAGTAGTCATGTCAGAATTGGGTTGGTGCAGTTTTCCATTAACTTTAATCACAGGACATGGTAGTACTAAGAGATGTCCTAAGGGGTCTCCTGCATTCCAGACACACTCTTCCTTACCTCCATTATGTACTATCAACCCGATTTCTTCTTGGTAGTCTGACTCAATCACACCAGCCAGTATGGTAACTCCCTTCTTTGCCTGTTGATCCAGACGCATAAGGAACCCAAAGTGGCCAAGTGGCATTCTTAGCTTCCAGTTCAATGGAATCAGTAATGTGTCTCCAGGTGGGAGCATTACTCCCTTTGGAATTAAGACCTCTAGACCTGCAGAGCATAAGGTTGCAGGGACAGGAAGCAAAAATCTTGCAAGTGGGTCGCTAGGGGTAATAGTGAGTGGTGCCACTCCCATTTCCACCCCTTGATTCCTGGACTCATGAATCCTTGCTATGAGAGAAACAGCACCATATATTGGATGCTGGTATAGAGCATATACAACCTCCTGGAAAACATTGCCCCAACTCTGCAAGGTATTCCCACCCAGCTGGGGCCGTAATTGTGTCTTTAGAAGATCATTCCATCATTCTACCAAGCCAGCTGGTCCAGGATGATGGGAAACATGGTAAGACCAGTGAATTTCATGAGCATAGGCCCACTGCTGCACTTCGTTTGCAGTGAAGTGAGTCCCTTGATCAGAGGCAGCTCTGTGTGGGATACCATGATGATGGATAAGGCATTCTGTAAGTACACGAATGGTAGTTTTGGCAGAATCATGGTGTGCAGGGAAGGCAAATCCATATCTGGAGTGTCTATTCCAGTAAGGACAAAACACTGCACTTTCCATGATGAAAGTGGTCCAACGTAATCAACTTGCCACCAAGTTGCTCTCTGGTCACCTCGAGGGATGGTGCCATATCGGGGACTCAGTGTTGGTCTCTGCTGTTGGCAGATTGGGCAGTCAGCAGTGGCTGTAGTCAGATCAGCCCTGGTGAGTGGAAGTTCATGTTGCTGGGCCCATGCATAATCTCCATTCCTGCCACCACGACCACTTTGTTAATGAGACCATTGGGCAATGACAGGAGTAGCTGCAGAAAGAGGATTAGTGGTGTCCACAGAATGTGTCATCCTACCCACTTGATTGTTAAAATCATCCTCTGCTGAGGTCACCTTGTGGTGAGCATTCATGTGAGACACAAATATCTTCACTTCTTTGGCCCATTTGGAGAGATCTATCCACATGCTTCTTCCCCATAAACCCTTGTCTCCAGTTTTCCAATCATGTTCCTTCCAAGTCCCTGACCATTCAGCCAAACCATTGGCCACAAATATGAATCAGTATACATTCACACATCTGGCCATTTCTCCTTCCAACCAAAATGAACAACCAGGTGCGTTGCTCTAAGTTCTGCCCATTGAGAGTATTTTCCTTCACCACTGTCCTTCAGGGAGGTCCCAGAAAAGGGCTGTAGTGCTGCCACTCTCCACTTTTGAGTGGTGCCTGCATATTGCACAGAACCACCTGTAAACCAGGCATGAATTTTCTCTTCTTCAGTCAATTGGTCATAAGGAACACCTCACGAGGCCATAGGTGCAGACTGGGCGATAGAAGGTAATGTGACGGGAGTGGAAACTATGTGCATTTGGGCCACTTCCTCATGCAACTTACTTGTGCCTTCAGGTCCTGCTTGGGCCCGATCTCATATATATCACTTCCATTTAATGATGGAGTGCTGCTGTACACATCCAGCTTTTTGACTCTGTGGGTCAGACAATATCCAGTTCATGATGGGCAGCTGAGGCCACATGGTGACTTTCATGGCCCATGGTTAAGCGTTCAGTCTCTACTAAGGCTCAATAACAAGCTAAAAGCTATTTTTCAAAAGGAGAGAGGTTATCTGCAGAGGATGGCAGGGCTTTGCTCCAAAATCCTAAGGGCCTATGCTGTGATTCACCAATAAGGACCTGCCAAAGACTCCACACAGCATCTCTAACTGCCACAGACACTTCAAGCACCATTGGATCAGCTGGATCATACGGCCCAAGTGGCAGAACAGCTTGCACAGCAGCCTGAATCTGTTGTAGAGCCTTCTCTTGTTCTGGGCCCAACTCAAAACTAGGAGCATTTTGAGATACTTGATAAATAACCTGGAGGAACACACCCAAATGAAGAATATGTTGCCTCCAAAATCCAAAGAGGCCCACTAGGCGCTGTGCCTCCTTTTCAGCTGTGGGAGCAGCCAGATGCAATAACTTATCCTTCACTTTAGAAGGAATGTCTTGACATGTTCCACACCACTGGACCCCTAGAAATTTCACTGAGGTGGAAGCAGCCTAAATTTTTGTGGGATTAATTTCCCACCATCTAGCACGCAAATGTTTAACCAATAAATCCAGAGTCATTGACACTTCTTCCCCAGTCAGCATAATGTCATCTATGTAATGGACCAGTGTGACATCTTGTGGAAGGGAAAAGTAGTCAAGGTCCCTGGGGGCTAAATAATGACATAGGGCTGGAGATTTGATGTAGCACTGAGGTAGGCAAATAAAGGTGTATTGCTGGCCCTGCCAGCTGAAGGCAAATTGCTCCTGGTTGTCCTTTGAAATAGGTATGGAGGAAAAGGCATTCGCCAGATCGATAGCTGTGTATCAGTTACCAGGAGATGTGTTAATTTGCTCAAGCAATGAAACTACATCTGGAACAGCAGCTGAATTGGAGTCACCACTTGGTTAAGTTTTTGATAATCTACTATCATTCTCCAAGATCCATCTGTTTTTTGCACAGGCCAAATAGGAGAGTTGAATGGGGATGTGGTGGGAATCACCAGCCCTGCATCCTTCAAATCCTTGATGGTGGCAGTAATCTCTGCAGTCCCCCCAGGAATGTGGTATTGCTTTTGATTTACTATTTTCCTAGGTAGGGGCAGTTCTAATGGCTTTCACTTGGCTTTTCCTACCATAATAGCCCTTACTTCATTTGTCAGGGGTCTAATATGGGGATTCTGCCAGTTACTGAGTATATCTATTCCAATTATGCATTCTGGAACTGGGTAAATCACTACAGGATGGGTTTGGGAACACATTGGAACTACTGTGAGACATACATGAGCCAAGACTCCATTAATAACCTGACCTCCATATGCCCTCACTGTGATTGGTGGGCCACAGTGACGTTTTGGGTCCTCTGGAATTAATGTCAGTTCAGAGCCAGTATCCAGTAATCCCCAAAAAGTCTGGTTATTTCCCTTTCCCTAATGAAAAGTCACTCTCATAAATGGCCGTAGATACCTTTGTGGAAGGCTGGGAGAGAGATCAACAGTACAAACTTTTGGCAGTGTATTGGAGTCCTTCCTCAAGAGGACCCGGCCTCCCTTTCATTCAAGGGGTTGTGGGTCTTTAAACTCTCTCAATCTGGGCATTGATTGAGAGAGCTTGACTCTCTGTTCTGGCGGTTCAAGTTAGAGTGCTGTTCACCTGACCTAGAATTCATCCATTTGTACAGATCAATTAAATATTTAGTAGGTTTCCATCTATTTCACTCCGAGCGACACCATGTCTAAGTAGCCAATGCTGTAAGTCCATATGAGTCAGGCTATTCTGATTACTGCTTTGATTGCACTGTCCGTTACTGTAACCACGCCCGCCTTGTCTTTGTCAATTGAGCATAGCCACTTGGCCCCTACAACTATGGAGCCTAATCAGCCCCATTGTAGCTAGGTGTCTTAATTCAGTTAAGGCAGCTCCCACTGTCAAAGCTGATTTACATAAAATAACAATCACAGCAGTCTTCAAGGATGCTGGAGCTCCCTTCACCAATTTGTTCCTCACAGTTGTGGTAAATGGTGTGTCCTCTGGGTTTGTGGGTCTAACCTCATAAATCCACTCTAGCATGCCAATTTCCCTAAGCTTTTGGATACCTTCTTGTACAGTACACCAAGGCAGGTCTGGTACTTCAACTTGGTTTAGTGTAGGCCACTGTGTAATCTATGCTTCAGCAACCCAGCCAAACAATTAGACCTTTTCCTAACTTTTCAAGCTGAAACATTGAATGAAGAATCTGTGCTTAGTGGACCCATATCAATGATCTCAGACTGATCCATCTTTATGTTTCTTGCACCATTATCCCACACCTTTAATAGCCATTCCCACACATATTCCCCAGGTTTCTGTTTGTACATATTAGAAAAGTAAAGTAGTTCTTTTGGAGTTAGCGTACCTCCTCCTGGATCACACTTTGTACTTCACCTTTTGGGGCTCACTGGGACTTAAATTTAGTTATAGGTCTAGAAGCCAGAATAGGTAGTGTGGAATTGTTTTTGAAAACATTCAACATTGTCTTGTAAAGCATCTACCTCAGGCAATGCTGCAGTCAATAACTTCAGCAAGGGCTGTTTAGAGGCAGCTGGGCTAGTGCTAATCTCATTAGACGGGAGTGGAGGGGCTAATGATTTTTCTGGGCAGGGTGGTGTAGCAGACAAACATGAAGTAATCTCTTCAGATGGGAGTGGTTCTGTTGGCAGGAGTGATTCAACTTCAACGGAATCTAGGGGCTTGGTGTCTCCGGCTTCCTAATTATCTGCCCGTATGTCCCCATTCCAAGTTTCAGGATCCCATTTCTTCCCAATCAATGCCCTCACTTTAACTTCAGACACCTCTCTAGTTTGGCAATTGAGCTGGCTTTGTAATTCAGGCATTCTTACGATAAGAGTCTGGGTTTGGCTTTTGGCAATATCAGCTCTGTTACAACATGAATGAAGGCTTTCTTTCAAAGCACTAGGGGAAAATTTGCGGTCATTTACGTGGCACTTGAACTTTGACTCTGAAGCTCTGAGCACATCTCTTTCTTTCACTGCTTTGTCTAGCGAAAGCAGGACCCACCAACCAGCTTCCTTAGAATTATCGTCCTGACAAAACTCTAGAAAGATATCACACATGTGTTCACCCAGAGCCTCGCCTTCCACCAATGCCTGATCTACTGGTGGCGATATTTTGTGTATTTGTATCGCCACCTCAGCCCATGGATTAGCAGTGTCCTCATTACTGTAGGAAGCAGAGTCATCAACATCTTTAAGACTACCCAGACTTGAGAACCAATTTAGAATATTCATCCTTACAATTTTGTTTCTCTAGAACCAATCTCAGTACCAATTGTCTTAGGCTGGGTTCTCTAGAGAAGCAAAACCACTAATGCGTATAAATATATATAAAGAGATTTATATTAAGGAAACAGCTCACTCGTTTGTAGGGGTTGGAATGTCCCAAGTCCTTGGATCAGGATAGAGTCCTTTGCCAATTCACGGAGCCGCAGAAGCTGGTGAATCCAAGATGAGAAGGTTGGGGAGTAGGGATCCCGCTCACAGGTTGTGAGGGTTGAGGAATCCCCAAGGTTGGCAGGCAAGACTGAAAGGTTTCTCTTGAGTCACTTAGCTGCAGGGGCTGGCAAACACAAGATAGGCAGGTTGGGGAGCAGGACTCTTGCTCACAGGCCGTGAAGATCGGCATATCCCAAGATGGACAATTAAGTTGCTAGCTCAAGTCCCAAGAACCAGAGGTCAGACAAGAGACAGCTGCTGAGTCTAGAACAAGCCAACAACATTTGCAAAGTGAGCAGGTAGAAGTAGGCAGCAGAAGGAGGAAAGATGAAGGCTGAGCTGGAGGTGAGCTACCACAGGCCCCACCTCCGCCGGTACCACTCAACAGATTCCATTATGGGGGTGATCACAATATTATACAACTGCCAAAACACTGAGAATCATGGCCCAACCAAGTTGACACACAATCTTAACCATCACAGTTACCACTCCCGCCACATGTCAACACTCTCCCTTCTCGACCTTAGGTTCCCTATTACCAGCTTTCCTGTCCCCTCCTGCCTTCTAGCCCTTGTCCCTGGGCTCTTGTGACCTTTAGTCTCATTTTGTTTTATGGGCCTGTCTAATCTTTGGATGAAGGATGAGTCTCAGGAGTGACTTCGTTACTGAGCTAAAAGGGTGTCTGGGGGCCATACTCTTGGGGTTTCTCCAGTCTCTGTCAGGCCAGTAAGTTTGGTCTTTTTTTGTTCTACGTTTTTCTCCAGCTCTGTCTGGGACCTCAATTGTGATCCCTGTCAGAGCAGTTGTCGTTGGTAGCCAGGCACCATCTAGTTGTGCTGAACTCAGCCTGGTGGGGGCTGTGGTAGTTATGGTCCATCAGTCCTTTCGACAAATCTTTCCCTTGTGTCTTTGATTTTTGTCATTCTCCCTTGCTCCAGATGGAGTAAGACCAGTGGTGTACCTTAGATGGCCGCTCACAAACTTTTAAGACCCCAGATGCTACTTACCAAAGTAGAATGTAGAATATTTTCTTTATAAACTATGTTATGTCAGTTGAGCTAGATGTTCCCCAAGACCGTGATCCCCACGGCCCTCAGCCCAGTAATTCAGTCCCTCAGGGAGTTTGGATGTGTCTATGGAGCTTCCATGACCTTGCCTTAGACAATTTGTGCTGGCTTCCCCAGTATAGTGTACTTTCTTAACCTTCACCAAAATTACCATTTATCTGCAGTCTACTTAGTATTTTTCCATCCTCACCCCTCCCTTGCCTTGTAACCATCAAAGATTGTTTCTTTTCGTGTGTAAACCTTTTCATGAGTTTCTATAGTAGTGATCTCATAAAATATTTGTCCTTTTGTGATTGACTTATTTCACTCAGCATAATGCCCTCCAGATCCATCCATGTTGTGAGATGCTTCGCAGCTTCATCGTCGTTCTTTATCATTGCATAGTACTCTATTGGGCGTATGTACCATAGTTTGTTTACCCACTCGTCTGTTGATGGGCATCTAAGTTGTTTCCATCTTTTTGCTATTGTGAAAATGCTGCAATGAACATGAGTCTGCTTATGTCTATTCATGTGACAGCTTTTGTTTCTCTAGGATATATTCCTAAGAGTGGGATTGCTGGATCATATGGTATTTCTGTTTCTAGCTTTCTAAGGAAGTACCATATTGTTGCATTCCCACCAGCAGTGCCTAAGAGTTCCAATCTCCCTGCATCTTTTCCAACATTTGTTATTTTCTGGTTCATGCCACTAATGCTGGTGAGCACAGATATCTTGGGACAGCTTTAGCCAGTACCCACACTTGGCCAGAGAGCACAGGGTTGGAGCAGCATGGAGAACACAAAGTGGGCTGAAGGTACTGAGTAATCAGCCTTGGGATGGTGTAGCAAGATAGGTGTGGTATGGACCAGGGCTCCTGAGCAGTGGAGCCAGGGGCGAAGAGGCTCTGAGACCAAGGAGTGGGCCTGAACTCCCAAGCAGGTAGGCCTGGGAAAGGGCGCACAGTGAGCACAGTGCAGGCAGGAGTCATCACGAGTCCCAAGAAAAAGTAAATTGGGAAGAACAGCATGGATGGAATTTTATGAGCAGCCAGGCCCAGGACAAAGGATGCAGAGTAGCCCAAAACCCCAGAGCAGGCAGATCTGGGAAGGAACATGTAGAAAGTATAGCACAGACAGGACTTTTCCAAGAATCCTGGGGAAAAGTTTAATGTGGGGAGAACACGCAGACCAGACCTTATGAACAATGGGGCTGAGGACAGAGAGACAAAGTGAAAGCAGAGCAGGCTGGAAGCCTGAGTGGGCTGACCTGGAAAGAGCATTGCAGCAAATGTAGTGCAGTCTATGGTCCTAGATTGTCCTGGGAAAGAGCAACGAGGGAAGCACAACACAGTCCAGACTTTCTGAGCAGTCAGGCCTGGAACAGAGAGTCGTGGTAAACACAGCACAGGTGGGAATGCCTGAATAGGCAGACCTGGGCAAGGGCGTCATGGCAAATGCAGCCAAACCAAAGTCTCATGAATTCCCAGAAAGAGCAACTGGTGGGCACAGCTGGGCCTGAGTTCCTGAACAGTGAGGACATGTGGTGAATTAGCAGCAGCTGCCACTTTTGGGATGGGACTCTGAGGCCAGTGTTATACAGCCAATGCCCTGAAAAGACAGACTAGTAATGAGTCTGTGACAGCTGCTGCTCCTGAGGGGTATGTCTGAGGTGAGAGTTGCAAGGTTGATGCTCACAGAGCAAGGAAGATTTGCAGTGAGCAACCGGAGACAACCAATAAATCCAAACACGATGGGCAGGGCTTAGAAGGGCACAGACAACATCCCAAGTGTGGGAGTCTGGTGATGGAGTAACATGGTCAAGATCCCCAACATCTGGTGATGTGGTAGCCACACCAGGTGCTACAAGCCATAAAATTTGGTACTACAGAGGCATGGCCAACACTCCCACTCAGGGAACCTAGAGGTGAAACAGTAAAGGCTGGTGCCCATGGGCAGGAAGACCAATAAGGAAAGGACAACAGCAGGTGCATCTAGATGGGGAGTCTAGAGTTGAAGCAGGGAATTGCAATCTTCAATATTTTGAAATAATAACAATAATAAGGAGGAAGAGGAACAAACCCTAGAGCAGGGGAAGAATATAATCTTCAGAGCTACCACAGTAAAATAGTTTAATGTCCTGGTTACAACAAACTATGACAAAGCATATGAAGAGGCAGGAAAGGATGTCCAAATGAAAGATCAAAAGAAGAAGACAGAAATCACCCCCAGGGAAGAATAGATAATGGAATTACTAGACAAAGACTTTAATACAAAAGTAGTAAGCATGCTTAAAGAGTTAAAAGAAAATATAAAACAAGATCTAAAGGAAATCGGGAAAATAGTACAAAGAATGAAACAAGAATTTCAAAAAAAGATAGAAATTAAAAACAAACACAAATACTGTAGCTGAAAAGTGCAATAAAGAGAAATGAACAATACTCTGGAAGGGATCAGGAGCAGTTCTGAATTGGCAGAAGAAAGAACCAGTGAAATCAAAGATAAGACAATTGCAATTATGCAGTCGGAAGAGAAAAAAGAATGAAGAAAAATAAACAAAGCTTAAGGGATCTGTGGGACACCATCAAGTGGAATAATACATGCCTTATGGGAGTCCCAGAAGGTGAAGAGAGAAACAAAGGGATGGAAGGAATTTTTGAAGAAATAATGGCTGAAAATTTCCTAAAGCTACCGAAAGACATAAACTTACTCACCTAGGAAGCTAAACAAACTCCAACTAGGGTAAATCAAAAGACAGCCACGCCGAGGCATATTACAATCAAACTCAGGCAACCAAGGATAAAGAGACAATCTTGAGAACGGTACAAGAGAAGCTCAACGTAACATACAAGGGGTCCTCAATAAGATTAAATGCTGATTTTCCTCAGAAATGATGCAGGCAAGAAGGCAGTGGAAAGATATTTTTAAGTGCTGAAAGAAAAGAACTGTCAGCCAAGAATACTATATCTGGAAAAACTGTCAACTGAAAATGAGGGTGAAATCAAGACATTCCCAGGTAAACAAAAGCCAAAACTACAAGAAATTCTGAAGTGAGTCCTCCACAAGGAAAAACAAGGTCATGAAACAGTAACTTAAAGTAGTACATAAAAAAAAAAAAAAAAGTACATACACGGGGATAAAAGCTCCATTAAAGGTGATGTCTTAACAAATAAAAAGGCTAAATTTAAGGTATTTTTGGTTGGCAAATATAATTGGTATGTTCTTCATCCTTTATAATGACAAAAGCATAAAAATATATAACATATATATTTAATAACATAAATTTGAAGTTAAATTACAAGGTACCTGAGGTATAAAGACATCATTGGTGATAACAACATAAACGGGGGGCAGAGGTTAATATACACATGGAGTTTGTATATGTTACTGAAGGTAAGTTGGTATCAATATAAACCAGGTTGTTATAAATATAGGATATTAAATGTAATTCTGTGGAATTCATAAAGACAGTAAACAAAAAATTACACAAAAGGAAAGAAGAAGGAAAACAAAATGGCTCAGCACACACAAAAAAGTTGTATAAACAAAAGAAGCCAGCTCTGAAGGAAAAGGGGGCCAAAAAGGTTATAAACAAAAAATGAATAACAAAAAGGCAGAAGTAAATCGTCCTTTATCGGTAATTACCATTAACACAAATGGATTAAACACTCCAATCAAGAGGTAGAGAGTGGCAGGTGGCGGGGGGAGGGGGGAGGAATTCATCTATATGTTGTCTACAAGGGATGCACCTTAGGCATAAAGACCAAATAGGTTAAGGGAAAGGATGGAAAAAACTTTCCATGCGAAGAGTAATCAAGAGAGCAGGTGTGGCAGTTTTAAGATCAGACAAGACAGACATAAGTCAAAATCTATTACAAAAAACAAAGAAGGTCGCTATATAGTGATAAAAGGGTCAATTCATCAAGAAGATACAACAATTATAAGTAGTTATGCATCTAACCTCAGAGCCCCAAAATTTACAAACACTGACAGATTTGAAAGGAGAAATAGACAGGTCTACAAATATAGTTGAAAACTTCAATATACCTCTTTTTGACAATGGATAGAATTATTAGGAAAAAAACAATAACGAAATAGAAGAATGAAACAACACCATTAACCAGCTAGACCTAACAGACATATATAGAACACTCCACCCAACAACAGCAAAATATATATTTTTTCTCCAGTGCATACGGATCATTCTCCAGGATGGAACATATATTAGGAAAGCAAGTCTGTTTAAATATTAAAAGATTGAAATCATTCAAAGTATCTTTTCCAATCACAATGGAAATTAATAGCAGTAAGAAAGCTGGAAAACACAAATACGTGGAAACTAAATACAGTGAAACCTGTGAGAGCCGGAACTTGACAGAACTGCCTTGTTTTTCCGGGTCTTGCAAGTTTTTGGTCTTTGACAGGGTATATTCTTACCACTTTTCTATTGCTCTCTGTCTTAGTTACCTAGTGCCGCTACAATAGAAATAACACAAGTGGATGACTTTAACGAACAGAAATTTATTCTCTCACAGTTTAGCAGACAAGAAGTCCGAATTCAGGGCACCAGCTCCTGGCGAAGGCTTTCTCCCTACCTCAGTTCTGGAGGAGGGTCCTTGTCATCAGTCTTCCCCTGGTCCAGGAGCTTCTCAGTGCAGGAACCCCAGGACCAAATGACGTACTCTGCTCCTGGCACTTCTTTCTTGTTGGTATGGGGTCCCCCTCGTCTCTGCTTGCTCGTCTCTTTTCTATCTCAAAAAAGATTGACTCAAAATACAACTTAATCCTGTAGACTGAGTCCTGCCTCATTAACATAACTGCCTCTAATGCTGCATCGTTAACATCATAGAAGTTAGAATTTACAATTGCTCATATGCATGTTCAAGCTGAAACTGAAGAAAATCAGAGCACGTGCACGAGAGCCAAAATATGACCTTGAGTATATCCCACCTGAATTTAGAGACCATCTCAAGAATAGATTTGACTCATTGAACACTAATGACCAAAAACCAGAAGAGTTGTGGAATCACATCAAGGACTTGATCCATGAAGAAAGCAAGAGGTCATTGAAAAGACGGGAAAGAAAGAAAAGACCAAGATGGGTGTCAGAGGAGACTCTGAAACTTGCTCTCGAACATCGAGCAGCTAAAGCAAAAGGAAAAATTGATGAAGTAAAAGAACTGAACAGAAGATTTCAAAGGGCCTCTTGAGAAGACAAAGTATTATAATGATGTGCAAAGAGCTGGAGATGGAAAACCAAAGGGAAAAACACACTCTATGTTTCTCAAGCTGAAAGGACTGAAGAAAAAATTCAAGCCTCGAGTTGCAATAGTGAAGGATTCCATGGGGAAAATATTAAACGATGTAGGAAGCATCAAAAGAAGATGGAAGGAATACACAGAGTCATTGTACCAAAAAGAATTAGTCGATATTCAACCATTTCAAGAGGTGACATATGATCAGGAACTAATGGAATTGAAGGAAGAAGTCCAAGCTGCTCTGAAGGCCTTGGCAAAAAAACAAGGCTCCAGGAATTGATGGAATATCAATTGAGACATTTCAACAAACAGATGCAGCGTTGGAGGTGCTCGCTCGTCTATGCCAAGAAATATGGAAGACAGCTTCCTGGCCAACTGACTGGAAGAGATCCATATTTATGCCTATTCCCAAGAAAGGTGATCCAACCGAATGTGGAAATTAAAGAACAATATCATTAATATCACACACGAGCAAAATTTTGCTGCAGGTCATTCAAAAATGGCTGCAGCAGTATATCGACAGGGAACTGCCAGAAATTCAGGTTGGTTTCAGAAGAGGATGTGGAACCAGGGATATCATTGCTGATGTCAGATGGATCCTGGCTGAAAGCAGAGAATACCAGAAGGATGTTTACCTGTGTTTTATTGACTATGCAAAGGCATTCAACTGTGTGGATCATAACAAACTATGGATAACACTGAGAAGAATGGGAATTCCAGAACACTTAATTGTGCTCATGAGGAACCTTTACATAGATCAAGAGGCAGTTGTTCAGATAGAACAAGGGGATACTGATTGGTTTAAAGTCAGGAAAGGTGTGCATCAGGGTTGTATTCTTTCACCATACCCATTTAATCTGTATGCTGAGCAAATAATCTGAGAAGCTGAACTATATGAAGAAGAACGAGGCAACAGGATTGGAGGGAGACTCATTAACAACCTGTGTTATGCAGATGGCACAACCTTGCTTGCTGAAAGTGAAGAGGACTTGGAGCACTTACTAATGAAGATCAAAGATCACAGCCTTCAGTATGGATTACACCTCAACATAAAGAAAACAAAAATCCTCACAACTGGACCAATAAGCAACATCAGGATAAATGGAGAAAAGATTGAAGTTGTCAAGGATTTCATTTTACTTGGATCCACAATCAACAGCCATGGAAGTAGCAGTCAAGAAATCAAAAGATGCATTGCATTGGGTAAATTTGCTGCAAAGGACCTCTTTAAAGTGTTGAAGAGCAAAGATGTCACCCTGAAGACTAAGGTGTGCCTGACTCAAGCCATGGTATTTTCAATCACATCATATGCATGTGAAAGCTGGCCAATGAATAAGGAAGACCGAAGAATAGTTCACGCCTTTGAATTGTGGTGTTGGCAAAGAATATTGAATATACCATGGACTGCCAAAAGGACAAACAAATCTGTCTTGGAAGAAGTACAAACAGAATGCTCCTCAGAGGCAAGGATGGCGAAACGGTGTCTTACATACTTTGGACACGTCATCAGGAGGGATCAGTCCCTGGAGAAGGACATCATGCTTGGCAGAGTACAGGGTCAGCAGAAAAGAGGAAGACCCTCAACGAGGTGATTGACACAGTGGCTGCAACAATGAGCTCAAGCATAACAACAATTGGCACAAGACCAGGCAGTGTTTTGTTTTGTTGCGCATAGGGTCGCTATGAGTTGGAACCAACTCAACGGCACCTAACAACAACAACAACAACAATAAGATAATCACATCAGATCACAAAACTGTGGACAATCACAGAATACTGAGAATCATGGTCTAGCCAAGTTGATACAGATTTTTGGGGGACACAATGCAATCCATAACACCCTCTATTAGCAGAAAATATTTGAGTTTTCTTTCTCTGATGGGTTTCCACCATACATAGGTCCTGGCTTTTGCAGGTTTTACTGTAACACTCTACTAAACAAACAATAGGAGCCCTGGTGGTGCAACATTTAAATGCTCTGCTGCTAACTGAAATGTTTGTAGTTCAAAGCCATACTGTGGCTCCATGGGAGAAAGGCTCAGTAGTTTTTTCCCATAAAGATTACAGCCTATAAAACCATATGTGGTAGTTCTGCTCTGTCACTTGGGGTCACTGTGAGTCAAAAATCTACTTGCTGACACCCAACAACAATAATAAACTCCAAATGAGTCAAAGAAGAAATCAAGAGAGAAATCAAAAAAGTACTTAGAGTTCAATGAGAGTGAAAACACAACATACCAAAACATATGGGATGCAGTGACGGCAGTACTCAGAGGGAAATTTATAGCGACAAAAACTTAAATTCAAAAAGAAGATCACAAATCAGTAGCCTAACTCTACAACTTGAGGAACTAGAAAAGAAGAGCAAACTAAGCCAAAAGTTACCAGAAAAAAGGAAATAATAAAGATCAGAGCAGACATAAATGAAATATAGAATAGACAAACAATAGCCAGAATCAATGTAACCAGAAGATTTTTTTTTTAAAGAGCCATCAAATCGACCAACGTTTGGCTAGACCAACAAAAAGAGAGAGAAGATACAAGTATCTAAAAGTAGAAACAAAAGTGGGGACATTGCAACTGACCCTACAGAAATGAAAAGGATTGTAAGGGTATACTATGAAAAGTTGTGTGCCAACAACTTAGAGGAAATTGACAAAAGTCCTTGAAATACATAAATTCCGTGCACTGACTCAAGAAGAGATAATGATCTCAACAAATCCGTAACAAATGAAGACATTGAAGCAGTAATTAAAAACCTCCCAACAAAGAAAAGTCCTGGCCCAGATGGCTTCACTGGAGAATTCTACCAAACATTTATAGAAGAAGTGATTCCAATCCTACTTAAACTTTCTAAAAAATAGAAGATGAGGGAATACTTCCTAATTCATTCTATGAGGTGAGCATTACCCTAATACCAAAGCCAGAAAAAGATACCATGAGAAAACTATACAGACCAATATCTGTAATGAACATTGTTTTAGTTATCTAGTGCTGCTATGGCAGAAATACCACAAGTGGATGGCTTTAACAAAGAGGAATTTATTCTCTCACAGTCTATGATGCTAGAAGTCTGAAATCAGGGTGCCAGCTCCAGGGGAAGCCTTTTTCTCTCTGTCGGCTTTGGGGAAAGGTCCTTGTCATCAATCTTTCCCTGCTCTAGGAGCTTCTCAGAGCAGGGACCCTGGGTCCAAAACACATGCTGTTCTCCTGGCTCTTGTTTCTTAGTGGCATGAGGCCCCCTCTCTCTGCTTGCTTCTGTCTTTTATATCTTTAAAGAGATCGATTCAAGACACAACCTAATCTTGTAGATTGAATCCGACCTCATGAATGTAACTGCCTCTAATCCTGCCTCATTAACGTCTTAGAGGTAAGGTTTATTTATTTATAGGAAAATCACATCAGATGACAAAATGGTGGACAATCACACAATACTGGGAATCATGGCCTAGCCAAGTTGACACATATTTAAGGGGGACACAATTCAATCCATGACAAATATGGGTATAAAATATTAGCAAACTGAATCCAATACATATTAGAATAATTATGCACCATGGTCAAGTGGGATTTATCCCAGAAGTGCAAGGATGATTCAACATTAGAAAATGAATCAACATAATAAGCTACATTAATAGAAGAAAGGAAAAGAATCACATGATCATCTCAATCAATGCAGAAAAGGCATTTGATAAAATTCAACACGTTTTCATGATAAAAACACTCAGGAAACTAGGAATAGAAGAGAAATTCCTCAATATAATAACGGGCATTTATGAAAAACCCACAGCTAACATCATACTCAGTGGAGAAAGACTGAGCTTTCTCACTAAGATCAAGAATAAGACAAGGATGCCCACTTTCACCACTGCTATTCAACATTGTTCTAGAAGTCCTAGCCAGATCAATTAGGCTGGAAGAAAAAAAAGAAAAGGTATCCAAATCATGAAGGAGGAAGTAAAACTATCCCTTTTCTCAGATAACATGATACTATACATAGAAAACCCCAAAGATTCCACAAGAAAACTATTAGAACTAATAAATGAATTCAGCAAAGTGCAGGACACAAAGTCAACACACAAAAATTAATCGAGTTTCTATACAATAGCAATGAGCAAGCTGAAAAAGAAATCAAGGAAACATTACCATTTATAATACAATCTAAAAGAATAAAGCACCTAGAAATAAATTTAAGCAGGAAGGTGAAAGTCTTGTACACAGAAAAATATAATGCATCACTAAAAAGTTAAAGGAGACCTAAATAAATGGAAAGATATTTCGAGTTCATGGATTGGGAGGCTTAATATAGTTAAGATGTTAATAATGTTAATAATACCCAATCAATGCACTCCTCATCAAAATTTTAACAGGGAGTCCTCAAATTTATACGGAAAGGCAAGGGACCCCGAATAACTGAAGCAATCTTGAAGAATACAGTACAGGACCATATATCTATGGTCAGTTGATTGTCAATAAGGGTGCTAAGTTTATTCAATGGGGGAAAGAAGAGGCTCTTCAATAAACGAAGCTGGGAAAAATGGATTTCCATATGCAGAAAAATGTATCAAGATCCATTCCTCCACCGTACACAAAAATCAATTCAAAATGGATCAAGGACCTAAATGTGAAAACTAAAACCGTAAAATTCTTAGAGAAAAATGTAAGAGCAAGATTAATTTTTTGTGATGGACTGTCAGATATGACAACAAAAATACAAGCAGCAAAATACAAAATAGATAACTGGGACCTCATAAAAATTAAATACTTTTGTTCATCAAAGAACTTTATCAGGGAAGTGAAGACAAAACCAACAGATTGGGGGGAAATTTTGGGAAACCAATATTGGATAAGGATCTAATATCCAAAAATATATTTTAAAAAGTCTACAATTTAACAACGAATAGACAAAAACGCAATCCAAAAATGGACAGATGACTTGAACAGACATTTAAAAAGAAACCCCATTGCCATCGAGTCGATTTGGACTCATAGTGACCCTAGAGGACAGAGTAGAACTGCCCCAAAAAGGATATTCAAATGGCCAACAAGCACATGAAAATGTGCTCAACATCATTAGCCATTAGGGAGATGCAAATCAAAACCACAAAGAGGTACTACCTTACCTCAGAATGGCAATATATAAAAGAAAAAAAAAAGAAGAAGAAAGAAAAATAAGTGTTGGGGAGGTTGTGGAGTAACTGGATTCCTCATCCATTTCTGGTGGAAATGTAAAATGATACAAACACTGTGGAAAACAGATTGGTGTTTCCTAAAAATTTGAACATTGAACTGCCATATGACTCAGCAATCCCAATCCTAGGCATATACCCAGAAGTGAAAGCAGAAATGCAAATAGTAACCCGTACATCAATGTTTATTGCAGCACTTTTCACAATAGCCAAAAAGGTGGAAACAACTGGAATGTCCATTAGCGGATAAGGGGATAAACAAAATGTGGTAGATGCATACGTGAAATATTACTCAGCCATAAAGAGAAATAAAGTCCTGATACATGCCACAATATGGATGAACCTAGAAAACATTATGTTGTGTGAAATAAATCAATCAAAAAAGGATAAATACTCGATGAACTCACTTATATGAAATAAGCAAAAATATAGAAACCATGGATTATTAGTGGTTGCCTGGAGTGGGAGAGATGTGGGAATTTCGCTTAGGGGCAATGAGATTATGTGAATGATGGTGGAATAATATGGAAAGGATAGCAATAAAGTTTGCACATCATGAAGAACAAAATCAATGTCACTGAATTGTACATGTGAAATTTGCTGAATTGTTGAAGATTTTGTTGTATCGATTTTTACCACACACACATAAAAGATAACAGTTGAGAATTTTCTAAAATTAATGAAAAGCATCAACTGACAAATTCAAAAAGCAACAACCCAGTCAAACAAAACTACACCTTAGGACATAGTAGTCAAACTGCTGAGACCAAGATAAAGAGGAAAATTTGAAAGCAATGAGAGAATGAAAGCCAAAGTGTGAAAAACTGATAAGAATTATGGCGACTTCTCATCAGAAACACTGGAGGCTGCATAGATTGGAACAACATTTTTAAAGGGCTGAGGGAAGCAAATTGACAAACCAGGGGGAAAAGGATGGAATGTTCAATTATTGATATTGGGGCAATTGACTATCTTTTTAAAAAATAAAGTTAGAGCTTCCTGCTTAGTGAAAGCCATTGATGCTTCGCAGGGTAATGCATCTCTTTCGGGATATGGAGTCTCAGCACTGGAGACCTTCCCAAAGCTCACCCTATGCATTTCTTCGTTTGCATCCTTTTTGCTGTAAATAAAACTGTAATCCTTACTGGCTTTGGGAGAAGCAAGCCAACATATTGTGAGTAGCCCTGTGGAAAAATCTATGGGACAAGGAATTGAAGTTCACATCCAACAGCCAGTGAGAACTCCTGGTCTGCCAACAATGATGTGAGTGAGTTTGGAGGGGAGTTCTCCAGTCCTAGCTGAGTCTTGAGATGACAGCTGACATCTTGACTTCAACCTCGTGAAAGACTCTGAGCCAGAATCACCCAGCTAAGCCACTCCTGAATTTCTGACCCTCAAAACTCTGTGAGATAATAAGTGCTGTTTTAAACTGCAAAAATAAATAAATAAATAAAATAATGTTTCATTAGGTCATTCAATAATCACATGGTTCAAATAGTCTATATTTTACTGTTTTTTTCTTTTCCCCTTTATCCTATCAATCACTGAAAGAAACATGTTAAAGTACCTTAGTAAGGCTACGGATTTATTTCTTTCTCTTTTTAGATCTATCAACTTTTGCTTTTTCAGGTCATGTTCTTAGGTACGATTTTATATGAAGCTAGAGTATTCTGCCGTCAAACCTATCCATTGAGTTCTGAACTTCCAGCTACATATTTTGTTGTTCTTGAAATTCTATTAGACTCTTCTTCAAACCAGCTGTGTCACTTTTTATAATTTCCAGCCTCTTGCAGATATTTTCAAGCTCAACTTTTATTCTTGAAAAATAATATGTGTCTGGTAATTTCAATATTTGAACTCTCTCTCTCTTTTCTCCTATTTCTGTTGGTTCATGTGTACCTGGTTGTCTTCGAATGAGTGCTGAATAATGTATTTATAATTTATCCGTAAAAATAATTTGAGAGCAGGGTGAAGGTAACTTCCTCCAGAGAGGATTTTTGTTGAATTCTTCCAGGTTCTAGGATTAATATCAACGTAGGGCTACCTTACTCCAAGTTCAAGACAAGGCTTACTAGACACCAAGATAATGAAAATCCTAGACTACAAGTTCCTGGAGAACTAGCTTACTTTTGGTTTTCCCTTGCTCTGAGGGTATAACCCTTTAGGATCATAACTGAATGTTCATTCAGTTTTTTATTTGCCTTTAGTAGGAAGGTTGCTCCAAATTACATAGTCCACTATTGCTGGAAGTAAGCATGCTTCCTAAAGCTTCACCTTAGGTCTACCTTAACACCTCCCCCAATATGGAGTTGAATTTAAAACAATTAATAAAAAAAAGAGTTAGAAGAATAGTACGAGATAACATTTTTTATGATCTTGGGGAAGAGAAGGCTTTTATAGGCATGACATGAAGCCCAGAGGCCAAAAAGGGTGAGATTAACAAATTAAACAATAAAAAATTAGACTTTATAAACAAAGCGAAAACAAATAAAATACATGCACTACAGACAAAAGGTTAATATCTTTAATATTAGAAGTGTTCTTCCTATTAAAAAAGGATGATATAGAAGTAAAACAAAAAAATGAACAAGTAATTCATGTAAAATATAAAAAAGAGGATTTATCTCACTAATCACCAAAGAAATGTAAATTATATCAACAGGGAGATCATACACAGTGTTCAATCTGACAAAGACTAAAACAAAGAAATATGTGCAGGCTTAGTGGGGAGTGAGAACCAGGTCCTACTTGACAGGACAGCAATTTGGAATAAATATAACACGTGCATATGTTTATTGTACTACTCTTTATAAGAACAAAAAGTTGGAAACAACTTAAATGTCTGTTAATATTTGTTGGTTAATAACCCAAAATCCATACGTACAATAGAATGTTATGCTACTATTAAAAAATAAAGAGGATCCACATGTAGAAAAATGAAACAAGATCCATACTTCACACCATGCACAAAAAAATAATTAAAGATGGATCAAGAACCTAAATGTTACATCTTAAACCATAAAGTTCTTCAAAGAAAATAAATGAATGAAGCTATGAGGCCTAATTTTTTTCAGTGATAGTTTGTCAAACACAATAACGAATGCACAGACAGCAGAAAACAAAACAGATAGCTGGGACCTCATAAAAGTTAAATACTATGTTCATCAAAATTCTTTATCAAAAGAGTAAAGAGACAACCTATATATTGGGGAAGAATCTTTGGGAATGATATAAGTGATGTCTAAAATATATGGAACACTTCTACAACTCAACAATAAAAAGATAAATAACCTAATAAAAAACTGGGCAAAGGACATAAACAGACACTTCAGCAAACAGGGCATTCAAATGGTCAACAGACACAGGAAAAGATGCTCAACATCATTAGTCATCAGAGAAATGCAAATCAAAACCACAACGAGATACCATTTTACTCCCACTAGGTTTTTTTTAGGAAGGCCAAAATAAATAAAATGAAAACAGGTGTTGGAGAGGATGTAGAGAAATTGGAACCCTCAGGCGTTGCTGGTGGAAATGCAAAATGGTACAGCCACTGTGGAAAAGTCTTGTGGTTCCTAAAAAAAAAATAACAGTAGAGCTTCCACATGACTCAGCAATTCCATTCCTAGGTATATACCCTAAGGATCTAATAGAAGTGACAGGAGTAGACATATACACACATAAGTTCATTGCAGCACTGTTCACAATAGCAAAAAGATTGAAACAACATAAGTGTCCATCAGCGGATGAATGGATAAGTAAAAAGTGGTATATAAATATGTCATGGATTGAATTGTGTTCCCAAAAAATATGTATATCAATTTGGCTATGCCATAATTCCCAGTATTGTGTGACTGTCCAGCATTTTGTCATCTGATGTGATTTTCCTATGTGTTGTAAATCCTATCACAATGATGTTACTGAGATGCATTAGCGGCAGTTATATTAATGAGATCTACAAGATTAGATTGTGTCTTAAGCCAATCTCCTTTGAGATATAATAGAGAGAAATGAGCAGAGAGACGTGGGGACTTCATACCACCAAGAAAGAAGCACCAGGAGCAAAGCATGTCCTTTGGACCCTGCGTTCCTGTGCAGAGAAGCTCCTAGTCCAGGGGAAGATTGATGACAAGGACCTTCCTCCAGAGCTGGCAGAGAGCAAGAGCTCTCCTGGAGCTGACGCCCTGAATTTGGACTTCTAGCCTGTGAGAGAATAAATTTCTGTTTGTTGAACCCATCCATTTGTGGTATTGCAGCACTAGATGACTGAAACAACATACAATGGAATACTACTCAGCAGTAAAGAAAAATGAGTTCCCAAAACATCTTGGAACATGGATGAACCTAGAGGACATTATGATGAGTGAAATAAATTAATCACAAAAGAACAAATATTGTGTGTTCTCCCTTTTATGAAATGACATGAACAAGTAAATATTCAGAAACTAATGTTCATGAGTGGTTACCACAGATGGGGGAGGGGAAACGGGAATTCACTCTCTAGAGAGTGTTGTTGTTAGGTGCCATCGAATCAGTTCCAACTCATAGCGACCCTATGCACAACAGAACAAAACACTGCCTAGTCCTGAGCCATCCTCACAATCATTGTTATGCTTGAGTTCATTGTTGCAGCCACTGTGTCAATCCACCTCGTTGAGGGTCTTCCTCTTTTCCGCTGACCCTGTACTCTGCCAGGCATGATGTCCTTCTCCAGGGACTGATCCCTCCTGACAACATGTCCAAAATATGTAAGACGCCGTCTCTCCATCCTTGCTTCCAAGGAGCATTCTGTTTGTACTTCCTCCAAGACAGGTTTGTTCGCTCTTTTGGCAGTCCATGGTATATTCAATATTCTTCGCCAACACCACAATTCAAAGGCGTCAATTCTTCTTCAGTCTTCCTTATTCATTGTCCAGCTTTCACATGCATATAATGTGATTGAAAATACCATGGCTTGGGTCAGGCGCCCCTTAGTCTTCAAGGTGACACCTTTGCTCTTCAACACTTTAAAGAGGTCCTTTGCAGCAGATTTACCCAATGCAATGCGTCTTTTGATTTCTTGACTGCTGCTTCCATGGCTGCTGATTGTGGATCCAAGTAAAATGAAATCCTTGACAACTTCAATCTTTTCTCCATTTATCCTGATGTTACTCATTGGTCCAGTTGTGAGGATTTTTGTTTTCTTTATGTTGAGGTGTAATTCATACTGAAGGCTGTGGTCTTTGATCTTCATTAGTAAGTGCTTCAAGTCCTCTTCACTTTCAGCAAGCAACGTTGTGTCATCTGCATAACGCAGGTTGTTAATGAGAGTTCCTCCAATCCTGATGCCCCATTCTTCTTCGTATAGTCCAGCTTCTCAGATTATTTGCTCAGCATACAGATTGAATAGCTATGGCGAAAGAATACAACTCTGATGCACACCTTTCCTGACTTTAAACCAATCAGCATCCCCTTGTTCTGTCCAAACAACCACGTCTTGATTTATGTAAAGGTTCCTCATGAGCACAATTAAGTGTTCTGGAATTCCCATTCTTCACAATGTTATCCATAATTTGTTATGATCCACACAGTCGAATGCCTTTGCATAGTCAATAAAACACAGGTAAAGGCAGAGCCTAGATGGCGGAATAGACAGACTCTTCCGTCGAGCCCTCTTTACAACAAAGACCTGAAAAAACAAGTGAAACTAGTATATTTGTGACAAGCTGGGAGCCCTGAGCATCAAAGACAAGCTTTGACAACGAACTGAAGGGGCAGGGGAAGGAAGAGACCATTCATAAGTGGAGAGGATTTGCCGGACCTGAATTGTGGGGAGACGGCAGCGGCAGGGGCGGGCTGGTCCTAGCGTTCGGCTGCAGTTTCCTCAGGGAGAAGCAACAGCCACACAGCCCACTCACACCTCCGGAACCTGAGTAGAAGGGCGCTCTCGGCGAAAGCTAAGTACTTGCGTGTATTTTACCACACCTCCCCCACCCCCAACCCAACTTCAGAGGCTGAATCCCTGGGCCTGAGATAGACCCTGGTGAGCAACTGGAGCCGTCCTCCCGGCCTTGGGGAAGGAAAAAATTTCCAGCTGGGGGGAACAGATAATTTGCTAGCTCCATTAACTGGGGAAGCTCAGGACAGAAGTGGCTCTTATCCAGGCATAAACCTTCCGTGGACCTTGAGCACCTTTCCCTTCTGCATGGACCTGTGTGGGCCTATTTCAGGAGAATAGACCCTTGTTGGCAAACTCCAACCATTTCAGCGGTGAGGTGGAGAGGTGGGTGTTTGATGTTTGACATTGCTTTGCCTATTAAACAAGATCCTCACCTACCCACAACAGGGACCTAAGGACTGGTGGCTCCACTTGGGTCGCCCAGCCACCCGCGACAGGGTTCCAGGGATAACTGGTACCTTCCAGTCCTTACGACAAAATCTTTGGGTGCCCATGGTCCCTCTGCAGAGCCCACCCACCAGCACGCTCTAGGGACCAGAGACGTGTTTTCCTCAGAGACACTTGGGGTCGGTTCTCAGCCCCCTGCCTTGGTCAGAGCGTGACCCCCTGCTGCAATCAGATACCAGTATATACACCAATCACCCCTGTCCCTCTAAGACTGTAGGACAGAGCCTGTACCACACACTTGATATCAGCTACCTGGAAACCTGAGCTGAATTCATACAAGAAAACTGAAAGGACTCCTAGACTGATATACCTGATGACAGCTCTAGCCAGCTGGGGACAGGACACCAGAGCTCCAAAGGTGAAAATAATCAAGCTAGCTCACTTTAGCAACCCATAGGGGTATACAAAAACAAAACAAAGCAAGCAGCTACGACACAGTAAGCAAGCATAGACTAATACAATAATTTATAGATGGCTCGGAGACAAGAGTCAATATCAAGTCACATAAAGAAACAAGCCATGATCACCTCCACAGGCTCTCAAAACAAAGAATCCAGGGATCTTTTAGATGAAAGTGCATTCCTGGAATTACCAGATGCAGAATACAAAAGTTTAATATACAGAACCCTTCAAGACATCAGGAAGGAAATGAGGAAATACGCAGAACAAGCCAAGGAACACACAGATAAAGCACCTGAAGAACTCAGAAAGATTATTCAGGAACATAATGAAAAGTTTAATAAACTGGAAAAATCCATAGACAGACAGCAATCAGAAATTCAGAAGATTAACAATAAATTACAGAATTAGATAACTCAATAGAAAGTCAGAGGGGCAGAATTGAGCAAGTAGAAGCTAGAATTTCTGAACTTGAAGATAAATCACTTGACACTAATATATTTGAAGAAAAATCAGATAAAAGAATTAAAAAAAATGGAGAAACCTTAAGAATCATGTGGGACTCTATCAAGAGAAATACCTAAGAGTGATTGGAGTACCAGAACAGGGAGGGATAACAGAAAATACAGAGAAAATTGTTGAGGATTTGTTGGCAGAAAAATTCCCTGATATTGTAAAAGATGAGAAGATATCTATCCAAGATGCTCATCGAACTCCACATAAGGTAGATGTTAAAAGAAAGTCACCAAGACATATTATAATCAAGCTTGCCAAAACCAAAGATAAGGAGACAATTATAAGAGCAGCCAGGGATCAAAGAAAAGTCACCTACAAGGGAGAGGCAATAAGAAGAAGCTCGGACTACTCAGCAGAAACCATGCAGGCAAGAAGGCAACGGGATGACATATTTAAAAAACTGAAGGAGAAAAATTGCCTGCCAAGAATCATATGTCCATCAAAACTGTCTCTTAAATATGAAGGTGAAATTAAGACATTTCCAGATAAACACAAGTTGAGGGAATTCATAAAAACCAACACCAAACTACAAGAAATACTAAAGGGAGTTCTTTGGTTAGAAAATCAATAATATCAGGTATTGACCCAAGACTAGAACACTGGGCAGAGCAACCAGAAGTCAACCCAGATAGGGAAATCCAAAAAAAAAAAAAAAGCAAGGTAAAAAAAAAAAAAAAAAAAGCCCAACACAGGGTAATGGCGATATTATTATATAAAAGAAGACAACATTAAAATAATAAAGAGGAACTAAGAAATGTAATCACACACCTTCCATATGGAGAGGAAGATGCGGCGATACAAAGAACTAAAAGTTAGTTATAAATTTAGAAAACTAAGGGTAAATAATAAGGTAACCGCAAAGGAGACAAATTATCCTACTCATCAAAATAAAATACAAGGGAAAAATACAGGCTTAGCAGAAACAAAATCAACAACAACAAATATGAGGAGAGGACAATGTAGAAAGAAAATCTACTCAGCACATAAAATCAAGTGGGAAAAAGAAGTTGTCAACACACAAAAAAAGACATCAAAATGATAGGACTAAATTCATACCTATCCATGATTACCCTGAATGTAAATGGACTAAATGCACCAATAAAGAGACAGAGAGTGGCAGAATGGATTAAAAAACAAGATCCATCTATATGCTGCCTACAAGAGACACACCTTAGACTTAGAGACATAAACAAACTAAAACTCAAAAGATGGAAAAAAATATATCAAGCAAACAACAATCGAAAAAGAGCAGGAGTGCCAATATTAATTTCTGACAAAATAGGCTTTAAAGTTAAATCCATCAGAAGGGATAAGGAAGGACACTATATAATGATTAAAGGGACAATACACCAAGAAGATATAACCATATTAAATATTTATGCACCCAATGACAGGGCTGCAAGACACATAAAAAAAATTCTATCAGCATTGAAAAGTGAGATAGACAGCTCTACAATAATAGTAGGAGACCTCAACACACCACTTTTGGTGAAGGACAGGACATCCAGAAAGAAGCTCAATAAAGACACAGAAGATCTAAATGCCACAATCAACCAACTTGACCTCGTAGACATATACAGAACACTCCACCCAACAGCAACCGACTATACTTTCTTTTCTAGTGCAGATGGAACATACTCTAGGATAGACCACATATTAGGTCATAAAGCAAGCCTTAAGCACAATCCAAAACACTGAAATATTACAAAGCATCTTCTCTGACCGTAAGGCCATAAAAGTGGAAATCAATAACAGAAAAGCAGGGAAAACAAATCAAACACCTGGAAACTGAACAATACCCTGCTCAAAAAAGACTGGATTATAGAAGACATTAAGGATGGAATAAAGAAATTCAGAGAACCCAATGAGAATGAAAACACTTCCTATCAGAACCTTTGGGACACAACAAAAGCGGTGCTCAGAGGCCAGTTTATATCAATAAAAGCACACATCCAAAAAGAAGAAAGGGCCAAAATCAAAGAACTTTCCTTACAACTTGAACAAATAGAAAGAGAGCAACAAAAGAAACCCACAAGCACCAGAAGAAAACAAATAATAAAAACTAGAGCCGAACTAAATGAAATAGAAAACAGAAAAACGGTTGAAAGAATTAACAAGACCAAAATCTGTTTTTTTGAAAAACTTAACAAAATTGATAAACCATTGGCCAAACTGACAAAAGAAAAACAGGAGAGGAAGCAAATAACCCGAATAAAAACTGAGATGGGTGATATTACAACAGACCCAACGGAAATTAAAAGAATCATATCAGATTACTATGAAAAAGTATACTCAAACAAATTTGAAAACCTAGAAGAAATGGATGAATTCCTAGAAACACACTACCTACCTAAACTAACACACACAGAGGTAGAACAACTAAATAGACCCATAACAAAAGAAGACATTGAAAAGGTAATCAAAAAACTCCCAACAAAAAAAAGCCCTGGTCCGGATGGCTTCACTGCAGTGCTCTACCAAACTTTCAGAAAAGCGTTAACACCACTACTACTAAAGGTATTTCAGAGCATAGAAAAGGATGGAATACTCCCAAATTCATTCTATGAAGCTACCATATATATCCCTGATACCAAAACCAAGTAAAGACACCACAAGAAAAGAAAATTATAGACCTATATCCCTCAGGAATGTAGATGCAAAAATCCTCAACAAAATTCTAGCCAAAAGAATTCAACAACATATCAAAAAAAAAAATTCACCATGACCAAGTGGGCTTCATACCAGGTATGCAGGGATGGTTCAACATTAGAAAAGCAATTAATGTAATCCACCACATGAATAAAACAAAAGACAAGAATCACCTGATTTTATCAATTGACACAGAAAAGGCATTTGACAAAGTTCAACACTCATTCATGACAAAAACTCTCAGCAAAAGAGGAATAGAAGGAAAATTTCTCAACATAATAAAGGGCATTTAAAAAAAAAAAAAACGTTTTTTTACACTCTGCAAAGCCAACAACCAACATCACCCTAAATGAAGAGAGCCTGAAAATATTCCCATTGAGATCGGGAACCAGACAAGGATGTCCTTTATCACCACTCTTATTCAACATTGTGCTGGAAGTCCTAGCCAGAGCAATTAGGCTAGATAAAGAAATAAAGAGCATCCAGATTGGCAAAGAAGAAGTCAAAGTATCTCTCTATTTGCAGATGACATGATCTTATACCCAGAAAACCCTAAGGAATCCTCCAGAAAACTACTGAAACTAATAGAAGAGTTCAGCAGAGTATCGGGATACAAGATATACATACAAAAATCAGTTGGATTCCTCCACACCAACAAAAAGAACATCGAAGAGGAAATCACCAAATCAATGCCATTTACAGTAGCCCCCAAGAAGATAAAATACTTAGGAATAAATCTTACCAGAGATGTAAAAGACTTATACAAAGAAAACTACAGTACACTTCTGCAAGAAACCAAAAGAGACATAAGTGGAAGAACATACCTTGCTCGTGAATAGGAAGACTTAACATTATAAAAATGTCTATTCTACTGAAAGCGATCTATACATTTAATGCAGTACTGAACCAAATCCCAAGGACATTCTCAACGAGACGGAGAAAGAAATCACCAGTTTTATATGAAAGGGAAAGAGGCCCCGGATAAATAAGGCATTACTGAAAAAGAAGAACAAAGTGGGAAGCCTTACTTTACCTAATTTTAGAACCTATTATACCGCCACAGTAGTCAAAACAGCCTGGTACTGGTACAACAACAGATACATGGACCAATGGAACAGAATTGAGAATCCAGACATAAATCCATCCACATACAAGCAGCTGATATTTGACGAAGGCCCCAAAACAGTTAAATGGGGAAAAGACAGTGTTTTTAACAAATGGTGCTGGCATAACTGTATATCCATCTGCAAAAAAATGAAACAAGACCCATACCTCACTCCATGCACAGAAACTAATTCAAAATGGATCAAAGCCCTAAATATAAAGTCTAAAACGATAAAGATCATGGAAGAAAAGATAGGGACAACGTTAGGAGCCCTAATACATGGCATAAACAGTATAGGAAACATTATAAAGGACGTAGAAGAAAAACTAGATAAGTGGGAACTCCTAAAAATCAAACACTTATGCTCATCCAAAGACTTCTCCAAAAGAGTAAAAAGACTACCTACAGACTGGGAAAAAGTTTTTAGCTATGACATTTCTGATCAGTGCCTGATCTCTAAAATCTACATGGTACTGCAAAAACTCAGCTGCAAAAAGACAAATAACCCAATTAAAAAATGGGCAAAAGATACGAATAGGCACTTCACTAAAGAAGACATTCAGGTAGCTAAAAGATATATGAGGAAATGTTCACGACAATTAGCCATTAGAGAAATGCAGATCAAAACTATAATGAGATTTCACCTCACTCCAACAAGGCTGGCATTAATTTGGAGAGGCTGTGGAGAGATTGGAACACTTCTATACTGCTGGTGGGAATGTTAAATGGTACAACCACTTTGGAAATCGATTTGGTGCTTCCTTAAAAAGCTAGAAATAGAACTACCACACGATCCAGCAATCCCACTCCTTGGAATACATCCTAAGGAAATGAGCCTTTACATGAACAGACACATGCACACCCGTGTTTATTGCATCACTGTTTACAATAGCAAAAACATGGAAGCAACCAAGGTGCCCATCGATGGATGAATGGATAAATAAATGATGGTATATTCACACAATGGAACACTATGCATCCATAAAGAACAGTGAGGAATCTGTGAAACATTTCATAACATGGAGGAACCTGGAAGGCATTATGCTGAGTGAAATTAGTCAGTTGCAAAAGGACAAATATTGTATAAGACCACTATTATAAGAACTTGAGAAATAGTTTAAACTGAGATGGAAACATTCTTTTGTGGTTACGAGAGGGGGGAGGGAGGGAAGGTGGGAGAGGGGTATTCACTAATTAGATAATAGATAAGAACTACTTTAGGTGAAGGGAAAGACAGCACATAATACAGGGGAGGTCAGCACAATTGGACTAAACCAAAAGTAAAGAAGTTTCCTGAATAAACTGAATGCTTCGAAGGCCAACGTAGCAGGGGCAGGGGTCTGGGGACCATGGTTTCATGGGACATCTAAGTCAATTGGCATAATAAAATCTGTTAAGAAAACATTCTGTATCCCATTTTGAAGAGTGGTGTCTGGGGTCTTAAACGCTAGCAAGCAGCCATCTAAGATGCATCAATTGGTCTCAACCCACCGGGATCAAAGGAGAATGAAGAACACCAAGGACACAAGGTGATTATGAGCCCAAGAGACAGAAAGGGCCAAATATGAACCAGAGACTACATCATCCTGAGACCAGAAGAACTAGATGGTTCCCGGCTATAACCAATGACTGCCCTGACAGGGAACACAACAGAGAATCCCTGAGGGAGCAGGAGAGCAGTGGGATGCAGACCCCAAATTCTCATAAGACCAGACTTAATGGTCTGACTGAGACTAGAAGGACCCTGGTGGTCATGGCCCCCAGACCTTCTGTTGGCCCAGGACAGGAACCATTCCCGAAGCCAACTCTTCAGACATGGATTGGACTGGACAATGTGTTGGAGAGGGGTCCTGGTGAGGAGTGAGCTTCTTGGATCAGGTGGACACTTGAGACTATGTTGGCATCTCCTGCCTGGAGGGGAGATGAGAGGGTGGAGGGGGTTAGAAGCTGGCGAAAAGGACATGAAAAGAGAGAGGGGAGGGAGAGAGCAGGCTGTCTCATTAGGGGGAGAGTTATTGGGCGTGTGCAGCAAGGTGTATATGGGTTTTGTGTGAGAGACTGACTTGATTTGTAAACTTTTACTTCAAGCACAATAAAAATTTTTTTTTTTTTTAAAAAAAAGAAGGTGGAAGGAACACACAGTTATTATACCAAAAAGAATTAGCTGATATTCAGCCATTTCAAGAGGTAACATATGATCAGGAACCAGTGGTACTGAAGGAGGAGTCCAGTCCAAGGTGCACTGAAGGCATTGGTGAAAAACAAGCCTCCAGGAACTGACAGAATACCTATTGAGATGTTTCAACAAAGAGATGCAGCGCTAGAGGAGCTTACTCGTCTATGCCAAGAAATACGGAAGACAGTTTCCTGGCCAATCGACTGGAAGAGATCCATATTTATGCCTATACCCAAGAAAGGTGATCCAAAGAAATGCGAAAATTATCGAACAGTATCATTAATATCACACCGAAGCAAAATTTTGCTGAAGATCATTTTAAAACCGCTGCAGCAGTATATCGACAGGGAACTGCCAGAAATTCAGGCCAGATTCAGAAGAGGACGTAGAACCAGAAATATCATTGCTGATGTCAGATGGATCCTGGCTGAAAGCAGAGAATACCAGAAGGATGTTTACCTGTGTTTTACTGACTGTGCAAAGGCACATGTGTGGATCACAACAAGTTGTGGATAACATTGCGAAGAATGGGAATTCCAGAACACTTAATTGTGCTCATGAGGAACCTTTTCATAGATGAAGAGGCAGTTGTTCGGACAGAACAAGGCGATACTGGGTGGTTTAAAGTCAGGAAAGTGTGCGTCAGGGTTGTATCCTCTCACCATACCTATTCAGTCTGTATGCTGAGCAAATAATCTGAGAAGCTGGACTATATGAAGAAGAACGGGGCATCAGGATTGAAGGAAGACTCATTAACAACCTGTGTTATGCAGATGACACAACCTTGCTTGCTGAAAGTGAAGAGGACTTGAAGCACTTACTAATGAAGATCAAAGACCACAGCCTTCAGTATGGATTACACCTCAACATTTCCCATGTTCCCAAAAGCAGAGTAAAGTTAGCTCCAGAGGCTTTAAACAAGAGATTGGAGCTTCCAGGGTCTCAGAACCAGACAATATAAAGAGTGCCACAGAATTTTGGAGCTATAGCCTGTGCCTACAGTTTCTAAGCAGTTTTTAGGTTCTGAGATCCTCATGCAATGACTGTCTGGAACCTAAAAACCAAAGGAGATTATGTTCCACTGTAAAAACAGAAGGAAAAGAGAAGGGTAAGTGCTACAATAAAACTCAGGGAGCTTCTATGCAAAGAAAGCAGAGGCTTGGACCCAAGAGTTATTTATCTTGCCGCAACTCCCAAATCCAGTGTGGAGACAGAGGGCCCCAAAAATGGCCCAGCTTTGTACTCTTGGCCGTAATCCCCGGGGCCTAGGAGGTTACAGAGGTCAATTCACTTTTGGTCCCTTTGTGCTCGCCTTGAAATGTTGTAGTGCAGCACCAGTCTCACACTCTGTTAGGAGTGAAAGCAAAGAGTTTATTGGGAGAAGTAAAGATTTGCAAATTGGGACACACCACAGCACCCAGGCAGGGTACAATAGTGTTCCAAACTGCAGCGAGGGCAGTGAGATTTTTATCAAGTGGAGCAAACAAAGACTACGTGTTCACAGGCATGAGGGAGGTACATGGCAAAAAATTACAGGAGGGTTGTGTCATGGATTGAACTATGTCCTCCAAACAATGTGTGTATCATTTGGGCTAGGCCCTGACTCCCAGTATTGTGTGATTTTTCTATATGTCCTATATATATGATTTTTCTATATATCATCCTGCCTCTATGATGTTAATGAGGAAGGATGGACGGCAGTTGTGTTAGTGAGGCAGGACTCAACATACAGGATTGGATTGTGTGGAAGCAAGCAAAGGGATGGGGGACCTCATAACACCAAGAAAGCAGTACCAGGAGCAGACA
Organism: Elephas maximus indicus; assembly: GCF_024166365.1. Lineage (NCBI taxonomy): Eukaryota > Metazoa > Chordata > Mammalia > Proboscidea > Elephantidae > Elephas > Elephas maximus. The sequence continues at coordinate 120,305,290 of NC_064826.1, forward strand.
GCGTCCTTTGGACCCAAGGTCCCTGCGCCTGAGAAGTTCCTCGACCATGGGAAGATTGAAGACGAGGATTTTCCTCCAGAGCTGACAGAGAGAGAAAGCCAGCCCCTGGAGCTGAAATCCTGAATTTGAACTTTTAGCCTACTTTACTATGAGGAAATAAACTTCTCTTTGTTAAAGCCATCCACTTGTGGTATTTCTGTTATAGCAGAACTAGATAACTAAGACAGGTTGTTAAACTACAAACTGTCTTAACATTATCAATTCTATTTTCTAACCTCCAGGAACATGTTGACCAAGGCATTCTTCTTGGGTCAAGCTGTGTAAACATTCTTGGCAAACATCTTTTAACAAACTAGTCCTCATAAAGCTAAAGTCCTGACCATTGCTCCTTTTGCGTTACAAGCAGTTAAACTTTTACAAGAAGTTGAGTTGCCCTTTTAGGACAGCAGGACCAGAGTCTTTAGGCCAAGCTGCGGTTTAATTCAAAATGAAGTTTAATTTAGACCTGGGTCAGCCATCTTAGTCATGTGAAGCACCTTGGTTTTGGGGTCTGCATACAGTTGTTGGGGGTTATTTCCCCCAACTGATTTGATTTTCAAATGTAGCTGGTGTGAGGTCTGGGGGATTCCTGTAACTGATTGCAGTTCTTGCTGTGGGTCCTTAAAGGGAATCAGGCAGGACTGAGGAGGGCAGGGACCACCTGGGAATATACCCTTCTAGGCTTCTCTCCGTCCCAGTAAAGAGAGTTACCTTTGGCACCAAAAACATAGGGAAATGCACACTTCCTTGGTGGAGGTGAGAGGTGTGGCCATGTGTTCTCCAAGCCAAGCACCTGGGATGATTCTATTGAGGGACTGAATGGACAGGACAGGGTGATTAGCGACCAGCAGGACAAAGCTGGGAGCATCAGCTCGAGGTGGGGGAAGAACGGGAAAGCTTTGTGTTGAGTTTGTGTATCTTGTCTCAGAGTTTGAGCTCCAGTGAAACAGCAGGTCAGTGAAACAGCAGGTAAGATGGAGCTCAAGGTCAAACAGCAATAAATGAATCAAATGAAGCTGTGGGAGAGGGCTAGAGGGAGGCCCAAGAAGGAGTGCAGTGGACGCCAAGCCAGGTAGCTGTGCCCAGACTTCAGCCTTGAAAGGGTAGTTGTGACCTGAGGTATCCTGGCATCTCAAAGGCAGGGTCTTGTGGGTAGACACATGGCCACTCTGGAATTTCAAGTAAGGTTCAAACAGGGTTCTTAGCTCTAGATCAGGTTTTACCAAGTGATATCCCTGGCCAACACTGTCCCAACAACCCAGACACAGACTCCTAACGTGAAGTGTGCATTTCCTGGGGAATATCAGCTCAGGTTTCCTAAGGATCATGTCCACCGTAGGGCAGCGAGTAATGTGCGTTCTTGAGCACCTCCAAAGACCACTGGCAGAGGGTCTGCAGCAGCCCCTCACGGATGCTGACCAAGGGGTTCCTTCCTGAATGGTGGCCTCCAGCCTCCTAACAAGTCTTCAGGCTTGTCTTTGGAAGTTATCAATTTTGATCAAGTAGCGATGCCTCTGCTCACTCTCCAGGATGCAGAGCGGTCATGCGTTGGACATGTTCAACTTCACTAATAACCCAAAGATGTACATGACACTGAATTACCATGTTACACTTAATAAATTTGGAAAAAGAGAAAAGCTTATAATCCCTAATGCAAGTGAGATGGTACACTCAGACATTTCTGGTAGCAAAGCTTAAGTCTACTTAAATTACCACTCAGAAAATACGTTCACATCCTAGATTCTGTGTATTTATCCAAAATAGGATAAAAATTATATGCTTAAAGATTTTATCATATACTTATTCTTTTAATTAGGACAAAACTTCTCCAAAACTTTTTATTTTAATTTCAAACCTACAGAAAATTTGAAAGAGTAGTATAACACACACACATGTATATGTACCTTTCACCTAGATTTACCACTTGCTAATATTTTGCATTATTTATTTTACTTCTTTTTGTATATATTTTTCCTAAGCCATTTGAAAGTTGAGGATATCATGTCACTTTACCCCTACATACTTTCAGCATGTATCTCCTATGAACACAAGTATTCTCCTACATAACCATGATACATTTATTTTATCCACAAACTTTAACACTGACACAATTATCTACTATAAATGCCATATTTAAATATTTCCAAATGTTCTAGAAATGTTCTCTATAACTTTTTTTTCTAAATTCCAGGATCAAATTGCATTTGTCATGACGCTTTAGCCTCTTTTAATCCAGAATATTCCCTTGACTTTTTTCCACCTTCATAACATCTACATTTTTGAAGAGTCCAGGTGAATGAACGGGTGTCTTGTGGAATGTTCCACACTCTGGGTTCCTTTAATTGTTTCCTCCTGCTTAGATTCAGATTAATCACTTTTGTCTGGGTCATCCAGAAGAGATGTTGCTTACTTTTATTACATTCCACCAGAAAGCTGAAAATGTCAGGTTGTCCCATTATTGGCAATTGTAAGTGTGATCATTTGGTTAAGTGGTAACCACCAGACCTCTCCCTTGTAAAGGGCTTCTTTCCTTTGTACTTTTCAGAAGTCTGTGGCTGGCTCAGAAACCCTCGTGGCAGAGTGGTTAAGAGCTATGTCTGCTAACTAAAAGGTCAGCAGTTCAAATCCACCAGATGCTCCTTGGAAACCCTATGTGGCAGTTCTACTCTGTCCTTCAGGGTGACTATGAGTTGGGATTGACTTGACGGTAAAGGGTTTCTTTTGGTGGCTAATATGTTGAAAGCGTGGGACATCCTGTTCCCCACCAGCATTTCTCCTAGTGGTTTTAAACTTCCTTGAGGATCCTTGACAATATCAATATTACATTAAAACCCACTGCCGTCAAGTTGATTCCGACTCATAGCGACCCTGTAGGACAGAGTAGAACTGCCCTATAGAGTTTCCAAGGAGCGCCTGGCGGATTTGAACTGCCGACCTTTTGGTTAGCAGCCGTAGCACTTAACCACTATGCCACCAGGGTTTCCAATATTACATTAGTGGGTGCAAACTGATGATTTTCTCATCTTATCTATCCTTTTATGTTTATTACCTAGAATGCTCCTGTAGAGAAGAGCTCTCCCCATACACACACTTTTACTTTTTTAGGGTCACTATGAACTTGGTTATGAACTCGGATTTTTGTTCAATGTGTTGGAATTATTAACTGTTGTTACACTTTTTGATACTTAAGTTGACCCATGTTGACTGGTGGTTCCCCTTCACGCCAGTCCAGGGTCCTTCTGATATGTCCCCACTGAACAACTCCTTGCTTTCTGGCACAACAAGCTGTCCCAGGCTTATCTAACGTTTTGCCTCTTTCAAAACTGGAATCAGTCTTTTATCCAAAAATCTGTTTTTTTTTTTTTTCTTATTGGGAAAATCACATACTTATTTATAAAGGTTTAAAATAATAAAATCAAAGAAAGATAAAGGATCAGCAAAAAAGGAGCTAAAGAAGTTCTGTCACTTCCGCCCAATGGAACATTACCCAATAATATAAAAACCTCATTAAGGAAATTGAAACTAAACTAAATGTTCATAATACTAAGTAAAAAAGAGAGAGATAACATTGTACACAAGACATGGTTTATAGTTAAAAAAAAATTAAAATAATGGTGTTATGGATTGAATTATGTCCCCCAAAAGTATATGTTTTAAATCCTAACCTTTCTGCCCTGGTTGCTCAGTGCTAACCAAAAGATCAGCAATTTGAATCTACCAACTGCTTCTTGGAAACCCTGTGGAGCAGTTCTACTCTGTCTTATAGGTTTGCTATGAGTTGGAATCTACTCAACGGCAACTCTACATCTGTGGTTATTATCCTATTTGGGAATGGGTTGCCTTTGTTATGTTAATAAGGCAGGATTAGTGTAGGGTTTTTTTTTTTTTTTAAATTGTGCTTTAAGTGAAAGTTTACGGTTCAAGTTAGTTTCCCATACAAAAATTTACACACATATTGTTATGTGACCCTAGTTGCTCTCCCTATAATGGGACAGCACACTTCTCCTTTCACAAATCCATATCCATTTGACCAGCTGCTGTCCCTTTTCACCTTCTCATCCTGCCTCAGGACAGGAGCTGCTCATTTAGTCTCACGTATCTACTTGAGCTAAGAAGTCTCATGTATCTACTTGAGCTAAGTATCTACTTGAGCTAAGCACAAGTATCATTTTATGTTTTATAGTTCAGTCTAATCTTTGAAGAGTTGGCCTCAGGAATGGTTTCAGTTCTGGGCTAACAGAGAGTCCGGGGCCCATGTATTCTGGGGTCCCTCCAGTCTCAGTCAGACCATTAAGTCCAATCTTTTTGCTAGAATTAGAGTTCTGCACCCCACTTTCCTCCTGCTCAGTCAGGTACTCTCTGTTGTGTTCCCTGTCAGGGTGGTCATTGGCGGTAGCCAGGCACCATCTAGTTCTTCTGGTCTCAGGCTGATGGAGTCTCTGGTTTACGTGGCCCTTTCTGTCTCTTGGGCTAATATTTTCCTTGTGTCTTTAGCATTCTTCATTTTGAGATGGGCAGGAAATTGGGCTGGCTGAATTAAATAGCCTCTGACTCAGTATTCTTGGAATCTAAACCTATGTGCAGACCACCATATAACTCTTGCTGCTGGGGCCAGAGAACTGCTAGTAATTAACAAACCAAGTGCTTAGGCAAGATAAGGGGCCGTATTTCCTGTCCCTACATGCTTGACCAGCTATAAATTACTGATAACCCTCCTGAGTTGTTTTTCCTGTCCCCCACCAGGTGCAGAGCATGCGCAGTAAAAAATCAAAGTAACCTGTGAATGACCTTCCGCATGAGATAATCATGAGCAGGGATCCCTCGCTGGGACTCTAACCAGGATCCAGAGATATCATGTATGTGCAACATCCCAGAGTAAGTCCTGTTTGACACCCCAGCAGCCCTCAAGATAGACCCCATCTTTGTTATGACAACCTTTGAGGGGAAATCCATCTTGTTCCAGCTGCGCTTGCATTTGATTTTCATAATTCCTCCGCTTCTCTTGGAAATCTCCACCCATTTCATGAAAAAAGATAATACCATTTTCCTGCCCCAAAACCTTTATAAACCCTAACTCAGCCTGTGCTCAGGGAGACGGACGTAAGCGTTGCCTAGGCCCTCCTCATCTCCTCTTGCAAGTCTCCTATAATAAACTTTTGCCTGAGTGGAAAAACTGGTCAATCTCTCCTGACTATTCTTACTCAGAACAGAGACAAGAACCTGACAGATTCTCTCCGGTAACAATTTTCCTTTGCTTCAGGTGGGTTGGTACAAATTGATGCATCTTAGACGGTCGCTTGCTAGCTTTTAAGACCCCAGACACCACTCACCAAAGTAGGATGCAGAACATTTTCTTAATAAACTTGGTTATGCCAATTGACCTAGATGTCCCCTGAAACCATGATCCTCAGATCCCTGTCCCTGCAACTCTGTCCCTTGACTTGTTTGGCTGTATTTGGGAAACTTCTTAGCTTTTGGTTTAGTCCAGTTGTGCTGACTTCCCCTGTATTGTGTGTTGTCTTTCCCTTCACCTAAGATAATTCTTGTCTACTATCTAGTTAGTGAATACCCCTCTCTCTCCCTCCCTACCCTTATAACCATCAAAGAATGTTTTCTTATGTGTTTAAACTTTTTCATGAGTTCTTATGATAGTGGTCTCATACAATCTTCGTACTTTTACGACTGACTAATTTCACTCAGCGTAATGCCTTCCAGATTCATCCAAGTTATGAGATGTTTCACCAATTCATTGTTCTTTATCATTGTGTAGTATTCCATTGTGTGAATATACCATAATTTGTTTATCCATTCATCTGTTGATGGGCACCTTGGTTGCTTCCATCTTTTTGCTATCGTAAACAATGCTGCAATGAACATGGGTGTGCATATATCTGTTCCTGTGACGGCTCTTGTTTCTCTAGGATATATTCCAAGGAGTGGGATTGCTAGATCCTATGGTACTTCTTCTATTTCTAGCTTTTTAAGGAAGCACCAAATCAATTTCCAAGGTGGTTGTACCATTTTACATTCCCACCAGCAGTGTATAAATGTTCCAGTCTCTCCACAACCTCTCCAACATTTATTATTTTGTGATTTTTGGATTAATACTAGCCTTGTTGGGGTGAGATGGTGTCTCACTGTACTTTGATTTGTATTTCTCTAGTGGCTAATGATTGTGAGCATTTCCTCACGTATCTGTTAGCCACCTGAATGTCTTCTTTGGCAAAGTGTCTGTTCATATCCTTTACCCATATTTTAATTGGGTTGTTTGTCTTTTTGTTGTTGCAGTTTTGCAGTATCTTATAGGTTTTAGAGATTAGATGCTGATCAGATTCGTCGTAGCCAAAATTTTTTTCTCAGTCTGTAGGTTGTCTTTTTACTCCTTTGATGAAATCTTTTGAGGAGCATAAGTGTTTGATTTTTAGGAGCTCCCAGTTGTCTAGTTTCTCTTCTGGTGTTTGTTCATTGTTAGTAATGTTTTGTATACTGTTTATACCAAGTACTAGGGATCCTAGCATTGTTCCTATTTTTTCTTTCATGACCTTTATCATTTTAGATTTTATATTTAGGTCTTTGATCCATTTTGAGTTAGTTTTTGTGCATGGTGTGAGGTATGGGTCTTGTTTCATTTTTTTGCAGATGGATATCCAGTTATGCAAGCACCTTTTGTTAAAGAGACTGTATTTTCCCCAATTAATGGACTTTGGGCCTTTGTCAAATATCAGCTGCTCATAGATCGATGAATTTACGTCTGGATTCTCAACTCTGCTCCACTGGCCTACGTACCTGTTGTTGTACCAGTACCAGACTGTTTTGACTATTGTGGCAGTATAATAGATTCTAAAATCAGGTAATGTAAGGCCTCCCACTTTGTTCTTCTTCAGTAATGCTTTACTTATCTGGGGCCTCTTCCCTTTCCAAACGAAGCTGGCGATTTGTTTCTCCATCTCATTCAAAAGTGCCATTGGAATTGGATTGGGATTGCATTGTATCTGTAGATCGCTTTGGGTAGAAATTTTCACAATGTTAAGTCTACCTATCCATGAGCAAGGTATATTTTCCCACTTATGTAGGTCTCTTTTGGTTTCTTGCAGTAATGTAGTTTTCTTTGCATAGGTCTTTTACATCTCTGGTTAGTTTTATTCCTAAGTATTTTATCCTCTTGGGAGCTACTGTAAATGTTATTGATTTGGTGATTTCCTCTTCGAAGTTCTCTTTGTTGATATAGAGGAATCCAACTGATTTCTGTATATTTATCTTGTATCCTTTATTATGTTGAGGAATTTTCATTCTATTCCTATTTTGCTGAGAGTTTTTCTCATGAATGGGTGTTGGACTTTGTCAAATGCCTTTTCTGCATCAGTTGATAAGATCATGTGGTTCTTGTCTTTTGTTTTATTTATGTGATGGATTACACTAATTGTTTTTCTAATGCTGAACTATCCTTGCATACCTGGTATGAATCCCATTTCGTCATGGTGAATTATTTTTTTGATATGTTGTTGAAATCCTTTGGCTAGAATTTTGTTGAGGATTTTTGTATCTATGTTGATGAGGGATATTGGTTTGTAATTTTCTTTTTTGTGGTGTCTGTATCTGGTTTTGGTGTCAGGGTTATGCTGGCTTCATAGAATGAATTTGGGAGTATTCCATCCTTTTCTATTCTCTGAAATACCTCTAGTAGTAGTGGTGTGAACTCTTCTCTGAAAGTTCCGTAGAATTCTCCAGAGAACCCATTAAGGCCAGGGCTTTTTTTGGTCGAGAGCTTTTAAATTACCTTTCAATCTCTTCTTTTGTTATAGGTTTATTTAGTTGTTCTACCTCTGTTTGTGTTAGTTTAGGTAGGTAGTCAGTTTCTAGAAATTTGTCCATTTCCTGTAGGTTTTTAAATTAGTTTAGGTTTAAATTAGTTACAGTACAATTTTTTAATTAAAAGTTTTTATGAAAAAAGTTGTATTCTTTTATGATTCTTTTAATTTCATTTGGGTCTGCTGTGATATAGCCCATCTCATTTCTTATTTGCTTCCTCTCCTGTTTTTCTTTTGTCAGTTTGGCCAGTGGTTTATTGATTTTTTGATCTTTTCAAAGAACCAGCTTTTGGTCTTGTTAACTCTTTCAATGGTTTTTCTATTTTCTCTTTCATTTAATTCTGCTCTAATTTTTATTATTTGGTTTCTTCTGGTGCCCTAGTGCTTCTTTTGCCGCTCTCTTTCTATTTGTTCAAAATTCTTTGATTTTGGCCCTTTCTTCTTTTTGGATGTGTGCATTTATTGCTATAAATTGACCTCTGAGCACTGCTTTTGCTGGGTCCCAAAGGTTCTCATAGGATATGTTTTCATTTTTATTTGATTCTGTGAATTTCTTTATTCTATCCTTAATTTCTTCTCTAACCCAGTAGTTTTTGAGCAAAGCATTGTTCAGTTCCCATGTGTTTGATTTTTTTCCTTGTTTTTTTTTTTTTTTTTCCTGTAATTGATTTCTACTTTTATGGCTATATGGTCAGAAAAGATGCTTTGTAATATTTCAGTGCTTTGGAATCCCTTAAGGCTTGCTTTATGGCCTAATATGTGGTCTATTCTGGAGAATGATCCCTGTGTGTTGGAAAAGAAAGTATACTTGGCTGCTGTTGGGTGGAGTGTTCTGTATATGTCAATGAGGTCAAGTTGGTTGATTGTGGCATTTAGATCTTCCATGTCTTTATTGAGCTTCTTTCTGCATGTTCTGTCCTTCACTGAAAGTGGTTTGTTGAAGTCTTCTACTTATTATTGTGGAGCTGTCTATCTCTCTTTTCAGTGCTGTTAGATTGATTTATTTCCTATTCTAAGTAATAATCTTGTCCTTAATTGTAATTTTGCATCTTTTTACCCTTTTTATAAAGAGGGCTCCCAAAGTTGTACAAGCTTCAGGCTCCTCAAAACCTACATTTGCCCATGCAAGGCAGCCCACCTTGAAGCACACCAGCCTGTAAGTGAGGACTCACTGTTTGCTGGCCGAAGGCTAGGTGGTCATGTGGGTGAGTAGGGAGCAGTGCCCGGAAGGTGCTTGGATGAAGGGGTCCCCATTCTGGGGATGGCTGGAATCCTACCAGGGCTTCAGCTGCCTGGTCTCCCTCCCTTGGCCTCCAGCATTTAATTGTGGTGGTCATGACAAATTCTTTAGACACAGAAGAAAAAAAAAAAAAAAGACTGTTACTGTCTTGGGTGAATTCTGACGCATGGCACCCCACGTGTGACAGAGTAGAACGGCTCCATAGGGTTTTCTTGGCTGTAATCTTTAGGGGAGCAGATCACCAGGTCTTTCTCCCCAGGAAGCACTGGGTGAGTTCATCCGCCAACCTCCAGATTAGTAGCATATCGCAAATCACTTCAGCCATTAGGGAATTTTAGACACAAAGAGCAAAGTCAAATGGTGGAGGGACAGGGAGTGCAGTGGGTCATTAACTAGCTGGGCGATAGGAGGTGCACCTGTTAGTTCCCACTCCAATCCAGCCAGAGCCGTCACCAGGGAGAGGAGTTGGTTCTGGCTCTCAGCTTGCCCGCTTGCCCCACATCTGACCACACTGTTTCCTCCCAGATCCTGAATGGCTGAAGCTGACCAGAGGTGCTGGCTGCTCTGCATCCTGCTGCTTCACTTGGTGAGTCCTCAGCCTCTGTGTCCACCACCCACCACCACTATGGGGATCCAGCTGAGTACATAGACAGGGAGATGTGTGACTCCTGGGGCCTAAGACTGCTTGGTGCACAGTGAGAAGGCCTCAGGGTTTGGAGGAGCCAGTAGGCCCTGAGGATCAACTGGTGGCCAGGCTGGTCTATGGGTAGTGGTGGATCCCAGCCCCCCAGAGAAGAGGGTGAGGTAAGGGTTCTGGGGGACAGTGGCAGCATTACCAGTGAGAAGGCAGCATTTTAGGGAACTCGAAGAAGGACAGAGGCTCAACTGCAAGTTTCTTGCTTATTTTCCTGTCAACGATGGGTGATGGTTTCAGACTTCTGGATAGAGGACTCCACCAGCAGCGCTTTACACAGACTGTAGTCCTGGGAGCCAGAGGATCTTGACATGCCCACCTTCCTCATCCTCCTTCTCAAATCTGGCACTGAATATGGGAAGTTCTACTTGCTAATCCATCTTCACCCTCTCCATCTGTCATGGATTGAATTATGTCTCCCAAAAATGTGTGTATTAATTTGGTTAGGCCTTGATTCCCAGTATTCTGTGGTTTCCCTCCATTTTGTGATTGTAATTTTATGCTAAAGAGGATTAGAGTGGGATTGTAACACCGCCCTTACTCAGATCACCTCCCTTATGCAATGTAAAGGGAGTTTCCCTGGGGTGGGGCCTGCACTACCTTTTATCTCTCAAGAGAAAAGAGGAAAAGGAAACAAGCAGAGAATTGGGGACCTCATACTACCAAGAAAGCAGCACCAAGAGCAGAGCACATCCTTTGGGCCTGGGGCCTCTGGGCATGAGAAGCTCCTCGACCATGGCAAGGTTGAGGACAAGGACCTTCTTCCAGAGCCAACAGAGAGAGAAAGCCTTCCCCTGGAGATGACGCCTTGAATTTGAACTTTTAGCCTCCTTTACTGTGAGGAAATAAATTTCTGTTTGTTAAAACCATCCACTTGTGGTATTTCTGTTATGACAGCTCTAGATGACTAAGACAGAATTTGGTACCGAGAGAGTGAGGTGATGCTCTAACAGATACCTAAAATGTGGAAGAAGTTTTGAAACTGTGAATGGATAGAATTGCGACAGCAGCAGAGGACCAGCACAGCAGAGAACCTGCAGTGGCAAAGAAGCAGCAACAGCAGAGAACCAGCAGCAGCAGAAACAGGAGACCAGCACGACATGACACTTGAGCCGACCCACAGAGCCAGAGAGCTGAGTGCCTGTGTGCAGGAGGCATCCTGGTGGAGTGGGGTGCCTCTGGACACTTAACGATGGAGCTACAGAGTTTTGGAACACTTGCCCCAGCAGGGCAGATGCAGGCATAAGGCCCGAGGAGCCAAGAGGCCAAGAAACCAGGAAGCAGAAGCTGAAGAGACAACACGAGAAGCTGAGCTGCCTCAGTCTCAAAAGGTATGGCCATGATCTCAGGGGTTTCAAAGGGTGGAGCCATGGCCTCTGGTGTTTCTAAGGGTGGAGTTGCCACTCAGATGGACTACAAGAATGGGGCCCCCCAAAGCTGAGGGAACAGAGTTGCCATCCCAGTAGGCCTGGAAGGCAGAGCTGAAGTCCAGGCTGGGAAGCCTCCACTCAGAATCTGGAGAGTATGGCCAATACCTAGAGTCTGAAGAGCAGGGCCATTGCGTAAATTGTCTCAGAGAACAGAAGATTATTTCCAAAGCCTTGAGGGCTAATGTAATGTACTCTGCTGACTTGCTTGGTGCCTGTTATCCCTTCTTTCCCTCCAGTTTCACCCATTTGTAGTGGAAATGTCTAGCTTATGCCTGTTCTGCCATTGTACCCTTGGAAGCAGATAATTTGTATTCTAGATTTCACAGATGAAGAGGAATTTTTGGATTTTGGACTTGGAGTTAAGACTTTTGCTATGATATAATGGGGTGAATATATTTTGCATGTTGCAAGGATGTGATTTTTAGGGGGCCAAATGGTGGAATGTCATGGATTGAATTTTGTCCCCCCCAAAATGTTTGTATCATTTGGGCTGGGCCATGATTCCTGGTATTATTGTATGATTCCCCTATATGCTGTAAATCCTGCCTCTATGATGTTAATGAGAGAGGATGAGCGGCAGTTGTGTTAGTGAGGCAGGATTCAACCTACAGGATTGGATTGTGTCTTGAGGCAATCTCTTGAGATATAAAAGATAGAAGCAAGCAGAGAGACAGATGGACCTCATACCACCAAGAAAGAAGCACCGGGAGCAGAGCACGTCCTTTGGATCGGGCCTGAGAAGTTTCTTAACAATGGGAAGATTGAGGATGAGGACCTTCCTCCACGGCCGACAGAGAGAGCTGTCTTTCCCTGGAGCTGATGTCCTGAATTTGGACTTTTAGCGTACTAGACTGTGAGAAAAAAAATTCTCTTTGTTAAAGCCATTCGCTTGTGGTATTTCTGTTATAGCAGCACTAGATGACTAAGACACCATCCTTATTCCCACCGCCAGAGCCCAGAGCATGTCACCTCTTACCTGAGGTATGGCAAAGGCCTCCTAACAGCACCCCATCTTCTCATGGCAAGCTACTCCATTTCCTTCAAGATTCTACTCAAATCTCACCTCTTAGATCTCTCACTTTTCCTAGAGTTAATTGCTTTGTATAGCGTTCTATCAGCAGTTACTTCATTTTTTGAGAAATTCTGTTGTTGTAGGAATGTTTATTGTATATACATAAACACACACACACATATATATAGTGTCTGGCCTATAATAGGTACTAAGTAAATAAGTACATGTAGTCCCTGACTTACAACGTATTTGAGTTACAGACAGTCTCTGGGTTACGAACAAGACCTGTTCTTAACACTGTCTTTAAGTTGAATTTGTAGGTAATTTGGAACAGGTGCATATTGTTCTTATTTAGCCTTAATTTAGTGCAAGAAAAGAATCTTTTTCAGTGATTTGAAAGCTGCATGTACAGCAAGGGAAGGTGATTGTAATGAAGAATTTGTCGTGGGTAAGAGTTGGTTCAATCTTTGCAAAGTGAGGGCATATTTACATAACATTAAAGAGCAAGTACAAATGTCCTTAAGTAGAATGTTCATAACCAGGGACTTACTGTACAATAAGCCACACTTACAATTGTCTTTTCTGTTTGTTTTGTTTGTACATCTTATCATTAGTACATCTTCCTTAGAGGAAGTTACAGAAAAATGCATGCAGGGAAAATGGAAAAAATTGCTGAGTTATGCGAACACTCTCCAAGCATTTGATTAAGATAATATGATGGAAGAGATCAATGGGAAAATTGTCCATGTGGCAAGAATGCTGAATTTAGAACTTGTTACCACCAATGAGGAACAGCTCATAGATCACGAAGAAGGGTAATTGACAGAAAAGGACTTAATGGATTTTGAAGAGGAAAGGAATGCTGAAGAAGAAGGAAATAATGCGGACAAGGAAGGGGAGAAGTTGTCAAGAAAAATTTACAGTGAAAAGATTAGCTGGAGTTTTTTCTAAACTAAATCAGGGGCTTTAGTTGCTTGAAAATATGGACCCAAATGCCGATCACTTTGTTAAAGTTGGTAGGGAAGTTCAGGAAGCAATGAGGTGTTACCCTGAAATATATGAGGAAAAAAAGAAAAGGACCATACAGACAACTCTCACCAATTTTCTGACTAGAAACTCCATGCCCATTCCCAAGGATAATCCAGATGATCCAGAATCTTCTGCGAATGGAGTTATTGCTGAAACTTACAACAAATGCCAGTGTTGTCCAACTCTTCATCATCAGAGTGAATTTTTATGATGTGTATTTTTTACATATGTATGTAATAAAATATATTTGTAAATTTATATGTAATGTTTCCAATCCCCAAAGGTAAAGACTGGATTTATAAAGATATTGATAATAGAATGTAAACAATGAAAATTAAAAAAAAAACAAGATGAAGTATTTGACTTATGTCAGAACTGACTTATGATGGAGTCGTCAGAACAGAACTCCATCGTAAGTTGGGGTCTGCCTGTATTTGTTGAACTGAGTGAATTGAATACTAAAAAATTCTAGCAATACTGAGAAAATAAAAGTTCCTTCATAACTCCCTCTCCCCTCACGCCCAAGCATTAACTACTGTTAAGTATGGCTTATGTTCTTTTTGATGCTATATAAACACACACATATTTTACATAAATAAGATCATGCTGTATTTGCTGCCAAGCAATCCTGTTTCTCCCCCTTTAAAATACATCAGGAATAGCTTTCCGTATCATAAAGATCCTCTGTATTTCTTTCTTTTTTAAAAATAATATTTTATTTGTGTTTTTGGTGAAGGTTTACAAAGCAGTTTAGGTTCCCATTCAACAATTTCTACACAAGTTGTTCAGTGACATTGGTTACATTCCTCACAATGCATGAACATTGTCATTATTTCTGTTCTGATTGTTTTGTTTCCGGTAGTCTAGTTACCCTGACCCCTTCCATTCTCATCTTTGTTTTAAAGTAATGGTTGCCTATTTGGTTTCATACAGGTGATTTTTAAAAGCAGACAGTAGTTATGGGTGATGTTCGTTATTTTTTTGAGCCAATTCGTTATTTAGCTACCTGAGGGGTTAGTTTCAGTTTAAGGTTTGAAGAGCATCTACAGGGTCACTGTGAGTCGGATTCCATGCAATGGCAATGGGTTTGATTATTTTTTTATACACATATATGACGGCACTGGGTTTTTGGGATGCCTACGTACATACATATATACCCACATGTTATGAATTGAATTGTGTCCCCCCAAAATGCATGTCTACTTGGCTAGGCCATGATTCCCAGTATTGTATGGTTGTCCTCCATTTGTGATCTTATATAATTATCCTATGTGGTGTAAATTCTAACCTCTATGATGTTAATGAGGCAGCATTAGAGGCAGTTATGTTAATAAGGCATGACACAATCTACAAGATTAGGTTGTATCTTGAGTCACTCTCTTTTGAGTTATAAAAGAGAGACGAGAGGAGAGGAACCTCATTACCACCAACCAAGAAGAGCCAGGAGTGGAGCACATTGTTTGAACTTGGGGTCCATGTGCTGAGAAGCTCCTAGACCAGGGAAAGGTTGATGACAAGGACATCCCTCCAGAGATGATGCAGAGAGAAAGCCATCCCCTGGAGCTGTCACCCTGAATTCGGACTTCTATCCTCCTACACTGTGCGAGAATAAATTTCTCCTTGTTAAAGCCATCCACTTGTGATATTTCTGTTATTGCAGCACTAGATTACTAGGATATGGCACATATTTTTTTTGGTTGTTTTTGCTGCTGTTTCAAAATTATATATGCCATAGCAATTACCAACAGGTCCTTTTTTGTGTGCTTCTTAGTGACATCATTTACCTTCTTCAAGCTGTGTACACTTCTCCGTCATTTGGTGTTACATTTTCCATCACCAAAAATAACAAGTGTCTATTCTGGGTTTATTCTCTAGTGCCCCCACGTGTCTGTCAGTTTGTCATACTGTGGGGGCTTGCATGTTGCTGTGATGTTGCAGTCTGAACTTGATAGAACATGCAATCAAGATGCATTGTTAATTGCTGGCGATTGGAATGCAAAAGTTGGAAACAAAGAAGGAGGATCAGTAGTTGGAAAATATGGCCTTGGTGATAGAAACAATGCCGGAGATCGAATGATAGAATTTTGCAAGACCAACGACTTCTTCACTGCAAATACCTTCTTTCACCAACATTAATGGTGACTATGGACCTCGCCAGATGAAACACACCGAAATCAAATTGACTACATCTGTGGAAAGAGACGATGGAAAAGCCCAATATCATCAGCCAGAACAAGGCCAGGGGCTGACTGTGGAACAGACCATCAACTGCTCATATGCAAGTTCAAGAGGAAACTAAAGAAAATCAGAGCAAGCCCACAAGAGTCAAAATATGACCTTGAGTATATCCCACCCGAATTTAGAGACCATCTCAAGAATAGATTTGATGCATTGAACACTAGTGAACAGAAGACGAGTTGTGAAATCACATCAAGGACATCATCCATGAAGAAAGCAAGAGGTTATTGAGAAGACAAGAAAGAAAGAAAAGACCAAGATGGGTGTCAGAGGAGACTCTGAAACTTGCTCTCGAATGTTGAGCAGCTAAAGCAAAAGGAAGAATTGATGAAGTAAAAAAACTGAACACTTCTGTTTCAAAGGGTGGCTCTAGGAGACAAAGTAAAGTATTATAATGACATGTGCCAAGAGCTGGAGATGGAAAACCAAAAGGGAAGAGCACACTCAGCGTTTCTCAAGCCGAAAAAACTGAAGAAAAAATTCAAGCCTCGAGTTGCACTAGTGAAGGGTTCTATGGGGAAAATATTAAATGATGCAGGAAGCATCAAAAGAAGATGGAAGGAATACACAGAGTCGTTGTACCAAAAAGAATTAGTCGATGTTTACCATTTCAAGAGGTGGCATATGATCAGGAACCGACGGTACTGAAGGAAGAAGTCCAAGCTGCTCTGAAAAAAAAAAAAAAAAAAAGGCATTGTGAAAAACAAGGCTCCAGGAATTGATGGAATATCAACTGGGGTGTTTCAACAAACAGATGCAACGCTGGAGGTGCTCACTGATCTATGCCAAGAAATATGGAAGACAGCTTCCTGACCAATTAGGAAGAGATCCATATTTATGCATATTCCCAAGAAAGGTGATCCAACTGAATGTGGAAACTATCGAACAATATCATTAATATCAGACGCAAGCAAAATTTTGCTGAAGATGATTCAAAAATGACTGCAGCAATATATCGACAGGGAACTGCCAGAAATTCAGGCCGGTTTCAGAAGAGGATGTGGAACCAGGGATACCATTGCTGGTCTCAGATGGATCCTGGCTGAAAGCAGAGAATACCAAAAGGATGCTTACCTGTATTTTTTTTTATGTTTTTTTTTAAATAATTTTTATTGTGTTTTAAGTGAGAGTTTACAAATTAAGTCAGTCTCTCACACAAAAACCCATATAAACCTTGCTGCACACTCCGAATTACTCTCCCCCTAATAAGACAGCCTGCTCTCTCCCTCCCCTCTCTCTTTTTGTGTCCTTTTCGCCAGCTTCTAACCACCTCCACCCTCTCATCTCCCCTCCAGGAAGGAGATGCCAACATAGTCTCAAGTGTCCACATGATCCAAGAAGCTCACCCCTCACCAGCATCCCTCTCCAACCCATTCTCCAGTCCAATCCATGTCCGAAGAGTTGGCTTTGGCGATGGTTCCTGTCCTGGGCCAACAGAAGGTCTGGGGGCCATGACCCCTGGGGTCCTTCCAGTCTCAGTCAGACCATTAAGTCTGGTCTTATGAGAATTTGGGGTCTGCATCCCACTGCTCTCCTGCTCCCTCAGGGGTTCTCTGTTGTGTTCCCTGTCAGGGCAGTCATTGGTTATAGCCGGGAACCATCTAGTTCTTCTGGTCTCAGGATGATGTAGTCTCTGGTTCATATTTGGCCCTTTCTGTCTCTTGGGCTCATAATCACCTTGTGTCCTTGGTGTTCTTCATTCTCCTTTGATCCCGGTGCGTTGAGACCAAATGATGCATCTTAGATGGCTGCTTGCTAGCGTTTAAGACCCCAGACACCACTCTTCAAAGTGGGATACAGAATGTTTTCTTAATAGATTTTATTATGCCAGTTGACTTAGATGTCCCCTGGAACCATGGTCCCCAGACCCCTGCCCCTGCTACGTTGGCCTTTGAAGCATTCAGTTTATTCAGGAAACTTCTTTACTTTTGGTTTAGTCCAATTGTGCTGACCTCCCCTGTATTATGTGCTGTCTTTCCCTTCACCTAAAGTAGTTCTTATCTATTATCTAATTAGTGAATACCCCTCTCCCACCTTCCCTCCCTCCCCCCTCTCGTAACCACAAAAGAATGTTTTCTTCTCAGTTTAAACTATTTCGCAAGTTCTTATAATAGTGGTCTTATACAATATTTGTCCTTTTGCAACTGACTAATTTCACTCAGCATAATGCCTTCCAGGTTCCTCCATGTTATGAAATGTTTCCCAGATTCCTCACTGTTCTCTATGGATGCGTAGTATTCCATTGTGTGGATATACCATAATTTATTTATCCATTCATCCATTGATGGGCACCTTGGTTGCTTCCGTGTTTTTGCTATTGTAAACAGTGCCGCAATAAACACACTTGTGCATATATCTGTTTGTGTAAAGGCTCTTATTTCTCTAGGACATATTCCAAGGAGTGGGATTGCTGGATCGTGTGGTAGTTCTATTTCTAGCTTTTTAAGGAAGCACCAAATCGATTTCCCAAGTGGTTGTACCATCTGACATTCCTGCCAGCAGTTTAGAAGTGTTCCAATCTCTCCACAGCCTCTCCAACATTTATTATTTTGTGTTTTTTGGATTAATGCCAGCCTTGCTGGAGTGAGATGAAATCTCATTGTAGGTTTGATCTGCATTTCTCTAATGGCTAATGATCGTGAACATTTCCTCATATATCTTTTAGCTACCTGAATGTCTTCTTTAGTGAAGTGTCTATTCATATCTTTTGCCCATTTTTTAATTGGGTTATTTGTCTTTTTGCAGCTGAGTTTTTGCAGTATCATGTAGATTTTAGAGATCAGGCGCTGATCAGAAATGTCATAGCTAAAAACTTTTTCCCAGTCTGTAGGTAGTCTTTTTACTCTTTTGGTGAAGTCTTTTTTTTTTTTTGGAAGAGCATAAGTGTTTGATTTTTAGGAGTTCCCACTTATCTAGTTTTTCTTCTACGTTCTTTATAATCTTTTCTGTACTGTTTATGCCATGTATTAGGGCTCCTAACATTGTCCCTATTTTTTCTTCCATGATCTTTATCATTTTAGATTTTATATTTAGGGCTTTGATCCATTTTGAATTAGTTTCTGTGCATGGAGTGAGGTATGGGTCTTGTTTCATTTTTTTGCAGATGGATATACAGTTATGCCAGCACCATTTGTTAAAAACACTGTCTTTTCCCCATTTAACTGTTTTGGGGCCTTCGTCAAATATCAGCTGCTTGTATGTGGATGGATTTATGTCTGGATTCTCAATTCTGTTCCATTGGTCCATGTATCTGTTGTTGTACCAGTACCAGGCTGTTTTGACTACTGTGGCAGTATAATGGGTTCTAAAATTAGGTAAAGTAAGGCTCCCTACTTTGTTCTTCTTTTTCAGTAATGCCTTATTTATCCGGGGCCTCTTTCCCTTTCATATGAAATTGGTGATTTGTTTCTCCATCTCACTGAAGAATGTCGTTGGGATTAGGATTGGAATTGCATTAAATGTATAGATTGCTTTTGGTAGAATAGACATTTTTATAACGTTAAGTCTTCCTATCCACGGGCAAGGTATGTTCTTCCACTTATGTCTCTTTTGGTTTCTTGCAGAAGTGTACTGTAGTTTTCTTTGTATAAGTCTTTTACATCTCTGGTAAGATTTATTCCTAAGTATTTTATCTTCTTGGGGGCTACTGTAAATGGCATTGATTTGGTGATTTCCTCTTCGATGTTCTTTTTGTTGGTGTGGAGGAATCCAACTGATTTTTGTATGTATATCTTGTATCCCGATACTCTGCTGAACTCTTCTATTAGTTTCAGTAGTTTTCTGGAGGATTCCTTAGGGTTTTCTGGGTATAAGATCATGTCATCTGCAAATAGAGATACTTTGACTTCTTCCTTGCCAATCTGGATGCTCTTTATTTCTTTATCTAGCCTAATTGCTCTGGCTAGAACTTCCAGCACAATGCTGAATAAGAGTTCTTTCACTTTCTTTTGATGCTTCCTGTGTCATTTAATATTTTCTCCCACAGAATCCTTCAGTACTGCAACTCGAGGCTTGAATTTTTCCTTCAGTTCTTTCAGCTTGAGAAACACTGAGCATGTTCTTCCCTTTTCGTTTTCTACCTCCAGCTCTTTGCACATGTCATTATAATACTTTGTCTTCTCGAGCCACCCTTTGAAATCTTCTGTTCAGTTCTGTTACTTCATCATTTCTTCCTTTTGCTTTAGCTGCTCAACGTTCAAGAACAAGTTTCAGAGTCTCCTCTGACATCCATCTTGGTCTTTTCTTTCTTTCCTGTCTTTTCGATAACCTCTTGCTTTCTTCATGTGTGATATCCTTGATGTCATTCCACAACTTTTCTGGTCTTTGGTCATTAATGTTCAATGTGTCAAATCTGTCCTTGAGATGGTCCCTAAATCCAGGTGGGATATACTCAAGGTCATATTTTGGCTCTCATGGACTTGCTCTGATTTTCTTCAGTTTCTGCTTGAACTTGCATATGAGCAATTGATGGTCTGTTCTACAGTTGGCCCCGGCATTGTTCTGACTGATGATATTGAGCTTTTCCATCATCTCTTTCCACAGATATAGTCAACTTGATTGCTGTGTGTTCCATCTGGGGAGGTCCATGTGTATAGTCACTGTTTATGTTGGTGAAAAAAGGTATTTGCAATGAAGAAGTCACTAGTCTTGCAGAATTCTATCATTAGATCTCCAGCATTGTTTCTATCACCAAGGCTATATTTCCCAACTACTGATCATTCTTCTTTGTTTCTAAGTTTCACATTCCAATCACCAGTAATTATCAATGCATCCTGATTGCATGTTCAATCAATTTCAGACTGCAAAAGCTGATAAAAATCTTCAATTTGGTCATCTTTGGCCTTAGTGGTTGGTGCGTAAATGTGAATAATAGTCGTATTAACCAGTTAATTTAATGGGAAGAGATATTTTACCTAAATGGAATTGCCTTTTACAGTTTAATGAAAAGGGGGATATATTATTAATCTTGCCTGAGAATCAGAACTTAGGGATGCATAACATTCGAAAAGAAGATGCTCTTTGCCATATGCAGGCGCTTACTATTCTCTTTCCAAATTCTGCTTGTTCAGGTTTCCTTCCCCCTGAAGTTATTTCTCAGATCCCCAAAATTTTATGGGCCGCAACATCCACAGACATTGGCTGAGTTCTGTCCACTGAGCCTGTTAAAACTCAAGTGGACACATCTAAGCCCTTGCCTAAGATTCTCCAATATCCACTTAAGTGAGAAGCAAAGGAAGGATTAACTTCTATTATTCAAGATTTTCTTTCTAATGGATTAATCGGCTGCTGTACTAGCACTTGAAACACTCCCATTCGTCCAGTTAAGAAGTCAAACAATTGCAGTTTTGAGATTTGTTCAGTACCTATGTGCATTTTCTTCCCTAGATTCCCAGTTGTCCATAACCTGTATTTGATACTTTCCAATGCCCCCTCTGGTGTGACATATTTCACTGTAACAGACCTTTGTAGTGCCTTTTTTCAGTATCCTGTAGGTTCTGACAGCCAATATTTGTTTACCTTTACTTGAGACAACCAACAATTTACCCGGACTGTCATGATGCAAGGATTCATGGAATCTGCCACATATTTTCTCAGATTTTGCATGCAGATTTGCAAACTTTGAAATTTCCAAATGAATCTACCTTGTAACAATATGTGGATGATTTACTGGTGTGCTCCACCTGTTAGCAGGCTTGCCTTGAGGATAGTGTAACCTTATTAAAACCTTTAGGTACTGGAGGACATAAAGTTTCTAGAGAAAATTTACAATTACCTCAGCCTATTGTCAAATATTTAGGTCACTTGATATCTGCAGAAGGCATTTCTATCAACCCCAAGAAAAAATAAGCTATTGCAGCCTTTCCTTTACCTAAAACAAAGAAAAAATTAAGGAGACTTTTGGGATTTTTGGCTATTGTTGAGCCCGGATTCCTAACTTCTTTCTCATGGCTCAACCTTTTTACAAATATTTGAAAACCTCTGAGCCTGGTCAATTCTATCTTACACCAGAAGATGAAAGGGCAATAACTAAATTTAAAAAAGGCTTTGACAAACATGCCTGCTTTAGGGTTCCCTGCCATTTAGACTCTTCTTTATTGTACATGAAATTTCTAGTAATGTATCAGGTGTCCTCACACAGAAATATGAAGGACAAAATAGGCTTGTAGGTTATTACAACCTGCAATTGGGTCTTGTGGCTAGAAACTACCCCCCTTGCTCAGGGCCATAGCCGCTACTGCAAAATTAGTACTAAACACTGTAGGTATAAGTTTTGGGAAACTTTTCAGATATATACGTACTTCAATCTGTGTCTGCTTTACTTAATTCTGCTTTAACTCAACATTTATCTGCCAAGACACTCACCTCCTGTGAGATCCATCTTCTAGCAGCCTCAAATATTAGAGTACAGAAGATGGCTGACTAGGTAGAAGCTACCTCGGATCCCTCTTGTAACAAAGACTTGGAAAAACAAGTGAATCAATCACATACATGATAATCTATGAACCCTGACCATCAAACACAGATCTATAGAGATGATCTGAGTGACAGAGACTGAGAACGAGCAACCACAGGGACGCAATGACTGTTTTCGGAGACTGGAGCTAGTGTCTCAGTCAGAAAACCTTGGCGCCAGGCTTTGGACTGGGCGCAGGGGTTACTGAGCACAGCATCCTGAGACGGCGCAAACACGGGATGCAGCCCTAGCCCCCAGAAATGACCTCGGGGGAAGCCCAGCCAGTGCACGCAGGCAGCACAGTGACGCGGCTGACAGGAGGAGAAGCCACCGGGAGGCAGTGACTGGTTTTGGAGCTTGGAGTGCAGCGTCCCAGCCGGGGAACCTTGGTGCTGGGCTTTGGGCTGGGAGCAGAGGAACTGACCACGGCTTCTGAGACAGTGCAAGCACAGGACACGGGCCTGACCCTCGGAGGCAATCTCGACCCAGCCAACGCGCACAGGCTACACACCCCTTGGGAATATCAGATAAAACAGTCATCACCAAGCAAGAAAAGTAACTTTGTCTGTATTCCAGGGTGCTACTCTCTCCTATCTATCTGATCCCTCACCTCCCCTCCCTTTCCCAGGCTGCTTCATTAACATTGGAATTTCCTGAGCCAGAGAGTGAAGTGCTCTACGGTTTTTTTTTTTTTTTTTTGGTCTTTTACTAACCCATTCTCCTGGCCTGAGAGAAGCACCAAAAAAAAAAAAAACCCAGGAACCAAAAATCCTTCCCTGACTTCCTGAAATTGGACTAAAAATACAGAAACAGCTCCAGCCAAACATATAAGATCCACAGTCTTGGGCTTTCATCCCTACAGGGAACAAGGTGGCTATTATAATGCAAAGGCAATTCTGAAAGTGATCTGACTGTAATTGTTTTAGCTGATTACTGGAAAGACAAGTTTCCCAGGTCTGATATCTCTGCGTATTAAAGCAGAGCCCTCACTGACCCACAATGGGGAACTGAGGGCTGAAGCTCCCCCCAGACCACCTAGCCTCCTGCCATAGGGGTGTGAGGATGGTGACACCTACCAATCTGTAGAGGTACATGCATTGGGTGCCTAAGGTACAGCTGCAGAGCCCATCCACCAAAGTGCTTTAGGAATAGAGACACACCTACCTCACTGTCACTTGGGAGAAGCCTGTCAGCATCCTGACCCCCCTGGAGTGTGACCCCCTGCTGCTACTAGAATCTGGTGCACACAATTATCACCACTACTCCTCTAGGTGGATAGGTGACAGTCTGCACCACACACATGGTGACCCAAAATCAGATTCTACTCAAGAATAGTGAATGGACTCAGGCTTATATATCTGGTAACACCCCAAACCAGCTGGTAATAGGACATAAGTGATTCAAGGGCTACAACAATCAAGACAGCGCAATCTAGTAGCCCATCTATGTATATTGAAAGAAAACAAAACAATATAAGACTCAGTGAGCAAAGCCAACAGCCAGCATCACTCTAAATGGAGAGAGCCTGAAAGCAATTCCCTTGAGAACGGGAACCAGACAAGGATGCCCTTTATCACCATTCTTATTCAACATTGTGCTAGAGGTCCTGGCCAGAGCAATTAGGCTAGACAAAGACATAAAGAGCATCCGGATTGGCAAGGAAGAAGTAAAGTTATCTCTATTTGCAGATGACATGATCTTATACACAGAAAACCCTAAGGAATCCTCCAGAAAACTACGGAAACTAATAGAAGAGTTTGGCAGAGTCTCAGGTTATAAGATAAACATACAAAAATCACTTGGATTCCTCTACATCAACAAAAAGAACATTGAAGAGGAAATCATCAAATCAGTACCATTCACAGTAGCCCCCAAGAAGATAAAATACTTAGGAATAAATCTTACCAAAGACGTAAAGGACCTATACAAAGAAAACTACAAAGTACTAGTGCAAGAAACTAAAAAGGACCCACATAAGTGGAAAAATATACCTTGCTCATAGATAGGAAGACTTAACGTAGTAAAAATGTCTATTGTACCAAAAGCCATCTATACATACAATGCTCTTCCGATCCGAATTCCAATGACATTTTTTAATGTGATGGAGAAACAAATCACCAACTTCATATGGAATGGAAAGAACCCCCGGATAAGTGAAGCATTACTGAAAAAGAAGAAGAAAGTGGGAAGCCTCACTCTACCTGATTTTAGAACATATTATACAGCCACAGTAGTCAAAACAGCCTGGTACTGGTACAGCAAACAGGCACATAGACTAGTGGAACAGAATTGAGAACCCAGATATAAATCCATCCACATATGAGCAGCTGATATTTGACAAAGGCCCAGTGTCAGTTCATTGGGGAAAAGATAGTCTTTTTAACAAACGGTGCTGGTGTAACTGGATATCCATTTGCAAAAAAATGAAACAGGACCCATACCTCATGCACTAAAACTAACTCCCAGTGGATCAAAGACCTAAACATAATGACTAAAATGATAAAGATCATGGAAGAAAAAATAGGGACAACGTCAGGAGCCCTAATACAAGGCATAAACAGAATACAAAACATTACTAAAAATGACGAAGAGAAACCAGACAACCGGGAGCTCCTAAAAATCAAACACCTATGCTCATCTAAAAAAGGCTTCACCAAAAGAGTAAAAAGACCACCTACAGATTGGGAAAAATTTTTCAGCTATGACATCTCCGACCAGCGCCTGATCTCTAAAATCTATATGATTCTGTTAAAACTCAACCACAAAAAGACAAACAACCCAATCAAAAAGTGGGCAAAGGATATGAACACGGACTTCACTAAAGAAGATATTCAGGCAGCTAACAGATACATGAGAAAATGCTCTCGATCATTAGCCATTAGAGAAATGCAGATTAAAACTACGATGAGATTCCATCTCACTCCAACAAGGCTGGCATTAATCCAAAAAATACAAAATAATAAATGTTGGAGAGGCTGCGGAGAGATTGGAACTCTCATACACTGCTGGTGGGAATGTAAAATGGTACAACCACTTTGGAAATCTATCTGACTCTTTCTTAAAAAGTTACAAGTAGAACTACCATACAACCCAGAAATCCCACTCCTCGGAATATACCCTAGAGAAATAAGAGCCTTTACACGAACAGATGTATGCACACCCATGTTTATTGCAGCACTGTTTACAATAGCAAAAAGCTGGAAGCAACCAAGGTGTTCATGAACAGATGAATGGTTAAATAAATTATGGTATACTCACACAATGGAATACTACGCATCGATAAAGAACAGTGATGAATCTGTGAAACATTTCATAACATGGAGGAACCTGGAAGGCATTATGCTGAGTGAAATTTTAAAAAATTAGTCAGATGCAAAAGGACAAATATTGTATAAAACCACTATTATAAGATCTTGAGAAATAGTTTAAACTGAGAAGAACACATTCTTTTGTAGTTACAAGGCGGGGAGGGAGGGAGGGTGGGAGAGGGTTATTTACTGATTAGTTAGTAGATAAGAACTACTTTAGGTGAAGGGAAGGACAATACTCAATACATGGAAGGTCAGCTCAACTGGACTGGACCAAAAGCAAAGAAGTTTCCAGGATAAACTGAATGCTTCGAAGGTCAGCGGAGAAAGGGTGGGGGTTTGGGGAATATGGTTTAAGGGGACTTCTAAGTCAATTGGCAAAATAATTCTATTATGAAAACATTCTGCATCCCACTTTGAAGTGTGATCTTTGGGGTCTTAA
Organism: Elephas maximus indicus; assembly: GCF_024166365.1. Lineage (NCBI taxonomy): Eukaryota > Metazoa > Chordata > Mammalia > Proboscidea > Elephantidae > Elephas > Elephas maximus. The sequence goes on from NC_064826.1 coordinate 120,330,984, forward strand.
ATGCTAACAAGCGGCCATCTAAGATGCATCAACTGGTCTCAACCCACCTGGATCAAAGGAGAATGAAGAACACCAAGGTCACACGATAACTATGAGCCCAAGAGACAGAAAGGGCCACATGGACCAGAGACTTACATCATCCTGAGAACAGAAGAACTAAATGGTGTCCGGCCACAACTGATGTCTGCCCTGACAGGGAGCACAACAGAGAACCCCTGAGTGAGCAGGAGTTCAGTAAGATGCAGATCCCAAATTCTCGTAAAAAGACCAGACTTAATGGTCTGACTGAGACTAGAAGAATCCCGGCAGTCATGGTCCCCAAACCTTCTGTTGGCCCAGGACAGGAACCGTTCCCGAAGACAATTCATCAGACATGGAAGGGACTGGACAATGCATTGGAGAGAGATGCTGATGAAGAGTGAGCTACTTGTGTCAGGTGGACACTTGAGACTGTGTTGGCATCTCCTGTCTGGAGGGGAGATGGGAGGGTAGAGAGGGTTAGAAACTGGCAATATTATCACGAAAGGAGAGACTGGAAGGAGGGAGCGGGCTGACTCATTAGGGGGAGAGTAAGTGGGAGTATGGAGTAAGGTGTATCTAAGCTTATATGTGACAGAGTGACTTGATTTGTAAACTTTCACTTAAAGCACAATAAAAATTATTTTAAAAAAATATTAGACTACACACAGTGGCTACTTAAAATTCAACCACTCTTCTCCCTGTAACTGATGAAGATAATTGTCCTTCCCAGGATTGTCTGAACCTAACTGAGCAACTTTTGACTTCCTGTAGTGAGTTAAAGGAAACTCCTTTGACAAATCCTGATATGATTTTATTTGTAGATGGATCTTACCTGAAACCAGCTCCTGACTCTCATTATCAGGAAGGTTATGCTGTCACAACTTCTACTGAAGTCCTTGAAAGTCAGCCTCCCCCAAAGCCGCAGCCCAACAAACTGAGCTTTTAGCTCTCACTAGAGCCTGTAAACTTGCTAAAGGAAGGTCCGTGAATATTTTTATGGATTCCAAATAGCCCTTTAGAGTTGTTCATGATTTTGGCACATTATGTAAACAGAGATGGTTTTTTTTTAACCTCTTCTGATAACTATTAAAAAACGGGGCTTTTGTAGCACATCTTTTAGATGCCCTTCTGCTTCCCTCTGAAAAACAGGAGACAACCAACTGAAAGAAGTTCCCCAACCTGAAGAAATTAGAGGAAATAACCATTAAATAGGCTGCTTCCCAAATTATTGTTGCCCCTGTAATGGCAGGGTTTGTAGAAAACCTCCAGAAGAACTTATAGAGAACTATTCTCATGAAATGACTCGTGTTTTTGCACCTACCAAAGAAAAGTTCTTGAAACCTGAGCAATTGGCTCAATCAGATGAAAGCAAAACACGGGAAAAGTCAGTCTGTTACCAAGACCCCAACACTAAATTATGGTTAGGACCAAAAGCTAAAATTGCTCTTCTTGAATTTTTGCGTGTCCCTGTGATAATGACTCTACATGAGAACATTCATCTCGGGAGAGATAAAATGATGGAAATTTTAAAGAAATAGTGTTGTGGAATTTTTCTGAAATGGCTGAGCATGTGGCCTCTCACTGTTCTATTTACCCTCATTTTAACCCTAGAAAACATCTTAAAACTTCACCTGGCCAATACCCTTTGCCTTCTGGACCTATACTTGAATGGCAATTAGATTTTATTCAGCTTCCCCCTTTAAGTGGTTATAAGTACGTCTTAGTAATGATTTGTATATTTTTGCATTGGGTGGAGGCTTTCCCCTGCTAATGTGCCACAGCTTCTTTTGTAGGAAAAAAGCTCCTTGAAAGCATAATACCTACCTGAAGAGCACCGAAAATTCTTTGCAGTGATTGGGGAACTGTATTTTACTGGACAAGTAATTCAAGAATTATGCTGGATTTTCACCCATATACCTGAGATTGTATTGCCCTTGTCATTCCCGATCCTCTGGACTTGTAGAAAAGACTAATGGTGTGATAAAAACCAAACTTGCTAAGTTTTCTGAATCTTTAGGTTTGTGTTGGACTGAAGTTCTCCCTTCAGTTCTTTTACATTTAAGAAACACTCCTTTGGACCTCATAAACTCACCCTTTATGAAATAGTTACTGGAAGACCTAAGATCCTTCCTTACATTGCCTCTTCTGACCCTAACTTAGTGCAACCTGAAATATTGTCAATCCCTAATGCAAAACTTTAAGATACATTTTTCAGAAATTAAAGAAGCCTTTGAAGAGCAAAACCCTGGGTCTCTTTCTCTACTTAATGTTACCCCAGGAAATTATATTTACTGGAAAAGACATCAATTAAAATATTCTTTAAGACCTTGCTGGAAGGGGTCTTATCTAGTTCTTTAACTAAACCTTGTGCAGTGAAACTAGAAGGGATTAGCACTTGAATTCATTTGTTCATTTATCACAGCTAAAGAAAGCTAAAGCGCATATCTGGACTTGGTCCCCAGACTAAAACATGCTGGGTGCCAGAAGCAGATGATTTCAAAAGTGAATAGCTGATCCTAAGACCACAGAACAAGATTACATGCAAGCTGCTGAAATTTTTGTACTCTGTTTCTTAACTTCTGCTGTTTTGATAGCTTTGACAGTTTTTGCACACTTATGGAATTATTCCTTACTAGTTTTGGTAATCACCAAATATCTTTAACCCTAATTTAGTGAGTTGGGCCTTTATTGATATTGTTGCTCAGTTGTTTAATATTTATAGCCTTTGGAGCAAGTTTTATCAATTTAGATTAACTAACCTTTTTTCCATTATGAAATTTTAAATAAATATTCTTTTTCTGTTTATTATGACCATCACTGATGCTTGGAACGAAAATGCTTTTACCCAATTAACAATCAGTACCCAGTGCCAATAATTTGACTGAATGATGATGCATACGTCATTCTCCCATTCAGCCTATAGGGGACCATACTGATCCTCTTGCTGTACCAGTCTTAGATTATAGGTTCATACTTAATTTTACTATTGATTTGAGGAAAAACCATTTAAACAGGCTTTTTTTTTTTTTTTCTTTTTGGTTTGTGCAAATTATGGCTGACTCCAGAATTATCCACTTATCCATCAGTTCCCTGTTTTCATCTTACTCGTGCCTGGCAAGTGTGTTTTATTTTCCACACATTATGCAATTTTTTATTGGTAATGCTTGATATTATTATTCGGTAATGGATAACTATTTTAAAGATTATCAAAATCTTCCCATTTCTGCCTGACTCCAGGATCACATAGAATTTGGAGAATTGACCATTTGTGATGATTCGTTAACCACAGACTGGCTTGAAAGAGCCAATCAGTCCATTCCATTTCCTAATATTCAAACTTGAGAAGGTATGTTATGTGCCCCATCTGAATATCTCATTTTATGTGGAGGATCAGCATATTTGAGAAAAAAAGTCCAATGATTCACCCTATACTTGGGCCTTGCCATGTAGATGGTTGGAATATGTGGGGCCAAAGCACCCTAGGTACCCTTGGAGTTCCAATGAGTATTCATTCATACAATGACAGTTTAAATGGAACAGTGTCTTGAAATTAATATCCACAGAGAAGAGAGAACTTGTCCTCTGAGATAATCTTATCGCTGATAGGCCTGGGTGGCTCTGGTCATTTCTCTGAGAACTTGTTCCCACTTTTGGTATATTCCAATTAGAAAAAGCTATTCGTAATCTATCAGCTACTATGACTCAAATTGCTGATAGTGTTGCCAACGGAATGACAGCACAACAAAATTCCTTAGAGTCTTTTGCTAAAATTGTTTCAGATAACAACTCTTGATTTTCTCCTAGCTCAGCAAGGAGGAGTTTGTGCCATTGCCAATACCTCTTGCTGTTCATAGATAAATACCACTGGAGAAGTAGAACGAGATATTTCTAAAATACGCTTCTTTAGTAATTTAGTGCTGCTATAACAGAAATATCACAAGTGATGGCTTTAACAAACGGAAGTTTATTCTCCCACAGTCTAGTAGGCTAGAAGTCTGAATTCAGGGCACCAGCTCCAGGGGATGTCTTTCTCTCTCTGTCAACTCTGGAGGAAGGTACTTGTCATCAATCTTCCCTTGGTCTAGTAGCTTCTCCTTGCAGGAACCTTGGGTCCAAAGGCCACACTCTGCACCTAACACTACTTTCTTTTTTTTTTTTTTTTATGTTTTTATTGTGCTTTAAGTGAAAATTCATGAATCAAGTCAGTCTCTCATACATAAATTTGTATACATAGATTTGTATACACCTTGCTATATACCCCTAGTTGCTCTCCCCCAATGAGACAACACACTCCTTCCCTCCACTCTATTTTTGTGCCCATTCGGCCAGCTTCTGAAGCCCTCTGCCCTCTCATCTCCCCTCCAGTACAGGAGCTGCCCTCATAGTCTCATGTGTCTACTTGATCCAAGAATCTCAATCCTCACCAGTATCATTTTCTATCTTGTAGTATAGTCCAATCCTTGTCTTAAGAGTTGGCTTTGGGAATGGTTCCTGTCTTGGGCTAACAGAAGGTCTGGGGACCATGACCACCAGTGTCCTTCTAGTCTCAGTCAGACCGTTAAGTCTGGTCTCTTTATGAGAATTTGAGGTCTGCATCCCACTAATCTCCTGCTCCCTCAGGGATTCTTTGTTGTGTTCCCTGTCAGGGCAGTCATAGGTTGTAGTCAGGAACCATCTAGTTCTTCTGGCCTCAGGCTGATGTAGTCTCTGATTTATGTGGTCTCTTCGGCTCATAATTACCTTGTATCTTTGGTGTTCTTCATTCTCCTTTGCTCCAGGTGGGTTGAGACCAAGTGATGCATCCTAGCTGCTTGCTAGCATTTAAGACCCCAGTCGCCACTCTCCAAAGTGGGATGCAGAATATTTTCTTAATAGATTTTATTATGCCAATTGACCTAGATGTCCCCTGAAACCATGGTCCCGAAGCCCCTGCCCCTGCTATGCTGGCATTCGAAGCGTTCAGTTTATTTAGGAAACTGCTTTTGCTAACACTACTTTCTTGCTGGTATGAAGTCCCCCTGTGTTTCTGCTTACTTCTCTGTTTTATACCTCAAAAGAGATTGACTTAAGACACAACCCAATCTTGTAGATTGAGTCCTGCCTCATTAACATAACTGCTTCTAATCCTGTCTCATTAACATCACAGAAGCAGGATTATAACACACAGGAAAATCACATCATATCACAAAATGGTGGACAATCACACAATACTGGGAATTATGACCTAGCAAAGTTGACACATATTTGGGAGAACACAATTCAATCCATGACATTATTGTTGCACTCACCATATCAATCCGCCTCCTTGGTCTTCCTCTTTTTTGTTAACCCTCTACTTTACCAACCATGGTGTTCTTCTCCAGGGACTGATCCCTCCTGATAATATGTCCAAAGCATGTGAGAAAAAACCTCACCATCCTTGCTTCTAAGGGGCATTCTGACTGTACTTCCTCCAAGACAGATTTGTTTATTCTCCTGGTAGCCCATGTGTTGCGGGTTAAATTATGTCCCTCCAAAAATGTGTGTATCAATTTGACTGGGCCATGATTCCCAGCATTGTGTGGTTGTCCTCCATTTTGTGATTGTAATTTTATGGTAAAGAGGATTAGGGTGGGATTGTAACACCCTTACTAAGGTCACATCACTGATCCAACATAAAGGGAGTTTCCCTGGGGTATGGCCTGTACCACCTTTTATCTTACAAGAGATAAAAGTAAAGGGAAGCAAGCAGAGAGTTGGGGGACCTCATACCACCAAGAAAGAAGCACCGGGAGCAGAGCACATCATTTGGGCCTGGGGTTCTTGCACAAAGAAGCTCCTAGTCCAGGGGAAGATTGACAAGAAGGACCTTCCTTCACAGCCAACAGAGAAAGCCTTCCCCTGGAGCTGGCGCCCTGAGTTTGGACTTTTGGCCTACTTTACTGTGAGGAAATAAACTTCTCTTTGTTAAAGCCATCCACTTGTGGCATTTCTGTTATAGCAACACTAGATGACTAAGATGGAATTTAGTACTGAGAGTGGGGTGTTGCTCTAACAGATACTTAAAATGTAGAAGCCGTTTTGAAACTGTAAATGAATAGAGCGGGGAGGGCAGTGGAAGTGGACCAGCAGCAGGAGAGAACTGGAAGCAGCAGAGAACCTGCGGTGGCAGAGAATCGGCAGTGGAAGAGAAGAGCAGCAGCAAAATGAGGAGACCAGCATGAGACAGCATTGGAGCCAACTCACGAAGCAAGAGACCCAAGTGTCTGTGGGCAGTAGTGGGGTGTCTCCAGGCACTTATCAGTGAAGCTACAGAGCTCTGGGACACTTGTCCGAGCAGGGCAGATGCAGGCATGAGGCTTGAGAGCTGAGAGGCCACGAAGCCAGGAAGCAGAAGCTAAAGAGACAAGGAACACAAGAAACCGAGCTGCCTCAGTCTCAAAAGGTATGGCCAGGACCTCTGGAATTTCAAAAGGTGGAGCCATGACCTCTGGTGTTTCTAAGGGTGGAGTCACCACTCAGATGAACTAGGAGAATGGTGTGCCTAAAGCTTAGGGAGCAGAGTGGCTATCCCAGTGGGCCTGGAAGGCAGAGCTGAAGCCCAGAGCCGAGGGACCTCCACTCAGAATCTAGAGAGTGTAGCCAATACCTAGAGTCTGAAGGGCAGGGCCATTTTGTAAGCTGTCTCAGAGAACATATGATTATTTTCAAAGCCTTTAGGGTTAATGTAATGTGTTCTGCTGACTTGCTTGGTGCCTGTTATCCTTTCTTTTCCTCCAGTTTCTCTCATTTGTAATGGAAATGTCTAGCTTGAGCCTGTTCTGCCATTGTACATTTGGAAGCAGATAACTTATATTCTAGATTTTACAGATGAAGAGGAATTTTTGGATTTGGGACTTAGAGTTAAGACTTTTGCTATGATACGATGAATACGTTTTGCATGTTGCGAGGATGTGATTTTTGGGAGGCCAAACAGTGGAATGTCATGGATTGAGTTATGTCCCCCCAAAAATGTGTGTATCAATTTGACTGGGCCGTGATTTCCAGTATTGTGTGGTTGTTCTCCATTTTGTGATTGTAACTTTATGTTAAAGAGGATTAAGGTTAGATTGTAACACCCTTGCTAAGGTCTCATCCTTGATCCTGCACCCTTTTATCTTACAAGAGATAAAACGAAATGTTAAGCAAGCAGAGAGTCAGGGGATCTTATGCCACAAAGAAAGAAGCACAGGGAGCAGAGTATGTCCTTTGGACCTGGTCTTCATGTGCAGAGAAGCTCCTAGTCCAGGAGAAGATTGACGAGAAGAACTTCCTTCAGAGCTGACAGAGACAGAAAGGCTTCCCCTAGAGCTGATGTCCTGAATTTGGACTTCTAGCCCATTAGAGCGTGAGAAAATAAATTTCTCTTTGTTAAAGCCATCCACTTGTGGTATTTCTGTTACAGCAGCACTAGATGACTAAGACATCATGGTATATTCAATATTCTTCAACACCATAATTAAAAGGCATCAATCTTTCTTCAGTCTTCCTCATTCTTTGTGCAGCTTTTGCATGCATCTGAGGCAATTGAAAATACCATGGCTTGGATTAGGTGCACCTTAGTCCTTATCTTAGGCTGGGTTCTCTAGAGAAGCAAAATCAGTAAAGCGTATAAATATGTATACAGAGAGAGATTTATATCAAGAAAATGGCTCACATGATTGTAGAGGATGGAAAGTCCCAAATCCGTGGGTAGGGATAGAGGCTTCTTGTGATTCACGTAGCCACAGGTGCTGGCAAACACAAGATTGTCAGGTCAGAGAGTAAAGCTCTTACTCAAGGGCTGCAGAGATCGATAAATCCTAAGATCAGAAGGCAAGACTGCAGGTAAGCTGCTAGCTCAAGTCCCAAGAACCAGGGTCAGGTGAACAAGAGCCAGCTGCAGGATCCATTGTGAGCAAAAGGCCCCCAAGCCTTGTCAGAATGTCCACTTATATTCGGTGCAAGCCACACACCCAAGGAAACTTCTTTTCAACTGATTGGCTACTCACAGCAGATCCCATCATGGGGGTGATCGCATATCGAATCTCAACATGGAAGTGATTACAACATTATGAGACTGCCAAAACACTGAGAATCATGGCCCAGCCAAGTGGACAAACAACCTTAACCATCACATACACCAAAAGTCTGCTTGATTACACACCATTCCCCAACGACTGTGCCTTCCTTCTTTGATATTTTTAGCTGGTTGCCCCAAAGTTTCAGATCTGGGATATAGTCATAGCCTACCTACTCCTTTTAATTATAATTATTTTATTATATAAAAAAATAGGGCTTGTTAAATGTATTAGGTACTGTATTTCTCATTGCTACAGCCAGTTTTCAAGACATCTAGTCATGCAATAAAGTGTGTAGTTGGAAGAAATTAATTTTTCAAAGGAGAATGAATTTTAGCTCTGGGATCAGACCTTTTGGAAACGTCAGGTTGTTCTAATGTGGTCTTGTGTGCAGCACTTGCCCCAACCAGAACCAACCCACCCTGAAGATAAGGCCCAAAGCCATGGCAAGGTGACCCTGTATGGCACTTGGCCACCTCTAGTAACAGGGCTGGCATCTGGGGTCTTAAAAGCTCAAATAGAACAGCCATCCCCAAGGTGCTAAGTCCTTGAAGAAGATGGGTAACTCCTTTGTGGTTGGTCTGCACCCCCTAGTGGGGGCTTGATCAAAAGGGGGAGATGTATGCTGACCCCAAATTCGCAGTGCTTCATATGACTAATATGGCTGACCCAGATCTAAATTAAACTCCATTTTGAATTAAACTGAAGCTTGGCCTAAAATCTCTGTTCCTGCTGTCATGAAAAGACAATTCAACTTATTATAAAAGTTAACTGCTTGTAACACAAAAGTAGCAAGGGTAAGACTTCAGGTTGTACAAGGAACTATTTGTTAAAAGATGTTTGCCAAGAATATTTACACAGCTTGGTCCAAGAAGAATGCCTTGGTTAACATATTCCTGGAGATTAGAAAATAGAATTGATAATGGTAAGATATTTTGTAGTTTAATGACCTGCTTGTAACTTTTTACCATGTACCCCCTTTGTACTTGTAAGCACGTAGTCCTTTGTTTGTGCCACCTGATAAAAACCTCACAGTCCTCCCTGCATTTTGGAACTCTGTTATACCCTCTCTGGATGCCTGTGGTGTGCCCCAATTTGCAAATCTTTTCTTCTCCCAATAAAACACTTTGTTTTCACTTCCAACAGAATGTAAGACTGGTGCTTTGCTAACATAAAACTAAGCTGAAGCTTCACTGTCAGGGAGACAGTCTTTGTGGCCTGGCCAGGCTAAGAGTGCTGCCAGATTTGTTCCCACATGTCCAAGCCTCAGTGTCCTCAATAAGAAGTTATGTGAGCCCCTGTCCATGTACCCCTTCTTGCCAAGCTCTGAGGGTTATGGGCTCAGATGAGGGTATCCCTCAACGAAGCACCAAGCCCAAACGGGACTTAGAATAGCTGCGTAAGAAGTAGACGTAGGGAGATGGGGCCAAGACGGCAAAGTAGTCAGAGGCTTCTGGTGAACCCTCTTACAACAAAGACCCAAAAAAACAAGTGAAACAATTATATTTATGACAAGCTAGGAGCCCTGAACATCAAAAGCAAAGTTAAAAAACAGACTGAGCAGCGGGGGAGGAAGAGACGGTTCAGAAGTGGAGAGGAGTTGCCAAACCTGAATAGGCAGGAACCATCAGACACCACTCCCTGGAGTAACTGCATTGGGCTGGTGGTAGCATTTGGCCGCAGTTTCCTCAGGGAGAAACAGCCAGCTGCACAGCCTACTCACACTTCCAGAACCAGAGAAAAATGGCACTTTCTGCAAAAGCTAACTACTTGTGTATATTTTACCATGCTCCCAGCCCCCAAGCTGTCTTCAGTGGCTGTTGATTTCCCTGGGCCTGAGACAGCCTGAGCTATTTTCCTGGCCTTGGAGAAGTAATAAATTCACAATTGGGGAAAAAGATAATCTGCCAGCTCCACTGAGCTGAGGAGCACAGGACAGAAGCAGCTCCTGTCCAGACATAGATGTCCATGGACTTTGAATACATTTCCCCCTCTGCATGGACCTGTGTGAGCCTATTTCAGGAGAATAGACCCTTGTTGGCAGACTTCAACTGTTTCAGCTATGCGATGGAGAGGTGGGTGTTTGATATTTGACACCACTTTGCCTATTAAACAGAGTACTCACTTACCCACATCAGTGACATAAGAACTTGTGGCTCCACTCAGGTCACCCAGCCACCCACAATAGATGTTCAAGGATAATTGGTACCTCCCAGTCCTTACAACCAATAGCATTTGGTGCCCATTGTCGATCTGCAGAACCCACCAACCTGTGCACTGTAGAGAGCAGGGTTGTGCTTTCCTCACAGACACTTGGGGGAAGGTTCTCAGCCCCCTGCCTTGTTCAGAGCATGACCCCTGCTGCAACCAGATACTGGTACCTACACCAATCACCCCTGCCCCTCTAAGACTGTAAGACAGAGCCTGCACCACACACTTGATGACTAATTACCTGGACACCTGAGCTGAATCCATACAAGAAAAGTGAATGGACTCCTAGACTCATATACCTGGTAACAGCCCTAACCATCTGGTGACAGGACGTTAGAGCATCAAAGGCAAAAATAATCAAGATAGCTCATTCAAGCAACCTATTTGGGCATATCGAAACAATACGAAGCAAGAAGCTAGGATACAGTCAGCAAACATAAAATAAACTAAAGTGATAACTTATAGATGGCTCAGAGACAACAGTCAATATCAAATCACATAAACAAGCAGATCATGATCCCTTCAACAAGCTCTTAAAACAAAGAATCAAGGGATCTTCTAGATGAAGGTGCCTTCCTGGAATTACCAGATGCAGAATACAAAAGATTAATACACAGAACTCTTCAAGACATCACAAATGAGGTCAGGAAGGACATCAGGCAATATGCAGAACAAGCCAAGGAACAAACAGATAAAGCAGTTGAAGAAATTAAAAAGTTATTCAGGAACATAATGTAAAACTTAATAAGTTGCAAGAATCCATAGAGAGACAGCAGTCAGAAATTCAGAAGATTAACAATAAAATTACAGAATTAAACAATCAATAGAAAGTAAGAGGAGCAGAATTGAGCAAGTGGAAGGCAGAATTAGTAAGACTGAAGATAAAGCACTTGGCACTAATATATTTGAAGAAAAATCAGATAAAAGAATTTAAAAAAAATGAAGAAACCCTAAGAGTCATGTCAGACTCTATCAAGAGAAATAACCTACGAGTGATTGGAGTTCCAGAACAGGGAAGGAGAACAGAAAATACAGACAGAATTGTTGAAGATTTGTTAGCAGAAAACTTCCCTGATATCGTGAAAGATGAGAAGATACCTATCCAATATGCTCATTGAACTCCACATAAGGTAGATCTTGAAAGAAAGTCACCAAGACATATTATAATCAAACTTGCCAAAACCAAAGATAAAGGCAGAATTTTAAGAGCAGCTAGGGATAAACAAAAAGCCACCTACAAAGGAGAGTCAATAACAACAAGTTTGGACTACTTGTCAGAAACCATGCAGGCAAGAAGGCAATGGGATGGTTTATATAAAGCATTGAAGAAAAAAAATTGCCAACCAAGAGTCATATATCCAGCAAAACTGTCTCTCAAATAGGATATTTCCAGATAAACAGAAGTTTAAGGAATTTGCAAAAACCAAACCAAAACTACAAGAAATACTAAAAGGAGTACTCTGGTTAGAAAATCAATAATAATAACCCAAGATGAGAACACTGGACAGAGCAATCAGATGTCAACCCAGACAGGCAAATCACAAAAATGAATCAAGATTAAAAAATGCTCAAAACAGGGAAACAGCAATGTCATTACGTAAAAGGTGACAACACTAAAACAATAAAGAGGGACTGAGAAATGTAGTCATAGATCTTTCATATGGAGAGGAAGACAAGATGATATAAAGAAATAAAAGTTAGGTTTAAATGCAGAAAAATAGGAGTAAATATTAAGGTAACCACAAAGTAGACTAACAATCCTACTCAACAAAATAAAATAAGAGAAAAAAATACAGACTCAGCAGAAACAAAATCAACACCAATGAATAAGAGGAAAAGACAATACATAAACTACTCAGCACAAAAAAATTAAGTGGGAAAAAGAAATTGTCAACAACACACAAAAAAGACATCAAAAACTAAACTTATACCTGTGCATGATTATGCTGAATGTTAATGGATTAAATGCACCAGTAAAGAGACAGAGAGTGGCAGAATGGATAAAAAACCACCGTCTATATGATGCCTACAAGAGTCACACCTTAGAGATAAAGACACAAACAAACAAACTCAAAGGAGCAAAAAAAAATATCAAGCAAGCAACAAGCAAAAAAGAGCAGGAGTGGCAATATTAATTTCTGACAAAATAGACTTTAAAGTTAAACCCACCACAAAGGATAAGGAAGGAGGCTATTATAATGATTAAAGGGCCAAAACACCAGAAGGATATAACTATATTAAATATTTATGCATTGAATGACAGGGCTGCAAGATACATAAAACAAACTAACAGCATTGAAAAGTGAGATAGACAGCTCCACAATTACAGTAGGAGACTTCAATACACCACTTTCAGTGAAGGACAGAACATCCAGAAAGAAGTTCAATAAAAACATGGAAGATCTAAATGCCACAATCCACCAACTTGACCTCGTAGGCATATACAGAATACTCCACCTAATAGCAGCCAAATATACTTTTTTTTCCAATGCACATGGAACATTCTCTAGAATAAACCACATATTAGGTCATAAAGCAAACCTTAGCAGAGTCCAAAACATCAAAATATTACAAAGCATCTTCTCTGACCATAAGGCCATAAAAGTAGAAATCAATAACAGAAAAAGCAGGGCAAAGAAATCAAATGCTTGGAAACTGAACAATGCTCAAAAATGACTGGGTTATAGAAGACATGAAGGATGGAATAAAGAATTTCATAGAACCCAATGAGAATGAAAACACTTCCTATCAGAACCTTTGGCACACAGCAAAAGCAGTGCTCAGAGATCAGTTTATATCAATAAATGCACACATCCAAAACGAAAGGGCCAAAATCAAAGAATTATCCCTACGACTTGAACAAATAGAAAGAGCAACAAAAGAAAACCACAGGCACCAGAAGAAAGCAAATAATAAAAATTAGAGTAGAATTACATGAAATAGAGAAGAGAAAAACAATTGAAAGAGTTAAAACAACCAAAAGCTGGTTCTTTGAAAAAAATTAAAACTGATAAACCATTGGCCAAACTGACAAAAGAAAAACAGGAGAGGAAGCAAATAACCTGAATAAGAAATGAGATGGGTGATATCATAACAGACCCAACTGAAATTAAAAGAATCGTATCAGATTGCTATGAAAAATTGTGTTCTAGCAAATTTGAACACCTAAAAGGAATGGATGAATTTCTAGAAACACACTATCTACCTAAACTAACAGGAGCAGAGTTAGAACAACTAAATAAACCCATAACAAAAGAAAAGATTGATAAGGTAATCAAAAAATTCCCAACAAAAAAACGCCCTGGCCCAGATGGCTTCACTGCAGAGTTCTACCAAACTTTCACAGAAGAGTTAACACCACTACTACTAAAGGTATTTCAGAGCATAGAAATGGATCTAATACTTTCAAACTCATTTTATGAAGCCAGCATATCCCTGATACCAAAATCAGGAAAAGACACCAAAAAAAAAAAAAAAAAAAAAAGAACGAAAGAAAATTACAGACCTATATCCCTCATGAACTTAGACGAAAAAGTCCTCAACAAAATTCTAGTCAATAGGATTCAACAATACATCAAAAAAAAAAAAAAAATTCACCATGACCAAATGGGATTCATACCAGGTATGCAGGGATGGTTCAACATTAGAAAACAATCAATGTAATCCATCATATAAATAAAACAAAAGATAAGAACCACAGGATCTTATCAATTGATACAGAAAAGGCATTTGACTAAGTTCAACACCCATTCGAGAGAAAAGCTCTCAGCAAAATAGGAATAGAAGGAAAATTCTTCAGCATAATAAAGGGCATTTATACAAACCCAACAGCCAAGATCATCCTAAACGGAGAGAGTCTGAAAGCATTCCCCTTGAGATCAGGAACCAGACAAGGATGCCCTCTATTACCACTCTTATTCAACATGGTGCTGGAGGTCCTAGCCAGAGCAATTAGGCTGGATAAAGAAATAAAGGGCAACCAGATTGGTAAGGAAGAAGTAAAAGTATCTATTCGCAGATGACTTGATCTTATACACAGAAAAGAATCTTCAAGAAAACTACTGAAACTAATAAAAGTTCAACAGAGCATCAGGATACAGGATAAACATACAAAATCGTTGGATTCCTCCACACCAACAAAAAGAACATTGAAGAGGAAATCACCAAATCAATGCCATTTACAGTAGCCCCCAAGAAGATAAAATACTTAGGAATAAATCTTACCAGAGGCGTGAAAGACCTATGCAAAGAAAACTACAAGACACTACTGCAAGAAACCAAAAGAGACCTACACAAGTGGAAAAACATACTTTGCTCATGGATAGGAAGACTTAACATTGTAAAAATGTCTGTTCTACCAAAAGCCATCTACAGATACAACGCAATTCCGATCCAAATTCCAACAACATTTTTTAATGAGATGGAGGAACAAATCACCAACTTCATATGGAGGAAAAGAGGCCCCAGATAAGTAAAGGATTACTGAAAAGGAAGAACAAAATGGGAGGCCTCACACTACTTGATTTTAGAACCCATTATACCCCACAGTAGTCAAAACAGCCTGGTGCTGGTACAACAACAGATACATAGGCCAATGGAACAGAATTGAGAATCCAGACATAAATCCATCCACATGCGAGCAGCTGATATTTGACAAAGGCCCAAAGTCAGTTAATTGGGGAAAAGACAGTCTTTTTAACAAATGGTGCTGGCATAACTGGATATCTATCTGCAAAAAAAATGAAACAAGACCCATACCTCACACCATGCACAAAAACAAACTCAAAATGGATGAAAGACCTAAACATAAAATCTAAAACAATAAATATCAAGAAAGAAAAAATAGGGACAATGTTAGGAGCCCTAACACATGGCATAAATACTACTACCAATGCAGAAGAGAAACTAGATAACTGGGAGCTCCTAAAAATCAAACACCTAGCTCATCCAAAGACTTCACCGAAAGAGTAAAAAGATTGCTTACAGAACTGGTTTTTAGCTATTACATTTCCAATCAATGTCTGATCTCTAAAATCTACGTGATACTGCAAAAACTCAACTACAGAAAGACAAAGAATCCAATTAAAAAATGGGCAAAGGATATGAACAGGCTCTTCACTAAAGAAGACATTCAGGTAGCTAACAGGTACATGTGGAAATGCTCACCATCATTAGCTTTCAGAGAAATGCAAATCAAAACTACAGTGAGATTCCATCTCACTTCAACAAGGCTGGCATTAATCCAAAAAGCACAAAATAATAAATGTTTGAGAGGTAGTGGAGAGACTGGAACACTTATACACTGCCGGTGGGAATGTAAAATGGTACAACCACTTTGGAAATCGATTTTTCGCTTCCTTAAAAAACTAGAAATAGAACTACCATAAGATCCAGCAATCCCACTCCTTGGAATATATCCTAGAGAAATAAGAGTTTTTACACCAACAGATATATGTACATCCATGTTCTTCGCAGCACTGTTTACAATAGCAAAAAGATGGAAGCAACCAAGGTGCCCATCCTCGGATAAATGGATAAATAAATTATGCTATATTCACACAATGGAATACTATACAACGATAAAGAACAGTGATCAATCTGTGAAACATTTCATAACTTGGAGGGATCTGGAAGGCATTATGCTGAATGAAATTAGTCAGTTGCAAAAGGACAAATATTGTGTAAGACCACTATTATAAGAACTCGAGAAACAGTTTAAACAGAGAAGAAAATGTTCTTTGATGGTTACGGGGGGTGGGGAGGAAGGGAGTACTTGCTAATTAGATAGTAGATAAGAACTATTTTAGGTGAAGGGAAAGACAACGCACAATACAGGAGAGGTCAGCACAACTGGATTAAACGAAAAGCAAAGAAGTTTCCTAAATAAACTGAACACTTCAAAGGCCAGCGAAGCAGGGGCAGGGGTTTGGGTACCATGGTTTCAGGGGACATCTAGGTCATTTGGCATAATAAAATCTATTAAGAAAACATTCTGCATCCCACTTTGGAGAGTGGTGTCTGGGGTCTTAAACACTAGCGATCAGCCATCCAGGATTCATCAATTGGTCTCAATCCACCTGGATCAAAGGAGAATGAAGAACACCAAAGACACAAGGTGATTATGAGCCCAAGAGACAGAAAGGGCCACATAAACCAGAGGCTACATCAGCCTGAGACCAGAAGAACTGGATGGTGCCCGGCTACAACTGATGACTGCTCTGACAGGGAACACAACAGAGAACCTCTGAGGCAGCACGAGAGCAGTGGGATGCAGACCTCAAATTCTCATAAAAAGACCAGACTTAATGGTCTGACTGAGACTAGAAGGACCCCGGTGGTCATGGTCCCCAGACTTTCAGTTAGCCCAAGACAGGAACCGTTCCCAAAGCCAACTCTTCAGACAGGGATTGGACTGGTCTATGGGATCAAAAATGATACTGGTGAAGAGTGAACTTCTTGGATCAAGTAGATGCATGAAACTATGAGGGCGGCTCCTGTTTGGAGAGGAGATGAGAGGGCAGAGGGGGTCAGAAGCTGGCCGAATGGACACGAATATAGAGAGTGGAGGGGAAGGAGTGTGCTGTCTCATTAGAGGGAGAGCAACTAGAAGTATATAGCAAGGTGTATATAAATTTTTGTATGAGAGACTGACTTGATTTGTAAGCTTTCACTTAAAGCACAATAATAATTAAAAAAAAAAAAAAAGAGGATGTAATAGAAAGTGTTGCCTCAATGCAAAGTGTTTGAGAGACACTTAAATCCCACAGACAGGTGGCAGAGGATCTGTGCCTTCTGCCATTCCAGCAGCCCTGCTCTATCTTTTGTTAACAGCACGTTAATGCCCTTTGGAGAGCTCCCTGTCCAATCTCAATGTGTGTGTTTGGAGGAGCCGATCCCATGCCAAGTTCCAGGACTGCGTGGTCACTCAGTTCTGGCCAGTGAGGATCATGGGGCGGGGCTCAGGATGGGAACAAGACCCACAAAGTTCCTCCCCAGGACTTCTCCTGAGATTATTTGGTGAGTAAGCAAGCCTAACAGCTGGGCATGGTTGACAAGATTGAAATGGTTAATCCCAGACCTAAACTGAAATACTATTTTAAATTAAGCTGCAACTAGGTTTGAAGCTTGCCTCTGCCTTCTACAAAAGACAAGTTGGCTTCCTGCGAAAGTTTTAATTGCTTGTGACACAAGGACTGTAGAGATCCCAGCCTTGGGTTATGTAAATAATCTTGCTATCCTAACTGCTGTCAGGCAATTTATCTGGGGAATGCCTAGGCTATAACTTACTCCTAGACAGATGGGCAATGTTTACATTTCCAAAGGTTTCAAGCTAAAAAAACCAAAAAACCAAACCCAGTGCCATCAAGTCAATTCCGACTCATAGCGACCCTATAGGACAGAGTAGAACTGCCCCATAGTTTCCAAGGAGCACCTGGTGGATTCGAACTGCCTACCATTTGGTTATCAGCCATAGCACTTAACCACTACGCCAAGTTAGAGCTGATTTAATCTCTTTGTTAACCAAATGGTTCACTTTTACATTTCAAAGACTCCAACTAAGTTTGAACCAGTCTACATTCAATCACTAACCCCCCACTTAAGGAATGTTTACATGGCTTGCTTTAGAAATATTGCTTTAACCAGAGTTAATGGTCTGAGACTGGAGGAACCCCAGAGGACATGGCCCCCAAACTCTCTGTTAGCCCAGAACTAAAACCATTCCCTAAGCCAACTCTTCAGACAAAGATTAGACTGGACTATAAAACATAAAATGGTACTGGTGAGGAGTGTGCTTCTTAGCTAAAGTAGACACATGATGCTATGTGGCCAGCTCCTGTCCCGAGGCGAGATGAGAAGGCAGAACCGGTCAGGAGCTGGATGAACGGACACGGGAAATGTAGGGTGGAGAGGAGGTGTGTGCTGTTACATTACAGGGAGGGCAACTAGGGTCACGTAATAATGTGTGTATAAGTTTTTATATGAAAAACTGACTTGAACTGTAAACTTTCACTTAAAGCATAATAAAAAAAAGAAAAGATATATTGCTTTAGTCAATTTGTATCAGGAAACAAGACGTTGATGTTAGGCTAGAAATTGTTAGGAAAGTTTGTAGTTTTGACAACCCTTTGAAAATTTTTGTTCTTTCCCCTGCATCACTTTGATATGAAAACGTTTTGCCTCTGTTTGTTCTGCCTGGTAAGTACCTCACTGCTCTCCCTGCAAGTGAGAACACACACTGCCTCTTGTTTGAGTGCCCCATGATTCTCCATTTCATGAAATTATCTTGTTTTGTCACCGTCAATAAAATTCTTTTTTATAATTTCTAGTGGGGCATCAGTCTAGTGTTTTCACTAGGACATGGGAAAGAGCCTCCGTTTTCCTTGGGTTGCTGAGATGTGGTCCTTACTCTTCAAGTGCCACCTTTCTGGGGTTCCACTTAATGCCCGGGGTGCTCCTCTCTGACTGGCACAAGATACCCCCTCACCCCACACTGTGCCACCCCTAAAGTCTTTCCTCAGCTGTCAGTCTCGTGTTGTAGAGGGGAAAAAATCACAAAGTTTAGTAAAGCAGAAAGAAAGTTTTATTTGGCATATATTTAAAATGGCAAAAGTTGGAAATCAGACAAGCATGCTGCCAGAGCCATGTGTGCTTGAATCCAAGGAAATTACAGAATAGGCAAAAGTGGGAAAATGGACAAGCATGCTGCTAAAGCCATGTCTGTCCAAGTCCAAGGAATATTACAGAATAGGCAAGAATGAGAAAATGGACAAGCATGCTGCCACAGCCATGTCTGCCCGATTCCAAGGGATGTTTCATAATGACCAGTATATATTAACATTACAAATGGGAAAGACCATTGAAAGCTTCACCTTTTCACAGATAGGCTAGAAACAGTGATCCTACATTTTGAATCATCTTTCTTAACAATCATTGGTACCGGTTTCAGTAAGGACAGTCAGGAGGGTCCTCACTGGTCCAACAAATTTTCTATTCACTAAATGCTAATAGAAAAAGATAAGAGTAGAAAGTCTTCTGTGTGAAAGTTTCCCTACAAGATATTTTCCAAGATTATCTTAGATATTGTCTTTATCACAGGGCCCAGTTGACCTGTCCTTTTGAGTCCTTGTGAGCCCAGTTCCAGCTGGGTCACATTCTCTATGCTCAAGGACAGGGAATAATGATTCCAATATTATTTCCTAAATCACCCTGAAGCTGTGGTACGCATGAGACCTTGTGTCTCATTCAACCAGGACCCACCACAAAAACGGAAGAGCCCAGTGCATGATGTAAATGGGTCTTGTTGTTAAAAAGTTATTAAGAATTTCATGACAGAAAGAGCAGAGCGTTAAGCCAGGTGTGAGGCCCTTCTGAGTGTGGGGCCCTTCTGAGTATGGGGCCCTGGGCACTGACCATGTTAGTTCACTGTGATGTGGCCCTGGGAAAGCCAAGGATCCCAGGGGAAATGCTGCCCAGATTTGGGCCACTCCTCTGTGGCTTTCTCTTATGAAATCAAATTTTTATTTGATTTAGAAAATAATATTGGAATCGTTATTCCCTGCCCTCGAGCACAGAGAATGTGACCCAGCTGGAGCTGGGCTCACAAGGATTCACAAGGATATATCAACTGGGCCCTGAGGTATAATAATAGCTAAATAATCTCGGAAAATACCTTTTGGTGAACGTTACACATAAGCCAATCAAATAAAACCCAAAAGACTTCTCGATTTTATCTCTATTAGCATTTAGTAAATGGAAAATTTGTTGGACCAATTAAGACCCTTCTGACTGTTACTGAAACCTGAACCAATGATTGTTAAGAATGGCAATTCAAAATGTAGGATCACAATTTCTGGCAATCTCTGAAAAGGTGAAGCTTTCAGTGGTTTTGCCTATTTTGAAATGTTAATATATACTGATGGCTCTGTAATGTTCTTTGGACTCAGGCAGGCGTGGCTGTAGCAACAGGTTTGTCTGTTTTCCCATTCTTGTCTACCCTGTAATGTTCCTTGGGCTTGGGCAGACATGGCTGTAGCAGCATGCTTGTCCGTTTTTCCATTCTTGCCTATTCTGTAATATTTTCTTGGACTCAGGCAGACATTAACTCTGGCAGCATGCTTGCCCACTTCCCACTTTTGTCTTTTCAAAAATACGCCTAATAAAACTTTCTTTTTGCTTTACTAAACTTTCTAATATTTTTACCCTATAACATATTAAAAATAGATATTTTACTTTTATTTCAAGAGGGCTTTTCTTACCCATGAATGTAAAAATTCCTGACCCAAAATCAATCTGCCAGAGTTTTTTTTCTCTCTCTCTCTCTCTCACCCAAGAATCAACTTGATGGCACTGGGTCTCTCACCCAAAATGACTATTCCAAAGAGCAGACTGTAACAAAACCATGAACCTGTGATAAAGTGAGAAAGACTCCAGCTTCTCTAATTTCAATTTCTAGAGCCCTCCGGAGTGCTAAGTGGGAGGAAGGGTGAATCTTCTGTGAAGTTACCTTTCTGATGTTAACTATGCAGCCATGAATAGCAGTGGAACATTGTCTGATACAGTGCTGGAAAATGGGCCCCCCAGGTTGTAAGGCACTCAGAAGATGACGGGGGAAGAGCTGCCTCCTCAAAGTAGAGTCGATCTTAATGATATGGATGGAGTAAAGCTTTTGGGACCTTCATTTCCTGATGTGCCAGCAATCAAAATGAGAAGAAACAGCTGAAAACATCCATTAATAACTGGACCCTGGAATGTATGAAGTATGAATCTAGGAAGATTCGAAATTGTCAAAAATGAAATGGAACTCATAAACATTGACATCCTAGGCATTAGTGAGCTGAAATGGACTGGTACTGGCCATTTTGAATCAGACAATCATATAGTCTACTATGCCAGGAATGACAAGTTCAAGAGGAATGCATTCATCGTCAAAAAGAATATTTCAAGACCTATCCTGAAGTACAATGCTGTCAGTAATAATATAATATCCATACGCCTACAAGGAGGGCCAGTTAATATGGCTATTATTCAAATTTACCCACCAACCATTGAGACCAAAGATGAACAAATTGAAGATTTTTATCAGCTGCTGCCGTCTGAAATTGATGGAACATGCAATCAGGGTGCATTGATAATTACTGGTGATTGGACTGCAAAAGTTGGAAACAAGAAGGATCAGTAGTTGGATAATATGGCCTTGGTGATGGAAACAATGCCAAAGATCGAATGATAGAATTTTGCAAGACCAGCGACTTCTTCATTGCAAATACCTTTTTTCACCAACATAAACAGGACCTCACCAGATGGAACACACAGGAGTCAAATGGACTACATCTGTGGAAAGAGATGATGGAAAAGCTCAATATCATCAGTCAGAACAAGGCCAGGGGCCAACTGCAGAACAGACGATCAATTGCTCATATGCAAGTTCAAGTGGAAACTGAAGAAAATCCATAAGTTCACGAGAGCCAAAATACAACCTTGAGTATATTCCTCCTGAACTTAGAGACCATCTCAAGAATAGATTTGATGTGTTCAACACTAGTGACCAAAGACCAGACGAGTTATGGAATGAGATCAAGGACATCATACATGAAGAAAACCAGAGGTCATTGAAAAGACCGGAAAGAAAGAAAAGACCAAGATGGACGTCAGAGGAGACTCAGAAACTTGCCCACAAACGTTGAGCAGCTAAAGTGAAAGGAAGAAATGATGAAGTAAAAGAACTGAATAGAAGATTTCAAAGGGCCTCTCGAGAAGACAAAGTATTATAGTGATATGTGCAAAGAGCTGGAGATAGAAAACCAAAAGAGAAGAACAGGCTTGGCATTTCTCAAGCTGAAAAAACTGAAGGAAAAATTCAAGCCTCAAGTTACAATAGTGAAGGATTCTATGGGGAAAATATTAAATGATGCAGGAAGCGTCAAAAGAATATGGAGGGAATACACAGAGTCATTATACCAAAAAGAATTAGTTGACGTTCAACCATTTCAAGAGGTAGCATATGATCAGGAACCAATGGTACTGAAGGACGAGTCCAAGGTGCACTGAAGGCATTGGTGAAAAACAAAGCTCCAGGAATTGACGGAATAACAATTGAGATGTTTCAACAAACAGATGCAGCGCTGGAGGTGCTCCCTCATCTATGCCAAGAAATATGGAAGACAGCTTCCTGGCCAACTGACTGGAAGAGATCCATATTTATGCCTATTCCCAAGAATGGTGATTCAACCTAATGCAGAAATTATAGAACAATGTCATTAATATCACACGCAAGCAAAATTTTGCTGAAGATCATTCAAAAGCAGCTGCAGCACTATATCGACGGGGAACTTCCAGAAATTCAGGCTGGTTTCAGAAGAGGACGTGGAACCAGGGATATCATGGCTGACGTCAGGTGGATCCTGGCTGAAAGCAGAGAATACCAGAAGGATGTTTACCTGTGTTTTATTGACTATGCAAGGGCATTCGACTGTGTGGATCATAACAAGTTGTGGATAACATTGCGAAGAATGGGAATTCCAGAACACTTAATTGTGCTCATGAGGAACCTTTACACAGATCAAGAGGCAGTTGTTTGAACAGAACACGGGAATACTGAGTGGTTGAAAGTCAGGAAAGGTGTGCGTCAGGGTTGTATCCTTTCACCATACCTATTCAATCTGTATGCTGAGCAAATAATACGAGAAGCTGGACTATATGAAGAAGAACAGGGCATCAGGATTGGAGGAAGACTCATTAACAACCTGCATTATGACACAACCTTGCTTGCTGAAAGTGAAAAGGACTTGAAGCACTTACTAATGAAGATCAAAGACCACAGCCTTCAGTATGGATTGCACCTCAACATAAAGAAAACAAAAATCCTCACAACTGGAGCAATAAACAGCATCAGGATAAATGGAGATAAGATTGAGGTTATCAAGGATTTCATTTTACTTGGATCCACAATCAACTGCCATGGAAGCAGCAGTCAAGAAATCAAATGACACGCTGCATTGGGCAAATCAGCTTCAAAAGACCTCTTTAAAGTGTTGAAGAGCAAAGATGTCACCTTGAAGACTAAGGTGCGCCTGACCCAAGCCATGGTATTTTCAATCGCATCATAAGCATGTGAAAGCTGGACAATGAATAAGGAAGAACTGACGCCTTTGAATTGTGGTGTTGGCAAAGAATATTGAATATTCCATGGACTGCAAAAAGAACAAACAAATGTGTCTTGGAGGAAGTACAACCAGAATGGTCCTTAGAAGCAAGGATGGCAAGACTGCGTCTTACATAATTTGGACATGTTGTGATGAGGGATCATTCCCTGGAGAAGGTCATTATGCTTGGCAAAGTACAGGGTCAGCAGAAAAGAGGAAGACCCTCTACAAGATGGATTGACACAGTGGCTGCAACAATGAGTTCAAGCATAACAATGATTGTAAGGATGGCTCAGGACCGGGCAGTGTTTTGTTCTGTCGTGTATAGGGTCGCTATGAGTTGGAACCGATTGGACGGCACCTGTCGACAACAACAACATGTAGCCATTAAGTACTTCCTCACCTTAGAAACCATATTCAGTAAGCAAAAGTTATATAAGTCTAGCAGCCCAGGGGCAAGGATGAGAAGGCAGAAGGGGACAGGAGACCTGGTGATGGGGAACCCAAAGCTGAGAAGGGGAGAGTGTTGACATGTTGTGGGGTTGGCAACCAATGTCCCCCCAAAAAATATGTGTCATAGTTGTTTAACAGGAAACGAATGAGCCCTGTAAACCTTCATCTAAAGTCCAAAAAAAAAAAGGTTATTTAAGTCTCTGTGAATTCCCCTTTCTCTAGAAGTGGCTTCCTCTTGCATGAGGGAGAGTTTCAACAATTTGCAAATTGTTTATTAAATCATAGAGCAATCAAATATTGTGTTATTCTTTTGAATTAATGCATGATTACATTTTTTAACACTCTTCTCTGATACCCTGCCCCTCAAGCCGAGCTGTCTTAACAGCACTGAAGTCAAGGTCTCCTCTGTGCAGTGAGACCGCCACACTGTGGCTGGGCTCCATTTCCCAGCAGAAACTAGGGGGACCTAAGCACAACTGAAGATACCCCCAGGTCAGCTCAGTCGCCAGACGCTGGACCGCCATGCCACCACTATGCTCCCTAACTGCCTGCATCTATACCAATCCAGCTGCCAGCTCATGGTGCCACTATGTGTGTCAGGTGTGCCAGAGATGCAGTGGAACTCATGTGAAATTGTGTATTACATATTAGTAAATAAACATAAGTAAACCCATGTACCTTGCTTCTGGTTAATCTGCCTCTGCTGGCAATCTTTGGTGTTTGGTTAGTAGCTGCATCACTCCAGTCTCTTCCTTCATCTTCACGTAGCCTTCTTCCCTGTGTGGCTCATTACTTTCTCCTCTTCTTATGACACCAGTCATTGGATTTAGGATTTAGGGCCTGCCTTAGTCATCTAGTGCTGCTATAATAGAAATACCATAAGTGGATGGCTTTAATAAAGAGAAGTTTATTCTCTGACAGTCCAGTAAGCTAGAAGTCCGAATTCAGGACGCTGGCTCCAGGGGAAGGTTTTCTGTCGGCTCTGGGAGAAGGTCCTTGTCATCAGTCTTCCCTTGGTCTGGGAGCATCTCAGCACAGGAACCTCAGGTCCAAAGGATGTGCTCTGCTCCCAGGACTGCTTTCTTGGTGGTGTAAGGTCCCCATGTCTCTCTGCTCGCTTTGCTCTTTTATACCTCAGAAGAGATTGGCTTAAGATACTACCTTATCTTGTAGACCTCATCAATATAATTGCCACTAATCCATCGTATTACACCATGTAGATAGGATTTACAACATATAGGAAAATCACATAAAATGGTGGATAATCACACAGTACTGGGACCTGTGGCCCAGCTAAGTTGACAGATATTTTGGGGGGACACAATTCAATCTACGACAGGGCCTTAACTACATCTGCAAAGACCTTATTTCTAAATAAGGTAACTACTAGGGTGTTCATTCCCAGATTCTGGATGGACATGAATTTGGGGGGACACTATTTAAGCCACTGGCGGTACAGTGGTTAAGAGCTTGACTGTTAACTAAAAGGTCAGCAGTTCGAATCCAGCCACTCCTTGGAAATGCGATGGGGCAGTTCTACTCTGTCCTGTAGGGTTGCCATGAGTCAGAATCGACTCCACAGCAATGAGTTTGGTTTGGTTTGGTTTGGTATTTGAGCTATGGCAGACACCTGCGGACTATCCTATGACAGGCCCTGCAGGGCACAAGTCCTTAGCTAGGGACACCCACAGACTGTTGGGAGAAAACAGAGCTCAGTGTCTTCAGGTGGGCTTCAGAGGCCCTGCTGCAAACTGCTTCACTCAGAGGCATTCATTTTACTCTTTCCTGTGTTAATTTGTCTGACAAATATTGACAGGGCTCTGGAACATACCATCACATGAGAGCCAGTCCCTGCCCTAATGGAGCTTAGAGTCTAGCCGGGAAAAAAGTTTTTTAAAAAATGACCTTCTTTCCGCGAGAAATGTTTAACCCGAATCTAAGCAAGCTCTAGATTAACTTTCAGATTACAGAAGATACAGGGGATAAAGAAAATGACACCAGGAGGGAACGTTTTGATGAGTCCAGAATGTGGGATATTCTGTACGATGACTCTCCTGAACTACTCAAAAAAATCAATGTAATGAAGAAAAAAAAACAAACAAAACAAAGAACTGTTCTTGATTAAAAGAGACTAAAGAGATATAACAACCAAATACAAAGTCTGAATCCTGATTGGATCCCATATTGAAAAAAAAAAATTATAAACACTTTCGGATAATTGGGAAGTTTGAGCATAATTGATGATGTTATGGAATTATTGTTAATTTTTCCTATGCATGCCTGATATATTTAGAGATAAAGTGTTTATTAGCCTGTGTTTTACTTTCATATGCTTGGGGAAAAAATCTGTGCACATATAAAACACATAGATACATAGAGAGATGGACAGGGGGTAATAAAGCACTGTGGCAAATTATTAACAATTGATGAAGCTGTCCTGGGGTAAAATCATCACACGTGCAGCTTGGACTTCTTCCTTCAATACCTTTGGTTCTTGATCATATGCTACCACCTTAAATAGCTGAATGTTGATCAATTCTTTTTAGTGCAGTGACTTCCATCTTCTTTTGAAGCTTCTTGTGTCATTCCATATTTTGTCCATAGAATCCTTCAAAATTGTAACTCGAGGCCTAAACTTTTTCTTCAGTTCTTTCAGCTTGAGAAATGCTGAATGTGTTCTTCCTTCCCTTTTGGTTTTCTAACTCTAGATCTTTGTACACTTCATTGTAATACTCTGTCTTCTTGAGCCACCCTTTGAAATCTTCTACTCAGCTTTTTTACTTCATTTCTTTCATTCGCTTTAGTTATTCCACGTAGGTTCAAGAGCAAGTTCCAGAGTCTTTTCTGACATCCATTTTGGTCTTTTCTTTCTTTCCTGTCTTTTTTTTTTTTTTTTTTTAATAATTTTTATTGAGCTTTAAGTGAACGTTTACAAATCAAGTCAGTCTGTCACATATACTTATATACACCTTACTCCATGCTCCCACTTACTCTCCCCCTAATGAGTCAGCCCTTCCAGTCTCTCCTTTCGTGACAATTTTGCCAGTTTCTAACCCTCTCTACCCTCCCATCTCCCCTCCAGACAGGAGATGCCAACACAGTCTCAAGTGTCTACCTGATACAAGTAGCTCACCCTTCATTAGCATCTCTCTCCTACCCATTGTCCAGTCCCTTCCATGTCTGATGAGTTGTCTTCGGGAATGGTTCCTGTCCTGGGCCAACAGAAGGTTTGGGGACCATGACCGCCAGGATCCTTTCCTGTCTTTTTAATGACCTTTTGCTTTCTTCATATATGATGTCCTTGATGTCATCCCATGACTTCACCAGTCTTCGGTCATTAGTGTTCAATGACAGTGCTTCAGGATTGTGTCCTTTCACCATACTTCTTCAATCTGTATGCTGGGCAAATAATTCGAAAAGCTGGGCTATATGAAGAAAAACGTGGTATCAGCATTGGTGGAAGACTTATTAACAACCTGTGTTATGCAGATAACACAACCTTGCTTGCTGAAAGTGAAGAGGACTTGAAGCACTTACTGATGAAGATCAAAGGCCACAGCCTTCAGTATGGATGCACCTCAACATAAAGGAAACAAAAATCCTCACAACTGGACCAATGAGCAACATCATGATAAACGGAGAAAAGATTGAAGTTGTCAAGGATTTCATTTTACTGGGATCCACAATCAACACCCACGGAAGCAGCAGTCAAGGAGTCAAATGATTGGGCAAATCTGCTGCAAAAGACCTCCTTTAAGGTGTTGAAAAGCAAAGATGTCACTTTGAGGACTAAAGCGTGCCTGACCCCCAAGCCACGGTATTTTCCATAGCCTCATATGCATGAGAAAGCTGGGCAATGAATAAGGAAGACTGAGGAATTGATGCCTTTAAATTATGGTGTTGGCAAAGAATACTGAATATTCCATGGACTGCCAGAAGAATGAACAAGTCTGTCTTGGAAGAAGTGCAGCCAGTGTACTCCTTGGAAGCAAGGATGGTGAGACTTTGTCTCATGTACTTTGGACACGTTATCAGGATGGGCCAGTCCCTGGAGAAGGATATCATGCTTGGGTAGAGGGTCAGCAAAAAGAGGAAGACCCTCAACAAGAAAGAGTAACACACTGGCTGCAACAATGGGCTCAAGTATAACAACAATCATGAGGATGGCCCAGGGGTGGGCAGTGTTTCATTGTTGTACATAGGGTCACTATGAGTTGGAACCAACTCGATGGAACCTAACAACAGAGATCTGATCACTTTTTAAATAAAAAGTTGGGGAAAATCACAGCAGTAGTCAACTCTGACACAGCTATAAAAAGCAGTGCACAGAGCTGAGCTGAAAGCAAAGGGCTTCTCTGAGGAAGTGACCTGTCACCAGAGGCCTGCTCTAGGTTAGACAGTGAGAAGGGCAGACACACGGTCACCTCCAGAAGTGGGAGCTGGCCTGTGGCTGGAGCACAGGGCAGCAGGAGCCTGGAGGAGAAGGAGGCCAGGCAGGTCAAGTCTTGGGGCTGTGTGAAGGCATTTGGGCTTTATTCTAAGGCCAGTGGGAAGTTCTCTCTCTTGTGATAACTGCCCCCTCCTTCCTTGGAGAGTGCTCCTGACAGACAGTCCTAATCCTGTGAGTTGCCTGCCCCAGTTGAGCCAGTCAGAGCCCATGCCTGGGAGCTCTTACTTGGAACCAGAGAGTGGGCCAGCACCTTCCTTGGAATGAGTCTGTGAGAAGTGAGACTCAGACACTCCACGTCCCCAGTTACGTGGAGGAAGTATATTCTCATGAGAACTCATTTGAACTTAAGGTCTGTGTATTTCACTGCGTCAGTTTTTAAAAAACAGATCAGACAAATTACCTCCAGTTCAAAAAGTAAATTATAAAAAAATAAAGTTCAACTATCCTGGGGCCAATTAAATGCCTCCTTGATCACGTGAGGGACTTTGCTCTCATTGCACCACCTGGGTCAAGGCCCACCTGAACCAGTCACCATAGCAGGCAGGTGGCGTGTCTCAGATGCTACCCAGATGCGTGGGCCAAGGGGGCACTGATAGGAACTGGGACCTGCAGAGGCCTGAGCGTGGATGCTATAGGATTGCTGGGCCATGTGCTTGTTGGGGTGGGGGTGGGGGAACTGGGTGTGTCTACAGCTGAGCCCAGGTGTGCAGGGCCTGGTGGATGGGAGTGACCTGGGTACTGCGTGGCATTGAGGGCATGGGGGTGGTGGACAGCGTGGCACTAAAGGCCACAAAATGTTCAGGTTGGAGCTTTATGAACATAGTGCAGGACCTGCTGACTGGCTTTTTTATACAGCCTATCGAAGAGATGAGAGGTGGCTGTGCTCACTGCTAATATCTAGGCTCAGTTACCCCTCAGCTGTTTGCCTGCCCTTCCAGTTTCCAGCCTTCTACTTGTCCCCATCTCCAGATTTTTCAATTCCACCCAGGAGCAGAATCGGGCTTCTAACAGACTGAGTGGGATGTGGATACGTGGAGAAACCTTCAGCTGACCCCACCATCTCGGCCTGCCTGGGGCCCATCCTCTTGGGACTCCACCTGAAGGAAATGTCTGTGCACCCCACCCAATTGCCCTCTGCTGCCTGGGACCCTGCAGCCTCTGGGCTGGTCGCCCTCCAGGGGGCATTGGGCGGCTCCCATTTCTGCAGCAGGTCTCCTGTGTCTGGCATGCCCCCGCACCCAGCTCTTGACCTGCTCCCCGTTGAGCAGGCCCAGCCTGACAGGTGCAAGGCCGTGAGTCGTGGAGGGTCAGGGGTGCAGTGGCTCCAGGAGCTGGTATGAGGGGCCAGGCGGTTGCCTATGAGCTCCAAGGAGCAGGACCCTTTCCTGGGAAGGTGACAAATGTCTCTCCCAAGCAATTCTGGTTCTCTGGTCCTGACAACATGTCACAAACTCCCCAGCTGAAGCCAGCTTGGGAAATTCCAGGGAAGAGGAAATTTACCACGGGGGCAGGAACAGCTGGACCTTGGCTGGTAAGTCAGGTGTGGTATATGGCCCCCAAGGGCTACCTTGTGGGTGGTGGAGTCACTGCTGAACGACCCCCCACCCCCAAGAGGCAGTAACTCCAGGCAGGACCTTGCCCTGAGCACAAAGGAGGGGATCCAGCACAGCCCACATGAGGGAGTCTTTTAATAGAGGTCATACAGACAGGAGACACAACAGGCACCCGGCCCACACCACACACAGGCTCGGGAGCCCCAAGCCAACAGGATGCAATGGCTTTCCGCTCCCCACCCTGGGTTCTAGCCCACAGGGTGGACTCAGGAAAGGTGGTTTTAAAAAACAGGGCTGTACTTTCTTCACTTTCATGGAAAAGGGGATTTGGGAAGAGAGCAGAGACCCCACTCTCCTGCCTGGGGCTGGGCCTGGTCCCTCCTGGAGCTGTCTGCCCAGTGAGGACCTGAGAGCACATGGAAGTCCGGCTGCACAACGGGGGGCTTGCTCCCTTTAAACAGCTTTGTTCCTTCTTTCTCCAGCTTTTAGTGTTTGTACACTATGTACATTGTTGTGCTTCATAGTTAATCCCTTTCCCCCACCCTGAGCCTCTTGCCTGAAGCTTAGGGTGGGGCAGAGGGGCCAGGACACCACGGATGGGATGGTTGCGGGGAGCTCAGCCCTCTAAAGGCCAGTGTGCATGGTGCCAGATGAGGCTCCCAGTTCCAGGGGCTTCCCAGGAGCCACTATGCCCACAGGCCTGGTAGACAGCCAAGCCTTGCCGGCTCTGCCACGGTAATGGAGGAGTCACAACAGAAGGGTCAACGCTGGAATAAAATGCAGGGTGGGCAGGAGCAGGCATAGGTGGAGGGACGAGGCGGGGCCAGGGCAGGCACTGCAACAAAACCGTTTTAGTAGCAGGGAGCTGATGGAGGGGTGGGGAGGGCCCAGTTGCCCCAATGGCAACCCCTGACTGTTCACAGGGCCACTTCCTGTTCAAGGGCTAGGGCCAGGCAGCTGTGCGTGTGGAGGGGTGGAGCATGGGTGGGAGGCAGCCCGGCCCCGCTGGGCAGGGTTAACACAGGTCAGTTGTTCTCAAAGAGGGACAGCAGGTCATCGTTGCTGTTTGTGGGCAGGCCGGGTGGCCCCAGGTACGATAACAGCTCTTCGGGGTTGGTCAGTTCTGGGAGCAGCTGAGAACGAAGCAGACCATGTGAGCAGCTTTGCCTGTAGACCCTGCACCCTCCACGACCACCTCCACCACCCTCGTCACCCAGCTCCTTTGAACCAGTTGAAAAACTGACACGGCAGGGAGTATACTAAGGATCCGCCCGCCTAGACACAGGCCGTGCCCAAGGCCCTCATTGGTCTCCACGTGCTCGGGAGGGAAGGCATGTAGGCACATGCAACCTTCCCAAGGTCATGATTTTGTGATGAGGGAAGCAACTGAAGACAGAAACACCAGTAAACACACCTGTCCAAGGAGAACCCACTGCTCTTGTGTGCACAGACAGCACCCGGGACTGGGGAAGACGCCTGAAAGGTATCCTGTGGTGGTTGCAAGGCTAGAACCCCAGGGGCCTCTCACTGTCTGCTCTGACCAAAAACCAAACCAACCCCATTGCTGTCAAATCGATTCCGACTCATAGCAACCCTACAGGACAGAGGAGAACTGCCCCATAGGATTTCCAAGGAATGCCTGGTGGATTCCAACTGCCAACCTTTTGATTAACAGCCATTGCTCTTAACCACTACGCCACCAGGCTGCTCTGAGATGCTCTAATTTTTTATGTTGAACTTCAATGAACTTCTTTTGTCATGGTCAAGGTACAACTCAACGACAGTCTATCTGTCATTCTATACATGCAGTTTTGACTCATACGCCACCCATGTGATGGGAAAAAAGAGTTATCAAATCGATTTTTAGGAAAACATGTCCTCTGCTCAAAATCACTGAAAAACTGCAGGTACTGGGTCACAGCTGCACCATGTGGCTGACACTGCGCCCAGTCCCTGAGGTGAGGTGCTTGGACACAAACCCCTCAGGACCACACACTGGTCCCACGTAGCGCCCACTACTCCTGCAACTGCACAGACTAGAATCAACAAGCAGCAGTTACTCAACACTACCTGACAGGCTTTCCTTTTGGCTACACAGCTGCTGAGGAGTCACTGTCCTCCTTTCCATGCAGCATGTGGCCTCCAGTGCTTAAAAATGGAGGCTGTTTCCTACCCTTCCTGGGGCTGTCCTGGCTCTTACAGCTTCAAGCCACAGCTCCCCAGCTCCCATGCGCTCCCCAGTGTACAGTGGGGATGAGTGGGGCCTGGTACTCACATCCAGAGCTGGTTCTGGGGCCTCTCCAGCTGCAGAGATGCTGGTGGGCCCCATCACACTGGTGGTGGGGTTGAAGGCCAGCTCACTGCCAGGACCTGCACTTGCTTGGCCCAGGGGTGGCCGGGGTGGTGCGGGAGGGTTCTGATGGTGCAGCTGTGGCCCTGGGGGAGCTCCAAGGTTGGGGGTGTGCAGCCCCTGTGGCCCAGGGTTGTGGGCTGGGTCCAGGTGGCCCACTGGTGCCATCTGAGGAAGGAGAGGGGTAGTTGGTAGAACAGCCCAGGGCTCCCTTGGAAACGGGGCTTACCCTGTGCCGACTCTCTCAGCAGGGCCAGCCCAGCACTGACCTGGCCTGGGAGGCAGGAGGCAGGCTTCTCTGGAGTCAGGAGGCTGCTGGGAATGTCAGACTGGTAGGAGATGGGTGGTGGCCCCGGGGTGAACTCGGGAAGGGTTGGGGTGCTGCTGGGTGTGGAGGGAGGGAAGGAGTCGGGGAAATTCCCAGGTCCCAAGAAGCTGGAACCTGCAAGGAGAAAGTTGGGGTCCCATGTGAGGGCCCTGCAGAGTAATAGGCATTCCCTCGACTCGCTGGGAAAAGACTCAGGCCAGGATGGGAGGTGGCTGCCACATGGTGGGCTTGCGGCTGCCTGATGAACAATGCCACCACTTGGAACCGGGGGAACTGGCCTCACATTATTAGGAATGGAGAGCCCCAAGGGGCACCCCAGCCATCTTCACACGCACCCCACATGCAGGGGTCACAGCAGTCAGATCCCTGGGTGTTCTAGCAATGGCCACTAGCTCCCAACTGGAGAAAAAGATGGGAGGAGCAGAGCTAGTGTCTGAGGTGTGGCTGCCTGTGTCCCAAGGACTGGCCTTCACTGCTGCATCCCAGCCCCAGTCCCCGGCACCCAGCCAGACATGAACAGAGCAGGCAGCACCCATGGACTGTGGCTGAACACACGTATGAGGTGAGTGTTGGCCTGCACGAGTCCCCAAACACTCATGATGGCTACGCTCTCACAGGTGGGGCTCCAGCTGGAGAGGCTGAGCCAGGAGCCCTGGCCACCCGTGCCCTACTCACCCTGGCTGGGATAGTCACTGGGTGCAGAGCCTGAGGGGGGTTGCAGGGGAGTGCAGGGGGTGGCACTGGGGCCCAGGGCAGCGATCATCTCCATGACGCTGGGCATGAGCACATGGGCAGGGCTCACGGTGCGGCAGCGCTTCAGGACTGGCCCGTCAGGCTCCTCCTTCAGGTGCAGGTCAGGCTTCACGGGCACCGGCTTCCAGCTACACGTGGGGTCAATGGTAATCTCTTCATAGTCAGAGCTGGGGGGTGGGGTGGCAGCAGTCATCAGGGGCACTGCCTGCCTGCCACCACACCCACAGGCTCCAGGCAGACCCTCCTACCCAAACACCTATCACAACTAGGCTACTGTGCCCGGTAGGATATGCACGAAGCCTGCTGCCTGAATCCAGTCCCTTCCTCGGGAAACAGGCTAAAAAGGCTGTGTTCAGGCCAGGAGCCCACGGACACACACGGCCACGTCAGAGAGGAGGAGAATTACTTCTGGATGTAGATAAGGATCCCCAACATGTACTGGTCCACCTCCAGGCCCTCCAGCAATGCTGTCTTGCTGTGAAACAAACAAAAAGGACAGGCTCAGGATCTCATCCAGCCTTACTCTGGCAGGGACCACGGTCCCTCCACCTGTCTTATGGCGTGAGGGCCCTGCTTGGAGCCTCACTATCCTAGGCTGGGCAGTGAGCACAACAGCACGTGGCTTGCATAGTTCTTGAGGTTACTGGGAGAAGATGCCCACAGCAGCCTCTACAGATGGGTGATCCCTGCCCACCCCTAGGTCCCCAACAACTTGGTGCCATCTCTGAAATACTCACTTGCAGACAGGACACCTCCAAGTCCCCCGCTCGCAGTTGAGCTGCAGATACGACTCCAGATCGAAGCACTGCAAAAAGGTAGGGTGAAGGCACTGTGGGAGGCCTGCTTTCGTGCATCAGAGCAGTAAAACTAAGCCTGTAGGTGGGGGGCAGAGCAGGTGGGCTAGGGCCACCTCGACGGGGTGGCTGGGGCTGCCTCGACGGGGTGGCCTGGCCACAGGGCACACCCTTTGACCCAGCAACACCATTTTTAGTAACATATTACTTATTTACTTGCATGTCTGAAAAGACATGCATCAGACTTTCCACCGCAGCACGAGTTTAATAAACGCTGGAAACAACCAAACAGCCGTAACCAGTGACGATGTAATCGATGGTGGGCATCTGTGCCACAGGCACCACTGGCCAAGGAAAGGGGGTGGCAGCTGATGGTGTAGAACCACCTCCAGGACGTATTGTTCACAGAAACAATTAAGGCACAGATGGGTGCATATAGTATGCTGCCACTTACATAACCAAAAAGGGGGAGAGGGTGCTTAGTAACTGAGATGTACATGTCGCTCCTAGGATCTGAGGTGGAAAAAAGGCTCCACTGGGTATCCTTTACACTTTTTAAATTCTGATCCACGTGGACGTAATAGCTAACATAAAAGGTAGATTTAAAACAAGAAGCCCGGTCTGAGGGGCAAGGGCTGGGGGAACCAGGCCCACCCTGACATGGCCAGCTGATCTTGTCACTTGGTGGTCCCCACTCTTCCAGGCAAGGTGTGTCACAGACAGACAGAAGACAAGGAGCTCAGAATACACTCCTGCCCCTAGGGGATGAAGCTGACGCATTAGCTAAAATCACTTCAGCAAGGCTCGCGGTGCCACCCACCTGTATGTGCCGACAGTCGTGGCCGCGGGCAGGCAGCTGGATCCTGCGGAAGGTGATGGGGCACTTCAGGGACACCTTGATGGCTGTCTGTTCCACCCCGTCCTCTCCATTGGGCCCAGGCGTGCCTGGGATGGTGCCGCTGCTGAAGTTGCGTTTTACTGGGCAGACAGGGAAAGATGTCAGGGAAAACCCCTGAGATGGGGCAGCCCAGCAAGGATGCCACGCCCTGCTCCTCAACAAGCTCCCAAGGCCATGTGCATGCAGGAGTGCAGCTGACTAGTGCCGGCCCCAGTGAGCCGTCTGAGAGAGGAGTGTGCCCAGGTGAGGGTGGTACTCACTCTTAGTGACGCAGTGCTCAGCTGGCAGGAGGCGCTTCTTGATAAGGCCCTGCAGCACGGAGCGGACTGACGGGCGGTGCACCAGCTGCAGCACAAAGAGGTGGGACTGCAGGGGGGACGGGGAGCCTGTCAGGCACAGGCAGGGTGCTGGCTCTCCCCAGGCCAGGCTACCCCTGCAGACTGACCTGCCCCAGGTAGATGGGCCAGTTCATCTACCATGTATATGTCCTCCTGTTTGCTCAACCATTTCCTAACTCTCACCTCTCCATCAAGGCACAGTTAGGGCTGGGAAGGCTTCTGAACTGCCCCACAACTGAAATTCCCAGGGTCCCACTCAATGCCACAGCCCATTCCTTACAACCCAGGTTAACAGCATCTCCTTCTCTCCAATTCCAAGGTTGGCCTGTCATCTGGGCGCTCCTTTCAAATAGGGATTCGGAACCATTGGGGACTCGGGACCTCCTACTGTGCTTTCTCCAGTGTATAAGGCCCAGCCTGGTCTCTCACATGGCTACCTTGACCCACAGATCTAGTTACCTTAATTTAACAGGAAAACAGCTATGGTATGCTTCACAGCATCCCTCTTTTTAAAAGACCAGGAGAAAAGATTAATACATGGGCCAAAAAGTGGTATGAGAAGAACCCAGGCCCTCTTCCTTTCACAGTACCCCCCGCCTCCCCAGCTGAGTCGTGGGGTCTGGGCCTGGGCTGCCACGTCCCGAGGTCTGGGCCCAGCACTCACACAGCAGCAGGCCGTGACAGTGATCTGGATGGTGTTCCGGCCCGGCTGGCACACGTGCTTCAGGTAGAGGGGCTTGTGGGAGGTCTTGTTGTCCCCTCGCTCAATGGTGAGCGGTGTGGCATTGACGCTGACCTGCACAGATGCCGGCCAGTTGGTGTTCATCTGCCGGTCCTCATGGTGGTAGCACTTGAACTGCAGCTCAAGGTCGGGCCTACATCAGGGAGGAGGGAGAGACCAGGTAACTGAAGCAGATGCAGAGAAGACAGAGGTGGAGGAGGGAAGGGGCTGGTGAGCCAGAGATGGGCGGGCACTGGCAGGGGGCGAGGGGCTGGGACCACTCAAAGCCAAAAGATACAGACTAAGGGAGGGCACCTTGACTGGTGGGCACCTCACCTCAGCATCAGGGTTTTGTAGACGGAGTCCCGGAGCTGGAAGACGTGGTTGCTCACAGCCAGATTGTGCTGCAAGCGGAAGGGCTCCAGGACCACCCCGTCACGCACCGGGAAGGTCAGCCGCAGCTCATCACAAGGGCCATTTCCTGAGGGCAGAGGCCCCAGGCTGGCCATGAGTGGGGGAGCCATGGCTGCCCAGCGCCAGAGCAGTGCGCGCAGGGGCCCTGGCTCTGGGAGCTGCACTCCCAGCACCAGCGGCATGCCTCACAGCTGCTCAGGAAACGGGACAGGCTCGGGGGTGCAGCCTGCACTCCAATGCAGTGAATAGGCAGAGGAACACTCAAGGCCTGCCCTGCCAGGTGCTGCTTGGCAGGAATGAGCCATGCCATGTGTTTGGGGCAGGTCCAACGGTCACTTCCAACTGTAACGGAGCCTCTGCAGCCCCATGTTCCGTCCTGCTCTCAGTGCTTACCTGAGCATCCCCAAAACTATGATGGAGAATGGGCCCCCAAACGGGAAAGAAGGCATTTCCGGTGCCTTCCAAGAGCCTGGGAGACCAAGGAGTGGTGAGGGGCTACCTGCTCACCACCCGACTACTCCATTCGGGGTTTCAGGACCCCAACTTCTGCTGTCAAGGTCACCCAACACAAGGTTCTTAACCAGGACAGGCTTCAGGGGACTCACTGCCCCTGATAACACAAAGCATTCTGTGTCTGTGGGCATTTTTCTAGGGTGAAGACCCACAGCCTTGGGCACATTTGCAAAGAGGTCCATGAATAAAACATTAATGCAGGTTAAGGGCCGCTAAGGAGCCCTGGTGGCACAATGGTTAAGTGCTCAGCTGCTAACAGAGAAGCTGGTGGTTGAAACCCACCCAGTGGCTCCACAGGGAGAAGCCCTGGCGGTCTGCTCCTGTAAAGATTACCGTCTACAAACCTCTATGGGGCGGGGGGGACGGCTCTGCTTGGTCATACAGGGTCACTGTAAGTTGAAACCCACTTGATGGCACCTAACAACAATGCCCACTACTCAAATTCTGTCTTAAAGAGATGGAATTCCTGACTTCTCTCAGGGTGCTCACGGCCCAGGAGACAAGCAGCCATCCCACCTCGGAGAAACTTGCAAGATTTTGTTCTGGGGTCATGAAACCGCCCCCTTATCTTCCTGGCCCATCTGCCCTGTCACTGCTACTCTGAGGACGGACTCACCAGAGGGGGTGGGGTGCAAGGAGCTCACGTTGGGCTTGAGGTCAGGCAGGAAGGGGGACTTGACGTCCTGGCTTGGAGACATGTAGGGGACGCTGCTGCTGGGGGTCATCGGCGGCGTGGGGTTCCCCGGCAGCGGGGAACTGGGGTAGCCGGGTATGGAGCGGGCGGGCTGCAAGGAGGGAGCAAAAAAAAAAAAGTGCAGAACGGTGGGGTGGGCGTTTGTACAAGGGAAACCCTGGGAATGATGACCATGGGGTGCCTGGCTGGGCCCGCACTGCCTGTCAGCTCGAGGGCTGGTTGAGCTGCAGTGGGTGGTCCCTTTCCTTGCACCCGCCCTTGAGCCACATGCCCTTACCCCACTCAGGCTTGGCTGGCTGTAGCTGAAACTCCCTCCATTGAAGCTGGTGTTCTGCCCACTGAACTGGTCTGTGGACTGCAGGAGAGAAAACCGCGAGCGGCCTGCAATTAGAGCATGCCCCGCCTCCCACTTAGATAGACCCACCCTGGACTCAAACCCGGGACTGACCCGCCTTCACGGATTGGCCCTGGCCTTATTTTCTTCATTAGGTTTTCTTTGCATTTTCCAAATAACCTATAAGGAACACATACTAACTCATGACTGAAAAAAATACTACACAACAGAGGGGAGCCCACATGGCAGAGGGGCTCCCGGGTGAGAGGGAAGTGTGAGAAGTGTTACAAAGACACAAATGGCCCCGTGGACACTTCCCTCACGGGTCTGAGGCTCCTGGCAGATGGTGACAGTGTAGGGAGGCCCCCCAGGTGCTCCAACAGGGGCACTGCATTGTGCCTGGTGTTCCATGGGCACGGGCTGGCGCCAGGGTCCCAACCACAGTCCTCTCAGGGGGCTTTAGCTCTTTGGCAGCAAAAAGAGGAGACGAAGCTCTCTTCCTCAAGGACCTGTGAGTGGCCTGCATGCCTGCCTGCCGCCTCCATACCAAATTCCCAAGAGGCACATAGCCTCAGAGGGGCATTCAGCTCCAGTCCAAGTCCCTCCCTACAGCCACCCGTGCTGTGTCAGGATCTCTGATGAAGCTCCTGGCTGTTGTCTCCTGCTCCTAAACATGCACATGGGCTCCCACCCCACCCAGCCAGGAGGGGAAGGTGTCTCAAGGTCACCTCTACCTCCTGCACACCTGACTCGGGGCTCCTACCTTGTAGTGCAGTGCTGTAGGGCCAGGGGCAGAAAGGTACTGCCCCATGCCCTGCTGCAGGGGCAGCCTGTGCCCAGGGTATGAGGGAGAGGGTGCAGGGGGCTGCCCAGGACTGGGAGCAAACTGGGCAGCACTGGGTCCATACTGGCCTCCTTGCAGGTACTGCTGCCCTGGATACACCTGAGAAAGGAAAAGAGGCAGACAGATGGCAGGGGAAGAAAGAATGGGTGTCAGAGGGAATGAGTGTGTTGGACCAGGGCTCCCGGCTCTGGAAGCTCAAAAGCACCAGTGACGGGGACTCTCTCCACTTGGGGGGTCTGCTACAGGGATGGCTTTCTGCCACACAGGAAGCCTGACCTTGCCAAACGGAAGGGGTTCTGAGGTCACCCCGGCTGCCGACACATACTCACCTCATTGGAGTAGACTCTTTTGACCCCTTGTCGGGGCAGCGGCTGGGCCTGGGAGGGCCCAGGGTGTGTGTGCTGGGGCAGGCGCTGCCCTCCGTATAGGGGTGTCATCCCCACTGCCCGGCTAGGGTTCATGCCCATGGGGGAGAGGCCGGAGGGGCCTATCACCGCCCCCATGCTGGGAGGGCTTATGCCGGGGGGCACGGTGGGCCCCCGGGGACCTCCGTGCTGCAGAAACTGGCTGTTAAAAGATTGTCCGGCCCCCATCTGGGAAGAGGAGAGACAGGACTCATCCCAGGCCCCTGGGCCGCCCAGCCTCCACTGTGATGGTGCCACCCTCTCTCCAGGCTCTCCCATGGCAAGGTCCCCAGTGCCTCCTCCCAGCTCCATGCCCCTCCCACCTACCACCATGCCCACTAGCCCCATCTTCATCAGCCCCAGGACACTCTGTTCACATCTGAGTCCCTGAAGACTTTGGGGAGGGAGGGGTCTTCCACCTGGGCCCCCTGCCTTGCGGAGGGCCCCTCTCTCCCAGTGGCTTGTTGGGGGCACCTCACCGCTCCATACTGGCTCAACTCCTGGGTCTGCTTCTCCTGGAGAGCAGCCACCGTGGCTGTGGCTGTGGCGGTGGCAGTGGCTGCAGCGGCAGCCACAGCAGCAGCAGCGGCGGCCTGAGTGAAGTCAGTGGAGGGCCGGGTCGCGTGGGAGGGGAGGCCCAGGCCCCCGGGGCCACTTGGGCCACCTGCATACCTGCAGGACACACAGAATAGCAAACTGCCCTGCCTGTCACCCAAAGGCCAGACCCAAGTGCACAAGGTGGGAGTGTGGGGACGGCACTAACAGGGAGCCCCATTCTTTCCCAAAGCCCCTTTATTGTTGCTGCAGCAGCCAGCAGGAGAGGCAGATTCAACAGCCAGCAAGTCAGCACGACACAGTTCCGAGGTGGCCACCAAGTTCAAGCACCGCACCTAGAAGGCTCCTCGAATACCTGCTGGAGGGGAGGACCCTGCGTACCCAGTGGTGAAGCCGGGCCCCCCGGGGTAGCCCCCGCGGCCATACACCCCCTGCTGCACGTAGCCCTTGTTGGTGCTGCCCTCGGCAAATGCCTGCTGCCCAAGGAACTGCGGTGAATTCAGGGCGGGGCTGCCGCCTGCCATGCCGGGCATCATGGAGCTACTGGAAGGGTTCCCTCCAGGGCCCATGGCGCTCCCCAAGACCTGTGAGGAAATAAGACACACTCACACTACAGACAACCACCAAAGGGAATCGTCCAAATAGCTCACTTCAAGTTGTGGCTCTAAGGTACTAGAAGTGCCAGAGGCTGGGGAGGGAGGGGAAGAGGGCAGGGGAGGCCGGGTCTGCTGTATCAGTTGAAAGATACGAGAAAAAAAGTTCCACGGCAAGTGCTGAAGGAGAACGAGCATACTGGGACCTCAGAGTCTCAGGAAGCTCAGTCTTCACTCTCAGCCCCACCCCCCGCCAGTCCCCAAGAGACAGGCTGCGCTTGGGGGCGGGCACCTAGGTGTGAGGTGCTTACCTGACTCTGGGATGTGTTGCTAACTCCCCACACGGTGGTTACCACAGAGAGCGATCCTGCAGGCTGGTTGGCGCTTTGTTGCCAAGGCACAGACTCATATGCAAATGAACCATCACTGCAGGAAAAGATATGGGTGAGGCCCCCACCAGACAATGACAGCAAGGAGGTAGGACCCACAGTCGGATGGGTCCTCCCAGGGCAGAGGAGCATCTCCCCACCCAGACCCCCACCCCCAAATGAGCAGCCAGGAGCTGGCACTCACCCGTGTGGTGCGGGGGGAAGGGCGGGTTTCATGGGGTTCATGGGGTTCATGGGCCACGGAGCAGCCCCAAGGCAGGGTCTGCGGCGGGATGTAGCTGCCCTCGATGGTGCTTATCTGGCTGCTGGAACAGGAGGGAAGAGACTGTTAGTCGAGATGCAGCTGTGGCCTGGGATGCTGCAGACACCTGGCAGTCCTGCCTCTTCATGGTGAGCCTCCACCACCACCCAACGCCTTTCAAGGGTGGAGGGGCCAGCAGCCATCAAGCACAGTCCCTTCCTTTGCCAACCTGGGGCCAGGGCTGGGCAAACTGGGACTGCAGGGCCATGCTCAGGGTGTCAGGGCAGCCCAGGAACCTGGCATCCTGCCAGCCTGCCTGCCACCTGGCAAACGTAGCCCAGAAGTTAGCATTAACCCTTTCTAGGCCAGGCCCTGCCACCTCATGCTCCAGGAACAGCCCTGGAAATAG
The DNA here is from genome assembly GCF_024166365.1 of Elephas maximus indicus. NCBI lineage: Eukaryota > Metazoa > Chordata > Mammalia > Proboscidea > Elephantidae > Elephas > Elephas maximus. The sequence goes on from NC_064826.1 coordinate 120,372,464, forward strand.
GTGTTCTGATTCCCACACTCTTCCTCCACACAAAGGCCTTCCCACTGGCTTACGTGATATGCATATAATGCATATAAAGCAAGGGGAAATCCCGGCAACTCTCAAGAGAATCCATGAGGTAAGAGGGGGCCGAATTGGAAGGAACTCCCATCAGAAGGTCCAGGAGGTAAAGGCCAAGGTGGGGGGGAGGAAGGAGCATCACCAGGTAGCTGGGAGGGGCCCAGCTCAGGTGGGACAGACCCCAAGGCAGCTCTGGAGGCTGGGGTAGGGGGGGAGGCCAGGTCAGAGGGTGGGCGCAGAGTGTGGGGTCAGGGCATGGTGTCATGTAGGGGAGACCAGCAGGGTGCAGCCCATCAGACCCAGCCCTCTCCCTCTCTGTGCTGTCCTCCCCTCTGCAGGGGTAGCCAGGGAGCTGTGGCTTGAGACCACACCCCAACACACTGGGAGGTCAGGACGAGGCAGGGTCTGGTGACTGTGGCCTCTCCCAGAGGTGGGCAGAGGATGCCCACACACAGGCCACAGTGTAGGGACCCACACAGAGTCTACGGGTAGGGAGTCAGCAGGCATCCACAGGACACAGCGAGCAGCCTAGGGCCCAAGATCGGAGCAGCACACTGTTCATAATGCTGACTACCTGGGCCGACAGGGCCAGAGGAATAGCAAGGACTTGCGAGCCAGGGTGCAAGGCGGACAGTAGGACAGGGGGTCACAAGGATCCTGTGTGGGTCACCCTGCTCTCCTAGAACTGCAGCATGCTGCTGTTAGCAGGAGCCTTCTCACCATGTGTTTATTAGTTCACTCACCATTTCAGTGACAAGAGAACTGAGGGACAGGAGGCAAGAGGCCTACCCAAGGCTGCCCACCCTGGCAAGAGCAGGACCCCCACCTGCAAGCTTCTTCTGGGTGTCAACACCCTCCTACAACCTGGGTATCAAAACCCTCCTGCACAAGCAGACCCTCTGCCCACTCTGTCTAGGTACTGCCTTGTCACCAACTGGTGGTGCGCTTGCTGGCACTGCCTGGGCCTTGACTCAACCCAGGACCATGCCTAGGTACAAGGACTGCCCCCTCACCTCTGCCAGGTCTAACCAGAGTCAAGGCTTTGTTGCTGCTGTTGTGCCCTACCCCACACGCAGATACAGCAGAGCCCTGGCTGCAGGCTGTAGGGCTTCCATCCTGTCACCTGGGTGGCCAGGGATGGGAGAAAAGGCGACCAACTAGGCAAGACCAAACCAAAACCAAACCCAGTGCTGTCGAGTTGATTCCGACTCATAGTGACCCTATAGCAAGAGGGAGCTGGAACCCAGGAACTCAGGAGCCAATAACTGGCCAGCTTCACACAGGAAGCGGGAGAGCCCACCTCACACCAGCCCCCTGCTCTGGGAATTCCAGTGAGCCAGGGTAGTCCGCAAGCACTCTCAGATGGCCCAGCAGACTCAGCTCCCCTCACCCGGGCCCTGCCCAGCCAGTCCTCCTGGAGTTGAGGGAGGGAAGGAAGGAAAGCAAACAGCAAAGGAGCTATGAAAAGGGTGGCAAAAAGATAGAGGGGCAGGCAAGGTAATTTGCACAAGGTGCACCCAGAGGTGTCCTGCCTGGGAAGCAGAAAAACCAGGGGCTGACAGCTCCACGCTGGACAGAAGCAGGCCCATCTGGCCTGGGTACTGGGATGGCCACTGAGCAAGGAAAGCCTCCCGGATGGTGACACTCAGGGTGGGGGAGGAACCTGCCAACCATAGACACTCCTCTCAGGCCTACTGGGTCAGGCCTATAGCAACAGTGCAGGGTTTCAAAGCATATTATGTAGCTATGGTAATCAAGACAGTGTGGTACTGGCAGAGAGACAGATCAAAAGGAACAGAGCTGAGAACCCAGGTGTACACCCACACAAACATGCCCAGCCGATACTTGACAAAGGTGCAGAAGTGAGTCAATGGAGGAAGGGTAACATTTTCAACAAACAATGCAGGTGCAAATGGACATCCACAGGTGGAAAAAAAAAACAAAACAGAACTTTGACATAACTTCACAGTTTACACAGAAATTAATGTAAAATAGAGCATAGATTTCAATGTAAACTGCAAGTCTATAAAACTTCCAGAAAAATATATAGAACAAAAACTTCAGGAAAAAGGGCTAAGCAAAGAGTTCTTATATTTGATACCAAAAGCACAATCTATAAAATAAAAAATTGATAAACTGAACTTCATCAACATTAAAAACTTTTGCTCTGCAAAAAGTCTGTAAAGAGAATGAAAAGCTACAGACTGGGAGAAAATATTTGCAAACCACATATCTGACAAATGACTAGTATCTAGAATATATAAAGAATTCTCAAAAACTCAACTTTAAAAAAAAGTGATCCAATTACAAAATGGGCAAAAGACATGAACAGACATGTCACTGAAGATAGCAAATGAGCAATGAATAGATCACCAGCCATAAGGGAAATGCAAATTAAAATCACAGTGACACAACTGTCAGGTTGGCTAAAATTAGAAAACACTGACAGCCGATGATGGCCAGGATGCAGAGGGACAGGATCCCTCACACACCACTGGTGGGAATGCAAAATGGTAGTCACCCTGGCTAACAGTTTAGCAATTTCTTATAAAACTAAACATGCAACTACCATTCAACCCAGCATACTGCATTCCTGGGCATTTATCCCAGAGAAATGAAAACTATGTTACAAAAGCCTGCACAAAAATGTTCATAGTAGCTTCATTCATAACAGCCAAAAAAATGTAAACAATCTAGATGTCCTTCAGTGGGTGAATGGTTAAACAACTATGCCAAATCCATACCACCCACAAAAAGGAACAATCCCTAGAGAATTATGGTAGGAGTAAAAAGCCAATTCCAAAAGCTTACATACATGATTCAATTTATTTAACATGGTTGAAATGACAAAATCATAAATGAGAATAGATTAGAAGTTGCCAGGGATGAGGGAGTGGGTTAGGAGGGAAGTGGGTGTGGAGGGATTCCTGTGGTGATGGAAATGTTTCATAACTTTACTGTATCAAGGTTAACGTCCTGGCTGTGATAATTTACTATAGAGGCAGTCCCCGGGTTCCAAATGTCCTACACCCTGTAGTTACAAACCGGCCCTCCTAAAGCCTATATTAAAAATTCAAAGTACTGACAAACAAACGTACGAGGCTCGTAACAACAAAAGGGCGATACTTTGTCATGTGCATCAAAACATTATTATTATTACCGTATTCTTACATTAAAGATGTTTTAGTTTATATGGAAGTGTTGAACTTTTTTTATGTACAGAAAAGTACACCATATGCTATGTACTAAGGTGAACATTTGACTGACTTTAAATATGAACCATACCTACCTTTGCCAATTTACATACGAATTCGACTTAAAACAAGTTTAGGAACAGAACTCGTTCGTAATCCGGGACTGCCTGTATTTTTGCAAACGTCACCACTGGGGGAATATGGGTAAAGGGTACAAGGGATCTATGTTAAGAGAAAGATTTCTTACAACTGTGTGTGAATCTATTACTACCTTAAAATAAAAAGTTAATTTAAAATAAAAAAAATTAAAGGGAAAACAAAAAAACCACCACCAGCCCTCTTTCTGAGGGTGGCCCCATGACAACCCCTACCCCCACAGAGCCAACTTTGCTGTCCCAAGATGCCAAGGGGTGGGAAACAGTCATGAAGGCTGGCAGCACCCCTGCCACCCAGGCTAAAGGAACTGAAGGTGGCTGCCTCCCCTCAGATCTAGGATGTGGCATCAGAGTCACCAAAAGGACTGATAACAACAGACTGCTTAGCCACATCCCCTGATTCAGTGGGACTGGGTGGGGCCCAAGATTTGCATTTATAACAAGATTCCGGGTGATGTGGCTGGCCCAGGGACTCCAGTTTGAGAGCCCAAGAGAACAGGGGGGAGGGAGTCAGAGCAGGTGTCAAGTGGAGCCTGACAGCGCAGGTCACATGGATCTGGGGACTTCCTCCCCCACTGCTCTCTGCTATGCATACAAGACCACAAACACTTCCAGTTCCCCTGGCTCCGGCTTCTCACTCTGATCTCCTGCTCTGTAGGTCTGTGACCCTCCTTCTGACCTAAAGGGAGAGATGTCCATGAGTGCTGACTCCTTCCCTCCTTGGCCTTAGAAAGGCAGCACTGGGAATAAGCCTGGAGTCTGTGAGACCACTGCCTGCCTGAAGACAGGAATGCTGCGCCCCCTGCGGCTTTCCGCCCCATCGTCCCTGTGCACCAGGGGCCAGCTAGGACCCCTCAGCAAGCTTCCCTGGCATGAGGTCAATCTAGAAGGCCACACAGTGTTCTCAGAACTCACCACACATGCCCCCTTGATTGGGAGCCCCAGAGCAGGCGTAACCCAAAGTTCTGCGTGTAGACCAAAGGCAGAAGTTAGTGTGGGTCCCACCGAAGGCCCAGTATCACACTCTTCCAAGCCTCTCCAGCCTCCACTCCACTCCAGTTCTTTGCATGCTTGGCTAGCTAGGAACAGCCACAGCATCCCATTTGGCAAGCTAGAGGGCCCAGGGAAGGCTGACTCCCAGGAAAGCAACCCGTGGCAGCCCCTTCTCACCAGTCAGAGAACCAGGGACACGCCCCACCACAGGGGACACTGGGGACCAAAGGATCCGACAAACAGGCTCTGGAGTGGAGCAGGAACAGGGGCACCTGGTGCTAAAGTAAGGACACCAGGGTCCTCATCTGCACAGGCAACTGTGACTCCTGCCTCCTTACCTGGGAGGCCACAGCATTTACTGGCATTAAGTGTTGGGCTAAGTCAGGGTACTGGAGTTCCACAAAAAATTACAGAAATAAACATTTGTGAATTGTCCAGGTGTGGGACGTTTCAGTGACTGGCTGATGGAGCCAGGGTAATCTGGCTGTTTTGCTACCCTGGGCCTCAGCTTACTAGTGTTTACAATGAGGTCAGTGGTTGCCACCCTCCTCTCCTTGCTGGGCCTGAGGAGGGAATGAGGACTCATGACTATCTTGCATGTCACTCCAGCCCTTGTCAGCCAGGTGCCTGTCCTGGACAGAAACAGCAGTGTACACTCCCGGGTGAGGCCTAGCTGCCCCTTGGAAATCAGTCCCAATGTCCAGTGCCCTAAGGTAAAGTTCAGATGCCCTCACTGTTCCTAAGTTTTACCTTTTTCAAGCTCGAAAGGGTGCCCTCCAGGTCTAGCACCCAGGATTTGGTAAGTAAGGCTGTCTGTGTTCACCTGCCTGGGTCCACCTCAGTTACAGATGGAGTCACATATTCTGTTCATGCCCTGGTGAAATCCTCTCCAAATCACAGGAGGTAACAACACTGTCACTGATGCTACTGTAACTACTTGAAAGAGGGCAATCCGGGGCACGCCGCCCTGAGGCCTGGCCTTCGGGATCGCAGAGCTGGAAAAGGGAGTTCCCCACCAGAGCCAGGCGAGCCTGAAAGGTGAGCTCAGGCCAGCCGGCGCTGCACTTCCTCGGTGCCCATGAGGAGGCCCCGGCGGGTCTCCGCGCTGCTCTGTGAAGCGCGGAAATGGGACTGCGGGAAGGCACCGCACGGGCGATGTCGCCGGGCCAGAATCCAGTAGAGACCCCGGTAAGGCCGGGGCTGGGGCGAAGGCCGAGTTTCGGCCTTAGCACTGGTCGGAAGGATCCCGTGTGCGTACCTACATGCCTGGTGCTAGAGCCCCCAACAAAAGCTCAGGTAACGGCGACGGGACGACCCCGACGCCCACCAGGGCCGCATCTGCCCGAGACCACCGACGGGGACGCGGAACGGTGCTCCTAAGCCAGGTGCCCGCACGTCGGCAGGTGGGCAGCAAACCCTCGCCTTCCCAGCCCCGACCTGGGCGGCCCACCGTCCTCACATCTGGTCACATCTGGCCAGGTAGCGAGGCTGGCCCGTGTCCCCGTGGTCCTGCCGAATCGGACCGACAGCTCGGGCCGGGCCAGCACCTCCTCGCGGGGGGCCGTCCGCGCCTCCTTCCGCCTGCCAGCTGCGCTAGGGGAGCACCGGGCGCCGAGCGGGCAGGTGGGCGCCAGCCCCCGCCCGCATCTGCCGCCACCAGGCGACCCTTGGCGCCGCGGCCGGGCAACCCCGGCCCGGCCTCCCGCCCGCCGCCGCCGGCCGCTCACCTGTGCGCGCCCGACGCGGCCCGCGTGCCCCCGGGGCCCGGCCGCCCGCCGCCGTGGCTCCCGCTGCCCACCGCTCCATGCACTCAGCCCGCACGCCGCGTCGCCCGCCGCCCCGCGCCCGGGGGCCGCGCCGCCTGCTCCATCGCTGTCGCCGCCCGGTGCACAATGGAGCCGCGGCTGCCCTTCGCATGCATGACGCCGCGCCCCGCCCTCGGCAGGCCGGAGCAGCCGATGCCCGAGCGCGCGGGGGGGGCGGAGAAGGCCGGGCCAGAGGCGGTGCGCGAGGCGGGACGCGGGCGGAGACCGACCGTCCGCACCTTTCCGCGCTTCTGCAGGGGGCCGTGCTCTCGGGCCGGCGGGGCCTGGGGGCGCGGGGCAGGACGGAGCCTGGGGGACGGAGGAAGCGCTGGGCCTCGAGGGGCGGGCGGGCCGGAGCCTGGGGGAAGGGCGGGGCGCAGGGGAGGGGTGGGGCGCTGGGGCTGGGGGCCCGGAAGGGGCCTGGGGGAAGCGCGGGGCGGGGGGCTGGGCAGGTGGTGGGAGGAGGTGTAGGTGTGGGGTGCCTCCCCTGCCCTGGCGGACACAGCCCCCCGAGCGGCCCCGACGGCGCTTGGGGTTGGGCAGTGGCCAGCCGGTGCTGTGACCACAGTCCCTGGGCCGGTCTGGTGGCTTCGCCCCTCCGGCCTCTCGGAGAGTCCTCTGCTCAGCAAGCACTGGTGAGCGCGCCTCCTGCGCCAGGCCCGGGTGTAGGCAACAGGACACAGCTGGGAGCACGACGACGGACTGCCCTAGTGGGCGGTGCCAGCGGGGGCGGACGGAGAGATGGAGGGTAATAAACCAAACCCAGGTCCCTGGTGAGCTAATTCAGAGTGCCACTTTGGGGGGAAGAGCTTCTGAATAGTGATACGATTTATTGTTTTAAGTTGCCTAGTACCTACGGAAGAAGTCTCTCCTGGAAACGAAAACTGACTTATTAAACAAGCTAACGTTCCTCATGTCAGTTGTCTCTTTCCAGATGACCATCTCTGCCACTCCGTTAAAACTTTCTTAAAGTCACTATTGAGCTCTGAGTCAGGAAATACCTTCTCTTTTTTTTTTTTACCATTCACATGCTATTATTGCCCTTTAAGTTATTCTCTATATTTTCCTATCCCTCTTTTTTCCATTGCCCTTGCTTCGATTCCGACTCATAGCGACCCTATAGGACAGAGTAGAACTGCCCCATAAGGTTTCCAAGGAGCGGCTGGTGGATTCGAACTGCCAAGGTCTGGTTAGGAGCCCGGGCTCTTAACTACCGCGCCACTAGGGCCCCTATCCTCCCCTTAGGAAGACCGTATTCTCTCAATGACCCACACTTCATTTCTGATATTGCTGGTGTTTCTTCCCTCCAGGCTAGTCCGAACCTCGTGTTGTATTTCTTTCGGGAACCATCAAATTATTTAGCAAATGTGGAGGGCCTGGTCTAGGTCTGCATGGTGCAGTTAAGCAGTTGGCTTCTAACCAAACAATTGGAAGTTCAAGTCCGCCTAGCGGTACCTCAGAAGAAATGCCTGGCAATCTACTCCTGAAAATCAGGCACTGAAGCCCCTATGGAGCCCAGTTCTAGTCTGACACACAAAGGTCACCATGACTCAGGTCAACTCAATGGCTTCTGTAGGGGATGGGGAGTGGTGGAGGAGGAGGGACAAGTTCTCCGAGGAGTGGGTGGACTGTGGCACTGGGACTCCAACCCCTGTTCTGCTTCTGGGAAGCTATGAAGAAAGGTTCGTGCAGAAGCCTACAAGCAGCCAGTCACCGCGCCCAGGCCTGAGCCCTGTGGGTGGTTTCCCACTTGATTCAGCAGCTCCTGCCTCCAACCTCCAGACTCATCAAGATGCAGTTGCGTGTCCTGTCTTCCAGGGAGCATTTTCATTTCTTACTATTTGAATTGTTAGGAAGTCTTCTCATTCCCCCTTGAATCTTCTATTCTGGAGAACAAACATGCCCAGTTCCTTAAGTGGTTACTCTCCTTTAAACCCCCCCCCCAAAAAAACCTATTGTCATCAAGTCGATTCTGACTCATAGCGACCCTATACAACGATATCCTTTTTAAAATGTGATATCAGGAAGGTGTTCCCTTCAAGAACTTTTCCTTTGCATTCAAAGCTAGGCTAACTGTTTGGCTTAAGAGGCTTAGCTTTCGGCCTGTCTCGACTCTGAATATGCCTTCCTCACTAAGCTTAATCATTTCTAGCTTTTGATTTAAAGTGAGAGACATGCGACTCTTCCTTTCGCTTGAACGCTTAGAGGCCATCATAGGGTTATTAATTGGCCTAATTCCAATATCATCCTGTCTCAGGGAATAGGGAGGCCCAAGGAGAGGGAGAGAGGTGGGGAACAGTGGTTGGTGGAGCAGTCAGAACACATTATAATATTTATTAAGTTTTCTGTCGCCTGCACTGGGGGTGGGTGGGGGTCTCCTGTGGGCATGGTTCGTGGTGCCCCAAAACAATTATAATAGTAACATCAAAGATCACTGATCGCAGGTCACCAGAACATATAATAATAATGAAAAAGTTTGAAATATTGGGAGAATTACCAAAATGTGACACGGAGACACGAACTGAGCACATGCTGTTGGAAAAATGGCACTCATAGATACGCTCAATGCAGGCTTGCTGTAAAACTTCAGTTTGTCAAAAACGAAATATCTGCCAAGTGCAATAAAGCAAAGGGCTGTAAAGCGAGGTATGCCTGTACTCCAGATGTGGTTGGCCTCATGCAGCATCATGGGACTTCTGAGAATCTACTCTCTCCTGCAGTTAATGTGGCCTAAAAGGGAATCTGGCTTTTTACCCAAACTATGGTCTTTTTTTTTAATCAAATTCATGGACTTACCTATTCTCAACTTACAATGTTAACTTCAAAAAGGAAAACTGCTGCTACTTCTCTGTATACAAATAATATATTCTAATTGTGGAAAACATGAGAAAATTTCAGAATAAGCCAAAACCTTCCACAGTCCAAACGTTCTGAGTAACCTCTGCTAATTTTCTGGTTTATTTTCTCCCAGATGGTTCTCTGGGTATGCCTATGTTTTTCAGATGATAGCATACATACAATTTTGCACCCTTATTTTTTTTTTACTGTTAACATTTCCCTTCTTAAAAGCACTATCTGTAATCCTTCCTAAATAAATGCTTCAAAGATACAAGAATGTTTGCTGTGGCATTACCTATGATATTGAAAAATTAAACATAAGCTATAGTCATTCATTCAACAAATGTTTATTGAGCTCCTACCATGTGCCAGACACTTTTCTTGGTGCTGGGAGTACCAAAACAAACAAACCAATTGTCGTCAAGTTGATTCATTCTAACAGAGTAGAACTACCCCATAGGGCTTCCAAGGAGTGGCTGGCAGATTCGAATTGCTGACCTTTTGGTTAGCAGGCGTAACTCTTAACCACTGCAGGCCACTAGGGCTCTGCTGGGAGTATAAACCCAACCCAGTGCCGTCGAGTCGATTCCGACTCATAGCGACCCTATAGGACAGAGCAGAAACGCCCTATATAGTTTCCAAGGAGCGCCTGATGGATTCGAACGGCTGACCCTTTGGTTAGCAGCCATAGCACTTAACCACTATGCCACCAGGGTTTCTGCTGGGAGTATAGCAATAGGTCAAATAAGGATCCCCACTGCCATCGTGGAGCAGACATCCTAGTACCAAAACCAAAACAAATCCATTGCCATCAAGTTGATTCTGACTCATAGTGACCCTATAGACAGAGTAGAACTGCCCCATAGGGTTTCCAAGGAGTGACTGGTAGATTTGAACTGCTGACCTTTTGGTTATCAGCTAAACGCTTGATCACTGCACCACCAGGGCATCCTAGTAAAAAGGCATGGTTAAATCCGTAGGTTAGAATTTATGCAGCACTAGAGAGCATTTTTTTGAGGAATACTTGATGATATGAGAAAATAGTCACAATTTGTGAAATGAAAAGCAGGATACAAGGTTGTATGATGCTAACGCAGCTTCTAAGAGACATTTATGGGGCAAGCTGTCATCCCACAGACCAATGATTCATTACAGAGGGAAAGTTACCTGTTATGGATTGGATTGTGTCTCCCAAAAATATGTGTCAACTTGGGTAGGCTATGATTTCCAGTATTGTGTGATTGTCCACCATTTTGTCAACTGATGTGATTTTTCTATGTGTTGTAAATCGAACCTCTACGATGTTGATGAGGCAGGATTAGAGGCAGTTATGTTAATGAGGCAGAACTCAATCTACAAGATTAGATTGTATCTTGAGTCAATGTCTTTTGAGATACAAAAAGGAGATGTGAGCAGAGAGATAGGAGGACCTCATCATTACCAAGCAAGAAGAGCCAGGAGTGCACATTTTTGGACCCGGGTTTCCTGTGCTGAAAAGCTCCTGTACAAGGGAAAGATTGGTGATAAGGACCTTCCCACAGAGCCCACAGGGAGAGGAAGCCTTCCCCTGGACCTGCCAGCCTGAATTCGGACTTCTATCTTCCTGAACTATAACAGAATAAATTTTTGTTTGTTAAAGCCATCCACTTGTGGTATTTCTGTTACAGGAGCCCTAGATAACTAAGACAGTACCTTTACAATAAAGTAATCTGGCAGACACAATCCTAACCAAATAACCAAAGTTAACATGACCAAGAGTGGGCCATGCTGACACTTTGAGCCACTGATGTGATGCATGAAGAAAGGCCACAGAATCCCCTGTGTGGAAGTTCCAGCCAAAAAACATTTGACTTGAATCTAATCCTGAGAGAACGACCACGCAAATACAAACAGAATAATTGGTTTGGACATAGAAAACGTCAAACTTAGGGAAATGTTCTACATTACAGGAGACTAAAGAGACAGGACACCACCCATCTGTGAATTTGTTGTACTGTGGTGGTGTGCCTATCGCTTTGAGGCTGGAAGCTATCCCACCGGTATTTCAAATACCAGCAGGTTTGCCCATGGTGGACAGGCTTCAGTGGAGCTTCCAGGCACTAAGACAGGCTGGAAAGAAAGCCGTGGTGATCTACTTCCAAAAATTGGCCAATGAAAACCTTATGGATTTTGTCCAATGAAGTTCTGGAAGATGAGGCCCCTAAGCTGGAAGACTCTCAAAGTACACAGTGGCCAGAACAATGGACTCAAGCATACCAGTGATCTTGCAGACAACACAGAACTGGGCAACTTTTCATCCTGTTGTACATGGGTCACCATGAATCAGGAATCAGAGTTGACTGGAAAGCAACCAATAAAAGTAAAGAGACACAAGAAATAAATGGGATACACGAACCTTAATTGGATGCTAGATAGGAAAAAGATATTACTGGGACAACTGGGATGTCATGGATTGAATTATGTCCCCCCAAAAATGTGTGTATCAACTTGGTTAGGCCATGATTCCCAGTATTGGGTGGTTGTCCTACATTTTGTGATTATAATTTTATGTTGAGAGGATTAGGATGGGATTGTAACACCACCCTTACTCAGGCCACCTCCCGGATTCAGTGTAAAAAGATTTTCCCTGAGGTGTGGCTTGCACCACCTTTTATCTCTCAAGTGATAAAAGGGAAGGGAAGCAAGCAGAGAGTTGGGGACCTCATACCACCAAGAAAGCAGCACCGGGAGCAGAGTGCATCCTTTGGACCCAGGGTCCCTGTGCCTGAGAAGCTTTTCAACCAGGGGGAAATTGAGGACAAGGACCTTCCTCCAGAACCGACAAAGAGAGAAAGCCCTCCTCTGGAGCTGACACCCTGAATTTGGACTTGTAACCTACTAAACCCAAACCCACTGCCGTCGAGTTGATTCTGACTCATAGCAACCCTGTTGGACAGAGTAGAACTGCCCCATAGAGTTTCCAAGGAGCACCTGGTGGATTCAAACTGCTGACCCTTTGTTTAGCAGCCACTATGCCGGATAATTAAGACATGGGAAATTTAAATACGGACTAGATTGGATAATAGCATTTGAAAGGACGTTAAATTTCCTGTGGGTGATCACATTGTGCTTAAGGGAGAATGACCTTGTTATTAGGAGATTCTCAGGATGAAGTGTCTATGGGTGAAGGAATGTGATGGAAACAAAGGCTCACATGATTCAACAAAAACAACAAAATATGTGGTGTGTGTGTATAGATAGTGTTAAAAATAACATTTCCACAAGATTAAGTTTGTGCGTGGACTCAGAAGCTTTATTTGCAATTCGCAAATTGGTAAGGGGATGGAGGAAATCAAACAAGAGCTCTGAAGAGCAGTAAAAAGCAGAAGGGTTTTATAGTCACAGATACACAGTAACAAGGAAGCTATGCTAGGCATTTCAGGTGGGCTGGTGGACATTTTCTTTCCTTATTTAGGATTAAGAGGAAATTTTGAACTAGGTTAAGCTGAGCAGGCAAGTCCTAATTGGTTTTGGCTTCTTAAAAGAAATAAAAATGGAGCCTGTGGTTGACAAAATGGCATCACTGGTGGTTGAGTGGGCAAGGTCCCTAAGTCTTGTCTTTATAGAAACTTAAACCTAGCTTTCCTGTAAATCAGGCCACCCACGTCAACCAATGAGATTCTCACAGCACTTTCACCCTCATTGACCAATGAAATCCTGATAGCACTTCAATAATAAATTGTATAAGCCAATCAGAAATAAGCTTCTTTTGCTTCTTTGTTTTGGCAATAAAAAGTCAGTTACTGCTACTAATGGGGGGGAGTACATTTCCACTTTTGGTTTGGCCATCCTTGAAGAGCTGGAAGAGGTCAGGCTCTGAACCCTTTAGATAATGGTAAAGAGGTTGAGCCAGCAAAGAAAAAATAGGTATCCAAGTTCTGCAAAAGCCTCAGAGTCCTAGAAATCGTCTTAACTGTTTTTCGGTAGTAGGGACAGGATAAGCTAAGATAGTCTCTTTTCTTTTGGGGTCTATAGTGACATATTTTGCTGAAATAATATGTCCCAAGTACTTAATGAAAATTCGGGCTAACTACTTTTTCCTCTAGAGGCTTTGTGACCCCCTCTGTCCAAATGTTGTAACTGCAGGCTACTGTCATAAGACAAGCCTGTTGGGAGTTAGAACAGACCAGTAAATCATCCACGTATTGTAATAATGTAGACTTCTGAGTGAACTGTAAAGTCTGTAAATCAGCACGTAACATCTGAGAAAAATAGGTGGAGGACTCGGTAAAACCTTGGGGCATGACAGTCCAGGAAAATTGTTGGTCCCCCCAAGTGAAGGTAAACAAATACTGACATCTGGATGGACTGGAATGCTAAAACAAAAACAAAAAAAAACTGTAAAGCTCATCTACTGTAAAGCAAGTCACTTCAGGGGAATATTAGACAGGAGCAGGTGAGGGTTAGGAACTACAGGGAATCTTGGAATTACTATAAGATTAATAGCACACAAGTCTTGTACAAATCTCCAGCCTCAAATATTGGGTTTCTTAAAAGGGAAAACTGGAATGTTGCAAGTAGTGGTGCAAGGGATTATTAAGCCTTTAGCCAACCAAAAAGTCTTGAATTATAGGAACAAGTCCTTTCCTTAGCTTCTCATTTTAAAGGGTATTAAGAAATTTTAGGTAAAGATCTAGAGATATCTATTTGAATTTTACTTGGTTCAGCTGATAGGACCTGACAAACATCAGCACAAGTAATGGCCCATAAACTTCCAAGTAGAGAAGAAAGACTTTCCATAGAATTGGATAAAGTAGAGGAATGACCTTCTTGCAGTGGTAAGCCTAGTGTTCATAAACAGCAATAGGCTTCTTCACTTATAATATTTTCTATCGTAGAGTCTATATGTTGGTTGGCTTCAGATAAATCTAATAGTGTCTCTCTTGTTCCTGAGAATTTTATTTCACAATTCCATTTGTATAATAGATATCTTCCTAGTGTTTACTGGAGTATCTAAGCTGAGTAAAAATGGGTGCATGTCCTCTATAGAGCCTAAAGAGACAGAAACAGGCTGGGAATGAGTTAAAATCTATTCTTCATTAGTGACTTCCACTATTCTTGAGGTTTTATTACTCTGGGGCAAGGGCTTTTGTAAATTTGTGGGGTTTATTGCAGATAAGGTAATACCTGTGTCAATTACGAAACCCTGGCAGTGGGTTTTTTTGGGTGGTTGCATAGCGGTTAAGAGCTATGGCTGTTAACCAAAAGGTCGGCAGTTCGAATCCACTAGATGTTCCTTGGAAACCATATGAGGCAGTTCTACTCTGTCCTATTGGGTCACTCTGAGTCAGAATTGACTCAACAGCAATGGGTTTGGTTTTATGTGTGTGTGCGTGTGTGTGTAAATTAAAAATTTACATGACTGTCTATTTATTTGCATAGTAGTTTCTCCCTGAGAGTATAGTGCTACCATAGGAAAAGCCCTTGATTTGTCCCTGTAGCCCCTTTATTCTATCTGCTTCTGGGCTACATCTGGTATTAGGTTCCCCAGTTTATTTTTTAGTTTTAAACATCTCTTTTTAAAATGTCCAGGCTTTTTATAGTAGTAACAAAGGACAGGTTATTGGGCCCAGTCTTAGCCACATGTCAAGTGAACTTGTTCCATGTGGGGAAATTATTTTGAAACTGGGCCGGCAACTGCTATAACTGCAGGGCTATCAGTTGATTTCATTTAGCTTTAGTTCTTCCCTAGCTTGTTGTTTAAGAGTGGCTAATTGTGAAGTGGAAACCTGGTGGGGTAATGGTTAAGAGCTGCAGCTGGTAACCAAAAGGTCTGCAGTTCAAATACATCAGGCACTCCTTGGAAACCCTATGGGGCAGTTCTACTCTGTCCCATAGGGTCACTATGAGTCGGAGTTGACTCAAAGGCAATGGGTTTGGGTTTTTTTTTTTTTTTTTTTTTCTGGTAACTGTGAAATGTTTTCGTTTTCCCAATCTAGTTTGTGGTATTTGACTAACTCAGTGAGCTCCAGATGGAGACCATCGACAAAAAGGGAATCGAAAGCAATAGGAGATCCAGACTCTTCTAGCTTTCAACCAGAAAGTTCTTGAAAAAGGTTAGTCAAGCAGTTCCTATAATCACAAACATTTTCATCTTCATTTTATTTGTAACCCTGAACCTTGGTCCAATCTTTTTTTTTGTTGGAGGGGGGGAATCTTTGGAATAGCTTCAATAAGGTTTGTGACGATAGTTCTGGTCTGTGCTATTGGTTCCATGCCAGAAACATTAGGTTGGATGGTTAGGGATAATGTAGGAGTTTTCTATCAGGCTTTTTCCGTCCACCTTTGAGCATCACCCGGTCATATCAGTGAATTTATTAAATTATATAAGTCTGCCAGGCCAGGTTTGTAGGTATCAACCAAGAGTCTAAATTATTGAGTGGATTTGTGAGGATCTTCACAAGGGTTAGGAATTCTTTAACAATAGCATGAAGTCCTGCTTTTGATCGGGGGTCAAAGTAACTTGTGGTGACTTCTGAGTTTCTTCAAGATATTAATTTTAAAAGGCATTTCACAAATGGATTTGACTTCTTGTAGAGGTTCCTTGAGATAATATGGAAGTTCAGTAAGGGGGTTTTCAGTGGAGTAGGTAAGAAAAGGGGGTACAGTGGAATTACTGCTGGAGGCGCAGAGGGAAAGGAGGGGAGCAAGGCATCAGAGGCTGGGGTTGGACTAAAGATGCCGGGGACTTCACCATTTTGGGAAAGGAAGCCATTTTGAGAAAGGGAGCTATTTTGAGAAAAGGAGCCATTTTGGAAAAGGGAGCTATTTTGGGAAAGGGAGTCATTTTGGGAAAGGTTACAGAACTCTGGCACTGTAATTCTTCAATTTGTTTAGCTTGTTTTAAAACAGCCTCCTGTAAGGAGGTGAATTTATCATTATGATTTCTTTTGAAAGCTTCTATGTGCCAATTACAAAATGCCTCCCATTGCTTTAGTTTTATTCATAAGCCCTTAGCCTCTAATTTACTGCACAGAAAGTTCAACTTAATTAACTCAAATGACTCCCACAATGGCCATTGGTCCTTTAAATTTCCCTTCATAGGCGGATGCATCAACCTAAATAGAAGGCTGAACCGTGGCCATAATACTTAGTCATATAATTGGCAAGAGTTTCCTTGGAGGATCCTGCTTCAGTCTTGAACACGGCATTCCCCATGTTATAGAGAAACTTGCAAGTATTAAAGACCTAAATGCACACGAAAACCTTATGATGCACCAGAAAGAAAAGGGAGTTCAGTAAAATAGACTAGTCATGAGATGGCAGTCCCACCAAACTTAATTTGGTAATGAACCCAGCAAGATGCTCAGGAAATGAGCAGAAAATGAAAGTATAGAGAAAAGATAGCCAATAAATCTCTCAAAGAGCCATCTTCACAATAAGAGGAAGCTTTGATCTGAGCAGTTTACCTCCAGCAAACCTGTGGAATTTGAGGGGATGGCTCTGGGCACAAGGGGCCCTTGTTGGTACCAAGACAAGACAGTTCCATAATTTCTCAGGAATCCAGAGCATAATATTCCTTCAGAAATCCTGCCAACTATGCCATACATCATAGAGTAACTATCTGTACTCTGATTAATATAAAATTGAGAGATTTATTGAAAATAAAGAGACAGCTCAAGCTGGAGATAGACTGAAATGTATGCAATGGAATCCAGTAATCCACTATGGCAACTCCACAGTGATGTTTTATAAGGAGGAAACAAAGGACGTGAAGTGTAGTACTTGATTCGTATTTACAAACTTAGATCATCGAAAGACATTAATTCATTGGTAGTAGATAATAAGGCAGGACTTCCTGTGGTGGAAACTCATTATGCAGTACCTCCTGTGGCAGGAACTCACAAGGCAGGATTTCATGTAACACAAGCTCATAAGGTGATTGGCTTAAAAAGATATACGTATCTTTCTGAGGTTAGGTACAGTGAGGTAATTACAAGGGTATGTGACGGGGGCGGGGGTCACAGTGTAGTTATTAGGCCATCATTGCTGGACATTCCTTTCTTAGAAACAGCATGGAAGATGGCTCTTGCTAGGGTGAAAACAGAAAAAGCAACCAAGCAATTGCATCTAATCCTCAAGCTGACCATTTCAGATCTTATCAGGTACCTCAATTTTTTTTAAGTCCCTTACACAGGAGCAAAAAAAAAAAAAAAAGTGAGCAGGTAAGGATAGTGTACATCATGTTTTAGGGTAAAGAACATGAGAGGCAAGTGTGGGGTCATAGGTGACTGCAGTCAGTGAACTCTGACAGGAACATAGGGAGTGGCAAGGTGGCCTGAGGAGGGAGTGTTGTTAGCATTTGGCATCTGGACAGGCATGGAGGGGAAGGGAACTGGAAGTGGCTGGTAAGTTATGTCCCTTTTCCCCACAGGTTCTACCTGGCTGGCCATTGATATGGTATGCAAGGAAAGAGGGACAGGGACTGGGCTGACCATCTACCTGGTGCGCCTGCAGGTGTGGAGGAGGGGCAAGGGCTAAGCCTGCTGGGCTGGGAATGGCTGCCTTCACACCAGAATCTACCAGGAAAATTTTTGGTCTTTGTTGCAAGAATCACCAAGATCTTCTCAAAGTTGTTGATGAAAAAGCCTCTCTTTTTCTTGTCTGCTTAGTCATCTCCCCCTTCTAAAAAGCTTCTGCCCCGTACATCTGTCTTCTATAATCCAGCTTCGCATGGAATGGCCTCCGTCATCCTCTGCCCCTTACTGCCCTGCTAACAGGCTCCATCTTTCCCTGTTTCCTAGTTAAAATTCTCCTCAGAGAGACTCTGGTTGGCTGGCCTATTTCTTGGCTTCAGCCAGGTGCCCGGGTCACCCTACAAGACTCCTGGGTGCTCCATGGTGCATGAGGCCAGGCCATTGTCAGCCCAAACCTGTCAGAGAGCACTGGGGGCATCTGGTAAAGTCAACACACTGAAAGGGATAAAAGTATATGCCAAGGATGCAGCTTCTGAAGCAGGAGGGGCTGGGCTGGGAGGTGGGGTGAGAAGACTGAGTGGGATCCAGGATGAAGATCCACGTGCTCCCTTCTCTACCCCCTCTACATGCATGGGCCTCCTGCCTCCTCCAGAGCTCCCTCGGTTGGGCCCTCCTCTCATTCCCTCCTCCTCTGTGGCCTGCTCAGACCATGGGGTCTCCGGCATCTGGGATGCTCTTCCTCAGATGCCTGTAGTGTCTCCCCACTTCCATCTGAACTCTGTTGTTGAAACGTTTTTTCACCCTCCAAGCTGTCTTCTGCTAATTTGTCACATGCCTTCCTGCCATTGCCAGAAAAGAGTCTCTGGGCAGGGACTTCATTTGGCCCCTCCTGCACCTGGGCTCTTATTCAATGCCTGGCACTCATTAGGTGTAAAATAAATCCCCGTTGAGTTGATGACCGGGAATCATAGCCTAGCCAAGTTGACACATTTTTGAGGGAATACAATTTAATCCGTAAATTTCACCCTATGGCCCCCCAAACTCATGTCCTTGCCACATGTAAAACACTTTCACCCCATCATATCATCTCCAAACTCTTAAATCGACTCTAAGTCCAAATTCCACCTTTTGAGAAATTACTCTTCATCTGTGAAATCAAATATACAAGTTATCTGCTTCCAAAGTAAATGGTGGAACAGCCACAAGCTAGACATTTCCGTTACAACTGGGAGAAAGTGGAGGGAAGGAGGGATAACAGGCACCAAATCAACAGAACACATTACATTAGCTCTCAAGGCTTGAAAATAATCCTGTGTTCTCTGAGACCATTTAGGCAATAGCCCTGCCCTCCAGACTCTGGGTGTTGGCCACGTTCTCTGGATTCTGGGTGGAGGCCCCTCGGCCCTGGGCTTCAGTTCTGCCTTCCAGGCCCACTGGAATGGCAACTCTGCTCCCTTGCATTTGGGTGGCCCCATTCTTCTAGTCCCTCTGAGTTGCAAACCTACCCCCTCAGGCCCCGTAGGCCCTGTTCTTCTGCTCCTTGGGCATGGCAGTCCCGTCCCCTCAGGTTTGGGTGGCGAATCTGGCCCCACCCTGCTGGTACTCCTGAAAGGTAGCCCCACACTCCAGAACCAAGTTGGTGAAGATATGACTCTTTGAAACCTAGGAGGCTGTGGTCCCACCTTTTGAAACCCTGAAGGCCAAGGCTCCACATTTTGAGACCCCAGAGATTATGGCCCTAACCTTTTAGACTAAACCAGCTCTGCTTCCTCTGTTCCTCATCTCTTCAGCTTCTGCTTCCTCGTTCCTTGGCCTCTCAGCCCCTTGGGCCCATGAACCTGCTAAGCATCTGCCCTGCTTGGGCAAAAGTCCCAAAGCTCTTTTGTTCTACTGATAAGTGTCTGGAGGCATCCCACTCTGCCAGTAAACCTTGGATGGAAGCTACTCAGCTCTCCTCCTCTGTGGGTTGGCAAGTCTAGCTCCACCGATAAGTGCCTGGAGGCACCCCACTCCACCAGGAAGCCTCCTGTCCAAAGACATTCAGCTCTCTTGCTCCATATGGTGGGCTCCTGTGCGGTCTTGCTCTGGTCTCCTGGTTCTGGTGCCACCATTTCTCTGCTGCTGCTTCTCGCAGTTGGCACTGTCTCTGGTGTAACGGCTCTCCTCATTTCCTTCTGAGCCCTCTCCAGAACCATCTCTGATGTCCATAATTCCACCAACAGTCTCTTCAGGGCAATCTAGGCTTTTACTATTAGGCACTTTAAAACTCTTTCAGCCTGTACCCATTACTCAATTCTAAAACCGCTTCCACATTGTAGGTACCTGTTAGTGCAGCACCCCACTCTCCTGGTACCAAATTCTGTGTTAGTTATCTAGTGCTGCTATAAGGGGAGTACCACAAGTGATGGCTTTAACAAACAGAAATTTATTCTCTCACACTCTAGGAAGCTAGACATCTGAATTGAGGGTGTCAGCTCCTGGGGAATGCTTTTTCTTCCACAAGGTGGAAGGTCCTTGTCATCTGTCTTCTTCTGGTCTAGGAGCTTCTCAGTACAGGGATCCTAGGTCCAAAGGACCCACTCTGCTTCCAGTGCTTCTTTCTTGGTGGCATGAGGCCCCTCTCTCTGCTCACTTCTCTCT
The DNA here is from genome assembly GCF_024166365.1 of Elephas maximus indicus. Lineage (NCBI taxonomy): Eukaryota > Metazoa > Chordata > Mammalia > Proboscidea > Elephantidae > Elephas > Elephas maximus. The sequence goes on from NC_064826.1 coordinate 120,392,605, forward strand.
TTTATATCAAAAGAGATTGACTCGAGGTACAACCTAATCCTGTAGAGTGAGTACTGCCTCATTAATGTAACTGCCTCTAATTCTGCCTCATTAACATCACAGGATAATCACATTAGTCTCCAAATGGTGGACAATCATGAAATACTGGGAATCATAGCCAGACCAAATTGAAGCACATTTTTGGGGGACACAATTCAATCCATAACACCACCTTAACAATATTAAGCCTTCTGATCCATGAACATGGGATATCTTTCATTTATTTAAGTGTTCTTTAATTTTGTTCAACAATATTTTGAAATTTTCAGAGTGTAAATTATGTGCTTCTTTTGTTAATTTAATCTTAAGCATTTTATTATTTTTGATTCTGTTGTAGATGCAATTGTTTTCTTAATTTCATTTTTAGTTTGTCTATTGCCACTGTATATAAATACAATTGATTTTTGTATAATAATTTTATGTCTTATACCTAGATATAGGGCCCTGGTGATGCAGTGGTTAAGCACTCAAGGGCTAACTGAAAAGTAAGCGGTTCAAACCCACCAGCCCTTCTGCAGGAGAAAGATGTGGCAGTCTGCTTCCATAAAGATTTACAGCCTTGGAAACCCTATGGGACAGTTCTACTCTGTCCTATAGGGTCGCTATGAGTTGGAATCAACTCAACGACAACAGGTTTTTGTTGTTGTTATAACTAGATGAACTCTTTATTGGTTCTATAGTTTAATAGATTCCTTAGGATTTTCTGTATAAAAGATCATGTTATATGCAGATATAGTTTTACTTGTTCCTTTCCAATCTGGGTGCCTTTATTTCGTTTTCTTGCCTAAGTGCTAGAACCTCCAGTACATTGTTTAATAAAAGTGGTGAGAAATACCCCCATCAGATTTTGCCTGGATTAGGCAAGAGCTCTAAGATTGGTCTCCCCATGTCTACACTTATCTCCAACAATTTGTTTTCCACATTGGAGCCAGAGTGAGCCTCTTAAAACGTAAGTCAGGTAGTGACACTCCTTTGCTCAAAACCTTGTAGTACTTTCACATTGCATACATGGTAAAATAAAATCCAAGTCTTCACAAGGTCCTACACAAACTGACCCAACTATCTCTCTGCTTTCATGTCTTACTATTCTCCTTTTATCTCACTGTCATGGATTCAATTATGTCCCCCCGAAAATGTGTATATCAGTTGGGCTGGGCCATGATTTCTGGTACTGTGTGATTTTCCTATATGTTGTAAATCCTGCCTCTATGATATTAATGAGAGGGGATGGGCAGCAGTTGTGTTAGTGAGGCAGGACTCAGCATACAGGACTGGATTGTATCTTGAGGCAATCTCTTGAGATATAAAAGATAGATGCAAGCAGAGAGACAGGGGACCTCATACCACCAAGAAAGCAGTGCCAGGAGCAGAGCGCGTTCTTTGGACACGGGGTCCCTGCTCCTGAGAAGCTCCTCAACCATGGGAAGATTGAGGACAAGGACCTTCCTCCAGAGTCAACAGAGAGAGAAAGCCTTCCCCTAGAGCTGACACCTTGAATTTGGACTTTTACCTACTTTACTGTGAGGAAATAAACTTCTCTTTGTTAAAGCCATCTGCTTGTGATATTTCTGTTATAGCAGCAATACATAACTAAGACGCTCACTATGCTCCAGTCGCACTGGTCACCTTATGATTCTTCCAACACTCCTAAACTTCTCCAAGCTCCTTATCATTCCACTTCCTGTTCCTTTCTGTAGCATTCCTTTACCAGATTTCTACATTTTCCTTTATGTCACTTGTTTTCACATTTTTTTTTTGGTTTCAGGAGGCTTTGCACTCTGAAAAACTATTGAGGGGGACTTCCACTTCCGTGAATATGGAGTAGATGTACTTTTTCCTATTCTTCCCAATTGAAAAAAAACTGTTGTCATCGAGTTGATTCCAATTCATAGTGACCCCATAGGACAGAATAGAACCACAACTATATCCCAGACTTGGAGTTGAAGAAGCTGGCAATCCAGAAACACCAATGCGCAGACAAAAAAATACCTCCCAAAAGCCTACTGTTTCTAACCAAAGGGCCAAGAAAGAGGTAGCCTAACAAATCAGAAAGTTTTAGATAATAACTGCTGTACTCAAATAAAAGATCATAGAACAAAATGTGTTCCCATTTCCGCCCACGCAAGCAAAGTCTGAGTGGGGAGCCTAGACTTCCACCCTTAGCGGTCTTTAATGTGGCAGCCAACTCCTACTCCACCGGGGTGGTGTCAGAGGAGGCCTAGAGAAGAGTCAGGATTTTTACTACCTCTCAGCAGTAATAAGGCTACTCCCTTGATGTCAATCGAAACCACATGGGGAGCAATGGCAAGACACTCATGCTCTCCCAGCCAGGTAAATATTAGTGGAGGCTTAGTGGGGAGCAGGAACTCCGACCTTACCCAGCAATGTGGAGAAGCACTCTCCCATAGGGTGTCAATGAAGGCTGTTTTATTTTCTTAGTACTACTATAACAGAAATACTAAAAGTGGGTGGTTTTAATAAACCGAAATTTACTTCCTCACAGTTTAGAAGGCTAGAAGTCCAAATTTAGGCTATGGGCTCTAGGTCTCTGTCACCTTTCAAATTGTATTCTTTGGTTCCTTGGTGATCTTCATGTGGCATGGCATTTATCTTTTCCCATATGTGCTTCTTTGTGTACCTAGTCTTATCCTGTTACATCTCAAAAGTGATTGGCTTAAGAAACACCCTACCTAGATATGTACTCATTAACATAACAAAGAAAGCCATATTCCAAATAGGATTACATCAGCACATATAGGGGCTAGGATTTACAGCACTCATCTCTGGGGGACACAATTCAGTCCATAATGGGCCAAGCGGGGAACACCCACTCAGAAGTAATGAGGTTGCACTCCCTCTTCTCGAAGTGGTGCCAGAAGAAGGCCTTTAAAATAGATGATTTAAATAATATAAAAAGTCTCATAACATAATACCCAAAATGTCAATTTTCAATCAAGTATCACTTGTCATACAAAGACCCAGGAAGATCTCAAGAAAATCTCAAACTAAATTTCAAAATGACAATCACTAAATGCTAACATCAGGATGACAGAAATGTTAAAATTATCTGACAAAGATTTTAAATCAGCCAAAATAAAAATGCATCAACAAGCAATTATGAACATTTGAAACAAATTAAAAAAATAGGAAGTCTTAAAGAAATAGAACATCTAAAGAAGAACCAAATGCCAGTACATGCTGTTTACAAGAGACACACCTTAGACCCAAGAACACAAATGGGTTGAAAGTGAAATGATGGAAAAAAATATTCCATGCAAATAATAACCAAAAGAGAGGTGGAGTGGCAATATTAATATCAGACAAAGTAGAGTTTAAGATAAAATCTGTTAGAAGAGATAAAGGCAGACACCACATAGCGATAAAATGGTCAACTACACAAGATCATTTAACAATCATGAATAGATATATACCCAACATTGGAGCACCTAAACATATAAGGCAAACACTGATAAAACTGAACAATATACATTCTACTCCAGTGCACATGGATCATTCTCCAGAATAGACCACATTTTATGCCACAAAGAAAATCCTGATAAATTTAAAAAGATCAAAATCATACAAAGTATTTCTAGTGAAGTTAGAAATCAACAACGGAAAAAAAAATTGGAAAATACAAAAACATATGGAACGTAAACAATACACTATCAAACTACTAATGGGTAAAGAGGGAAATCACAAATTTCTTAGAGTCAAATGAAAATGAAAGCACAAAATACCAACACTCATGGGATGCAGTGAAGGCAGTACTCAGAGGGAAAATAACAGCAATAAATGCCTGCGTGAAAAAAGAAGATCTCAAATCAACAGCCTAGCCCAACAACTCCAGAAACTAGAAAGAGAGAGCAAACTAAGCCTAAACCTGCCAGAAGAAAGGAAATAACAAAGAAATGAGCGTAAATAAATAAAATCAAAAACAGAAAAACAATAGAATCAATAAAACCTTAAGTCGTTCTTTGAAAAGATCAATAAAATTGATAAACTGTTAGCTACACAAAGAAAAAAAAATGCAGGTAACAAAAATAAGAAATTTAAAAAGGGGACATTACAAGTGACCCAGGAAAATTGGATTTCTGCATGCAGGAAAACGAAACATGATCCATGCCTCACACCATACACAAAAACAAATTCAAAGTGTATTGTTGTTAGGTGCCGTCGAGTCAGTTCCAACTCATACCAACCCTATGTACAACAAAATGAAACACTGCCTGGTCCTGTGTCATCCTCACAATCATTGCTATGCTTGAGCCGACTGTTGCAGCCACTGTGTCAACCCATCTCGTTGAGGGTCTTCCTCTCTTTCACTGACCCTCTACTTTACCAGGCATGATGTCCTTCTCCAGGGACTGGTCCCTTCCGATAATGTGGCCAAAGTATGTGAGACAAAGTCTCACCATTCTTGCTTCTAAGGAGCATTCTTGCTTACTCCTTCCAAGACAGATTTGTTTATTCTTCTGGCAGTTCATGGTATATTCAGTATTCTTTGCTAACATCATACTTCAAAGGCATCAATTCTTCTTCTGTCTTCCTTACTCATTGTTCAGCTTTTGCATGCATATGAAAAAAAAAAAAAACTGAAAATACCATGGCTTGGATCAGGCACACCCTAGTCCTCAAAGTGACATCTTTACTTTTTAACACTTTAAAGAGGTCTTTTGCAGCAGATTTGCCCAGTGCAATATATTTGACTCAAATGTATTAAGGACCTAAATGTGCAAACTAAAACCATAGAATTCTTAGAACCATAGAATTCTTAGGCAAGGGCAATGGTGTCAGGCCTAGCTTTTAACAAATTACCTAAAATAAAAACAAAAGCACAAAACAGCAAAAGACAAAATAAATAAATGGGACCTCATAACAATTAAAAACATGTGGCAGCTTAGTCACATGCACCATAACTTCCCCCTGAACCAGCCCCCCACTCCAAAAAAAAAAGTGAAACAGAAGGAAATAACAATCCAGGAACCCCAAACATCAAAAAAGAAAGTCCAGGGACTGAACTGAATGCTGATTGTAAGGAATAAAGAAAGCAGCAAAAGAGGAGTAACACGGAATGGCGGAGCTCAGCCAGCTGTCCTGGCCTGCCATGGCTATCTTAGGACAAAGCCAGCAGCAACCTTGGGTGAAGAAAACAGTAAGGTAATGTAATGGATTGAATTATGTCCCCCCAAAAATGTGTGTATCAACTTGGTTAGGCCATGATTCCCAGTATTGTGTGGTTGTCCTGCATTTTGTGATTGTAATTTTATGTTAAGAGGATTAGGGTGGGATTGTAACACCACCCTTACTCAGGTCACCTCCCTGGTCCAATGTAAAGGGAGTTTCCCTGGGGTGTGGCCTGCACCACCTTTTATCTCTTAAGAAATAAAAGGAAAGAGAAGCAAGCAAAGAGTTGGGGACCTCACACCACTGAGAAAGCAGTGCTGGGAGCAAAGCACGTCCTTTGGACCTGAGGTTCCTGCACTGAGATGCTCCCAGACCAAGAGAAGACTGATGACAAGGACCTTCCTCCAGAGCAGACAGAGAAAGAAAACCTTTCCCTGGAGCTGGTGCCCTGAATTTGGACTTCTAGCCTACTGGACTGTGAGAGAATAAACTTCTCTTTGTTAAAGCCATCCACTTGTGGTATTTCTGTTTTAGCAGCACTAGATGACAGGAAACTTCACAACTTTCCCAGAAAGGATATAGAAATTCTATAGACACACATGGAAAGAAGAAGAGACAGGAAGGGTGCCAGATCCAGAACTGGAGATACTCAGGTATGGCCTTGACCTCAGGGGTGACTGCGTGCATGAAACGGTGGACTCAAGGAGTGTTGGCAGAAGCTATCCTACCGAGCCAGTCCCTTGGCAGCCCCCCTCCTCACACTTGAGAGAGGACGGTTACCATTAGTTGGCTGCAGCAGACACAAGGTGCCCTGGCACCCACATATCCTAGCTGGAGGAACTCACTCCCCCACACTGCATCCTCTGGATCAGAGGTGACGGAGGGTTCCATACCTCAATCATCTTGCCCAACTCAGGTACCATGACACAAGCCTATCCTCTTTTCCCCCACCCCACCCAAACCAGTCCACTACTCTCTCTTGCCCACCTGATGAGTGAGACTAGATGTACCACCATGTGTGGGCCTGCCCACCACCTACTCCCCCCCACAAAGGTCTGGTGGAGGGCAGCAGCAGCAGGACAGCAAGAGAACTCACCCACCGCTCCCCCCTCCTTTCCCCCATCCTGTACAAGGCAGCACTTGTGTGCATGCATTCACCAGGCGTGACTCTCTCCCTTAACCCACCCAGCAAAGGGCAGAGGAACTGTGATTGTGTGCACATCCCACTGCAGCCCCTTCCCCCCACACCAACAGATGTGACACAGCACCACTGTGCTTATATTTACCAGGCATGACTCTCTCCCGTAACTCACCCAGCAAGGGACAGAGGAAACATGACTGCATGAGCATCCCCCAGCAGCTCTTTCCTCCCTCCCCTTGCTTGACATGCAAGGAAGCACCTCTGTGCAGGTACCCTCCAGATGTGACACCATCCCTTAACCCATCCAGCAAGGGGCAGAAAAGCAGTGACTGTGTGCACATCGCCCCACAGTCCCTTCCCTCCTCCACTTGCCTGACACGAGGTGACACCACTGTGCATGCATCTGGTGGGCTAGAATCCATCCCTTATGCCACCCAGCAAGGGACAGAGGAGCTACCACTATGTGTGCGTCCTCTCTAAGGCACTCTCCTCCCTCCCCTTTCCCAGTGCAGGGCAGAAAAAGAGTGAGTGTGCACATACCCACCTGCTACACCTTCCTCCCTCTTCCCACCGCAGACAGACGCAGGGAGACAGAGCAAATATCCACCTACCATTCTTTCCTCCCTCCCTCTGCCCAGGAGGAGGAGGAGGCAGAGTGACTGAGTGAACATCCCCCTGCCACCCCTCCTCTACCACCCACACCTCCCCCCATCACAACCAGCAAGAGGAGACAAGCATGCCTCCAATTGCCCACCACCCCTACCACATCGGCTGCTCCAACTGCATGGAGAGCACCATTCCCTACTCCTGAGCCACCAAACTGAAGGTGGAGGTCAAAGCCAAACTAACTCACCCTCAGCTGCCCCGTAAGATCAGTAAACAGAGACCCAAGCTCCCATACCTACCTGCCATCCCACTTGCCCAAAGAGGGCTCTAGCATGGCCAGTCCAGCGACCAGAGCACCACTCAGCCACACCTGCCAGGAGACACCAAAAACAAACAAAAAAAAAAAACAAGGACCCAGAAAACAATTACACACACACAAAAAAACAATAACCCCTTCATGTTGCAGAGACAACAGACAATAGCAAACTACCTAAATAAGCAGGGCAAAATGGCCCCAGCAAGTGGCCATGATAAAGAACCAGAAATCTTCCCTGTTGAAGAAAAGGTAATGGAGCTTCCTGATAAGGAATTCAAAAGGCTTAAGTATACAGTCCTCAAAAGAATCAAGGAAAACACAGACAGAACTATGGAGAAGACAGAGACAAGGAAAGCACAGAAAAACACTAGAAGAACTCAGGAAAAAAATACGAGACCAAAGTAACAAAATAGATAATTGGAAATGATACAGAAGCAGCAACTAGGAATCCAGGAGCTTAACAATAAAATTGCAGAAATTGACAACTCGAGAGAAAATAATTGGAGTAGAACTGAAACAATGGAAGACAGGATCAGTGGAACAGAAGATCAATCCCTTGACACCAATCTGTTTGAGGAACAATTAAAAAAAAAAAAAAAAGAATGAAGAAACTCTAAGAATTATGTGGGACACCATTAAGAAGAATAACTTATGCATGACTGGAATCCCAAAAGGGGAGGACTCAACAAAAAGCACAGAGAGAATTGTTGAAGATATGCTGACAGAAAACTTCCCTAATATCATGAAAGATGAGAAGACAACCATACAAAAACACAACAAACCCCATAAAGGATAGATCTCAATACAACACCAAGACATATCATAATCAAATTTTACAAAACCAAAGACAAAAAAGGAATCCTGAAAGCAGGTCAGGAAAAACAAACAAGCAAACAAAAAAACACCTGCAAAGGAGCATCAATAAGCCTAAGTTCTGATTACTTGGCAGAAACCATGCAGGCAAGAAGGTAAAGGGATAATATATATAAATCTTTGAAAGAAAAAAAAAAAAAAACTGCCTATGAAGAATGATATATCCAGTAAAAGTATCCCTCAAGACCTAAATATAAAATCGAAAACAATAAAGATCATGGAAGAAAAAATAGAGACAACGTTAAGAGCCCTAATACATGGCATAAACAGTATAGAAAACATTATAAAGAACGTAGAAGAAAAACTAGATAACTGGGAGTTCCTAAAAATCAAACACCTATGCTCATCCAAAGACTTCACCAAAAGAGTAAAAAGACTACCTACAGACTGGGAAAAAGTTTTTAGCTATGATATTTCCAATCAGCGCCTCATCTCTAAAACCTACATGATACTGCAAAAACTCAACTACAAAAAGACAAATAACCCAATTACAAAATGGTCAAAAGATATGAATAGACACTTCACTAAAGAAGACATTCAGGTAGCTAACAGATATATGAGGAAATGTTCACGATCATTAGCCATTAGAGAAATGCAAATCAAAACTACAATGAGACTTTACCTCACTCCAGCAAGGCTGGCATTAATCCAAAAAACACAAAATAATCAATGTTGGAGAGGCTATGGAGAGATTGGAACTCTTGTACACTGCTGGTGGGAATGTCAAAGGGTACAACCACTTTGGAAATCGATTTGGCGCTTCCTTAAAAAGCTAGAAATAGAACTACCATACGATCCAGCAATCCCACTCCTGGGAATATATCCTAGAGAAATAAGAGCCTTTACACGAACAGATATATGCACACCCATGTTTATTGCAGCACTGTTTACAATAGCAAAAAGATGGAAGCAACCAAGGAGCCCATCAACAGATGAATGGATAAATAAATTATGGTATATTCGCACAATGGAATACTGCGCATCAATAAAGAACAGTGAGGAATCTGTGAAACATTTCATAACATGGAGGAACCTGGAAGGCATTATGCTGAGTGAAATTAGTCAGTTGCAAAAGGACAAATATTGTATAAGACCACTATTATAAGAACTTGAGAAATAGTTTAAACTGAGAAGAAAACATTCTTTTGTGGTTACGAGGTGGGTGGAGGGAGGGAGAGTGGGAGGGGGCATTCACTAATTAGATAGTAGATAAGAACTACTTTAGGTGAAGGGAAAGGCAACACACAATACAGGGGAGGTAAACCAAAAGCAAAGAAGTTTCCTGAATAAACTGAATGCTTCGAAGGCCAGTGTAGCAGGGGCAGGGGCCATGGTTTCAGGGGCAGGGCCATGGTTTCATGGGACATCTAAGTCAATTGGCATAATAAAATCTATTAAGAAAACATTCTGCATCCCACTTTGAAGAGTGATGTTTGGGGTCTTAAACGCTAGCAAGCAGCCATCTAAGATGCATCAATGAGTCTCAACCCACCTGGATCAAAGGAGAATGAAGAACACCAAGGACACAAGGTAATTACAAGGCCAAGAGACAGAAAGGGCCACACGAACCAGGGACTACATCATCCTGAGACCAGAAGAATTAGATGTTGCCTGGCTACAACCAATGACTGCCCTGAGAGGGAACACAACAGAGAACCCCTGAGGGAGCAGGAGAGCAGTGGGATGCAGATCCCAAATTCTCATAAAAAGACCAGACTTAATGGTCTGAATCAACTCGACGGCACTGGGTTTGGTTTTTTTGGGTTTAATGGTCTGACTGAGACTAGAAGGACCCCGGTGGTCATGACCCCCAGACCTTTTGTTGGCCCAGGACAGGAACCATTCCCAAAGCCAACTCTTCAGACATGGATTGGACTGCAAAATGGGTTGGAGAGGGATGCTGGTGAGGAGTGAGCTTCTTGGATCAGGTGGACACTTGAGACTATGTCAGCATCTCCTGCCTGGAGGGGAGATGAGAGGGTAGAGGGGGTTAGAAGCTGGCCAAATGGACATGAAAAGAGAGGGTGGAGGGAGACAGTGGGGTGTATCATTAGGGAGAGAGTAACTGGGAGTATGTAGCAAGGTGTATGTAAGTTTTCGTGTGAGAGAGTGACTTGATTTGTAAACTTTCACTTAAAGCACAATAAAAATTATATAGAAAAAAAAGTATCCCTTAAACATGATGGTGAAATTAGGACATTTACAGATACACAGAAATTAAAGGAATTTGTAAAAAACCAGACCAACTTTACAATAAATATTACAGGGAGTCCTTTGGACAGAAAAGTAATAACACATCAGAAAACAACTTGAGATTAAAACACATGACAACACCAGACAGATATCAGCCCAGATAAAGAACTATCAAAAATAAAATAAAGCTAGAAGATGGAAAACAGGGAACCAAGAACATTAATCTGTAACTGACAACTACTTCAAAACATAAGGGGGGAATAAAGTAGATAGGTTTAGCATTTCCATATGGTGAAGAAGTCAAGGTGATATCAAGAAACAAATCACTGCTTTAAACTTAGGGAGATAAAGGTAAATTTCAGGGTAACCACAAAGAAAGTCAACAAACCTACTCAACAGAATATAAAAGTAGAAAATTATGAAGACTCAGCACACACAAAACAAAAAATGAGGAAGGAAATGAAAAGACAAGTCACAATTAAAAAACACAAACAAAAAAACTGAGCACAGAAAATTAAGTGGAACAAAGAAACAGTCAACACTGCACCCAAAAACAAACAAACAAAAATCCTAAGAAAATGACAGCAATAAACTCATACCTATCAAAAACCACACTGAATGTAAATGACCTAAATGCACCAGTAAAGAGACGGAGAGTGGCAGAACAGATTAAAAACACAGGACCCATCAATATGCTGTCTGCAAGAGACACACCTTAGACACAAAGTGTCATGGGTTGAATTATATCCCCCCCAAAAATGTATCAGCTTGGTTAGGCCATGTGTGGTTGTCCTCCATTTTGTAATTTTCCTATGTGTTATAAATCATAATCTTTGCCTGTGGTTAAAAGGATTAGGGTGGGATTGTAACAACACCCTTACCCATGTCACCTCCCTGATCCAACTTAAAGGGAGTTTCCCTGAGGTGTGGCCTCCACCACCTTTTATCTCTTGAGAGATAAAAGGAAAGGGAAGCAAGCAGAGAGTTGAGGATCTCATACCACCAAGAAAGCAGCACCAGGAGCAGAAGGTATGCTTTGGACAGGGTGTCCCTGTGCCTGAGAAGCTCCTCAACAAGGGGAAGACTGAGGACAAGGACCTTCCTCCAGAGCTGACAAAGAGAGAAAGCCTTCGCTTGAAGCTGGTGCCCTGAATTTGGACTTGTAACCTGCTAGACTGTGAGAAAATAAATTTCTCTTTGCTAGAGCCATCCACTCGTGGTATTTCTGTTATGGCAGCACTAGATAACTAAGACACAAAGATACAAATAAACTAAAACTTAAAGGATGGAAAAAGACATGTCAAGCAAACAATGACCAAAAAAGAGCAAGAGTGGCAATATCAATCTTTGATAAAATAGATTTTAAAGCAAAATCAACTATAAAAGACAAGGAAGGACATTACAGACTAATTAAAGGGTCAATCCCCCAAGAGGATATAACCATAGTAAATACAAACACAACCAACGACAGAACTCCTAAATACATAAAACAAACTCTTAACAGCACTGAAAAGAGAAATAGACATTTCCACAATAATAGTAGGAGATTTTAACACACCACTCTTGGTGAAAGACAGAACTAGAAAGAAACTCAACAAAGACACAGAAGATCTAAACACCACAATCAACCAACTTGACCTCATAGACATATACAGAGCACATCACCCAAAAGTGGCAAAGTACACATTCTTCTCCAATGTTCATGGATCATTCTCCAGAATAGACCACATTTTAGGCTACAAAGCAGGCCTCAACAAATTAAAAAACATCAAAATAATATAAAGCATCTTCTCTGGCCACACTATAAAAGTAGAAATCAATAGCAGGAAGAGTAAGGAAAAAAATTGATAAATGGAAACTAAATAACACCTTGCTTAAAAACTACTGGGCAATAGAAGAAATTAAAGATGAAATTAAAAGATTTCTGGATTCAAATGGGAACAAAAACACAACATACCAAAACTTTTGGGACACAGCAAAAGCAATGCTCAGAGGTCCATTTATAGCGATAAGTGCACACATCAAAAAAGAAGAAAGGGCAAAAATCAAAACATTAACCCTACAACTTGAACAATTAGAAAGAGAACAACAAAAGAAGTTCACAGTCACGAAAAGAAATGAAATAGTAAAAATTAGAGGGCTGAGGGCTGGGGACCATGGCTTGGGGGAAGTCTAACTTAACTGGTATAACATAGTTTATAAAGAAAATGTTCTATGTCCTACTTTGGTGAGTACAGTCTGGGGTCTTAAAGGCTTGTGAGTGACCATCTAAGATACTCCAGTGGTTCCACCTTGTCTGGAGCAAGGGAGAATGAAGAAAACCAAAGACACAAGAGAAAGATTAGTCCAAGGGACTAATGGACCACAACTACCACAGCCTCCATCAGAGTCCAGCACAACTAGAGGGTGCCCAGTTACTACCAAAGACTGCTCTGACAGGGATTACAATAAAGGGTCCTGGACAGAGCTGGAGAAAATTGCAGAACAAAATTCAAGCTCACAAAAAGACCAGACTTACTGGTCTGACAGAGACTGGAGAAGCCCCAGCGCACCCTTTTAACTCAGTACTGAGGTTCACCCTTCAGCCAAAGGTTAGACAGGCCCATTAAAACAAAACAAAACAAAACAAAAAAACGAGACTAAAGGGGCACACCAGCCCAGGGGCAAGGATGCGAAAGCAGGAAGGGACAGGAAAGCTGGTAACAGGGAACCCGAAGTGGAGAAGGGGAGAGTGTTGACGTGTTGTGGGGTTGTTAACCAATGTCACAAAACAACATGTGTTAATTGTTCAATGAGAAACTAATTTGCTCTGTAAATCTTCATCTAAAGTACAATAAAAAATTAATAAACTAAAAAGGTAAGAAACTTTGTGTGTGCTCAGAAGGCAGAGCTAAGACCCATGAATGCAAGTTAGAGGGTGGCAGATTTTGGCTCAGTTATGAGCAAGACTTTCTTACAGTTGGCATCTCTGATAATCTGATCGCAAAGAAAAGTAATGAGTTCTTCATTATTGCAAGGGTTCCAAGAATGCACCCTGCCAAGGGTGCTGTTGAGAGCTTCTACTGTGGATCAAAGATTGGATTAGAAGATTCCTAAATTCCTTCCCAAGCTTCAGATTAAGTGTTTCTGCGTTCTCAGTAAGAGGTGATGGTCCTAGAGAGTAGAAATTGAGGATCATAGCTCAGCCAGAAATGACAGAGATGAGTATGCAGAGTTGGGAGAAAATCCTTAAGTTTAGCAAGTCTTGGGTTTTGGTTGTCTTTTTAACCGAAGGTGCAGTAAACCTGAGTCTGAGCCCCATGACCAGACTTCTACTTTGGTTTTTAAAGACACCTACCCCTTATAACCACCACCTGTCACTTTCTTGTATTGTGGTGGCTTGTGTGTTGCTATGATTCTGGAAGCCATGCTACAGGTATTTCAAATACCCAGCAGGGTCACCGATGGCGGACAATGTGATGGAACTAATAGAAGCACTCAGCAAAGTGGTAGCACACAAGAGTAACATATAAAAACCAGTTGGATTTCGCTACATCAACAAAGAGGACTGTGAGAAGGAAATCAGAAAAACAACACCATTTACAATAGCTCCCCAAAAGATAAAACACTTAGGAATAAATCTAGCCAGGGATGTAAAAGACTTATACAAAGAAAACTACAAACCACTGTTGCAAGAAACCAAAACAGAACTACATAAATGGAAAACATACCATGGTCTTGCACAGGAAGACTTAACATTGTGAAAAGGTCAATACTATCCAAAGTGATGTATAGATATAAGGCAATCCCAATCCAAATCCCAACAGTGTTCTTCACTGAGAGGGAAAAACTAATCGCTAACTTTATGTGGAAGGGAAAGAGGCCCCAAATAAGTAAAGCCTTTATGATCATTAAGGTAATGTGTCACCTTGGCTGGGCCATGATTCTCAGTGGTTTGGCAGTTATGATGTAGTTTGGCAGTTGAATAACGATGTGATCACCTCCATGATGAGATTTGGTATAATGTGATCACCTCCATGATGGATTCTGCTGTGAGTAGCCAATCAGTGGAAGGGGAGTTTCCTTGGGCATGTGGCCTGTATCCAATATAACTGGACTTTCTGGTAAGGCTCATGGACTTTTGTTCACTCTGGATCCTGCAGCTGGCTCGTTTGTCTGACCACTGGTTCTTGGGACTTGAGCTAGCAGCTTACCTGCAGTCTTGTCTACAATTTTTGGATTCGTGGGTCTTCACAGCCTGTGAGCCAGAGCCCTGCTGTCTGACTTGCCAGCCCCTTCAGCTATGTGAATCAGGAGAAATTGCCAGTCTGACTACCACGTGACCCATTTCCTTAATATAATTCTCTCTATATATACATTTATATGCTTTACTGGTTTTGCTTCTCTAGCGAACCCAGGGATTGCCTTATATCTATATATCACTTTGGATAGTATTGACATTTTCACAATGTTAAGTCTTCCTGTGCAAGACCATGGTATGTTTTCCATTTATGTAGTTCTGTTTTGGTTTCTTGCAACAGTGGTTTGTAGTTTTCTTCAAACCACTTCAAACCCTTCAGCTATGTGAATCAGGAGAAACTGCCAGTCTGACTACCACGTGACCCATTTCCTTAATATAATTCTCTCTATATATACATTTATATGCTTTACTGGTTTTGCTTCTCTAGCGAACCCAGACTAAGACTGCTTTATTAAAAAAGAGGGACAAAGCAGGAAGCCTTCAAGTAGCAGCAATGGAATTGGATAGTCTGCTGGGATAGCGGCGTGAAGTTATTGGCCAGGGTATGTCAGGACCATCCCTGTGAGGGTCACCGTTGACCCTGATAAATGTGTCTTTATGATTTTTGCTAACTCCCCAACTAAGCAAAATTGTACTCTGATCCACAGGCCAGTGCCTTTATGTAACTTAAACTTCTTGCGGTGGAGTAGATTCTGACTCACAGCGACGCTATGGGGCAGAGTAGAACTGTTCCACAGCATTTCCAAGGAGTGGACTGGTGGATTCAAACTGCTGACCTTTGGGTTAGCAGCCAAGCTCTTAACCACTCCACCACCAGGACTCCTTATGTAACTTAGAGGCTAACAAGTATTCTCAACACTAAATGTCAGGACTAGGGGAGAGGACAAAAGCAACAGGGACAATCTGATCCTGAGTCCACGGGATGGAGGAAGGCTGGACAGAGAACTAGGAAATAGCACCGCTCCTCCCTGGTGCCTTCCCTCAAGGGGCCACTGAAATTGACCAGGGTGACAGATGATAGGCGGATCCCTGAGCTCAGAATCCTCCCGCATTCAACAGGCGGCGTTTTGGGCACTGGAGCTCGGTTTCATGGTCAGTCATGGAAGAAGTCACGGCCAGGAAAGGGAGACAACCCTTCCACGGTAACCGACCGGTGACCGTGAGCGCTCACCGCCCTTACGGAAGGCTTCCTCACCCACAGGCCAAGGACGCGAAAGTGTCCGCGTGCTGTGCGCTGCGGGGGCGGGGGGTGGGGGCACGCGTTCGGGAAGGGACCGTGCTCCGGGGGAGGGGGACCACGCTCCGGGAGGGGCCGCACTCCGGGCGTGGGGGCACGCGCTTGGGCAGGGTGTAGGGGCACGCCTTCCGGGAGGGGCCGCGCTCCGGGGGTGGGGGCATGCGCTTGGGCAGGGTGCAGGGTCACGCGTTCGGGAAGGGGGACCGCGCTCCGGGGTAGGGGGACCGCGCTCCGGGGTAGGGGGACCGCGCTCCGGGGTAGGGGGACCGCGCTCCGGGGTAGGGGGACCGCGCTCCGGGAGGGGCCGCGCTCCGGGGGTGGGGGCACGCGCTTGGGCAGGGTGTAGGGGCACGCCCTCCGGGAGGGGCCGCGCTCCGGGGGTGGGGGTACGCGCTCGGGGAGGAGCGTTGGTTCGCGCTCTGGGGAGGGGCCACGCATTCCTCCGCCCCAGCGCTGGGCATCCGGGCACCCAGCGTAGAGGTTCGCCCATTTGTTGATCTAGTGGCTGGGTCCAATCCTGGCGCGAGCGGCAGCGAGAAGGGCAAGAGAAGGTTGATTTCAGAGCAAGACCAGGAAAGAAAACAGAAACCACCCGCCCAGGGCCTCGGAGCCCGCGGACCTTGGTCTTAGGGTTTGGTCCTGGCCCTAGAGCCCCTCGACGGGAAGCTGTGCGGGGTCCGCCCTGCCGAAGGTCTCCCGCGGCGAGGGGACGGGGTTTCCATGACACCCGGCCTCCGTTGCCCTAACCGTCCCCGGGTGGGGGCCCAGTTGTGCCCCTCATTACTGGAGCGGTCTTCGGTTCTTTCGAGGATCAGCTAAGATACTGAGTGTGAAAGCGCAGACACTCGGAAACCAAGCGAAGCCGAGGTACTGCCGAGCTCCCGAGCGCGTGCAGCGCCCGGTGCCAGCGCTGGCGAGTGGCCCATTTCTGGAAGGGCTCCGGCTCGCGCGTGGGTGTCCGCGTCAGGCAGGAACGCGCTGCCTGAAGCCGCAGTCCCTTTTGTTTTACCGCAACCCACGAAATTCTAAAACAAGGGAACCTGTATACAACGCAAGAGGATGTTATGCACCATCCCTGCTCAGTCCAATCCCCAACTGAAAACTACCACTGTCAGGGGAACTCACTACCCCACTAAACTTAGAACTATTGGCGGGCATTTATTCCAATTCCCATATTGGCTTCTTCCACCATATTGGCACAGGAGAATACTGAAACCCGGATATAGCGACTTAGTCACATCAACAGTGCTGGGACTACAGCCGTGGGCTACCGCAGCTTATCTTCCTCTTTCTAGAATGCTGGCATTCTTAAACACAATAGTATAGTAAAACCTCCAGCTCAATAAACACTTTCGGACCGGTCACTGTATTCCCTCCATGTCCACTGGCGTGGCCTTCTTCCCAGGCCTTGGAGGTAACTTTGGCTCCTGCTACGGAAGCTACCTCCCAACTGCCGCCCTGCTGCTGTCTGGAAGTGAGAGGGGCCTGGTATCTTCGTCCGCCACTGATAGGGATGGTCATCACCCATACCAGAAAACTCCCTTCGGGGTGACTTGGGCCCCCGCCCATCCCATCTCTTGTTGGGGGTGGGGGACAGCCATCACTATGAACCGGCCACTGTAAAGCTCTCTGGGTTGTCTCTGGGCCCCTCCCCCATGGGAGCAGGCTGACAGTCTCACCCTTTCCCTCTGTGTTCAGGTGTTAGAAAGCACAACAAAACCCGAGTTGTAGGGGCATGGCAGCCTAGACTGTAGTTCCTCGTAGCTTTAGTGGCCTTTTCAGCTTAGGGAAAGTCCTCCCACCTGTCTCCCCTTGCCCAGCGCAGCCCAATCTATTTTGGGATCTCGGGTTGACCAGTATTTCGGAGAGTGATGCAGACTCCCAGAGGTTCATTACACTTTGAAGTCTTGTCCAAATAGGCAGTCACCCTCCCGGACCACACATAGGAAGCCCTGGGTGGCACAGTTAAGTGCTTGACTACTAGCCAACAGGTTGGCAGTTCAAACCCACCCAGACACCTCGGAAGAAAGGCCTGGTGACCTGCTTCTGAAAGGTCACAGCCTTGAAAACCTTACGGAGTTCTCCTTTGCACACATAGGGTGGCCATGCGTAGGAGCTGACTAAACAGCCATCAGCAACTCCTGGACCATGTGAAGCTTCTAATAAATTGTTCTCTTCCAATGTTAGAAAAGGGGTCAACTAAAAACCAAAAGCAGCACAAAAACCGCCAGAGGAGCTTGCACGACAACAGTGTAATTGCCATGTCACCTGAGCACCTGTAACTCCTAGCAGGGTCCAGTCTTGTACGTCCTGATTGGCCTCCAGAATCGTCAACTCTGCGGGCTTCTTGATGAAAGTCGGGCAAGATGCCTATGGAGACCTCCCTTCCATTCACTGAACCCAAATGACAGAGCCACCTCCGCATTCCCAGCAGTCACAGACCCCTCGAAGGGCTGGGAGGAGGCCAGCACAGGGTCCCTTCCTCAGGTCACTGCACTGAGCCTCCTCTCTCTAGGAAGCCCTCCCAGTTCTTCTCATGCCAGCCTGTCTGGTCTACCCACGCTGTTCACAGCTAAAGTGCAGCTTAGTTGTTGGCCTTGCATTACAATGTCTTGTAAGCAACTAGAGCGAGGTCCTATCTGCCACCTTTGAATCTCACTTGAGACCATCTTTCCAAATGGTTCTTGGACTACAGGCCAGCCCACATGTAGCTCACCAGCAGAGTGCAGGATGGTGTTGATGCAGCACGTTCTAAACATGCCTCCTGTGTGCAGAACGCTTTGACAACAGTTAAGTTACAGAGCATCAGGGGCACCTTTCCAGGGTGCAGGGAAGGTGTGAACTGGGCATAGAGCACACAGTTCAGGAATGTCTCACCCTCTACAACTCTTGGGGCAGGTGGTAACTGTTCTTCCCAGGCTCAGGGACCTGGCTCCACCATGATTAGAGGATACCTCAGCCATTCAGCAGAAGTGCACTTGACAAGATGCTGAAGAGGCTTCAGGAAAAAGGGGGACCCGGGTGCTCCCTAAGAGGACAGGAGTACAGTGTGGGGGCCAGAGACACTATGTGGGTGGGTAGGCTCTCTCCATCAGCATGTCCAGGCCTTGGCTTTTCAGGGGGTGGGCACAGTCAACTTTCCACCAGGAGGCCAAGGCTTGGGTTCTAGCTGAAGACCATGGGGTTTGTGGGCCAGAGGTGACAACTGGGCTTCAGAGCTGGGCCTGGTGTGCAGGCCACTGACAGGGGTTGATGAGCCACTTGGGCTTTGGGTACACTGATTGGTAATGATTGGTAAGTGGTATTCACACAGGCCTGCTGGCTCCAAAACAGCAGATGGCAGGGTGTTCTTAGGGCAGAGTGGACGGATTCAGGTGTAAGCAACCCTAGGCATGTAAAAACGTTCTGGATGTTTTCCCCTGAAGCAGGTGTTCTTCTGTTACTGCTGTTAATTTAAAACAGCAACTAAATGGAGAAGCGGGATTCTAATCTGACAAGAGAAGGCTCGGGAAGAAGGCTGTCCGTAAAATGCCGTCTCATTGCGCAGGCCTCCTCTGTCATCTTTACAATGACTGCACTGAGGCCCTCCCGAGCTGAGGCGATGGTGAGAAGACAAGGACTACCCAGTCCACTGGTGCCTGTGCAAGAGTTTGCAGAAGGGGCCCTGAAGGGTTGATCAGACACTGGCATGGGTGAGGAGCCCTCACTGGGCCTGGGGTCTGGGGCCACAGTGAGACGCCCACCCATGGGAGAGGAGGTGGCTGCTTGCCTCCACCTGTCCAAAAAGACTAGGCAGCCCTCCGCCTCCTTGCCATGCCCAGAAACCCAAGCCACATCTCCCAGGTGCCCCCCAGCTTTCTCCCTCAGGGCCAAGAAGGCAGAGCAGGCTGAATGATATTGCACACAGGCCCAAGGATAACTTATTTTATGGGTCAAGCCAAATACAATGAAAAGTTATTTTTTTTTAACCAAAATAAATAAATCAGATCTGTCCCTATAAAGAGTCAAAGTGACGGTGATGAAGGGCAGCTGGCAGTTGACCATGCCCCGTCCCCTCACTTCCCCATTCTCTTGCCCCTCAGACTTGCTTTGGCACAGTAAAGAAAATAATGCATCAGAAAGTTTCCATTTTGTTAAAGGGAAATAAAGGAAAGAAAGAAGAGTTAGGGTTGGGGCCGGGAGGAAGAGGGAGGAGGTGGAGGAGTAAGCAGGACACAGGGTCCCAAGTGCTGGCACCCTGGGGGCTGCGGGGCACCTTGAAGTGCACATTCCAGGCTCCAGGCCCCTGGACCCTAGGCAGGGGCAGACATACACAACCCCACACAAGGGGCACCAGAGGACTCTGGAGAGAGACAGGGCCTTCCTGACTCTGGTGTGTCTTCTGAGCCGAGGTCAGGTAGAGCTGCCCCCTCTGCCTCTGTCCTCGGTCCACCCAGGAGCTGAGAGCCTGGCCAGTGCCCAGCCCACCCCATGGGATCCCTTTCACTGCAGACCCGAGTCCAGGTTGTGGGTAGTTTCCTGCCTGCTGATGCTAAGGATGGGCTGAGGAAGACAAAGCTCTCCTTGTCCCAGATACACAGGCTCTTCCCTTCCTGGGTGGTGAGGACCACCAGCACACCATGAGGCCCCTGGCCTTCCCTGCTGCGGGAACCAGACTGGCCCACAGCCCACCCTTTCCTTCTCCTGTCCCTGAGGCCTCCAGAGAGGTGGGGGCTCTGCAGCCCTGGGGGAGGCCAGTGGCGAGGCATCTGGCAAGGGAGAGGGGCAGCCAAGCAGTTGAGGGGACGAGCGATCCCGTGTCGTCTCAGAGTGGGGAGTGTCGGTGCAGTGGGAGGGAGCCTGGGCAGTGCTGAGGCACTATTCTTTAGTGGAGAAGCATGGCAGTCGTGGGTGGAGGGAGGGGGGCCGGCAGCTCAGGCCGGGTCTATGCCAGGTTCTTGAAGGCGTCCAGGTTGAAGGCCGTGTCCAGAAGGCGCTGCAGCTCTGTCAGGTGGGTCTTCTTGTTGCCAGTGGCTGGAGCAGCCGCTGGGTCCCGGCCAGCATACCTGTAATGGACAGCAAAGAGGGCCATAAGCAGGCCGCCAGGGCTTGATTCGCACAGCAGGCCCCCAGGTCCCCACCTGTGAGTGGGCCTCCCTGGGCTGCAGGGGCTTACCAGACGGGCCGTGAGCGGTTGATGGTTGTCCGGAGCCGGGGTTTCACGTAGTCGTAGTAGCCCTGGTTCTTGTGTTCCTCCTGGCACCAGGCCAGCTCAGCATTGGGGTACTTCTGCACCTCCTTCAGCAGGAGGTCAAAGGGGAATGGGGAAAGCTGGGAGGAAAAGTGAGGTGGCAACGTCAGGCAGAGGACAGTGAGTGAGAGGGCTGGCAGCCAGGTCCCAACAAAAGGGGCAAGGCTTGTGCTCAGAAGGGGACATCTCTCACAGTGACTGGCCCAGACTGAGAGCCGTTCCCCAAGAACAATGGGGCGCTGGCCTGGCGTGCTGGACCTCGCAGGCAGCACTGAGTGTGGCACGCAGTAGAGGGGTGTCCTGTACCACCATCCAACCTCACCTGCTCGATTCTTGTAATGGCCACCTCCTCTGCCATGTTGCGAGCTGCACGCTCTCGGGTGAGGTCGTAGTACACCTTGCCAGTACAGAAGAGAAGTCTCTTGACTTTTTCTGGGTTCTGAGACGCAGGGCCGTTTTCTGGGATCACCCGCTGGAAGTGGGTTCCTACGAGAGAGTCCACACAGCCAACTGACTCTGCCCAGGGTCTTGGCCTGCGGGGCTATCATCACAGGGCCCTGCGATGCCCATGGGCCTTCCACTGCTGCTGTGGTGCCTCGCAATCTCTCAAGACAGCCACGCAGCGTGGCACTTGACACACATGCTGCTTCCAAGGGTTAGAGGCACTGTGCAATGCCTGAGCGCCTTAATTATGAACCTAGCATCCAGAATTTATTCAGACCGAAGGAGAGGTTTTAAAGGCACACCATATGTAACATATACAGAGAAACAAATCCTACCTCTGATATCTAAGAAAGACCAATTTATTGTTTTAAAACTGTCTGTCTCAGACTTCAGTGGCAAATAAGTACATGAAACAATCCCATGCTCACTTTGCTCATACTCTTTGTGGTTGTACTAATATAAAAACTTTCAACACAATGAGAGCAAATATTAAGATAATCAGGGCTGGGACTGGTGTCCATTAGAACAACACTGACTTACAAAAACCCGGTTCCATACCATAGGGTTCATCAGGATCCAAAGAGAATAGAAGCAGGTGGTGCCCTCCTTGCTGTGCCAGGCCCTGTGTTTTACTGTCCCTCACTGTCGGGGCAACAATCTCAGCCCCTTGCATTTGCCTGCCAGTCAGGTGCTGTGTGGGTAAGAAGCCTTGCTTTACACTCATACCACGGGCACGTGACTTGGCAGGTCCCACCAGCCCAGAGGACTCTGAGCCAGCATGGAGCTGCTGCGGATCACTGGAGAGGTGGGTTTTTGTAGCTGCCTCAAAAAGAATCCTGTGGAATACACACAGATAAGTGCCACCACTCCCTGGGGCTGGTGGGCCAACCCTGCCAGGGGACCAAGCTCTCAGGCAAGGTCAGAGTTCTCCCACCCCTGCTGACCCTCTGTCCCACTGCCGAAACACATGGCAAGAGGCACAGAAATCAAAAACAAGTAGACTCCCCACAGCTGCAGCCAAGAACCCCAGTCCAAAGGTTATCATCCCCTCATGGAAACAGCGGTCTTACCCCCTACCCTCCATTCATACCTGGAAGCATTTCATCAAAGCTGGTTCTAGCTTCAGGGTGACGCAGCAGTGACTTTGGAGTGAAGATGATTAACTGAAAGGCAGAATAGATGGGCAGGGTCCTGAAGATTCCAGAAGAGAAGTTAAACGCAAGAGGTTTCCCAAGCCTGAGTCTCTCAGGACACCACCCCCTACCCTCTCCCTGCTCAGTATTATAGTAGGATCTGCAGATCCAGAGAGGCAGGAAGAGGAGAAAGAGAGCAAATGATAACAAACTCTTGCTTCAGCCACTCTTCTGCACTCACCAAGAAGCTGGATCCCAGCCAGCCAGGCACCCACCCTCCTGGCCTGTTCCTGCCAGCCCCTGGTGCCCTGCAACTGCAACGTGGCTTCCCACTGACACCACCTGCATTCAGGAAAGAGCTCCGAGCCTCTCCTGGGCACCCCAGAGCAGAGTGTCATTACACCCGTGCCTCTAGGCCATATGGGTCGCCAGCTGCCAGCAGCCCTGTGACTGTTCTCCTCCCCCGGACTCCCAATGGCCATTGGGAGCCTGGAGAACACAGAGCTGCAGGCCCACCCTGTGCAATCCCCACCCAGCAACATCACCAGGCAACAGGGCTGTGCTCGCTCCTTGAACCTCCACGCGTCCTCCTCCTCCTGTACCACCCCCTACTCGCCTCCCACCCTCCCTCAGCAGACTCCAACTTCAGGACCAGCTGGGGGCCCGCATCTTGGGGAAGGGAAGCCTTTCTTCACACTCAGATGAGCACAGGTGGCATGCTCCCTCTCTCCTTCCCTCATCCCCTACCAGGTTCACCCCTCTTCCAGAGCCCGCCCCACCACCCAGGGCTACCTCGAGGGCTGGGGCCTGTCTGACCCTCTGCACACCCAGCTTGGGGCCCAGTGCACAGCGGGGCTCAAAACATGTGAGGACTACATGAATGGGGACAAGAGTCAGCTAATTTGGGGAAGAGAATGTGAAAGAACAGTCCTTGAAGACTGCTCCTAAGGACCTGCTTGGCTCAATCTATAGCAGTGAGAGAAGGAATGGGGCCATAGCCCCTACTGCCATGCCCCCATCCATCCTTCTGTGGCGCCACTCCGACAGGCCCCAAAGCAAGACTGGGCCTGAGGATCCCTTCCCAGCAGACTTCCAACTGACCGGCTTCCGGAAGGGCAAGAGGATCTGGCGTCGCAGCACGTGGAAGAAGTTGCCAGGGGTGGAGCAGTTGACAACAACCCAGTTGCAGTCATACAGTTGATTTATGTCGAAGTTGGCTTCCTCCAGGTCCTGCAGCAAGAAGAAGGCCAGAAGCCAGGCAAGCCCTGAGCACGTTTCTCATGGGAGGTGTCTGGGGTTGCAGGGGTAGGCACAGGGGCAATAGCAGAGGGAAAACCACATAGCTCCACCTCAAGGGAGTCAGACTTCCCTGGGAGATACAAACACAAGAGGACAAAACCAGAGCAAGTACAGCGGCTTGAGCCAGGTGGTCCTCACACGCTTTGGAATGAGATTCTCCATCCACTGAATCCACTGTTTTTTTCTCTGAAAACTACTGCCCGTCATGAAACAGATGCTATTTTAAGACACAGATTCTACCTAAAACCAATTCTAGTGTTCCACAGAAATTGCCTTCCCAGTAATTTTCCTTGAGCTCCTTAAGTTTCACTGAAATAACCTCAAAATCCTTTTCTCTAAAATAACACTGACTCAACATACACGCAGTATCACCCCTAAAGCTCAGGCCACAGCCATCACACTGGAGTTTGTCTGCAACAGCAGGATGCTCCAGGAAGCAGTCCTGCACACATCTTCTGTGCTCTGTGGGGTTTCTCAGTTAGTGCCCCGACAGGCATGTGGCCGCAACTATGCACCCACCCTGGGGTGCACCTGCCTGGCTGGCTCTTGGAGTCCTCAGCTACAAAGCAGGGCACAGCACTGACTCCTTCAGCAGCTCCAGGAGCTGTGTCTGGGTAGGGCCAGGGAAGGACAGGGACAATGTCCTTAGGGACTGCTCTACTCACCGGCAGGACATCTGGGTCGTCATTGCACATCTGCAGGAACCTCTCTGGTCTGGCTGAGGAATGTTCTGGACCCTGGAACCAGACACACAGTTATATTTGGGAGCTTCTCTCATGCTAACAGCAGCACTCACTCTGTTTCTCTTCCATGACAACTTGCTGACTTTTAGTCTGAAAAACTCTAATTTCTCTTTTTCATGATAACAGAATTCATGTCTTTCCTCTCCCTCCCTGCCACTGAGCACACGGCGACATGTCTTCTTGCAGGACTGGACCCAGGACTCTGCTCTATTTCTATCAGGTCCAAACCCGAGTCTTAGGATAGGAGAGTCTTACAGACTGACTGTATCACACAGGGCACCTCTGCAGCAGGGAGAGCTCCACAAGGGGTGGGTAGGTGTGGAGAGGGGCTAAGGAGCTTCCCAGGATGACACAGGGGCTCCACCTGTCAGGTCAGGCAGATGCATTGGCACCAACTACTTGTGGTCAGGGGCTGGGCAGAGGGATGGAGGAAGGACAGACGTGCCAGCAGCACCCAGATGATGCAACTCTTGCCTTCCAAAGTGGCACCCCAATCTAAGGCCCCAGAAACAGATGAATGGGCAGTGCCCATAGGAGCTGGCTCGATGCCTATCTCTGGAGTGAGGTCCAGGACAGGCTTGGTGGGGAGGCAAAGTACTCACCATGCCCTCCATGCCATGGGGCAGCAGCAGCACAATGCCGTTCTGCCGCACCCACTTGGCTTGTCCTGGGCAGATGAACTGGTCAATGATGCACTGGGCTGTGTTGTGGAAGTCGCCAAACTGAGCCTCCCAGAGGACCAGGGCATTGGGGCTGGCCATGGCAAAGCCCAGCTCAAAGCCTGCCAACAACAAGAGGAGGAAACCCCACCCCAATAGTCAGTCCACAGGCACTGGAGGCCAGAAGTCTCTGTAGTCTTGAGTGCAGAGTGCAGCCACTCACCCAGGACTCCGTACTCTGACAGGGAGCTGTTGCAGACAGTGTAGGGGGCCTGATTGGGCCAGAGATGGTTCATGGGGATGCAGGTCCTCTTGTCCACATTCTGGTCATGCAGCACATGGTGTCGGTGGCTGGAGCAAAGAGCAGTGTTACTAGCCGGGAAACCCAGCCCACTCTCTGAGTGCCGGGCTAGTGTGCTGAGGACCCTGACGGGACATAGCAGAGCACACATACACTGGGGCTGCCCACCAGGCAGCTGCAGAACACAGCCAGACCAGCCAGGGAAATGGCTCTTTGAAGCCTAAGACAATGGGAAGTTCATAATTGTTTTTTGGAAATGATTTTCTTCAAGAAGAAAATCTCCACAGCCCCTTTCCACCTCTACCCTTTGAAGGGCAAACAGAAGCACCCAGCGTCTCACCTGAAAGTGCCTCGCTCCACATCTTGGCCACTTAGTCGGATGTGGATCCCCTCTTTCAGGAGAGAGCCAAAGGCCATGTACTCGGCCAGGGCCCAGTCCACAGTCCTGTTCTTCACCAGCTCACCCCGAGTTTTCAGGATCCGGCTCAGCCCTGTAGAGACGCTGCACTTACCAGCCAGCTCAGGCCCCAGGACAGTCAGCTACTGCCCTCACTTCCCAGGACCCCTTGTGACAAGAGCTGAGATGTCCCTCCATCTTAGGACTCCTGACTGGCTGGAAAAGTGGCAAAATGGAATTTAATTACAGACCGTGGGTCAACTCAAAAAGCTGTGGCAGCTCATCCTTCCCTTTAGCGCCAGCTAGGGTAGGTGGGTGAACACGCTCACCGGGCTCCCTCCCTCAGCTCTCCAGTGGCCTTGCATGAGGCAGGGGCTGTAGTCTATGGGCCGCATGATGGGACCGAGGTCCTGGGCGCCCGGGTGCAGCACAGTCCTAGACAGAAGCCTCCGTGCCACATGCCCTCAGTGCTTCTATGACAGCAAGTGTTACCTCCATGAATGGTGAAGTTCTCCACAGGCACAGAGCTGGCCACACTCCCAATGTGGGTCAGAATATCTTCTGTTAAACCCGTGGAAGGGCAAGACATGCTCCTCGGCTGCCCATCCAGGGTGAAGAAACCTGGGAGAGAAATGGTATGCTGGGGCACCATGACCGCTGAGATAATGAGAAGTGCTGTTGACCAGGGGAAGGTCTTAGTGCAGCTCAGAACATATCACACAGGACATGGGAGATGCCTTCTCCATTCCCCAACGGAAGCACTGGTCCAGGGCCTGGACTTGAACGCAGAACCGTGATGGGTGGGAGGGTGAGTGAGCTCTCTTCTGGGAAGGGGGATCAAGGTTCTAGCACATTCACAAAGGAGTCTGTGCCCTACGAGAGATCAGGGACTTCACCAGTTTCCTTTTCCTGACTCACCAGGCCAGGGAGAGTCAAGCCAGTGCTTGATGTGCAAGATTTTCTCATCTTTGGACCTAGCAAATGCCTCCTCACAGATCTTGTCATACTTCGAGATTTCCTCCTGGAAAGCCATGACACAACGCAGCAGTTACAGGACTCTCTGCCCTCAGCCCAGCAGACCTCAGAGCCGCACGCCGCCCACACCTCACTTCCCTTGGCACAGAGCATGCAGACTCTGCCAGCTTCCACCCACTCTTCCCCAGGAGTGCAGCCTTTACGTGCTAAGACGTGCAAGAGCCCAGATGCCTTATTCTTTTCATTCCCAGTAGTTTCTTCTCCACATTTACTGGCTGGAACTCCTCCTCAAAGTTCAGTCCCCTGTTCTCCCTGCCCCAACAGTCTTTCTTAAAAATGGGTCTAGTTCACAGTTCCTAGCACAGCCCCCAGAAGGACCGGCCTCCACAGTGTGCCTTCCCAGCTGTGCTGACCTCTGCGGCCTGATTCCCACACCTCCAAACTGGCTGCCTCACAAACGCCTCGCCCTGACCCAGCCTTCTCTGTTCCTGACACCAGCATCACTGCAGAAGTCCTTCTAACTCAACTCACGGAGCTGAAAGCTCACCACCCCCAGGCTCTTGGCCAAGCGGGACCTTTCATCTTACTAGAGGCCACTGTCCCACCCCATCTCTAACCTACCCTGCTCCACCTTCACAGCCCTGCTGAGTCCCACTTCTTTGTCAAACTTCCCAGAGCCCAGACACTCTGAAAGCTATGCATTGAAATGCTGTAGTCATAAATACATTTCCACGTTTTCTCCAGGATGCTAGTAGCTCTGCAAAGCAAGAACTGCCCTGCAGCCTCCCTGGTCTAACCCCCTGCCAGCTCTGGAGTGCTCTGTGGAGTAAAAGCTGGGGGACCGCACCTCATACTCCGGCTGGTTGACCACTCCCTGTGACACGAGCAACTCGGCGTACTTCTGCAGCACGGGCTTCTGCTTTCGGATCTGCTTGTACATGAGCGGCTGTGTGAACATGGGCTCATCCATCTCGTTGTGGCCATTGCGCCGGTAACACACCTGGTCATCCAGTGAAAACCAGGGTTAGAGAACCATAGTCACAGTCCCCTGAGAAGCAGTGGCATCAGTGGGGAAACCTGCCAGGCTAGGGCTCAGGGGCATGAGGATCTGTTCCATTTCTTCCAACATGACAGTCAGCAAGTCTTTTGCCTGCTCTGCTCAGTTTACTGATGCTAGAACTAGGACACTGCCTCTCTCCCCTTCACATACTAGAGTTGTTTTGACTATCAAATTAGGTAAAACGAGAGAGTGATTTGGGAATTCAAGTGTTTTATCCACAAGCTGGCCCCGTGATAGGACCAGACTAGCTCACCAATTACCTTCTCCACCATCAGGGCTCTGTTGTTACAAAGCACAACACGCTTCGTGGCTCATGGCTACATTTAGGCTTGAATACTGAGGAGTTACAAGACATTCATGAGTTAGACTAGAGGGGAATCCATTTGAGACACAGTTCTAGAGAAATTCTGAGTTGACTCATCAAGCTAAGAAAGCCCCTACACCTCAGAAGCTCAGCTTGGTGATGTTCGTTCCTGGAAGAACTTGGGGCACTCACCAGGTCAACAACCACATCCTTGTGGAAGGTACTCCTCCACTCAGCAGCCACGTTGCACACATACATCACTGCTTCAGGGTCGTCTGAGTTCACGTGGAAAATGGGGGCGTTCACCACACGGGCCACGTCTGTAGGGTAGGGAGAGGACCGGGCCATCCGGGGATCTGTGGTGAAGCCGATCTGCAAGGAGCATGGCAGGTCTCATCAAGCAGACGCCTGAGTAGGGCCACAGCTCAGAGGTCGAGGGCAGGCAGGGGTGCATCTGGTCAGCAGTACCAGGAGCAGGAGACACACTCAACACGTTCACTTAATATGGAAATATTGGGGGCCAACACAGTCCTGACACGACTCTTGAGTAACTCCTCGAGTCACTTTTCAGGTTTCTTTTTTCCTTTACATTTTTTATTTTTCCTATCCTAATAACTAAATTCATTTTTTTATAACTAAATTCATGTATATCCAACATAGAGAATTTAGAAGAGACAGAGAGTATAAAAGATTAAACAAAATTATCTATAATCCCACCAAATATGGTGTATTTTGAAAATAGTGTAAATATTTTGATGTTTTCCTATTCAGACTATATATATGTATTTCTATAACTTTGTATTTAATTCATTTAGCACTATTTCTTTGCAAAGAAAATTTAAAGGTTTTACAATCCTATTACTTGTTAGCTGCTGTCGAGTCAGCCCCCAACTCATGGTGACCCAACACACAAATGTACTAAAATTTAATTATATATATCCATAATTTTATGTTCTGCATTAAAATTTTTTTCATGGAAGAATCCCAGCATATAGAAATGTGTAATACTATAACGATCACCCATGAACCTATCACCCAATATGAACAAATCTTAGCAGCTTCACCGTATTTGTTTCTAGACCTTTTTTATTCCTTCGAATAAAACAAAACATTCCTGTTACACTTGGAGCCCAAGCCCACCTTCCTCCCTGATTCTATTCCTTTGCAGGGGGATCCACGGCCCTGAAATTAGCAACCTTCTTTCCACATATTAGTATACATAGTTCAAATATCCATACTATGTGGTATCTTTTTAGGCCTCTGGTAACTTTATGACATAATTTCAAACTTACAAATAAGTTGAAAGAACAGTACAATGAACTCCTGTGGACCCTTTAACCAGATTGGTCAATGGTTTACATTTCACCCTGCGTGCTTTACTTTTCATACTCTGTTACACGCAGGCACATTTTAACCTAAACATTTAGGAGTAAGCTGTAGACAGTGCCCTTTTACCTGAAATACTTCAGTGTCCTAAAAACAAAGATACTTCCTTAGTTAGCCACAGCACAATTCTCAACCTGAAATGATACACTACTACTAGCTAGTCCACGGTCTACATACGCATTTCATCGATTATCCTAATAATGCCCGTACGGTTTTTTTTTTTCCTTCAGTCTAATCCAATCCAGGACATCACATTGCATTTAGCTGTCAAGTCTCTTGAGCCTCCCTTAAA
Organism: Elephas maximus indicus; assembly: GCF_024166365.1. Lineage (NCBI taxonomy): Eukaryota > Metazoa > Chordata > Mammalia > Proboscidea > Elephantidae > Elephas > Elephas maximus. The sequence goes on from NC_064826.1 coordinate 120,422,600, forward strand.
TCTGGAAGGCTTTGCCTTTTGTGGTTTTTCATGACGGTAACATTTTGAAGAGTATCTGTATGTGTTTTAAATGCCATATTCTATATACCTTACGTATGTATTGTATTCTATACACTGTGCAAATCCTCTGCAAGTTGCTTTTTGGCCTAACACTTGTTTTTACGATTCATCCAGGCTGACACATGTAGCTCTAATTCATGAATTTTAACCACTAAATAGTACAGCACAGTGTATTTATTCATTCTCCTGCTGGTGGATATTTCAGTTGTTTTCAATCTGTGGTTAATGCAAACAGTGTTATTATATACATTCTTATACAGGTTTTCACCAGCAAATACTGAGTGTATTGCAGTATATTCCCGGGAAGGGAAATCTAATCCATCGGGTATAAGCATCGTAAACTTTACAACATATTATCTGATTATTCTCCAAAGTGGAGCCTTGGTGGTGTAATGGTTAAGTTCAGCTGCTAACTCAAAGGCTGGTGGTTTAAACCTACCCAACGGCTCTGTGGGAGAAAGACATGGCAATCATCTCCCTTAAAGATTAAAAACAACCCTAGGAAACCCAACGGGCAGTTCTACTCTGTCACATTTGAGTCATTAGGAGTCGAAACCAACGTGACAGCACCTAACAACAACTCTCCAAAGTGGCTGTGCCATTTATACTCTTGTTGGCAGCCTGAGTATCCTGCATTTTCCACTTAACATAGTGAATATTGTCCCAGGATATCAGATATTTTAACGGTTGGAAAATAGCACTTCCTATGGTTTTGCCAAAATTTATGCAAAGACTCTTCTATTCTTATTTCCTAATTCCATGGTAGTACAAATACAGCTTTGACACACGTATTTATACAAAAATACTTAGCATGTGATTGTTTCCCTGAGAGAGGTTTCTAGAAAGACTGTCAAGGTATGTTCTTAAGAGAACAAGAGTCTCAGCAAAGCAGCCACATCTCTCCCCCTACAGCTCTCCCCTGATCCTATACCACCTGTGACTGATGAGGCCAAAGGCAGTAACGAGATTAAAGAAAATACTGGCACACTGTGGTCCTTATAAAGGCCCAAGAACTCCACGTTTATGTGAAATTGCTTTTAAATAATCTCCTTTCTCATATGCACTAAAGAGGAGGATTAGAAACTGATGAGTACGTTAAACACGATACGCTGAGCAGAAGTCTGATCAACACCTACAGAGGTCCCTGAACAACTCAGCAAGTAATGGACCCAGCCCTGCCCACGCAGCTTCTACCACTTAGGGAAATGTGGCTATCTAACCGGTAAGTTACTGATGGTAATGTGCCCATTACATCTATCACCCAATATGAACAAATCTTAGCAGCTTCACCGTATTTGTTTCTAGACCACACAGAAAGAATTTTATGTGCAAAATCATAAAATTCCATCTTTTTTTATAGTTCTGTTTTTGAAAAATCCAAGAATATGGGTAAAAAAATTCAAATAGTACAAAAGGTTACAGGGTGAAACCTGCTTTGACATTTTGAAACCTTGGTTCCCCAACTGCCCCCCAACATCAACCACTGTTACTACCTCTGTGTCCACCAAGCACAGGGATCTACACGGGGGTACACACATATAGATATATATGCACGTATTTTTTAAAACCCTAAGTGGAGGTACATGCTGCAGGCTGTTCTGTACTTTTTCCCACTTCATATACCCTGTAGCACACTTCGTCAATATATATGTAGGTTTCAGTCTTTCAAATTGCCTTATTCTACGGTATTAACAATTGCACTTATTAGTGTGCATATTTATGTGCCAGGCACCATTCTAAGCATTTCACAAGCATTATTTAATACTTGTAAATACATGTACAGATACATCATACATTATTTAAGTAGCTCCCTACTGATTTACTGATGGAAGTTTAGATGTCTAGTCTTCTGCTACTACAAATTCTGCAGCAGTAATATCTTTAAAGATGCCTCTTATATATGTGTACTCATGTACTGGCAGGAAAAATCCATATAAGTGGAACTGCTGATTTTAGGAGCTGAAAGGGACACTAGAAGTCAAATGGTTTATCCTTCGCCGTGCTTGAAGTCCTGTTTACTTCGACTTTGACTAAGAGTTCCTTAGTTGTTCCAAAACTTCTGGAGACAGCTGATTTCCCTCTGGAACAGGTCTGATTGTTGGAAGTCCTTTCTTTCATTCAACCAAAATCTGCATCTGCTTCCTGTTAACAGCCACCCATTGTGTGGATTCTGCCCATTATATTCTCTGCTACACGAACTGTTCATGTGTTTGAAAACAGCTCTCATGTTACCTGGCAGCCCTTTACCTTCCAGGCCACACACACATGCGCGCACGCACGCACGCACACACACACACAGAGTACATCACTGGTTATTCCTGTGGGAGAGCTTCCAGACACTGCACCACGCCAGGACACCCTCCTCTCTATGCTGTCTCATTTATGTTTGACCAAAATACCTGACTTTGTCTTCAAGAAATCTGACAAACCCGAAGCTTCCCTGTACTGCTTGTGTGATGTGATTTTTAAATTTAAATATAATAAATGTTTGTAGTATAAAGGACAGTCTCAAATCAATGACCTAAATGTTCACTTTAAGAAACCAGAAAAAGATTAAATTAAACCCAAAGCAAGTAAAAGGAAAGCAATAATAAAGGGCAGAAATCAGTGAAATTGAAAAGAGGAAAACAGTAGTGAAAACTAATGCTGTTTCTTTGGGGAAAAAAAATTGGTAAACCTATAGCCAGAATAACCAACAAAAACAGAGAAAAGACATAAATACCAGGAGTAGGAAACCACTAAAGATCTTACAGACACCAAAAGGATAATAAGGGAATACTACAATGCTATGCCCATAAGTTCTACAATTTAAATGAAATGGACAAATTCCTTGAAAGACACAAATGACTGAAGCTCACTAAAGGAGAAACAGAAGCCTAAATAATTCTATATTTACCAAAAAAAATAAATTTATACTTAAAATCATTCCAGAGACTTCAGCTTCTGGAAAGATACAGTAGACGTACTGCTAAGTATAGCTAAAATCTCTGCACACTATATATAAAACAAACATAAAACTCGGAAGGTAGAGAGAAGGTAGACTGGCCCAGGGACCTTAGGACCTGAAGAACAACAGGGTGGCAAGTTTTCTGGGTTTTCTTTTTGCCTCATATATCCCAGACTGGGTGCTGGAGAAACCGGCAACATGGAAATGCCAACTGATACAGACAAAAAGAAAGTAAAAAAAAAAAATCCTGCTCTCTCTAGGACCAGGGAAGGGCAACTTAGCAAGACAGAAAACTTTCGAATAGTAACTGTTCTACTCCAGCCAAACACCACAGAAAAAACTGCAGCTCCACCCCACCAGCAAAGGCTGAGCAGAGGGCCTAAATTGGCGGTAATTAGGCACCCCAAGCCCCTCACTGGGATGAGACTGTGTCAGAGACGGCCCAGTGGGGAAGTGTCAGAGACGGCCCAGTGGGGAAGTGTCAGAGAAGGCCTAGTGGAGAATCAGGATTTTCACCACTGCACAGCAGTAATGAGGCCACACACCCCTGGCCCTGGGAAATAGAAACGAAGCATCCCTGTTCATCCCCTTACCTCCCTGGCTTTCCACTCCCATTTCACAGTAACAAGGTAATGCTCCTCTCCCCCTGCCACCCCACCAGAGAGGTGTTCAAAGGAGGCCAGTCATAACAGAAGGTGTAAATGATATTCAGTCTTATAACATAATATCCCAAATGTGCAGGTTTCAAGTGAAAATCACTCATCATATCAATAACCAGGAAAATCTCAGCCTAAATGAGAAAAGAATCAATAGACATCAACATCACGATGACACAGATACTAGAATTATCTAACAAAGACTTTAAAAAACAGCCACCGTAAAAATGTTTCAACAAGAATTAAAAACACACAGGAACAAGACAAGAATGTCCTTTATCACCAATAAAATGTAACACTGTGCTTGAAGTCCTAGCTAGAGCAATAAGGAAAGAAAAAGAAGTAAAGGGCATCCAAATTGGAAAGGAAGAAGTAAAACCATTCCTATTCACGGATGATATGATACTATACATAGAAAACCCTTAAGACTCCACAAGAAAACTACTGGAAAGATTCAACAGAGTAGTACGACACAAGATAAACATACAAAAATCAGCTGGATTCCTATACACCAATAAAGAGAACTATGAAAAGGAAATCAGGAAAACAACACCATTTATAACAGCCCCTAAAAAAATAAAAAACTTGGGAATAAATCTAACCAGGGACGTAAAAGACCTATACAAAAAAAAACTACAAAACACTACTGCAAGAAACCAAAAAAAGACCTACATAGATGAAAAAAACATACCATGCTCATACATTAAGACTCAACATTGTGAGAATGTCAATTCCTCCCAAAGTAATCTACAAATACAATGCAATCCTGATACAAATACCAATGGCATTCTTTAATGAGATGGAAAAACTAATCATTAACTTTATATGGAAAGGAAAGAGGCCACGGATAGGTAAAGCATTACTGAAGAAGAAGAACAAAGCAGGAAGCCTCATACTACCTGACCTCAGAACCTACTATACAGCTCTGATAGTCAAAACACCTGGTACTGGTACAACGTCAGTCACATTGACCAATGGAACAGAATTGAGAACCCAGATGTAAATCCATCCACCTCCAGTCACCCAATCTTTGACAAAGACCCAAAGTCAATTAAATGGAGAAAAGGCAGTCTTTGTAACAAATGGTACTGGCAAAACTGGATATCCACCTGTAAAAAAATGAAACAGGACCCATACCTCACACCACACAAAAACTAATTCAAAATGGATCAAAGACCTAAATATAAAACCAAAAATCACAAAGATCATAGAAGAAAAAATAGGGTCAATGCTAGGGGACCTAATATATGGCATAAATAGGACACAAACCATAACTAACAATACACAAACACCAGATGATAATCTAGAGAACTGGTATCTACTAAAAATTGAACACTTATGCTGATCAAAAGACTTCACCAAGGGAGTAAAAAGAGAACCTACAGACTGGGAAAAAAATTTTGGCTATGACAAATCCAACATAGGTCTAATCTCTAAAATCTACAGGGAAATCTAATACCTGTACAACAAAAAGACAAATTAAATTAAAAAATGGGCAATGGATATGAACAGGTACTTCGCCAAGGAAGACATTCAGCAGCCTAAAAGACACACGAGGAAATACGATCACCAGCCGTTAGAGAAATGCAAATCAAAACTACAATTAGATACCATCTCAACTCAAAATTACTGGCACTAATAAAAATAAATAAATAACAAATGCTGGAGAGGCTCTGGGGAGACTGGAACTCTTACACACCGCTGGTGGGAATGCAAAATGGTACAACCGTTTTGGAAAACATTATGGCGCTTCCTTAAAAAGCTAAAAATAGAAATACCATACTATCCAGAAATCCCATTCCTAGGAATATATCCTACAGAAATAAGAGCCTTCATGCGAACAGACATATGCACACCTATGTTCACTGCAGCATTATTCCCAATAGCAAAAAGAAGGAAACAACCTAAGTGCCCATCAAAAGATGAATGGAGGCTCTCTGCTCCTCCCGGTTTAGTTGACAGCCGCTACTTTTCATGCAGTGCCAGCCGCATCCCTAAGACACGATGGTGAAGGTCGGAGTAAACGGATTTGGCCGTGTTGGATGCCTGGTCACCAGGGCTGCTTTTAACACTGGCAAAGTGGACATTGTTGCCATCAATGACCCCTTCATTGATCTCCACTACGTGGTCTACATGTTCCAGTATGATTCCACCCATGGCAAATTCCATGACACCGTCAAGGCTGAGAACGGAAAGCTTGTCATCAATGGGAAACCCATCTCTATCTTCCAGGAGCGAGATCCCGCCAACATCCAGTGGGGTGATGCTGGTGCTGAGTATGTTGTAGAGTCCACTGGTATCTTTACAACTTTGGAGAAGGCTGGGGCTCACTTGAAGGGTGGCGCCAAAAGGGTAATCATCTCTGCCCCTTCTGCTGATGCCCCCATGTTTGTGATGGGCGTGAACCACGAGAAGTATGACAACTCTCTCAAGATTGTCAGCAATGCTTCCTGCACCACCAACTGCTTGGCTCCCCTGGCCAAGGTCATCCACGACAACTCTGGCATCGTGGAGGGACTCATGACCACAGTCCATGCCATCACTGCCACCCAGAAGACTGTGGATGGCCCCTCTGGGAAACAGTGGCGTGATGGCCGTGGGGCTGCCCAGAACATCATCCCTGCATCTACTGGCGCTGCTAAGGCTGTGGGCAAGGTCATCCCTGAGCTGAATGGGAAGCTCACTGGCATGGCCTTCCGTGTCCCCACCCCCAACGTGTCAGTGGTGGATCTGACCTGCTGTCTGGAGAAAGCTGCCAAATACGATGACATTAAGAAGGTGGTGAAGCAGGCATTGGAGGGTCCCCTAAAGGGCATCCTGGGCTACACTGAAGACCAGGTTGTCTCCTGCGACTTTAACAGTGACAGCCACTCTTCCACCTTTGATGCTGGGGCTGGCATTGCCCTCAATGACCACTTTGTCAAGCTCATTTCCTGGTATGACAATGAATTTGGCTACAGTAACAGGGTGGTGGACCTTATGGTCCACATGGCCTCCAAGGAATAAGACCCCTTTGGACCACCAGCCCCAGCAAATAGCACTAGAGGAAGAGAGGTCCTCTAAGCTGCTGGGAAGTCCTTGCCCCAACTTGATCCAACACACTGAGAATCTCCCATCCTCTACAGTTTCCATCCATATCCCCTGAAGAAAGGGGAGTGGGGCTTAGAGAGCCCAAACTTGTCATGTACCATCAATAAAGTATACTATACCCATAAAAAAAAAAAAAAAAAAAAAAAGGAGAACATCCGGGAGCCAAGATGGTGGAATAGACAGACACTTCTCACAAGCCCTCTTTACAAGAAAGACACGAAAAAACAAGTGAAACGAGCATATTTGTGACAAGTGGGGAGCCCTGAGCATAAAAGGCAAGCTTAGACAACGAACTGAGGGGTAGGGGGAGGAAGAGACCGCTCAGAAGTGGAGAGGAGTTACCGGAATTGAATCTCGGAGAGCCCTCAGGCACCATTCCTGGAGCAGCGGCAGTGGTGGTGGGCTGGTACTAGCTTTCCGCTGCAGTTTCCTCAGAGAGAAGCAGCCAGCCACACAGCCTACTCACACTTCCAGAACCTGAGCAGAACAGCGCTCTCGGCAAAAGCTAAGTACTTGCATATATTTTACCAAGCCCCCCACCCCCAAGAGGGCTTCAGCGGCTAAATCCCTGGCAAGCACCTAGGGCCATCCTCCTGGCGATGGAGAAGGAAAAAATTTGCAACTGGGGGGAAAAGATAATTTGCTAGCTCCATTAACCAGAGGAGCTCAGGACGGAAGTGGCTCCTGTCCAGGCATAAACCGTCCATGGACCTTGAGTACCTTTCCCTTCTGCATGGGCCTGTGTGGGCCTGTTTCAGGAGAATAGGCCCTTGTTGGCAGACTCCAACTATTTCAACTGTGTGGTGGATAAGTGGGTGTTTGACATTTGACATTGCTTTGCCTATTGAACAAGGTCCTCACCTACCCATATCAGGCACCTAAGGACTAGTAGCTCCACTCAGGTCACCCAGCCACCGGCGACAGAGGTCCAAAGACAACTGGAACCTCCCAGTCCTTACAACCAAAAACTTTGGGTGCCCATGGTCCCTCTGCAGAACCCACCCACCAGCATGCTCTAGGGACCAGAGATGCGTTTTCTTCAGAGACACTTGGGGGTCAGTTCTCAGCCCCCCGCCTTGTTCAGAGCGTGACCCCCTGCTGCAATCAGATACTGATATATACGTCAATGACCCCTGCCCCTCTAAGACAGCGTCTATTCCACACACTTGATGATCAGCTACCTGGAAACCTGAGCTGAATTCATACAACAAAACTGAAAGAACTCCTAGACTGATATACCTGATGACAGCTCTAGCCAGCTGAGGACAGGACACCAGAGCTCCAAAGGTGAAAATAATCAAGCTAGCTCACTCAAGCAACCCATAGGGGTATACCAAAACAAAACAAAGCCAGCAGCTATGACACAGTAAGCAAGCATAAACTAATACAATAACTTATAGATAGCTTGGAGACAACAGTCAATCTCAAGTCACATAAAGAAACAGGCCATGATCACCTCCACAGGCTCTCAAAACAAAGAATCCAGGGATCTTTTAGATGAAAGTGCATTCCTGGAATTACCAGACGCAGAATACAAAAGTTTAATATACAGAACCCTTCAAGACATCAGGAAGGAAATGAGGCAATACGCAGAACAAGCCAAGGAACACACAGATAAAGCAACTGAAGAACTCAGAAAGATTATTCAGGAACATAATGAAAAGTTTAATAAACTGGAAAAATCCATAGACAGACAGCAATCAGAAATTCAGAAGATTAACAATAAATTACAGAATTAGATAACTCAGTAGAAAGTCAGAGGGGCAGAATTGAGCAAGTAGAAGCTAGAATTTCTGAACTTGAAGATAAATCACTTGGCACTAATATATTTGAAGAAAAATCAGATAAAAGAATTAAAAAAAATGAAGAAACCTTAAGAATCATGTGGGACTCTATCAAGAGAAATAACCTACGAGTGATTGGAGTACCAGAACAGGGAGGGATAACAGAAAATACAGAGAAAATTGTTGAGGACTTGTTGGTAGCAAACTTCCCTGATATTGTGAAAGATGAGAAGATATCTATCCAAGATGCTCATCGAACGCCACATCCGGTAGATGTTAAAAGAAAGTCACCAAGACATATTATAATCAAGCTTGCCAAAACCAAAGATAAGGAGACAATTATAAGAGCAGCCAGGGATAAAAGAAAAGTCACCTACAAGAAAGAGCCAATAAGAATAAACTCGGACTACTCAGCAGAAACCATGCAGGCAAGAAGGCAATGGGATGACATATTTAAAAAACTGAAGGAAAAAAATTGCCTGCCAAGAATCATATGTCCATCAAAACTGTCTCTTAAATATGAAGGTGAAATTAAGACATTTCCAGATAAACACAAGTTGAGGGAATTCATAAAAACCAACACCAAACTACAAGAAATACTAAAGGGAGTTCTTTGGTTAGAAAATCAATAATATCAGGTATTGACCCAAGACTAGAACACTGGGCAGAGTAACCAGAAGTCAACCCAGACAGGGAAAAAAAAAAAAAAAAGCCCAACACAGGGTAACGGCGATGTTATTATATAAAAGAAGACAACATTAAAATAATAAAGAGGAACTAAGAAATGTAATCACACACCTTCCATATGGAGAGGAAGATACGGTGATGCAAAGAAATAAAAGTTAGTTATAAATTTAGAAAACTAAGGGTAAATAATAAGGTAACCGCAAAGGAGACGAACTACCCTACTCATCAAAATAAAATACAAGGGAAAAATACAGACTCAGCAGAATCAAAATCAACAACAACAAATATGAGGAAAGGACACTATATAAAGAAAATCTACTCAGCACATAAAATCAAGTGGGAAAAAGAAGTTGTCAACACACAAAAAAAGACATCAAAATGATAGGACTAAATTCATACCTATCCATAATTACTCTGAATGTAAATGGACTAAATGCACCAATGAAGAGACACAGAGTGGCAGAATGGATTAAAAAACAAGATCCATCTATATGCTGCCTACAAGAGGCGCACCTTAGACTTAGAAACATAAACAAACTAAAACTCAAAGAATGGAAAAAAATAAATCAAGCAAGCAACAATCAAAAAAGAGCAGGAGTGGCAATATTAATTTCTGACAAAATAGACTTTAAAGTAAAATCCAGCAGAAAAGATAAGGAAGGACACTATATAATGATTAAAGGGACAATACACCAAGAAGATATAACCATATTAAATATTTACGCACCCAATGACAGGGCTGCAAGACACATAAAAAAAATTCTATCAGCATTGAAAAGTGAAATAGACAGCTCTACAATAATAGTAGGAGACTTCAACAGACCACTTTCGGTGAAGGACAGAATATCCAGAAAGAAGCTCAATAAACACACGGAAGATCTAAATGCCACAATCAACCAACTTGACCTCGTAGACACATACAGAACACTCCACCCAACAGCAACCAAGTATACTTTCTTTTCTAGTGCACATGGAACATTCTCTAGAGTAGACCACACATTAGGTCATAAAGCAAGCAAGCCTTAGCAGAATCCAAAACATTGAAATATTAGAAAGCATCTTCTCTGACCATAAGGCCATAAAAGTGTAAATCAATAACAGAAAAGCAGGGGAAAAAATCACCTAGAAACTGAAAAATACCCTGCTCAAAAAAGACTGCATTATAGAAGACATTAAGGATGGAATAAAAAAATTCAGAGAATCCACTGAGAATGAAAACACTTCCTATCAGAACCTCTGGGAGATGGCAAAAGCGGTGCTCAGAGGCCAGTTTACATCCAAAAATGCACACATCCAAAAAGAAGAAAGGGCCAAAATCAAAGACTTATCCCTACAACTTGAGCAAATAGAAAGAGAGGAACAAAAGAAACCCACAGCCACCAGAAGAAAACAAGTAATAAAAATTAGAGCTGGACTAAATGAATTAGAGAACAGAAAAACAATTGAAAGAATTAACAAAGCCAAAAGCTGGTTCTTTGAAAAAATTAACAAAATTGATAAACCATTGGCCAGACTGACTAAAGAAATACAGGAAAGGAAACAAATAACCTGAATAAGAAACGAGAAGGGCCACATCACAACAGACCTAACTGAAATTAAAAGAATCATATCAGATTATTACGAAAAATTGTACTCTAACAAATTTGAAAACCTAGAAGAAAAGGATGAATTCCTGGAAAAACACTACCTACCTAAACTAACACAATCAGAAGTAGAACAACTAAATAGACCCATAACAAAAAAAGAGATTGAAAAGGTAATCAAAAAACTCCCAACAAAAAAAAGCCCTGGCACAGATGGCTTCACTGCAGAGTCCTACCAAACTTTCAGAGAAGAGTTAACACCACTACTACTAAAGGTATTTCAAAGCATAGAAAATGACAGAATACTGCCTAACTCATTCTATGAAGCCACCATATCCCTGATACCAAAACCAGGTAAAGACACACAAAAAAAGAAAATTATTACAGACCTATATCCCTCATGAACATAGATGCAAAAATCCTCAACAAAATTCTAGCCAATAAAATTCAACAACATATCAAAAAAATAATCCACCATGACCAAGTGGGATTTATACCAGGTATGCAAGGCTGGTTTAATATTAGAAAAACCATTAATGTAATCCACCATATAAATAAAACAAAAGACAAAAACCGCAAGGCTGGTTTAATATTAGAAAAACCATTAATGTAATCCACCATATAAATAAAACAAAAGACAAAAACCACATGATCTTATCAATTGATGCAGAAAAGGCATTTGACAAAGTCCAACACCCATTTATGATAAAAACTCTCACCAAAATAGGAACTGAAGGAAAATTCCTCAACATAATAAAGGGCATCTATGCAAATTTTATGCAAAGCCAACAGCCAACATCACTCTAAATGGAGAGAGCCTGAAAGCATTTCCCTTGAGAACGGGAACCAGACAAGGATGCCCTTTATCACCGCTCTTATTCAACATTGTGCTAGAAGTCCTAGCCAGAGCAATTAGGCTAGACAAAGAAATAAAAGGTATCCGGATTGGCAAGGAGGTACTAAAATTATCTCTATTTGCAGATGACATGATCTTATACACAGAAAACCCTAAGGAATCCTCCAGAAAACTACTGAAACTAATAGAAGAGTTTGGCAGAGTCTCAGGTTATAAGATAAACATACAAAAATCACTTGGATTCCTCTACATCAACAAAAAGAACATTGAAGAGGAAATCACCAAATCAATACCATTCACAGTAGCCCCCAGGAAGATAAAATACTTAGGAATAATTCTAACCAAAGATGTAAAAGACGTATATAAAGAAAACTACAAAGTACTACTACAAGAAACTAAAAGGGACCTACTTAAGTGGAAAAACATACCTTGCTCATGGATAGGAAGACTAAACATAGTAAAAATGTCTATTCTACCAAAAGCCATCTATACATACAATGTGCTTCCGATCCAAATTCCAATGACATTTTTAAATGTGATGGAGAAACAAATCACCAACTTCATATGGAAGGGAAAGAAGCCTCGGATAAGTGAAGCATTACTGAAAAAGAAGAAGAAAGTGGGAGGCCTCACTCTACCTGATTTCAGAACCTATTATACAGCCACGGTAGTCAAAACAGCCTGGTACTGGTACAACAACAGGCACACAGACCAATGAAACAGAATTGAGAACCCAGATATACATCCATCCATATATGAGCAGCTGATATTTGACAAAGGCCCAGTGTCAGTTAATTGGGGAAAAGATAGTCTTTTTAACAAACGGTGCTGGCATAACTGGATATCCATTTGCAAAAAAATGAAACAGGACCCATACCTCACACCATGCACAAAAACTAACTCCAAGTGGATCAAAGACCTAAACATAAAGACTAAAATGATAACGATCATGGAAGAAAAAATAGGGACAACGTTAGGAGCCCTAATACAAGGCATAAACAGAATACAAAACATTACCAAAAATGATGAAGAGAAACCAGATAACTGGGAGCTCCTAACAATCAAACACCTATGCTCATCTAAAGACTTCACCAAAAGAGTAAAAAGACCACCTACAGACTGGGAAAGAATTTTCAGCTATGACATCTCAGACCAGCGCCTGATCTCTAAAATCTATATGATTCTGTTAAAACTCAAACACAAAAAGACAAACAACCCAATCAAAAGGTGGGCAAAGGATACAAATACACACTTCACTAAAGAAGATATTCAGGCAGCTAACAGATACATGAGAAAATGCTCTCGATCATTAGCCATTAGAGAAATGCAAATTAAAACTACGATGAGATTCCATCTCACTCCAACAAGGCTGGCATTAATCCAAAAAACACAAAATAATAAATGTTGGAGAGGCTGTGGAGAGATTGGAACTCTTATACACTGCTGGTGGGAATGTCAAATGGTACAACCACTTTGGAAATCTATCTGGCGTTTTCTTAAAAAGTTAGAAATAGAACTACCATACAACCCAGAAATCCCACTCCTCGGAATACACCCTAGAGAAATAAGAGCCTTCACAAGAACAGATATATCCACACCCATGTTTATTGCAGCTCTGTTTACAATAGCAAAAAGCTGGAAGCAACCAAGGTGTCCATCAACGGATGAATGGTTAAATAAATTGTGGTATATTCACACAATGGAATACTACGCATCGATAAAGAACAGTGACGAATCTGTGAAACATTTCATAACATGGAGGAACCTGGAAGGCATTATGCTAAGCGAAATTAGTCAGAGGCAAAAGGACAAATATTGTATAAGACCACTATTATAAGATCTTGAGAAATAGTATAAACTGAGAAGAACGCATACCTTTGTGGTTATGAAAGGGGGAAGGAGGGTGGGTGGGAGAGGGTTATTTACTGATTAGTTAGTAGATAAGTACTACTTTAGGTGAAGGGAAGGACAATACTCAATACACGAAAGGTCAGCTCAACTGGACTGGACCAAAAGCAAAGAAGTTTCTGGGATAAACTGAATGCTTCAAAGCTCAGCGGAGCAAGGGCGGGGGTTTGGGGACTATGGCTTAAGGGGACTTCTAAGTCCATTGGCAAAATAATTCTATTATGAAAACATTCTGCATCCCACTTTGAAATGTGGCGTCTGGGGTCTTAAATGCTAACAAGCGGCCATCTAAGATGCATCAATTGGTCTCAACCCACCTGGATCAAAGAAAAATGAAGAACACCAAGGTCACACGACAACTAAGAGCCCAAGAGACAGAAGGGGCCACGTGAACCAGAGACCTACATCATCCTGAGACCAGAAGAACTACTTGGTGCCCGGCCACAATCGATGACTGCCCTGACAGGGAGCACAACAGAGAACCCCTGAGGGAGCAGGAGATCAGTGGGATGCAGACCCCAAATTCTCATAAAAAGACCAGACTTAATGGTTGGACTGAGACTAGAGGAATCCCGGCGGTCATGGTCCCCAAACCTTCTGTTGGCCCAGGACAGGAACCGTTCCCAAAGACAACTCATCAGACATGGAAGGGACTGGGCAATGGGTAGGAGAGAGATGCTGATGAAGAGTGAGCTACTTGTATCAGGTGGACACTTGAGACTGTGTTGGCATCTCCTGTCTGGAGGGGAGATGGGAGGGTAGAGAGGGTTAGAAACTGACAAAATTGTCATGAAAGGAGAGACTGGAAGAGCTGACTCATTAGGGTGAGAGTAAGTGGGAGTATGGAGTAATGTGTACATAAGCTTATATGTGACAGACTGACTTGATTTGTAAACATTCACTTAAAGCTCAATAAAAACTATTAAAAAAAAACTTAGAGCGGAACTAAATGAAATAGAAAACAGAAAAACAAATGAAAGAATTAACCAGACCAAAAGCTGGTTTTGGAAAAAAATCAACAGAGTTGATAAACCACTGGCCAAACTGACAAAAGAAAAACAGGAGAGGAAGCAAATAACCCGAATAAGAAATGTGAGGGGCGATATTACAACAGACCCAGATGAAATTAAAAGAATCATAACAGATTACTATGAAAAACTATGCTCAAACAAATTTGAAAACCTAGAAAAAATGGATGAATTCCTAGAAACACACTACCTACGTAAACTAACACACACTGAGGTAGAACAACTAAATAGACCCATAACAAAAGAGGACATTGAAAAGGTAATCAAAAAACTCCCAACAAAAAAAAGCCCTGATCTAGATAGCTTCACTGCAGAGTTCTACCAAACTTTCAGAGAAGAGTTAACACCACTACTATTAAAGGTATTTCAGAGCATAGAAAAGGGCGGAATACTACCAAACTCATTCTAGGAAGCCACCATATCCCTGATAACCAAAACCAAGTAAAGACACCACAAGAAAAGAAAATTATAGACCTATATCCCTCAGGAATGTAGATGCAAAAATCCTCAACAAAATTTTAGCCAATAGAATTCAACAACATATCAAAAAAATAATTCACCATCACCAGGTGGGATTCATACCAGGTATGCAGGGATGGTTCAACATTAGAAAAACAATTAATGTAATCCACCACATGAATAAAACAAAAGACAAGAATCACACGATTTTATCAATTGATGTAGAAAAGGCATTTGACAAAGTTCAACACTCATTCGTGATAAGAACTCTCAGCAAAATAGGAATCGAGGGAAAATTTCTCAACATAATGAAGGGCATTTATACAAAGCTAACAGCCAACATCACCCTAAATGGAGAAAGCCTGAAAACATCCCACTGAGATAGGGAACCAGACAAGGATGCCCTTTATCATCACTCTTATTCAACATTGCGCCGGAAGTCCCAGCCAGAGCAATTAGGCTAGATAAAGAAATAAAGGGCATCCAGACTGGCAAGGAAGAAGTCAAAGTACCTCTACTTGCAGACGACATGATCTTATACACAGAAAACCCTAAAGAATCCTCCAGAAAACTACTGAAACTAATAGAAGAGTTCAGCAGAGTATCGGAATACAAGATAAACATACAAAAATCAGTTGCATTCCCCTACACCAACAAAAAGAACATCGAAGAGGAAATCACCAAATCAATGCCATTTACAGTAGCCCCTAAGAAGATAAAATACTTAGGAATAAATCTTACCAGAGATGTAAAAGACTTATACAAAGAAAACTACAGTGCACTTCTGCAAGAAACGAAGAGAGACTTATACAAGTGGAAGAACATACCTTGCTCATGGATAGGAAGACATAACATTATAAAAATGTCTATTCTACTAACAGCGATCTATACATTTAATGCAATTCCAATCCAAATCCCAAGGACATTCTCTAATGAGATGGAGAAACAAATCATCAATTTCATATGGAAGGGAAAGAGGCCCCAGATAAATAAGGCATTACTGAAAAAGAAGAACAAAGTGGGAGGCCTTACTTTACCTGATTTTAGAACCTATTATACCGCCACAGTAGTCAAAACAGCCTGGTACTGGTACAACAACAGATACATGGGCCAATGGAACCGAATTGAGAATCCAGACATAAATCCATCCACTTATGAGCAGCTGATATTTGATGAAGGCACTAAAACAAGTTAAATGGGGAAAAGACAGTCTTTTTAACAAATGGTGCTGGCATAACTGGATAACCATCTGCAAAAAAATGAAACAAGACTCATACTTCACTCCATGCACAAAAACTAATTCAAAATGGATCAAAGACCTAAATATAAAATCTAAAATGATAACGATCATGGAAGAAAAAATAGGGACAACGTTAGGAACCCTAATACATGGCATAAACGGTATACAAAACAGTATAAAGAATACAGAAGAAAAACTAGATAACTGGGAGCTCCTAAAAATCAAACACCTAGCTCATCCAAAGACTTCACCAAAAGAGTAAGAAGACTACCTACAGACTGGAAAAAGTTTTTAGCTATGACATTTCTGATCAGCACCTGATCTCTAAAATCTACATAATACTGCAAAAACTCAACTACAAAAAGACAAATAACCCAATTAAAAAAGGGGCAAAAGATATGAACAGACACTTCACTAAAGAAGACATTCAGGTAGCTAACAGATATATGAGAAAATGTTCACGATCATTAGCTATTAGAGAAATGCAGATCAAAACTACAATGAGATTTCACCTCACTCCAACAAGGCTGGCATTAATCCAAAAAACACAAAATAATCAATGTTGGAGAGGCTGTGGAGAGATTTGAACACCTATACACTACTGGTGGGAATGTCAAATGGTACAACCACTTTGGAAATCGATTTGGCGCTTCCTTAAAAAGCTAGAAATACAACTACCATATGATCCAGTAATTCTGCTCCTTGGAATATATCCTAGAGAAATAAGAGCCTTTACACGAACAGATATATGCACACCCATGTTTACTGCAGCACTGTTTACAATAGCAAAAACATGGAAGCAACCAAGGTGCCCATCAACGGACAAATGGATAAATAAATTATGGTACATTCACACAATGGAATACCACGCATCAATAAAGAACAGTGAGGAATCTGTGAAACATTTCATAACATGGAGGAACCTGGAAGGCATTATGTTGAGTGAAATTAGTCAGTTGCAAAAGGACAAATATTGTATAAGACCACTATTAAAAGAACTTGAGAAATAGTTTAAACTGAGAAGAAAACATTCTTTCATGGTTATGAGAAGGGGGAGGAAGGCAGGGTGGGAGAGAGGCATTCACTAATTAGATAGTAGATAAGAACTACATTAGGTGAAGGGGAGGTCAGCACAATTGGACTAAACCAAAAGCAAAGACTTTTCCTGAATAAACTGAATGCTTTCAAGGCCAGCGTAGCAGGGACAGGGGTCTGGGGACCATGGTTTCAGGGGACATCTAAGTCAACTGGCATAATAAAATCTATTAAGAAAACATTCTGCATCCCACTTTGAAGAGTGGTGTCTGGGGCCTTAAATGCTAGCAAGCAGCCATCTAAGATGCATCAATGAGTCTCAACCCACCTGGATCAAAGGAGAAGAACACCAAGAGACAGAAAGGGCCACATGAACCAGAGACTACATCATCTTGAGACCAGAAGAACTAGATGGTGCCCAGCTACAACTAATGACTCCCCTGATAGGGAACACAATAGAGAACTCCTGAGGGAACAGGAGAGCAGTGGGATGCAGACTCCAAATTCCTATAAGACCAGACTTAATGGTCTGACTGAGACTAGAAGGACCCCAGTGGTCATGGGCCCCAGACCTCTGTTGGCCCAGGACAGGAACCATTCCCGAAGCCAACTCTTCGGACATGGATTGGACTGGAGAATGGGTTGGAGAGGGATGCTGGTGAGGGGTGAGCTTCTTGGATCATGTGGACACTTGAGACTATGTTGGCATCTCCTTCCTGGAGGGGAGATGAGAGGGTGGAGGGGGTTAGAAGCTGGCGAAATGGACACAAAAAGAGAGAGTGGAGAGAGAGAGTAATTGGGAGTATGTAGCAAGGTGTATATGGGTTTTTGTGTGAGAGACTGACTTGATTTGTAAACTTTCACTTAAAGCACAGTAAGAATTTAAAAAAAAAAAAGATGAATGGATCTCAAACTATGGTACATGCACACAATGGAATACTAAAGAACAATCAGGAACCTGTATCTAACAACATGGATGAATCTGGAGGGCGTTATGCTGAGTGAAATAAGTGAATCACGGAAGTACAGATACTGTATGGGACTACTATTATAAAAACTCATGAAAAGTTTACAAACAGAAATAATCTTTGATGGTTACAAGGGAGGAGTGGGGAGGAAAAAAACACTAACTGGACAATAGATAACCAGGAACTTCGGTGAAGGGTAAGACAGTATTCAATAATGGAGAAATCAGCGCAACTTGACCAAGGCAAAGTCACAGAAGCTTCACAGACAAAAATAAGCTCCCCGAGGAACCGAATTATTGGGCTCAAGGCTGGGGACCATGGTCTTGAGGGCGTCTAGCTCAATTAGCGTAACATACTTTAAAAAGAAAATGTTCTATAGCTTACTCTGGTGAGTAGTGTCTGGGGTCTTAAAAACTTGTAAGCGGCCATTTAAGATACGTCTACTGGTCCTACCCCTTCTGGAGCAAGAATGAAGAAAACTAAAGATACAAGGGAAAGATTAGTCCAAAGGACTAATGGACCACAACTACCACAGCCTCAACCAGACTGAGTCCAGCACAACTAGGTGGTGCCTGGCTACAAACACTGACTGCTCTGACAGGGATCACAATTGAAGGTTTCAGAAAGATCTGGAGAAAAATGTAGAGCAATATTCTAACTCATAAAAAAAAAAAGAGCAAATTTACTGGTCTGACAGAGACTGGAGAAACCTCGAGAGTATAGCCCCCG
Organism: Elephas maximus indicus; assembly: GCF_024166365.1. Lineage (NCBI taxonomy): Eukaryota > Metazoa > Chordata > Mammalia > Proboscidea > Elephantidae > Elephas > Elephas maximus. The sequence continues at coordinate 120,441,630 of NC_064826.1, forward strand.
GACACCCTTTTAACTCAATACTAAAGTCACTCCTGAGGTTGACCCTTCAGCCAAAGATCAGACAGGCCTATAAAACAAACAATAACACATGTAGCTCAACCACGTATACGGGACTAAACAGGCACACCAGTCCAGGGGCAAGGACAAGAAGGCAGCAGGGGACAGGAAAGCTGGGCAAATGGAAATGGGGAACCCACGGTTGAGAAGGAGAGAGTGTTGACACATCAAGGGGTTGGCAACCAATGTCACAGAACACTATGCATATTACTTGTTTAGTGAAAAACTGATTTGCTGTTAACTTTCATCTAAAGCACAATTTAAAAAAAAAATCAATTTTGAACTGCAGTGGTTGGTAAAAATCTTCAATTTCTTCATCTTTGGCTTTAGTAGTTGATGTATAAATTTGAATAATAGTCATATTAACTGGTCTTCCTTGTAGGTGAATGAGTATTATCCTATCACTGACAGCGATGTACTTCAGGATAGATCTTAAAATGTTCTTTTTGACGATGAATGCAATGCCATTCCTCTTCAATTTGCCATTCCCAGCATAGTAGACCATATGATTATCTGATTCAAAATGGCAAATACCAGTCCATTTCAGCTTACTAATGCCTAGGGTATCGATCTTTATGCATTCCATTTCATTTCTGATGACTTCCAATTTTCCTGGATTCATTCTTTGTACATTCCATGTTCTGATTATTAATGGATGTTTGCAGCTGTTTCTGCTCTTTTTGAGTCGTGCCACATCAATCCAAGTGTCCTTCATCAGGAACATGGATAAACCAACTGTGGTATATCCATCCAACTGAGTATTACTCAGTAATCAGAAGTAACAAACCATGGGTACACATGACAGCATGGACGACTCTCATGCATTATGCTGAGTAAAAGCAACCAGACTCAGGTTGTTGAATGGGAACCTAAGCTGCTGTGTAAACCTTTACTGAAAACACAATAAAATATTTAAAAAAAAAAAAAAAAAGAACCCACACTCAAAAATCTACAGACTCCATATCTGCATCTACTAGACATTCTGGAAAAGGCAGAATTACAGGGACAGAACCCTGGTCAGTGGTTGCCAGAGGCTGATAGAAGGAGAATTAGGAACAGAGCTGACTTCAAAGGGGTATGAAGGAATATTTTTTGAAGTAAACTTTTCTATCTTCATTGTAGTGGTGGTTACATGACTGTGTTCATCAAAATTCAGAGAACTATACACTAAAATGGGCGGATTTTACTCTATGTATATCGTAACAACTGAAAAAAAAAAAGAATGTAAAAAAACAATTTTCTAAAATGCCTGACTCTAGAACTTGTTTCTAAATTTATCTTGTTGGTTGTGCTTGAACCATCTGAACGGAGTTTTGACTTCTGATTCTGAATTGCAATAGCTCAGCTCTTCCCCTAAGCTTTGGGTCATCTACCAAATGTAGCTTCCTCCTGTTACTGACAGAAGTACTGAACCCACAGGGCTATAGGGAGAACGTGCACGCTGCTGACACCCATCTATTAAGTGATGTTTTCCAGTGCTGAAATCAGATAAGAAGCCATATAACTACACTACTATCTATATCACATTTCTCCACTATAGCCAAAGAGATAAAATGAAGGACTTGACTAAGGGCCTCATTACCTGGGCCACTCCCTCCTCCTGGCTGATTATCTATTCAAGTCTTTTTCCAGGGACTGATTTACATTCTCTGGCCTACAGTTTCTAGGACCCACCCTTTTTGTTCCTTAAAACAGAATTAAAATGTCTTTGGCACCTCTCCTATTTGCCAGGATTCATAAGAGATTATTAAAATAGGTTCTGCCATCAGAGTAAATCATCTTTTTTAAATCTCCTAGTTTTTTTTTTTTTTTATGATGTAATTCAACTGAGTCTAGCAATTTTACTCATGGAATCTTTTTTCTTTTGTGAATGAAAAAAATTATTCTTCTCTGTTGGGCTTCCAATCCTTCTAATCATCTTTGTTGTACTTTTTTCAGACTGATGACCATTCTCCCGTCAATATTTCAGTATCTTATACACAAGCAGTGAGGCCATCCTGTCCTTGGTCATCTCTTTGCTTAAAACACAGTTCAGTGGCTTTTTAAAAAGGCCTCTCTTTCCTTAGCATTTTCCCAGAAGTCTTCCTGATACCATTCTCTGAAGAAAAGCAGATAAAATACTGGCTCTGCTATTTACCTCAAGCAGCTATTTAAGCCCTCTGCTCCTCAATTTTTTTGTTAGGTAAAAAGGGAATATTACCACCCACTGCATGGTTAACAACTAAGGATTAAAGTTGATGTATAGTAAGTGCCCTGTTCAGTGTCTGGCCATAGAGGCACTTAATACTTTTATCATATTGTATTATGTTCATACTTGATAATGTTCTTCCCTTCTTTTTGTACCTGACCTTCTAAACTTTGAGCTCTTTAGTGTTTACTGTCAACACCACTTTTTTTTTTTTTTTTTAATTTAATTTTCCCTTCTTCCTCTTTACTTCTTGCTAGGACAAGAGCAACTGTTTCTCCGTCTCCCTCTAATCTATTCTGCGTGTAATAACAAATCATCTTTACATAACAAAATAACTTGCCACTTCTTACTTCAGTTCCTCCAATGGCTTCCAATGCATTTGGAATAAAGTCCTTTTCCCTTAGTGGGGCTGGGCAGGAGCTGGTGGCTGGCAGCTCTTCACCGCATTAATTGTGCATCAGCTCTATCAGCCTGCCTTCACTACCTTGGACACAGAAAGCTCTTTCCTGCCCCGCCCCACTGGTTCCCAGTGTTTGCCTACTTGACCTGTAGGTCGCCACTTAAATGTCAAATCCTCAGAGAAGCCTATGCTGACTAACTGGACACCCAGTCAGCCCGTCCCCAGAGTTTTGTCCACTCCTCCATGGCACCACACACTCGAGCGACGGCACCACACACTCAAGCGACTGCGCCACAATGGCACCTGCTTCTGCCAGTGCCTGTGCTATGCCTGCCCATGAAAGGCACTCACATATTTGTTAGGTGGGAGCTCAAAAAGTTGGTGAGATGCCCCTCAGACACACCAACAGAGGGCACTTAGGGTTACATATGTACAGAAATATTTATTTACAAGAATGCTCATCACAGCATTACTTAAAACAATAAAAAATGAGAATCCTAAAGTCTAAAACTAAGGCAATGTCTATTTTATAAAACAATAATGGACATTTCCATTAAAGTTAATAAAAATTAATATTTTAACAGAGTACGAAATGACATGAGAAAATAATGCGATAAATAAAAAGAAATGGATATAAAACCATGTATGTATCACCCCAGTTTCCTTTAAAAAAGATGAAAAAAGAAGTGCTGGTGAATGTTTTTATATGTACATTTTCACCACAATAAAAAGAAAGAAAAAGCCATCTGTGTGCATGCTGGTTCACTACAGAAAGGTCTGGAAGAAAATATTCTCAAACGATACTATCTTAAATAATGTAATGAAAATCTCTCCACTCAAAAGTTTTTTTCCTGTGTTCTGTAAATTTTTTATATTTTCATAATCAGAAAAAAAACAATAAATGTTCTATATAATGAAGAGATATCAGTTCTAAGTAAGACTGATGTGACTACAGATCCATCAGGAGAACATGTGATCAGAAATTCAGATGCCATGGGAAAAGCCAAGAATATTCCCTTCGCTCTCAGCACTGCAGAGACAGCCACACCAGGGCCAAATACGGGAGCCTTCAATCTTACCTGGTTATTGACAACCACATGCACAGTGCCGTGCGTCGTATAGGACGGCAGGTCACTCAGGTGGAAGGTCTCGTACACAATGCCCTGACCAGCAAACGCAGCATCTCCATGCAGAAGGATGGACATGACCTGAAGACACACAGATAAGACCCTCCTCACCACCAAATCCCACAAAGATAGTGGAAATAAATTCAAAACCTGTGTTCTAAAAGTTCTGAAATAATTTCAAACATAGAATAAAGTTACAAAAGGGTACAAAAAATGCCAGTATGCCCTTCACCTATCTTCCTCAACTGTTCACATGCTACTGTATTTACTTCCTGTCTGTACACCTCCACTGTCATGCATCTTTTTTTTGTACTGTCTGAAAGCACACTGCAGACAGGAGGTCCCTATCCCTTGTATGGTTGCCACGTTCTTTGCAAAAGACATCACTAAAATGCATGCTTTCCTTCCTCTCTTAATGCCACCCTTCTAGTCTGGGCTCCATTTGCTCCTGAGAGCAGTTTCTGTCCTCCAATTCTTGAAGCATAATAGTAGATTCATTTTTAGTTACAGAACCAGGTACGCTAATACTTGGTTCCACCGCTAATGAAAAGCCTGACCTCTGTCTGGAACCAGCCTTACTCTTCTCCCCAGAGGAGCTGGCCTCTTCCTGCTCTTCCCCACTCTCCCCTCTCCGTCCTTGCTCCTATCTTTCAACTCCACAGAATGTCCTTTCTTTCTCTCCTACCTAAATCCTACCATTTCTACCTCTTTTCTCATTGAGTATGAGAACTACCATCTTTGAAAAGGGAGTTGATGGCCTTTTAATTCTCCTCCTTTATAACTCCAGCCTGAATCTATATATATATATTCCTCTTCTGAAGTTCTTTACCAGTTAACTTAGCAGTTTTATATCACATTGTTGTATGTTCTATTAGCTTCTTTACATATTATCTTATTTCTACATCCTTGAGAGCAAGGTCAACGCAGCCTATTTCTTATTTTCCCCAGGTGCACACGGTACACACTTAGCAAATACGTGATTTTTTGATTGCTTGGTTTTAGGTCATCGTTAATAAGAATGATACATTGGGATATTTGTCATCTTGAGATTAAATAAGAGGAAATGGTTACAATCAATTGAGGATATCTGGACACAAACTGGCTGGAAAATCAGCATTCAATTAATGTGTAAATCCTGAAAAAGAACTGCAGGGTTTTGAAGAGTCAGTCTCATTTTGCCAGGAGAGACAGTGTGGCCTGGCCACTGTCACACATGGTAAATGCCGGAATCAGGCACAGCCAGAGCTTCGAGTTCATTTTTCTGCATTTCTAAACTGTGTCACGAACTTATTTCCCTGATAACGAGACTTTCTTCTCACACATTTGTCAGCTGGACATTTCTCCTTCAAGCTTGCTTACAATTCTCCTTACTAAGATTTTCTCCTCCTTTGCAATAAAAATGCTTCTTTATTCATTAGTGGAAACCCCAGTGGCTTAGTGGTTAAGTGCTATGGCTGCTAAAAAAAGGTCAGCAGTTCCACTCTACCAGGCACTTCTCGGAAATTTTACGGGGCAGTTCTACTCTGTCCCATAGGGTCACTATGAATTGGAATTGACTAGATGGCAACAGGTTTGAGTTTTTGGTTTTATCCATTAGTAGTATTTGTGTAAGACCAGTTTTTCCACAGACGTGATTAAAACTCCCTATTTTCAGTGGCTATGACTTTGGTAGATGGCATATTTATAAGTGGGACTAATTTGCTGTTTGCTATTCTTGTAAAGCTGGGTTAGGATACTTCTTTAAATCCCAGAGATGTGAAGCCTAAGACATGTCAAGGGGCTTCACAACACTGCCAGCAAGTGGAGACTCCATCCTGTTTAGGAGGCTGGGAGGAACTGCTTCATTCAGAGGCTGTGTCCTCATGGGCCTTGCCCAGTGGCCCTCACCTTTTTCCCTTCAGTGTCCCCACAGTAAAACTGCTCAGCTTTGGTCTTGCCCATCACCACAGGGTCGGCAGCCTCGAGGTGGGAAGGGTTGGCCACGAGGGACAGAGTGATATTCCTGTCTGTCACGCGGTTAATCCTCCGATGATACATGCCCAAGTGATACTTCACATCTCCAGAGCCCTGAAAGTACAAACAGTGCATCTTTACACTGGAAAGGAAGGAAAAGTCACATTGTCACTAAAGGCAAGAGCTATGAGTGTATTTCTTCACACAGATCCTTTGTATTTTACTTCTATTCTCAGAACCCCCTATTCCTTGAAAGAATGGGAAAGCCTCCTCTCCAGGACAATTCTGACCAGGGCACAGGGAAAAGGTCTCTAAGCAGATAGGTATCTACTTGCCTCCCAGCAGGGTATTACTATGAACGCCCCGTCCCCCCATCACAATACAGGTCCTGAAGTGGTCAGCCACTGGCCACTTTCTTTGATTCCCAGATTCTCTTAAACAGGAGGGGAAACTAAAATGGTATGGAGGATCCCAGCCCTAACAGTCTTTTCCCAAGAAACAGATGGAGCCAGGGAGGTTTCGTCTAGGCACGGAATATTCATACACTCAAGCCCAGACAATCTGTGCCAGGCAGGAAAACAATGATCAGGGTTAAAGCTCTGCTGGAATTGTCTCCAGAGAAACACAGGTGACTCACCTCATCAGCCGCCTCCAGCTTTGAATCAAACTGACAGAAGATCTGCTCTAGCTCCTTCCTGATGACGTTTGCAAGCACGTTCAGCCGCCCTCTGTGGCACATGGGGCAGGTGAGTGCTTGCCTGAGGCTCGCTGGGGCCAGCCCCCCGTGAACCCGTCCCCATTCAGAGCTCACAGCTAGCCAGCCTCCAGCCTTCCTACCTCTGCTCCCCTCACCTGCTGTGCACAGCACCTTTGCAGTGTGCAATCTAAGGAGAACTGAGACCCAGGGCTGGTAGCAGACACCGGGCTCACACTCCCAGGTACCTAGATGAAGTTTGCACAGCGGGGCGGGCAGAGGGGCAGCTGCACAGAACCACAGGGCCGCCCACTGGCATGTGCTGCGTGGTCTGGCCTCACTCATGCATGCTTTTCTTGACTTCTGGGCTATTGTCAAGGAGAGCGACATTCCCACAGGTTAGCGATCTCCCTTCTGCTGTGGTCCCTGACAAAGGTATTTTTGGTTTACTTTTTATAAAAATATAACCCAAGGCCAGGATGACGTGTCTAAAACACGTGCCCTTGGATATGACAGTGACTCTCCAAACTGAGAAAAAGCTACTCGAAACAGGGATAATGGTTATCCTGAATTAGAGACAAGAACTCCTGGAGAATAAGACACCCTTATACCAGAATGGGAGTCCTCCTTCAGGCACACTGACTGAGCTTTAAACCAGAAGGGCTACTTATGACCCAGTAACTTAAATGCATGCAAGGTTACACAGGGATGGGGCAGGAAACCAAGTTGCTTTCTGTGCCCAATAGGCAATGGTGAGAGAAACAGACTGACAGGGGAAGGGGTCAGGCAAGAGGGCCCCAGCTGCTGCAGAACCGTCCCTGACAGTTACCTGTGTGGCATGCCCATAATCACATAATCAACTCCATTCTCACTCGACTTGTCAATGATAGTCTTCAGGGCAGGAATCAACACCTCACAGCCTTCCAAACCAAAGCGCTTCTCAGAGGACCACTTCCTCTGAAGGAACTCCTCAAACCTGGAAGGAGAGCCCAAGGAATCACGAAGGCAATTTTATAGGGACCAAATCCCAAAGTCAGACTTTCCAAAACAACAAAATCCAGTCCAACTGCTGTTGAGTCAACTCATAGTGACCCCATGTGTGCCAGAGTAGAACAGTGCTCCATAGGGTTTTCAATGGCTGACTTTTAAGAAGTAGGTTGTCAGGTCTTTCTTCTGAAGTGCCTCTAGGTGGACTTGAACCTCCAACCTTTTGGTTAGCAGGTGAGCATATTAATCATTTGCACCACCCAGTGACTTCCAAATGACAAAAGTATAAAAAGGTCAGGCAGAGGGGCTCTCCTTTCACAGGTGAGACTGTGTGCCACATCCCAGGTTCATCCTCCCAAAAGGGAGGCTACTAAGGCCACACCGTGGAATGACAGGCCACGCTGCAGGGCTTAAGTGTTCACACATCCGGGACTATGTCTTTCCTGGAAGGCTCATGTTTTGGAAATCCAGGTCCAAGGTGCAGCCTCCCACAGGTCAGACAGATACCTGGTGGACCGCACGAGCCTGGCCAGCAGAGTTCGTTTCTCCTCGTTCGTGAACTGCATGATTCCAGGAGTCTCAAACTTCTGCCTGATCCACTGGCACTGCTCCAGGTCATTGATAAACATAAACTCCACTCCAATATGCTGACAATAGGCCATCTATTTCACAAAGACATATGCGGTGAAGAGGATTTTTAGTTAGACCTGGCTGAATGCAAAAAACGTTGACTACCCATTTAGCTAGAAGGGAGGAGAGGAACAGTCAAGTGGTTTCCTTTTAAGATACACCAAGACCCAGGTGTAACCCAAAGGAGCAAAGTGGTGTCAGCACCAGGCCCAGACACCTTCTCTCACTCCAAACTTGGCCATGATATGCTTTCTTCGGCGACCAGGTTACATGTACACAGATCCAGGATGACAATAACGGACAGCAAGGACTTCTACGCCTCCTTCAGGGGCCAAGCCAAAGAACAACTTCCCCGACTCCACTCCTTTACTCTCGGCAGGGAGAGCACACGGCATCAGCTTTGGGATCTGGGTAGTTTCCCGAGAAAGGCATGATATCCCTAGCAAAGTGGTTTCCCTGACCTTAAGGTCAGGCTTGTGCCCAGAACCCATGAGAAACAAAGGCCCACACCATGCTGGTGGAGAACACAGCTAAATGATCATTTTAACTAGAGTTTGCAGGTTTTAAAAATTTTAAGCTCTACTTTGTAATAACTCCTCTTAGGAACTATAGGGTCCTAAAGAAGCATAACTTGACACATTACAAAAGACAGGTCCTGAATACACCAGGCCTCCCACACCACTGTGTACCTAACACTGTGCCAAAACCTCAGGAAAGGTGGTCAGCATGCTAGTCGAGCTCCGAACAGGGCAGGAGACCAAGGGAGAGTCAGGGTTCATGGGAAAGAAAATTGAGAGAGGAAAAGAAAAGGAAGAAAAGGGAAAGATTCCATCATCAAAAGAAAGATGTATGCCCAGGAACCAGCACTCTCTAGAAACCCTGATGGCCCTCCTTGGAGTCCAAGGCCCTTGCTAAGGCCCTGGCTTGACATGAAAGCCAGAGTGGCCAATGCTTACCTTCCCTCCCCAACTGCTACAGCTATTTAGGGGTATCAGAATGAGGATCTTAAAACAAACACTGAAGAAGGAAATGGGCCCTGAATGTGAAACACCAATAAGACTAAAGGCCAGTAGGGACATTTTACAGACCTCAGGAACATTCTTTCAAATGTCTTAAGAGCAGCCACCATTTATTTACAGAATGCCAGGTTTCTATTCACTATCTTACTTAGTTTTCACAACGATAGGGAAAATTGGTTGGCACAGATCAGTTAAATGATTTGCCCAAAATCACAGTGGCAGGGTCAGGATTTGAACTTAGGCCATGTTCTCTACTTTCTCCCTATCTTCCAAAGAAAGAATGGACTATCATTACACAATTTGTTCCATGATTATGACACAAAGTACAATGTGCCTGAACTAGAAATAATAGCTGTGAGGTGTGGAATCACTTTGCAGAAAGCCATTTGGCCTTTGATCTTGGTTCCTGCAAACTGGACCACACCTGAAACAAATGAGTGGGGGCTGACCAGACCATGAGGGACCACACGGGGGCCCAACACTGGCTGTGCTTCAGGAGGCATGATATAGCTTATCACAGACACATCATGGTGAGACCAGTAAAGGCCTTGGAAGATTCAAGGAGCTTCCTGGTCGGTGATCACGCACGGGAGAGGGTCACACGTCCCTCTTTGAGACATGGGAGCTTCACGCTGTGACCCCTCCCAGACCTCACCCTATGTGTCTCCTCGTTTGTATCCTCTCTGGTTGTAATAAATCTGTAGTAAGTATGGTATACTCTCCATGAATTCTGTGGGCCATTCCAGCAAATTATCGGACCCAAAGGAGCAAGGGGAGTTGGCTGGACTGAAGTAGAAGGAAACATGTGGAGTGGGATTTGTTATCTACCACACAACCTGGCATCAGAAGTGGGTGATCTTAGTCTCCCTGGACTAGTATGCAGAATTGGGATAGTCGGCAGGATTCACTAGCATGGACCCTGACTGCGTAACAGCAAACCACAGCACTCTAGGTATCATCCTATTCAAGAGAATGAAATCTTGTCTAGAGAAAATGAAACTGGGAGAGATTCTGGTATAAGGCACTTTTATTAACCCCAAAGCATATTTTCCTAGTGAATATCTAACACGATAGAACTGGAACTTCACAGTCGGATTTTCAAGAACTTCGGGAATGGTATGCCATCAGTCACCTTCCCTGACTTCAAAGCCAGTGTAAGTTCACCACCCCTACTTAACCTTGACAGATGTCTGGGGCTCAGAGAGCATTAAATCCCACTAATCAGCAGAAGAAAGTATACTTCTGCAAACACATTTGAGAGGAGGTGGCCCAGCCAGAGTGGTTGTGAGTAATAACCCTCTTCATCAGCTTAAAAAAAGACATGGTTTCCCTCAGGGGTCAAGGTCTGAACTGCAAATCAGAGCAGAGTGATGCTCTAATGCAGCCTGGTTATTTTTTTAATATAACTTATGCTATTTTTGTTGTTTTTGATAACATACACAGTGGAATATATACCAATTCAACAATTTAGTGACACTGATTACATCCTTTGAGTTGTACAACCATCCTCACCCTCCTTTTCCAAGTTGTTCCTCCTCCATTTACATAAACTTGCTGTCCCGCTAAGACTCCTATCTAATCTCTCAGTTTGATCCTATAGAGACAGATCTTAAAAGAGCACAATGCTCAAGGCAGACATTCCTTATTAGTTAAGCTGAACTACTGTTTGGTTTTAAGGCGGCTTCGGGGGATGTTTTCAGTTTAAGGTTTAAAGATTATCTCAGGGCAATAACTTCAGGGGCTCATCTACCCTTCCTGGCTCTAGAAAGTCTGAAGTCCATCAGAATTTAAAATTCTGTTCTTCATTTTGGCCCTATTGATCAGTATTCTGCTACAGAATCCTTGATCAAAATGTTCAGTAATTGACACCATTCAGTTCTTATGGTCTCAAGGCAAAGGAGGCCGTTGTTCATGAGGCAATTAACCACACATTCATTTCCTCCTCTTATTCCTGACTCTCCTTCTTCCTCTGTTGCTCCAGACAAATAGAGACCAACTGTTGAGCCTTGGATGATCACTTGCAAGCTTTTAAGACCCCAGGCAATACAAAAGGAACTAGAAGGCCAATTAACTGGGTTGTCCTGTGAAACCATGACCTGAAATCTCCAAACCAAGAAACCAAATCCCATAAGGTATTCGGTTGTACTTACGTAGCCTTAACAGCTACTCTGTTTTTTTGTCATTGTTGAAATATATCGATTGCACAACTTCTGCCAATTCAACTTTTCACATGTGTACAGCTTACTGACAGCAATTAGATTAATTGGCTGTGCAACCCTGCCCTTAATCCATATGAGTTTTCTGACACCCTAAACCAAAACTCAGTACTCCATAAGCAGTAACACCCCCCGACCCCTTTTTGATGGCTGATTTACTGGAAGCAGACCACCAGGCCTTTCTTCTGAGATGACTCTGAGTGGGCCTGAACCTCCAACCTTCTGGTTAGCAGCCAAGTGCTTTAACTGTTTGCACCACCCAGGGACTCCAAGTTAACCACAGGGGACATTAATGCCTGCCCCCACCTTTAATTCTGCTCTCCAGGAAGAAAAGGCGAACTTGAGAGGAAAAGGGGACACTGCTATGGAAAAGGTATTTCCCAGGGAAGGCTTTCTAATTAGAGAGGCATGCTTAACTATGAGCTGCTGAGCTCCCCACTGAAGATTCGTTTGGGTTAATAAGCAAGCACTCCTTTGAAGTTCCGGAGGTGCTACTGCTGTGAGCCATCTCTTAGTGCCGACTGGTTTACCCAGACCACTCTCCTAACATTTATCTGAAATAAAGTGAGGGAGTGGGGTGGGAAATAGGAGCATTAGGGCAGGAACTTGACACAAGAAAGAGAAGTAAGTTTGGGGTAGGGCCATTTGGAAAAGGATCAGTCAAATGGGGTGCCATTTGTGGGGTACAGAAAACATAAGAGCTTCTAGATTATCATCTGACAGAATTTCACTGTAAACCATATATGCAATTAAAAATTTTCTTGAAGAAACAGGTAAAATTAATTTTTATATTTTACTTGACTCATTGTATCTAAAACATTACCATTAAACAAACCGAACTCGTTGCTGTCAAGTTGATTCTGACTCACAGTGACCCTCTCAGACAGAGCAGAGCTGCCCCATAGGGTTTCCAAGGAGCGGCTGATGAATACGAACTGCTGGCCACTTGGTGAGCAGCCGAGCTATTAACTACTGCACCACCAGGGCTCCCTTCCATTACACCATCATTATAACATGTAATTAATATTTTTTTAAAAATTGAAATGTTTTACATTCTTTTTTTTTTTTCGGTACTGTCTTTGAAATCTGGTGTGCATTTTATACTAGTCTCAATTTAGACTAGCCATACTTTCACTGCTCACAGTCACACGTGGCTAGTGGCTGTCATGCTGGACAGTATAGACCTAGAGGTTATGGTCAAGAGTGGTACTGCTGGAGTGCAAGTAAAGGAGCTGGGAAGGATCCAAAGGTCAGTTTATCTAAGACTAATCCTAACCACAACCTTCCTAATGCTGAAAGAGACCAACAAAGCTGTCACTTAGATCGTCAGATTTCCACCTCTCTCTCCCCATCAGCCTGGAAGCGATAAAGACAAAGTAGGGAAGCAGCTGTAAGTAGACGCTGAGAATACTGCAGGATGCTTGTCACATATTATAGAAAATGTCACTACTAGATACTCAGAAGGATTTTATGCCACTCTGCAGTCAAAGGTAGAAGGACCAACATGAGAATTTAAAATTAAATCTCACTTCCTAGAGCCACGGCTCTCCACCTTGGCTACACAGTGAAACCACGGGGGCCAGGGCATGAACCTGAGGTTCTGATTTAGTTCATCTAGGCTGTGGCCTGGGCCCTGGGATTGCTGGAAGCTCCCAGGTGATTCTAATGTGTAGCCTAGGTAGAGAACAAGTGCAGGACCCTGCTACTCAGTGTGGTCCAAACTGGGAGCCTGTTAGAAAAGCCGGGTTCCACCTGTGATTCAGATCTGCACCTTATCCAGGATGCCCAGGTGGTTTGCACACACATTAAATTCCGAGAAGCTCCGCTCTAGATCGTGCAGTGCATCTCAACTTCAATTCTTAAGCTCTGAATGTCATCGGCAGCAGTAAGTAGTAAGAAACAAACACGTGGCATGGACCATCTCACTAAATCTAGTCCAGCCCTGTGATCCTGAGCAGGTTTCAGCCAAGCTTCCAGACTAAGATAGGCTAGGATTAAAGGTCTGGCAACCTACCTCTGCAAATCAGCCAATGAAAACCCTATGGATCACAATGGTCCCACTGGTCCCACTGGCAACAGATCACGGGGATGGCACAGGACAGGCAGTGTTTTGGTTCATTGTGCATGGGGCTGCCATGAGTTGAAGGTCGACTCAATGGCACCTAACAATAACCCATATGAAATGGGTGTTGTAGTTAACCTTCCTTGTACAGATGAAGAATTGGCTGTTCAGAGGTTAAGTAACTTGTCCAAGGTTGGTAAGGACTTGAACCCAGGCAGTTTAATCCCAGAGCCTACATTCCTAACCAGTATGCTATAATTTGTGTGAATGAACGCCCCTGGCAGGCTTAGTATTAACATAATAACCAGATAGGAGGAGGAAAAAAGACGAATAAAACAGAAGGACGAGACAAGCAGAAGAGGAGAGGGAGAATGAGGAAGAAAGGTAGGCCACTAGTAGTCTTTAGAACCAGTATGCCTGGGGAGAGTGTCCTTGGCTCAAGACAGGACTTATTCTTCAGGGAACCCTCACACAACTGAAATAAACTCTCACTGGCTTTGAATGCAGATTCCCTCCACCTCCCCCCAGCCCCGCCCCCAACCCACCCCGCCCCGCCCCCATAGCTGATCTCAGAAACATGGATTTCTATCTGCAGCCTACAAAATAGGAAAAAAGTTCCCTTTTCCTTAAAATTTTTAAAAATACAAAACAAAGAAAAACAATTAGTCTTGAAGTCATACTGCCAACCCAGCCTCTTGGCAGGGACATCTGATTTGTTTTGGAACCTGACCTGTATTGTCTTACCTCCAGCCGACGAATGATTTCCCGAAGCGGAAGGGCAGACTCCTTTCCCCCAATGAAGGTTGTGGTGGGCAAGTGGAAGACTTTGTCGAGATCAGATTCATGCAGTCCATAAAACCCTGCAGGATTATTGTGGGTGGGACAAGCCAGATGAGAGATGTCTTTGTAAAACATGGGACAGTCATATAGGGGCCAACATTTCATGGAAAGGAGAAGGAACTTCCCAGGGGAGAAAAATGAGAAGAAAAAAAAGTCACATAATAAAACCCAACTCATCTAAATGAAAAATAAATAGTAATATTTTATAGCCAGAAACACAAACTTTAAGAATAGCAGCTGATTAACATTCCTGGCTGCCACAGGTAAACCAGAATAAGACTCATATTATGCATATGACTTTTTTCAGCCCAGTGTACAAATCACACACAATTTAAAGACATTTATTTCAAGGTCCTGAGGACACAAACCCATGTTGAAGGTAGAAAGAGAGAGCCACAAAAAGGCACTAGGTAAGTCAATCTAACAGAAAGTGAAAATGGTTAAGGAGGGAAATTAAAGTAAAAAAGGAGGAAGTGCTACAGGAATTTAGCAAATTATTTAGGTATCACATGACAATAACGTATGTACGCAGTAAATAACAAAAAGCTGGGGAGAGGCAGGAGAGAGAAAGCCATCACCAAGAAACCAGCAGTAAGTGGTCCATGGCAGGATGAAAGTAGAACAATAGGGCAGTACATACAGCCACTCCCATCCTCTGGCTAAGGACGGCTTTCTTCTCCTGAAAACACCCCAACCTGCACCTTCTAAGCCCATCTTACAGAGTAGTCCACAGTCACTAATCTCACTTCCCTCCCCCAAATCCAATCACTTAAATATTTAGGAACCCTGACTATGTGCAAGGTGCTTTCTTGCCTGGAAGTATATTTCAAACGAATTTTTAAAAATGGTGGGAGGGCTCTTCCTTTGGCATTATATGGTTGTTCTCATATTGTAATAATTATCAGAGGGGAAGAGAGACGTGGAGAAAAGTGCTCCTCATGGTGCTCACAGTTCCATTCATGGTTTGCCCATCTACCCTGAGATAATGCTGGAATAAGGCAAAGGGGGCAGCTCAAGGACTCATTGGCACCTGAATACTTTATACCAGTATTTCCTCAGACTCCATGAATGAAAGCCAGTCTCTAAAGTTACCTGCATATGACTGTATGGGTGAAATTGTTCTGTTTTCAAATTAAATGTAAGTAAGAGCAACTGTGAGACATAAGGTCCAGGGATTGGATTATAGCAGTCGTTTGCAAACACAACCATTTACCCAAACTGCTTAGTATGTGAAAATTCCTATTTCCAACCCACAACCCCAATAATCTTGACTCACTTGGCCTTGGGTGGGGCCCAAGAACCTCCCCAAATGATTCTGTTTCAAGCCAGGTTTGGGAACAACTGTTTCATTTACATAATGCCTTAGGACAATTTTTAAACTTTTAAAAGCAAACTCTATGTTTTAAGCTCTTTTTGTTTTATTAAAAAAAAAGTAAATTTGGCTTTTTCCCTCAAGTAATTTGTATGTCAAAAAAGGGAATGGTGATGGTAGCAATGGCTTAGTTAGGCCTGCCCCCACCCCATTTCTTTCTGTGAATCGATCAAAAATGAGGGCCTGGCAGTCACCCAGAACAGGTGAAGCAGACCGCCCTGGCCACTCAGAGCCCCGCTTCACTGGCAACCACCCTGCATTGTTTACGGGAGAAAAACGAAATCATTTTGTGGGAAATTCTTCCTAGCTGAAAAAAACACTTGGGCCAGGGCCAGGTCAGAGAGACCAGCATATTCAATAATACACATTTTGTCAAGAAGACATCTTGACTGTTATAGAGTCAAGAATATCCCAAGGTGAGAACTGTGTATTTGAATTTTTTCATTGTGATGAATCCTGAGAACTAGTGGCATTAGAGGCTTATGTTCTAGATACCCCACCAAAACCAAACCCACTGCCATTGAGTCGATTCCGGCTCATAGCGACCCTATAGGACAGAGTAGAACTGCCCTGTAGAGTTTCCAAAGAGCACCGGGGGGATTCGAACTGCCGACCTCTCGGTTAACAGCCGTAGCACTTAACCACTACGCCACCAGGGTTTCCAGGCAACTCTAATAAATACCCTGTCCTCATTGTATGTTCTTCACTTGCACTACCCTGAAATTATCATTACTTGCGGTTGGACTGATGAATCTTAGAGCTGCTGGTTCCTACTTCTAAGTTCTTCAGTTGCTTGAAAAATTAAATCTAGAGACTTCTGCTTCTGAAGAGATGGAGTAGATATATCCCTATTCTTGCTAACAAGTAAAAATCCTGGACGTTATATATAAAACAAGCATAAGACTCTCAAAAATGGAGAGAAGAAATCAGACTAGGGACCCTAGGACCCAAGGAATGACACAGGGGTGAGCTCCCTGGGTTTTCTTTTTGCTTCTTACATCCCAGACTTGGAGCTGAGGAAGTTGGCAGCCTGGAAACCCCAACTACCGTATTTTTTGCACAAATAATGCATGTCTTCTATGTCTGTTTGCCAACTGCTCCCTCCCCCCAGCAAGGTATGTTTGTAAGCATTATACTTTTTTTTTTTTACAGCAATGGATTTGCTCATTATTCTGGCAGTCCGTGGTATATTCAATATTCTTCACCAACATCATGATTCAAGGGCATCAATTCTATGCTCTTCCTTATTCACTGTCCAGCTTTTGCATGCATATGAACCTGTTGCCGACGAATCGATTCCAACTCATAGTGACCCTATAAGACAGAGTAGAACTGCCCCATAGCCAAGGAGTGGCTGATGATTTGAACTGCTGACCTTTTGGTTAGCAGCTGAGCTCTTAACCACTGCACCACCAGGGGTCTTTGCATACATACAACGCAACGGAAAACACCCTGGCTTGGGTCATGCGTACTTTAGTCCTCAGAGTGAAGTCTTTGCCTTTTTAACACTTTAAAGTGGTCTTTTGCAGGTTTGCCCAATTCAATGCATCGTTTGATGTCTTAACTGCTGTTTCCATGGGCATTAACTGTGGATCCAAGTAAAATGAAATCCTTGAAAACTTCAATATTTTCTCCATTTATCATGATGTTGCTTATTGGTCCAATTGTGATGATGTTTGTTCCCTTTATGTTGAGGTGTAATCCATACTGAAGGCTGTGGTCTTTGATCTTCATCAGCAAGTACTTCAAGTCCTCTTCACTTTCAGCAAGCAATGTTATGTCACCTGCATATCACAGGTTAACTACATACATATACATGTAAAATTAGACATACATGTATGTATGTAGACATGTGTATAAATATGTACATGTGAGTATACGTGTATATACAGGTGTATGCATATATATATACACGCGACTGTATGCACACATATTCAGATATGTAATAAAGCACAGAGGGGGCACAGAAACGGATCCTTCTTAGACATAACCAAATACTTCACAGGATTGGTTTCCTGGGTTTGAAGGATTAGGACCATAGTCTTGTGGGATATCTCAGTCAACTGGCATAATATAGTTTATAAAGTTTATATCCTACACCCTAGTTTGGTGAGTCGTGTTTGGGGTATAAAAAGCTTGGGAACAGGCATCTAAACTATAGGTCTCTACTCATCCAGAGCAAAAAAAGGAAGCAGAAGAAACTAGTCTACAAGACTAACAGCCTACACGAACCACGGCCTCATCTACCCTGAGACCAGAAGAACTAGATGGTGTCTGACTACCACTACCACTATCACCTTTCTGATCAAGGTCACGAAAGATGGACCTGATTGAATGGGAGAAAAATGTGGAACAGAACCTCAAATTCCTAAAAATCAATCAAACCAGCACACACACACAAACAGATCTACTGGACTCGTTGAGACTGGAGGACTCCCTGAGACGAACCCGAGGTCACCTTTTAGCTAAATAACAACTGGCTCAAAAAATAATGAGTTATCATCCGTAAGTACTGTGCTTTTTTGAAAAATCACCTGTATGAGACCAAATGGTCAACAATTACTCTGAAACAAAAACGAGACTGTAGGGGATATGGAGATGGAACACCAGAACAGAAATACTGAGAACGTTCACGCATTGTGAAGAATGTAATCAATGTCATTGAACAGTTTGTGTAGAAATTGTTGAATGGGAACCTAAACTGCTGTGTAAACCTTTGCCAAAACACAATATTACTTTGAAAAATTAAAAAAATTTTCAGTGTAACCCACTATATTAACAAGTTAAAGATTATACGATCATATTAATTGATGCACAAAAAGGTATTTGACAAAATTCAATAGCCATTCATGACAAAAAATCATCAGAAAAAGAACAGAAGGAAACTTCCTCACCCTAATAAAGAGCATTGACAAAAAAATTTACAGCTAACATTCTATTCAATGGTAAGAGACTCAACGCTTTCATCCTAAGGTTGGGAACCTGGCAAAGATGTCCATTCTCACTGCTCTTATTCAACATACTCCTGAAAGTCCTAGACAGTACAGTAAGGCAAGAATATAAAGTAAAATGCACACAGATCAGAAAGAAGTTAAACTATTCCTATTTGCAGGTGACATGATTCTAGAAAATCCTAAGGAATCTAAAAAACAAGTCCTGGAATGAATGAGTTCAGCAAGGCCACAGGGTATAAGATAAGCTTACAAAAATCAATTGTATTTCTACATACCAGCAATGAACACATGGACATCAACCAATTTTGAAAATGAAAGAGGTTTAAATTTAACAAAACATACACAAGACTTGAAAACTACAAAGCACTGATTAAAGAAATCAAAGAAGACCTAAATAAATGAAGAGACATAGTGTGTTCATGGATTAGAAGACTGAACACAATTTTTCCTAAAATGGCCTATAGGTTTAAAACAATTTCTATCAAAATCTCAGCGAGGTTTTTTTTTTTTTTTTTTGACACAGACAAGCTTATTCTAAAGTTTATACGGAAAGAGAAAGGTCCTAGAATAGGCAAAGAATTTTGAAAAAGAACACTGAAAAAGAATTTTGAAAAAGAATCTTATAGGCCTGATAAAGTATTCCAATGTTAAGGCTTACTATGTAGCTATAGTAATCAGGACAGTGTGTCATTGGTGGAGGGGCAGACACATAGATCTAAAGGAATACAACAGAGAACCCAGAAATAGATGCGTGCAAGTACAGCGAAATGAATTTTGACAAAGGTGCGAAAGCAATTCAATGGAGGAAAAACAGTCTTTTCAACAAATGGTGCTGAAGACAGAGCAAAAAAATAAACCTTCACATAGTTTCACACCTCATACAAAAATTAACTCAAAATGGACCACGGACTTAAACGTAAAATGGAAAGCTATAACGTTTTTAGAAAAAATACAGGGGAAAAAATCTTACAGGCCTAGGCAAAGTTCTTAAGCATGACACCAAAAGGAAAGAGTTGACAAACAATTTCATCAGAATTTAGCACTTTTACTCTGCAAAAGACCCTGTTAAGAGATTGAAAAGACGAACTACAGGCTTCGAGAAAGTATTTGCAAACCATGTACTAGGACTAAGATGTAGACAATATACAAAAAGCTCTCAAAATTCAATGGTTAAAAAAAAAAAAAATCCAATTAGAAAATGGGCAAAAGACATGAAGAAACACTTCACTGAAGAGGATACAGAGGTGGCAAGAAAGCACATGAAAAGATACTCAACCTCATACTCCATGAGGGAAATGCAAATTAAAACTACAATGAGATATCATTACACATCTATCAAAATGGCTTTAAAATAAAAACTAATGACAACACTAAATGCTGGTAAAGATGTAGAGAAACTGAGTCCCTCATACATTGCTGGTAGGAATGTAAAATGGTACAACCACTCTGGAAAAGTTTGGCAGATTCTAATCAAACTAAACATGCAACGACCATGACGACTCAAAAACTGTACTCCCAAGCATTTATGCCAGACAAATGAAGATTTAGGTTCACACAAAAACCTGTACACATATGTTTATACAGATGAGTCTTAACAGCCAAAGCATGCAAAAAACCCAGATGTCCCTTCAATGGGTGATTAATTAAACTGTGGTACTGCCATACGATGGGATAGTACTCAGCAACAAAAAGAGATGAACTATTGATACACACAACTTGCATGAATCTCCAGAGATTTATGCTGAGTGGAAAAATCCAATCCATTTATATAACATTGTGATTCCATTTATATAACATTGTTGAAATGACAAAATTATATACGGAGAATAAATACTTGCTAGGAGAGGGGGTGGGGTAGGAAGAATGTGGAGGTAATTCTAAAAGGGCAACATGAGTGATCTCTGTGGTGATGGAAATGTGCTGTGTCTTGACCGGGTTGACGTCAATATCCTGGGTATGATATACAAGATGCTACCACTGGGGCAAACTGGGTGAATGGCACATAGGATCTCTCTGTATTATTTCTTACAATTGTATGTGAATCTAAAATTATCTCAAAATAACACAATTAAAAAATACAAATCTGTATTAGAGTCTCACAGGTATGAGGAAAATTGGAGGAAAAGGAGAATTCTTGAGGAAGCCTGGAGAAGGGAATGGCTGAAGGAGGTGTGGAAGGAAGAGACTGGCCATGGGTGAATCAGAACAGGCAGCATCTCAACTCTGGATTCCTCAATGGTACTCTGCCCAGAAACAAGGGTCATTAAGAGTTCCCAGTAAGTTTTTATTAGTATTTCATTTGTCCTTCAAACATGGGCAAGATCAAAAGAGACAACTTGTCTAAAATGTCCAGGAGCAAAATCTGAAAGAATCCAGAGTCTGGCCAGACGCAGGATGTGGAGGACATATGTGCTGCATGCAGAACTCAGCAGGGCCTCGGGATCCCAGCAGCAGCTGGAGACAAATGGCTGAAGCCATGGAAGGCTGGAGTGAAGGCTGATGAGCACACATGGAGTAGAAAAACGCTCCTCAGAGCACAAAACGATGGAAACAAAAACAGCATCCTTCACACCAGAAAAGCACTTGTTGGTTAATGATTAAAATGAAGCTGGAAAAACGTATTTCAAAACAATGAACAACTCTCAAAACGCTTGATAGAAATTGTGTCAACTTTCCCCAAACTGCATGCTAGAAAAGTTGAACATCCTATTCAAATCACACCCTCAACTCCAGATAGGTGAAAGTCTCAGTATTTTCATACCTCCTACTGTTAGCATTCGAAGTCGTTCCTTGAAAACTGCAAGATCTGAGAGGCAGAGTGGGGTAGCGTGGATAGGCGCAGAAGGAAAAAGACAGTTGAGAGTTAGTTTTTTAAAAAAATTCAAAAACCAAACAACACTACACCATTAAAGCAGTAACAAAGAGCACAAACACCTTCACACACATACGGGGGAGAAGAGGTGGTGGTTTACGTGATTAGGTGATTGTAAGTGAGAACTACTTTGTAAACATGAGAACAGCTGGAATGAGGTGAATCAGAAGGCAGGAAAGGCAGTTCTCCCAGACACTTGGAAGGCATCAGGCAGCGTAGTTTGAGGTCCCCTCATTTCCCTATCCTGATAAAGTGTCTGGCAAAGTTCTAAGAAGTGGCACAGTTCTTCTAAGAAGTCAAATACATCTGGCCCAGACTACTTCAGGATGAAAAAATTAGAAAAGCAAAAAAGCCAATATTACAATAGTCATACTTCAGAACTGAACTATCAGAAAGCAGGACAGACTCTAAATCCTTAGATTCTGTAGGATTATAAATAATGGAGGGAGAATCCTTGGTCCCACAGACCTGCTGATGGCCACTCCTCCCCCTAAGGCCAAACTAGAAGAGCTCACTAGCTGAAAATAGTAACCCAAGAGTCACAGCTAGAAATGTGCAGCTACACGTTTTCCTACTACCTGTTTTTCTACCATATCCACAGATTCTCTAAGCCTTCTTTGCCACTGGCGAAATTAAGATGTTTATCTGGATACACCAAATACCTTGTCCTAACTCCCAGGGATTGGGTGTGTGGGCCGGGATGGATGGAGTCTGGGAGGTTACGGCCTGCTGGCATGTGGGTGCATGAAGGTGCTGACAGCTGAGTTCTCCGAGCTGTGACCACTGTCACTGCTGAAGCTCCTGGCCTGGGAGTGCAAAGACAGGAAAGCTGGTGCATTCTCTGATGTTGCTGGGAACGCGGACTAGAAAAGACCCAGGGAGCGTCTGGGGCAAGCCCGCTCCCCAGGGCTCCCCAAAGGGCCTCCCAGCTCTGAAGGGACATGCTGGACATGGTTCATCTCCGTCCCCAGAGGACAGCAACAGCGGCAAACGCCAAAGATCCAGATCCTAGTGGCTCTTAAGAAAATAGCTCAGTTCTGCACAAGTTTCCATGTTTTGCTTAAGGCAAGGATGAAGAAACAATCTCTCCTCTAACCCTCAGGATAAAGATGACTGGATGACGTGCTAATCACACTCTGCCTCTTGGGCAGGACCACAAAAGGTGAGGGCCTCAAGGGAACCTCAACTGGGCCACTTCTGTGAAAAATAAATCTACAAAACTTAAGATGTTTACACAGTTCCTTCTGGGGAGTGGGCATGCAGAAGCTTTTGTTTTTATCTGTGCTTTTTTAGTATTTTTTAAATATAAGGCAAACAAAAGACACAAACCAAAGAAAGAAAAGGCAAGTGCAAAGAATGATAGAAGGCTGTCATTTACAGAAAGCACATAGGTTTTTCAGCACCTGAGGAGAAAACAGCTGCCGTGGGACTTGGCCTACAGGACCTTTAACCCAGCGAGGCCTGTGAGAAGCAGGGGCGAGATACTAGGAAGCCAAGTGTGATTCAGAGTGTCAGTTCCTGGATGTCCATGAGAAAGGACAAAGTTAAGAACACCCTTAAATGTTAGATTTCCACTTGGTTTAGACCTTTGTTCTCTCCACAGTGACAGTATCTGTCCTATGATGTCAACTCCCATTTAAAGGCATTAGCTGGGCCTCTCTGCCAAGGCCCTTCTGGAGAGTGGCTCCCAGCTCATCACCCAGTTACCACGGGCACCATGTCCTGCACTTAGTAGACAGTAAATTTTTATTAAATGCATTGCTCTCTACTGCTCTGAATTTAAAAAAAAAAAAAAATCAACCGTTAATATCAACTCTATTGCCATCTCATTCTTCCCAACAACCCAGGGAGCAGAACAGGACTGGGATACCGCAAAGAGATCCAGAGATCTGTGGGACAATGAGACTCCACCCTCTGCTTTGCTGGTAATGACACCAGAGTGAATGACGGAAGCAGCAACAAAGTCATTTAAGTAGCTAAAATTTTGTCCCCTTGGAGGGGGGGTTCTCAACTTTGTATACGTAACTCAAGTTCACCTCTTCAGACTGACATTAGCAATCTGCAGGTTAATGGTAAACAAGAGAGAAGTTTCATGCCTCATCCCTCTTAGAGAATTTGTTGTCTTGAACTCTCCTTTAATTCTGTTAAAATCTCACATTAAGTAAATCTCAATCATTTTTATCATTGTGAGACATTACACGGTAGAATTTATACAGAAACTAGAGATGATGGCATTTTTAAGTTGGAATCTAATTCAAACTCTGAACTTTAAAGATGGAGAAAACTGGGAGCAAAAGTTGATAGAACTTTCTCTAAGTTACAAAGCTAA
Organism: Elephas maximus indicus; assembly: GCF_024166365.1. Lineage (NCBI taxonomy): Eukaryota > Metazoa > Chordata > Mammalia > Proboscidea > Elephantidae > Elephas > Elephas maximus. The sequence continues at coordinate 120,465,330 of NC_064826.1, forward strand.
TCAATGGCTACAAACAAGGTCAGAGGCTTCATGTTCAATGCTCCCCCAAAACCTAAGCAAGTAAGGAAGGGATAAGTGGGACAGAATACAAGCCCTAAGGCGAGACAGTGCATGATCTCAGTCAAGTATGCAAGTCCATTTATTCCTAATTAAGTAATGAGACTATAAAAGATGGCAACAGATCCCAAAAGACTCACTGTAGCTTAAGCCTTTCGTGTCAGTAACTGACCGAATCTAATATTTTGCAATACATGCACTTCTAAGCTGGCAGTCTGATTCATGTGCATTTTCAAGAGCCACAGGAAAAACCTTAGGAAAAAAGTGATGCTACCAACCTCCCTCCCCTCCCCATCACTGAACCTCACACGGGGCCTCATTTCACAGGTCTGAAGTCTGAGGGCCGGCAATCTTAACTGTGGACCATGCGTGGTGAGAAACATGTGCTCAAGGCATCTCATGTGATGCTCTCAGCTCTCTCCCCATGTGAAGTAGGGCCTACGATACAATCTCACACAAATAAAGTGGCCTAATCACCAACAGAACGCTTCAGGGAAAAGGGTATCATCCCAAGTTCCTCATAAACACTTGCACAATTTTGGAACATAATCTATGCTTAATTGAGAAACTATCCTAAAAGCAAAAAAGGGAACCCTGGTGGCACAGTGGTTAAGTGCTATGGCCGCTGACCAAAAGGTTGGCAGTTTGAATCCACCAGGCGCTCCTTGCGGCAGTTCTACTCTGTCTTAAAGGGTCCCTGTGAGTTGGAATCGACTCAACAGCAACAGGTAGTGGTAGCAGTAGTTGTGTCCTAAAATTAATTCTGAATTTTGAAAACTAGTCACTAACCCTATGGCTGCTAACCAAAAGGTCAGCAGTTCAATCCACCAGCCGCTCCTTGGAAGCCCTATGGGATAGCTGTACTGTGCTATAAGGTCGCTATGAGTCAGAATCAACTTGACAGCAATGGGTACTACCATCTTAAACACTATTTTCATTACATCCATGATGCTCTAAAAGCACACAACTTTAAAAGTACATTCTGCATGACTTATGCCACGGCAGACGTCCCCGTGTCCTAGTGGCCACCCCAGGAGTCGACAAGAGGACTAGAGTTTAATTGACTTCAGGGATCAGCAGAATTTCTGGGAAGTGAGAACAGGCACCCGAGGCCAGTATTCCCCAATCTTTTCAAAGTTGGTCATAAAAGGTCAAGAATCTGAAATGACTCCATATATTACACTTTAAAAAAAAATTCTGAGGTGAACAAAACACCCTGCTTGTACTCTCAATTCAAAATATGGCAGCCATCCCAGATATTCAGCTAGTGAAAGTATTTTTGTGGTAGTCTCTTAAGTCTTCTCTGGGGAACTGCTTCTCACTGTTGCACAGTTTCAAATAATTGCATTCTTCTCTGTCATCACCCCCAGCCCCTTCCCTCCCATCAGTGCCCCCTCACTTCTCACTCCTTTCCAATCACAGGCAGAATACATTCGACTACAAGCAACTAAGGGCTGTATCCAAACTGTGTGAGGTGTGATCCCTGCTCTGGGCCTCAGTTTCCCCACAAGAAAATGGTGACGTGGTGTCTACATCCTTAGGAGACGGGAAGGTCAGCTAAGAAGAACTGTGAACAGTCAGCTCTAGGGAAGACACTGCAGAACAGGATGCCCCGTGGTAGGGTTACTCACCTACCACTGCCACTGCATGGCCACTCAGCCCTGCCCTGTTGTGGTTTTGCAAAGACTGGGCTGCCCAGGATCTGCTGCCATCTTACTGAACAGAAGTGGACAGAGTGGCCTGGAAGGGCCGCTTCTGCCCTCTGCCTGCATACACATGCTAACACGTTCCCTTGGGCCCTAAACCTCCTGTCCATATGAAGACTCTTCACTTGTTAACCTGCGAATTCCTCATTTCTTAATGTATTTCATCACCACCAGAGTCCAGCTGTTACTCTTCTCAAAAGACTGTAATAACAATAGTATCTAACACATAGAACTTAGTATGCTCCAGGCACTATTCTAATGAATTTATTTAATTTCAAAACAACCTTAGAAAGTGGGTACTATAACCCCACCTTACTGAGACTAATGGGGAGACTGAGGCACAGAGAGGTTAAGCAAGTGACCTATGGTCACATAGTTAGTAATGGCAGAGCTAGGCTTCAATCTAGAGAGTCTTTGCATCAGAGTCTAGGCTCTGCGAGGCTCAAATGAGATCGTGAATACTAAATGCTATATAAATACACAGTGGTCACATTTTCTGATGAGTTGCTTTCTTCAAGGCCGTGCATTAGCCAAAAATCAAACCAAAACCGTTGCTGTCTAGTCGATTCTGACTCATAGCAACCCTAAAGGACACAGCAGAACTGCCGCATAGGGTTTCCAAGGAGCGCCTGGTGGATTCGAACTGCCGACCTTTTGGTTAGCATCCATAGCTCCTAATCACTATGCCACCAGATTTTCCACATAAATCAAGCGTGAGATAATTCAAGACTAATTTTCCTCCAGATTCGTATTTCAAGTTTTTGCACCTAAAGAAAGAATCTATGAAAATGTACTTTTCTCCCACAAAGGAGCTGCTTTCTGACTTTGTCTTACCAGTTTCTGAAGGCCCTGCCCGAGGCACCAAACGTTATCTCTTCCTCAAATGATTTTAAGAAGCTCTGTGGCCAAAAATATTCCCTGAAGTCTTCTTTAAATCAAACAATAGTTTAACTTAAATAGTAAAGAATATCTGCCTTGCACACTGTGCTCTTTTAAAGAAGTATCTACATGGGATTAAAGTGACACTGGAAAGGTTAGACAGGAAGCTTAGGGGGCACTGAATTCATGTTAATGGGAGAAACAATTCGGAAAAGGAGGTTGAGAATGGTTGCACAACTTGAAGAATGTAATCAATGTCAATGAATTGTATATGTAGGAATTGCTGAATTGGTGTATGTTCTGCTGTATTTTCAACAACAAGAAAAATAAATTATTTAAAAAAAAGACACCGCCAAAAAAAAGTTTATTTGAAAAAAAGCAAACTCTGGATCCAAAAAAAAAGCAGCAGCAGCAGCTCTGTGGCTACCTCCATGTGAGTCTCAACGCTTATGAAGTCCTCTTGTCAAGACTTCATTCCCTCTCTATGTGGTTGCCAAACCCAGAACCACATACCTATGAACACTTCCAGAAAGGGATCCCAAGGCAAGGCCCCACACTGCATGGAAAGTGCAGTGGAGCCAGGAAATTCTGGTCCTCGCGCTACCACTAATCCAAGTGGGACTTAGGTTTCCTCACCCTTAAGAGCTAACACTAGGTTGGAATCGCTTGGAGAACTTCCAAAAAAACCTCTGTGCATGCTGCCTGTTCCTACTCAGCTCTGCTTCAATGAGTCTGAAGTGTGGCAGAGGATAGTTTCTAGAGCCCCCAGGTAATTGTAATGTGCAGTCAGGGCTGGGAACCACAAGAAAAAGTCTACAGTTGTGGACAGCACTGGAGAAAACAAACTGGGGAAGTGTCATTTAAGGGGAGACGAGGGACTGTCATCTTCTATGCTCCTTTGCTGCTTGATGTTTCTCTGCATATGGAAGTCTCACTTTCTGGACTAACTACAATGGAGAAGTGCTCGGGAACGGCCATGTTTGTCTCCTCTATGCAGAGTGCTCCAGGGAGCAGGCTGAGGAGGAACAAGTGAGGTGGACAGCCCCTGCAGGGCACCACCCCCAGGACTCACACGCTGGGTGGGCTCCACCCCGTCCTAAGCAAGGGGCACAGCTTCTCATCCTAGGAGCCAGCTACATGTGGCCAAGGTCCAGTGCAGGGGCAGAAGACCTGGTGCTGCTTAGGTCCAAGGCTACTCAGGAGGAGTCAGTACACTGCCAGGGCCTGGATCTTCAGGACACATGTGAGCACAGGGTGTGGGAGAGTCTCAGGGCCCCACAGGTTGTGACAGGAGGGAAGGGGGATGGGAGTCTGGAGGTGGGAGTCTGGGGAGGGGGGTCTTTATTCTTTACCCTTCCCCTAAAATGCCTACAGAGTAGGCTGATTTCACCCCACTCCCAAAGAGCAGTATTTATGCAGGTATTGTTATTAGCATGCATGATGTTTCTGGTAAGCACCTTGGCCATTTCAAAATTAGCCGCCATCATCTTTTCTTCAGTGCAGGTTAGCAGCACAGTAACTCAAAGCAGATTAACTTGACAAAGCAACTGCAGTGAGAGTTCAGCCCTGTGCGTGACAAACACCAGCCCTGGCGGTGATCAAAACCAAAGGGGAAGAATGCAATCAGAACACATTCTAGCAACTGTGGCAACAATCCGTCTGTGCTCCACACATGCGCCTTGCGGGCTGTGAGAATGCTTCCAAAGTTTCCTCAGTGTGATCACCAAAGCGAGAATCAGAGGTCCCAAACTGCACAGCCTGCTCTGAATCCATCCCTGCCCCGGACACAACGGGCCCCAACCAAATCAGGATCCCGTGCTTCAGGATGGGAAGGTGGGAGAACAGCTTCTCAGCAGAGCCCCCGCTCCACCAGGCCCTCTTCTGGCCTCACCGAGGACAGCAGGAGTTCCACCTCGGGAGGACAGTGCTGCTCTGGAGGTCTGTGAAGCTGAACTATCTTCTGTCCCGGGTGGGTCATTTTTCCCCTGACACCACAGACCTTTTCTATCTAAAATTTTCTTTTTCAATTTTGAGACTTAGACAATTGAGCCAATACAATCTGGCTAAAAGGCTGGGACAAAAGTAACTTGCACCAACTGCACTCAAGGACACCCCAGCTGTATTACCTATAAATTTCAAGTGATCAGAACAAAGGAAACTTGAGAGTCTTTCCCTGCTGTGTATGGACAGCCTAGCTGTGACAAGCTGTGAAGAGAGAGGAGCTCAAGCAACGCAGCACTGACTGCTCCCGGAACCCTCACCAAGTTTGTCTGTGGATGAGATAATGTCAGCTGGCACGGAGGAGTCCAGATCAGCATCCAAAATTCCCAGGGGGTCCAGCTGTGCTACATGGTGCCCTCGTATCTATGGACGGGCCAACAATGGAGAGGGAAGGACACACACAAAAGGACAGGAGAAAAAAAAAGAGGGAAGGGGTAAAAAAAGGTAAAATTACATTAAAATTAGCATTTGCAGATTAATTCTCACCCACGTTTGAAGACACAGTTACTGGAGCATCATCAAAATTTACACAACTAATTCCGAGAGGATCAAGTTTTGCAATGTGGTGACCCCTGACCTGGAAGCAATAATACAAATCAGTCATTAAAGAGATTCAGTGAGGTATGTAAAGGGCTAACAGAGTTATACTTCATACAAACCTTTCCTGGAGAGGACCATCAGCACCAATGAACTCATACAACAAAATCGGATTTTAAAAAGTCTTAGGATGGCTTATTTATTTTTTTTCTTTTTTATTGTGCATAAATGCACTTCTGTTAAAAAAAAATTAAAAGGAAAAACTTCTCAAGTTTTAATAAACTCTGGCAGTCTAAAAGGATCCACTTCTTGGGATTCAGCTTCCTTCCCTCCAGTTTCCTGGGATAAATGGAAACAAGATATGCTGGGGAATTCTTATTCCAGTGAAAATTCTACCTCAGCTTAGAACAAAAACATCTTCCGGAGAAGGAAAACGACAGCTTAGGTGCTGGCCTTGATTAGGAAGGGACATGGATGAGACACAGTGGGTAATGGCCTGTTTTCCTAAGACAAAGGGCGCCTCAGTTGCTGGTGACTGTGTCAGAACAAGGCAACAGCCCAACACAGACTTACGTTATCCAATCTGAGCTGTTTAAAAGAAAACTCCTTCAAATCTTAAGTTTCTTTATGGTATGAATGGTTTCTCCACCATGTCTTGTCAGCAACTTAGAGAAGGGGAGCAGATGCCGTCAAGTCACCGAAAGATTAAGGTGAAGCTGTTACTGAGGCAGACTGAACGCAGAGGGTGGTCACCACCACTGTGCCTCTCCCCTGGAGACACTCCTACTGCAGGCGGCACTTTGGGAGTACACAGCTTACTATTTACAACCACCCCTCCTTTCTAAGGAAAAGGGTTACAGAAAATGCATACTTGCCCGGGGAGAGAACTCTGTGCCTTTCCCCTGTGCTACCTTTCCCCTGTGCTACCTTTTACTATGGAAACCCTCGTGGCATAGTGGTTAAGTGCTACAGCTGCTAACCAATAGGTTGGCAGTTCAAAATCCACCAGGCACTCCTTGGAAACTCTATGGAGTAGCTCTACTCTGTCCTATAGGGTTGCTATGAGTCGGAATCGACTCGACAGCAGTGGGGTTTTGGGTACCGCTGTAACATGTGGTCCCCGTTGCCCGAGAATGTCCTGGGGTGGCAAGACTACAAAGAAAATGGCCCACATCCCCATCTCCAGGGAACAGACAAGGGTCAGAGAGAAGAGGAAACGTGATGGCGTAGTTCCTTGTTCACAGGTGATGCTGCCCCTGTGGCCATGCATGGATGAGTCAAGAAATCCTGAGGAGCTACAAGAGGGAGTGCTGTGGGTTTGCTGCTCTCCTCTGCTACTCCTCAGAACTATGTGCAGATGAATTTGTAAGGGTCAGGTCACAATTCTGGGCTATCTCCTACACCACCAGATGAAAATCCTGGAAGTGGCCGGGTGATTAAGCTTTGAGAAAGGACTGGGAGAAAAGCCCCAACACTCAACACAGGATGAGGCTGGCTCTGCCCCTCACCTACCTTCAGAGTCAACTGACCCTCTCACCTGCCTCTCCCTGTTTCCGAGGGTTTCGTTCCTTTCCTCAAACTTCCCACATTTGTTTTCTCTTAGGGTGTTTGGTTGTTCGTGAGAACAGGCAGTGACTAACGCAACAGCAGCTCCCGTCCCTGGCAGCCCAGCCAGAATGTCAATTTTCACTTCTGGATGATTGCATCTGGGACCAGCTACTTCTCCTTGGTGGGCAAATATTGACTGGGGTTTTCTGCCCACATGAATTGCTTTCTTACCAAATTATGAGAAGTAAGGAGCTATTTATATGACAAGCATTAAAGGTGGCAGAGGACTTCCTCAGACAAGGTTAGAATGGCCTAGCTCTTCTTCTCTTATACTGTTTAATGTACTGTCTCCCCAGGGTGGTAAAGTAGGGAGAAAGCACTTAGCAAGGTTCTGGTGACATCGCTGTGGGCCGTGAGGAAGGCCGCCTCCTCTCTCACATGGGAAGAGTCAGCACTTGTCTTACCTGGTACGCCCTGATGAGAGACTGTACAGCCAAGTGGTCTTCCACAAGCTTGTCAACATTGGGCTGGGCCTCCACCAGTGACTGTGCTCGGGCGATGGTAGAAAGGGAGCCTCGGCTCAGGGGGAGGGGGCTTTGGTAGGCAGTGCCCGGGGGGGCGCCGGCATTGGTGTTGCGGAAAAATATGTCCCATGACTAAAGACAAAGAAGACATTCAAGTATTACTCCACTGCTCCCTGAAGTCTGGGTACTCATTTCCTAATTGCGGCAAGCCAGAAGGAAGGATTCCCCAGGTATGACATGTCTGCTTGTACTTGGCTACCAAAAGATTGCAAGGTCCATCTCTCCACCACCTCCTACTTGGGAGGCATCCTTCAGTTTGGGTCCTCTGCTCCTTCCCCTTTTATAATTCCCTTAGAATGCACCTTCTTACCCCCAACGATGACGACATCTATGCCTAGTGACCCATCACCCCCACACAGGGCATCTCCATCCAGCTGTCCTTCCATCAACACAGCTATCTTACATGCTGTAGACCAAGCTGCTTCTCTTCGTTCCTACATCTGCCTGCCTTCTACCTGCCAGGGCTGGGATACAGCCAAACAGAAGAAACCTCCTTGCACAATCCGTTTCCCCAGCCCTATGCTATCTGGAAAGCTGAGTGCTCTTGACCCTCCTCTGCTTATAGGCCTTTGGCAATACCAGATACTGCAGACTTCTACCTGGTCTTTCTGCCATACAAGTGCTGGCGTGTGTGTAGAGGACTTAGCATTTCCCTCCTCAAGACCCTCAGAGGTTCAGCCCAACTTCCAGGAGGCTTACCTTTCCGGGCCCAATACAGCAGCCTGGCCACCTATACATGCTACCTTACTCCCTGGACTAACCTAGTCCTTGTAAGAGACATCCCAAGGCTTGTATTTGTGAAGCTTGCCCTTATTAACCCGTGGAGAAACAATTTTCTCCACACTTCATGGAGGCCATTTAGTAGTGCTCATCAGAACCTATACATAGACCAAGAGGCAGCTGTCCGAACAGAACAAGGGGACACCACATGGTTTAAAATCAGAAAAGGTGTGCACCAGGGTTGTATTCTTTCACTATAATTATTCTATCTGTATGCTAAGCAAATAATCGGAGAAGCTGGACTATATGAAGATTGGAGGAAGACTAATTGTAAAAATGGTGTGGTGGCGATGTCCGACCTCCTCCAACTTCATGAGGGGTAGAGAGAATCACCATCTGAATCAGCCCTAGGCTGATTCCTAGGAGGCAGAGGTCAGACATACCTCCTTTTCTCCAACCTTTTTACCAGTTCTGACACCAGCTGTCCTTCCCACCACACACTCTATTTCTCTGCTGGGCTTCATAATTCGTTGCAATGGCCACAAAGAACACACATACAATACTCATAGTTAGGGGGTTTATTATGAAAGTAACAGGTTACAATTCAGCTTCCGGAACACTCAGGGTACAGCTCTTGGGTCAGGACAACTTCTTGGCCCTGCCCACAGGCAGGCATCTCTCTAGCCTCTTTCCTGCTTGGACAAGTGTTACAAAGCTCTTTAGTTCAACCGGTAAGTGCCCAGAGGCACTCCACTCTGCCAGCAAGTCTCCTGCTGGAAGGTACTCAGCTTTCTCGCTCCGTGCGCCAGGAAACCCATTACACCTGCTGTCTCCTGCTGGTCTCTTGGTTCTGCTACAGCCGGTTTTCTGTCGTGCTTGCCGCCACTTCTTGCCATCTTGCGCTGTCTCTGGTGTTACAGCTCTCTGTCTGCTAGGTCTAGGTAGTTCTCAGTGCAGGAACCCCAGGTCCAAAGAATGCGCTATGCTCCCATCTCTTCTTTCTTGGTGATAGTGAGGCTCCTCCCTTTCTGCCTCTGGGATGGCTCATTTTAAGACTAGCAGGATTGGAAAACTGACCAATACCCTCATTAAGGTTCCACATACCTTATTTGCATGGTTCTACCCCCACAAGGGTGCTATGCACCTTACTTGCATTATTAGCAACCTGTCCAATCTCCTTGGTGGGCCACAAGCACCTTACCTGCATAGTCCCACCAATCATTTGATGGGAGTTACAAAACCATGGTGATAAAGGCCATATAAAACGGATCCATCACACCACACTAATTAACAACCTGTAATACGCAGATGACACAATGTTGCTTGCTGAAGGAGGACTTGAAGCACTTACTGATAAAGATCAAAGACTACACAGCCTTCAGTATGGATTATACCTCAACATAAACAAAAAAATCTTCACAACTAAACCAATATGCAACATAATGGTAAACAGAGAAAGTACTGAAGCTGTCAAGGACTTCATTCTATTTGGATCCAAAATCAATGCCCATGGAAGCAGCAGTCAAAAAATCAAATGACACAATGACAAAAAAAAAAAAAAAAAAGTAGCTGCCGAGGCTGCTCACGCACAACCAAACACCTCAGGGGATCTGGTTTCTTGGTTTGGAGGTTTAGGGTCATGGTTTCATGGGACATCCCAGTTAATTGGCCTCATAATTGTTATTAGTGCTTCTGTTCTACCTCCCAGTTTGTTGCATGGCACCTGGGGTCTTAAAAGCTTGCAAGTGGCCATCTAAGGTACGACAATTGGTCTCTGCTCGCCCAGAGCAATAGGAGGAAGAAGAGTCAGGAATAGGGGGAGGAAATGGAATATGTGGCTAATTGCTTCCATGAACAACTGCCTGCTTTGCCATGAGACTGGAAGAACCACCCAGTTTTGAACGTTTTGATCGAAGGTGCTATAGAAGAATCCTGATCAAAAAGGGGGAAAAACGAGAAACAAAATTTCAAATTCTCACGGACTCCAGATTTTCTGGGGTCACTGAGGCTTGATGGACACCAAAAACTACTGCGTCCTGAGATAACCTTTAAACCTTAGACCAAAAATACCCCCCGAAGTCATCTTAAAACCGAACAATAGTTTAGCTTAACTAGTAAAAAAGGTCTGCTGTGAGCATTACGCTTATTAAGAACTCTGCGGGATCAAATTGACATCAGCTCGTAAGATTACAGCCCCGGGGGGCAGTGAGTTGGTGTTAATGAGGAAGTAACAACTCAGAAAAGGAGGGTGAGAAAGCACATGAAGAATGTAATCAACGTCACTAAATGGTACATCTAGAAATTGTTGAACTGTAATGTATTTTTGCTGGGTATATTCTCAGGAACAACAAAATAAATTTATAAAAAAGAAAGAAAGAAATCAGATGACATATTGCATGGGCAAACCTGCTGCAAAAGACCTCTTTAAAGTGTTAAAAAGCAAAGATGTTACCTTGAGGACTAACTTGCGCCTGACCCAACCCCTGGTATTTTCAATTGCCTCTTACGCATGCGAAAGCTGGACAATGAACAAAGAAGACTGAAGAATATTTGATCCCTTTGAATTCTGGTGCTGGCAAAGAACACTGAATACACCATGGACTGCCAGAAGAATGAACAAGTCTGTCTCGGAAGAAGTACAGCCAGAATGCTTTGGACCTGTTCTCAGAACGGACCAGTCCCTAGAGAAGGACATCACATTTGATAAAGCAGACGGTCGGTAAAAAAGAGGAAGACCCTCAATGAGATGGACTGACACAGTGGCTGCAACAACGGGCTCAAACACTGACAGCGATGATTGCGAGGATGGTGCATGACCGGGCAGTGTTTTGTTCTGATGTGCATAGGGTCACTACGAGTCAGAACTGACTTGACGGCACATAACAACAAAGTACGTATAATATTCTGTTCGTCTCACACAAGATGAGGATATTTTTATATTTTAGAGATTAGAGACACGAAGAATTAATAAAACTCTATCCGGAGGGACTATTAAAAAACCAGAAAGTTACAAAACATGAAAACGTTGTCTTTCTTCTCTATCATACATGTTCAGTTTTAAAGATTCCTCCAAAGATAAACTGTGTTTCCTATACAACTAAGAAAAAGTTCCTGAAACAGACTTTAATTCTCAGAATGGTAAGGAGCCTATACACAATTTCATGTTTTTACAAATTGTTACAATCATTGCTGAATAAAAATTAGGTTCAAGAACATTAGTGAGTTTCTTGCAGCAGAAACAGGGAATGGAATGAGGGAGCCAGGAGAATCCTAATACAGGCATGCCCACCCTCCACAAATTAACACAGCAGGATGCACAGGGCAGGAAGGAAGGGAAGTGGTATTCCATTTAGAACTGTACATCTGGTGCAGAAAGGACTCACAGGCCACAAACTGCCAAATACGACTGGAAGACATCAAGTCAGTATGGTAAGTGATCTCAGGTTCGCCACTTTGATTCAGTTTCAGACTAATGTGCAGTAGGAAAATGAATTTACCCAATAAATACGGTTCATTTGGTAGACAAGCCACAGAGACTAAGGGGAAAATAAGAGGTGTTCGGTGGTGAAAAGGCTGGGCTCTCTCAAGAGGTGGCCAGAACATGGGGGCTCATGGCAAGATGGTGTCTGTGCTAGGGACTACATCCAAGAAATTGAGAACTATTCACCTCCCACTCACACTTCAGTCCCTCTCAGCCACCTTACTTGGGGCTTCTGGCCACTTGCTTCACTCCGGCCACCCCCATTTTATGTAGACTCTGACCAGCCTCTTAGGACTTCCCATCTCAGGGCTTCCCTGTAGATGTTGAGCTCAAGGTGCTCTAGATTCTGGGGCCTACCTGTGTACCACCCAGAAGTGGGAGTCCCTCACGTCCAGGGCCAAGTGTCCTTAGGAGCCTGTTGAGAGCACTCAGTGGCACTGCGACCTAGCAGTGGTCAGCTCAGGAGCACCCCATACAGGCTTCTCCTTCTTTCCCTGCTTTACTGTTCGGTTTCCTGTACCCGTCTCCCAAATAAAGCAATAGCATCTGAACTTCGGCCTCAGGCCCTACTTCCTGGGGAGCTCAAAGGAAGATAATCACCATTCCCTAGAAATCAGGAAGAAAACAACTAGAAGATTTGCTTATTTGTTTCAGTATAAAGATTCTACTTCATTTTCCAGGCCACAAAACAGGAATAACATTTTGGACAGAGTTGAAATATCTGAAGAGCAGAAATCTTTACTGGATTATATACTGGCCTTCCTAGTGAGCTCTACCAAGAAGCCCTCCCGATCTGCTCCTCATCAGGACCCCAGGCAGATGGCAACAGCTGTCCATGGCAGGAGGGGTAGGTGGCTACAAAACCAAGAGCTTGGACTTCCAGGCCTTCTGGGTATTTCAGATAGGTTGTTTTACACTACTGTCCAGAGCACAGATGTGCCTGCCTCAGGCCCCACGAACCCTGAACTCGTGCTATCACGGAGAGCTCCTCTTCACACTGCAGCCAGTCAAAGGCTAGGCCAGGAGAGCGCACAACGTGCACATCTGAAATGTCTGCTCTCAGTGAAGACGATTTTTGAGGGGAGCTCTGCTGAATGTTTAAACTGCACTACAGTAAGTATACATTTCTTTTGTGTGGGGATGGTTGCACAACATTGTGAACATAATTAAAACCACTGAACTGTACCCTTTAAAATAGTAAAGCTTAGGTTATGAACGGTTTATCTCAATAACAATTTTAAATGTTTTTTAAAAATCAAACTACTCAACTGTTTTACTGTTCTGGGTAATTGCCCATGTATTGCTTATTGGCTGGTGACAGAAGAGCTATGCCAGATTCTCTCTTGGCACCCCCCTCGCCCCACCCCAGAAAGCCCACTGTACAAGCATTTTATACAAATGTAAACCTACCAGTCGGGGACACTAGAAGCAGTCTGCACATCTTCCTTTTCAATAAGTGCTACCACAATACCTGCTACAGAAATCCAGGATTTAGAATCCCCCAAGACCATTCTTGCAAACTTCCTCTGTCCAATTGGTGCTGGCCAAAAACTCTCTTGAGTTCTCCTCTATCAAGGGAGAAGACAGTATTTCTACCAGAAAAAATAATTTATTCTCATGAGTGGGCCCAGAGGTGCCTCGGTGAGTTCCTGAAAGTAAGTCAAGGCTGACTCTCTGACACATGAGGGGTTTCCCACCTTGGTCACAGGCCAGTTATTTATAACCCCAAAAGTAGCTTGGATTTAGAAAAGTGGCTGTGTAGGCCGACAAGTTGGTTATGTAATTCTTCTAGCAGGGCCAAGGGTACAGCCCCCTCCTTCTGGAAGCTGGCAGGAATGACCGAGGATCCTCCACCTCAAGCAAACACAGCCTCAGTCCCGGCCAAAAAGGAGAGGCCCCTATAACACAGTAGCATATTGGACAGGGGTCAACCCAGCCCCAACCCGATCCCTGCACACCAAAAACCATGGTAAGATACTCCCTCCCCGTAAAACCTAGTCACATTTCCTTTAGCCAAAATGGTACCCGTGCTGCTCACTCCAGTCAGGCTGCTGGCCACCGACATCTCTGAGGCTGGAATGAGACTCAGGGGTGGGTATGACCCTGAAGCCAAATAGCTGTCAGAGAGCAGCATAATACAAACTTTCTAAAGCCTTAAGACAGATGATCTTTTTTGTGCTTTACAAAACCCATTAAGAAGTATCCAGAAACACAGTGGCAAGGTCACCCCAAATAATAAGACTTTCAATCAAGAGCGCTCTCCAATCTGAAAGACTGGTTCCTTTATCTTTATGGGCAATAGTTGCTTAAGGACCCAGAGCCATGCCAAATCATACTAAGAATGAGAGGTTTACCTCTCTTCGGAAAAAGATAGCTTTGGGTAATGATAAAAATAGAAAAACAGCAGCAGGAAGTGCTAACGTTCATGGCAGCTTACTCTGCAATGCCAGGCAATCCTGAGCTCTCTGTGTGTGAGCTTTTGGGAGGAGACTGGTCTGAGCCCACGCAGGATTAAAACACGGTCAACATCTAGCAGGGATTTTAATTAGGGCAAATGAATAATAGCAGAGCGACCTTTAGAGGAAGAGCTCCAGTCACTCCACTGAAAGTACCAAATACAAATCATTCCTGACCCTGGCTTGCTGTCACCAAATCCAGGCCAGGAGAATAGCCATTTGTAAGCTTCTGGGCGTAACAATAAAAAGAAAGGAATTCCCACCCCGTTTTTTGTGTGTGTGTGTGGAGACAAAGGAGCCCTGGTGACACTGATAAAGGTCAGCCCTTCGAACCCATCAGCCTCTCCGCGGGAGAAAGATGTGGCACTTTGCTTCCATGAAGATTATACCCTTGGAAACCCTATGGGGCAGTTCTATTCTGTGCTATAGGGCCGGAATCTGATGGCACACAACACCACCACCACCACCGAAGCCCTGGGCTGAGGTCAAGCGCAGCCAATTGCAGGCCTGAGAGCACAAGTCAGAAACAAAGGCTGCAGAACCCACTCCAGGAAAGACTTGGGAAGGAGGCTGCTGCAATCATGATCATCGGGTCTCCTCTCTCTGACCTTCTTTTGTGTTCGGGATAGAACTCCAGGTGATTTTCAATTGGCTGAGGACAACTGCACTGACAAAACTCAGCTTGTGCTGGAGGCAGTCGGAAAAAACTGGTTCGTTTGTACCAGTACTGCAGAGGGCCAGGAATTACCATGGAAGATTATGCTAGGAATGCAGCTTCCTTGCCCTTCCCTCTAATACACAACCCCACTGCTACAGCTGCCCTCTCCTCCTGAATAGACAGTGCAGCCAGGTTCGCCTGCAGGAAACAAGGCCAGTGGCCTTTCCCATTTTATATTCCAGACTGCATTTGGCCAGTGCCCCACCTCCCGGCAGATGCAGGTGTGAGCAACCCTCAGCTGTACACAGGGCCTCAGCCCCCAAACCATGTGGCAATCCTGCCAAGCAAGCCAATGACAGTAAGCCTGTTTCCTCACCAAGATGTGAAGTTACAATGAAAGGTTTGGAATCTTGGGGTGGTAGAACGTGCTATGCAGACCGTGGACATTACATCACTGCACACATTTGGCAAGACTCATCGACCTCCAGTTAAAATGAATGAATCTTGGTGTATGTAAGTTAGACCTCAAAACAGTTGATTAAACAGCCAATGCCACAGAATAATCTATGTACAGATTTTTGAATGTGAACCTAATTTGCACTGTAAACTTTTACCTAAAGCACAATAATTTTTTTTTTTTTTTTAAAGAGCTGATTAAAAAAAAAAAAAAGAGGTCTTGAAACCGAATGGCTTTACAAACCAAGCCCTGCAGGCCACCCATGGCCCACCACAACAGAGCCCATTCCAATCTCTCTCACTCTCTCGTTCTCTGCCCCTCTTCCTGCTTACTTCAGTGGGGGTCACCCTTCCCTCCACTGTCTCTGTGTTTGCAGAGCTGACTGGAGTATGCTGTCCTAACTTCTGTCTGGCAATCGTATTTTTCTCTACGTAGGACAGGAGTTTCACACTCCCCATGGAGATGTCTTTCATACCTTCTCCTAGCTCCTCAGGCCACCCACTCGCCCCTTCTTCCCATCTTCACTCTTACCGCCCTGAGAAATGGGAGCAACCTCTTTACTTTAATGTCAGAGAAAAATTAGTAACAGCCATTTTACTTTGCTTTTACAGTTTTCTTACCCATTAAACCAAATACTTACTGTACTGCCAACCTTTTGGTTAGCAATTGAACACTTAAGCACTGTGGCACCAGGGCTCTATATTAAGATTAGCAAATGGGTAATCTTCTATTCATCTTCTCCTCTTCTCTTTGTAAGGTTCATTGTAACTAGTCAACTTCCAGCCATTTGCTTTTCCTGGAATCAAAGTGGTCTCCCTATACGCCTGCAGAATAACTGCTCGGAATAAACATTACGTTTCAATGTGTCTGAGTTCTGGTTATCTTTATCAATATGCTCACGCTCCTCTTGCTTTCCTCCTATCAAAAGGCCAGTCCTGCATTTGGATTCTGGATCCTATCTGCTTGCACCTACTCAAGGACTTCACTAATTCCGATCTCTCTCACTCCCTTTCTATTGAATTATTCCTAGGCACAAATAACCTATCCTGAAAATGCTGTAAAAAGAAATCACCCTTGACCCTGTATCTCTGGTCCAGTTCCTCAGAGTCAACTGATGCCAAGTCACATTTTAACCCCTAGTCTGGTTTCCATCCCCTCTGAATTACTGAATTGCCGGGACACGGTCACCAGCAATTTCTATGATCCCAAATCAAGGTGACAAGCATGTCGACAAATGCCAACACACTAAGAAGATGGCACCTGGGTCCCTGACACATCATTGAGAACCTGAGCTAATGCCCACAACTAGAGTTCTTACTGTCTCAAAAGATAAAGCCCTGTTTAAGCCACCTTAGTTGAGTTTTCTGCTTCTTGGAGCCAAACACACCCCTAGCTGTACCCTCATTCCTTGTCCAGATGCTCCAGAATCTGTGTCTATGCGGGTGGTGTCAACAGCACACACCAACCAAGGCGCTGAGTAACATTACCAAGAAAAACTATAACTTTGCCATGAGGTTTCTGCCATTTAAAAATACTTAAAGGCTTTTACTTCCAGAAATATCTCAAGTGACAAGGCAGAAGTGAACTGGTGAAAGCACAGTGCCTGGCTATTGGTGGAAATCCAGCCAGACTGCAGCACACTGATTTAACAGCATATCACCACACAAAAGACCAAGGACAGCCGTTCCCAAAGCCAACTTCAGACAGGGACTGGACTGGACTGTAGGACAGAAGACGACACTGGTGAGGCATGAGCTTCTCGGCTCAAGTAGACACAGGAGACCACGTGGGCAGCTCCTGTCTGGAGGGGAGAGGAGTGGGCGGGGGGGGGTGTCAGAGGCTGGCTGAATGGACAGGGGAATGCAGGGCGGAGAGGAGGAGTGTGCTGTCTCATTAGAGGAGAGCAGCTAGGGTTACATACCAAGGTGTGTATAAGATTTTGTATGAGAGACTGACTTAATTTATAAACCTTCGCTTAAAGCACAATTAAAAAAAAAAAGAGACTGAAGACGAAGTCTCATGAGACAGAAACAGGCATAGTCAGGCTCTGGCTCCTTTACATTGGGCAGTGTGGCACTTGGCTTCACCACTTGGCTCAGGGTGAAGTACATGGACCTCTGAGTCATCGAATCCAAGTGGGGCCCCCAGTGCCACCACACAGGCCTGGGGGAAGTTACTTCTCCTCCTGTTTCTTTATTCAGCTACAAAAATAGACTAGTTAGAGCTTGCTTTACTCCTTACTTTAACCTCACTCCCGAGGTGAACCCTTCGGCCAAAGATCAGACAGGTCTATAGAGTCAACAATAACACATGTGAGGGACATGCTTCATAGTTCAATCATGTATACGATACTAATAGGTACACCAGCCAAAAGCAAAGACGAGAAGGCAGGAAGCGACAGGAACATGGACAAGTGGAAACGGGGAACCTTGGATGGAGACGGGGAAAGTCTTGACACATTGTTGGGTTGGCAACCAATGTCAGAAAACAATTTGCATATTAACTGTTTAATGACAGATGAATCTGCTCGCCTAAATCACAATTAAGAAAAAAAAGATACACCCCACACTGATCCTGCTTCATTAACATACAGAGGTTAGAATTTACAACACATCACAAAATGGAAGATAATTACATCAGATCACAAAATGGAAGACAACCACACATACTGGGAATCAAGACCTAACCAAGCTGACACATATTTGTAGGGGACACAATTCAATCCATGACAGTACATATAGTCAGACACTGACATACACACTCAATTTTTCTGTCCACCAGAGGGTAAAGTCATTGATACAGAAGGAAAAAGTTTAAAATGTCAAAGTAGGTAAGCAAGGCCAGAAATTACATTCAAGTGGCAGGGAGCTGCTGAAAAAGGTGAACTTGAAGGACTGCAGGGATACTGGGGCCAGAGGAGGAGATGAGGGAAGAGGAAGGCACCTGCTCTCGGGACTGACTCTCTATACCTGGCATAGAATACAGAGGGACTGACATGAAGTTCTTATCACACGTGAACATTTCTTCTAAAGGTGTGTAAGATGTATGTCAGCTGTAATATGTGAAAAATGAATAATATTACTTTTAAAAAATCCAATTCTCGTTCAATTCAACAACTATCATTAAAGGTTACCTCTATACAGTTTTCTAGAGGTTTGGGAACAGAAAAATCACTGAGAAAGTGTGTGGGAATGAAAAGTAATATAATATAACCTTCATTTCGGCATGCTACCTCTGGAGGGAGAACAGATAAAGAAGGGCCCAGGTCAACTGTCCCCCGGAGGCAAGGACCTGAACCAGAATAGGAGCTAATCTTTGCCATCAAACAGTGCTGTAAGCAAGAGTAGCTCATAAATAGGAAGCTGGCCAGGAGGGTTTCATGGACTGAATCGTGTCCTCCGGAAATATGTGTCAACTTGGCTAGGCCATGATTCCCATTACTGTGTGGTTGTTCCCCATTCTGTGATCTGATGTAATTAGTCTTCATTTTGTGATATGTTATAAACCCTAACCTCTATATGCTAATAAGGCAGAAAAGAGTGCGGGCTGTATCTTAAGTCACTGCCTTACTCAAGCTTCACCCTTGCTTGAGTCACACCTTTTATCTTACAGGTGATTAAAGGAGAGATGAGTGGGGGGACCTCACCACCACCAAGAAGAGCTGGGAGCGGCGTGCATCTTTTGGAACCAGCGTCCCTGTAGTGAGAACCTCCTAGACCCAGGGGACGACTGATGCCAAGACACATGGAGCTCTCCAAGGAACACCAGGCCAACAGAAGTTGAAAGAAGACAAGTACCCTTCCCCAGAGCTGACAGATAAAAAGCCTTCCCCTAGAGCTGGTGTCATCAATTCAGACTTTTGGCCTCTTAAACTGTGAGAATAAATTTCAGTTTGTTAAAGCCATCCACTTATGGTATTTCTATTATAGCAGTACTAGATAACGATGACAGCAAGGGAGGCCACGTACCCTCCACTTTCTACAACTGGTTTTAAGGTCATCACTTGTTGCTGAAAGAACAAACCAAAACATGACAGATTTCAAGTATAAAGAATTTCAACATTCTGTGTGAAATGAAACCAGAATTCCTACTTTTAATTCTAGATAACTAAAGTGGATAAGTGCTACAGCTGCTAACCAAAAGGTCAGTGGTTCGAATCTACCAGCCACTCCTTGGAAACTATGGGACAGCTCTACTCCATCCTATAGGGTCACTATGAGTTGGAATTGACTTAACAGCAACAGGTTTTTTTTTTTTTTTTTAGTTTAAAGGCATTTAACTGTAACATGTGAAGCTCTGCTTTTCAAGTCAAAAGTCACTGCTCACAATTTACTTTCCTTGTGGTAGTAAACTGCTAAAGCTTTCTGCCCAATTAGAGTACGCTCTTAAAATGCTGTAAACATCTTCCATTTTCCTCTGTAACTCCTCATGGAATCGAACATTGCTTTGCACATAGCAGGTGCTCAACAAACGTCTGCCAGATTAAATTCAGACTCAAACTTCTTCGCAAGTCTCACCGCTCACTGAAACGTAGTGGTATGTGTAGAACATGGAAAGTTCTAGGAACTGAGGGTCCGGTGGGGAACATCTGGAGTCCAAAGATTCCACCCCACCTCAAAAAAGATTAATGACAGGTGTCTGACTTCTGACCAAGAAACAATTATTTTTCTACACATCAGCAGTTCAATGAAACAAGATGACTTTGCTCTATCCTTTAAGTCAGCAGATTCAGAAGAGGCATCAAGGCCAAGTTCCTCTGCTTGTGAACTTCACAAGGGAGAACACTTCACACAGGGCTCTCATTTTTTTCTGAGTGGCAGCACACACAAACCTTATAGATGAAGGACAAACACATCCCCTGATGTTCTTTCAACTCATCTGGACACCGCCCCCAACCCCCGCCCAGTCTCCACTCTATCAATCATCATTCTTCATACAGCAATTCAGGTACCTCACCTAACAGGACCATTTATCTGACTCAGTCTCACCGCACCAGGCCCTGCCTGCTATCATTTTAACTAGGGACTGAAATTCCAGTTCT
Source organism: Elephas maximus indicus (assembly GCF_024166365.1). Classification (NCBI taxonomy): domain Eukaryota; kingdom Metazoa; phylum Chordata; class Mammalia; order Proboscidea; family Elephantidae; genus Elephas; species Elephas maximus. The sequence continues at coordinate 120,485,455 of NC_064826.1, forward strand.
GCCTCCAATAAGTTGGTGAGGGTCAGGGAGTCACTTCAGCTCTCTTAGCCCGTTTTCTAGTCTATAAACACAACAAGCATAGATATTTAATGAGACAATCCTGTATTTGCACGTTGTTGTTTGGCCTTTGTTCTTAGGTGTCATCGAGTCAGTTTTGACTCTTAGCAACCCTATGTACAAAAGAAGGAAACACTGCCCGGTCCTGCGCCATCCCCACAATCACTGTTACGCTTGAGCTCACTGTTGTAGCCATGGTGTCAATTCATCTCATTGAGGGTCTTTCTCTTTTCCTCTGATCCTCTACTCTACCAAGCATGATGCCCTTCTCCAGGGACTGGTGCTTCTTGATAACATGTTCGAATATCTAAGACTAAGTCTTGCCGTCCTCCCTTCTAAGGAGCCATAATTTAAAAAGCACCTGCAAATATATTCATATTTGTTCAAGAAGTCTATGAGGGGAACTAATTTGATCCCCATTTTACAAAAAAGGGCATCAAAACTCAGAGAATATGTGGTTTGCCTAAGCACAGGGCAACTAATGCTTATTCCACCCTAGGTTGTTCTGGACTGACAAGAGCTGGCCATTTCTTCTCGTCCAAGGAAGCCTATGGAGGCACTGCTACTGCTGCCCTCCCCATCCCACCTCCCTTCCCTTCGCAAGGAGCTTTAGCCCACCCATAACTTCCACCCCTGATCTTGCCATTATCACCCTCAGTTCTGCCAATGCCATGCAGAGGATTCTTATACATAACAATGGTCCTAGGGATGGGGGAGGGGGGCAGGGTGGACAGTACCCAGCCTCCTCAGTTAAGGGCCCAATGCCCCAGGCTCAGAGACGATCACAGTTAAATCAAGGACTGGCCGCTGGACCCAGGAGTCAGATTTTAGCAGTATCACATGCAGAGTATTAAATTCTGATACTAACAATGTTTTTCTAATTGTTATAAATATAAAATACAAGGCAACAAGTCACCAAAGAAAACTGTCCATGGCAATTCTGAAGCAAAGGCCTGGCAGGTTCATTCTAACTCAACCAAATGAGTGAGAAGGCAAAGACAAGGGCACAGGGACTAGGCTGCTGAGGTGCTCTGCCCCCTGCGCATCGTGTCCCTCTGCAAGGGGGAGAGGGCCTAGCACTGCTCTGAAGGAGGCACGCCTTCAGGGGGCACTTCCAGCTGACAAAGTCCACTGGCAAATTTCACATGACTGACTAGGCACCAGGAGTTAGAGACCTGCCCCACCAGAGGCTACAGTGCGCTGCAGCTGCAGAGTCGCACTGTTGGACTCATTTTCTTCCCCACCAATGAGAGGAAGCAGGCCTACGCTGTCTCCCTCACTCCTCCCATTGCTGCTTAAGTCAGCTTCTAACAGTGGGCCTAGCCTTTCCTGAAAATATCCCAGGGATGAGAGTCCACTCTACCATCTATGGCTGCTTGGACCACCCCTGCCCTGAAAATCTTCCCAGTGGGGGTAAGGCCTGTGGATCAACTACCAACTTCCAAAGAGTGTCCAGCAAAAATTTTTGCTTCAGGATCAAGCACAAGTCTCCACAGAGAGCCAAACAATGCTCAGAGCTGAATTTCAGACCCCTAGTCAAAAGGTAAGGCAGGGCACCCAAGGAGCGAAGGGCCTGATGAATGGTACGGTGAAGCCCAGGAGCAGCTCCTTTATTCCCAGTTCAGAGTCCCTTCCACTGCCACCAGTACTGCCTATGACACACATCCCTGTGGTGGCTGAGGAGAAGCCTGCCTGAATTACCACTAGGAAGCTGTGTACTTCTGAAGCCAGTCAAAATCTGGGGTCCTATTTAGGTATTTCTCGTCAGTTAGAGACCAAATGAATTTATGCAGTTGTTTTTTCTAGTATAACATAGTATAGGTGAGGGACTACTTCCAAACAATCTCCACTACCTTCTCCATATTGGTGTGTAAATAAAATGTCAATCAACACCAAGATCACAAAGAAAAGCTGCCTCAGCTCTGCCCGATGATATTTATTGATATTAGATCTCATTCCCTAAGACTCTGTTTTAGACTGAAGGTGATGCTGTACCAGATCACCAGGAAAAGGACTGTAGAGGCAGTCTAACACCACAACTGTCTACCACCTAGGACATATGGCCTTCGCCCATAACTGAACTGCTCCTGCCATCCAGAGGGGCAGTGACTCCCTGCCCTCTGGGCTGGGCTGCCAACTTTCCCAAGGAAGTGAAACTGTGGGTCCTGGGCCCAGGCAGCTAAAGCCTCACAGCCTCTGCCTTTCCCATGCACAACTATGAAGTTGCTCTTGCCTGCTGAAGGATGATGACCCAGCAGGCAGGCAAAAGCCAGTGAGGCAAGAGAAACGGCAGACACCAGAATCCTGAGAAATAATAAACTGTCATTGTTTTAAGTTTCTAAGTTTTGGGGTGGCTTGTAATACAAACACTAACTGAAACAAACCTTTTATTAGCATGAAAAGGAAGCATCAAAGATACCTTGTATGTGACCTCTCTCATATACACTCTTTGACATTACTCTCAAGAAAGGGCTGTTGCTTAGCTCTCTGCCCGACAATCTACGGATACACGGGCTCCCTGATCCAACACCATGTTTGCATCAATCCTCGCCATCACCATTCTCAAGGCTGTAAAGAACCACAAGTGGCCATCTGTTGGGGGCCTGCCTCGGGGCCAAGTATCAGTGCCCCCATTCCTCCACAGCGGTAGCTGGGTGTCCTACTTGGAGGAGCTGCAGCCCATTTGCTGTGGGGTTCCAGATAGAACTGACCCTTCAGGAGCTTTGGATGGGGGAGGGAGGCAGAAGCAAATAACCCAGAGGTTAGACTGTTTTTATCATGTGATGACTTAATTAATTGAAAAACCTGGTCCTAGCTATTTTAGTAAACTTCCCAATCTCCAGGTCAAACACCTCACTGCCATCCTGTTTAGGATTATGAAGAAAAGGCTGGGAATTGCCACGTACAACTTAAAAAGCACCACTCTTATTTCACTGCCTCCAAGAAAAAGGAGAGTGTCCTGCTAAGGGAGCCTGTTTGTATTTCAGGGAGGCCAGGGCTCACGATGAGCTTCTCAAAGGCTAGCCCAACAACTACTAACGCTTTGCTCTTTTTTTACTTTTGGTGCCTACTTTTCCCTGAAGTTTTGCTTTTTTTTTTTTCCCCTCCCTCTCCCCTTAATTGCTGACATAAAATACGTGTGTGTGTATATATATGTACATACATATATTTTTGCTTAAAATACAGTACAATAATCATTAGAAACATGCGCTAAGAGTGGAGGGAAGGAGTGTGCTGTCTCATTAGGTGGAGAGCAATTAGGAGTATATAGCAAGGTGTTTATAAATTTTTGTATGAGAGACTGACTTGATTGGTAAACTTTCACTTAAAGCACACACACAAAAAAAATGCTCTAAAAGATACAGGCAACTCTCAATTCAAAGCCTGCCCTTGCGTTTATCCACTGCTCAGCCTCTCTCCTTCCACCTCATTTTCAGTTAGTTCACCATCAGCTCCAGGGGTCCCTCTGCCATACTTGGGATCTAGCTCCCCCCACCCCCCCCACCCCATTCCTTGGGGAAGCGAACTTCTACCACGACAACGCCTCTCCACTCACTCAGCATAACGAACACTGCCCTTAAGAAGCTTTCCTAGGTACTCGCTGTATTCTCAATGTTGCTTCACTCATCTAACTATTCCATTGGTCTGGAAGCTTCATAAGGGCTCCAGACTATTTATCTGGGAGGCATCTCCGTACATTTCCTGCCATGTAGCAGCCATTCAATACAGTCCTGGAATGAAAGAGTAAAACTGTGTCAGAGCTGCAAACTGCTATACAAATAAAACTAAAGATATTCTTTCATGTTTCTTACATTTTTCAGAAGTATTTTATCTCCCTAAGAAAATGAAAAAACAAGCCAAAACCCACTGCTGTCAAGTCGAGTGGATTCCAACTCACAGCAACCCTACAGGACAGAGAACTGCCCCCTAGGGATTCCAAGAAGGAAACCCTGATAGATTCAAACTGCCGACTTTTTGGTTAGCAGATGAGCTCTTAACCAGCGTGCCACCAAGGGCTCCATCATCTCCCTCCCACCCACTGCCGTCGAGTCGATTCCGACTCATAGTAACCCTATAGGACAGAGTAGAACTGCCCCACAGGGTTTCCAAGGAACGCCTGGCGGATTCAAACTGCTGACCTCTTGGTTAGCTGCCGTAGCACTTAACCACTATGCCACCATGGTTTCCATCATCTCCCTAGCTGAAGATAAATATAAGCCCTGTAAAACACTGGGCTGAAGCTGGGGTAGATACTCTGGGCTTTCTTGCTGGATTTAATAAAAAGACCAATGCTAAGATTCCCCTTTACATAGGAAGCTGAGTATTATCAAGAGGATACTTCAAAAGGCGGTTTAATAGCTTTGATCACTGAAACCTCACTTAAATATACCATGGGCTTTTAAATGTGTTTTATCTTTTCATAAATTAACTACAGAAAAGACTGAAGTACTTAAAAATAGTACCCCAAGTACCAAACTATCACTACTAAAAGTGACTTGTAAATTCCTCCCAGAAACAATTTAAGAGGCAGGAAAGTGTTCAAAGGTCTTTAAAACACAACTGTCCCTTAAGAAGTGGGCACATCAGACTTCCCTGTGCTCGTTCACTTACAGAAAGTAACAGGATTGTGCTTCATAAGCATGGAGGAAGCAGACCTGCCTAGGTAAGAATGGCAGCGTGAGCAGGACTCCCAACGCCCCACCTGCCTGCTCTTAACAAAAGGAGGGTTGACCCAGTCTCAGACTATCACTCCATCAGTTTACAAAGACCCTCCTGACTTCACCCATGAGTGAGTCTTTCTGACACTTTACAGGCTGACAGGCTGAAGGCATGGAGAGACAACCCAAAAGGGGTGGCACTCAGTTAACAAGAACAGAAAGATAGGCTTTAGGAGGAGGGCAGAGGTCAGAGGAGGATGGGGCAGGGAGAGCTGCTCTGAGCAGCAGAGGAGACTATGGAAACCCAAAAAGACAAATGCTGAGGAAAGGAGAGGAGCCATTCAGCAGGGAGAAAAGAAAGCAACAGAGGGCATGGCGGCCTAGTGGAAAAGAAAACACAGGACTCAGTGCTGAAGCCCTAACAGGCTACTCTCAAGTTAACCTGATCATTCTCAGCAGGGCCAGCGCTGGTGAACTCATCAGGAGGCTGCACACCTCACTCCACCTGGGTTGCCCAGGTCCTCACTCCACAGCATGCGACCAGCACCCAGGCTGGCGAGCAGTCACCTGTTCTCACTGTGTGTTTGAGCATTAACAAAAATAATTTAGCACTGACTGTATCTGTATGAAGAAGCCCTCATGTTGCAGTGGTTAAAGTGCTCGGCTGCAAACCAAAAGGTCGGTAGTTCAAACCCACCAGCCACTCCACGGGAGAGATGTGGCAGTCTGCTTCCATAAAGATTTGTTGTTGTTGTTAGGTGCCGTCGAGTCACTTCCAACTCATAGCGACCCTATGTACGACAGAATGAAATATTGCCTGGTCCTGCACCATCCATTCTCATGACCGTTGCTATGTTTAAGTCCATCATTGCAGCCACTGTGTCAATTCATCTTGCTGAAGGTCTTTCTTCCTCTTTTTTGCTGACCCTCTACTTTACCAAGCATGATGTCCTTCTCCAGGAACTGATCCCTCCTGATAACATGTCCAAAACATGTGAGACGAAATCTCACCCTCCTCGCTTCTAAGGAGCATTCTGGTTGTACTTCTTCCAAGACAGATTTGCTTGATCTTTTGGCAGTCTACTGTATATTCAATATTCTTTAACAACATCATAATTCAAAGGCATCAATTCTTCAGTCTCTATCCATTGCTCAGCTTTTGCATGCATATGCGGCGAATGACAACACCATGGTGTGGCACACCTTAGTCTTTAAACTGACATCTTTGCTTTTTAACACTTTAAAGACGTCTTTTGCAGCTGATTTGCCCAATGCGATGCATCATTTGATTTCGTGACTGTTGCTTCCATGGGCGTTGGTTGTAAAGATTTACCCCCCCCAAAAAAACCAAACCCATTGCCATCTAGTTGATTCCGACTCATAGCGACCCTACAGAATAGAACTGCCCCATAGAGTTTCCAAGGAGCACCTGGTGGATTTGAACTGCTGACCTTTTGGTTAGCAGCCGTAGCACTTAACCACTACGCCACCGGGTTTCCTAAAGATTTACAGCCTTGGAAAATCTATGGGGGCAGTTCTACTTTGACTTATAGAGCTGCTATGAGTCAGAATTGACTCAATGGTAATAGGTTTGGGTTTTTTTTTTTTTTTTTTTGGGTATTTATAAGATATAACTATCTGACTTGTCCCTGATATGGTTGAGACCCAATGAGGGAGGGCTTTAATGCTTAGCAGTACAGGATACTACTTAAGGTTTTTAACAAACGGTCAAGTCTCAGCTGTGCTTGAAAAGCAGGTACAAGACTAGCATTCAGAACCAGACTAGAAAAACAGGAGAACACGCAGGAAACTAGGAGAGAACCAACCTAAGGAATAAAAGGGAGGAAATCCATGAATAAGACTTAATGCCAAGCTAAGACCCTTGGGCTGTGACAGGTAGGTAACCACTTGGGAGACAGAAGGCACAGACTGTCCTCACTGAGTCTTTCTGGGCAGTGGGGCTGCAGCAGAGAAGAGTCCTCCAGATCTGTACTGTTGGAATATTTTACCACAAACATGATGTTTGCAATTAAACACTTTTAAAATGTTTTCCTTAAAAAAAAAAAAGATGTAACAAACAACTGCAAATTACAAAACCAAATATAAAAAGGTACCTTTAAGACAACTGCAGAAATTTGAACAGAGACTGAAAATTAGGTAACACTAAGGAATTATAGTTAACTTTGTTAGATGCGATAACAAAAATACCCTTGTCAGTTAGAGCCACGCTATTTATGGCAGAAATGACACAAGGTCTGGTATTTGCTTTAAAATACTCTAGTATCCACCTCCCCCTACAAAAGAAAACCACACTGATTAAGGGCTGGGTTGCAAAGACAATTATTATAAATGCAGTCAATAAGTTGTACACCTGTAAAAAGCTGAATTGGCAAAAATTATGTGAAAGACGACGACCAAAAAAAAAAAGCTGAGGATGCTTATGTACAAGCAAACACCTCATGGAATATGGTTCCTTGATTTGGGATTTAGGGTCATGGTTTCATGGGATGTCCCAGTTAATAGGCCTAATAACATATTTAGTGCTTCTGTTCCACCTCCTAGTTCACTGTGTAGTGCCTAGGGTCTTAAAAGCTTGCAAGTCGCCATGTAAGGCACAATTGGTCTCTACTCACCTGGAGCAACAAAGGAAGGAGAGTCAGGAATAGGAGTAGGAAATGGAATGTGTGGCTAATTGCCTCCATAAACAAGTGCCTGCCTTTGCCTAGAGACCAGAAGAACTGGATCGTGCCTGGCTACCATTACTGAACATTTGGATCAAAGATCCCATAAGAGTCCTGATCAAAAGGGGGAAAATGCAGAAGAAACCTTCAAATTCTCATGGATTCCAGACTTCCTAGAGCCATGGAGGCTGAATGGACCCCATAATTCCTGCTCCGAGATAATTTTTAAAACTTAAACCAAAATCATCCTCTAAAGTCTTCTTAAAACCAAACAACAGTCTAGCTTAACTAGTAAAGAATGTCTCCTTGAACATTATGCTCTTTTAAGAGCTGTTCAATGGAAACCCTGGTGACATAGTGGTTAAGTGCTAACGGCTGCTAACCAAAAAAGGCTGGCAGTTCAAAACCACCAGGCGCTTCTTGGAAACTCTACTAGGCAGTTCTACTCTGTCCTATAGGGTCGCTATGAATCAGAATCAACTTGACAGCAACAGGTTGGGTTTTTTTTTTTTTTTTTTTTAATACAGACCAACAAAAAGAAATCCTGGACCAGATGGCTGCACTGGGGAACTCTATGGAACATTCAGAGAAGAATTAACACCAATACTGTTTAAACTCTTCCAAAAGACAGAAGAAAGGAGTATTACCTAATTCATTCTATGAAGCAAACATAACTCTGATACTCAAACCAGACAAAGGCACCAAAAGAAAACTACAGGCCAGTATCTCTTATGAACATAGATTCAAAGAACCTCAACAAAATGCTAACAAACAGAATCCAACAGCATATTAAAAGAGTCATACACCATGACCAATTGAGATTTATTACAGGAATGCAGGGATGGTTCAACATTAGAAAATCAATCAATGTAACACATCAACAGAACAAGGAAAAAGAACTACATGATCATCTCTATGGATACAGAAAAAGCATTTGATAAAATCCAATACTCTTTCTTGATGAAAATCCTAAAGAAGATTGGAATAGGAGATGTCTTAGTCATCTAGTGCTGCTATAACAGAAATACCACAAGTGGATGCCTTCAACAAACAGAAGTTTATTCTCTCACAGTCTAGTAGGCTAAAAGTCCAAAGACAAGAGCACTAGCTCTAAGGGAGGGCTTTCTCTCTCTGTCGGCTCTGGAGCAAGGTCCTTGTCATCAATCTTTCCCTGGTCTAGGAGCTTCTCAACACAGGAACCTCGGGTCCAAAGGACTCGCTCTGTTCCTGGTGTTGCTTTCTTGGTAGTGTGGGGTACCTTCCTCACCACCCCCCACCCCTACCTTTGCATGCTTCTCTCTTTTGTATCTCAAGAGATTGACTCAAGATACAACCTAGTTTTGTAGATTGAATCCTGCCTTATTAACATAACTGCCTCTAATCCTGCCTCATTAACATCATAGAGACAGGATTTACAACACATAGGAAATACACACTAGATCACAAAATGGTGGACAATCACACAATACTAAGAATCGAGGCCTAGCGCTAGCCAAGTTGACACATATTTGTGGGGGACACAATTCAACCCGTAACAGGAGAGAAATTCCTCAGTATGATTCAGGGCATGTATGAAAAGCCAACAGCCAACATTATACTTAATGGAGAAAGCCTGAGAGCTTTCCCCTTGAAGCTGGGAACATAATAAGGGTGCTCATTCTCACTTCTATTCAATATTGTATTAGAAATCCTAGCCAGAGCAATAAGACAAGAAAAAGTAATAAAAGGCATTCAGATTGGAAAAGAAGTAAAATTATCTCTATTTGTGGATGATATAATCCTATATACAGAAAATCCCCAAAAATTCACAAGAAAACTTCTAGAGCTAATACAGGAATTTAGCAAAGGGTACAAGGTCAACAAACAAAAATCACTTGGGTTTCTATACACCAGCAAGGAGAAATGTGAAATGGAAGTTAGCAAAACAATTCCATTTATTATAGCATCTAAGAGAATGAAATATCTAGGTATAAATCTAACCAGGGATGTGAAAGACTTAAGACAATGAAAACTATAAAACATTGCTGAAAGAGATGAAAGAAGACTTAAATAAATGGAAAGATGTTCCATGCTCATGGATTGGAAGACTTTACATTGTTAAGATGTCAGTACTACCCAAAGCTGTCTATAGATTCAATGCAGTCCCAATCAAAATTTCAACAGCCTTTTTTACAGAAATAGAAAAACCAATCCTTAATTTTATACGGAATGGCAAGAGGCCCCGAACAGCTAAAGCAATGCTGAAAGAGAAGAACAAAGTAGGAGGACTGACACTTCCTGATTTTAAAACATACTATACAGTAATCAAAACAGCCTGGTACTGGTAGAACAACAGACACAGACCAATGGAACAGAACTGAGAGTCCAAAAATAAACCCAAATGTCTATGGTCAACTGATTTTTGACAAGAGTGCTAAGTCTGTTCAACGGGGAAATAAGAGTCACTTCAAGAAACAGTGCTGGAAAAATTGGATTTCCACATGCAGAAAAACAAAAACAGGATCCATGCCTCACACCATACACAAAAACAAATTTATAATGGATTAAGGACCTAAATGTGCAAACTAAAACCATAAAATTCTTAGAAGAACATGCAGGGGCAACACTGCCAGGCCTAGCTTTCAACAATGTATTACCTAATATAATAACAAAAGCACAAAGAGCAAAAAACAAAATTAATAAATGGGACCTCATGAAAATTAAAAGCTTTTGTTCATCAAAAGACTCTACCAAAAAAGGTGAAAAGACAAACTACCAACTGGAAGAATATCTTTGGAAACCTTGTATCTGACAAGAATTTAACCCAAATATATATAAAACTTTGACAATTTAACAACAAAAAGACAACCCGATCAGAAAATGGGCAAAGTACTCGATAGACATGTCACCAAAGTCGACAAATGGTCACCAAACACATGAAAAGATGCTCAGTGTCATCAGCCATCAGAGAGATGCAAATCAAAACCACAATGAGATACTATTTTGTTCCCACTACATTGGCTAAGATTAAAAAAAGTGAAAATAACAAATGCTGGCGAGGATGTGGAGAAACTGGAACCCTTATCCATTACTGGTGGGAATGTAAAATGGTACGGTCATTGTGGAAAACAGCATGGCAGTTCCTCAAAAAACTAAAAATAGAACTACTGTATGACCCAGCAATTCCATTCCAAGGTATATATCCAGAAGACTTGAAAGCAGAGACTCAAAAGGAGACTTACACACCAATGTTCACTGCAGCACCACTCAAAACAGCCAAAAGGTAGAAAATACTAAATGCCCACCAACTAATGAATGGATAAATAAAATGTGGTACACACATACAGTGGAATACTACCCAGCCCACAGGAGAAATGAAGTCTTGATACATGCTACAGTATGGGTGGAACTTAAAGTCATTACACTGAACAAAATAACCCAATCAATAAAACATTGTATGACCTGACTTATACAAAAAAACAAGGCAAAAACAAAAAAAGATCTATTTTTTTTTTTTTATATGGGGTCAAAGTGACAACAGCAACTCGAAAGATTAGACAAGAACCTTAGAGGGCAGTGAGTTCATGCCAATGAAAGAGGAACAACTCAGAAAAGGAAGGTGAAAATGATTGCACAACTTGAAGAATGTTATCAATGTCAATGAATTGTACATGTAAAACTGCTGAACTGGTATACGCTTTGCTGTGTATATTCTCTAAAATAACAACAAAAAATAAGAGATTTAAAAAGATTAGTAAAAGTCTGCAGTACTAATAGCCCACATGAACCACAGTCTCATCTAGCCTCAGACCAGAAGAACTAGAAGGTACCCAGCTACCACTACCAACCATTTTGACCAGGGACCCAATAGAAGGTCCCAAATAGAAAGGGAGAAAAATGTAGAACAAAACTGAAATTCCTAAAACAGATCAGACTTAATGGAGTGATACAGACGAGAGAAATCTCTATTGCCCTAAGATCCCCTCTGAACTTGGAACTGAAGCTACTCCCAGTGGTCACGCTTCACCCAAATAACAGATGGGTTTATAAAATAATATCACTGTTACTACTATGCTCCTTTAAATAATCCACTATATGAGACTGAACAGTCAACATTTACCCTAAAACAAAGACGAGAAGCTGAGGAGAGAGTAAAAACGGTGTAGCAGAGGTATCTGACCTCCTCTAACTTCACGAGGGGGAAGGAGACTCAGGATCAGGCCCAAGGCTGATTTCGATGAGGCAGAGGTCAGATATACCTCCTCTTGCTGGTCCTTTTTACCAATTCTGATACCATCTGTACCTCCCATGGCACTCTCTACTCCTCTGCTGGATTCAGTAATTTGTTGCAATGACTATACAGAACTCACAGACAATACTCATCGTTATGGGGTTAATTAGGGAAGAACAGGTTACAATTCAGGTTCAGGAATGCACACGATACAGCTCTTAGATCAGGACAGTCTTGTCAGCCATGCCTGAAGGCATATATCCCTCTGGCCCTCGGCCCCTCAGCCTGGCCTTTGCCCTGCTCCAGCAAGTGTTACAAAGCTTTTAGTTCTGCTACATACTGAGAGGCACCCCACTCCATCAACCTTAGCCCAAATGCGCTCAGCTAGGTGGGTCAGCAAACCTAGCTCCACCAAGTGCCCAGAGGCTTCCTACTTGGCCAGCAAGCCTCCTGCCTGAAGGCGCTCAGCTTTGCCTTTCCGTGGGCTGGGAAGCCTGCCACGCTGTCTTCTGCCTCTGCTGCCACTGTTTCCCTGCCATCACTTCTCACCTTCTTTGGTGTCACAGCTTTCTGTCTCCTGGTTCCAGGAGTTTCTCAGCGCAGGGATCCTGGGTCCAAAGGATGTGCTCGACTCTTGGCTCTTCTTTCTGGGTGGTGGTGAGATCCTCCCTTCCTGCCTCTGGGTTGGCTCATTTTAAGCCTAGTGGGATGGCAAAACTGACCAATCCCCTCATTAGTGTTCCATAAACCTTATATGCATGATCCTACCCACACAAGGCTGCCATGTACCTTATTTACATTATTATCAAGCTATCCAATCCCCTTGGTGGGCCATAAGCACCTCATTTGCATAGTCCCACACAGTCCTTTGTTGGGAGTTACTAAACTATGGCCAGAAGGGCCATATTAAGTAATTCACTGCACTGCAGAGGGGCAGGGAGCTAGACTAATGGAAACTGAACAAACACAATGGAAATAATGATAACGCTGGCATACTGTGAAAAATGTAACCAATGTCATGGAAAAATCTGAATAAAAATTTTAAATGGGAACCTAACTTGCTGTGCAAATTTTCACCTATCACACACACACACACGATTATTAAAATGTAGATATCTGCTGAAGTTGGGTGATGAGCCTTTTCAAGGAGGTTCAGTTTATACTCTTCTCTCTACTGTTCCGTATGTTTGAAAATATTATAATGTAAAGTTTAAAAAATAACAGGAAAGCAGACTACAGAAGGATGGAGGGGGGTGGAAAGGTATGCCAAGTTGTGCTGTCTCTGTTGGATGTGAAAACAGGTTGGTCCCAGCAGATCTCTGCACAATGGAGGGGAGAATGCATGCAGTGGGATGGCCCAGAATGTGAGCTCCTGGAAGGTATCAAAGTCCTTTCTGATGAGGATATGACATATCAGAATGATGATTTATCTAAATCCTACAGCACTTCTAATTTTAACATCTCTGCTTAAAGAATTTGCTTCTAAACAAGAGCACAAATGAAACATTCTTAACAAAATGAACTACTTTTAAGGCTGTGGATCTTAACCTTCTGGAGGTCACAGATACCTTTAAAAATGTGATGAAGGTTATAAATCTCATTCCTTAAAGAATGTACATACGTGTTTTAGGCCAAAACCAATGTCAGGAGGTGACCACCTTCAGGGTCTGAGATGCAAAGGAGTGACGAAGTTCCCACAAGATGACAATGACAATACTATATTAGCTTAGTCCATGGGATCCATGGGAGTGGAGATGTAATCAGGGATTTGTGCTGTTCCTGTCACTCCTCCTCAAAACCCCTTAGAAGAGGGGTCAGGGCAGAAAATGCCCTTGAGAATCACTGCAACAGAAACCAGGACATAAAATCTGTCCCAAGGGCCAGCACCCTGCATGCATTTTCTTATTAAGTTGGAGCTCCCTTTCTGAGATTATCCACCCATGCCCCCTGCAGAGTCTCTCAAGAAGGTGCTCATATTGACTTCCAGAGCCCCAGAGCCCAAATTTTAACACCTGGGCGTCTGCCCCAGCAGGCTGCATCTACAGGCCAGTCTCCTCAGCTCAAGGGCAGGAATCAACTCAACTGACAGACATACTGCATGTCAGCAAAACTCCCCTAAGCTCCTGCCCCACAGCCAGGATAGGGCAACCCCTGACAACCCACCTCCAGCCCAACAGTCCCTCCATGTGCCTGCCAGCCATCGAGTGTTACTGTCTTGGATGCCATGCAGTAAAAATCTATCTCAAGCAAAGGTGGCTTCATTTATGCATCTACAGGTCTAGGAAACACAGCCTTATTTAAAGTAAAAAAAACTTTTTCAAATTAGCTTCCAGCAGAAGCAGCCATGACAGCTGCACCAACTTGTAACAGCTCTGTAACCATACAGCTCTTAGCACACATCTCCCACCCACAAACCATTCACTTGACTTTAGGCATTCATACGCACATGACACTCCTGAGTCTACATTTTTTTTTTACCTTGCATACAAGGTGTCATGCTATTATCTCTAAGTTCAAATATGACTTAAAATGACCTAGATGTTCCCATAAAAAGTTATATTCCTTTGAGAAAGGGAAGGCAAAGGAATATACTTGGGCACAGGACAACAGCCTTTGATTCTGAAACCTAAGTTTTATTTTAGGGATAATCTTGCAGCAATTGTCTTCGGAAACCTTTTGACATCCAACACAAAGCAGGGGCCATATTCACAGGCCACTTCTTTCTGAGCAGCCAATTTGTTTCTAGACCAGGAAAATAAACTACAGATTTCATCTTATAGAAAACCAGGCCTCACCTTGCTTCAAGATGAACATGACTCGCAGGCTGCCAAGGAGACAGCCAAGGCCTCAGCTAGACCCCCTCCCCTGCTCAGCACCGAAGTTCGGACCAAAGGTAGCATTCTTTTTTTTTTTCTACTTTAGATAAAGGTTTACAGAGCAAATTAATTTCTCATTAAACAATCGATACATATATTGTTCTGTGACATTGGTTGCCAATCCCACAACATGTCAACACTCTCCCCTTCTCAACCTTGGGTTCCCCATTACCAGCTTTCCTGTCCCCTCCTGCCTTCTCGTCCTTGCCCCTGGGCTGGTATGCCCACTTAGTCTCATTTTGTTTTATGGGCATAATCCTTGGCTGAAGGGTGAACCTCAGTGACTTCAGGACTGAGTTAAAGGGTGTCCAGGGGCCATACTCTTGGGTCTCTCCAGTCTCTGCCAGACCAGTAAGTCTGGCCTTTTTTTTTTTTGGTGAGTTAGAATTTTGTTCTACATTTTTCTCCAGCTCTGTCCGGGACCCTCTGTTATGATCACTGTCAAGGCAGTCAGTGGTAGTAGCTGGCCATCATCTAGTTGTGCCAGACTCAGTTTGGTGTGGTAGTTCTGGTCCATTAGTCCTTTGGACTAACCTTTCCCCTGTGTCTTTAGTTTTCTTCATTCTCCCTTGCTCCAGACAGTATGAGACCAGTGGAATATCTCAGATGGTCACTCACAATCACTAAATTAGGATATAGAACGTTTTCTTTATAAACTGTTATGCCAATTGAGTTAGATATCCCCCAACACCACAAAGGTGGCATTCTTAATGAAACAGAATCTGGTGGCTACCAGCAGCCATAGAAACATATTCACTCAAAGGGGCCCAATGGAAGCAGCTGCCCTTTGAAAACAGACCCCAAGATTCAAGGTAAGGAAAAGGCCAAATTAATAGTGATGACAACCGAGATGGCACAATATAGTTCATAAAGTTTATGTTCTATATCCTTGTTTGGAGAGTACTATCTACATTCTTGATAGCTTGCAAGTGGCTATCTAAGATACAACTATTGGTCTCTACTTATCCAGCACAAAAGAGAAAGAAGAAAACCAAAAACTCAATGAAGAAACTACAGGTTTAATAGTCTACACGAGCCACAGCCTCATCTATCCTGAGACCAGATCTAGATGTTGCCAGCTACCAACACTGACTGTTCTGATCAAGTCCACAATAGATGAATCCTGATAGAATGGGAGAAAAACATAGAACACAACCTCAAATACCCTTAAAAAAAAAACAACTTCCTGGACCGGTTGAGACTGAGGACTCCCCGAGACAACTGCTCTGAGATACTTTTTAAACCTTGAACTGAAACTAACCCCTGAGGTCATCATTTAGCTACATAACAGATTGGCTTACAAAATAAAAAATATCACTTGTGAGAATACTGTGCTCCTTTAAAAAATCATCTATATGAGACCATACGGTCAACAACTACTTTAAAACAAAGACGAGAATGTAAGGGGGAAGGGAAATCAGGTTAATGGAAATGAAACAACCAGAACGAAAACAATGAGCATGTTCACACATTGCAAAGAATATAACCAATACCACTAAACAATTTGTTCAGAAACTGCTGAATAGGAACCTAAAGTGCTATGTAAACCTTCACCAAAAACACAACAAAATATTATTTAAAAACAAAGAAAAAACAGTGGTGACATCTGTTGAGCCTATCCTCTGTGCCAGACATTAAGCACCTTATATGCATCGTCTCCTTTAATTCTCCCAACAGCCCTATGAGCACACTCAAGGGGCCTGAGAGCCTCTGGAATCCTCCCACCAACCACACCACACATACCACCTTTCAACTCCTGGTTTTGGCTAGCTGCTTGACCTGAAAATCAGGACACGGCTACCAACACCTATACTCATCAAAGATGCCAAGAAGAAATTCTGTCACTAGCCATGATTTATATTAAGTGAACATGTGAAGAAAGGGGATCTTAAAGGGAAAAGCCCTTATAGGGAATACAGAAAAATTACAAAGAAACCTGCAAGGAATTCACTTTCGAATATAAGAGAAATATATGAACATAGTTATCTAAAACGTCATTTATATAAAATTACATGAGATAATTTTAGGGCATTTAAGGTATAAAGATGTCTTCTTAGGACTGTTGGGAGACAAGAGCCTCACGAATATCCATTCTTTTCCACGAGCTTTCTTCTCTTCAATGTCTGTATCCTAAAGTAGCCCTTAGTGAGATCTTGGAACTGGTACAAGCGTTGCTTCAGATCTTCAGAGGGTAAAACGTTGTCTAGCCCAGGGACCGAACACTCTGAGCTCGCTGGACACCAAGCAAGCCAGGGAAGCACCTCCAGAGACGTTGTTTCTGTTGAGCTGGTCCTGCCAGCTAGGCTTCATTGGATGCGCAGGCACTTGGCAGTTCGGGGCTTCCCAATGCCTTCCTTCCTCCAGCTCCTCCGACACACGCACTTACCTCAACTGCCAAGAAGCATCCAGAGCAACACAGCAAACGTGAGGAGACACAGCCGTGGCGAGCCTTACCTTATGTACACTTTTGGGGTTTTCCAACCAAGCATAGTACATTTCCTCCACATAGTTCGAACTAGTCCCACTCAAGAAGGGCTCAGCAGCGACAGGTGCAGTATAGCATCGAATTTGTTGAAATGTCCTAGCTGCTGCTGGTCTGTTTTGTGCAAATGTCTTAACAGTCTGGGAAGCTGTCAATGGCCTCAACTTAGCAGCACAAGTCCTTAAATGAAACATTTTTGTCCGAAGCCTCTCACAACTGCCTGTACAAAAAAAAAGAGAGAGAATTTTAGGACATAAGGCTACTGGAAAGATCTGCCAGACGCTGATTATTTAGGATAAGGATTTGGTCTACAGATGTATTTGCACCAGTGTGCCATCTGCATCAGTCCCTAAATTCATGTTACAGAGAGCACAGCAAAGCAGTGATTAAGTCAAACCAAAAATGTTTTAGTAGCTACTATATAAATGCCCCCCACGCATCTGTCAGTTTGTCATACTGCGCAGGCTGGCATGTTGCTGTGATGCTAAGAAGCTTTGCCACCAGTATTCAAATACCAGGAGGGTCACCCGTGGCGGACAGGTTTCAGCTGAGCTTCCAGACTAAGACAGACCAGAGAGGACCTGGCAGTCACTTCTGAAAAGAATTAGCTGGTGAAAACCTTGTGAATAACAGTGCAACAATGTCTGATATAGTGCCGGAAGATGAGCCCCTCAGGTTAGAAAGCACTCTCCAGCAACGGGCTTAAGCACAGCAACGACCTGGGACTGGGCAGTGTTTCTTTCTGTTGTACATAGGGTCGCTAAAAGTCAGAACCAACTTGATGACAACATCTACTATGCACTGTGCCAGACACAGGGGAAGATGAATACACAACACACAGGTTATGATCTGCACTGAACAGTCTGAAAACTAGCTTGAGCGATTAGATATAATGTTATACGATGATAAATACATGAAGTTCTTTAAGTTTACACACTTTGTAAAAACAATTCTAAAACAGGCAACAAGAATTAAGGATTAAGATTAATTTCAATATGAGAAAGGCACGTTTTAAGCTACCCACACACTACCAAACACCTGCTGTACTCTGAAAAATACAGAGAAATTAGAGAAACATTTTGCTCACCCCCAAATAATTTAACTTTGAGCAGAGGAGAAAAAAATATAAACAATATTACAAAGACAGCACTGAGTGGGAAAAGAAAATGGTAAGGAAATTCCGCGGAAGCAGTCACTCCTTCCAGGTTGGAGGGAGTGGGGCAGCCAAGGAAGGCTACAGCTTTGAGTTGGGCCTGGAAGACAAGAAGGACTTGGACGTGAAGAGGAGGGGAGGGGCAGGCATCATAAATGGAAGAATCAGGAGGAAGAAAGAAGGAGGCAGGAGAGTGCGAAGCAAAACGTAAGGGGAAAAACAGGAACCATGGAGTGCTGAAAGGGAGAGTGAGGACAAGCTGGAGAGGGGCCTCAGAGGGGCCTGACTGCCGCTGCTGAGCTAACCACCACCACTTCCCCCGCCCCACACCCCCCCTACCCTGCTGCCCAGATCAACGGGGAGCCCAAGAAGTTCTGAGCAAGGGAGCAATGGGTTCTACAAAGCCTAGAAGGAAAAGTACTTACGCCAATTATTTGATACATGTCTACCTCCTCAGTGTCACTCTGTTATGTGTACATGTTATGACTCCTACACAAATCCCACAAACTCCCTGGCAGATTGGCATCAGCCCTTCCATTTTATAGATAACCTTTCTGAGTTTGAGTTTCTTAAATTTCCCCAGGTTCATCTGGCTGTTAGTAGCAGACCCAGGCCTCCACAGCCAGTCTTCTAGCCTGCAAAGTCCATGTTGTCCCTCCACGAGGAGCTCCCCGCCCTCTGGCAGAGGAGGGGAGAGGAAGGACTGAAGGTGGGATGCTATTTAAACAATAGTCTGGGCCAGAGGGCACGAAGACCTAGACTAGAAGTGGGAGCAGAGGGGAGGGGATCCAGGACATGTAAAAGGAGGAAATGTTGACATATCTACTATTTGCTTCTGATATGAATAAATATTGTGTTCGATTTTTATACTTTCACTAAATCTAATTTATAACTCTATCAAAATACCCATTTTCATAAAAAAAGCTTGTGTACCCCCTAAATTATGAAAGAGTTTGGACTGTCTAGACTGTTCCCAGAGGGCCTGGGATGCTGCATGCAAGCACTTTTAAGACTACAGCATGCCTCCAGGCAGCAGTCCCCTCTCTCTGGAGAGGAGAACAAAGACTCTCACAAGTCTTAGCTGCCAGAAGGCAACCTTGCAGTCATGGCATAGGGGGTCAGCAGAGCCTCAGCCTCAGGCCAGTGGGCAAAAAGGAAGTGACACAGAGACACTCCAGCTGAGGACGGCCTGAGAACAGGACACACAGCCATATCCTCAACAGAAGGGTGATGACTCCACTGGACAAAGAGGGCCTGGCTCAAAAGATAAGTGGTAATTTAGATGGAGGATAAGACAGTACACAATACCGGGGAAGCCAGCACAACTTGTACAAGGCAAACTCATGGAAGCTCCACAGACACACCCAAACTTCCTGAGAGACCAAACTACTGGGCTGAGGGCTGTGGGGACCATGGTCTCGGGGAACATCTAGCTCAATTGGCAAAACACACTTTACAAAGAAAATGTTCTACTTTCTATTTTGGTGAGCAGTGCCTGGGGTTTTAAAAGCCTGTGAGCAGTCATCTAAGATACCCCACCCCACTGGTCTCGACCCTTTGGGAGCGAGGGAGAATGAAGAAAACTAAAAATACAAGTGAAAGATTAGTCCAAAGAAAGGACTAATGGACCACATCTACCACAGCCTCCACTAGACTAAGTCCAGTACAACTAGATGATGCCCAGCTACCACTACTGACTGCTCTGATAGTGATCACAATAGAGGGTCCCGGACAGAGCCGGAAAAAATGTAGAACAAAATTCTAACTCACAAAAAAAGACCAGACTTACTGGCCTGACAGTGACTGGAAAAACCCCGAGAGTATGGCCCCCAGACACCTTTTGGCTCAGTAATGAAGTCACTCCTGAGGTTCACCCCTCAGCCAAAGGTTAGACAGGCCCATAAAACAAAACGAGACTAAAGGGGCATACCAGCCCAGGGGCAAGGACTAGAAGGCAGGGGGGAACAGGAAAGCTGGTAATAGGGAACCCAAGGCTGAGAAGGGAGAGTGTTGACATATCATGGGGTTGTTAACCAATGTCATAAAACAGTATGTGTATAATGGAAAAAAAAAAAATAAGGATAACATTAGGATCCCTAATACATGGTATAAACAGTATACAAAACATTATTAATGATGCAGAAGAAAAACTAGATTAACTGGGAGCTCCTAAAAATCAAACACCTATGCTCATCCAAAGACTTCACCATAAGAGTAAAAAGATTACCTACAGATTGGGAAAAAGTTTTTAGCTATGACATTTCCAATCTGTGCCTGATCTCTAAAATCTACATGATACTGCAAAAACTTAACTGCAAAAGGACAAATAACCCAATTAAAAAATGGGCAAAACATATGAACAGGCACTTCACTAAAGAAGACTTCGGGTAGCTAACAGATACATAAGGAAAGGCTCATGATCGTTAGCCATTAGAGAAATGCAAATCAAAACTATAATGAGATTCCATCTCACTCCACCAAGGCTGGCATTAATCCAAAAAACACAAAATAATAAATGTTGGAGAGGTTGTAGAGACTGGAACACTTACACATTGCTGGTGGGAATGTAAAATGGTACGACCACTTTGGAAATTGATTTGGTGCTTCCTTAAAAAGCTAGAAATAGAACTACCATACGATCCAGCAATCCCACTGCTTGGAATATATCCTAAAGAAATAAGAGCCTTTACACAAACAGATATATGCACACCCATGTTCATTGCACCGTTGTTCACAATAGCTAAAAGATGGAAGCAGCCAAGGTGCCCATCAACAGATGAATGGACAAATTATGGTATATTCACACAAAGGAATACTACACAATGATAAAGAACAGTGATGAATCTGTGTAACATTTCATAACATGGAGGAATCTGGAAGGTATTATGCTGAGTGAAATTAGTTGCAAGAGGACAAATACTGTATAAGACCACTATTAGAAGAACTGGAGAAACAGTTTAAACAGAGAAGAAAATATTCTTTGACGGTTATGAGAGGTGGGAAGGAGGGAGGGAGGGAGAGGGGTATTCACTAATTAGATAGTAGATAAGAACTATTTTAGGTGAAAGGAAAGCAACACACAGTACAGGAGAGGTCAGCACAACTGGATTAAACCAAAAGCAAAGAAGTTTCCTGAATAAACTGAATGCTTCGAAGGCCAGCATAGCAGGGGCAGGGGTTTGGGGACCATGGTTTCGGGGGACATCTAATTCAATTTACATAATAAAATCTATTAAGAAACATTCTGCATCCGACTTTGGAGAGCGGCGTCTGGTATCTTAAACTCTCGCAAGTGGCCATCTAAGATGCATCAATTGGTCTCAACCCTCCTGGAGCAAAGGAGAATGAAGAACACCAAAGACACAAGGTAATTATGAGCCCAAGAGACAGAAAGGGCCATATAAACCAGAGACTGCATCAGCCAGAGACTAGAAGAACCAGATGGTGCTCGGTTACAACCGATGACTACCCTGATGGGGAACACAACAGAGAACCCCTGAGGGAGCTGGAGAACAGTGGGATGCAGACCCCAAATTCTCATAAAAAGACCAAACTTAATGGTCTGACTGAGACTAGAAGGACCCTGGTAGTCATGGTCCCCAGACCTCCTGTTAGCCCAAGACAGGAACCATTCCCAAAGCCAATTCTTCAGACAGGGATTAGGCTGGACAATGGGATAGAAAATGATACTGGTGAGGAATGAGCTTCTCGGATCAAGTGGACACATGAGACTATGTTGGCATCTCCTGTCCGGTGGGGAGATGAGAGGGCAGAGGGGGTCAGAAGCTGGCCATATGGACGAGAAAATAGAGTGGAGGGAAGGAGTGTGCTGTCTCATTAGGGGGAGAGCAATTAGGAATATACAGCAAGGTGTGTATAAATTTTTGTATGAGAGACTGGCTTGATTTGTAAACTTTCACTTAAAGCACAATAAAATAAAAGAATACAAAAAACAGTATGTGTACTAACCGTTTAATGAGAAATTAGCTTATTCTGTAAACCTTCATCTAAAGTACAATTAAGAAAAAAAAGATACACCCTACACTAATCCTGCCTCGTTAACGTAACAACCCATTCCCAAATGAGATTATAACCACAGGTATAGAGATTGGGATTTCCAACACATTTTGGGGGGACACAACTCAATCCCTAACAATGCCCCGTGGGTAGGATAACTCAGAGGCGTAATCTACACTGTCCACATCCCCAGCAGGTTTAAGCCCCAGCTGCAGTTGCCAAAGCAGTAATTTACCTAATACAGTTCCTTTTCTGGGCTTCCTTCCCTTCCCTGTCTTACTTCCTCATCCCCCTGTCTTCTGAGATCACCTCTCAAATAAAATACTTGCACCCAAAAAAGAAAGAAAATGTTCTACATTCTACTTCGGTGAGTAGTGTCTAGGGGCTTAAAAGCCTGTGAGCAGCCACCTAAGATACTGCACTGGTCTCAACCCTTTGGAGCAAGGGAGAATGAAGAAAACTAAAGACACAACGAAAAGATCCAAAGGACTAATGGACCACAACTACTACAGCCTCGAGACTGATTCCAGTACAACTAGATGGTGCCTGGCTACAACCACTGACTGCCCTGACAGGGATCACACTGGAGGGTCCCGGACAGAGCTGGAGAAAAATGTAGACCAAAATTCTAACTCACAAAAAAGAAACCAAACTTACTGGTCTGAAGAGACTGGAGAAACCCCAAGAGTATGGCTCCCGGATGGATACCCTTTTAGCTCAGTAATGAAGTCACTCTTGAGTTTCACCCTTCAGCCAAAGATTAGACAGGCCCATAAACAAAATGAGACTAAAAGGGCAAAGACTAGAACGCAGGAGGGGACAAGAAAGCTGGTAATAGGGAACCGAAGGTCAAGGAGGGCAGAGTGTTGACATGTCGTGGCGTTAACTAATATCATAAAACAATATGTGCACTGTTTTATGAGAAGCTCATTTGTTCTGTAAAGCTTCATCTAAAGTACGGTTTGAAAAAAAAAAAAGAGGGCCTGGCTCAGGAGCAGGCACTGGGGACACAGCTACCTTTCTTCCCAGGCTCAGAGGGCAGCAGGGTGTCATCCAACTGTAAATCCAGAGTTACACCCAATGCCCTTGAAGGAAATCCAAATTCTGACACATGCTAAACTGACCCAGAAAGCAAGGTTACATAAGAATATCTGCTATATTACTCACAAGTGTCCTTCTCCTCAGCCCAAGTATGACCAGACTACTCCTAAGAGACACTCAGCAGTAGGCTTCCAGCCTCTCTCTTCTGGCCTACGCTATGCCAGAGAGGATGGCAGCAAAGGAACCTAACAAACAAAAACTTGCCTCTTAAACATTAAAGATGAAAAAGCAATGTATTCTGGATGTAGGTACAGAATGCAATTTTAACCCGAGTTTTTCTTTACCTTAGAAACCGCAGGCTTTAAGTCACCTTCGATAGTTCACCCTGCCTCCAACTATACTCCAGCTTTTTCTACTAATAATGCTTAAAGCAAGCAACAAGCCCTAACACTGCTGGCAAAAATACTACTGATTTCGATGCTACTTTTCTCTTATTGAGGTCCAAGGAAAATACTCGTTTTTTTCCTCTAATGTCATTACTATCTAGGCAGATTGAAACACCACCATTGTTTCCGCGTTGGGCTTTTTTCTTTCCCCCCTTAGGACCTAGCGGCAGCACCTCCGTTCCCTGTCTATCCTTGTTCAGTGGCTGCAATAACTGAATTAACAGGCACTGTACTACCAATCACAAAACTGCTCCTTTCCTTTGTTTTTCCCAAACTGGTCCTTTCAATCTGATACTGTAAACAAACTGTGATAATTAGCTAACTGCAGTCACTGAGTCTGACAGTTTAGTACTGCCCAGCACAATTCCCAGGAGAGCTAGCAATCTTCAAGCTTCTCTTAGAACAACTTCTGTGAAGCTTCCCTGCAACATGTGCTCAACATCCTCCCCGCCTCCACCCAGCAATGGCCAGGAAAAACCCAGGGCTGAGGGCCTCTCATTATACTTACGTTTCAGTTTCTTGAAAGAGCAGACCATCCTTCATCATTCTCTCTTACGTACTGTTGTGAGAAGGTATTAAAGACTCGTTTGAAAGAAAACTGCTGGTCAATCAATCTTAAGACCCAATTCTAGACTTCTCTAATATAAAGTCAACTTCCACAATAACACATCATTTGGTAGAGACTTTCAATCTTTGAAACACTTCCATGAAAGCTTAGGGTTGTCTAAAAGTCCAAGTGCTTTGATTTTTGGTTTAAAAGAATATGTCTATTAAATACTGGCCAAGACAATTCAAGGAAACCCTGGTGGTGTAGTGGTTAAGAGCTATGGCTGTTAACCAAAAAGCTGGCAGTTCCAATCCACTAAGTGCCCCCTGAAACCATATGGGGCAGTTCTACTCTGTCCTACAGGGTCGCTATGAGTCGGAATCAACTCGATGGCAACGGGTTTGGTTTTTTTGTTCAAGACAATCTGATGAGGAAAGAAGTCTTTTCAACAAATGCTCAGACGGCTGGATATCCACATGCAAAAGAATGAACTTAGATCCCCTACACCTCATACCATACACTCAAAACCGATCAAAGACCTAAATGTAAGAGCTGAATTCATAACAGTGTTAGAAGTTCATAATTTCTAATTTCTAACGGAATAAATCTTTGTTACTTTGAGTCAAGCAATGGTTTCTTAGACATAATACCAAAAGTACAAGTGACAAAAAGAAAAAATAAATTGGATTTCATCAAAATTAAAAAGTTTTGTAAGCCAAAGGACCAACATCAAGAAAAGTAAAAAACAAAAACAACTTGAATTATTAGATAGGAACCTTACAGGGCAGTGAGTTTATGTTAACGGGGGAGGAACAACTCAGAAAAGCAGAGTGAGAATAGTTGCACGACTCGAAGAACATAATCAATGTCACTGAATTGTACATAGAGAAACTAAACTGGCATATGTTCTGCTGTGTATATTCTCAATATCAACAATAAAAATAAATTATTAAAAAAAGAACAGACAACAGAATGGGAGAAAATATTTGCAAATCACGTATCTGATAAGGGGCTGTTATCCAGAATATGCAAAGAACTCATAATTCAAATAAAATACAGAAATAACCCAATTAAAAAATAGGCAAAGCACTTGAATAGGTCCTCCAAAGGTATGCAAATAGCCAATGAGCACATGAAAAGACGCTCAACATCATTAATCATCAGAGAAATGCCAACTCTAAACCACATTAATATACCACTTCACACCAGAGCTTTGAATCAGTTCTTCCTGGTTCAATCATGGCCAAGGAACAGACCCGAGTTTTTAAAATTTGGGTAAACTAGAAACATAACTGAAATGAGAAATTACCGGTCAAAGCCCTGCTAGAAACTTAATCTCCCTCTTCGAAAACAAGAGCAGCATATACGTTGCATACCAACTAAATCCCTTGCCTGTAGGATTTTGTGCAAAGTCGGACACAGCAACGTCCCGCTCAAAGATGGTGGCTGACTGTGCCACTCTGAACGTGTGTTACTATCCTCAGTCCTGGCAATAATCCAACCTCATGTAGCAAGTTCCTGAAAGGGCTCACTACACCTCTTCCAAGCGCCCCATTCCAGGGATGTGACCTGTAATTTTCCTGTTCCAGTTATGGTTCCAGATCACCCAAATTTTTAAAATTCGGGTCTGTTCCAGTTTTGCTTCGTTGGCCATGACTGAACTGGTTCAAATAGGTTCAAACCCCTGTTTCACACACACTACAATCAAAACAGAAAATAACAAGTGTTGGTGAATATGTGGAGAATGTGGAACCTTCATACATCGCTGGTGGGAATATAAAAGGGTGCAGCCACTTTGGAAAACAGTTTGGCAACTCCTGAAAAGTTAAACAGAGATACTATATACCACTGGTATGGACTGAACTGTGTCCCCCAAAAATGTGTGTCAACTTGGGTGGGCCATGATTCCCAGTACTGTGTGGTTGTCTTCCACTTTGTGATCTGATGTAATTATCCTGTGTACTGTAAATCCTAACCTCTATGATGTTAATGAGGCAGGATTAAAGGCAGTTATGTTAATGAGGCAGGACACAATCTTGAGTCAATCTCTTTTGAGACATACAAGAGAGAAGTCAGTGGAGTGGGTCTTCATACCACCAAAAAAGAAGAGTCAGAAGCAGAGCACATAGCTCATCCTTTTGACCTGGAGTCCCTGCGCTGAGAACCTCCTAGACCCAGGGGAAGACTGACGTCAAGACACAGAGATTTCCAAAGAATGCCAGGCCCCGAGATGTTCAAAAGAGACAAGGACCTTCCCCCAGACCCAACAGAGGGAGAGAAAGCCTTCCCCTAGAGCTGGTGCCCCGAATTCAGACTTTGAGCCTCCTAAACTGTGAGAGAATAAATTCTTGTTTGTTAAAACCATCCACTTGTGGTATTTCTGTTATGGCAGCACTAGATAACTAAGATGATGACCCAGCAATACCACTCCTAGATACATACCCAAGAGAAATGAAAACATATATACACTCAAAAACTTATGCACAAATGTTCATAGCGGCAATATTCATAATAGCCAAAAAGTGGGAACAACTCAAATGTCCACCAATTAATAAACAGATAAATAAAACATGGAATATCGACAGAAGAGAACTGTATTTGACCATAAAAACTACAGAGTCCTGGTGCCTGCTACAATATGGATGAACCTTGAAAACATTATATTAAGTGAAACCAGTTATTTACAAAAAAACAATGTATTGTATGATTTCATTTACATGACACCTCCAGAACTGCTCCACAAGGTTTTCAAGGCTGTGGCCTTTCGGAAGCAATTGCCAGGCCTGTCTTCCAAGGTACCTCTGGGTGGGTTTGAACCACAAACATTTCAACTAGCAGTCAAGCAGTGAAGTGTTTATGCTACCCAGCAACTCCTGGAGTCTCTTTTTAAGGGATCAATATTCTAAAAACTAGACTGTGCTGATGATAACACAACCCTTTGACTACAGCAAAAAACTAAACTGTACAATTTTAATGGGTGAATTTTAGGGCACGCAAATCATATCTGAAGAAAATTATTAGAAAAATAGTGTCTAAGAAAAAAACCCAGGTGAGCCAATCAGTATCAATAGAACACACAGAATTACAAATGTAATGCATTAATTTCAAGACACAAGTACAAGCCTATACATTTGGAAAAAATAAGCAAATAAAAAGTAAAAACCAAAGGAAAATTTGTTTTTAAGGGTTAAATGCCCCACCCTTAAGAAACGATATATTGAAATGTGACTAGTGTGAAGCCCCCAAGGTCTGTGGCCTGGAGCTCTCCAGCGATGCAGGAAACATCTTACCCAAGGGCCCAACTCCAAGTCCCTATACCCAGAATGTGGGAAATAACTACCGCTGACACTTATCAACATAATGTTGACTGGGAAGAGGATTAATTAAAAATGCAATGTCCATCAAAAATAGCCTGGGTTGTTTTTTGTTTTGTTCTTTTTCAACAAACAAGTCTTGGAGGGAAAAGAGCACGCATCATTAAGCGACTGTTGCCCTATGTGTGTTGCCTGACAACCATTTTTTGAAAACAATTCGACTTGAAAATATTTTCCATTTTATTTTTCTTGTTTCGTACTCATTAAGATTCTAATGATGAATCAAGAAGACATTTCTTGCTACACGCCCATGTCTGTTACTCGATGCCTGCAATTATCTTAGTTTTAGGAATAATAAAAACCAAAAACCAAACCTGTTGCCAATCGAGTCGATTCCAACTCACAGCAACCCTACAGGACAGAGTAAAACTGTCCCACGGGGTTTCTGAGGCTTTCAATCTTTATGGAAGCAGACTGCCACGTCTTTCTCCTGCGGAGTGGCTGGTGGGTTTGAACTACCGACCTTTCAGTTAGCAGCCCAACTCTTCAACCACTGTGCCGCCAGGGCTCCTTTAGTACTGATACAAAGTGCATACATACAGACAGAATACAGATAAGAATTCTCGCTTATTAGCTGAGAATTTCAAAGAATATCTTTTAAACATAGTACCTTATTAAACATAAACTGATGGATAGGGAGATAGTGTAGATTACTTTAAAACTGCAAAGCTGTTTTGTCTTTACTAGATAGGAAACAGTTATCGCCTCTGCAAGGCAAATACACAGTTGACACTAATTTATAAGGCTGTAAACAAATTACCTGATCTGTTTCAGTTTTCTTAGTCATAAAGTGGGGATAGCAATCACTCCTGCCTCACATTTTTTTTTTGTTTGTTTGTAGTAAGAACACAAACATGAAAGCACTTTGCAAAATTTAAAGTATTTCTATGACTAAAAAACTACAACCTACCAGGAAAAAAAGACCAAATAATGACACATCTTAGAAAAATAGAAGGTCCCAAAATAAATGTAACCCTAAATTAATTTAGAGTGGCATTTACTCTGTAATTTCTCCATATCTTCCAAACCTTCTGTGGAGTCAGCAGACTGCCTTGATAATTTAGCACGTGCAAGTCCATTTATCTAACCAGAATCATAGACATTTAGAGCTGGGAAGGGCTTACACATCCTGCAAATCAGAGCCCAGAACGAGCCTCAATACATGGGCATGAAGACAGTTCATTTCCTTCCCTAGATGAGGTACCATCTGATCCGATGACTGTGGTGGTCTGATTAACACACCGTATTGGTGAGGGTGCAGGTAAATAGGCACTTGTTAAATGTATGGATTAACATGTAAACTGGGCAATTTGTCAACATTCATTAAAATTTTAAAAAACAAATACAGGACTTCCGTTTCCAGAAAGACTGAGTAGACATACTTTTCCCTATTCCTTCTGGTAAGTACAGCAAAAAACACTAGACGGTATACATTAAAAAACAAATAAAACATAAAAATGAAAAGTGGAAAGAAAATAGACTGTAGAAGGATCTCAGGACTGAAGAAAGACAAGGCAATGAGTTCCTGGGGTTTCTTTTTGCCTCATATATTCCAGACTAGGTACTGGAAAAAGCAGCCACCCAGAAACACCAGCAGGTGCACAGACACACATCAAAAGGCCCACCAAAAGCCGCTCTCTCTAGCCAAAGGGCCAGGAAACCGGCAGCGTAGCAAAACAAAACTTTTAGATGACAGCTGCACTACTGTGACCAAAGTCCAAAAAAAAAAAAAAAAAAAACCCACTGTGGCCCCACCCCCATCCACGCCAGGCTGTAGGGAGGTACCCCAATCCACTCTACCTCACCAAGGTGATGTCAGAGTAGGGAGTGGGACTTTCATCCCCAGCAGTAATGAGCCATCCCCACCCACTTGTTCCCTCCCGCCTCAGTGTCTTGGAGACTTCCTGGAAGCCCCAGACTTCCACCCTCACCTAGTAATACTGAGGTACCCATTCCCCTCCCAGGCAGGGTGCTATCAGTAAAGGCCTCAAGTGCGGCTGAAACTCTTGTAACCACCCAGCAGTAACCAGGAGCCCTGCCTCGCCAGATATCAAGGAGGCCAGCTGGGAAAACGGAACTCACATCTCCCTCTACCTCACAGTAACCAGACAGTACCTCCTTTCCCCGCACTGGAGAAATGTCAGAGGAGTCGTGTCATAAAAGAAGACGTAAACAAGATCCAGAGTCTCAATCTTGCAACTGAAGATCACTTGTCATGTTAAGAACCAGGAGGATCTCAACACAAACAAAAAAAGACAACCTACAGACACCAACACCAAGATGACACATATGTTAGAATTATCTGACAAAAGTTTTAAAAAGTGCTTCTATGGGCAATTATGAACACGCTTTAAATAAATGAGAAATGAAAAGTCTCAGCAAAGATACAGAAGGTATAAAGAAATAAACCAAAATTTTAGAACTGAATACAATAAACAAAATAAAAAAACGAAATGGATGGGTTAAATAGCAGAATGGAGGGGACAAAAGAAACTCAGTAAACCTGAAGGTAGAACAACAGGACTTGTGCACTTGCTGGTGTTTCTGGGTGGCTGGCTTCTCCAGAGAAAATGTACTGGAGGGAGGAGGGAGAAAAATGAACAGAATCTCAGGGACATGAAGGATTACAACAAAAGGTCTAATATTTCTGTCATCAGAGTCGCAGAAGAAGGGGAAAGAGGGAGGGGCTGAAAAAGTACTCAAAGAAATAATGGTTGAAAATTTCCCAAATTTGGCAAAAATTCTAAGAACACAGGAGCCCTGGTGGCACAGTGGTCGAGAGCTACAGCCACTAACCAAACGGTTGGCAGTTTGAATCCACCAGCTGCTTCTTGGAAACCCTATGGGGCAGTTTTACTCTGTCTTACGGGGTCACTATGAGTTAGAATCAACTTGACAGCAACAGGTTTCTTTCCTTTTTTTTTTTTTAAATAAGACCACAGATTCAAGATGATCAAACCCCAAACAAGATAAAACCAAAGAAATCCATGCCAAGACACTTCATAAGCAAAATAAATACAAAGGAAAAAATCTTCAGAGTAGAGAGAAAGCGTATTGTCTACAAGAGAAAAGCAATACAAATGACAGCATATTTCTGAACAGAAACCATGAAGGCCAGGAAGAACATTTTCAGAAACAGAAAGAAAAGAACTGTCAACTCAGAATCCTATATCCTGAAAATATACCCGTCAGAAATGAAGGCGAAATCAAGACATTGTCAGATGAAGGAAAATTAAGAGAATTTGTCATCAGCAGACCTATCTTAATAGAATGGTTAAAGGAAGATATGGAAATTGAAAGGAAATGACAAAGAAGAAATCTTGGACTATCAGGAAGGAAGGAAAGAACAATAGAAAGAGCAAAAATATGGGTAAAACAACAGACTTCCCTTCTCTTGATTCTTCTAAATTGTGGCTGACAGAGCAAAGGCTGAAATACTGATGTGGTTCTAAATATATGCACAGGGAATATTTAAGACAATTTTAAATGGGGGAAAGGAAAGAAAAGGCTTCTACACTTCACTCAAACTGGTAAAATGACACCAATAGATTTTGATAAGTTATGTAATACCAAGACAACCATCAAAAAAGCTATACATAAAAAAATAGAGGGTTGGAAACTGGCGAAAGGGTCATGAGGGGAGAGACTGGAAGAGGGGAGCGGGCTGACTCATTGGGGGGAGAGTGAATGGGAGTATGTAGTGGGGTATATGTTGGCTTGCATGTGACAGACTGACTTGTTCTGTAAACTTTCACTTAGAGCACAATAAAAATTATTGGTAAAAAAAGCTATACAAACAGGTAACACTTAAAAATACTACAATAAAAATGGGTTGCAGTTAAAAGCAGCTCCTGTATGATACTGTTGTTGTTAGATGCCACTGAGTTAATTTTGATGCACAGTGACCCCGTATGACAAAGCAGAACTGCCCCATAGGGTTTTCTAGGCTGTAATTTTTACAGGAGCAGATCACCAAGTCTTTCTCCCAGAGTCGCTGAGTGAATTCAAACCACCAACCTTTTGGTTAGCAGCCTACCACTTAACCATTGCACCACAAGGACTCCTGTGTGATATACATATCGTAACTACAGCGAATGTTTAGTATTTAACAAAATGTGCATTTAAATTTAAACAAAACCAACGGAAATTCACGTTGGAATGTTCCGGAGCTTAGTCTTTAAAAGTAAATGAATTATATAGTGCATAATTCTAAATATCCTACAAACCACTGAATTGTAAACTTTAAAAAGGTGAATTGTATGGCATGTGAATTGTAACAAAGTTTTTTTTTTTTTTTTAAGAAATTAAAATGTGAAAAGTGCTCTCAAAAAATAAGAAAGAAATACCAATACATAGTTCATACCCTCGATCTCTAGTGTTTTCTGTCCCCTCTGTTCTGGGCAAAGGGGTAGAGGGAGCAGGTGGGGAATACAGGGGCGTGGATAACCGTTTACTCTGAGTAAGTGCCCTGGCTATCCTGTGGCTGTGTTGCTATAAGTTTTCTGTTAAATCTCAGTAATGTAATAACCTAGGCTTCCCCAGAGAGTACAGTCTGTGCTCAACTACTAACCAAAAGGTTGGAATCCACCCAGCAGCACCTGTGAAAGAAAGGCCTGGCACTGAAAATCCTACGGAAGTGAGGCGGCCATGAGTCAGAATTGACCCCACGGCAGCTGGAAGGAACATGTAATAACTTACATTTACATCAAGTACCCTTCCGAAGTAGGAAAATCTACATGAAAATTGTTTTTACAGGAATTGATCTTCATTTCAATAAAAATGTTTTATAAAACTTATGGGAAGAAAGTGTATAGAAAAGAGGTAACTCCATGGGGAGGAAAATCGTCTTACCCAAGGTCATTACCAAGCGAAGCTGCAGCAGGGACAGCCAAAAATTCCTAGTCCAAAAATGTAGCAACCTAATAATATTTTAAGTGTGTTCTGCCACAAAATGAGGGGAAAAAGTCAGAGCAAAGCATGCAACAATTTTATGAAAAAAGTCCCCTTTTTTTAAGGGGTGGGGCACTTCAGAAGGACACATTTCTCAGCTTCTGGAGCAAGAACTAGAAACCATTCCTACCTTAAGACCTGAGGGGCAAAATGGTTCCAAGATCGACAGAGGGTTAGGCTTAAAAGAGACGGGGGCTTCAGGGAGGCGCTCAGCTGAGCTCTACCTGTACCTTGGCTACTTTCTTACTCCGGAAAATTAACGAACGTGTTGGAGGACAAAAAGGGGAAGCAGAGCACGCTCCCAGGAGACCGCAGCCCCCCAGTAGCTGCCTGGGTCTGGTCGCACCACGCCCTAGGACGGCCACGCAGCCCCGCGCCCTCCGAGGGACAGAAGGGAAGGGCGGCCGCGCAGAGTAGAGCCGGGCGGCCAGGGCCGGAGCTCGGTCCTCCCGGGAGGTTTTGGTGGCCTCTGTAGTGCCCAGGGAAACCCCGAGGGTCCCGCGCCACGGCCAGGACATGAGCTGGGCTGAGCTGCGGCGAACGGGGGCGGCCCGTCCCGGCAAGACGCTACCCACGTGACGCCCTCCCCTCGACCTTGTGGGTCACCCCGTAAGGGTCAGTAGCCGAGGCCCTCATATCCGCCCGCCCGCGGCGAACCCGCCCCAGCACGCCGACAGCTAATCCGGGGCCTCCGCAAGCCAGCGCGAGCACTCCGCGCGCGCACCGCATCCGCCAATCTCCGCCCGCCAGATGACACTCACCGTCCTACTGGCTGCAGCGCCCGTCCCTCAAGACCCCCTCACCCCGCTCCCGCCCCCTACCCCCACCTCCGCTCCACTCCCTGTCACCGCGGTAGTGGCAAGGGCGCAGTGGCCTCGCGCCGTGCCCGTGGACCCCAGTCCCACTGGCCGGCAAACGCAGCGTCCTGCCCGCTCCCCGGAGCCCAGGCACACGGCGTACCGCCGCCGTTACCTATCTCGGACTCAGTCTCCGCCGGGAATGAGGCGCCGGCACCCCAACTCCGGCAGCACTAACTCTCGGCCCTGCCCGCCTGCTCTGGCGTGCTCCGTCAGCACGTAGCCCCGCCCCGGCCGCGCCGCGCGCAGGCCGGCCACCGCCCGCTTCGCGTTGTCGCCCGCACCTGATTTAGAGCCCGCCCCCTTGGCTTCGCCCGCTGTCTGTGAGCCGAGGGCTGAGGGCGGCGGCTGGGATGCCCGTGACGTCACAGTGGTCCAGGCAGTGCCCAGCCCCGGAGCGGTGAGGGACCCGCGAATGCGACCCCGGGCTTTGTTGGCGCGGACGTCGCCCCTGCTGAGCCACGGGTCCTACAGGGTGAGCTGGTAGGCTCTGGACCTTCCTCTTTGACTCCGGGGTCCATGTTCAGAGGCTAAAGAGAAATTGCTGGAATGTGTCCCGAGCCAGTTCAATTCCAGGTGTCAGTGATGAACACGACAGACAGGCAGGATCTGTGCTGTCATAAAGTTGATATGTTAGGGCAAACCAACAAAATAGTAGTAGTTGGTGGTTTGAAATCCTTAAAACAGATTTAGAGTGTGGTGGTAGCGGTGCTTTCGTTTTTAAATTTTACTGCATTGAGTAATAGGTAATGTATTCATATGGTTCAAAATCAAGGGATATTAAAAGGTATTGTTTGCAAAGTCTCCATTCCACTCATGTTAACATCTACCTCATTCTGTGCTGGACCCAGGTGAGAGCAGAAAACCCTGCTGCTGCCGAGTCGATTCCGACTCAATAGCGACCCTATAGGACAGAGTGAAACTGCCCCCATACGGTTTCCAAGAAGCACCTGGTGGATTCAAACTGCTGACTTTTTAGTTAGCAGCCACAGCTCTTAACCACTACGCCACCAGGGTTTCCAGGGAGAGCAGAGGTGGAGGGAATTCAGTTTTGAGAGTGGCCATTTACCAACTAGAACATAAGTATTTCTATTTTAGCCAGTATAACCATATTGGTGTATGTGGGCTGAATATTCATGTTACCTATAGATAACCGCTTGTATTAGTTTCTTACCGATTTTTCCAGTGTTTCTTTATGCAAATACAAACACCAAAGGTAGCTTAGTATATATTTTTTCTTGCACTTTAATATATTTTTTTAATTGTTCTTTAGGTGAAACTTTACATAGCAAATTAGTTCTCATTTAACAATGTATACACAAATAGTTTTGTGACACTGGTTGCAATCCCCAAGATGTGTCAACACTCTCCCCTTCCACACCCCGATTCCCTGTTTCCATGTGTCAATTTTTCCTGTCCCTTCCTGCCTTCCCATCATTGCTGTTGGGCAGGTGTTGCCCTTTTTGTCTCATAACATGATTGAACTAAGAAGCACATTTCTCATATGTGTTATAATTTGTTTTATAGACCTGTCTAATCTTTGATTGAAGGGTGAACTTCAGGAGCGTGCACCTTACATTTTTAACTTAATATATCCTGGAAATCATCCTGTATCAATTTATAGAGAGTGTTTTCATTTTTTTTTTTTTTTTTAGTTGCATAATTCCTTTTTGGTGGGGACAGCTCATCTTTATTCCGTAGGATATTGGCTAGGGCAGCTTCACTCGGGCTGGAAGACCCAAGATGGTTTCATTCCCATGACTGTCACCTCAGTTGGGCTGGCTAGATCACATGTCAACCGGGTTCCACGAGAGTGAAAACAAGCTGCCAAGTAGTCATACAGCTTTTCTTCCACTTCATTGACTTGCTTAAGGAAAGTCACAAGGCCAGCCCAGAATCAAGTAGCAGGGCTACAGACTCCATCTCTTAATGGGAGGCACAGCACATTGTATATAATGATGGGAGGAATTATTGGCAGTGGTGTTTGCAGACCATGTACCACACCAAGGTCCAATCAAGGTTCACATATCTTGTTTGATATTGTGCGTCTTTAGTCTTTTTTAAATTAGTATAACCCCCTCACCCCAGGTTTTTATCCCCCTTTCTTTAATTTTTTGAAGGATTGAGACCAATTGTCCCATACTCTGGATTTGTCTTCTTGTTCCCTCATGATGTTCTAACTTAGTTCTCCATCTCCTAAATTTCCTGTAAAATGGAAGTTAGGGCAAAAGACTTGCGTAGATTTATATTAAACATTTTTTTATCAAAAATATTTTGTATGGTGTTGGAGAGGCTGTGGAGAGATTGGAACACTTCTACACTGCTGGTGGGAATGTCAAATGGTACAACTACTTTGGAAATCGATTTGGCGCTTCCTTCAAAAGTTAGAAACGGAACTACCATACGATCCAGCAATCCCACTCCTTGGAATATATCCTAGAGAAATAAGAGCCTTTACACGAACAGATATATGCACACCCATGTTTATTGCAGCACTGTTTACATTAGCAAAGCAACCAAAAGTGCCCATCAACGGATGAATGGATAAATAAATTATGGTATATTCACACAATGGAATACTACGCATCGATAAAGAACAGTGAGGAATCTGGGAAACATTTCGTAACATGGAGGAACCTGGAAGGGATTAAGCTGAGTGAAATTAGTCAGTTGCAAAAGAACAAATATTGTATAAGACCACTCTTAAGAACTCGAGAAATAGTTTAAACAGAGAAGAAAATATTCTTTGATGGTTACGAGAAGGGGGGAAGGAGGGAGGGAGAGGAGTATTCACTAATTAAATAGTAGAAAAGAACTATTTTAGGTGAAGGGAAAGACAACACAGTACAGGAGAGGTCAGCACAACTGGACTAGACCAAAAGCGAAGAAGTTTCTGGGGGTTTGGGGACCATGGTTTCAGGGAACATCTAGGTCAATTGGCATAATAAAATCTATTAAGAAAATGAAGTAGTGAAAATCCTTTTTCTTTAGCGTTTTAATATTAGGGAGAATATATTTTCTCATTTGTTTTAAAATAGCTGTATAAACTAGTCCTTGGAAAATGGTGCAGGCTCTGTTCAAATTATAGCTGAGCAGCCTGTTCTGCTCTTAAACATAACAAACACCCTAATACCTTACAACATATGTTCCCTTATTCGAAGTAGGTGATTGAGAGCTCAGCATGACTAACGCCATAATGATGCTCTAAGTGATCTCTAAACATTTTTTAATTACACCAGCTGCACTGGTCTCCTCCAAAGGGGTGCGGAGCTATCTCAGCTTCTGTGGCCTTGATGTCTCTTTTCTTTGTTCTCTTGAGAAATGGCCTTCAGCCTGCAAACTGACAAGAAGGTTTTCTTTCTTGCTCCCTATCTCAGCCACAGTAGACTTGGCAAAACAGCCCCACTAGCTGAGAGATTCTTATGAGTTTTTCAGCCCGTTATAAACATACTGATTAGAGTCCAAGGTGCCTGACATGGTTATCTTTTTTAATAAAGAGTTTTTGTAGTTGTTTTGTGATATATAAGACCATCTGTGGATTATACGCTCAAAACATTAGGTAACCGTGATCTTTCCCATATAAAACCCTCCCGTCAACCCTTTAGGGCAGACAGAATTTGAGAGAAATTTAACCCCCTCTGTCTCTTGAATACTGATATGCAATAAACCCTTCTTACTGCTTACCTCCTCCTGTCTTAGTATTGGCTTTACAGCAGGCCGCTCGAACCCTCAATTTGCGGTAACAAAAACATTCTGCATCCCACTTTGGAGAGTGGCGTATGGGGTCTTAAATGCTAGCAAGTGGCCATCTAAGATGCATCAATTGGTCTCAACCCACCTGGATCAAAGAAGAATGAAGAACACCAAAGACACAAGGTAACTATGAGCCCAAGAGACAGAAAGGGCTACATAAACCAGAGACTACATCATCCTGAGACCAGAAGAACTAGATGGTGCCTGGCTACAACCGATGACTATCCTGACAGGGAACACAACAGAGAACCCCTGAGGGAGCAGGACAGCAGTGGGATGCAGACCCCAAATTCTCATGAAAAGACCAGACTTAATGGTCTGACTGAGACTAGAAGGACCCCGGTGGTCATGGCCCCCAGACCTTCTGTTGGCCCAGGACAGGAACCATTCCCAAAGCTAACTCTTCAGACAGGGATTGGACTGGAGAATGGGTTGGAGAGGGATGCTAGTGAGGAGTAAGCTTCTTGGATCAGGTGGACACTTGAGATTAAGTTGGCATCTCCTGCCTAGAGGGGTGATGAGAGGGTGGAGGGGGTTAGAAGCTGGAGAAATGGACAGGAAATAAGAGAGTGGAGGGAGGGAGCAGGCTGTCTCATTAGGCGGAGAGTAATTGGGAATATGTAGCAAGGTGTATATAAGTTTTTGTGTGGGAGACTGACTTGATTTGTAAACTTTCACTTAAAGCACAATAAAAATTGTATATAAAAAAAATACAAGGTGTATATAAGTTTTTGTGTGGGAGACTGACTTGATTTGTAAACTTTCACTTAAAGCACAATAAAAATTGTATATAAAAAAAAAGGTAACTTCCCTCTCCCCCTTGCTGAGCAGTCTTGGCAGCAGCAGCCCCTACTGTTTCCTTTCCTTGTGCAAGGAAATAAAAGTGCTTTTCCAACCTCCCACCTTGGTGTCTTATTTATCGCCTGAGATAGCTGCACGGAGCAGAACCTGGTGTTTCCACATGGCAACATTTCAATTTACAAACACAGAACATCTTTCCACTTAATTAAGTCTTATTTAATCTCTTCCAGCAGTGTTTTATAGTTTTCATTGTATAAGTTTTTCACATCCCTGGTTAAATTTATGCCTATTTTATTCTCTTAAATGCTATTGTAAATGCAATTGTTTCCCTAATTTCCCTTTCAGATTTCTTATTGCTGGTCTATAGAAACCCAACTGATTTTTGTTTCTTGATTTTGTACCCTGCAATTTTGCTAAATTCTTTTACTAGTTCTAGGGGCTTTCTTGGGGATTCTTTGAGGTTTTCTATATATTGGATCATGTTTTCCATAAACATAATTTTACTGTTCTGTTCTAATCTGCATTCCTTTTTATTTCTTTTTCTTGTATTATTGCTCTGTCTAGGGCTTCTCATATCATATTGAGTATAAGTGGAATATAAGTGGTAAGAGCAGTTACCTTTGTCTTGTTCCCAATTTCAAGGGGAAAGCTCTCAGTTTTTATTAAATATAATTTTGGCTGTTGGTTTTTCATATATGCTCCGAATCATACTGAGGCTCTTCCATTCTATTCCAGTCTTCTCTATGGTTTTCATCAAGAAAGGATGCTGGATTTTATCCAGTCCTTTTTCTGCATCCATATAAATGATCATGTGTTGTTTTTCCTTTGTTCTATTAATGTGGTGTGTTACATTGATTGATTTTCTAATGTTGAACCATGTTGTGGATTGAACCGTGCCCTCAAAAAATATGTGTTGTAAATCTTAACCTCCATGCCTGTGGCTATAATCCCATTTGGCAATGGTCTGTCTTTGTTATGTTGATAACAGGATTAGTGTAGGGCATGTCTTGAGTTAATCTCTTTTAAGATGTAAAAGGGATTAAACATTCTGATACCAAAACCAGGCAAAGACGCTACAAAAACAGAAAATTACAGACCAATATCTCTCATGAATATAGATGTGAAAATTCTCAACACAATTCTAGCCAATTCTAATTCAGCATCATATCAAAAAAATAATAAACCACGACCAAGTAGGATTCATACCAGGTATGCAAGGATAGAAAATCAATCAGTGTAATCCACTACATAAATAAAAGGAAAGAAAAGAATCACATGATCATCTCAACCAATGCAGAAAAGGCATTCAACAAAGTCCAACGCCCATTCCTGATAAAAATTCTCAATAAAATAGGTAAGGAAGGGAAACTTCTCGAGATAATAAAGGACATCTGTGCAAAACCAACTGCCAACATCATTCTTAATGGAGAGAGGCTGAAAACATTCCCCTTGAGAACAGGAACAAGACAAGGATGCCCTTTATCACCACTCCTATTTAACATTGTGCTGAAAGTCCTAGCTAGAGCAATAAGGCAAGAAAAAGAAATAATGGGCATCCAAATTGGTAATGAAGAAGTTGCAGATGATATGATACGATACATAGAAAACCCAAAAAACTCCATGAGAAAACTACTGGAACCAATAGAAAGATTGAGCAGAGTAGCAGGAATGGTGACATCCCTGCAAAAAGATATGTCCACATTCCAAACACTAGAAACTGAATGTGCCTTTATGTGGACAAAGAGTCTTTGCAGATATAATTAAGTGTTTTGAGATGAAATAATCCTGGCTTATCCATGTGGGCCCTAAGCCTAATGAGAAGTGTCCTTATAAGAGATACAAAAAAGAGGAAGAGAGAATGTGATCACAGAG
This sequence comes from Elephas maximus indicus, assembly GCF_024166365.1. Taxonomy (NCBI): domain Eukaryota; kingdom Metazoa; phylum Chordata; class Mammalia; order Proboscidea; family Elephantidae; genus Elephas; species Elephas maximus. The sequence goes on from NC_064826.1 coordinate 120,525,230, forward strand.
TCAGTGGTTGGAGTGATGGGGTCACAAACCAAGGAATGTCTGAAGCCGCCAATAGCTGAAAGAGATAAGAAACAGAATCTTTTCTAGAGCTTCTGGAGGGAGTATAGCTCTGCTGAAACTTCCATTTCAGACTACTCCCCTCCAGAACTGAGAGGATAAATTTCTGTTGTTTTAGACCACCAAGTTTGTGGTAATTTGTTACAACAGTCATAAGAAGCTAATACAGATTTTGGTACCAGGAAGTCAAGTGCTGCTGTTACAAATACCTAAAAATGTGAAAGTGATTTTGGAATTGGGTAATGGCTAGAGACGAAGAATTTTGAGAAGCATGATAGAAAAAGCCTAGATTGCCTATTAAGAGACGGTTTGTGGGAATATGGGCATTAAAAGTAAATCTTGGAGAAAGCTGAGAAGGAAGTGATAGAAAAAGCTTCCGTCATCTTAGAGAATTCATATAGTGGCATGAATAGAATGTTGGTAGAAATATGCACGTTAAAGGTGGTCCCAGTAAGGGCTTAGGGGGAAATGCAGAAAATGTTATTGGAAACTGGAGAAAAGGTGTTTCTTGTCATGTAGTGGCAGAAAGTTGGTTGAACTGTATCCTACAGTTGTGTGGAAAGCAGAATTTGTAAGTGATGAACTCGCCTATTTAGCTGAGGATATTTCCAAAGAGAATGTTGGAGGTACAGCCTGCTTTCTTCTAATAGTAAGGAACTTTTTATGATAGTGCTTAATAGTAAAATGTGAGATGGAGTCCCTGGGCGGTGCATATGATTAAACACTGAACTACTAACCAAATGGTTGGCAGTTCAGACTTACTTAGTGGCTGTTTGGGAGTAAGGCCTTGTGGTCTGCTTCCTAAAGATTACAGCCTTGGAAACCCTACTGAGTGCAGTTCTACTCTGCACACATGGGCTCGCCATGAGTCGGATTCCAATTGACAGCAACTAATAACAATAAACATGACACTTGAGATTGCTTTCCTGCTCAAAATGTGATACTTCAGATCACTTTTCTGCTGAAGATGTGAGATGAGAGAGATAAATTGAGGGAAGAACTGTTTTAAGCAAAAAAAAAAAAAAAGGAATCAGTGTTTGATCATTTGTGAAATTCTTTGCCTTACTAGATTGCAAACGATATTAAATTTACTGTTAGTATATTGTGCTCTGGAGAGCAGGCCAAGGGTATGGCTGGGCCACCTTTGCTGAAGAAATTAGGTATGTGACTCAGATCACAGCAGAAACCAAGATTCGAGATGGAATTATCCAAGAAAGATTTGCAGAGGACCCTCTTGTCTAATGGTGTCAATTCCTCTGATATACACAGGAGATCCGCAAGGCTTTTGAACATGTCGTATCAGCAGAATCACTGTCATTTTGGACTGAAGGTGGAAAGAAACAGGATGAAGTGAAAGAGGCTGATAGAGCTACTCAGCTGCAAACATGGGCTGCACTTCAAGAACAAGGAAGAATGACTTCATGGAAGAGCTGTGAGTGTAGAGGGAGAGGCTGGAGTCATGCGTGCAGAGACAGAAGCAGAGGCCAGAGGTGTGGGCACAGGGATAGAGACCAGAAGAGTACAGGCAGAAGCTACAGAGCTGCCATGGGCCCAGAGAGTAGAGCCACAAGCCACCAAACTTAACGGAATTTTCCCTGCTGGATTTCTAATTTGCTTGGGACTGATGACCTCCTTATTCCTTCCTTTTGGAATGGGAATATCAGTAACTGTTATCCTATGCCTGTTCCACCATGTATTTTAGAAGCAGGTAATGTACATTCTAGGTTTCACAGATTCACAGATGGCTGCCTCATGATGGGTATAACAGTCTCACCCATACCTGATTTGGATAATGAGATTTGGGATTTTTTAAGAATATGTTTTATTTTTGATGAAAATACGCACTGCAAAACCTGCTCCTATTTCAGTTTCTAGACATAATTGATCAGTGACATTGGTTACATTCTTTACATTCTGTCAGCATTCTCGTTACATCTGTTCTATTTGTTTCGCTCCTATTCTTAAACTCTCTGCCCCCCAAGCTTCTTATCTATGCTTTAAAATAACCATTGACCGTTTGGTCTTATACAGGTAATTTTTTTAAAGGAATGCAATACTTAAGGATGATAATCTACTGTTTGACCTAAAATGTTACTTAGTTTAAAGGTGGCTTCGGGAGATAATTTCAATTAAAGGTTTGCAGAGTAACTTAGGGTCATAGTTTCAAGAATTCCTCCAGCCTCAGTAGGTCCAGTAAGTCTGTATTCTTTCTGAATTTGAAGTTTTGTTCCATATTTTACTCCCTTTCTATCAGGATAACCCTGATCAGAACATTCTGTAGTGCTAGCCAGGTACCATCTGCTGCTTCTGGTCTCAAGGTAGAGGAGGCAGTGTTCATGGAGATAGTCCTGTAGTCTGGCTCCATCTTTGACACTTGGGTTTCTTTCTTTTTTATTCTAGACAAATAGAAACCAATAGTTGTATCTTAGATGGATGCTCATAAACTTTTTTTTTTATAATTTTTATTGTGCTTTAAGCAAAAGTTTACAAATCAAGTCATCGCACATTAAGCCATATATACCTTGCTACACACTCCCAATTACTCTCCCCCTAATGAGACAGCCCGCTCTCTCCCTCCACTCTCTCTTTTTGTGTCCATCTCGCCAGCTTCTAACCCCCTTCACCCTCTCATCTCCCCTCTAGGCAGTAGATGCCAACAGTCTCAAGTGTCCACCTGATCCAAGAAGCTCACTCCTCACCAGCATCCCTCTCCAACCCATTTTGCAGTCCAATCCATGTCTGAAGAGTTGGCTTTGGGAATGGTTCCTGTCCTGGGGCAACAGAAAGTCTGGGGACCATGACCACCGGGGTCCTTCCAGTCTCAGTCAGACCATTAAGTCTGGTCTTATGAGAATTTGGGGTCTGCATCCCACTGCTGTCCTGCTCTCTCAGGGGTTCCCTGTTGTGTTCCCTGTCAGGGCAGTCATCGGTTGTAGCCGGGCACCACCTAGTTCTTCTGGTTTCAGGATGATGTAGTCTCTGGTTCCTGTGGCCCTTTCTGTCTCTCAGGTTCGTAATCGCCTTGTGTCCTTGGTGTCCTCCATTCTCCCTTGATCCAGGAGGGTTGAGACCAATTGATGCATCTTAGATGGCTGCTTGCTAGCGTTTAAGACCCCAGGCGCCACTCTTCAAAGTGGGATACAGAATGTTTTGTTAATAGATTTTATTATGCCAATTGACTTAGATGTCCCCTGAAACCATGATCCCCAAACCCCTGACCCTGCTACGCTGGCCTTCGAAGCATTCAGTTTACTCAGGAAACTTCTCTGCTTTTGTTTTAGTCCAATTGTACTGGCCTCCCCTGTATTGTGTGCTGCCTTTCCCTTCACCTAAGGTAGTTCTTATCTACTATCTAATTAGTGAATGCCCCCTCCCACCCTCCCTCCTACCCCCTTCTCGTAACCACATAAGCATGTTTTCTTCTCACTTTAAATTATCTCAAGTTCTTGTAAGAGTGGTCTTATACAATATTTGTCCTTTTGCAACTGACTAATTTCACTCAGCATAATGCCTTCCAGGTTCCTCCATGTTATGAAATGTTTCCCAGATTCCTCACTGTTATCGATGCATAGTATTCCATTGTGTGAATATACCATAATATATTTATCCATTCATCCATTGATGGGCACCTTGGTTGCTTCCATGTTTTTGCTATTGTAAACAGTGCTGCGATAAACATGGGTGTGCATATATCTGTTCGTGTAAAGGTTCTTATTTCTCTAGGACATATTCCAAGGAGTGGGATTGCTGGATCGTATGGTAGTTCTATTTCTAGCTTTTGAAGGAAGCGCCAAATTGATTTCCAAAGTGATTGTACAATGTTACATTCCCACCAGCAGTGTATAAGTATTCTACTCTCTCCACATCCTCTCCAACATTTATTATTCTGTGTATTTTGGATTAATGCCAGCCTTGTTGGTGTGAGAGGGGATCTTATAGTAGTTTTGATTTGCCTTTCTCTAATGGCTAGTGATCATGAGCATTTCCTCGTGTATCTGTTAGGTACCTGAATGTCTTCTTTAGTGAAGTAGCCTGTTCATATCCTTTGCCCATTTTTTAATGGGGTTATTTGTCCTTCTGTAGTTGAGTTTTTGCAGTATCATGTAGATTTTAGAGCTCAGAAGCTGATTGGAAATGTGATAGCTAAAAACTTTTTCCCGGTCTGTAGGTAATCTTTTTACTCTTTTGGTGAAGTCTTTGGATGACCATAGGTGTTTGCTTTTTAGGAGCTCCCAGTTATATAGTTTCTCTACTACTGTTTGTGCACTGTTGGTAATGTTTCATATACTGTTTATGCCATGTATTAGGGATCCTAGCATTGTCCCTATTTTTTCTTCCATGATCTTTACCATTTTAGATATTATATTTAGGTCTTTGATCCATTTTGAGTTAGTTTTTGTGCATGGTGTGAGGTATGGGTCTTGTTTCAATTTTTTGCAGATGGATATCCAGTTATGCCAGCACTATTTGTTAAAGAGACTGTCATTTCCCCATTTAACTGACTTTGGGCCTTTCTCAAATATCAGCTGCTCATACATGGGTGGATTTATGCCTGGATTCTCAATTCTGTTCCATTGGTCTATGTATCTGTTGTCGTACCAGTACCACACTGTTTTGACTACTATGGTGGTATAATAGGTTCTAAAATCAGGTAGAGTGAGGCCTCCCACTTTGTTCTTTTTCAGTGATGCTTTACTTATCTGGGGTCTCTTTCCCTTCCATATGAAGTTAGTGATTTGTTTCTCCATCTCATTAAAAAATGTCATTGGAATTTGGATCTGAATTGCATTGTATCTATAGATGGCTTTTGGTAGCATAGACACTTTTACAATGTTAAGTCTTCCTATCCATGAACAAGGTATATTTTTCCACTTACGTAGGTCTCTTTTAGTTTCCTGCAGTAGTGTCTTGTAGTTTTCTTTGTATAGGTCTTTTACGTTTCTAGTAAGATTTATTCTTAAGTATTTTATCTTCTTGGGGGCTACTGTAAATGGTATTGATTTGGTGATTTCCTGTTTGATGTTCTTACTGTTGGTGTAGAGGAATCCAACTGATTTTTGCATGTTTATCTTGTATCCTGATACTCTGCTGAATTCTATTAGTTTCAGTAGTTTTCTGGAGGGTTCCTTAGGGTTTTCTGTGTATAAGATCATGTCATCTGCAAACAGAGATACTTTTACTTCTTCCTTGCCAATCTGGATGCGCTTTATTTCTTTATCTAGCCTAATTGCTCTGGCTAGGACCTCCAGCACAATGTTGAATAAGAGCAGTGATAAAGGGCATCCTTGTCTGGTTCCCTATCTCAGTGGGATGTTTTCAGGCTCTCTCCATTTAGGGTGATGTTGGCTGTTGGCTTTGTATAAATGCCCTTTATTATGCTGAGAAATTTTCCTTCAATTCCTATTTTGCTGAGAGTTTTTATCATGTGTGAGTGTTGAACTTTGTCAAATGCCTTTTCTGTGTCAATTGATAAAATCATGTGATTCTTGTCTTTGGTTTTATTCATGTGGTGGATTACATTAATTGTTTTTCTAATGTTGAACCATCCCTGCATACCTAGTATGAATCCCACCTGGTGATGGTGAATTATTTTTTTGCTATGTTGTTGAATTCTATTGGCTAGAATTTTGTTGAGGATTTTTGCATCTACATTCATGAGGGATATAGGTCTATAATTTTCTTTTCTTGTGGTGCCTTTACTTGTTTTTGGTATGAGGGATATGGTGGCTTCATAGAATGAGTTTGGTAGTATTCTGCCCTTTTCTATGCTCTGAAGTACCTTTAGTAGTAGTGGTGTTAACTCTTCTCTGAAAGTTTGGTAGAACTCTGCAGTGAAGCTGTCTGGACCAGGGCTTTTTTTTTGTTGGGAGTTTTTTGATTACCTTTTCAATGTCTTCTTTTGTTATGGGTCTATTTAGTTGTTCTACCTCTGTTTGTGTTCATTTAGGTAGGTAGTGTGTTTCTAGGAATTCATCCATTTCTTCTAGGTTTTCAAATTTGTTTGCCTATAGTTTTTCATAGTAATCTGATATAATTCTTTAAATTTCAGTTGGGTCTGTTGTATTATCACCCATCTCATTTCTTATTCGGGTTATTTGCTTCCTCTCCTGTTTTGCTTTTGTCAGTTTGGCCAATGGTTTATCAATTTTGTTGAGTTTTTCAAAAAACCAGCTTTTGGTCTTGTTAACTGTTTCAATTGTTTTTCTGTTTTCTATTTCCTTTAGTTCAGCACTAATTTGTATTGTTTTCTTCTTTTGCCTGTGGGCTTCTTCTGTGCTCTCTTTCTATTTGTTCAAGTTGTAGGGATAATTCTTTGATTTTGGCCCTTTCTTCTTTTTGGATGTGCGCATTTATTGATATAAATTGGCCTCTGAGCACCGCTTTTGCTGTGTCCCAAAGGTTCTGATGGGAAGTGTTTTCATTCTCATTGGAGTCTATGAATTTCTTTATTCCACCCCCTCTTTATTTTTTTAATGTTGTCTTTTTTTACATAATGAGATTGCTGTTTCCCTGTTTTGAGCGTTTTTATATCTTGATTTATTTTTGTGATTTCCCTATATGTGTTGACATCTGGGTGCTCTGTCCTGTGTTCTAGTCTTGGGTCGATGTCTGATATTATTAATTTTCTAACCAGAGAACTGCCGCTAGTGTTTCTTGTAGCATTGGTTTCGTTTTTACGAATTCCCTAAACTTCTGTTTATCTGCGAATGCCCTAATTTCGCCTTCATATTTGATAGACAGTTTCAACCAACAATCTTCATCATAATACGCAGGCACAATGGCGTTTACATATAAGTTCATGCATTGCATATTCAGAAAATTGTGTTTAAACACCACCCAGAGGCGGGAAGATTACTATGTATGAGATCTAAAGTGTTATCCTGAAAGTCTACATGGCGCCTAAACTGCCTTTCGCCAATTTCCTCTAGCTTTGGGACGGCAGTTAAGGAGAATGGAACCAGGATTTTAAAATAAAGCTACGGGGTGTGTCATGCAAAGGAACCAGAATTGTAATGTGAAGCTATGGGGCATGCCAAGAAGGTGCCTGAGTCAGTGGAATTTTCTGCAGCCTGGGGACCTCTTTCTTATTCCCTCCTTTTCTTTTTTAAACGTTAGTCATTCAGGACCAGTTTCCTTCTGAACTATATAGCCCGGCTCGGCATTGTTTGGCGTCTTCTCAGAGTTGGGGCAAATGTTGGACGTAGGCTTGAACAGTTAGCCTTTCATCATGGCCACTGATCTACTGTGGAGATATTATGGGTAAGAAGACCACACAGTGGTGTATTGGACTCTGCCTAGGGTTTTTTTTTTAATCGCACCCCGTATTATTGTAGCCAGTAATTTGAATAGAGAGGTACAGGAATTATGGGTAATCCTTGCACTACATGCGAACAGGAGTGTGAGCAAATCCAGCAATTGTTAGCCCATGCAGCATGGTTTACAACTGCCTGGTGCAACCTATTAAGAAATTGCAGTTCCATCCAGCATTTACACATAGGGCGACTCCGAGGAATAACTACTTCACCTTTTTCATGGTTGATTCTGCTCACTCAAAAGTCTATAGCACAAGGTAGTTACAAGCCCAAAAGACAGAAAGGGCCACATAAACCAGAGAGTACACCAGCCTGAGACCAGAAGAACTAGATGGTGCCCGGCTACAACCGATGACTGCCCTGACAGGGAACACAACAGAGAACCCCTGAGGGAGCAGGAGAGCAGTGGGATGCCGACCCAAAATTCTCATAAAAAGACCAGACTTAATGGTCTGACTGAGACTAGAAAGACCCCAGTGGTCATGGCACCCAGACTTTCTGTTAGCCCAGGACAGGAACCACTCCCAAAGCCAACTCTTCAGACAGGGATTGGACTGGACAATGGGATAGAAAAAGATGCTGGTGAAGAATGAGCTTCTTGGATCAAGTAGACACTAGAGAGTATGTTGGCATCTCCTATCTGGAGGGGAGATGAGAGGGCAGAGGGGGTCAGGAGCGGGTGGAATGTACACAAAAAGAGAGAGTGAATGGAAGGAGCAGGCTGTCTAATCAGGGGGAGAGCAACTAGGAGTATATAGCAAGGTGTATATAAATTTTTGTGAGAAAGTGACTTGATTTGTAAACTTTCACTTAAAGCATAATAAATTTTTTTTAAAAAGTCTATAGAAATCTAATCTGTTCAACTAAAGGATACAGATATGGGAGACAGAATACCAACATCAAGGTTATTAGCAGTGTTAACAGCCTTTGGGGAATCTCACCCACGCAGGAGGGTGTTAGGGAAACAAGTACTTAAGGCCCTCAACTGGCTCAGAAGTTCAGTTTTCACAGTTCTGATGAGTTTATCCCTCGGCATCCGGCAGGGTGGTGATCTTTACTCGAATATGGTGGATCCAAGCTTTGAACCTGTTGGGTTCGACCACCGTCAGTGTAGCCAAAAGGACTTCAAAGAGGCTGGTCTGCTTTTGCTGAAGGGGGTTGACTTTCCATGCGTTGACAAGGTCCCAGTTGCCAGGCTGGAATGAATGCAGGGGCACCTCTGGCTCAGGCAGGCTCCTCAGGTGAGTGTATCTGTGGAAAAAAGACAGAGCTGCCCAAAGATACTGCAAGTATTTAGTAACTGAACATCTCCAACCTTGTGGAGGGAGGGAGGTTGACCATTATTAAGGCAAGCTACATTGGTCATATTGGGGTTCTCTAATAAAGGGTGCCCGTATAATAGCTCAAACAGACTAAGTTTTAGTTTCCCTCTAGCCGTGGACCAAACCCTCAAGAGGGCCACAGGCAGTGCCTTTGTCCATACCAACCTGGTCTCTTGGCACAGCTTCTAGATGTCTCTTCAGAGTCTGGTTAGCCCGTTCTACTTTACCATTGAACTGGGGTCTCTGGACTGTAAGTTCCAATTAATGTCCAGGGCAGTTGCCACTGATTGCACCACCAAGGCCACAAAATGGGGCCTGTTGTCACTGCCAAGGAGACAGGAAGCCCAAATTAAGGGATGATTTTGTTCAGGAGGTGCATCGCAACCTCAGTGGCTTTCTTGGTCCTGCAAGGAAAAGCTTCAACCTATTTAGTGAAAGTGGCAATAAAGACTAGCAGATATTTGTAATTCTTAGGAGCTCAAGGCATCTCAGTGAAATCCACCTGCCAGTAGACTTCAGGCATTGTCCCAGTTTGCCGGAGCCCTGGGGGCACTTATCAAAAGCCAGTTCTGGTTGCTCTGGCCTGGTCCATTCTAAGGGATCTGTGTCTTTTCCCTCTAACGTTCAGTGTAAAGACTTGGCAATAAGTCCAAAATTTGGGATCCAGATGGGGCAAAAACCATCCATTCCCAAAAAATCTTGGAGCTGTCTCCGGTTGGTAGGGACCACCAATCTGCAGATAGCATCTTTTTGGGTAAGGAGAAGTTCTCGCTCTCCCTGACTGATTTTAAATCCCAGGTGAATCACCTCCTTTTGATTGACCCGAGTTTTTCCTTTTGAGAACCAATCAATACTCTGGATTTCCTAGAAAGTTCAGAACCTCTGTGGTATTCTGGAGGCAATCATACTCACTGTGGCTGATGCTGTTACCTGTTCAGCAGCTCACAGACCCTGAATGAACCAGTATTCTGGGGTTTTCTTCTTTACCAACAGGGTGGGGGTGTTGAACTGACATGGTCTGAGCAGTACATGTTTCAAGTATCTGGTGATGATTTTTACCAGTGTCTGTCGGACCTCCGCCTGGATGGGGTGTTGCTTAAGTCAGGAAGGAACTATGCTAGGTAGCAGCTTGACTACCACCAGAGGAATGTTTTTGGTGCATCCTGGCAACTTGTTGGCCCATACCCACGGGACCACTGTGTCTGTGATGTATGGTCCTATCGATCCCTGGTAGTATCCTTCTGCACTATAATTGGTGGGTGACTCAGTGGTAAGGGCCATTTGCAGCCACCATCCATTCTCTGGTGGTACCTGCATTTGCATGATCCTTTTATCAAAAGAAATTTGTGCTTGCAGTTTACACAACAAATCTCTTCCCGGCAGGGGAATGGGACAATCAGGCATGTAGAGAAAAGAAGGTGTTAATGACTTCCCTTGTATGGAGCAGATTAGAGGCTGGTGGAAGAAAGTGTTCTCTTACCAGAGACTCCCATGATCAACACAGTTTGTTTAATCATGGCTGTCTTTTTCTAGGTCAGGACAGAGTGGATTTGTTCCCATATCCACTAGAGAACGTACAGGTCTCCCTCTCCCTCTCCCTTCATTACAACCAGAGTCTCAGGTGGGGGACTTGCCTCTGGTCCTCCTCAATCTGAGTCTTCCCTCATCGGCATCATGGGGTACTGGAAAGCCCCAGGCTCTTTCTTAACTCTGGGTAGGAATTTAGGGCACCCTGTCTTCAAATCCCCTCTCTCTTTGCACCAGGCACACTGGTCTCAGCTTAACAGGGGTTGGGGGCTCTCACTCCCTCTCTTCTCAGGGGCCCTCCTATTCTTGGGCCACCAGGACATGGGTTATTTCCCCGCAAGGTGGCAGCCAGAAATGCAGCCTGTCTCTTCTGATCAGTGATTTTTCTTTTTTCCTGTTTCTAGTCCCAATTGGAATATACCTGGTAGGAAAGCTCAACAAGCCATGAGATACCCAACTCTACACCTCCCTCAAGTTTCTGGAGTTTTTTGGGTTTTTTTTTCCCATATGTCTGGGGCAGTATGCCTGATTAAAAAAAAAATCACATTCACCATGCGAGCATTTTCGGGACTCTCAGGGTCCGTGTCTAAAAGCCTTATGTATTTTTACAGAAACTTAGAGGGATTTTTAGTTGGTTCTTCTTTGATCCCATATATTTTGTTATTTTTTTCTTTTTAGGTACCTCTTTCTTCAACCCTTCTAAAAGGCACTCCCTATGATAACCAAATTGGGTCCATCCCTTGGCCATATTCTGATCCCATCCAGGGTCCACCACAGGGAAAGTCTCTGGCCTTGGCTGATTTACTGACTGCACTTTGTGCCATCTGTCAGCCTCAGCCTTAGCCTTTTCTAGGACCATACACCTTTCCTTTGAGGTCAGGAGCACATTTAGCAGCACCTGACAATCTGCCCAATTAAGGTTATGAGTACAGAAGATGGAGGCAAAACGGTCCTGCATTCTCTCAGAGTCTTCCCAATATCCAGGGCAATGGTTTTGCCAGTTATAAAGACCACTTGTTAAGAAAGGTTGGTGGACCCAGACCATGCTGGCATCTCCTGGCAGGACTTGTCAGAGGGGGTACATGCCTCTGGGCTTGGATGGGTTATGGCTGTCCCAAAAATCAGTTGCCCCGTGTTACTTTTGGTCTTCCTAGTCACTGAACTGGGGAACCCAAAAACTGTTCTATTCTGCGTATGGGGCGGCAAGCCCAATTTGGGGGCAGAAGGACTTGAGATGGGCCAATATAGGGCATATTTAGGTTTAGCAGTGGGAATCACTGTCAGTGCAGCTGCTTCTCCCTGAATGGAAGCATAAGGTGGCGACGATACTGATACCGATGCAGCAGGCAAGAGCAACAGGGATTTTTCCTCAGGGCCGGAGGGGAGGACTGGCCGTTGCGATCCACCGGCCCTCTTTCTGGACTGGAATTTTACATTTCTTCTGCAATCCCTTGTCCTGATACAGAGTCATAATGGCATCCACATAACACTTTTCATCTTATTTGCCCTCGCAAGGACAGAAAAGATCAAGTTGGAGCATAGTATTATAATTTAGAGACCTATTTACTGAAAGAAGGCTAGGTAGTTAGAAAATACGGCCTTAGTGATAGAAATGATGCTGGAGATTGCATGATAGAATTTTGCGAGACCAGGGACTTCTTCATTGCAAATACCTTTTTTCACCAACACAGACAGCAACTCCGCACATAGACCTTGCCATATGGAATACACAGAAATCAAATTGACTACATCTGTGGGAAAAGACGATGGAAAAGCTGAATATCAGTCAGAACAAGGCCAGGGGCCGACTGTGGAACAGACCATCAGTTGCTCATATGCAAGTTCAAGTTAAAATTGAAGAAAATTAGAACAAGTTGATAAGAGCCAAAGTACAACTTTGAGTATATTCCACCTGAATTTAGAGACCATTTCAAGAATAGATTTGACGTGTTGAACTCTCACTACCAAAGACCAAAGGAGTTGTGGAACAATATCAAGGACATCATACATGAAGAAAGCAAGAGATCATTAAAAAGACAGGAAAGAAAAAAAAAAAGACCAAAATGGAGATCAGAGGAGACTCTGAAATTTGCTCTTGAACACTGGGTAGCTAAAGCAAAAGGAAGAAATGATGAAGTAAAAAAGTTGAACAGAAAATTCCAAAGGGCAGCTTGAGAAGGCAAAGTAAAGTGTTATAATGACATGTGCAAAGACCTGGAGATGGAAAACCAAAAGGGAAGAACACACTCTGCGTTTCTCAAGCTGAAAGAACTGAAGAAAAAATTCAAGGCTTGAGTTGAAATACCGAATGATTCTATTGGGAAAATATTGGGAACTCAGGAAGCATCAAAAGAAGATGGAAGGAATACACAAAGTCACTATACCAAAAAGAACTGATTGATGTTCAACCATTTCAAGAGGTACCGTATGAGCAAGAACCAATGGTGCTGAAGGAAGAAGTCCAAGCTGCACTGAAGGCATTGGTGAAAAACAAGGCTCCAGGAATTGACAGAATACCATTTGAGATGTTTCAGCAAATGCATGCAGCGCTGGAAATGCTCACTCGTCTATGCCAAGAAATTTGGAGGACAGCTACCTGGCCAACCGACTGGAAGAGATCTATATTTATGCCTATTCCCAAGAAAGGTGATCCCACTGAATGAAGAAATTATCGAACAATATTATTAGTATCACACACAAGCAAAATTTTGCTGAAGGTCATTCAAAAGCAGCTGCAGCAATATATTGACAGGGAACTGCTAGAAACTCAAGCTGGGTTCAGAAGAAGATGCGGAACCAGGGATATCACTGCTGATGTCAGATGGATCCCAGCTGAAAGCAGGGAATACCAGAAAGATATTAACTGTGTTTTATTGACTATTTAGAGGCATTTGACTGTATGGATCATAACAAATTATGGATAACTTTGTGAAGAATGGAAATTCCAGAACAGTTAATTGTGCTCAGGAGGAACCTGTACACAGACCAAGAGGAAGTTGTTTGAACAGAACAAGGGGATACTGCATGTTTAACGTCAGGAAAGGTGTGCATCAAGGTTGAATCCTATTCAATCCGTATGCTTAGCAAATAATCTGAGAGGCTGGACTATATGAAGGAGAACGGGGCATCAGGATTGGAGGAAGACTCATTAACAACCTGTGTTATGCAGATGACACAACCTTGCTAGCTCGAAGTGAAGAGGACTTGAAGCACTTACTGATGAAGATCAAAGACCACAGCCTTCAGTATGGATTTCACCTCAACATAAAGAAAACAAAAATCCTCACAACTTGACCAATAAGCCACATCATGATCAACAGAGAAAAGATGGAAGTTGTCAAGGATTTCATTTTACTTGGATCTGCAGTCAACGCCCATAGAAGCAGTAGTCAAGAAATCAAACAACATATTGCATTGGGCAAATCTGCTGCAAAAGACCTTTTTAAAGCATTGAAAAGCAAAGATATCACTTTGAGGACAAAGGAGCTCCTGACCCAAGCTGTGGTGTTTTCAATCACCTCCTATGCATGTGAAAGCTGAACGATAAATAAGGAAGACCTAAGAAGGATTGATGCCTTTGAATTGTGGTGTTGGAGAAGAATATTGAATATACCAGGGACTGCCAAAAGAACGAATAAATCTGTCATGGAAGTAGTACAACCAGAATGCTCCTTAGGAGCAAGGATGGTGACACTATGTCTCACATACTTTGGACATGTTGTCAGGAGGGATCAGTCCCTAGAGAAGGACATGCTTGAATAAAGTAGAAAAAAAAAAAAGTAGAGGGTCAGCGAAAAACAGGAAGACCTTCAATGAGATGGATTGACACAGCGGCTGCAACAATGGGCTTAAGTATAACAATGATTGTGAGGATGGTGCAGGGCCAGGCAGTGTTTTGTTCTATTGTACATAGGGTCACTGAGTCAGAACCTACTCAATGGCACCTAACAAAGACAACATTTGCTAGCTACTTTTACCCATCTGCCAGTTCATATTGAGGCCATGAGTTGTCACAAAACAAAATAATCTTTTTCTTTTTCATAGGGTCTGACCTGAAATAATCCCAGTTCTTAAGGATGCATCCTAGCAGACTTCATTCTGAGATCCTTTGAATGTTCCCCATTTTCTGGACACACACACTTACACAGCTTAATTCTGTGCACCAACTTAGTAACAGATACCTAGAGCCTTTTATACCCTCAACAGTCAATTCTTCCTGCTTCTTGGGACTCTTCTAAGATCTTATCTAGAAATTACCCTGTTATTTACCAAATAATCTCAGATACCTAGAGACTTTAATTCCATCAACGGTAAATTCCCCCCACTTCTTGGGACTCTCCTAAGGCCAATCTAGGTACTTACCAAATAACCCGGGCACATTTTGTGTCTCCCATGGTGTCATCGTTGGGTCCAGGGCAGATCGGCTTCCAGGGCAGCTCCAAGGTTTCTGGGAGGAACCTCGTGGTGGCGCCAGAAGTTGGGGTTGGTATGTTTTCTGATCCACCTCTGGAACTGATTGGATGACTCCTGGCTGTCCTACCAGGATGAAGACTTAATGTAGTTAAGATGTCAATACTACTGTGATGGTTAAAGTTGTGTGTCAACTTGGTTGGGCCATGATTCTCAGTAGTTTGGCTGTTATGATATAGTATGGCAGCTATGTAATGATGTAATTACCTCCATAATGAGACCAGATAAAATGTAATCACCTCCATGATGAGATCTGTTATGAACAACCAATTATTAGAAACCCAGTTTCCTCGGGGTTGTGGTCTGCATCCAATATAGGTGAACTTTCTGGCAAAACTCACTGGCTTCTGCTCACTTTAGATCCTGCAGCTGGCTCTTGCTCATCTGACCTCCAGTTTTTGGAACTTGAACCAGCAGCTTACCTGCCGTCTTACTTGGCAATCTTGGGATTCAATGGCCTCTGCAGTCTGTGAATCATAGCCTGCTGCTTAACTTGCCAATCTTGGGTTTGCTAGCGTCTGCAGCTACATGAGTCAGGAGAAGTCTCCAGCCTGACACAAGGACTCGGGACTTTCCAACCTGTACAACCATGTGAGCTGTTTCCTTTATATAAATTTCTCTCTATAATTATATGCTTCACTGGTTTTGCTTCTCTCGAGAACCCAGCCTAAGACAACTACCTAATGGAATCTATAGATTCAATGCAATCCTGATCAAAATTCCAACAGCATTCTTTACAGAAATGGAAAAACCAACCTTCAACTTTGTATGGAATGGCAAGAGGCCCCAAATAGCTAAAGCAATGCTGAAAGAGAAGAACAAAGTAGGAGGATTCAGTCTTCCTGATTTTAAAACATATTATATAGCTACAGTAATCAAGAAGCCCTAGTGGTGCAGTGGTCAAGTGTTCAGCTGCTAACCAAAAGATTGGCAGCTCGAATCTATCAGCTGCTCCTTGGAAACCCTGTGGGGCAGTTCTACTCTGTCCTATAGGGTTGCTATAGTCGGAATCAACATGATAGCAATGGAGTTTTACAGTAATCAAAACAATCTGGTACAGTATAACAACAGACACATAGACCAATGGAATAGAATTGAGGGTCCAGGAATAAACCCACACATCGATGGTCAATTGATTTTTGACAAGGGTGCTAAGTCCATTCAATGGGGAAAGAAGAATCTCTTCAATAAATAGTGTTGTGAAAATTGAATTTCCACGTGCAGAAAAATGAAACAGGATTAATGCTTTATGCCATACACAAAAACAAATTCAAAATGGATTAAAGACCTAAATGTGAAAACAAAAGATTCTTAGAAGAAAATGCAGGGGCAATGCTGTCGCACCTAGCTTTTAAAGGTAGATTATCTAATAACATAAGCTTTCCTGCCTTCTCATCCTTGCCCCTGTGCTTGCATGCCCATTTAGTCTTGTATACATGGTTGAACTACTTGTGTTATTGTTTGTTTTACAAGCCTGTCTAATCTTTGGCTTTAAGAGTTTGGCTGCTAACCAAAAGGTTGGCAGTTCGGATCCACCAGGCACTCCTTGGAATCCCTATGGAGCAGTTCCACTCTGTCCTGTAGGGTTGCAATGAATTGGATTTGACTCGATGGCAACTGGTTTTCTGGTTTTGGATAATCTTTGGCTGAAGGGTGAACCTCAGGAGTGATGTTAGTACTGAGTTAAAAGGGTGTCCGGGGGTTTTTCTACTGTCTGTTACGCCAGTATGTCTGTCTGGTCTCTTTCTGTGAGTTTGAATTTTGTTCTACATTTTCCTCCCACTCTGTCTGGGACTCTCTATTGTGATCCCTATCAGAGCAGTCAGTGGTGGTAGCTAGGCACCATCTAATTGTGCTGGACTCAGTTTGGTGGACTCTGTGATAGTTGTGGTCCATAAGTCCTTTGGACTAATCTTTCCCTTGTGTCTGGTTTTCTTCATTTTCTCTTGCTCCAGATAGGGTGAGATCAGTAGACGTATCTTAGATGGCCACTCACAAGCTTTTAAGACCCCAGACGCAACTCACCCAAGTAGGATGTAGAACATTTTCTTTATAAACTATGTATGCCAATTGAACTAGGTGTCCCCTGGGGAAAAAACAAATGTTGGCAAGCACATGGGAAAATTGGAAACCTTATACATTGCTGGTAGGAATGCAAAACAAACAGGCACTGTGGAAAACAGTATGGCGGTTCCTCAAAAAACTAAAAATAGAACTACCGTATAATCCAGCAATTCTACTCCTAGGTATGTACCAAAAAGACTTGAAATCAGAGACTCAAACAGCGACTTGTACACCAATGTTCATTGTGGCACTATTCACAATAGCCAAAAGTTAGGAACAACCTAAATGTCCATCAAGGGGTAAATGTATAAACAAAGTGTGGTACAAACACACAATAGACTACTACTCAGCCAGTAGGAGAAATGAAATCTTGATAATGCTACAAGATGGATGGAGTTTGAAGACTTATGCTAAGTCAAATAAGTCAATTATAAAAGGACAAATATTATAAGACCTCACTGATATAAAAACAAAAGGCAAATGTATAGAGAACAAAGTTTATTAGCAGTTACCAAGGGCAGGAGGAAGGGGGAAAGTGAAGGCTATTGCTTATGGAGTTCTGAGTTTTGGTATATGGTGACCGAAAAATCGCAATGATTAAGGTTAGTACTGCACAACCAGTTAATGTAGCTGCTGTCAATAAGCTGTATGCCTGTAAAGAGTTGAATTGGCAAAAGTTATGTGATAGATATTTTTACAACAACAACAAAAAAAAGTAGCTGCTGAGGCTACTTATTGCAACCAAACACCTCTTGGACCTGGTTTCTTGGTTTGGAGGTTTAGGGTCATACTTATATGGGACATCCCAGTTAACATACCTAGTAACATACTTAGTGCTACTGTTCTACCTCTTAGTTCATTGTGTAGTGCCTGGGGTCTTAAAAGCTTGCAAGTGTCTATTCAAGGCACAACGATTGGTCTCTGTTCATCTGTAGCAACTGTGGAAGGAGAGTCAGGAATAGGAGGAGGAAATGGAATGTGTAGCTAACTGCCTCCATAAACAACTGCCTCCTTTGCCATGAGGCCAGGGGAACTGGATGATGCCCTGCTAACATTACTGAACATTTTGATCAAAGATTGTGTAGAAGAATCTTTGATCAAAAGGGAGAAAATACAGAACAGAATTTCAAATACTCACGGACTCCCAAATTTCTGGAGTCATGTATGCTGAATGAATCCGTGAAACTACTGCCCTAAGATAATCTTTAAACCTTAAACACATCCCTTGAAGTCTTCTTAAATCCAAACAATAGTTTAGTTTAACTAGCAAAGAATGTCTGCCTTGAGCATTGTGCTCTTTTAACATCTGTGCATATGGAATATAATTAACAGCAACTAGAAAGATTAGTTAGGGGTCAGTGAGTTTATGCTAATAATG
Source organism: Elephas maximus indicus (assembly GCF_024166365.1). Lineage (NCBI taxonomy): Eukaryota > Metazoa > Chordata > Mammalia > Proboscidea > Elephantidae > Elephas > Elephas maximus. The sequence continues at coordinate 120,543,361 of NC_064826.1, forward strand.
GAACAACTTGGAAAAGGAGGGTAAGAATGGTTGTACAACTAAAGCATGTAATCAACGTTAGTGAATTGTACACGTAAGAAATGGTTGCACTGGTGTATGTTCTGCTGTGTATATCCTCAACAACAAAAATAGAATAAATTATAAAGAAAAACATATCAAATATCTAAAAATCTGTAAGTTCATAATAACACTGCCCTCGACAATAAACCCAAATTGGTCACATTTATAGGTTGCTGGGATATTAATTCATTATTCTTAAAATTGGTAAACAAAGGGAAAGCATCATGCTGGCTTTCCTGAATGGATTTACTTCAGAGTAACCAGATAGTAGATGAGGAGGCACTCACATTTGTAGAAGAATCGCGGATGATAAATGTCAAAGGAATGATACAAGCATTAGGAATCGCCACTTTGCAGCCCTGATGAAAACAATGCCTGATCTGCAGATTTGGGGATTTGCTAGCTCCCACAGCCCCATGAGCCAGGAGCCTGCTGTATGACCTGCTGATTTTGGATTCATCAGCCCCCTGGAGAAGGACATCATGCTTGGTAAGGCACAGGGTCAGTGGAAAAGAGGAAGACCCTCAACGAGATGGATTGACACAGTGGCTGCAACAACGGGCTCAAGCATGACTGCAAGGATGGCGCAGGACCCGGCAGTGTTTCATCCTGTTGCACACAGGGTCAGTATGAGTCAGAACCGACTCAACGGCACCAATAACAACAGCTCCTGCAACCACGTGAGTCAGGAGAAGCCTCTGGCCTGATGCCTGACGCATGGACTTTGGGACTTGCCAGCCTCCACAATGGCATGAGCCATTTCCTTGAATTAAACCTGTCTATTTTTTTTTTTTATAGAAAAAAAATATATTTTTTTATATATATATATTTTTTGTAGGGTTTAAAAAAATTTTTTTTAATAGGGTTTGTTTTTTTTTTTTATATTTACTTATGTGTACATTTTGCTGGTTTTACCCCTCTTATTTACTTTAAGTAAGTAAGATAACCCAGCCTAAGACAACCTGGTTCAGAGCCACTGACCCAATGATTACCAACGTCTGCTAAAGTATCAGAAAAAAGGTAAACTGTGATGGATAGATCAGGCTGACAATACATGAATTCACAGATGAATTCAAACATTACTGGTGGGGAGGAGCTGTGATGGTTAATGTTATGTGTCAGCTTGGCTAGGCAATGATTCTCAGTGGTCTGTCAGATAGTACGTAATCCTTTTTCATTTTGTGATCTGATGTGAGTAGCCAATCAGTTGAAAGTGGAGTCTTCTTGAGGATATGGCCTGCCCCCAGTATATAAATGGGTATTCCAGCAAGGTTCGCTCTCTTTCTCGACCCTGCACTCTTCATCTGACCTCCAGTTCGTGGGACGTAATCCTGCAGAAGTCTCTGGCCTGCCACCTGACCTGCAGATTTTGGATTCGCCAACCCCGGCAACCCCATAAGCCAGCAGTGGCCTCCAGCCTGACCTGCAGATTTTGGGTTCGTCAGCCCGTGCAACCATGTGAGCCAGCAGAGGTCTTCAGCCTGTTGCCTGACCCACAAATCTGGGACTTGGCAATCCCCTCGATTGCATGAGCCATTTCCTCACAATTTCGAGAGTCACTTCCTTGAAGTAAATTTCTCCGTATGTATATCTACATACACTTCACTGGTTTTGCTCCTCTAGAGAACGCAGGCTAACACAGGGGCCAACCAAACATTATGTACCTCCTGATGGATGAAATGGAAGTAAAGAGCATCAGCTATGAAGTATTTTGCTGAAGAAAACATTAAACCTGGCTCTAATCAAGCCTCTGTCTAGACGTGGATCCAGAATTCTGGGAGAGTATTTAAGAAAAAAAATTTTAAATAAAAAATTAAAGAGGAGTAAGTTAACTGACACAGGAAGATACAATCAGCCGAATGTAGAATGTGGAAAATGCTTTTGGCCAAATGACACAGTTTCTTCAATAAATAAATGGCATCAACAACAACAGCAAACAAAAGCAAAACAAAAAAAAGGAAAGAGAATTATGATACATTAAAAGAGATTTGAGAAATATCAGAGTTAAAAAAAAAAGAGGCTATTAATAAAATGCAGTGAGTAGACACTGTGTGAACTCTGATTTGAACAGACTAAATCAGTAAGACCTGTGAAAGCCGGAACCTGTGTAAGGCAGAAATGTGTCAGAGAAGGAAAACTCAAATATTTTCCACTAAAACAAGCAGCAGTAAAGAGGTAAAACTGCACCCTATCAAAGGTGGAAAACCTGCAAGACCTGGAAAAACAAGGCAGCCCCATCAAGTTCCGGCTTTCACAGGTTTCGCTTCATAAAAGGTTTTGAGACAATGGGGACAGACTGAACACATACTAAGTATTAGATTTTTTTTTCCCCGACTTTTATTGTGTGTGTGTGCTTTAGGTGAAAGTTTACAGCTCAGTTAATTTCTCATGCAAAAATTTATATGTATATCATTATGTGACCCTAGTTGCAATCCCTATAATGTGACACCTGGGTTTCCTGTGTCCATTCAACCAGCTCCTATCCCTTTCTGCCTTCTCATCCCACCTCCGGACAGGAGCTGCCCACTTAGTTTGGTTAGTGAATTCCCCTCTCCCTTCCTCCCCAGCCATCAAAGAACGTTTTCTTCTGTGTTTAAACCTTTTCTTAAGTTCTTATAAAAATGATCTCATACAATATTTGTCCTTTTGCAACTGAATAATTTCACTCAGCATAATGCCAGCCAGGTTCATCCATGATATGAGATGTTGCAAGGATTCATCAGTGTTCTTTATCATTGCCTAGTATTCCACTGTGTGAATATATCATAATTTGTTTATTGATTCGTGTTGATGGGCACCTAGGTTGTGTCCATCTTTTTGCTGTTGTGAACAACGCTGCAGTGAACATGGGTGTGCAAATATCTCTTTGTGTGAAGGCTCTTATTTCTCTAGCATATATTCCAAGGAGTGGGATTGCTGGATCGTATGGTAGCTCTATTTCTAGCTTTTTAAGGAAGCGCCAAATCCATTTCCAAAGTGGCTGTACCATTTTACATTCCCCCTAGCAATGTACAAGTGTTCTAGTCTCTCCAAAACCTCTCCAACATTTGTTATTTGGTGTTTTTTGGATTAATGCCAGCCTTGTTGGGGTGAGATGGTATCTCACTGTAGTTTTGACTTGCATTTCTCTAATGGCTAATGATCGTGCGCATTTCCTCATGTATCTGTTAGCTGCCTTAATGTCTTCTTTGGTGAAGTGCCTGTTCATATCCTTTGCCCATTTTTTAATTGGGCTATTGGTCTTTTAGTTGTTGAGGTTTTGCAGTATCTTGTAGATTTTAGAGATCTGACCCTGATTGGATATGTCACAGCCAAAAATATTTTCCCAGTCTGTAGGTTGTTTTTTTACTTTTGGTGAAGTCTTTTGATGAGCATAAATGTTTGACTTTTAGGAGCTCCCAGTTATCTAGTTTCTCTTCTGGTGTTTGTGCATTGTTAGTTGTGTTTTGTTTTCTGATTATGCCCTGTATTAGGACTACTAGCATTGTCTCTATTTTTTCTTCCATGATCTTTATTGTTTTAGATTTTATATTTAGGTCTTTGATCAATTTTGAGTTACTTTTTGTGCATAGTGTAAGGGATGGGCCTTGTTTCTTTTCTTTTTTGTAGATGGATATCCAGTTATGCCAGCACCATTTGTCAAAGAGACTGTCTTTTCTCCATTTAACAAACTTCGGGCTTTTGTCAAATATCAGCTGCTCATAGGTAGATGAATTTATGTCTGGATTCTCAATTCTGTTCCATTGGTCTATGTATCTGATGTTGTACCAGTACCAGGCTGTTTTGACTACCGTGGTGGTATAATAGGCTCCAAAATCAGGTAGTGTGAGGCCTCCCACTTTGTTCTTCTTCAGTAATGCTTAACTTATCCAGGGCCTCTTCCTTTTCCATATGAAGTTGGTGATTTGTTTCTCCATCTTGTTAAAAAAAATGTCGTTGGAATTTGGATTGGGATTGCAATGTATCTGTAGATCTCTTTGGGTAGCATTGACATTTTCACAATGTTGAGTCTTCCTATCCATGAGCAAGGTATATTTTTCCACTTGTGTAGGTCTCTTTTGGTTCCTTACAATAGTGTCTTATAGTTTTCTTTGTATAGGAATTTTTACTTCTCTGGTTAGATTTACTCCTAAGTATTTTATGTTTTGGGGGGGGGCTATTGTAAATGGTATTGATTTGGTGATATCTTTTTTGAAGCTCTCTTTGATGGTATAGAGGAATCCAACTGATTTTTGTATGTTTATCTTGTATCTTAATACTTTGCTGAAATCTCCTATTAGTTCCAGTAGTTTTCTCTGTGTATAAGATCATATCATGTGCAAATAGAGACACTTTTACTTCTTCCTTACTAATTTGGATGCCTTTTACTTCTTTTTCTTGCCTTATTGTTCTGGCTATGACCTCCACCACAATGTTGAATAAGAGTGGTGATAAAGGGCATCCTTGTCTGGTTCCTTTTATAAGGGAAATGTATTCAGACTTTCTCCATTTAGGATGATGTTGGCTGTTGGTTTTGTAAAATGCCTTTATTTTGTTGAGGAATTTCCCTTCGATTCCAATTTTGCTGAGAGTTTTTATCATGCATGGGTGTTGGACTTTCTGCATCAATTGATAAGATCATGGGGTTTTTTACATTTATTTATGTGATGGATTGCATTAATTGTTTTTCTAATGTTGGACCATGCCTGGTATGAGTCCCACTTGGTCATAGTGAATTTTTTTTGATATGTTGTTGGCTTCTATTGGGTAGAATTTTGTTGAGGGTTTTTGTGTCTGTGTTCATGAGAGATAGGTCTGTAATTTTCCTTTTTTGTGGTATCTGTACCAGAGGTTATGCTGGTTTCATAGAATGAGTTTGGGACTATTCCATCATTTTCTATGCTCTGAAATACCTTTGGTAGTAGTGGTGTTAACTCTTCTCTGAAAGTCTGGTAGAATTCTCCAGTGAAGCAGTCAGGGCCAGGGCTTTTTTTTGTTGTTGGGAGTTTTTAATTGCCTCTTCAATCTCTTCTTTTGTTATAGATTTATTTAGTTGTTTGGCCTCTGTTTGCGTTAGTTTAGGTAGGTAGTGTGTTTCTGGAAATTTGTCCATTTCCTCTAGGTTTTCAAATTTGTTGGAGAATGGTTTTCCATAGTATTCTGTCATGATTCTTTTAATTTCAGTTGGGTCTGTGGTGATACCACCCATCTCATTTCCCATTTGGGTTATTTGCTTCCTCTCGTGTTTTTCTTTTGTCATTTTGGTCAGTGGTTTATTGATTTTGTTGATCTTTTGGTCGGGTTAACTCTTCCAATTGTTTTTCTATTCTCTATTTCATTTATATCTGCTCTAATTTTCATTATTTCCTTTCTTCTGGTGCCCGTGGGCTTCTTTTGCTGCTCTCTTTCTATTTGATCGAGTTGTAGTGTTAATGTTTTGATTTTGGCCCTTTCTTCTTTTTGGATGTATTTATTGTTGTAAATTGACCTCTGAGCACTGCTTTTGCTGTGTCCCAAAAGCTCTGGTAGGATGTGTTTTCATTCTCATTTGATTCTGTGAATTTCTTTATTCCACCCTTGATTTCTTCACTAACCCAGTAGTTTTTGAGCAAGATGTTGTTTAGTTTCCATGTATTTGATTTTTTTGCTTGCTCTTTCTGCTACTGATTTCTACTTTTATGGCTTTATGGTAAGAAAAGATGCCTTGTGATATCTCAATGTTTTAGATTCTGTTAAGGCTTGCTTTGTGGCCTAGCATGTGGTCTATTCTGGAGAATGTTCCATGTGCATTGTTAAAGAGTGTATACTTGGTTGCTCTTAGGTGGAGTGTTCTGTATACATCTATGAGATCAAGTTGTTTGACTGTGGCATTTAGATCTTCCATGCCTTTATTGAGCTTCTTTCTGTTCTGTCCTTCACAAAAAAGTGTTATGTGGAAGTCTCCCGCTATTATTGTGGAGCTGTCTATTTCTCTTTTCAATGGCATTAGTTCGTTTTATGTATGTTGGAGCCCTGCTCTTGGTTGTGTAAATATTTATTATGGTTATGTCCTCCTGTAGTGACCCTTTAATTATTCTTTGTATCTTTGAGTCTAAGGTGTGTCTCTTATAAGCAGCAGATAGACAGATCGTGTTTTTTGTGCATTCTGCTACTGTCTCTTTACTGGTGCATTTAGTCCATTAACATTCAGCATACTTATTGATAGGTCTGAGTTTAGTGCTGTCATTTTGATGTATTTTTTTGTGTGTGTTGACAGTTTCTTTGTTCTGCCTAATTTTATGTGCTGGGTCAGTTTATGTATTTTCTTTTCATCTTTTTCATTGTTGTTGGTTTTGTATTTGCTGAGTCTTTATGTTTTTATTCTTTTTTATTTTGATGTGTAGGATTGTTAGTTTTCCTTATGGTTACCTTAATATTTACCTCTATTTTTCTAAGTTTAAACAAATCTTTTATTTCTTGATATCACCTTGACCTCCTCTCCATATGAAAGTTCTACAACTACATTATTTAGTCCCTCTTTTTTGTTTTAATATTGTCATCTTTTACATATTGATGTTTCTGTTTCCCTATTTTCAGTGTTTTAGCTTTGATTTATTTTTCTGACTTCCCTATTTGGGTTGATATTTGGTTGTTCTATCCTGTGTTCTAGTCATAGGTTGTGCCTTAGTCATCTAGTGCTGCTATAACAGAAATACCACAAATGGGTGGCTTTAACAAACAGAAATTAATTTTCTCCCAGTCTAGTAAGCTAGAGGTCCAAATTCAGGGCATCAGCTCCAGGGGAGGGATTTCTCTCTCTGTTGGCTCTGGAGGATGGTCCTTGTCATCAATATTCCCCTGGACTAGGAGCTTCTCCGTGCAGGAAACCCAGGTGCAAAGGATGTGCTCTGCTCCTGGCACTGCTTTCTTGGTGATATGAGGTCCCCATGTCTCTCTGCATGCTTCTCTCTTTTATACCTCAGAAGAGGTTGGCTTAAGACACTAATCTGGTAGCTCTCATAATATAACTGCCACTAATCCATCTCATTACACCATAGTGATAGGATTTACAACACATAGGGAAATCAAATGAGATGAGGAAATGGTAGACAATCATACAAGTTGACATTTTGGGGGAACACAGCTCAACTCATGACATTCTGCCCTTTGTCCCCCCAAAATTCATGTCCTTGCCACATGTAAAACATATTCACTCCATTATATCATGGTTAAAGTCTTAAATCAACTCCAAGTCCAAAATCCAAAAATTCTCCCTCATCTGTGAAACCTAGAATCCAATTTTTTGCTTCCAAAGTACAGTAGTGGAACAGGCACAAGCTAGACATTTCCATTACAAATGGGAGAAACTGGAGGGAAAGAAGGCATAACAGGCACCAAGCAAGTCAGCAGAACACATTACATTAGCCCTCAAGGCTTTAAAAATAATCCTTTGTTCTCTGAGACAATTTACACAATGGCCCTGCCCTCCAGACTCTAGGAACTGGCCACACTCTCCAGATTCTGAGTGGAGGCCCCACAGCTCTGGGCTTCAACTCCACCTTCCAGGCTCACTGGGACAGCAACTCTGCTCCCTTGGCTTTAGGAGCACCACTCTTCTAGTCCATCTGAGTGACAACTCCACCCTTAGAAACACCAGAGGCCGTGGCTCCTCCCTTTGAAACTGCAGAGGTCGAGGTCATGCCTTTTAAGACAGGCAGCTCGGCTTCCTGTGTTCCTTGTATTTTCAGCTTCTGCTTCCTGGTTCCTTGGCCTCTCAGCCCCTCAAGATTCATGCCTGCATCTGCCCTGCTGGGGCAAGTGTTCCAAAGCTCTGTAGCTGCACCAATAAATGCCTGGAAGTACCCCACTCTGCCAGTAAACTTTGGCCAGAAGGCACTAAGCTCTCTCACTCCATGGGTCAGCAAGCCTAGCTTCACTGATGAGTGCCCAGAGACACCCCACTCCACCAGGAAGCCTTCTTTGCACAGGCACTCAGCTCTCTCACTCCATGGGTCAGCTTCAGCACTGTCTGGTGCTGGTCTCCTGGCTCTGCTGCCTTCAGTTCTCTGCTACTGCCGCTTCTCTGTTGCTGCCAGTTCTCTGCTGCAGCCAGTCCTCTGCTGCTGTTGGTTCTCTGCTGCAGCCAGTCCTCTGCTGCTGTTGGTTCTCTGCTGCTGCTACTCCTCTATTCAGTTTCAAAACAGCTTCCACATTTTAGGTTATCTGTTAGAGCAGCACCGCACTTCTGGTACCAAATTCCATCTTAGTCATCTAGTGCTGCTATAATGGACATACCACAAGTGGATGGCTTTAACAAACAGAAATTTATTTTCTCACAGTCTAATAGGCTAGAAGTCCAAATTCAGGGCATCGCCTCCAGGGGAGGGCTTTTTCTCTCTGTTGGCTCTGGAGGCAGATCCTTTTCATCAATCTTCCCCTGGACTAGGAGCATCTGCTTGCAGGTACCCCAGGTCCAAAGGACGAACTCTGGTCTGGGCACTCCTTTTTTGGTAGTATGAGGTCCCCATGTCTCTCTTCTCGCTTCTCTTTTATATCTCAAAAAAGATTGGCTTAAGACACTATCTAATCTTGTAGATCTCATTAATATAACTGCCACTAATCCATCTCATTACATCATAGTGATAGGATTTACAACACATAGGGAAATCAGATCAGATGACAAAATGGCAAACAATCATGCAATACTGGGAATCATGATCTAGCCAAGTTGACAGACATTTTGGAGGGACACAATTCAATTTATGACAGGTTGTTATCTGATGTTATGGATTTTCTAATCAAAGGACTCCCTTTAGTGTTTCTTGTAATTTTGGTTTGGTTTTTTACAAATTTCCTTAGCTTGTGTTTATCTGGAAATGCCCTGATTTTGCCATCATATTTGATACAGTTTTGCTGGATATATAATTCTTGGCTGGCAATTTTTTTCCTTCAAGGCTTTATATATGTCATCTCATTGCCTTCTTACCTGCATGGTTTCTGCTGAGGAGTCAGAGTTTAGTCTTATTGACTCTCCTTTGTAGGTGACTTTTCATTTATCCCTAACTGCTTTTAAAATTCTCTATCTTTGGTTTTGGCAAATTTGATTTTAAGAAGTCTTGTTGATTTTCTGTTGGGATCTACCCTGTGTGGGGTTCGATGAGCTTCTTGGATAGATATCTTCTTATCTTTCATGATATCAGAGAAGTTTTCTGCCAACAAATCTTCAGTAATTCTCTCTGTTTTTCTGTTATGTTATCCTCCCTGTTCTAGTACTCTAATCAGTTCCACATACATCTTAGGGTTTATTTTTTTTAATTATTTATCTGATTTTTCTTTAAATTTATGTCAGGTGCTTTCTCTTTATCTCACTAATTTTGTCTTCCATTGCCTCAGTTTTGCTCCTGTGACTTTCTATTGAGTTGTCTAATTCCGGAATTTTATTGTTAATCTTCTGGTTTTGTTTGCTGTCTCTCTTTGGATCCTTGCAGCCTGTTAAATTTGTCATTACGCTCTTGTATAATCTTAAGCTCTTCTGTTACTTTGTCTGTGTGTTCCTTGGCTCGGTTTGCGTTTTGCCTGATATCTTCAAGAGCTCTGTACATTAATCTTTTGAATTCTACCTCCAGTAACTCCAAGATCTTATCTTCCTCCAGGATGTTCCTTGGTTCTTTGTTTTGGTGGCTTGCTGAAGCCATCATGGTCTGCCTCTTTATGTGATTTGATATTGTCTGTTGTCTCCAAGCCATCAATGTTATTATATTTATTTATTTTATGTTTGCTTACTGTATCCTAGCCTGTTTTCTTTTGATATGCCCAAATAGGCTGGTCATGTGAGCTATTTTGATTATTGGTGTCTTTGAAGCTCTCATGTCCTGTCACTGGGTGGATAGAGGTGTTACTAGGTTGTGAGCCCAGGAGTTGGTTTACTTTTCTTGTGTGGATTCAGCTCAGGTGCCTAGGTCATTGGTCACCAAGTGTGTGGTGCAGGCTCTTGCCTACAGTCCTCGATGGGCATGGCTACATAGGGGTGGCTGGAGTAGGTGCAGGTATCTGGCTAGAGTACGGGGTTATGTGTGGAGCAAGGTAGGAGGCTGAGAGCTGCTTCTGAGTGCCTGGGCGGAAAGCATATCCCTGTTCCCTAGAGCACATAGGTGGGTGAGTTTTGCAGCCAGACTTTGGGCATCCAATGCTGTTGGCTGTAAGGACTACGAGGCACCACTTATTCTTGGTCCCCTGTCGCGGGTGGCTCAGTGGAGTAGGTGGAGCCACCAGTCCTCAGGTCCCAGAAGTGGGTAGGTAAGGAGATTGCTTAAAGGGCAGGGCAGTGTCAAATGTCATGAATCTGCCACTCTCCCTTAGCTGTTGCAGTTGAAAATAGGCGTCGGGTATATACCCTATTGTACTGTGCTAATGAGGACCTATGCTGTTAAAATGAGCCCACCCACATCTATGCAGGGTTTATAGGCATTCAAAGTTTGTGGACCCCTTATGCCTATGCCTGGGCAAAGGGGCTGTGCCTGCCCTGAGTTCCCAGTTTAGGGGAATTGGCAGACTGTTTTTTCCTGTTTGTTAATTTGTTCCCTCTCCAAAGCCACAATGGCTCAGGGTGCGCAATGGGTCCCACTTCTGGCCTAGGGGGTGCAGCAATCACTGAAGCTGGCCCAGGACTGAAGTAGAGTGGGAAGGGGTGGGTAAATGGAAGAGAGGCACCTCCCAGAGGGGGTAAGTTTGATCCCCCATGGCAGGTTAGACGCTTGCACTTAACTTTCACAGATTCAGTGCTGCTTCTCCCTGGTTCTGGAGACTTGAGCACACTCTCTTTCACTTCGTTTCTCGAGGTGTGGAAAACGCATTCCATGCACTACTGCTTGCCTCAGCCCATGCCACCCAGCCTGCAGGGTGCTGGCCAGGTCAGGTCTGGCAAATCTTTGCTGCTTCTGAACTGTCTCTTCCTCCCCGTCGCTCAGTTCGACTCCTCGACTTTGTCTTTGATGTTCAGGATTCCTAGATTGTCATATGTAATCAATTTACTTGTTTTTGGGGGGGGGTTTGTGTTGTAAAAGGGACCACAGGAAGCATCTGACTGCTCTGCCATCTTGGGCTCACCTCCTTATTTTTTAAATACTTCAAATTTTGTTGGGTGTGATAATGATACTTTTTCAAGTCATCATCAAGACACATACTGAAGTATTTACAGATGAAATGATATGTCTAGGATTTGCTTTAAAATACTTCAGAAAAAAAAGTGCGCTGAGGGACAGATGAAACAAGAATGGCAGAAAATTTATCACTGTTGAAACTGAATCATGAGTATATAAAAGTTCACGTAACTATGAGAGGGGCAGTGTGAGAAAGAGATTGTAGGGCCGTAATGTCCTGGGTATTATAGTATTGTTTCTACATGGCTTGCGTAGTTAGTTTTCGCATACTCCAGTGGTTTTGTGATTTGTGGTTTGTTTCCTCTCTTCCCTCTCCCATTCTCCATTATTCTGTGAAGTTTAAAATTAACCTATGTTCCTCTTGAACGAGCAGAACAACAATCAATAAGATCTGGGACAAGGCAACTCAACAATGGGAGCCCATCATGTGGCTGAAATTAGGATGGCATCAGAGGACAGCTAAAGAATACCCACAGAAGGTCAACATGCCTCTACCTCAAAGGGGAACTGCTATTCTCAAGATTCTTTAAGCCTAAGCCCCAACCCTATAAAACCCTCCAGTTGGTCTCCAGCAGACAGACAGACTTTGAAGGAACCCCTTCCCATCTCTCTCTTCTATACCAGTATACAATAAAGCCCTTTTGCTGCTTACCTCACCCCTGTCTCAGTATTGGTTTTGCAGCAGGCGGTTCGAATCCATGTTTTAAGGTAACAACTATTCTCTCTACTTTCATGTGTTTGGAAATTCTTTTAATAAAATGCTAAAAACATGCAAAATGTTAATAGGTGCAATGTTGTGCAGGGAAAGGGAGGAGATGACAACTCTCTATATGTTGTACCCAATTTTCCTGTAAACCTAAAACTTCTCTAAAAAAGACTTCTTAAAAAAAGGTTAAAAACGAAGTTTCAACTTTCCTTCATTCTAATACCACGTCCAATAAGCAACTTCCTAGGCTGATTTTTATCTTCCTCTGTATTACAAAAATTATACCTATGACTACGGAAGATAGACATACCCCATATCCTACTCATTCCTAGTTTCCCTCGTACCTCCCTTTCCCTCAGTTTCCTTAGCCCAGATTTTTCAGTCTCATTTCCACCAGTTTGTTCAAAGAATGGAGGAGGAGAATGAGTCAGAGAAGTTGGGGAGAAAGAGGTGTGAGCAACAGAGAGGTCAAGTATACTAAAGTTGAAGAGTATCCCCAACTAGATTTGGATACCCACTACTGTCGAGTTGATTCCAACTCATAGCAAACTGGCTGCTTGGCTGCTGAATGTGGCTAGAAACTGTGCTTTGTTGTCTGTTCTGTGAGGCAAAAGTTGAGCTAAATTTTTAGTATTCAAAAATCAGGAGATTTCATACCAAAATCCACATCAGGAACTCTGGCAGCACTGGGCTTGCTTTCCTTATCAAAGAACTGCTGCGGTTCAGGAAGATTGGGCTTAAAAAGGTTCTTTAAATGTCACAGGACATTTTTTTGGTTCAATCCCAGCTCTTATGGGATAAACAGGTAGTAGCATGTAGAACACTAAGCTCGCTAAGAAAAATATGACCACATCTCCCATGTGTTTGTCTGCAGCAGGGAGGGCACACAAAAGCATGCAGTGGAGACCAGACATTCACCTCTCAAGGGCCCAGTGAGGCCACTGAGCCTGGTTTTATTCCACTGAATGTCTCTACTGTACTCCCTGGCTCAAGTCACTTACAGGCCAGTGAAGAGGACACACACATCCCAGCTATGAAACACAGGATAGTGAGAGTACATGAATTACGGTGACTGTATTTTCCAAATCTTCACAAAGCGAACAAAAGTGAATAAATTGAGATTACAAGTAGAGCGAGAAAACAGTCAGTGATGGGGCTGGGGATATGAAAATGAAATAGACTCCAAGCCCTGCCCTGGAAGAGCATAGTGAGTGAAAATTTGGTACTGAGACTGTTGTATATATATCTCAGATCTCTCTCCCATCACTTCTCCCGTCCCTATCAATGTCAGCATCTCGTCAGGAGCGTAACAACCACCTTCTGACAAGCTTCTCTACTGTTACTCTGTCTAGTTGTAATCATTCTCCACAGTGCAGCCAAAGTAATTTTTTTTTTACCTGCAAGTTCTTCTGTATCTCTGAGGACTTAAAAAACAAAATCCCACAATACCATAATCACATGCAACAAAATCAATAATTCCTTAACGTAAGTGTTAATAAACCCATTGCCATCCAGTCGATTCTGACTCATAGCAGCCCTATAGGGCAGAGTAGAACTACCCCATAGGGTTTCCAAGGAGCAGCTGGTGGATTCGAACTGCTGACCTTTCGGTTAGCAGCCGAGCTCTTACCACTGCACCACCAAGGCTCCTATCGTATAACACCTATGTCCATATTAGAGCCCCCCACTGGCTCAAAAATGTTTTCTTGGTGGTTGGTTTGAATCACAATCCATTTGGTTGCTGTCTCTTAAAGAAAAAAAAATTTTTTTTTTTTTGGTCTCTTAAGCCTCTTTTAATCCATAACCATCCTTCCTTCCCCATTTTTGCCATTTGTTTGTTGAAAAAACTTATCCTATAGAATTTCCAAAATTCTGGATTTGGTTGATTTCGTCCTCGTGGTGTCATGTGAAATGCTCCTTCAACTCCTGTATTTACCATAGTTAAACCAAAAGGCTTGACTAGTTTTAGGCTCTTTTGGAGTGGGGCAAGAATACTTCACAGGTGATGTTGTGTACTTCTACTGTACTTCTTCTGCATCATGTCATGAGGCAGGCACATCTGGTTGTCCCTCTCATGGATGTTCAAAATCATTGAGGTCAAGTGTTGTCAGCCTGATCCCTCCACTAGTGTATAAAACTCTCCATCAATCGTTCACCTAATGACTGTCTAGATTCATTATTTCATTATGGTTGTAAAATGGTGGATCCAGAGTACTCTTTTTAAAAGTTAGATTCTGGCAGTCGCACCCCAGGTGTTTAAACCCTTCAGCACTTTATTCAAAGTTTCAATTCTTTACCAGGCCCTTCATGTGCATCTGCATAATCTGATCCCCCCCCCCCCATCCTGTCAATCTTCCACTCAGCTGCTGCATTCTTAGCACAAGGAACATCTCAGAATCTATCACCTTGTATTTATTTGTTGGTGGTCACCTCAGCTCGGGGTGGGAAAGGCACCTGGGGTTTGTTGTAAGGGAAAAACATCACAAAGTTTAGTAAACCAAAAAGGAAGTTTTATTTGGCATATATTCAAAAAGACAAAGTTGGGAAGCGGACAAGCATGCTGCCGGAGCTAATGTCTGTCTGAATCCAAGGAAATACTACAGAACAGGCAAGAATGGGAAAATGGACAAGCATGCTGCCACAGCCACGTCTGCCTGAGTGCAGGGAATATCACAGAATAGACAGAAGTGGGAAAATGGACAAGCATGCTGCCACAGCCACGTCTGCCTGAGTGCAGGGAATATTACAGAATCATCAGTACATTATTAACATTACAAATGGGCAAAACCACTGAAAGCTTCACCTTTTCACAGATTGGCTAGAAACTGTCCCTCTCAGCAATCATTGCTCAGGTTTCAGTAACCGATAATCGGGAGGGTCTTCATTGGTCCAACAAATTTCTATTCACTAAATATTAATAGAAAAAAATAATTATGGAAAGTCTTTTGTGTTCTGGCTCATGTCAAAGGTTCCCTAAAAGACATTTTCCAAGATTATACTATCTATTGTTTTTATACCTCAGGGCCCAGTTGATGTGTCCTTATGAGTCCATCTGCAGCTGGGTCACACTCAAAGACAGGAAATAATGACCACAATATTATTTTCTAAATCAGGTTCTAGATTTTATTTACTAATATATTGTCAGCCCTGGTACAGTGAATGGAAAACGCTCAACACACATTAAGTATCTCTTGAACTTATTGTTAGTTGTTGCCCCCGAAAGTCAAGATGTATTTTCAGTCATAAGAGTACAAACACAAGGCTAGAAGGAGCGAGGTCTTCAGATTGGAGAGGTCCAGAGGCTGCAGGGAGAACGCACAACCGTCGACCTGGCTTCAAACTACTTCCGGGCTGGTCGTCTGCCTCTCGCGCTACAGGAACCTTACCTGGCACCGTTGCCCCTTATGCTCAGAGGTCCGGGCCATAGCCTTACCAGCGATTAGGGACAGATCGCGTGACCGAGGCCGAGGCAAAAGGCAGGCGGTCGTCGTCGCGCACGCATCCCGAACCCATTGCCGGCCTGGCGAATCGCCTGGGCGGAGCGGCCCGCGCAGGCGCGCTGGGCGGAGCGGCCCGCGCAGGCGCGCTGGGCGGAGCGGCCCGCGCAGGCGCGCTGGGCGGAGCGGCGCAAACGATGGCAGGTGTCGCGGCCCGGCAACTGCCGGCGATGGGGCGGTCGGCGGTGCTGCTCCTGGCGTTGTGCGCGGCGGGTGCGCGGGCGCTCTATTTCCACATTGGCGAGACCGAGAAGCGCTGCTTCATCGAAGAGATCCCGGACGAGACCATGGTCATCGGTCAGGCGGGCGTTGAGGGTGGAGGGGGCCCTTCTTTCTCTCCTCCCCGCCCGCGGCGCCCCTTCCTCCCTGCGCCGGCCGGCGGAGTCGCGGTGCTCCCGGGAGAGTTAGCCTGTGGCTCCCTGTCCAGCGCACCTGACCGTTCCCTGAGGAAAACAGACTAGCGGGCCGTCTGACCTAGCTGGGTTGGCCGGCCGGGCAGTGCCCGCTGCCTGGCGCCCCGAGGAGCCGCGAGTGCCGGCCTCAGCTGTACACACCTTGAGTGTAGGGAGCCGGGCGGATAAGGTGGCTTGGCGGGTTGTGATTGGTCTGTCTGCTCTACAGGGAATTATCGCACCCAAATGTGGGATAAGCAAAAAGAGGTCTTTCTGCCCTCAACCCCTGGCCTGGGGATGCATGTGGAAGTGAAGGACCCTGAAGGGAAGGTAAGGCCTCCGTACCACTGGGACCGCTGGCACGGGTGACTTGTAAAACAACATCAAATCCTTCTTAAATAGATCCCTGTGAATTGTTAAGAACTGGCTTTAGCATTGAGTTGAGGCCTCAGGGGACATGACACTATCCGTCCAGATACACTAAGTGGATACTTCGAGAGGTCAGGGTAAAGGTGAGGGCAGCTGGCTGGGGTGGGGTTGTCACTGACTCCTGTGTTGCAGGTGGTGCTGTCCCGGCAGTATGGTTCCGAGGGCCGCTTCACTTTCACTTCCCACACTCCTGGTGACCATCAGATCTGCCTGCACTCCAACTCTACCAGGATGGCTCTCTTTGCTGGTGGCAAACTGGTAAGAGCATTTTCTCATTGGCTGCAGCTTGGAATCTCTCATTTGTTTCCAAACATTTGATTTATTGCCATCATCACATGGGATGCTTTGTGGCACCGTCACTCCTGGGGAGACAGGGGATTGCCCTCTGTCCCACTCCAGGAACAAGAGTTGGTTACACTGAGACTACCTTTTAACCTGAACAGTCAGCAGCCTCACCATTCAGATAGTATCATGTCAAAGTGTTTCTGGCCTTATCGTTTTTGGGCTCCAACCCTGTGTTTTCATCTAGCGTGTGCATCTAGACATCCAGGCGGGGGAACATGCCAACAACTACCCTGAAATTGCTGCCAAGGATAAGCTGACAGAGCTACAGCTTCGAGCCCGCCAGTTGCTCGATCAGGTGGAGCAGATCCAGAAGGAGCAGGATTACCAGAGGGTGAGGGCATATCTTCTTGTACTTTGAGATGGCAGTTGACTTTATACCCACTAGACCTATTGGAAGTTTCTGCCTGGTGCCTTCGCCACTTGGGAGTTCAGCTCTTTAGAGAAAAGAATGTAGGATATCAGCCCAGACAGTCATTTTTAAGCTCTAAAGAAAATGAAGGCCTTAATAAAGCAAAGACAGTTTGTAATCAAGTAACAGGCACTGCCTCACCTGTTTTCCTTGGGTCTTGTTTGAAATGGTAGGAGCATGCTTGTGGAATGATAGAACTGTCACTTCCTTGGGGCAGTCTCAGTGGGGAAACAGTGGCATGGATCCACAGGCAGTATTTCAGAAGGCTTTTGGTCCTGGAGTTAAGTAGTATTACAAGAGAGAGGGACTTCACAGCAGCCTGGGAATGTTTCTCCTCCACATTTAATCTGTGTCCATTGCCCCATGCAGTATCGTGAAGAACGCTTCCGTCTGACCAGCGAGAGCACCAACCAGAGGGTCCTGTGGTGGTCCATTGCTCAGACTGTCATCCTCATTCTCACTGGCATCTGGCAGATGCGTCACCTTAAGAGTTTCTTTGAAGCCAAGAAGCTGGTGTAATGCTTTCTTCCCATATGACCCTTCCCTTTCATCTCAATACCTTGCCCATGCAATACTTTATTTACCTGGATTTTGAGGGGGAAAAAATGAAAAGAAAAATATACATAAGCTACGTTGGTTCCATCACAACAACCATTCAAATCAGCCCCTTGTTCACACTAGTTCTCAAGGACACAGGACATTGGTCAAAGCTTTCAAAATGCTTTCTTAGGATTTGTGAAGAGTCTGAACTGACCCAGGACTAAGTCTTGCAATATTTCCCTGTGTCGTTCCACAGAATGAACAAACGAAACATCTCTTCTACTCTGTTCATCTACTTATGCAGTAGGTGACTGGAAGGCCTTACCACGGAGGCCCCTGCCTCACTACTCCCTAGTCACTCCTGGGTTCACTCAGTTGCTTTGTGAATGTAAATAAGGGGCAGATCTTTGGCCTCAGAGGATTGAGTTTTTTTTATATATTAGAACTATTTTTTGATAAATTATATATTTTCCTGCCTAGTTGAAATGTGACTTCCTGTGTGTGAATAGCTGCAAACACCAATGCAGTCCCTTTTGCATTATGTTTTTCCACACGTTTTTGATAACTACCACAGCAGCTCAGTTCAGTGGTCCCCTAGGGCAGAAAGCAGATATCATAGCTGCTTGCAATGCCTTATCAGAGGACAAAGCAGAGCATTCTCTTGGATACCTGTGATTTCCATCACATAGAGCCTTGAAGTAAAAGGTAAGGTGATAACAGTTACAGAGCTAATAGAAGACTGACTGTATTCTTTACTCTCCTGTTTCCCTTAAATTTTATTTAAGGTGTGGTAAATGTTTTTTTCCTGAAAATCAGATTTGGTTCTTTATACAGATTTTTCCAGTGAAATAAAATTTGTTGTACTAGCTGTGTTTGAAATGAAGTGAGAGGTTGTGGGCAGAGGGAAGGCATGGGGGGGAATGAAGGAAAGGCTTCTGGCTAGGAATGCCTCTGAGGATGACCTGCTGTGGACCTGTGTGTAGACTTGTGGGGCTAGGATTGGTCTGAACAGGCCAGTCTCGGGGGGCGGGGGGTATGGCAATGGACTGGTTGCTCCCCTATTCACAAAGGTGAACCAAGTAGACACATGAGCAAGGAATTCTGTGAGGAAATTAAGTACTGGTTTTTTTCTTAGCCCCAGGCATCATAAATTTGAATAGATCATAGCACACTTCCCTCATGCCCTGCTGTTTAAAACTTAATACCATTAGTTACTGATTCTCGATAATTTATTTTGTTTTTTTATTTATTAAAGAAAAATGTTTATCTAAATTCTTCCCCTCCCATTTTTAGTTCTGTTTATGTCTTATACTATTCCTTATATATAATCATGTACCCTATAACGTCCATTTGGGCAATGTCTGACTACATATACGTCTGGTCCCGTGAGGGCCCTCCAGGTGATACGCACAGCAAGAACAGGTGTCTCTGCTGCTGGGAGGAGGGGGCACCCGATCTTGCTCCTGAGCACCCAAGGTCAGCAGGCATCTCGGGGCCTGGCCAGGGTGGCGGTCCTGGGTCTCATAGACCACTCCCCTGCTGCCCTGGCCTGTGCCCAGAGCCTCTTTGCTGTGATCTTCTTGGGGGTGCGGGGCGGTGTGCGTGCACTGGGTGGGACCCTGCCAAGCGCTCACTTGAGACATCCATCTGCAGTGGGAGCTACCTGGGCTGCAAGCTACACAACAGCCCTCGGACCCTGGGAGTTCGGGAGCTCCTGGGCCTGTGGGCCCAGGTGTTCGCACAAAACCCAAATCACAGAACATCCTATTTCACAGACCATATCATGGACATTAAGCAACACGACTGTATATATGTTTATACTTATATAAGTACATGCAATTTAGTTTTATGGTTAATATTTTTGTAAGCATTTAAAAATTTCTATGTATTCATATTTCTAATTCTGAATGGCTCTGTAACATTCCAGTGAGGGGAAATGCCATAATTAACTTATCCAAAATCATATATTTGGAATTATCCTAATTATTATTTCACTCATTATTACTACTCAATAATTACCAATGTATTAATAACTAATAGAGTAATTATCAATATGTTAATTGCTAATAATCTATTAGGAGCCCTGGTGGCACAGTGGTTAAAGAGCTTGGCTACTAACCAAAAGGTTGGCAGTTAGAATCCACCAGCCACTCCTTGGAAACCTTACGGGGCAGTTTTACTTTTTTTATAGGGTTGCTGGAAACCCTGGTGGTGGTGTGGTTAAGAGCTACAGCTGCTAACCATAAAGGTTGGCAGTTTGAATCCACCAGACGCTCCTTGGAAACCTTATGGGGCAGTTCTGCTCTGTCCTCTAGGGCCGCTATGAGTCGGAATTAACTCGATGGCAACGGGTTCAGTTTTGGTTTATAGGGTTCTATGAGTTGAAACTGATTTGATGGCAATGGGTTTGGTTTGGTTATTAGTCTAATTATTAGCATTAACCTATTTTTTGAATACCTTACTATTGTACAAATATTTATAATATTTAAAATGGTTTCCAATTGTTTTCATGTTAGAATTAACACAGGGAAAACAGATGACCCTTTGAACTAGTTTGATGTGGACCTCTGGCCTAAGGCTTTTGAGTATGATACATGTTGGGAGGAGAACAGACATTTCTGCCTTGTGGCTGTGTCTAGAAACCTCACCATCAAAGCAGACAAGCCTGGGCTATGGCAGGACAGGCAACTACAGATGAGGGCTGGGGTGGGTTTAGATAGATTTGTTCAGCAGCTAACAATTGAATGCTTCTCGATCATGCCAATAGGTCAGTATGTTTTGGGTTTCTCCAACTGCTAATTTTTGCCAGGAAGGGGGTGGAGTTAGGATGAAGGTGGGAGTGCATCAGACCTTTGCACTGATAGGGCAGATGGAATGGGGATGGTCAGAAGATGGGTCAGTAGCAGCTGGTGGTGTGGGGAGAACGAGGAATATGGTGTGTCCTAATCACAGATAACATTGTGGCCTAAAGTTTTTTGTTTTTTAAACAGCAGGTAGGCTACACTAAGGGAATTCGGATGGTCCCCCCCCCCCCGCCACCTCCAATGCTTGTGCTCAACTGCTAACCTAAAGGTGGGTAGGTTGGTGGTTCAAACCCATCCAGTGGTACCATGCATGGAAGAAAAGGCCTATTTGCTTCAGTTAAGATTACAGCCAAGAAAATCCTATGGAGGAGTTCTACTCTGTAACACATGGGGTCACCATGAGTTGGAATTGACTCAACAGCAACTAACAGCGCTACCCTTAATTCCATCCTGAAATCCTTGCTTCCCTAGGCAATACAACATCAAACAGCCTCCACCCCCTTTACCACATACAGACAAAAGGTGTGGGGGGGGGGGGTGGCATTCTTGACATCCCCTGTCATCACTGGCACTTGTAGTAACCAAGCTTGATTTTATCATGTTTAGTCCCAAGCCTGACTTTCCTGTGGTACGTGAGCTGCTTTCTTATTCCCAACCTAACAGCCAGTCTGGCCTCTGGTACTCAGATGCTGAGCCCATGTTAGACCAGATGCACAGGATGACCTGGGAAGCTTTTCAGCAGAGATTCCTGAGTAACACTCAGGTCCAGTCTAATTTAGTAGGTTCGTGTTTTGGGTGGTGTAGTGGGCAGGATAATGGCCTCCCAAACATGTCCACATTGTAGCCCTTAGAATCTTGGGATATATTACCAATGTGGCAAAGAGGAATTAAAGTTGAAGATGGATTAAGATTGTTAATCAGCCAGGGCCAGGTCATCTCATCCCCATTCAGTTGGGGTCTTGTCAGCTATGCCCCATTCAATCAGGGTCAGCTCATCCCTAGCCTCTGTGGGCTAGGTTAATGGATACGAGCCATAGGCTCAGCAGTCACACGATGTCCTGCACTTCAGAACAGCCAGCCCCTTATCACTAGCCACCCGGGGCTCGGTCAACAGGTGCCAAAGGAACCTGTCCAAACAACACCTCCCCCACTTCCACTCATCACTTGGACCCAGGTGGTCACCTCAAGCAAGCATATCAACCAGGCTATCTATTCACTGGTTTCCCTTAACTTCCAGTCCTGGAAGGAGGTTCTTCTGCCCCAATGCACCCAACAGTGAACCACTTGCCCGCAGTTGAAAAAGCAAAGCAGTAATTTTTTTCCCACCTGTCCCAGCAGTTCTGGGTGGATCTGCATGTCTTTCAAATGCAAATTTTCTCCTCCTAAATGTCTGGGTGGGGCTCAGGTTTTCAACCTAAGTCCCTAATACTCTATACACAGGGCTACTGTACTCAAATGAAAACTGTGTTTCTTTTGGACAAATCTTAGTTCCCCTTTAAGCATATCCAATCAAGTACTGGCTGAAAGCTCTGTTTTTTACAATACCCAATATTCATTTCAGAACCCTGGTGGCATAGGGGTTAAGAGCTTGACTGCTAACCAAAAGGTTGGCAGTTCGAATCTACCAGCCACACCCTGGAGACCCCACGGGGGTAGTTTTACTCTGCCCTTATAGAGTCACTATGAGTCGGGTTGACTCCACGGCAACAGGTTAACATTAATTTCAATCACACACTTTGGTCTGTTTTACAACACCAGGTAGGATAAACGTAGTACAATCAGATAAGCACGTCTTTTTTCACATTCCAGTTTCATCTTCACGGACTGACTACTTTCCCATTCATATGCATATGGCTTTGGCCTCTGGCTAGGTGGAACCAGAAGACCCTGGCCCTCTGCCAATCATCTCACTTAACCTGCTGGGCTTTCACCCCAAGCCACTCCAGAAGCAGCTTTCCTCACCTCAATTTCCCTATCTGCTGCTCCAGCATAACATCCCTTACTTTTCCTTTTAGCCATTACAGATAACAACCAAAGTAACCATCCAAGAATCGAAAGTTTTACTCCTTACTCCCTTTTATCCTTTCTCTTCCAAAATCCCATACTTCCATGAGTCAGGAGCCATTGCGAGGAATCCCATTTCTGACACCAATTGTAATGCAATAGCAATAGTGTCAAACCTGGTCTAACTTCAGGGAGAATAAAAGCCAGCATCAGCCCAAAGCTGATTCTTATGAGGTGGAAGTCTGATATACCTCTACTTTCCAAACTTTTTACTAACTGACACCAGCTGTCCTCCCATGACACTCTCTACTTCTCTGCTGGGTTTGCTAATTCATTGCAATGGCCACACAGAACTCACAGACCATACTCATATGGTTTATTGGGAAGGTAACATGGGATCAGGATTAACTTGGCAGTAACAGGAATCACTCAGGATAGAGTTCTTTGATCATCACAGCTTTTTCTTGGCTGCTGCCACCAGGCTCTCACTCTCCGCCTGGGCCCTGCACTCTCGGGACTGGCCTTTGCCTTGCCTGGCTTCTGCCCCTGCTCAGGCAAGTCTTACAGCTTTTTAGCTCCACCAAAAAGTGTCTGGAGGCACCCTGGTCTGCCACCAAGCCTTCTGCCCAGAGGCTTTCAGTTCTCGCTCCATGGGTTGATGAGTCCCTTTAGCTCTGCCGACAAGTGCCCAAAGCACCGCACTCTGCCAGCAAGCCTCCTTTCCAAAGGCATTCAGCTCTCTTGCTCCATGGCTTGGCAAACCCACTGTAGCCACCTTGCTCTGTGGGCCAGGAATCACCATGCTGTCTCACGCTGGTCTCCTGGTTCTGCTGCTGCCACTCCAGTATTACAGTTCTGTCTCCTGGGTCTAGGAGGCTCTCAGTGCAGGGACTCTGGGTCCAAAGGATGTGCTCTGCTCCACGCTCTTCTTCTTGATGGTAGTGAGGTCCTCCTCAACCTCTGTGGGATGGGTGCTTATACAGGCAAGTGGCTCAATCCTATTGGGCAGATTTTTCATATGCTATTTGCATAATAACTGACCAATCTCACTGGACTAAACTGACCAATCTCCTTGCAAGTGGCTCCATCTATCTGCATAATAACAAACATTTTCTACTGGCAGAGACTGGCATCTTCCCTGCATAACTGTAACAAGGACAACTATTAACTCCTCAGGGCCCAGGGGAAAAATCTCTCAAGCTGTTTCACAGAACCAAGGCAAAAGGCCACATAAAGAAATGGATTCCACCACGGTTGGAGTGATGCAGTGTAAGAAGGACTCAACCCACTATTGCTGGCTTTGAAGGTAGAGAAAGGGGGCCGTGAGCCAAAGGCAGCCTCTGGTAGTTGGAAAAGGCAAATAAATGGATTCCTCCCTAAAAAAACAACTAAACCAGTTGCCAATGAATCAGTTCCGACTAATTGAGACCCTATAGGACAGAGTAGAATGGCCACACAAGGTTTCCAGGGAGCGACTAGTGGATTCAAACTGCTGACCTTTGGGTTAGCAGCCATAGTTCTTAACCACTGCACCACCAGGGCTCCTGTAAATCAGATATGGGTCTTGCTGAGCTAAAATAAAGGTGCTGGCAAGGCTGCATTCCTTTTTAAAGGCTGTAGGGAAGAATTCCTTTTTTGGAGGCTCCATGCCATGGAGCAAGATAGCTGAGCACCTTTGGAAAAGAGGTTTGCTGGTGGAGTGGGGTGCCTTGGGCACTTGTCGGCAGAGCTAAAGGGGCTTGCCAACCCATGGAGTGAAAGAGCTGAGGAGCTTTGCACAGAAGCTTGCTGGTGGACCTTGCTTTAATAATACTGCCAGCTATTAGTTATACTTACATGAAAACATACATAAACATTAATGTTTAGAACACCCATTTGTGTACTATCTAAAAACGGGCATACTTACCACATAAAGCGAACAGTGGGGGGAGTCCTACACCCTCCTTCCTATCATTATTTAGCGATATCTATCCAGTGGAAGAAAGACCTGAACTCTACTTCCAAAAGTTGGCCAAGGAAAACCCTATGGATCACCACAGTCCAATCCACAACCAATTGTGGCCATGGCTCAGGACTGGGCAGTGTTTCTTTACGACCTTCATGAAAACGTTAAGTATGCAATTGTATGAACAAACTTGGGGGGTTGCTTGACCCATGTGGTGGGTGAAGGCACACAGCGTGGTGGCGTAATACTCCCGTTTTCACATATTCACACTCCTGTGGAGGTCAATCCTCACCTCCACCCCAAAACCTAACCAAGCGACCAAATCCGTGTTGGAAAAAGTACAGCCAGAATGCTCCTTAGAAGCGAAGATGGAAAAACTTCATCTGACATACTTTGTACACGTTATCAGGAGACACCAGTCCCTGGAGAAGGACATCATGCTTAATAGAGCGAAGAAGAGAAAGGTCCTCAATGAAATGGATTGACACAATGGCTGCAACAGCGGGCTCAAATATAGCAACCCTGTGAGGATGGCACCGGACCGGGCAGTTTCAATGTGTTGTGCCCAGGGTCGCTACAGGTCGGAAGGATTTGACGGCGCATGACAATAACAAGCAAGCGAAGTAGACCCTGCGAAACTTTCCCGTTATGAACTGAGAGTTTCTTCTCCT
Source organism: Elephas maximus indicus (assembly GCF_024166365.1). NCBI lineage: Eukaryota > Metazoa > Chordata > Mammalia > Proboscidea > Elephantidae > Elephas > Elephas maximus. The sequence goes on from NC_064826.1 coordinate 120,568,280, forward strand.
AGGTCAGGTAAGGTGCCAAAGAAGTCGCTCGCTGGTCTTGGGAGATAACGAAGGTCAGGGTGACGGAAGGAAGCAGTGTCAAGAAACGGAGGAGGTGACGCCTCCAGGACCTTTGTGGCCAAAGTTCTGGGTCGAGCCCCCGCCCCCTCCGGCCCTGGGGCGGAAACAGTCGCCACGATCTTCCGGAGACCCTAGGCCCCGGTCGCCGCGGAAACCGCTGGGGCCCAGGGAGTGACTCCTCCTCTGAAGGTGATTGGTGGTTGCCCTGACTCGTCCACGCGCTCTTCCGGTTCTTCCTGCCGCGCGTGCGCATTGGTACTACTGAGCAGCATGGCGAACGAAGTGTTGGGATTTGAACACATGGGCCTCGATCCCCGACTCCTCCAGGTACCGGCTCCACGGAAGCAGAGACTTTGCTTTGGCAGGGAGGGATGTCCGTGGAGCCCGCCACCGCCCTCCGCACCGCCTGAGCTGCTTGTCTCCTCGTCTCTCCTAGGCTGTCACGGATCTGGGCTGGTCGCGACCTACACTGATCCAGGAAAAGGCCATCCCGCTGGCCCTGGAGGGGAAGGACCTCCTGGCTCGAGCTCGCACGGGTTCGGGAAAGACGGCTGCTTATGCTCTTCCGATGCTGCAGCTGCTGCTCCACAGGAAGGCGGTGGGTAACGGGAAGGACTGAGGGAGGGAAGGAGACAGGCCATAAGGAGCTGGTAAGGGAGATGGAGGAGTCTTTACCCGTTGTGGCTTTCTTGGAAAGCCGTGTCGCCCCTTTCCTCTCACTCTGCCATAGCCGTCTTTCTTGCTACCTTACGCTTGAAGGCTGGCCTGGGAGAACCTGGAGAGAGCTGTGCTGTTGTTTAAAACGCTCTGGGACTCAGGTTACCTGGGTTCTAGTCCAGGCCCTGCCACTGCCGTACTTTGTGTAGTCTTGAGAAAATTCCTCTTTTTCTATGTTTGTTTTCTTTATTCTGTAAAAAGGGAACATGTCTCCCCTTTCTACTTAGAATTGTTGTGAGGTTCTAGCTGTATAACTGGTACATTTTAAGTAACTTTAGAGCCACGGAGTAAGTTACCATTTTTAAGGGTCAGTGCCTGGGGAAAGACCCCTTCACGCTACATTCTCTGTGAGGGATCTGTCAGAACAGAGCTGAGTTGTATGGAAGTGGGTGGCTCAGGTTGCTTGTAAGAAGTAGAGAGAAGCATCAGGTGGTCACAGTGACATGAACCAGCTGGTGAAAGTCTTTATCTTCTTACAGACAGGCCCTGTAGTAGAACAGGCTGTGAGAGTCCTTGTCCTTGTGCCTACCAAGGAGCTGGCAAAGCAGGCACAGTCCATGATTCAGCAGCTGGCGACCTACTGTGCTCGGGACATCCGGGTGGCTGATGTCTCAGCTGCCGAACACTCAGCCTCCCAGAGGTGGGTGAAAGCAGCGGGGTATCGGGAAATGAAGCTATACAGAGAGGTGGGATTGGGTGTGTGTGCACAAGAAAGAGGGCTGACCCTGGGTGAGGGCTCAGCAGCTGCATCCCTTAGCACTGCTCTTTCCTGATAATGAAGTCTTGCCTATTGTTAGAGCTGTGCTGACAGAGAAGCCAGATGTAGTGGTGGGAACCCCATCCCGCATATTAAGCCACCTGCAGCAAGACAACTTGAAACTCCATGACTCCCTGGAGCTGCTGGTGATGGATGAGGCCGATCTTCTTTTTTCCTTTGGCTTTGAGGAAGAACTCAAGAGTCTTCTCTGGTAAGGAGAGGTCTCTCAGTAGAAGAATTTGTGAATAGAGATTTGGGCAGCTGACTGGAAGTTTATGAGTGCCACCACAGTTGAAGGCCCTGGGGCTGGAGTCTGACTGGATTCTGCTCTGTTTCAGTCACTTGCCCCGGATTTACCAGGCTTTTCTTATGTCGGCAACTTTCAATGAGGATGTACAAGCGCTCAAGGAACTGGTGCTGCATAACCCGGTAAGGGACACCATGGGGGTTTTTGGAGCTGCAGACATGGTGATGCTTAATGTTCCCCTCTCAAGCCCTATTGGTGTTTGGGTAGGACAGTTGTCACTTGGTGTAGCTTACCTGGTTCTGAGGTACTAAAAGCCAGTAGTACCCCAACTCCGAAAGTCTTCTGATACCACTGCATGCTACTTCCTGAATGTCCCCTGGGGGTATCTCTCTCCCAGTTCAGGCTATGCTTTTCCAAAAAGTCTGAGCAGGGATCATCAAGGGGCAGAAGGCTGCTTAGGGCAACAAAGCCAAAAATCTAAGGCCAAAGTTCTGGCCTTATGTGAATTTTACTCTTCAGAAGGGTTGCTTCCTCTCAGTAATAGGCATTTATTGATGTGCTTCTCTTTGTTTTGGAGCTCTGGTGGTGCAGTGTTAAGAATCCAACTGCTAATTAAAAGGTTGGTAGTTTGAATCCACCAGCTGCTCCTTGGAAGCCTTATGGGGTAGTTTTACTCTGTCCTATAGAGGCGGTATGAGTTGGAATTAACTCGATGGCAATAAGTTTTCTGTTTTTTTATGCCTCAAATAATTTATGTATGGTTTTATATACTTTTTATACCACAGCATGAAGCCCCTGGGTGGCACAAATGGTTAAGCTCTTGACTCCTAGTCAGAAGGTTGGCAATTCAGACTCACCCAGAGGTGCCTTGGAAGACAGGCCTGGCAGTCGGCTCCCAAGAGGTCAAAGCCTGGAAACCCTTTTGGAGCAGTTTTACTCTGTACGCATGGGTTGCCATGAGTCAGAATCCATACCAAACTGTCGTGGTATGTTGCAACTAACAGCGACATACCATGATAGTTAGGGTATTTTGGCTTTGTAGATTTCAGAGAGGGCAGGGAACTTAGGGTACCCACAATCTTAAAGGCATCTCTGCCCTGCCCTAAAGTATTTATGCTTTGGTTGGAGAGCCAGTGGCATGCAGTGGCATCTCTGTCTTCTCTTTCCTTCCTGACCGCAGGCCTGCCCTTTCCCTAGGTTACCCTCAAGTTACAGGAATCCCAGCTGCCAGGGCCGGATCAACTTCAACAGTTTCAAGTGGTCTGTGAGACTGAGGAAGACAAGTTCCTGCTGCTGTATGCCCTGCTCAAGCTGTCATTGATACGGGGCAAGTCCTTGCTGTTTGTCAACACTCTGGAGAGGAGTTACCGTCTGCGCCTGTTCCTGGAGCAGTTCAGCATCCCTGCCTGTGTGCTCAATGGGGAACTCCCACTGCGCTCCAGGTTTGCTGCTTCCACCGTCTTAGTTGACACAAGTCAGAGACAAGAAGGCTTGTAAAGGGAGATCCAGCTGCTGTCTTGTTTCTTAAGCTCTTGATGGGGCCTGGCACTGAACTTGATGTGTACTGACTGACTTCTCACAGCCGTGGCGTACCAACGTAGGGTGTTGAGGCACAAACGTTAAATTGGGAAGAGATGAAGAAGAGGAAAAGTAGTAAAGGGTGGTGGTTCTGATGGTGCCGTGAGGGAAATGTGGGGGCTTCCTTTTGCCTCGGGTATCTTGTGGGACTTAACCCTCTGCTCTCGGCCGCAGGTGCCACATCATCTCGCAGTTCAACCAGGGTTTCTATGACTGTGTCATAGCAACTGATGCTGAAGTCCTTGGGGCCCCCGTCAAGGGCAAACATCGGGGCAGAGGAGCCAAAGGAGACAGGTGATGCCATATCTCTTATTCTTCAGTCCACCCCTGCGAGGCCTGTGTGTCAGCTCTTGGGAAGGACATGAAGCCAGAGTGCGTGGAGCAGGGAGCCAGATGTTCTAGGCCGGGTGGGAGGCTGGCTGGTAGAATGAAGGGGGTGAGGGCGCGTACCGCGCATGCTCTGGGCAGCATGAAGTTCAGGACTGCCTGTGCCTGGTTGTTGGCTTGCGGTGTGCTACAAGGGAGGACATTCCTGGGCTGTATTGGGTTGGGATTGTGACTTGGGCAGGTCTTCACTGAGACAACCACTAATAGGCTAGGAAAAGGGAAGTTCCCTGTCTGTCTGCCCCAAGGGTCCACTGGCCCAGGGCTAGGGTTTATAGTTCTACCGCATTGCCCCAGGCTTGGAGTCTGTAAAGTTTTGGTCAAGCTGGAGAGGGCCAGTCTGCCTCCCCCTCCCCCACCTCCAGGAGCAGTTTTCGTTTTAAGGACCTTACGTATGTTAGGGTGTTGTGGCTCCACGTGCGAGTCTGTTGAAAGAGATGATTTTGCTGACCTCACTTGCACAGAGGAGAAGGGGGCAGGCTGATGCCATGTCTCCACAGGGCTTCTGATCCTGAGGCTGGTGTAGCCCGGGGAATAGATTTCCACCACGTGTCTGCTGTGCTCAACTTCGATCTCCCACCCACCCCTGAGGCCTACATCCACCGAGCTGGCAGGTAGGGTGCAGGCGTGGGTCAGGCGTGCTGGAGGACGTGGGCTTGGGTGGACCAGAGCCTGGTGTAGGAGATGCAGGCAACTCATCTTCCTTCACAGAACAGCGCGTGCCGACAACCCAGGTGTGGTCTTGACCTTCGTGCTGCCCGCCGAGCAGGCCCACCTGGGCAAGATTGAGGAGCTGCTCAGCGGAGGTAAGGGCCCTGCTCCCCTGGGCATGGGCTAGGGCTAGGGCCAGGCCTCTGCCACCAAGGTGTAAAAACACCGGCATATCATGGACTGCACTGGGTGGTAGTGAGGGTAGTACTGAGAACTGGGTGACAATCGTGGTGACACAGAGCAGCCACTGGCACAATCTGAGTACTATCTGTGTGCCAGGCCCTGTCGTCAGTGTGTGACACACATGGCCATGTGGGCTCCTCACCCTGCCCTGTGCAGCAGGCACTGTACCCGTTTTATAGATGAGAAAACCGAGCTTCAGAGTGGTTAGGTAACTTGTTCAAAGTTCCATTGACACGTCTGCCTCACGGTGCAGAAAGGCAGAAAATGGGGTTCAAAATCGTGGGCGGTCCAGAAGAGGCTGGCAGGTGTCTAAGGAGGTGGCCCTGGGAGAGGGCTGGAAAGCAGAGGCGAGCAGAGGGGCAGAGCTACACAGCACACAGCACTGGGCGCCCAAACCGGAGCTGACCCAGGAGCAGTGCCTTCCTGCCTTCGTGGAGTGCCCCTTCCAGGGGAGGGGGCAGTCCGCTGGCAGTCAGGGCCATGGAGAAGGGGGATAGTTTTGCTGCCTAGGTGCTTTTGGGCAGGGGATTCCAGAGATCTGTTAGGAATGCTGGTTGTTGGTGCCGACTGATGTGGGCTGTGAGGGCCTCACACCTGGTGTGAGTTCTGAGGCCAGGTCCCTTCCCTCCCACCAGGGGAGGGTAAATGCCAGGGCAGGGCACTGTTTACCTAGAGGACATGGAGCCTCTGGGCACTGCATGGAGGGTAGGGCCCAGGGGACAGCATTTGCTGAGGCTAGTAGGGGGAGACATTGGGAAGGATTTGTCTGCCTTCATTTCTGGACCTGAAAAGCAAGGGCAGTAACAGCGCCTGCATCGTTGGTTTGCTGTGACCGGGAGGTGACCCGATGCACCGCGGTACATGGTGTCTGAGCAGCTCCTGACATCTGTGAGCACTGCCTTCATGTTTGGGGCTACCTGTAGTGTTCTGGGCACTGGAGAACAGCAGCACAGAGAGAGGTCAGGGTGCACAGGTCACCCTCGTAGAGTGTTGCAGGCTGCCTGTGGGCCCATAGCAGGACCTGGGGTACAGCAGGGCTCATGCCAATGGCCTCTTGGGAGAGAGACCCTGTCCTGAGCCTTCGGCCCTGGGGGACCTCTGCTGCCTTGTCCACAGAGAATGGGGTCCCTGTCTTGCTTCCCTACCAGTTCCGGATGGAGGAGATTGAAGGCTTCCGCTACCGCTGCAGGGTGAGCAGAACATGATGGCAAGTGGCAGTGGTGGTGGGCAATGAGGAGGCCATTCCCTTAGAGCCCAGGGATATTGCCATTTGTTGCAGAATACCCAGGGATGAAGGATATTGGGCAGTCACACTGTGCTGACCACCATGTCTATTCCTAGGATGCCATGCGCTCGGTGACCAAACAAGCCATCCGGGAGGCGAGGCTGAAGGAGGTGAAAGAGGAGCTGCTGCGCTCCGAGAAGCTCAAGGTGAGGGGTGGGGTGGGACTAGAAGGTTTGCTTTTGGAAACCAGCCTGCTAGTCTCAAGCTGGGAGCAGGGGACAGCCAGCAGTCTGCTATGACCTCTAGCACGGTGGAGAGGAAGCTGCTAAGGACAGTAGGAGGAGCCAGCCGAACTGCTGGGACAGTCTGTCCACCAAAATGACAAATTCACGTAGCCTTTGATCTGGAAACTCCTAAGAATTTATTCACTGGACGTACTCTAGACAGCAAAGCCACGTCTTGTCCAGCATCTGTCATGGTGTTATCATTGTTCCATGGTGTCTGCAGCCTGAGAGCCCAAGAGTTTAGGGGCTTGTTAAATAAGTTATGGGACATCCATGTAGTTAAAAAAAAAAAAAAATTAATTCATGTAGTTAAGTATTCCTAAATGTGGAAGGGAATGAGAATGCTGCTGTGTGGTAAGGAATAACATCTAAGGTGCTAAGTGAAAAAACAAGGTACCGAAAACCAAGGGTATGTTATGCTGCTGTTTTTGTTATAACAAAGATCGTGTATATGCGTAATGCATGTACTCGTGTACGTGTGTGTATATATGTTCAGAAGGAAACAAAACTGGTTGCATTTGGAAGGGGGACTGAGTGACCGGGGAACAAAGGGGATAGGGAAACTTTTCATGGTATACTCTTCGGTGCTTTTTGTATCTTGAAATGTGATTGTATTATGTGCTGAAACTAGATTGATAAAATTTATAAAGAATGACACTGACCCCATAGCGGTCCTTCTCTTCCGTGTCAGACATACTTTGAAGACAACCCCCGGGACCTGCAGCTGCTACGGCATGACCTGCCCCTGCACCCTGCAGTGGTGAAGCCACACCTGGGCAACGTCCCTGACTACTTGGGTGAGTGCAGCCCTTGGCAGGTCGAGAGGTGGGGAGAGGGGTGAGCAGACAGCCTGGGAGGGCCTGGGGCGTGTGCCAAGCCCTGTGTTTATGCTCGGGCACTGGGGCTGCCACTATATCTGTGTCCACCCATTCAGACTGTCCTCAGCTGTCCCAGATGTAGGTACTGCTGTCTCCACAATGGCAGTGGGGAAGCTGGTACTGCAGAGGGCCCCATGCCCCAGGAAGGGAGAGCCGGGAGGGACGCCCAGGTAGGCTGGCTGCAGAGCTTGTTGGTGAAAGTAAACAAATGGCCAGCTGCTGAAGGCATAGGCAAGGGCGGAGAGAGGGTGGCCAGGGGTGGAGTGAGGAGCCACTGCCATGGGAGGAGACGGGGACTGAGACGATTGAGGTGGAGGTGGCGGCAGCTGTGGCAGCTCTAGATAGGAACAGCCAGCAGGGAGGTAGGTCTGTGGGCTGCAGTGAAGAAGGTAGGAACAGGAGATGGTCAAGGGGAAGAGGGCTGAAGCAGGAGGGAGCTGCCGGAGCATAGGGAGAGTGCCTCCAGGGGCTGAACACAGGAGGACAGGTCATGCCCGGGATGAGGAATGGTGCTGGGTTTGCCTATTAGGAGGTATGGCAAACCTCTAGAGGTTTCTGTGGCTTGACGAGGCCAAAGCCGGATTGCCAGGGTCCAGGAACCTGAGTCTCGCCATGTACGTCATTATAATGTGAGTCTAACTTTGGGGATGGATTTTCTTTTTTCAGATCTCATGTGTGATGTTATGGTAATAAGCATGTATTACTTTTATGATAAAAATGCGTATTAAAGTGATTAAAGGAGAAGAGCAGCTGAGGAGGGGATGCCCCTTCAGCACTGCCATAGGGCTGGCTCGTGTGGCGCTGAAAGCCACACAAATGGTGGTGCTGCCACCACAGGGGGCAGGCAGGGCAGAGGGAGTCCCAAAGGTGGGCCAAACAGGGCTGAGAAGGCCCAAGCCAATTTGAAGGGAAGGACCCAGAAGAGGAGAGAGAGAACGAAGATGCTAAGGAAAGGGAGATTGGCCGAAAGGCTAGGGTCACAGTCTGCCATGGGAGGAGGGATGTCTCCAGAAGGGAGGGCCAGAGGGCAGGGGTGAGACAGGCCGAGACTGAGACAGAGGAGGAGAGGAGGGAGCTTTGCCCTGAGGAACTCTGTCATTTTCTCTCATTTGCAAGAGGGTGTGCCTGGGAGGCTTGGGGAGGCCGAGGCCCCCCTCAAAAGGCCCAGTGATGGGGGTTGAAGAGTGGGTCTGGGTGCCCATCACAGGTGAGACAGCACAGGAGGGTGCAGTGAGGGACCTTAGGCAAGACTGGCCTGTGAAGTTGGTGAAGGGGGACTGGGGCAGGAGAGAGGACTTAGAGGGAGGGAGGGCCAGGAGGCCACCGATTTGGGCACGTGGAGTGTGCAGCAACGGGCCACAGAGGATTGGTTTCGATTTTAATGGCATTTTTTTAAAAGAAATAATGCCTTTATTTTCCTTTTTCTGTTCTGTGCCTACTGCAACACATTTAAACACTAGGGAGGTGTCATTTAGGTGGTGGCCGTGTCCCCTCCTCCAGCCCACGCATGTGGGGGTGGGTACTGGTTGACTATAGGCTTGTGAAGCGTCTTCCATGACCCTCTGAGGAGGGGGCTTGGGGGCTGTGCTCGCTGAGAGGCGGTGAGCCCCCTGAGTAGTGGGGGGACAGAGAAGCCCTTGGTGGGGTGCACTGGCTGGCTGCCCCTGGGGCTGTCGGGGAGGGGACGCTGAGGGTGCTAGGCTCTGCTGAGCAGCTGCAATCGTTCTCAGTCCCTCCCACTCTCCGTGGAGTCGTCCACCCTCACAAGAAGCGGAAGAAGCCCCCCTCCTCCTACCGGAAGGTCAAGGTACACGGACTGCACTGTGGGTTTTGGCAGGGTGGCTGCAGTACCTTTCTGCTCCCCATTCCCTGTGGCTGCTGGGCTGTCAGGCACAGCAGGGCCTTGCTGCTGGGGGCAGGAGGGAGGGGCCCTTCACCCTTGCTGGGGAGGCCTCAAGAACTGCTCCAAAAGTCCCAGCAGCTGAATCGGAATTAGGTGGGCTGGGAACACTCCTGTCCCCACCTCTACCCCTGGTCAGGTGTCAGGAACAAAAGAAAAGCTGCTTTTCTGTCCCTAGTGGCTTTTTCTTCCATAGTCTCTACTGGAGAGCAGTGAAGGGGGAGCAGGGTGCCAGGAAGAACAGTAGAGCGAGGAGTGGCGAGGCCCAGGCTGAGGGGGAGGGGGGAGATGCTAGAGAAGGGGATGGTGGTGGCTCTGCCCTTGTCAGGCTTTGACACAGCTGCAGAGGGCCCCTGGGAGCTGGCAGCACTGCTTCTCTTGGCATCTGTCTCAGCTACGGCAGACAGTCGGTCAGACCCCCAACTAACCCACAGCTTTGCCCTGTCACAGAAAGGGAAAACCCAGAACCCACTGCGCAGCTTCAAGCATCGAGGGCAGAAGCCCAGACCTGCGATGAAGTCCTGAACTCATCTGCCCCAGGCCCTAGGTGGCCTGGACCTGTCACTGTCTAATGAGACCGTCCTGGGCGGAGCAGCAGCAGACTATGTTCCCTGGGGCAGGCACAGCGGTGGCCCACAGTGCCGAAGCAAGGCCAGTCTGGCATTTTGCCCCTTAGAAGAATAAAGGTTCCAGCTGTTTCTTTGTTCCTTCAGCGTGCAGGAGGGGACAGTCCCCTGAAACCTTGGGAGTAAGGGGAACAGGGCTTCCGGGCCCCAGGTTCTGGTTGCTGCCTGCAGTGTCTTATGTGGCCAGCAGAGGGCAGCCTGTGAAGAACTGTGGTCTGGGCCACCGAACTGAAACCTGCCCGTGTCTGTCCAGCTTCTCAGCCCCTTCTGGCCAAGCTTTGCTCCAGCCCAGAGAGTTTCCTGCTCAGTTCCTGTGGGTTTACTGTCTGAGGTCACATCTGAGAACCCACCTAGCTGACAGATGTGCCTCCCTCCCTGGCACCTTGGAAACTATATTGCATACCCCCAGGGAAGACGTGCCCCCAAAATACATGTAAATGGTCAAGTCAGAGGGGCCTAGGCAGAGGAATCTTCCATCCCAGCAGCCTTCCTCAGAGGGAGCCGCTGATGCTGTCTCCTGAGGCTCCTTCCTGAATGCTTGTACATACCCGCACGTGTGTGCACATGTAATAAACACCCAAGTAGCATCACAGTGCAGGCACACATCGTCTGTTCCTCAGGTGCACACCTAAGCTCCTTAGCCGCCTCCTCGGGCAGAAGGGGTCCACCCTGGCTCTGACCTTCCAGCTCATCCTGTGCTCTGTCATCCTAGGCCTGGAGAAGGTGGGGATCCCATGCTGACACAGGGCCTGGACCACATCTCTGGGTCAGCACCCACTCTGAGTAGGCGTTACAAGGCCCGCAGATGGGGCGTGAGGGAAGGATGGGGTGGGGAGGAAGAGGCAGGAGAGAGTAGGGAAGAAAACTAGGGGAATGAGTGTTTCCTTTAAGAAGAGCCAGCCTAAAGATGAGCTGGTCTACAGAGCCGAGGAGGTGGGGCCTCTGATTATGGCTGGGTCGGGTGTGTAGATTTAGGGTTAGTAGGGCCTCAGGTTTGGGGGAGTGGCTGCCTGCTCCTCTTCTGTTACCTTTTCTGAGGGTTTTCCAGAAGCCACGGTGTGTCTGGTGTGGGAGTCAGTGTTAGGAGGGCAAATTGGTAAGTTCAAGTGGGACGTGCAGCCAGTGGTCCGTGTTGTGTGGCCATCTGGATTGAGAAGGAAAAATAGTTAATGGAGATGGAGGTTGTAAAGGCAGCAGCTTTACGAGTGTTTGCTGGGTTCTGAGAACTGTAACAGACTTTTTATGCTCTTTTATCCTTAGATCCAGCTTGTCGGTGGGTGTCACTTATTCCATGGATAAGGAGACAGGCTCAGAGAGGCCAAAGGGCCGGGATTGGTCACTGGCAGTGCTGGAGCTCAGCCCAGGTGGTCTTCCCATGCTGCTCTGACTGGACCCAGGATGTTGTCTGCTGGGCTTTCTTGGAGGCCAGTGTGCATGCTCTGCCCACCTGTCACTATTAGAGTTTCTTGTTTCTTTGACCCTGGAACTTGCAGGCCCTCCAGAATGCAGACAAGATTGGGTACTTTGGGTATCCCAGTGGTTTTGCTCCTTGCCAGGGACAGAGCCAGCACTCCTGTCTGGACTGTGTCCCTGATGGGGAATAGTAGGATCTGGGCAAGGAGCAGAAGGCTCAGGTGCAACAGTGAGCTTAGCTGCCGTCTGTTATGTGTGCCAAGCTCTGCACTAGGCATTCCGCACACAATCTCATTTTGTCCCCCAATAGCCTTTGAGAAAGGCTGTTATTTCAGAGATGCGGGCACTGAGGCCCAGAGATGTCCTTGGCCTCATCAGGGATCTCCAAGCTAATAACGAGGCTGAGCTGGGTAGGAACTGGGCCTGCCAAGCACCGCTCTCGTGCTCTTAACCACTGCCCTGGTGCCTCCCTCAGCTCACTGCAAGGCTGGTGAGACACTGTCCACACGAGCAGCGTACTAACTGATACTACTTGGGTGCTCACCCACCTGATGGGGTGGCAGGTGTGATCTTAAGCACTTTGAAAGGTGAGCTGTGCCTCCTGTGGCTCACGTTTCCCTGGCTTGGGCTAGAGCAGGTCTTAGCTCCTAGGAGGGGCTGATTGGTCTCTTTCTGTGCCTGTCCCTGCACCCAGACCTATCAGCCCGCCAGCCTCAGCTCCGGAGCATGGAAGTAAGGGTACAGAGTGTGTTCAGCTCCCATACAACCCTGTAGGGTCATCACTTCTGGGCTTTCAAAGGCCAACCTGTCATTCATGGGTAGGGGCTGCCACTTGAACTCAGTTCTGTCCGGTAAAGCCTGTGCCCTTAACTCTCCTACCAGCACAGTCTCCAAACCAAGAGCTAGGACAGGCCCTCTGATGAGTGTGAGCAGACAAGGGATGGGCCGTCTGAAGTGGACTAGCCAGGGACAGGTAGTGCCTGAGGCCACTTGTGGGCCTGGAAGGGCAAGACAAGAGGCTCTTCGCGGATGGAGGGGCAAGTCAAGGACCACAGAGGCCAGGAGAACCTACTGGCTTATCTTGATGTTTAGGGCTGACGCTAAACCATAGATCACCTAGAAGTGTCTAGGTTGAGTGATGTGTGGAAGATTGGTGTGGGTGCAGGGTGGGAAGGCCGGGAGCGCGCTGACAACCACTGCCCACTTGGAGAGCCATCTCTACTCAGGGGCCTATATTGGGGGCTTGTGCGTTCTGGGCTGTGTGCAAGGGTCTAGGGAACCAAAGGTGGGTAAAGGCACAGTCCTTACATTCGAGGAGCTTTATGGGGACTTAAGGATCAGGCCTTCAGTGCACCTTGGTTCACACAGCCGTGGCTGGTGCACAAAGGATTTACTCATTGGGCCAGTGTGTGTTGAGGGCTGGTGGGTGCAAGGCAGCAGCTGGGCCGAGGTGAGCACGGACATGGGGCTCACAATCCAGCACACATATAAGGTGTGGGCAAGTTGTGGGAGGGTTTTGTGGCGACCTCTCCTGGTTACAGCAGTCAGGGAATGCTGCTTTGAAGTGAAGTTTGGGCAGCGTGGGTGGGAAGGACAAGCTCAACAGATGGACCGGGGTCTGGAGGGAGCTCAGCACGTTCGAGGATCGCAGTGTATGGTGGGCCTGAAATATCAATTTGATTGGTTTTTGAAAAGATTATACATTCCTGTGTTAAAAAGACAAGAAGGTGTCTTAGTTATCTAGTGCTGCTATAACAGAAACACCATAAATGGATGGATTCAACACAGAAACTTATTTTCTCACTGGGATGCTAGGAGTCCGAATTGTGCGCTGGCTGTAGGAGAAGGTTGCCTTTCAGCCTTGGAGGAAGGCCCTTGTCTCTTCAGCTTCTGCTTCCTGGTTGCTTGGAGATCCATTTCATGTCCTCTGCTGGCTTGTCTAATAATCTCTTTTATATCACAAAAATATTAACTCAAGCTGCACCCTATACTAATCCTGCCTTGTTAACATAACTAAGACAACCCATTCCCAAATGGGATTATGATCACAGGCATAGAGGTTAGGATTTAGAACGTGTGTTTTGAGGGGAAACAATTCAATCCATAATAGTGTCGATGGTGTTTAAGCAGGGAGGACGTTGATCTGACTGCTGAGTTGGCTGTGTGATAATGGATTGCAAGAAAACAGTGGGTTCCTAGAAACTGCTGAACTAGAGCACAGAGCTGTACGCATGCCTTTCCTATCCCAGCCCCCTTCCCCCTGTTCTCCTGAGGACAAATGACTCGGCATTTGGGGAATTAGTTGTGCAGGACTTTGGTCTTCAGGGACAGTGTACCCAAGAGACAGTGACGATAAAGCTGGATTCAGGCAGGGGAGGCATCCTTGCTAGTGTTGTCTCTTTTTCCTTGGAAGGAGAGTGACTGTTGAAGCGGTTGAGCGTTGTTTCTTTGGTGCTTGCTGCAGCCCTTTTCATGTGGGAAAGTCAAGAAGAGGCCGTCTGCCTGCAGAGGTGCAGGTGCTTGGCCAAGCACACCTGCTGTGTGCCAGGCACCATGCAGGCAAGCTGACACCACCACTGTACGTCTCTTGAAGCACCCTGGGAACTGAGCATAGCCAGCAACAGCCTTCCCATGTGCCTCCCACTCACTCTATAAACAGCGGAGCCCAGATGTCCTGGCATGACTGAGTTACAGAGACATGAGCACTATAAGAGCGCTCCCCTCAGCGTTCCCATGGTGTGGCAGGTGCAGGGCTGGAAGACCTGTGGGTGAAGACTGGCACAGCCCCTTGTGGGCTGTGTGGTCTGTATGAGGGATAGCAGTGCCCCTGGAATGTGACAGGGCTGATGGGGCACCCTGTGGGGAGTGCGGGTGAAGCCCCACCCCGGGAGCTCCTTGCCAGGCTCTCTCCATGCTTCTAGTTGGATCCACCCAGAGCCTCAGGGGATGGCCTTGGGCAGGGCTCCTCACACTTGAGTGTGCACCTGAATGGCACAGGAAGGAGTCTTCTTAAAGTGCAGATTCAGGAGGCCATAGTGGGACCTGAGACTGCATTTCAGACAGGGCCGAAGCTGCTCGTGCTTGAACCAGTTTTGAGAGGCAAGGTCTTAATGTCCTCCATACCCACCCCCATTTCACAGATTGGGAAATTGAGGCTCAGAGATTAAGTTGCCAGTCCAGTGTCACAAAGTGGTGGAATGGCAGCAGTGCTTGAATCTTTCGCCTCTGGTCCAAAATGGGAGATGGAAAGCGGGGCTCAGTCCACATCTCCAACGCTTCCTTTTCTCGTCTCTGAGTCCGAGGCTTCACCTGGAGGGGGTGATGTAGGGTGTCAGATAAAATATAGGATGCCCCATTAAATTTGAATTTCAGATGCACAGTAAGAGTTTTTTTTTTTTAGCATAAGTATGTCCCATGCAATATTTGGGATATACTGACAAATAATTTGTTTATCTGCAATTCAGTAGGCAGTCCCCAACTTACAACTTACCCGAGTTACGACGAACAGCACTTATGACTGTCTTTTTTTTTTTTTTTAACGTTTGCTATCAGTAATTATTCTCAGATGTTCGCTCGCAACTGTTCGACGTTTTGTTTTGTAAAGATACTGTTAATAAAAGGCAGTAATGGTGAAAACAAAAAACAAAGGTATCCGACTTACATCACAACCGACTTACATGGAAGTTGTTGGAAGAACCCCACCATAAGTCGGTGACCTGTATATGTCCTGGTTTGCATTTGCTAAATTTAGCAGCCCTAGGGTGATGAGACCTTTCCTGTCTAGGCACTGTGTCCTCCAGAAGCTTTCCTTGGCCCCTGGCCAGGGCTGGGTGTCTTTTTCCGTGCGTAGTGCTAAGGCTGCCTTGACCTCACTGAACGCTAACCCTGTTGTGGGAGCTCTGTGAAGCCAGGGGCCACGCCAAGTTGTTTTGTGTCCTCCTTGTTCTGTGAAAGTTTTGAACTCTGTTCCTAGTTCTTGTGTACAGTTCTCTCTCTTATCACCATCACCTTGCCTTCCGGAGGCTTCTGAGGACTATTTCCAATTGAAAATGGAAAGAATGTGCTAAGAAGGGTGCTGACTGAGCTGGACTCTGCCCCTGTGACTCAGCAGGCCGGGCCCTCTCTGCCATCTGTGGCACAACGTAGCCTTAACTCTCAGGCCTCGGCATGTTCCGCACCCCTCAGCAAGGCCCGTGGCTGTGTCTCACCCAAGGCCAGGATGCCACATGGGCATCCTGCTCCGTGGCCGGGGGACAAGAGGCCCTTCTCCAGGCTGTTCTCGCTGCTGCCTCTGGATTCCTCTAGCTCACCATCTGGATTCTTGGCCCCAGATTAGAAGACACAGCTATAGTGCAGATGAGACCGCCACAGAAGACACAGCTCACGTGGCTTGTATGAGTGGGAGGAGCTACTGGATTTCTGTCCAGGAGGGTGTGCATAGAGGGTCAACTCCTGGGCCTTGAGCCTGGAGACCCCAGCTTCTGGTGTTCCCTCCACTGGTGAACTGGGTTCAGCCTCTTAATCCTGTCTGAATCCTAATCCCATTAACACCTACGGATTTTCCTGCCAGAACCTGGAGCTGGGGGACAGTGCTGACTGGCTATAGGGACCCCCTGTTCATGTGTGTCTGCCAGCCCTCCCCACCTTAGCAGTGATTAGAGGAGAGGCCAAAGGCGGGGGTGGGGTAGCTGTTCCACTCGGGTGGGGACGCAGGAGGATCCTGACTGCAGCTTAGTACACAGGACAAACAATCCACTATGTGCAAGGACCCTAGAGGGGAGACATGGTCCCAGGACCAGGAACACAGCCTCCAGAAGGACAACACACACCTAGGCAATGAGTAGGCCGCCTGCCAAGATGTATAGCTGTGCTAGGGTAGGCCAGAGCGTGGAGAGACCGCTCTGGCCTGATGGTGGTGGAACTCCCCGCTGCCAACAGGGAGGGCTTAACTTGAGTTGTAAAGGATGGCAGGATTTGGGAGGCCTGGGGGAGACCAGGGAGATAGATTTCACAGGGAACACAGCAAGGCTGGGAAGTTAGAACCCACAGGGCATTTAGAGAGCATTGAGCAGATTTGTTGATCTTGGCAAAGGCTTCCTGTAGGGCAGTGGTTCTCAGCCAGGGACAGTTTGTTCCAAGAGGGCTTTTGACAATGTGTGAAGACATTTCTGGTTGTCACAATGGGTCACATCTAGTGGGTAGAGGCCGGGGATGCTGCTAAAATTCAACAACGCACAGGACAACCCCTACAACAGAGTTTTCCAGTTGCAAATGTCAATAGCAAAGGAGAGGGCTGACTGAGAGCTAGGTGGTAGAGAGCAGGGAGTTTCTAAGTACATCCATTAGGAGTGTATATAGCTGCAAGTAAGAGACAGCCAGTAGCTTAAATAGTGGTTTATCTTTTTCACATGTCTAGCTAGCTAGAGGTAGATGGCTACAGATGTTGATCAGCATCTCAACAATGCCATTAGGGGTCTCCTGTCTCTGCCATCCTCTGCATGTTGACCTTTTCCTCATGTTTGATACCTCTGGGCCACAATATGGTTGCTACAGTTCCAGACATCCCATCTATGTTTAGGGCAGTGAGAAGGGAAGGCTGGATTATCATGCCAGCTGCATATGCTCCCTTTAATGAGGAAAGCTAAAGCCTTCACACTGGCCAGAACCAGATCACCTGGCCACCACTAGCTGTGAAGCAGGTAAGAATAGTAGGGACAGTACCTATCACCCCCACTGTGGACACAGTGCTTCCCCAATGAGATCAGGGTTCTGATGGCAAGGAGGACACAGGCGCCACTATGTGCCCAGACCCCAAATCTCAACCTTTAGGCAAAAATGGTAACTCCAAACGGCCAGAATTTATGGAGGTATTACTCATGTCTATACTGGCCAGAGGATTGCAAACAGGCCCAGGCATGGTGCCCATGACCCAGGTCAGTGACCAACATAGCAATCTGCCTCCCCCGTCCCCACACAAACTCTCTGGTTGCTGTTGGGGTCCCAGTCCCCTTCCTGGGGGCCCTTCAGACCAGCAAGGCAGTGAGTGTTCCTGACATCTCCAGGGCCACCCCCTGCAGGGCCCGCCTGTGGCGTGATTCTGCCCAGGGCACTACCGAAGGACCTGATAGCACAGGCCCCTTGGCTGATGGCCATCACCTGGGTCCAGCACCTGCTCCCTCACTGGGCTTGCTCAGAGTGGCCACCTTTCAGGCACATTCAATCTCACTAAAATAGGAGACATTCTAAAGTGAGGTCTCAGTTTACAATTACAAAATCTGTACAGCCTGAGAACAAGTATAACATGACCAGGTTGAGCCTGGGCAGAAGGGTGTCTTTGTATGGCTGGTGTCAGAGGAGAAGCCACCACCCTTGTGGAAATCAGTGCACGTCCTAAACCAGATGGCAGAGAAGGAGCCTGATGGTGGTCTGATAGCCACAGATTATATAATGTCGAGGGGGGAGATGATGAGCTGTGTACCTAAGAGCCATACACAGGATGCTCTCTGACCCACTTATCTCATTGCTGAGAATTGCCCTGGAGACATAAACCCCCCAAAGAGGAAGACTCTCTAGGCCCAAAGAAGCCAACCAGAAACTTCTAATAATGAGAGAGTGGGCACTGGCCCAATCTTCAGCATGAGAGGGGTAGAAGACACGCCCACTCTGGGTAACACTGTACAGTGTTGACAATTCCAATCAGAGATCGAAGGAAATGTTAAGTAATGATGTTAAAAGTCCAGAGAAAAAGCAGGATACGAGAGTGTACACAAAATATAGTTACAACTAAAAAAAACTCATGTGGGTCGAGCCTGGAAGTTTTTATCTTCTGGTTGGGGTTTGATGGTTCTGCTCCCACATAATGTGTGTCTCAGAGAGAAAACCAGCAACCGTGGATTTGTGTGTGGTGTTGGGTGAGTGCTTTGGCTCCAGGGTCCTCGCCATCCCTACCTTCTCAGGCGTCCAGCCCTTGGCAGCCCCTGCTGGGACAGTTGCATGCTAAGAGAGGATGGCCCAGGCTGCTGCAGTGTCCTCTGGGCCCTCGCTATTCCCAGGCCACCAAGACCTCCTGCTGTGAGTGCTGCACAGGTGCTCTCTCTCAGTGTGCCTGGCCAGCAGGGGAGGGCAGGCATGCTGGGGTAAAGCTTCCAGAAGTGACTGACACAGGTGGTGAATGTACAGGCTGCCAGGGATATTCCACCCACCCCACCTCCCAGAGGCCCTGGAGGCAGTGAGCCCTTAAGGACCCACAGGGAGTCTGCTCTCTCTTTTTTTTTTTTCATTTGTGGTAAAAAGATAAATATTATAAGACACCTCCCAATTCAACAATTTTTACAGGTATAATTCAGTGACACTGATTACAGTCATTGTGTTGTGCAACCATTACAACTATCCTTTTACAAATTATTCCACCACTGTTCCCAGAAGCTCAGCGCTCCGGAAGCAAGGACTCCTCCTTTCCCTGTCCTAGCCCTGGAAATCACAATAAACTTTGGTCTCTATACATTTTCGTATTCTAGATATTTCATGGAAGCGGGATAATACAATATTCCTCTTTTAGTAACTGGCTTGTTTCACTCACAATGGTGTTTTCACGATTCATCCATGTTGTGACATGCATCAGGACTACATTTCTCTTTATGGCTGAGTAGCCCTGGTGACGCAGCAGTTAAGTGCTCAGCTGCTAACCAAAAGGTATGCATTCCAACCTACCAGCTGGTCCTTGGGAGAAAGATGTGACAGTCTGCTTTCAGAGAGATGACAGCCTTGGAAACCCAATGGGGCAGTTCTACTCTGCGTAAGGGTTGCTATGGGTTGGAATCAACTCTACGGCCAGGGTTTTTTTTTTAGTGTTCCATTATGTGGTGGTGATGTTAGGTGCCGTCAAGTTGGTTGCCATTCATGGCGACCCTATGTACAACGGAACAAAACACTGCCCGGTCCTGCACCATCCTCACAATCATTGTCAAGCTTGAGCCCATTGTTGCAGCCACTGTGCCATTCCATCTTGTTGAGGGTCTTCCTCTTTTTCACTGACCCTCTCAAGCGTGATGTCCTTCTCCAGGGGATAATCCCTCCTGATAACATGTCCAGAGTATGTGAGACAACATCTTGCCATCCTTGCTTTTAAGGAGCTTTCTGGCTGCACTTCTTCTAAGACAGGTTTGTTTGTTCTTTTGGCAGTCCATGGTATATTCAGTATTCTTTGCCAACACCGTAATGTGTATATACCACATTTTGTTTATCCATTCATCCATTCATGGGCATTTAGGTTGTTTCCACCTTTTGGCTCTTGTGAATAGTGCTGCACTGAATATTGGAGTACATGTTTCTGTATGTGTTTCTGCTTTCAAATCCTTTGGGTGTGTCTTGGTTATCTAGTGCTGCTATAACAGAACGACCACAAGTGGATGGCTTGTCAAACAGAAGTTTATTCTCTCACAGTCCAGTAGGCTGGAAGTCTGAATTCAGGGCATCAGCGTCAGGAGCAGCCTTTCCGTCTCTGTCGGCTCTGGAGGAAGGTCCTTGTCATCAATCTTTCCCTTGTTTAGGAGTTTCTCAGCACAGGGACCCCAGGTCCAAAGGGTGCACTATGATCCCAGAGCTTCTTTCTTGGTGGTATAAGGCCCGTCTGTTTCTCTGCTCACTTCTGTTTTATATCTTAAAAGAGATTAGTTTAAGACACAACCTAATCTTGTAGATTGAGTCCTGCCTCATTAACATAATTGCCACAAATCCCACCTTAACATCATAGAGGTAGGATTTACAACACACAGGAAAATCACATCAGATCACAAAATGGTGGACATTCACCCAATACTGAAAGTCATAGCCTAGCCAAGTTGACACATATTTTGGGGGGACACAATTCAATTCATGACAGGGTGTATACCTAGAAGTGGGATTGCTGGATCATGTAGTAGGAGCCTGCTCTGTAAGACACCCTAGATTGGCTTCCTGCCCTTCCCTGGCTCATTCCCTACTGCCCTGCTGGTGCCATCTGGGATCAACTTCCAAGTGAACTATCTGCACTTGAATCTGTCTAGGGGAGCCCAGACTAAGACTCCTGGTCAGAAGGACAGAGAATGCCCCCTAAGTGGGTGATGGAGACTCCCTGGTGGCCAGCGAAGGCACAGGAGGCAGTGCTGTCCTGGCAGCATCAGCTCACCCTGTCAGGGCCTTTGACCACGGACTCTTTTCATCTCCACCCCTGGCTGACTCATGGGTGTAAGGTCAGCTCCAGTTCTGCCCTTCCTCACCTCTGCCTCAGCATCCTGGTCTCCCTCTGCTGGCCTCTGTCTCTCTTTGCATGCACAGGGGGTGGCTTCCTCTCTGAGTCAGGACAGGGTACATGGGACACGAGACCAGGGAGCTAGTCAACAAGTGAGGAGGGACAGGTGGCCATAGGGATATGGCCTTGACATTCACAGCTGCTGTTATCAGCTCAGCGTGCTGGGAGCCAAGGTCATGGCCTATCCTGGTGATAGGGAGAGCTGGAGCAAGGCCATGCAAGATGCCTATTGGAAGGGAGCAGAAGGCATGTGTAGTGCACCTGGGTCCAGCAGGGCATGGCTAGTCTGGTTTTGGCCTGCTCTCTGCTCCTGGCCATGATGGCAGGCCCAGCAAGGGGCGAGTGGAGGAAGGGGGAAGGAGCAGAGAGCAGTGCAGTGAGCTGCTCTTTCCCCTTTACCCCTGGAGGAGGAATTGCTGTTGATGTGCCACTGCACCCCAACTGTCCCCTCTGTTATCACAGCTGTTGTATTAATAACAACGGTTGCTACGGATGACTGTGCTAGGGGTGTGTCTGGTCTCAGGGAGGGCGGGTGAGGAGTTGGGGTCTAAGACCCCTGGGGAGGGAAGTGGGGGCTTCCAGGGTGGTGTTGAGACCCTGGGGCTGGAGTCCCTGAGGCCAGAACCAGGCCTCTACCCCTCCTTGTCTTGCTGGGTGGCGCCCCCTGCCACAGGTGCCGGAATGGCTGAGTGTGTGTGCACCAGGGGGCTCACGATGGCCTCGGCTCCGATGGCTCAGGCCACAGGCTTCATCGCAGTGGGAATTGGGCACCACCTCCACTAAGAGGGCCATGGAGCAGGCCCAATAGTGGAGGGACAGCCAATGGGAGACTTCATTACCTCCACTAAGAGGTCCATAGAAGGGGGCCATGGAGTAGGCCCCATAGTAGAGGGCAGGGAGCATGGTGGATCATTAACCAGCTGGGAGCCAGGAGGCATGTCCATTGGTTCTACCCTGGTTAGGCCGGAGCTGTTACCAGGGAAGGAGGCCACCTTAACCTGCTGCCCAGGAGCTGGTCTGCTGCTCACCCTGCATCTGGCCTGGCCTCTGGCCCCACTGCCCCCTCCCAGAGCCAGGATGGCTGAGGCTGGCCTGAGGTGCTGGCTGCTGTATGTCTTGCTGCTGCACTTGGTGAGCCCTCGGTGCCTGTGTCCACTGCCCACCACCCACATGGGGGCCCAGTTGGGTATGTGGACAGGGGGCTGTGCAGCTCCGGGGGCCTGGGACCGCTTGGCACACAGTGAGAAGCTGTCAAGGTCTGGAGGAACCAGCAGGCCCTGAGGATCAACTGGGGGGCCGGGCTGGTCTGTAAGTAGTGGTGGAGCCCAGCCCCCCCAGAGAAAAGGGTAGGGGAAGAGTCCTGGCTGCCCCCTCTTGCCTCTCCGGGTATTGGGGTTGAACTGGACCACAGAGGTCAGGGAGTGCAGGTGGCTGCAATGGGGAGGCAGCTTGTGGTTTGGGCTCAGAGTGGTCCATTCCTTTCTCTGTGAGAGTCATCAAGTCCTGGAGGTGTGGGAGGAGGCTTGGGGAGTGGGTTCAGTCCTAGAGGTGCGGAGAGAGGAATGCAGTCTTGGAGGTGCATGCGAGGGGGAGCATCACTGAGCAAGGCCTGAGCATCCCAGGAGTGGGGAAAAGGCCTGGGGCTTCTAAAGTGTCTTTCGCCCTCTGCAGTGGAGGGCGGGTGGCAGCTCAGGCTCTGAGCAGGTGGGGCAGAAACAGCCCTGCGATTGGCATCTCTGACAAGGAACAGCAGGGCCTCTGGGCACAGCTGTGCAGCTTGGGCCTGCAGCCTCAGGCTTATCAATGCCCACAGAGCTTCTTGTGCTGGAAAGTCCCCAGGTGTCCACACCAGCCCCTTGGAGCCGGCCTCAGCCCCCGTCCTGCCCAGGCATCCCCACTGCTCCCCAGGACCCTTGCCTCAAGAGGAACTTCTGGGCAGACTCTGTCCTCCCCACTTGCTTCATTGGGGGGGCGGGGGGAAGGACCCTTCTAAACTGCACACCTACTGAGGTCCCCTCCTCACCCTCAGGACGAGTAGTCTGGGCAGCGCCCACCACTCTAGGTGGCCTTCCTTCCTGCCCCAGTCACACTGCTGGCAAGCTGTCCAGTGTCCTCAGCCCAGCTGATCAGCTCATTCCCTCTGTGTCCTTCCTGGGACACCCTGTGCCCACCCGGGGAAGCCCTGCAGGTTCAGTGACATCCTCTGTTCTGCAGGCCCAGGCACAGCCATACACGCCCATCCACCAGGCTGGCTACTGCGCCCTCTACGAAGAGTGTGGGAAGAACCCTGAGCTGCCGGGGAGTTTGGCAGAGCTGTCTAACGTCCCCTGCCTGTCCAACACGCCTGCCCGCCACGTCGCGGGCCAGCACCTGATCCTCCTGCGGCGTATCTGCCCCCGCCTCTACAATGGCCTCAACACCACCTATGCCTGCTGCTCCTCCAAGCAGCTGGAGTCCCTGGAGTTAAGCCTGGCCATCACCAAGGCTCTCCTCACACGTTGCCCAGCCTGCTCTGACAACTTCGTCAGTCTGCACTGTCAAAACACCTGCAGCCCTAACCAGAGCCTCTTTATCAACGTGACTCGTGTCTTCCAGCTGGCCACTGGGCAGCCTGCAGCAGTGCTGGCTTACCAGGCCTTCTACCAGCGCAGCTTTGCCGAGCATGCCTATGACTCCTGCAGCCTTGTGCGCATTCCTGCAGCCGCCTCGCTGGCCGTGGGCACCATGTGTGGTGTGTATGGCTCTGCTCTGTGCAATGCCCAGCGCTGGCTCAACTTCCAGGGAGACACCAGCAATGGCCTGGCTCCGCTGGAGATCACCTTCCATCTCTTGGATCCCAGCCAGGCCCCTGGGAATGGGATACAGCTTCTGAACTCAGAGATCGTGAGCTGCAACGAGTCCCAGGGGATTGGCAGCCCGGCCTGCTCGTGCCAGGACTGCGCAACATCCTGCCCTGACATTGCGCATCCCCAGGCCCTGGACGCCACCTTCCGTTTCGGCCAGATGGCGGGGGCCCTTGCCCTGGTGATCATCCTCTGCTCTGCCTTAGTTGTCCTTGTTGCCTTCCTTGTGCAACCCCGCCTGGCCCATTGCAGGGACAAGGACAAGGACAAGGACAAGGCAGTGGACCCTGGTGTGCACACAAGCTTCTTTGACAGGCTCAGCTTCGCCACCCATAAGCTCCTGAGCAGCTTCTTCCAGGCCTGGGGTACATGGGTGGCCTCATGGCCACTGACCATCCTGGGAGTGTCCATTGCAGTGGTGCTGGGTTTGGCGGGGGGCCTGGCCTTTGTGGAACTCACCACAGACCCCGTAGAGCTGTGGTCAGCCCCTAACAGCCAAGCTCGATGGGAGAAGGAGTTCCATGACCAGCATTTTGGCCCTTTCTTTCGCACCAACCAGGCGATCCTGACTGCACCTGGCCAGGCCAGCTACCTCTATGACTCTCTGCTCCTGGGGCCCAAGAACTTCAGCGGGGTCTTGTCGCCTGACCTGCTGCTGGAGCTACTGGAGCTGCAGGAGAGGCTGCGGCAGCTGCAGGTGTGGTCACCCAAGGAGCAGCGTAACGTCTCGCTTGGCGACATCTGCTACGCCCCACTCAACCCACACAATGCCACCCTCTCAGACTGCTGCGTCAACAGCCTGCTGCAGTACTTCCAGAACAACCGATCTCACCTGCTGCTCACTGCCAACCAGACTTTCATGGGTCAGACCTCCCAGGTTGACTGGAGGGACCACTTCCTCTACTGCGTCAAGTCAGTCCCTGGATGGGAAAGCCTAGGGACCACCCTGCATGGGAAAGCCCAGGGACCACCAAGGGGCTCCCAGGCGGGCTGCCAGAGGGGCCTCCCGGGGCATCTGGGGAAGGACACAGCCCAGCTAGAGGGCTCAGGGTGTCTCTGCAGGGGACTGCAATGCACCTCGTCCTCCCTGGTGCCTTCTCCAGCCCTCCCTCCTTGTCTTCATCGAGCCTCCCTTGCTACAGCTCACTCCAAGGGCCATTTTCCTTCTGCTCCACTTCCTTCCTGTTGGGGGGGGGGGGTCCCTCCTCTCTTGGCTTAAATCTTTACAGAGGATTCTGACTGGCCTCGCTCAGGTTCCAGTTTGCTTGTTTGTTTTGGGGCTAGGCCATTGGCTATAGGCCGATAGGCCTTCAAGAGCCCACGTGGTGCTGTGGTGTGAATAGAAAGAGACCTTGAGCCAGGGCCTGGGGCTGTGGCTCCCAGCCCTCTCTCTCACCTAGCTGGGTGTCCATCGGGGGACCTGGCCCACACACCTTCACCTTGTTCGGAGTTAGGTCCCTGACTTAGTCCCTCTGCTGTGGCACAGAGTTGAAGCAAAGTGCAGTGTGCTCTGAGGGGGCAGGGCAGTGGCCCTTGGGCTGTTTGGCGTTGAAGTAGAGCCAAACCAAACCCACTACGATCAAGTTGATTCTGACTTATGGCAACCCCATAGGATCTCTGAGGCTGTAAATCTTTACAGATGCAGGCTGCCACACCTTTCTTCTGCTGGGGGTTTTGAACTGCCAACCTTTTGGTTAGCGGTCGATCACTTTAATCACTGTGCCACTAGGGCTCCTTGAAGTAGAGCAGTGGTCTTTAAATGCTTTTGGTCTCAAGGCCTCTTTACACTCTTAAAAATTATTGAGGACCCCAAAGAGATTCTGTTAATGTGTGTTATATCTCTCAACATTTACCACATTAGAAATTAAAACTGAGAAATTTAAAATATAGTTATCAATTATTTTAAAAATAACAATAAACCCAATTACATGGGGCACGCATAGCATGTTTTTATGAAAAATATAGTATTTTCCAAAGCAAAACAAAATAGTGAGAAGTGTTTTACTTTTTTACAAATCTCTTGAATGTCTGGCTTAAGACAAGACAGCTGGATTTTCATAACTGATTCTGCATTCGGCCTGCTGTACCACGTTGGTTGAAGCATACTAAGAATATCTGGCTTCACACGCATATGTAGCTGGAAAAGGGAGGAGCGGTCGCAGCCTTTCCAGATAATATGGATATTCTTCTTTGATGCTACACCACAACTTGACAAGTGGCTTTTTCTTAAATGCTAGTTGGAATATGAAATCTGAAACTGTATCAGCAAACTTTTTGTACTCTGTACAAAGAGAGAGAAAACGAAGGTAAGAAAGGCAAATAGCATCTTAGTGTTATTACAAAAGTAATTTTGACCTTGCAGACCCTTGAAAGGGTCTCAGAACTCCTAAGGGGCCTCAGACCACACTGGATTGGAGGAGAGACCCAGTGCTTTCTATCCTCTGCTCTCCATCCCTCAGCTCAGCCTAAAGTTTGAACAGTGTCTGGGTGTCTGTGCTACCAGGAGCAGGAGCAGACCCCAGCAAAGGGCAGGGTGGAGAGGAGGCTGTACCATGGCTCCAGGGGCCACCAGGGGGCACCAGGGGTCCCAGACTCACACCTGCTCCGAGGTTTACTACCTCCCTGCTATGTTATCTTTATTTTGATTTTGGATTCTCTTAACTCTGGCCTGTTTTCCTCATTAACAGACAGGATAACTGAGGCTCAGAGCGTTTTGATAAGCTGCTCAAGGTCCTGGAGCAAGTAGGTGCACAGCCTGCTCCTGGCCGGCAAACAACGGTGTGTAGAGCTTTTCACGTACATACCCACTGCCTCTTTGCACCCATTTTCTTTACAGAAGGTGCACATGTAGGGCCCAGAGTCATTGTCCAAGGTCACCCACTGGTAATGGTGGTGATGGTGCTGACACCGTGTGGCTCCTGGGCTCTGGGCCTGGAGTGACTCCAGGTCCTGGGGTGGGGGAGAAGGCCAGGCATGCAGCATGTTGGACTTCCAGTTCAAATCCTGGCCCCCAGCTCCCATGTAACCTTATGCGTGTTGGCCAGTTGGCTTGCTTCATCTGGAAATGAGAACAACACCGGTGCCTGGTTTGTAGGGCTGGTGTGAGGATGAAGGACAGGACAGTCAGTGCTGGGAGAGCACCCACCTACACAGAGAGAGCACATGAAAACTTAGCTCCACCTCATTTGTCCCAGTTTCTTAGTGCTGCTGTAGCAGAAATACCCTGAGTAGGTGGCTTGAAGGAACAGAAATTAATTTTCTCACAGTTTAGGAGGCTAGAAGTCCAAATTCAGGGCTCTAGGAGGAGGCGCTCTTTGTTTGCTCTGGGGGAAAATATTTGCCCAGCTTCTGTAACCCAAAGGTTCCTCAGTTCTTGGAGATCTCCATGTGGCGTGTATCTTTCCCCATCTGTGCTTGCTTGTCTTTGTGCCCAATCTGCTCTTTTTATATCTCAAAAGTGATGTGGTTTAAGACACACCCCCACAATGATACAACTTCATTCACGTAACAAAGGAAACCCTATTCCTAAATGGGATGACATCCACGGGCACAGGTGCAGGCACATATATGTTAAAATTCCAACACATATTTTGGAGGGACACAATTCAATCCATAACACCACTGTACTTACTGGGGTTCTTCAGGAGACTGTGTTTGTAAAACTGGCTCTGAGTCTGAAACCATTACCAAGCCCGGGCCTTCCTGCTTCTTCTCCTCAGTAGTGTGGCTAGCATGGAGAGGGGCGCCTACCGCAGGGGGCCTAGAGCAGGCAGAGCACAGTCCCCTCTCCTGTCTCCTCACAGCGCCCCCCTAACCTTCAAAGATGGCACAGCCCTGGGCCTGAGCTGCATGGCCGACTACGGGGCTCCCGTCTTCCCTTTCCTCGCGGTGGGGGGATACAAAGGTAAGATGGCGGAGGCGGAGGAAGCCTGAGAGGGGCAGGAATCCTGGGGCAGTGCGTGGGAATGTGACAGGGTTCCAGCAGCCTCGAAGGGGCCTGGCTTGTGGGGGAGTTCAGGCGGCCTGTCCTGCCCCATTTTTCCGAATTCATTATCTGGTGGCATGTCATCAAGATGCTCCTGCTCTGGGCCTGGGCCCACAGGTCTTGCCTTTGGCTGAGAGGGAAGTAGGGTGGGTAGGAAGACTAGCCTAGGAAGAGGAAGGTGAGGAATGGGAGAGGGGATGGAGGGCTGAGCTGGTCTTAGCTCCCTCCTGAATATGTCATTCCCAGGGAAGGACTATTCCGAGGCAGAGGCCCTGATCATGACCTTCTCCCTCAACAACTACCTGCCTGGGGACCCCCGGCTGGCCCAGGTCAAGCTGTGGGAGTTGGGCTTCCTGGAGGAGGTTCGAGCCTTCCAGCGGCGAATGGCAGGCACCTTCCAGGTCACCTTCATGGTGGAGGTGAGCGCAGGCCCTGCGGCTTGGGGATGCCGCCTACACAGCCTTGAGTGGGATCCTGTGCCCAGTCCTGGCCTTGCAACCTCCCTGGTGACCCCGGGCAAGTGACCTCACCTCCTTGCGTTCTAGTCCCTGAGCGGGGTTGATTAGGACAGTCCCGTCCTTAGAGGGCAGCTCTAGGGCTTCCAGCCAGTCCCCAAGCACAAGCGCTTGAACAGCAGTCAGTGCTCCATAACCTTCACTGATGCTGTGATGATGATGACGAGGATGATTCCTCCCTCTCCCCCCTCCCCTTGGCCCTCTGGTTCCTTCAGAGTCCCCTCCTGTCCCCTTAGGCCATGAGCCAACGTGCTTGCTGGTTGTGTGTCCTTAGCGCTCCCTGGAGGACGAGATCAACCGCACCACATGGGAGGACTTGCCCATCTTCGCCACCAGCTACATTGTCATCTTCCCGTACATCGCCCTGGCCCTGGGCAGCTACTCCAGCAGAGGCCGAAGGCTGGTGAGCAGGGACTGGGTAGGGGGGACGTAGTGGGAGGACAGGTGGCCGCAGGCCTTCGGAAGCCCTCCTTGAGTTCTGAACTTTCATAACCAGAGCCTCTCGAAACAGAGCAAAATGGACACGCCTACCCAAAGCCAAAGTGGCTCCTCACTCTTTCTTTGCAGTGTTTTGTTTTGAATGGTCGAGTGATGTTTTCATTCTGCTACATGACACATCCCTGCTTGTTTGTGAAAAACAGTGTGTAGAGTTTCTTACCGTGGAGTCTAGAGGGGATGAGGCCACCCTGTGCCTCTTGCTCAGGCTGTGGTTGTGGCGCTGCCGGCCTTTTTGGGAAGGGTTGAGTGATGAAAAGAGCCCAGGTCCTGAGCACTGCACGGCCGGACACACACACAGGCTGCCTGCTGCCAGCTCTTCCTCTAGCCCAGGAGGGTGGGGTGCCCTGATCTGGGCAAGTGCCCTGGCAGCCGTGGAGGCTGAGCCCCGATTCCATTGCAGGTGGACTCCAAGGGCACACTGGGCCTGGGCGGGGTAGCAGCGGTGCTGGGAGCAGTCATGGCTGCCATAGGCTTCTTCTCCTACCTGGGAGTCCCCTCCTCTCTGATCATCCTCCAAGTCGTGCCTTTCTTGGTGCTTGCTGTGGGTGCTGACAACATCTTCATCTTCGTTCTTGAGTACCAGGTAAGAAAGGGAGGAGCTGTGCAGTGTCTGGCTGCCAGACATAAGCCTAAGTCAGTTTGCTGGGCATTCTTCCAGACTCTTCCTTTGCATTGACACACATATTTATAGAGCATACAGAAAGCAGGGAGTCCTTGGGCGGCACAAATGGCTAACATGCTCAGCTGCTAACTGAAAGGTTGGTGGTTCAAGTTCACCCAGAGGAGCCTTGGAAGAAAGACCTGGTGATCTACTTCTGAAAAATCAGCCACCGAAAATCCAGTGGAGCACAATTCTACTCGGACACACATGAGGTTGCCATAAGTTGGAGTTGACTTGATGGCAATGAGTTTTTAATAGAAAGCAGAATGTTTTGTGTCTAACGTGAGTGGATTCATGCAGCCCGTATCACCCGCATGAACTTGCCTTCTGCTGGCCCCACACAATGTCTTGTAAAGCTTTCCACATCAGTATGTTGGAGGTGCCTCCTGTATTTACACTGTTACATGGTATTCGAGAATAAGGACAGATCGGGTGTGCTTGGTGTCCTCCTGATGAACAGTCAGGTTCCACCCACGTGCTGGAGCAGTTATGCCGTGACACCCTGTGGCACCGTGCCTGGGACATTTGGGGTCAGCCATATAGTCGGTAGGAGGGCAGCAGTGCTGAGTGCCTACTAGGAAGGCCCAGGGCAGCCTTCTTGCGCCTCGTGGAGTCTCTGGGCAGTGGCCATTCCTGGCATTTCCGCACAGACAACTATCAGCTCCCTATTGGCCTGGGAGGAGCCCTGGTGGCTTGGTGGTTAAGTATTTGGCTGCTAACCAAAAGGTCGGCAGTTTGACTCTACCAGCTGCTCCTCGGAAACCCTATGTGCAGTTCTACTCTGTCCTACAGGGTCACTGGGAGTCAGAATCGGCTGGACAGCAGTGGGTTTTTTTTTTTTTTTTGGTTTACTGGCCTGGGAGGGACCATGCCCTTGGCTGGGCCGTGGACCCTGTCCCTGCTGTCCACACACAGAGGCTGCCAAGGAAGCCTGGGGAGCAGCGGGAGCAGCACATTGGCCGCACCCTAGGCCACGTGGGCCCCAGCATGCTGCTGTGCAGTATCTCTGAGGCCATCTGCTTCTTCTTAGGTGAGACTTGGCACCCCTACCCAGAGGCTGGATCTGCGGCTAACTCGGGGGCCTAGGTGGCCCAGACCCTTGCCTCTGTGCTTGTCTGTGCAGACCTCCTGTCTGCCTGTGACTGGGTGTCCTGACAGGCCTCTGCCCCTCGCACAGGGATGCTGACCCCCATGCCAGCCGTGCGCACCTTCGCCCTGACCTGTGGCTTTGCGGTGGTGCTCGACTTCCTGCTGCAGATGTTGGCCTTTGTGGCCCTGCTTTCCCTTGACAGCAAGAGACAGGAGGTGGGTGGGCCCCGGGCTCAGGGTCCTGCTGCCAGAAAGCCTGTCTGGGAGTTGGGATAGCCTCACTTCCGCCAGCGTGGCTGGGTGGGTGATGTTTAGGCCTTGTACTGCCAATTTCCCATAGAACAGTGATTTCATTTTGGTCATTTTTGGGTATGTGATAGAACCTCCAAAAGTGTATGAGGTTAGCTAAACAAAATCTGAGCGAAAAGGTGACAGGGAGCTATTGGTCCTGCACAGTGTAAAATTCGGAGATATTTTAGCAAGAGAGAACAAAAACAAAGGAGAACAGTGGACAGCGGGCAGATGCCCCACACCACCCTGAGGGGTTGCCTCCTCCAGGCTTCCCGCCTGGATGTCTGCTGCTGCCGCAGGGCCCAGCAGCCGCCCCAGCCCAGCCATGGGGAGGGGCTCCTGCTCCGCTTCTTCCGCCATGTCTACGTGCCAGTCCTGCTGCACAAAGTCACGCGTGCGGTTGTGGTAAGTTGGGCCCTGGCCACCAGGGAGGGTTTGCTCAGCCTAGAACCTGGCCTTCTAGGTGAGAAATCAGGGCTCAGAGAGGTGGGGGACTACCCAGGGTGGAGCTAATGTAGGTGGGCTGGGATGCAGGCCAGTCCAATGCTTCCAGCCAGACCACCCAGAGGGCTGAGGAGGAAGGGGAGCAGGGCTCTCACCCTCTCCCTCCCCAGGTGGTGCTGTTCCTTGCCCTGTTCGGAGTGGGGCTCTATTACATGTTCTACATCACCGTGGGCCTTGACCAGGAACTGACCCTGCCCAAGGTGAGACACTCCCATTGGTGGTGCTCCGTGGCTGGGGCTTGGAGGTGCTCCCAGGAGGATGGGGAGAGAGGCCATGTTAGGTGGGAAAAGTGCTGGTGCTAAAGACCAGCACAAGGCTAGAGGACAGGAGGTGGCCCAGGCATCCTGAGAATGGGCAGACAAAACAACTCCAAGCACTTTCTACACGCAGGTCTCTGGCTCCACAGAGCCCCTGTGCGTCCAAGCTGCCAGCCGCACAACGAATACAAAGTGGTCTTATTAATTCACAGCCCATCTGGTATACGTCTGGGCCATGTGACCCTGGCTGACAACCAGCACTCTGGGCCCAGGGGCTGGGAGGGCTCTTGGGAGGCTGCAAGGTCTGGGGAAACCTGCAAGGGTGGGTGGGGTAGGAGCAGAGGGCAGTGAGGATGGTCTGTCTGAAAGCTAGGGAGACTTGGAGGGCAGAGACATGTTCCCTACCCGCATGGGAGGCCTGATTGCAAGGCCTGGGCATTGGTTTTCTGTCCTGACAGGTGTTGGGGGCCCCTGGGAGCAATGGTCAGGGAAGAGTGCCAGCTCAGCAAGTGGCAGGGTGGACAGGCGCGCTGTGTAGTTAAGGCAGAACCCGTTGCGTGTCTGGGTGTGCACCAAAGTTTTGGCCGGTGGCCACGGAAGGGAGTGAAGAGGCCGACCAGCAGAGCTGGGGCTGCTGAGTTGGGAGAGAGGGATGCTGGGGCCTGGGAGCCTGACAGACATCTGGAGGAGAGCCGGGCCTGGGCCTGGCTACAGTGAGCCTCGCACAGCTATGGGGATGTTTTAGTGGAGCTGGTCCAAGCTTCAAGAGATCGGACACAAGAGACTGTAGAACCCTTGAGTCATCCAGGGAGCGATGAGGAGAGAAGCCAGCCAGGTCACATGGTTGAGGAGGGCAGGGCAGCCTGCCGAGCATCAGTGCCTTCAGAGGGCTCCTAAGAGCTGGTGGGGACAAGAGACAAAGGGCCAGCTGGCCTGGAGGGGGTGTTATGTTGAGAGGAACAGGGAGAGGCCAGTGGTGGTGCCAGTCCCTGTGGATCGCCTGAGTGAGCACAGAGGTGTCTGTGTGTGGATATGCACAGGGACACAGGTGGGCTGGAGAGGGTGACCGCCCACACTGTTATCACAGGACGGCTGGGATGGTGCATGTGTGTGGTCACATAGGCTGGGATGTGCTGCTTTGTGCTTGTACCTGTGAGTGTACCTGTGTGTGTGTATGTCTGTGTGTGGGTATCTCGGCATATACCTGTGTGTGTATATATGTGTCTCTGTGTGTGTACCTCTGTGGATGTACTTCTCTCTGTATGTGTATGTGTATCTCTGTGCCTCTATGGGTGTACCTGTGTGCATCTACCTCTGTGCGTACCTTTGGTGTGTATACCTCTGTACGTATCTCGATGTGTGTACTGTGTATACTGCATGTACCTCTGTGTACATACCTGTGTGTGTGTACCTGTGTGTGTGCACTTCTTTGAGCATGTGAGTAGGGGAGAGCCCTTCGGGGTAGGTCTGGTCCACTGAGGCTCACTGACTGTCCTGGACCTCCCAGGACTCATACCTGCTCGACTACTTCCTCTCTCTGAACCGCTACTTTGAGGTGGGGGCCCCCATCTACTTTGTCACCACCGCGGGCTATAACTTCTCCAGCACGGCTGGCATGAACGGCATCTGCTCCAGCGCAGGCTGTGACAGCTACTCTTTAACCCAGAAGATCCAGTACGCCACCGAGTTCCCTGAGCTGTAAGTGATCCTCTGCCCCGGCCCCTCCCAGCCTGGCCCTTCCTGTCCTTCCCCAAGTCACTCTCCCTGTCCTTCCTCATGAGTAACAAGTCTACTGAGAGGCCTCCCTGCCCTTGCCTAGCTGTCCACCTGCTTGCTGGGAAGCCCGAGTGGGAGGTCAAGCACTGAGATGACACCTGCCCCTCCTGGCCGGATCTGCCTGACCTCCTTTCCCCGCCCCTCCTCTCCCCGCCCCTCCTCTCCCCTGCCCCTCCTCTCCCCACCCCTCCTCTCCCCTGCCCCTCAGGTCTTACTTGGCCATGCCAGCCTCCTCCTGGGTGGATGACTTCATCGACTGGCTGACCCCATCCTCTTGCTGCCGCCTCTACGCCTTTGGCTCCAATAAGGATGAATTCTGTCCCTCAACTAGCAGTGAGCACAGGGCCTAGGGTGCCTCCTTGTCCACCTCAGCTTCAGTAGATTGAGGTGCAAGGAGCAGCGGTTGAAAGGAGGAGTTGGCCAAGCTCTCTGCCCCCTCTTGTCCCCTCCGGCAGGGTCCGGCTGTCCCTTGCCACCCTTCACTGCTCCTGTGACGGGGTGGGGCAGAAGCCCGAGGGAGTACTTGTGCGGGGTCTGTGTGCAGAGCCATGGATGCGCACACGTGCACACCAGGCACCCTGACAGTGGGCGGCTGTGGTTGGGTGGCGCGTGGAGAACAGAGTTCGGTCCAGACCCTGGTGGCTGGACCACCTCCACTTGTGGGTGGAGGAGCGCCCCCATGTGGTCTGCCCCAAGATTGCTTTCCTCACCCGCCCGTGGGTGCCCACAGGTTTTATGCCTGGAGAGGGAGCTGTTCCCCCGATCATTGTTGGTGGGTGCCCTTGAGTCAATTCTGACTCGTAGTGACCCTGTGTGGCAGAGTAGAACTGCCCCATAGGGTCTTTCTTCTGCAGAGTTGCTGGGTGGGTTCCAACTGCCAACTTTTCAGTTAGCAGCCAAGTGCTTAACTGTTGCACCACCAGGGCTCCTTCCTTCCCAGTTAGTGGTGACAAATCTCTCCAGAAGTGGCACATGGCCTTACGTTGTTCTCTGGTGGTGTGAGTGATAAGGGCAGGCCCTCAGAGGAGGGAGACAGGGACTAAGTGCAGTGGAGCCCCAAGCCAGGGCCTGCCCTGGGACCCAGCCTGCCTCTCTACCCCAGGTTCCTTGAGTTGCTCTAAAAGCTGCATAGCCTTTACTCTGGGCCCTGTCCGGCCCTCAGTGGAGCAGTTCCACAAGTACCTCCCGTTGTTCCTGAACGACCCGCCCAACATCAACTGTCCCAAAGGGTAGGCCGGGCTGGCGCTGCTTGGGAGGACAGGTGTGGGGGTCTGGGGAAGGGCGAAGCAGACTGGAGGAGGCCCTGTCTCGGCTCAGCCTTTGCTCTGGCATTCTCCTCACAGGGGCCTGGCAGCTTACGGTACCTCTGTGAACATGAGCCTAGACGGTCAGATTTTGGGTAAGCTCAGCCTAGTCGGGTGCCCCAAAGGCCCTCTGCACGCAGCCTCTTCTTTCTCCTTCTCATGGGGCTTCTCACTGCCCCACCTCTCAAGGCTTCAGGCTTCCAGCCTACCCCCTGCTTCCTTCCCCTGCCCCAGTCCAGGTCAGCCTGAAGTTCATGGAATGCTTTCAACAGCTGGCCTTGATTTCAGAGCCTCCCGCACCCATGCTGGACACCCTTCCCTCGACGTGCACAAATTCCCCCTGAATATCAGTGGTGGCTGGTTGGCCGAGCAGCTCCTGATGCCTGTGTAGCGAAGCCTGGCACAGCTGTTGAGCACACGTGGATAGGTACTTGGCTGAGGCTGGAATGCTCAGGATGCGCTGCCCATTAACTGGGAGGCTGCAGAGCAGCATGGGTGTTGTGTGCTAGGAGCCTCCCACAGGGCTGTGCACATTGGCTAGTGCTGGCAAACGGACCTGGGGGCCGGCGGGGCACTTCCCCTGTCCCGAAATAACCCCTGTTTGGATTATTCACAAGCATGTATTACTTTTATACTAGGAAAACCAGGAACTGAGAAACGCTCTACCCACCCTCCTGGCTAAACCATCCAGGTTCCCATCTTACAGAGAGGGGGTCCCTGCCCCTGTCCCCATCCGTTCCATCAGAGTGCCCCACTCTGTGCAGCCCACCTCTTCATGCTGCCAGCATGAGTTGTTGTTGGGGACAGGAGGGAGCACACTCACTGGGGCTCAGAGGAGTGAGGGTGTGGAGGGAGCAGAGGGGAGCACAGATGCCCTGAGGCTGCCCCAACCCCACCGTGGCCTGGATGAGTCTCCCCCTACCTCTGACCATGGTTCTCTCAGGTGCACACCAAGATTGGTCTAGAGCAGTGGTCCCCAAAGTGTGATCCCTGGACCTGCTGCATGAGTATCACCTGGGAACTATTAGAAATGCAGATTCCCAGGCTCCACGCTGACTCAGGGCCTCTGGAGCTGGTTCTGCTGTGCTGGGCCAGAGCTCTGCCATGCTATTTTCCTACTGTAAGACTGTATAAGGCCAAGCACATTTCTTTCTTTTGATTTTCTCCGCTGTACAGTTTCTCTCCCTGATATGCAAGCTCATCATGAATAATTCAGTGTCCTCTTTACTGGCCCTGAGAGGAGCCCCAGGCCACAACCCCCCAGTGCTGCAGTACAGCTGTTTTCATTTTTCTGTGCTCTTCTCTCGTCCTTTTCTGTAGGAGTATGTACACTTGAGAAGTAATTGTGTTGAACGAATGTTTACAATCCAGTGTATGTTTTGGGAAACCCTGGTGGCGTAGTGGTCAAGAGCACAGCTGCTAACCAAAAGGTCGGCAGTTCAAATCCATCAGGTGCTCCTTGGAAATCCTATGGGGCAGTTCTACTCTGTCCTATAGGGTCATTATGAGTCAGAATCGACTCGAGGGCACTGGGTTTTGGTGTATGTTTTGAAGCTGTACAGAGGAGCATTAGGATCGGTAGTAGGGCCTGACTCCGGCCTTGCCCTGCAGGCATACCAGCTGCAGAATCTTCGGGCCCAGGGCAAAATGAAACGCAGGGCCCTGGTTATTAAGAATCTCAAGAGGGGTCGCTTGCTGCCCGGGATGCCCACCTGCAGCTAGGGATGCGATCCCAGGTGTTCTGAAGCAAGATAGCTCCTGGCAGAAGCCAAAGGTGTCCTAAAGCAGGACCTGACTTTTGTGCTTCTTCTCCCATCTCCCGGTCCTCTTCTGTGCCGGCCCAGCCTCCCGATTCATGGCCTACCACACGCCCCTGAGGAACTCACAGGATTACACGGAAGCCCTGCGGGCGTCTCGAGCCCTAGCAGCCAACATCACTGCCAGCCTGCGGAAGGTCCCGGGGACAGACCCAGCCTTCGAGGTCTTCCCCTACACGTGAGGCCCTAAGCAGCTGGGCCTCAGGGAGGACAGGGGCTGCCTGCTGGGGACTGGAGTTTTGGGGTGTGGGGTTGCAGGGAAGCTGTGTGGGAGGAGGACAGGTTAGAAGGTTCAGGCTATGTTTTGGGCCTGTCGATTCCTTACTCTGGGAGCTCTCTGAGCCTCTGTCTCCTCACTTTAAAGTGGGAGCACCCTGTCTGCCTTACAGGGGTGCTGTGAGGATCAAATGATGGGTGTTTGTGAAAGTGTCTTGTCAACTGCAGGATCAGCAATGTGTTTTATGAGCAGTATCTGACGGTTGTTCCCGAGGGGCTCTTCATGCTGGGCCTCTGCCTTGTGCCCACCTTTGCTGTCTGCTGCCTCCTGTTGGGCATGGACCTCCGCTCTGGCCTCATCAACCTCTTCTCCATCGTCATGATCCTTGTGGACACTGTTGGCTTCATGGCGCTTTGGGGCATCAGCTACAACACTGTGTCCCTCATCAACCTGGTCTCGGTAACTCCCCAAACACAGGCTGACAGTTCAGTGACTGGGTCCTGAGGGCAGAGGTGGCCCCTCGAGGGGCAGTTGGGGACACTAGCCTCCGAGTTCCTTTTGGTCCAGCGGAAGACCTCTGCCTTTCTGCTTGCTCTTCCCCACCTCCAACTCCTGCCTTTCACAGCTGAAGTCTCCTCTGCCTGCAGGCGGTGGGCATCTCAGTGGAGTTCGTGTCCCACATCACCCGCTCCTTTGCCATCAGCATCAAGCCCACCCGACTGGAGAGGGCCAAGGAGGCCACCATCACCATGGGCAGTGCGGTGAGTGCGTGCGGCCGCCCCTACGTAGCCCATGGTGGGGCACCCTGGGCCCAGCCTGACATCTGCTCGTGATGCCCAGGTCTTCGCTGGGGTGGCCATGACCAACCTGCCCAGCATCCTGGTCCTGGGCCTTGCCAAGGCCCAGCTCATCCAGATCTTCTTCTTCCACCTCAACCTGCTTATCACCGTCCTGGGCCTGCTACACGGCTTAGTCTTCCTGCCTGTGGTCCTCAGTTACCTGGGTGAGTGCCCGCCTGCCCGCCTGTTTTTGCCCTTGCTAGCCAGAGCCTACAGGCTTCCTGCCGTGACAGTGATGATGGTCACAAAAACAATGCATGCTTGCTCTCAAAAGTGCAGCCACACTCACAAGTCAGAGTTAAAACACAGACGTTCAGACACCACTCCTCCAAGGACAGCTGTTGCCAGCATGGTTTTTGGGCATACCTGTGTGTGTTTTTTTTTTTTAAACAAGACTGTGATCATACACTACTTCCTGTTCTGAAGGCTGCTCTTTTTTCACGTAGTATATCGAGAGCATCTTTGCCAACAGATGTGTGTCTGAAGCACTGTTAAGTGGCTATATGGTATTCCATTGCTGTGCTTTTAAACTTTTAACCATGATCTTCAGGAAGAAATATGTTTTACATTGAGAAGCATTGTGCATAGGCACACACATATAATTAAACAAGGGTTCACAAAACAATACCCTACTACACACGATGCACTCTGATATTCTATTCTAGCCTATTACTGGAGCCCTGGTGGCGCAGTGTTTAAGAGTTTAGCTGCAAACCAAAAGGTCGGCCATTTGAATCCACCAGCTGCTCCTTGGAAACCCTATGGGGCAGTTCTACTCTGTCCAATAGGGTCGCTATGAGAATCGACTCAACTGCAATGGGTTTTCTTTTTAGTTTATCACTGATTTTAAAAATGACACAGTAATGAATGGCAACTTGCAGTCTGAAAATGGCATCCTATTGTATCAATTAGCCACTATTTATTTGACCCACTTCCAGTTGTTGGGTATGAAATTATGCTGATTTCCACTATTATTGTGGCTGTGAAGGTCCTTGTGGCTGAACCTTGGCCTCGTCCTCCAAGATTCCCTTAGATGAAGTCCATGAAGCATTCCTTGCTAACACCAGATTGCCCAACAGAAGGTTTTACCAATTTAGACCCTGACCAGCAGGCATGCCCATGCCCCTTTCTCTGCAACCTCATCCTTGAGATTCAGTGTTCAAAAATCTCTCCCTGCAGAGTTTTTGGAGGGAGCCCTCCAGAATGAGGGTGTTGACAGCTGGGAATAAGGGCAAGCTGAGAAAAAGAGTCTGATTTTACTCACCCATATCAGGGCATAATAATCAGCAGTGAAAAAGTTAGTAGAAAACATTTACCTAAGGGTATGTTTCTGCACATACATATTTATGTGAATATATATTAAATTCTCTTAATGCTGCTTGAGGTAGGTATTGCTATCATCTCCATTGTATACAAGACTGAGACACGTGTCCAGGTCACAGAGCTGGTGGATATGGAGCAGGGATTAGAGCCCACACGGGCAGTCTGGCCCCAGTGGTCCTAACCGTGCCCCATGCTCTGTCTTGT
The DNA here is from genome assembly GCF_024166365.1 of Elephas maximus indicus. Classification (NCBI taxonomy): domain Eukaryota; kingdom Metazoa; phylum Chordata; class Mammalia; order Proboscidea; family Elephantidae; genus Elephas; species Elephas maximus. The sequence goes on from NC_064826.1 coordinate 120,606,655, forward strand.
AGGAAGCTCCTGACCCTCTTTGGAAGAGAAGTGGGTGTGTGTTGAGTGTGGTGGGTGGGAAACCAGAGAGGGGTGAGGAGGTGCAGCCTGGGAGCAACCAGGCCTAGGGAGCGCATGAGGACTTGTGGAACAGAGTGGCAGCTGCTCCTGGGATCAGCCCAGAGCCTGCAGTCCCACCGTCCCACAGGCCAGTCCCTCCCTGAACCTGGGGCACATCTGCCTGGCACCTTAAGGTGAGCAGGAACACAGGCGCCCCCGTGTCTCCCTGAGTCTGTTGTCCAGAGTAAGGCCCAAGGTCTCAAAGCTAGGAGCGTCTTCTCAGGGCGCTGCCCAGGGTGTTCCTAGAAACAGACAGACTCGCGGGGATGCTCACAAGGCTCAGGTGCTTCTCTGAAAGAACATTGCCAGCAGCAGGGCTATGGTGCTCTGGAGGGCAGACAGGCCAGAGGCCTAGCTCAGGTGCCCACCACAGTTGTAGTTTCCCAGGCAGGGTGGGCAAGAGCTGGGAGTGAGGTGCATGGTGGCAGAGGGGGCTTGGGGCTGCACCGCCTGCGTGTAGCACCCTGCTGCGCGGGTGGAGGGAAGGCAGACAGCTCCAGCTGCCTCTCTGACGTCCCCTTTCTCTGCCACACCCCAGGGCCTGATGTCAACCGCGCTTTGGTGCTGGAGCAGAGGCAGGCGGAGGTCGCTGCTACGGCCAAGGAGGCCACAGCCAGGGAAAATCCCTGCTTGACGTATCCTTCCGTGACCCACATGACCAACAATGTCTACATCAACGAAGACTTTGAACATGATGTCAAAAGTGCCAACGATGTGGATAGTTCTTTGCCTAATAGTAGGCAGGTGCTCTGATGGAGCCCTTGTCTGGTGCAGCCCCTGTTTATGGTCCAAGGGCCCTGAACCAAGGGGCTGTGGGTTTCCCTGTGGTGGTCCCTTGACCCCTCCCTCTCCTCAGGGCCTGAGGGTGCTGTGTCCTTGACAGTGTCCGTAGCTTGACTTACCTACAACATCTGCTCTGCATCGCTCAGCCCCTGACTGGGGGCCCTGCAGGCAGCCCCCGTTGGCCACTCTGCTCCCATTGGCAGAGGCTCTGGAGCTCCGAGGAACGGACTCCTGCCTCACTAAGCATTTGTTCCAGAATCATCCATTTCCTGGCTGCCTACTCCCTCCTTCAATACTTCTGATCACTAGGTACCAATATGTCCTTTACACAGCCAGTACTTGTGACCAAAGACAGGGTGCCCCACCCCCAGTGTCTGCAGTAGGCGGGGAGCTGCAGGCTTGGGCCAGGGGGCAGTAGGCTGTGGGCCCCAGTGAATAGTACACATGCAGGTCTGTAATCCATAGTTTTTTTGGCGGGAGTTCTCACACACACTCTGGTCACCAAACTGGCCCTACCTGGAAATGTCATTCTGGCTGGTCTCAACTCCTGTGATTATTGCTGCCATGTGGGCAGGCCTCTGCAAGGCGGCGCTTCTTGGGGATAAGCGGGGCATCCTGCCGTCTTCCATCTCACTGTCTGGGGCCCGGAACCTGGGGACAGGTCTCAATGAGAGAGAGCTCCCCAGAAGCACAGGCTGCAGAGAGGAAGATGCATCTTGGCGTGTCTTTGGTGGCTAATAATGCTTGTTGAGCAGAAATGATGTTTTCTATCACACGTCCTATTCTGGCTGCGTTGAGTTTAAAATAATGTATGTAAATTACACAAATAATACATGTGTGGGAAGGTGATTTGTTGAGATGTTAGTTTGTGTTTTCTCCATTTTCTTCTCTCCCTTTTCAAGCAAGCAGCCAGGCCATTGTGTGCTCTTGCCACAGAAGTGCCTTTGAGGAGGGGAGGGGCGTGTAATTTCTCCCAAAGCAGGAAGGGTATGGAGTGTGGCGAGCCTGGCCAGGAGTAGGACTCAAAGTTTCTCCCCTTCTGGGAACAGTCTGTGAAGTTGGAAGTACCTGGAAGATGCTAGTCCAGTGGTACATTCAGGCAGGGAGGAACCTTGTCTTAGTCATCTAGTGCTGCCCTAACAGAAATCCCACAAGTGGATGGCTTTAACAAAAAGAAATTAATTTTCTCACAGTCTAGTAGGTTACAAGTCCAAATTCAGGGCGTCGGCTCTAGGGGAAGGCTTTCTGTCTCTGTCAGCTCTGGAGGAAGGTCCTTGTCCTCAATCTTCCCCTGGTTGAGGAGTTTCTCAGGTGCAGGGACCCTGTGTCCGAAGGATGCACTCTGTTGGTGCTGCTTTCTTGGTGGTATGAGGTCCCCAACACTCTGCTTGCTTCCCTTTCCTTTTATCTCTTGAGAGATAAAAGGTGGTGCAGGCCACACCCCAGGGAAAACTCCCTTTACCTTGGATCAGGGAGGTGACCTGAGTAAGGGTGGTGTTACAATCCCACCCTAATCCTATCAACATAAAATTACAATCACAAAATGGAGGACAACCACACAATTCTGGGAATCATGTCCTAACCAAGTTGATACACACATTTTTGGGGGACATAATTCAATCCATGACAAACCTCATGTATGCAAACTTTAGCTTCAGGAAGATCCTGTGCTGGGACAGTGGATGCAGGTCTCCAGAGCCCATTCCGGACCGCCTACTGAGAGCTCTCTACTCCTTCTCTGGGCTCTAGCACTTGCACAAATGGGGCTTGGCTGAAGAGCTGCTGTGGCTTCATACAGCTCAAAGGGCCTGTCAGCATGTGAAAAGAGGAGGAGTAAGCGTGAAGGAAGGGAGCCAACATCTCTAGAACATCTGTTCTATATTACCTGGTTTGTCTTCTCTAGTCTTCTCAAGAGCCTTGTGTGCCAGGTGTTGTTAGCCCACCTTTGGGGAGGGGCACTGCACAGCCAGGATGTACAGGGGTGTGGTAAATGGGAGGGTTAATGGGGACTAAAGGCTGAGGAGAAATTGCACAGATCACCCTGTTAAAAACTCCACAGGTGCAGAGATAGGTGATCTCAGTAGCAAAATAGCTTCTGATAAAAGTCACATTTCAAATCAGGAGAAAGGATAGACAATGCAACTGGTTAATCATTTGGATCAAAATAAAGTTATATCTCTCTATCACACCATACATAAAAGTAAAATTACAGATGGATTAAGGAGCTCAACCTAAATATAAGTATCAGAGGAGAACATAGGAGAGTATATTATAATCTTGGAGTGGGAAAGTTTTCCTAAGCACAAGATCCAGAAGCCATAGAGGTAAAGCCTACAGATTTGACTACATAAAAATGTAAAACTTTTGTAAGACAAACAAAAACAAAATTATTACAGAAGGTTGAAAGACACATGATGAATTGGGGAAAATATTTACAACATATTTAACAACCAAGGATTAATATCAGGAATACACAAAGAGGGGGAATGGTGGGCTAGCTTATTGGCCTAATCCTACCACTGAAAACAACAAAAATTCTGACTAAAAATAAGTCTTAGCCATCAGCTAATCACCTACAGAACTGAACAAACATCATTCTTAATTGTGAAATGCTGAAAACTTTCCCCATAAGACTGGAACTGAGACAAGGATTCTCACTTCTATTCAACATTGTACTGGAGATTCTAGCCATTGTAATAAGGCAAGAAAAATAAATCAAAGTTATAAGAATTGGAAATAAAGTGTCAACATTCACAGATGACATGGCTGTGTATGTAGAAGATCCTAGAGAATATACAAACTATTAGAATTAATCTAACAAAATATGGGTAAGAAAACTACACAAAAAACTACTAAACAGTACTGAGAAAATTAATGATCTAAATGAAGTCTCTATACTACAAAGACAAGGAGCCCTGGTGGTGCAGTGGTTAAAGGAAAGGCTGGTGGTTCGAGCCCACCAGCTGTTCTGCGTAGATTACTGGCAATCTGCTTCTGCATAGATTACTGCCTTGGAAACCCTATGGGGCAGTTCTACCCTGTCCTATAGGGTCTCTGTGAGTCAAATCAACTCGATGGCAATGTGTTTGTTTTTTTTTTTTTAATACTACAAAAATGTCAATTCTCTCCAAATTTATCTCTAGATTCATTGTAATTCCAGTCATAGTATCAGCAGATATTTTTTGTGTGCGTGTGTAAACTGACAAGCTAACTAAAAAATTTATATGGAACCACAATAGGCCAAAATTAAACAAGATATAATCTTGAAGAAAAAAGAAGCTGGAGGACTTATACTACCAGAAATCAGAATATTATAAAGCTACAGAAATAAAGGTAGTGTGGTTTTGGCTTTGTGCCAAACCCACTGCTGTCGAGTCGATTCTGACTTGTAGCGACCCTATACGGCAGAGTAGAACTGCCCCCATAGAGTTTCCAAGGAGCGCCTGGCAGATTCAAACTGTTGACCTCTTGGGTAGCAGCTGTAGTACTTAACCACTATGCCACCAGGGTTTCCTCTGGCACAAAGAAGAACAAATAAAAATAAATGAAAAGAATAGAAAGTCCAGAAACAAGTCACACCTATAAAGACACACAATTTATGACAGAAGTGGCATGCAGAGCATTGGAAACATGGTCTTTTTAACACGTGATACTGAACCAATTGGGTATCCATCTAGATTTGCCTAGACGTCACCTTGAGGACTAAGGTGCACTTGACCCAAGCCATGGTACTTTCAATTGCCTCATATGCATGCCAGAGTTGGACAATGAATAAGGAAGACTGAAGAAGAGTTGATGCCTCGGAATTATGGTACTGGCGAAGGATACTGAATATATCATGGACTGCCAGAAGAACAAACAAATCTGTCTGGGAAGAAGTACAGCCAGAATGCTCCTTAGAAGTGAGGATGGCGAGACTCCGTCTTACGTACTTTGGACATGTCATCAGAAGGGACGAGTTTGGACGTCATGCTTGGTAAAGTAGAGGAAAAAGAGGAAAACGCTCAACGAGATGGACTGACACCCTGGGTGCAAAAATGGGCTCAGATAGCAACAATTCTGAGGAGGGTGCAGAACTGGGCAGTATTTTATTCTGTTGTACGTAGGGTCCCTATGAGTCAGAACAACAACATAAAAATAAAAATTATCCTACTTTACACCTTACACAAAAATCAAATCCTGATAGATGGTAGATCTAAATGTGAAAGATAAAACGATAAAGTTCTAGAAGATAACATATGAGAATGTCTTTGAAATAGGCAACATTTTTCTTAATCAATTACCAAAAGCCTTAACTATAAAGAAAAAGACTGATAAATTAGACTATATTAAAATTAAGATAATCTGTTTATCAAAAGACATCTTAAGAGAGTAAAAATTCAAGTCACAAAGTGGGAGGGGATTTTTTAAAAATACGAATTGATCAAAGTTTATTTAATATATGATTTTCAAATTGGAGTAAAATTTTAGACTAGATAGTCAAAAATGTTCCCCAGAAGAAAGAACTTCTGTTTATATAATAACAGTTTACCCTAAAACACAGCTTCTAGTCTGAACTTGAAGTTTCTGTTTCTTTCTTTTTTTATATAATTTATTTTATTTTTGCTGTCATTGTTGAGAACATACACCAGTTCAACAATTTCTACATGTACAATTCAGTGACATTAATTACATTATTTGGAGAGGTTATTTGTAGTACATATATCTGAATAAAGGCTTGCATTCAGAATATATAAAAAAATTCCTACAACTCAGTAAGAAAAAGATAGACAACACAAAAGAAAAGCCGGTGTGAGACTTGAGCAGGCGTCTTACAAAGAGGATAGATAAAGGGCCAGTGCAAGGTGCTCGCTTCACTGGTCGCCAGAGAAATGCCGAGTGAAAGCACAATGAGAGCTCCTTCCCTTCCCTTCCTTCCTGAAAATTTTTGTCTAAAAGCCATAAGGTGAGGTTGGGCAAGGTAGACATCTGAGGGGTGTCAGAGCCTGAGAGGAGTGAGGAGGGTTTCCATGTGGGAGGTTGGAGCCTGAGTAAGGACAGGAGAGTGTCCCCGTGGGGGCCACGCAGAGCAAAGACAGCCATGATGCTGAGGGAAGGGGTGGTGGCAGCCCAGTGTGATGTTGCAGCCTGAGAAGGGTGAGGAAGGTATCCACATGGTGGCGGACAGTGGGAGCCCAGTGAGGGGGTTAGACACTGAGCAGGGTGAGGAGGATTCCTGTACAGCAGACAAGGTGAGGAGTTGAGATTTAGAGGCTCAGTGATTTGCCCAAGATCACATCGCTAGTAACTGGCATACCCTTGACTCCAAGGTCATTTCTCTTTTCACACCACTATTTTACTTATCACTTAAATAGGATATTTAAATATAAATAGAATATTTAAATAAGAATATTTAAATCACTTAAATAGAATATTTGATCATTTTCTGGAGGAAATAAAAGATGGGTTTTCATATTGTGATGCTATGAAGCAAAAATAAAATTCCTCATTATATCTCTTTTTTGGCTTGCCCAAGGTTGAAGTCAGATATTTTATAGAAGCAATCACTTCGGGATATCTGAAGATCCAAAAGAAATCTCTCACCTGTTAAGATGTCGGATGTACCGAATACTGTTGTTGTGCGCCTTCACGTCAGTTCCAACTCATAGTGACCCAAGAAGACAGAGTAGAACTGCCCCGTAGGGTTTCCTAGGCTGTAATCTTAATGGGCACACATCACCACGAGGCCTTTCCTCCTGCAGAGCTGCTGATGGGTTTGAACCACTGATCTTTCAGTTAGCAGCTGAACTCTTAACCATTGCACCACCAGGGCTCCTATATACCCAAACCCATTGCCATCAATTCCAACTCTGGGTCATGGGACGTGAGCCAGCAGCCTGCCATCTGACCTGCAGATTTTAGAATTTGCCAGCTCCCACAGTCCCAGGAGCCAGTAGCCTGCCATCTGACCTGCTAATTTTGGGATCATCAGCCCCTTCAACCATGTGAGTCAGGAGAAGCCTATGGTCTGATGTCTGACACACAGATTTGGAACTTGCCAGTCTCCAAAATTGTGTGGTCATTTCCTTGAAATAAATCTCTCTCTCTGTGTGGTTGACACTGGTTTTGCTCCTCTAGAGAACCCAGCCTAAGACAGTCCCCAAAATAAGTGGTGAAAGCTAAGAGAGATTTTCTTTTGTTATATTAATAAGGCCATACCATAGTAGGATGGGTCTAAACCTAATCAGTTTTGAGCTAGGAAAAGAGAAAAATGGACAAAGAGACACGCACAGGGGGAAGATGCCACATGAAGACAGACACACATGGCACATGTATCTACAAGCCCAGTAACTTTAGGAGCTGAAATAGACAAAGAAGGGCTTCCCCTAGAGCCACACCCTGAATATGAATTTCTAGCCTCCTGAACTGTGAGAAACTACATTTCTGTTCTTTAAAGCCAACCATTGTGGTATGTTTTGTTACAGCATCAAGAAGCAGCTAAGGCAGTGGCTTAAAACAACAGTATTTATTATCTCTCACAGTTTCTGTGGGTAAGGAATTTGGCAGTAGCTTGGATAGGTGGTTCTAGCTCATGAGGGTCTCTCATGAGGTTGCAGTCAGATAGTGGCTGGAAGTATCATCCAGTGGCTTGACTGGGGTTGGAGAATCTGCTTATATGCTGGCTCATTCATGTGGCTGGCAAGTTGGTGCTGGCTTTTAGCAGGAATACTTAGTTTCTCTCTATGTGGGCCCCTCCGCTGATTTTCTTGAGTGTCCTCATGACATGGTGGCTGGTTTCCCGAAAAGCAAGTGATCCAAGAAGCCAAGGTGGAAGATGTAGTTTCTTTTATGACCTAGCCTTGTGGCTTAGTTATCTATTGCTGCTATAACAGAAATACCACAAGTGGATGGCTTCAACAAACAAAAGTTTATTCTCTCAAAGTCTAGTAGGCTACAAGTCCAAATTCAGGGCGCCAGCTCCAGGTGAGGGCTTTCTCCATCAGCCCTGGAGGAAGGTCCTTGTTATCAGTTTTCCCTCGGTCTGGGAGCAGTTCAGTGCAGGAACCTCAGGTCCAAAGGAGGCACTCTTTTCCCGGCACTGCTTTCTTGGTGGTATGAGGTCCTCCCTCTCTGCTCACTTCCCTTTCCTTTGACCTCTTGTAAGATAAAAGGTGGTGTAGGCCACATTCCAGGGAAACTCCCTTTACATTGGATCAGGGATATGACCTTAGTAAGGGTGTTACAATCCCACCCTAATACTCTTTTAACATAACCTAATCTTGGCTCATTAAGACATTAGGATTTACAACAGGTAGGAAAATCACAATCACAAAATGGAGGACAACCACACAATACTGGGAATCATGATCTAGCCAAACTGATACACATATTTTTGGAGGACACAATTCAGTCCATGACACCTTGGAAATCATGTAGGTCACGTCTTCCATATTCTATTAGTCACATAGACTATCACTGATCTAATATGTGAGAAGAATACCTGAAAGCATGAATGTCAGGAGGTGAGGATCATTGAGATCATCTTGGAGGCTGGCAACCCTACTGGCTTAAGCATACAAGACAAAACTATTAACTAGTATTTCCAAAACTGAGAAGAATAGAGGTGGTCCCAGGATGACTGGACCTCAAATTGGGGCCCTGGTGGCACTCAGCCTTGTCTTACTGTCTTTGGTTCCCTTTGTATGTTGGTCTCCTTCTACCACTTTCTCCATGCAGTAGATACCATGGCTGCCCATCCCACTGCTTCTATCCTAACAGCTCCAGCACCAGAGAAGAGAGTTCTTTCTTGCTAGCTCTAGCCAGAAAAATCTCAGGGAATGATTCAGATTGTTCCAGCTTTTTTCTCCTGCTCCTCTTCTTTGTTCTTTTTATTAAAAAATTTAGTGTAGTAAAATATATATAACATAAAACTTGTCACTCTAACCATTTTTAAGTGTATAATTTGGTGCCATTAATTACATTCACCATGTTGTGTTATTATCACCAATATCCACCTTCAAAATTTTTTCATCACCTGAAACAGAAACTCAGTATCCACTAAGTAATAATTTTCCATTCCTCCCTCCCACAGCCCGATAACCACCTATCTACGTTTGTCTCTAGGCATTTGCATATTCTATATACTTTATGTAAGTGAGATGATACAATATTTGCCCTTTTGTGTCTGACTTATTTCACTTAGTACAATGTTTTCAAGGTTTATCCATGTTGTAGCATGTATCAGAACTTTATTTCTCTTTATTGTTGAAAAATATTTCTTTTTATTATTACTATTAGGAAAGGGATGCCAACTCGATGGTACCTAACAACAACAACAATATTCCTTTGCATGTGTTGTAATTGCTTGATAAGGAAGGAATTGTGGCTACCATTTTGCTATTTGTTTTCTGAGTATCTTATACCTTTTGTGTCCCTCATTTCCTACCATACTGCCTTTTTTTGTGTTTAGTTGACCTTTTGTAATGAACCATTTTGTTCTGCCTCTTCTCATTTCCTTTTGCGTAAATTTTAAGATATTTTCCTTGTGGTTACCATGGGGATTATACTTAACATCCTAAATTTATAACAATCTAGTTTGAGTTGATGCCAACTTAACTTCAATAGCATATAAGAATTCTGTTCCTATACAGCTCCGTCCTCATCCTTCTGTTGTTGTTGTGACAAATTATATCTTTATATATTGTGTGCCCAATAACATAAATTTATAATTTTTTATGCATTTGTCTTTTATATCATGTAGTATAGAACAAGTAGAGTTACAAACCAAAAAATACAGTAAAATTGGCCTTTATATTTACCCATGAAATTACTTTTACTGGAGATCTTTATTTTTTCATACCGCTTTGAATTACTATGTAATGTCCTTTTGTTTCAACCTGAAGGATTCCCTTTAGCATTTCTTGTAGGGCAAATCCGGTGGTAATGAACTTCCTCACCTCTTGTTTATCTGGGAATTTCTCAATTTCTCCTTTTTTTTTTGGAGGACAGTTTTGCCAGATACAGAATTCTTGACTGACAGTTTTATTTTACTTCCAGCACTTTAAATATTTCAACCCACTGCCTTCTGGTCTCCATGGTTTCTGAGAAGAAATTGGCACTTAATCTTACTGAGGATCTCTTATATGTGATGATTTACTTCTTTCTTGCTGCTTTCAAGGTTATCTCTTCATCTTTGTGTGGTGCAGTGAATCACTTTTACACAGCCTTTCTAGCCATAGTCTTGTAACTCACACAAAACGATTGGCTGGCCCATAATTTTGCAAAACATTGGTCAGTTTACTATGTAAATAGTGGCTTGAAAATCTACCCAATAGGATTGAGCCCTTTGCCATCCAGCTCAGGGATCAGTCAGTTTTACCATCCTGCTAGGCTTATATAAGGGCCAATCCCACAGAGATTGAGGGGAGACCTCACTACTATCAAGAAGAGTCTGGAGTCTTAAAAGCTAGCGAGAGACCATCTAAGATGCATCAATTTGTGTCAACCCACATGGAGCACAGGAGATTGAAGAATACCAAAGACATGAGGAAAATAAAAGCCCAAGAGACAGAAAGGGCCACATAAACCAGAGACTCCATAAGCCTGCGACTGGAAGAACTAGATGGTGCCTAACTACCACCAATGACTGCCCTGACAGGGAACACAACAGAGAAGCCCCAATGGAGCAGGAGAAAAGTGGGATGCAGAATTCAAATTCTAGCAAAAAGACCAGACTTAATGGTCTGACTGAGACTGAAGAAACCGCAGAGGACGTGGCCCCCGGACTCTCTCTTAGCCCAGAACTAAAACCATTCCTGAAGCCAACTCTTCAGACAAAGATTAGACTGGACTATAAAACATAAAATGATACTAGTGAGGAGGGTGCTTCTTAACTGAAGTACACACATAAGACTACGTGGGCAGCTCCTGTCTGGAGGTGAGGTGAGAAGGCAGAGGGGAACAGGAGCTGGTTGCATGAACATGGGAAATATAGGGTGGAGAGGAGGAGTGTGCTGTCACATTATGCGGAGAGCACGTAGGGTCATATAACAATGCTTGTATAAGTTTTTGTATGAGAAACTGACTTGAATTGTAAACTTTCACTTAAAGCACCATAAAAAAAAAAAAAAGAGAGAGAGAGAGAAAGAGTCTGGAGCGAAGCACATCCTTTGGACCTGGAGTCCCTGTGCTGAGAACCTCCTAGACCCAGAAGAGAGAGATGTAACACTGAAGATGGAGAGATGGTGTGCTTGTTGGCCCACAAAAGAGAACGATAGCTGTGGTGGGCTTGCTGGCCCACAGAGAGAGAGAGCTGAGTGCCTCTGTGCAGGAGGTTTGCTTGCTACTAAAGAGCCATAATGCTTCCCTGTGCAGAACAGAGGCCTGATTGTACCCCATGCAACACACCTCCCGCCCTGGGCAGCATGGTGGGAGTCGTGCAGGCCCTTGGGCAGTGTGGGCCTGGGTAGCATGGCAGCAAGAGAGCCATGTGGGCCTGGGTAGCATGATGGGAGCCAGTGGCAGAGGCCTAGAAAAGTCCAGCAGCAGAGGCTAAGGATATCCCGTGCAGGAGTCTTGCTGCTGGCAAGGCAAGACCCAGTGAAGCCCAGAGGCAGAGCAGATGCCATGGGAGCGGTGCAGTCCACCTTCCCCACACCTCCCCCTACCGCAAACAACATGGTGGTAGCCAGAGGCAGCAGTGATATGAACATAGCACCTGGCCTGAACCAAGGCATGCTTGCCCAGCAACATAAGAACGGACATGGATAATTTGGGAAAGGGTAAATATTTCCCCTTTGAGATTCTGTTATTGTTTACTGTTTGCTTTCTATAAATAATAATAATGGCTTTCACTTTGCTAACACTGTGTAAGTGTCTCGTGTGTCTGGCTCCATCACAGAGGAACATAGCATGGAATGGTTGATGCCAGTGAGTGTACGTGCCTCATTTCTAACAGTTGTATGGCTGCCTGGAAGTTTAAGGCATAGCCTGTCTGCATGTGCAGTGCAGATAGACAGATCATCACACACTTTGGTTTTCAACAGTTTGATTATGATGTGTCTTGGTGTGGATCTCTTTGAGTTTTTCCTACTTGGAGTTCATTGAGCTTCTTGGATGTGTAGATTTATATATTCCATCGAATTTTAAAAGTTTTCAGTCATTTTTTCAAATATTCTTTCTTCCCTTTTCTCTCTCTCTTCTCCTTCTGTGACTTCTGTACTTTCATATGTTGGGCCCCTTGATGGTGTATCGAAAGTCTTTTAGGGTATGTTCATTTCTTATTCTTCTTTTTTCTTTCTGCTCCTCAGACTGGATTATTCCAATGATCCTATCTTCAAGTTCATGGATTCTTTCTTCTGCCAGCTCAAATATGTTTTATTTGAAGTTTTGTTTTCAGTTATTGTACTTCTAAGCTTCAGAATTTCTATTTGGTTCACTTTTATAATTTATGTCTCTTTACCACTCTTCTCATTTTGTTCATAGATTGTTTAGTTCTTTATCTTTGTTTTACCTTAATTCTTCCTGCATCTTTAAGAAAATTGTTTTAAAATCTTTATCTAGTAAGTCCAATGTCTTGGTTTTCTCAAGGATGAGTTCTGTTACTTTATTTCGTTCCTTTAAATGAGCTATCCTTTGCCTATTTCACTGTATGCCTTGTGATTTTTGTTGAAAATGGAACATTTGAGTAATGTAATGTGGTAACTGTGGAAACCTGATTCTCCCCCTTCCTCTGGATTTGCTAGTTTCTCTCTCTCTCTCTTTTATTGTTGAAGGCTACAGTAGTCCATTGGTTTAGTGACTTTTCCAAAATAATATTTGTATTTATTTATTTATTTTTTTTTTTTTATAATAACTTTTATTAAGCTTCAAGTGAACGTTTACAAATCCAATCAGTCTGTCACATATAAGTTTACATACATCTCACTCCCTACTCCCACTTACTCTCCCCGTCTTGAGTCAGCCCTTTCAGTCTCTCCTTTCTTGACAATTTTGCCGGCTTCCCTCTCTCTCTATCCTCCCATCCCCCCTCCAGACAAGAGTTGCCAACACAATCTCAAGTGTACACCTGCTATAATTAGCTCACTCTTCATCAGCGTCTCTCTCCCACCCGCTGACCAGTCCCTTTCATGTCTGATGAGTTTTCTTCAGGGATGGTTCCTGTCCTGTGTCAACAGGAGGTCTGGAGAGCATGACCGCCGGGATTCCTCCAGTCTCAGTCAGACCATTAAGTTTGGTCTTCTTATGAGAATTTGGGGTCTGCATCCCACTGCTCTCCTGCTCCCTCAGGGGTCCTCTGCTGAGCTCCCTGTCAGGGCAGTCATCGATTGTGGCCGGGCACCAACTAGTTCTTCTGGTCTCAGGACGATGTAGGTCTCTGGTTCATGTGGCCCTTTCTGTCTCTTGGGCTCTTAGTTGTCATGTGGGCTTGGTGTTCTTGATTTTCCTTTGCTCCAGGTGGGTTGAGACCAATTGCTGCATCTTAGATGGCTGCTTGTTAGCATTTAAGACCCCAGACGCCACATTTCAAAGTGGGATGCAGAATGATTTCATAGTAGAATTATTTTGCCAATTGACTTAGAAGTCCCCGCAAACCATGTTCCCCAGACCCCCGCGCTTGCTCCGCTGGGCTTTGAAGCATTCATTTTATCCCGGAAACTTCTTTGCTTTTGGTCCAGTCCAATTGAGCTGACCTTCCATGTATTGAGTGTTGTCTTTCCCTTCACCTAAAGCAGTTCTTATCTACTGATTAATCAATAAAAAACCCTCTCCCACCCTCCCTCCCTCCCCCCGTCGTAACCACAAAAGTATGTGTTCTTCTCAGGTTTACTATTTCTCAAGATCTTATAATAGTGGTCTTATACAATATTTGTCCTTTTGCCTCTGACTCATTTCGCTCAGCATAATGCCTTCCAGGTTCCTCCATGTTATGAAATGTTTCAGAGATTCGTCACCGTTCTTTATCGATGCGTAGTATTCCATTGTGTGAATATACCACAATTTATTTACCCATTCATCCGTTGATGGACACCTTGGTTGCTTCCAACTTTTTGCTATTGTAAACAGAGCTGCAATAAACATGGGTGTGCATATATCTGTTTGTATGAAGGCTCTTGTATCTCTAGGGTATATTCCGAGGAGTGGGATTTCTGGGTTGTATGGTAGTTCTATTTCTAACTGTTTAAGATAACGCCAGATAGATTTCCAAAGTGGTTGTACCATTTTACATTCCCACCAGCAGTGTATGAGAGTTCCAATCTCTCCGCAGCCTCTCCAACATTTATTATTTTGTGTTTTTTGGATTAATGCCAGCCTTGCTGGTGTGAGATGGAATCTCATCATAGTTTTAATTTGCATTTCTCTAATGGCTAATGATCGAGAGCATTTTCTCATGTATCTGTTGGCTGCCTGAATATCTTCTTTAGAGAAATGTGTGTTCATATCCTTTGCCCACTTCTTGATTGGGTTGTTTGTCTTTTTGTGGTTGAGTTTTGACAGAATCATGTTGATTTTAGAGATCAGGCGCTGGTCGGAGATGTCATAGCTGAAAATTCTTTCCCAATCTGTAGGTGGTCTTTTTACTCTTTTGGTGAAGTCTTTAGATGAGCATAGGTGTTTAATTTTTAGGAGCTCCCAGTTATCGGGTTTCTCTTCATCATTTTTGGTAATGTTTTGTATTCTGTTTATACCTTGTATTAGGGCTCCTAGGGTTGTCCCAATTTTTTCTTCCATGATCTTTATCGTTTTAGTCTTTATGTTTAGGTCTTTGATCCACTTGGAGTTAGTTTTCGTGCATGGTGTGAGGTATGGGTCCTGTTTCATTTTTTTGCAAATGGATATCCAGTTATGCCAGCACCATTTGTTAAAAAGGCTATCTTTTCCCCAGTTAATTGACACTGGTCCTTTGTCAAATATCAGCTGCTCATACGTGGATGGATCTATGTCTGGGTTCTCAATTCTGTTCCATTGGTCTATGTGTCTGTTGTTGTACCAATACCAGGCTGTTTTGACTACTGTGGCTGTATAATAGGTTCTGAAGTCAGGTAAGGTGAGGCCTCCCACTTTCTTCTTCTTTTTCAGTAGTGCTTTGCTTATCCGGGGCTTCTTTCCCTTCCATATGAAATTGGTGATTTGTTTCTCTATCCCCTTAAAATATGACATTGGAATTTGGATCGGAAGTGCGTTAAATGTATAGATGGCTTTTGGTAGAATAGACATTTTTACTATGTTAAGTCTTCCTATCCATGAGCAAGGTATGTTTTTCCACTTAAGTATGTCCTTTTGAATTTCTTGTAGTAGAGCTTTGTAGTTTTCTTTGTATAGGTCTTTTACATCCTTGGTAAGATTTATTCCTAAGTATCTTATCTTCTTGGGGGCTACTGTGAATGGTATTGATTTGGTTATTTCCTCTTCGGTGTTCTTTTTGTTGATGTAGAGGAATCCAAGTGATTTTTGTATGTTTATTTTATAACCTGAGACTCTGCCAAACTCTTCTATTAGTTTCAGTAGTTTTCTGGAGGATTCCTTAGGGTTTTCTGTGTATATAATCATGTCATCTGCAAATAGTGATAACTTTACTTCTTCCTTGCCAATCCAGATACCTTTTATTTCTTTGTCTAGCCTGATTGCCCTGGCTAAGACTTCCAACACGATGTTGAATAAGAGCGGTGATAAAGGGCATCCTTGTCTGGTTCCCGTTCTCAAGGGAAATGCTTTCAGGTTCTCTCCATTTAGAGTGATATTGGCTGTTGGCTTTGCATAGATACCCTTTATTATGTTGAGGAATTTTCCTTCAATTCCTATTTTGGTAAGAGTTTTTATCATGAATGGGTGTTGGACTTTGTCAAATGCCTTTTCTGCATCAATTGATAAGATCATGTGGTTTTTGTCTTTTGTTTTATTTATGTGATGGATTACATTAATGGTTTTTCTGATATTAAACCAGCCTTGCATACCTGGTATAAATCCCACTTGATCAGGGTGAATTATTTTTTTGATGTGTCGTTGGATTCTATTGGCTAGAATTTTGTTGAGGATTTTTGCATCAATGTTCATGAGGGATATAGGTCTATAATTTTCTTTTTTTGTAATGTCTTTACCTGGTTTTGGTATCAGGGAGATGGTGGCTTCATAGAATGAGTTGGGTAGTATTCCGTCATTTTCTATGCTTTGGAATACCTTTAGTAGTAGTGGTGTTAACTCTTCTCTGAAAATTTGGTAGAACTCTGCAGTGAAGCCGTCCGGGCCAGGACTTTTTTTTGTTGGGAGTTTTTTGATTACCGTTTCAATCTCTTTTTTTGTTATGGGTCTATTTAGTTGTTCTACTTCTGAATGTGTTAGTTTAGGTAGGTAGTGTTTTTCCAGGAATTCATCCATTTCTTCTAGGTTTTCAAATTTGTTAGAGTACAATTTTTCATAATAATCTGAAATGATTCTTTTAATTTCATTTGGTTCTGTTGTAATGTGGTCCTTCTCATTTCTTATTCGGGTTATTTGTTTCCTTTCCTGTATTTCTTTAGTCAGTCTAGCCAATGGTTTATCAATTTTGTTAATTTTTTCAAAGAACCAGCTTTTGGCTTTGTTAATTCTTTCGATTGTTTTTCTGTTCTCTAATTCATTTAGTTCAGCTCTAATTTTTATTATTTGTTTTCTTCTGGTGCCTGATGGATTCTTTTGTTGCTCACTTTCTATTTGTTCAAGTTGTAGGGACAGTTCTCTGATTTTGGCTCTTTCTTCTTTTTGTATGTGTGCATTTATTGATATAATTTGACCTCTGAGCACTGCTTTTGCTGTGTCCCAGAGGTTTTGATAGGAAGTATTTTCATTCTCGTTGCTTTCTATGAATTTCCTTATTCCCTCCTTGATGTCTTCTATAACCCAGTCTTTTTTCAGGAGGGTATTGTTCATTTTCCAAGTATTTGATTTCTTTTCCCTCGTTTTTCTGTTATTGATCTCTAGTTTTATTGCCTTGTGGTCTGAGAAGATGCTTTGTAATATTTCGATGTTTTGGACTCTGCAAAGGTTTGTTTTATGACCTAATATGTGGTCTATTCTAGAGAATGTTCCATGTGCGCTAGAAAAAAAAGTATATTTTGCAGCAGTTGGGTGGAGAGTTCTGTATAAGTCAATGAGGTCAAGTTGGTTGATTGTTGTAATTAGATCTTCCGTGTCTCTGTTGAGCTTCTTACTGGATGTCCTGTCCTTCTCCGAAAGTGGTGTGTTGAAGTCTCCTACTATAATTGTGGAGGTATCTATCTCACTTTTCAGTTCTGTTAAAATTTGATTTATATATCTTGCAGCCCTGTCATTGGGTGCATAAATATTTAATATGGTTATGTCTTCCTGATCAATTGTCCCTTTTATCATTATATAGTGTCCTTCTTTATCCTTTGTGGTGGATTTAAGTCTAAAGTCGATTTTGTCAGAAATTAATATTGCTACTCCTCTTCTTTTTTGCTTATTGTTTGCTTGATATACTTTTTTCCATCCTTTGAGTTTTAGTTTGTTTGTGTCTCTAAGTCTAAGGTGTGTCTCTTGTAGGCAGCATATAGATGGATCGTGTTTCTTTATCCAGTCTGTGACTCTCTGTCTCTTTATTGGTGCATTTAGTCCATTTACATTCAGGGTAATTATAGATAAATAAGTTTTTAGTGCTGTCATTTTGATGCCTTTTTATGTGTGTTGTTGACAATTTCATTTTTCCACATACTTTTTTGTGCTGAGGCGTTTTTCTTAGTAAATTGTGAGATCCTCACTTTCATAGTGTTTGACTTTATGTTAGTTGAGTCGTTACGTTTTTCTTGGTTTTTGTCTTGAGTTATAGAGTTGTTATACCTTTTTGTGGTTACCTCATTATATACCCCTATTTTTCTAAGTAAAAACCTAACTTGTATTGTTCTATATCGCCTTGTATCACTCTCCATATGGCAGTTCAATGCCTCCTGTATTTAGTCCCTCTTTTTGATTATTGTGATCTTTTACCTATTGACTTCCATGATTCCCTGTTATGTGTATTTTTTTTTTAATTAATCTTAATTTGTTTGTTTTTGTGATTTCCCTATTTGAGTTGATATCAGGACGTTCTGTTTTGTGACCTTGTGTTGTGCTGATATCTGATATTATTGGCTCTCTGACCAAACAATATCCTTTAGTATTTCTTGTAGCTTTGGTTTGGTTTTTGCAAATTCTCTAAACTTGTGTTTGTCTGTAAATATCTTAATTTCGCCTTCATATTTGAGAGAGAGTTTTGCTGGATATATGATCCTTGGTTGGCAGTTTTTCTCCTTCAGTGTTCTGTATATGTCGTCCCATTCCCTTCTTGCCTGCATGGTTTCTGCTGAGTAGTCAGAACATATTCTTACTGATTCTCCCTTGAAGGAAACCTTTCTTTTCTCCCTGGCTGCTTTTAAAATTTTCTGTTTATCTTTGGTTTTGGTGAGTTTGATGATAATATGTCTTGGTGTTTTTCTTTTTGTATCAATCTTAAATGGGGTTCGATGAGCATCTTGGATAGATATCCTTTCGTCTTTCATGATGTCAGGGAAGTTTTCTGTCAGAAGTTCTTCAACTATTTTCTCTGTGTTTTCTGTCCCCCCTCCCTGTTCTGGGACTCCTATCACCCGCAGGTTATCCTTCTTGATAGAGTCCCACATAATTCTTAGGTTTTCTTCATTTTTTTTAATTCTTTTATCTGATTTTTTTTCAGCTATGTTGGTGTTGATTCCCTGGTCCTCCAGATGTCCCAGTCTGCATTCTAATTGCTCGAGTCTGCTCCTCTGACTTCCTAGTGTGTTGTCTAATTCTGTTATTTTATTGTTAATCTTTTGGATTTCTACATGTTGTCTCTCTATGGATTCTTGCAACTTATTAATTTTTCCAGTATGTTCTTGAATAATCTTTTTGAGTTCTTCAACAGTTTTATCAGTGTGTTCCTTGGCTTTTTCTGCAGATATCCTAATTTCATTTGTGATATCATTAAGCATTCTGTAAATTAGTTTTTTATAATCTGTATCTGATAATTCCAAAATTGTATCTTCATTTGGGAAAGATTTTGATTCTTTTGTTTGGGGGGTTGGAGAAGCTGTCACGGTCTGCTTCTTTAAGTGGTTTGATATGGATTGTTGTCTCCGAGCCATCGCTGGGAAACTAGTTTTTCCAGAAAATCCGCTAAAAAAAAAAAACAGCAGTCAGATCCCTATCAGAGTTCTCCCTCTGGCTCAGGCTATTCAGATGTTAATGAAGCCGCCTGGGGAGGGTGGGGGAGGGAACAGAGAGATAGGAGAGTAGCACCTCAGAATATAGCCAGAGTTGCTTGTCTTGCTTGGAATGACTATTATATCTGAGATTCCCGCGGGCGCGTCGCCTATGTGTGCTGGCTGTGTGGAGATTGCCCCCAGGGAGTCTGGCCCGCTGGAGTCACGGTCAGATCCTCCGCTTCCAGCCCCACGCCCAGCGTCAAGGCTTCCCTACTGGGACGGTGCACTCTCGACTCCAAAATCAGTCGCTGCCTCCCGGGGACTTCTCGTCCCTCCAGCCGCGTGGCCGTGCCGCCCCCGTGAACCAGGTGGGCCCCCTCCCGGGGTTAGTTCAGATGGGTGGAGTAGCTCCCCGTGCTTGTGCTGCGACCGAGTGTCCCGGCTGGAACGCTGTTCTCCCCGCTCCAATACCAGTCGCTGCCTCCCGGGGACTTCTCCTACCGGCTGCGTCCCACGCCGCCCGCGCGACCCGGCTGGTCACCTTCCCGGGGTTAGTTCAGGGGGTGGAGCAACTGTCCGTGTTTATGGCGTACCTGCGTGCAGTCCAAATCTCTGCGGGATGGTTCCCCGGCTCGGATGCTGCTCTTTCTGCTCCAAGATCAGTCACTGCCTCCCGGGGACTTCTCCTAACGGCTGCGTCCCACGCCACCCGTGGAACCGGCTGGTCCCCCTCCCGGGGTTAGTTCAGGGGGGTGGAGCAGGTCTCTGTGCTTGTGCCGTACCTGACTGGTACGCTGGCTCCAGGCTCTGGAAACAATCGCTGCTTCCCTGTATTAGTTCGTTCTCCATCTCTAAATCTGTGTTTGTTGTTCAGGGTTCGTAGATTGTTATGTATGTGATCGATTCACTTGTTTTTCCGTGTCTTTGTTGTAAGAGGGATCCGAGGTAGCGTCTGCCTAGTCCGCCATCTTGGCTCCGCCTCCCTTTGTATTTATTTTTGTTGTTGAGAATATATACAGCAAAACATACACCAATTCAACAGTTTCTACATATACCATTTAGTGACATTGATTATATTCCTCGAGTTGTGCAGTCATTCTCACCCTCCCTTTCTGAGTTGTTCCTCCCCCATTAACATAAATTCAGTGCCCCCTAAGGTTCCCATCTAATCTTTCGATTTACTGTTGTCAATTTGATTCCATATACAGTGCTTTATAATTCTTAAAGAGCATAGTGCTTAAGGCAGACTTTTTTTACTAGTTAAGCTAAACTATTGTTTTGTTCTAAAAAGTCTTTAGGGAATATTTTTGATTTGAGGCTTAGAGATTATCTCAGGGCAACAGTTTCAGGAGTTCATCCAACCCCCATGGCTCCAGGAAGTCTGGAGTAAGAATTTTAAATTCTGTTCTGCATTTTCTCCCATTTGATCAGGATTATTCTACAGAATCTTTGATTAAAATGTTAAGTAATAGTAGCAGGGCATCATCTGCTTCTGGTCTGATGGCAAAAGAGGCAGTTGTTCATGGAGGCAATTACCACCTCATTCCATATCCTCCTCCTATTCCTGGAGCCCTTTCTTCCTCTGTTGTTCCAGGTGAATAGAGACCAATTGTAGTGCCTTGGATGGCTGCTTGCAAGCTTTTAAGACCCCAGGTGCTACCCAATTAACTAGGAGGTAGAACGGAAACATCGACCACGTTATTTAGGCCTATTAAATGGGATGTCCCATGAAACAATGACCATAAACCTCCAAACCAAGAAACCAAATTCCATGACGTTTTTTGGTTGTACATAAGCAGCCTCAGAAGATACTCTTTTTTTTTTTTTTGTCATTGTTGTAAATACATCTCTCATACAACTTTTGCCAGTTCAACTTTTTATAGGTGTACCACTCATTGACAACAATTACAATAATTGGCTTTGCAACCCTACTCTTAACCAATGTGCTCCTTCCATCACTGTTAGCCTTCCTCCCCCCACTTTTCTCCTTCCTCCCCCTCCCCCGGTAGCCACTAATAAACTTTGTTCTCTATACATTCATCTTTCCTTATCTTTTTATATAAGTGACATTTATATAAGTGACATCATACAATATTGTCCTTTTGTGATTGGCTTATTTCACTTAGCATAACATCTTCCAGCTCCATCTATACCGTAGCATGTATCAAGACTTCACTTCTCCTACTGGCTGAATAGTATCCCATTTTATGTATGTACCATATTTTGTTTATCCATTCATCTGTTGATGGGCATTTAGGTTTGTGATGGCTAAGATTACTTGTCATCTTGGCTGGGCCATGATTCTCAGTGTTTATATGTGATCACTCCCATGATGGGATCTGCTGTGAGCGGGAATCAGTAGAAAGGGAGTTTCCTCAGGTGTGTAGTCTGCATTCAAGTATAAGTGGATGTTCTGGCTTTTTCCCTCTCTGGTTCCTGCAGCTGCCTCCTGTTCATCTAACCTCCAGTACTTGAGACTTGAGCTAGCAGCTTACCTGCTGATCTTGGGGTTCGTCGATCTTTACAGCCTGTGATCAAGAGCCTTGCTCTCTGACCTGCTGATTATAGGCTCACAAGCCCCTTCAGCTATGTCAATCAGGAGAAATCTCTATCCCAATCCACGGATTTGGGATGTTTCAGCCTCTACAATCCCTTGAGCCGTTTCCTTGATATAAATCTCTCTCTATATATATATCTATATGCTTTACTGGTTTTGCTTCCCTAGAGAACCCAGCCTAAGACAAGGTTGTTTCCACCTTTTAGCTATTGTGAATAGTGCTTGCAATGAACATTGGTGTACCATTCTCTATATGAGTCTGCTTTCAAGTCTTTTGGTTATATAGCTAGGAGTGGAATTGCTGCGGTCATATGACAGTTTTATTTTTAGTTTTTTGAGGAACTGCCACACTGTTTTCCACAGTGGCTATACCATTGCGCATTCCCACCACCATTGCATAAAGGGTTCCAATTTCTTCACATCCTCTCCAACATTTGTTATTTTCAGTTTTTCATTATCTTAGCCATCCTAGTGGGAGTGAAATGGTTATCTCATTGTGGTTTTGATTTGTATCTCTCTGATGCTAATGACGCTGAGCATCTTTTCAGGTAGTTGGTGGCGATTTGAATGTCCTGTTTGTTGAAATGTCTATTCAAGTCCTTTGTCCATTTTATGATTGGGTTATTTGTCTTTTTGTTCCTAAATTGTCAAAGTTTAATATCTATTTTGGTTATTAGATTATTGTTGGATATATGGCTTCTGAAGATATTCTCCCAGTCAGTAGTCTGTGTTTTCGGTTTTTTGGTAAAGTGTCTTGATAAACAAAACTTTTTCTTTTTTATGAAGTCTCATTTATTTATTTTGTCTCCTGCTGTTTATGTTTTTGCTATTATATTAATCTATTGTTAAAAGCTAAACCTGGCTGCATTGCCTGTTTGTCCTTCTAAGAATTTTATGGTTTTAGTGTGCATATTTATGTCCTTAAACCATTTTGAATTTGTTTTTGTGTATGGTATGAAGCACAGATCCTGTTTCATTTTTCTGCATGTGGAAATCCAATTTTCCCAGCACCATTTATTGAAAAGACTCTTCTTTCTCCATTGGATGGACTTTGCACCCTTGTAAAAAATCAGTCGATCATCAATGTGTGGATTTATTTCTAGACTCTCAGTTCTATTCCATTGGTCTATGTGTCTACAGTCGTCCCTCAGTATCCGTGGGGGACTGGTTCCAAGACCCTGTGGATACCAAAATCCAAGGATGCTCAATTCCCTTATATAAAATGGTGTAGTATTTGCATATAACCTATGGACATCCTTCCATATACTTTAAATCATCTCTAGATTTTTTTTCTAGATTACATATAATACCTAATACAATATAAATGCTACATAAATAGTTGTTTCATCACAATTGAAGACTCACTCTGGAAGGCAGCCTTTCTCTTGTATGAGTTTCTTGAACTCTTCTGGGAATGCTGATGCTGCCTGGACATCAGCTGATGCCACCTGGACATCAGCTGATGCCGCCTGAACATCAGCTGATGCTGCCTGGACATCAGCTGATGCCGATTCTCTGGTGATTTTTAAGTCCTTGAGGCTGTAGAGCTTTACATAGTTAGCTAGCTATCCCTTATTAGCCTTAAACGCCTGCCTCTCACTCTCCTCAACCCTCTCATACTTAGCCTTTGAGGGATTGCTTTGACCACTTAATTGCTTTTTAGGAGCCATTTTTTCACAGAAACAAAGGGCGCACATGACACAAGTGTGAATGATCACGAAGTGAGGCGAACAATGCTCAAACATCGACTGCTGGAGAGAGACTGAGGACCTGTGAAATGGTAGGAGGCTACAGGAGGGAATACCTACACAGCACTTCATTCCCGTGGATTCAATGTAGTGCTCAGCACATGGCAAATTCAAGTTTTGCTCTTTGGAACTTTCTTTTTTTTTCTGAATATTTTCGATCCACAGTTGGTTGAATCAGTGGATGCAAAACCCATGAATGTGCAGAGCCAACTGTATTGTTACACCAGTACCAGACTGTTTTGATTACTGTAGGTGTATTAAAAAAAAAGTTGCCTTTGAGTCAGAATTTCTGACTCATAGCGACCTTATAGGACAGAGTAGAACTGCCCCATAGGGTTTCCAAGGAGCCACCAGTGTATGCGAGCTGCTGACCTTTTGGTTAGCAGTCGAGCTCTTAACCACTGTGCCACCAGGACTCTGCTGTAGATGTATAATATGTTTTAAAATCAGGAAGTATGAGTCCCCCTTCTTTGTTCTTCTGTTTCAACATTCCTTTAGCTATTTGGGGCCTCTTGCCATTCTTTAAAAAGTTGGGGATTTGTTTTTCCATTTCTGTGGAGAAGGTTGATGGAATTTTGATTGGGATTGCATTGAATTTATAGATTGCTTCGGGTAGTATTGACATCTTAACAATACACAGGCAGTCCCTGGATTACAAATGAGTTCTGTTCCTAAGTCTGTCTTTAAGTCGAATTTGTATGTAAGTTGGAACAGTTAGGTACAGTTTGTATCTAATGTGAGTTAATCAAATGTTTGTCTCACTGAGTCTGTCAGTTTGTCGTACTGTGGGGGCTTGTGTGTTGCTGTGATGCTGGAAGCTATGCCCCCGGTATTCAGATACCAGCAGGGTCATCCATGGAGGATAGGTTTCAGCTGAGCTTCCAGACTAAGATAAACTAGGAAGAAGGACCCAGCAGTCTACTTCTGAAAAGTATTATCCAGTGAAAACCTTATGAATAGCAGCAGAACATTGTCTGATATAGTGCTGGAAGATGAGCCCCCCAAGTTGGAAGGCACTCAAAAGATGACTGGGGAAGAGCTGCCTCCTCAAAGTGGAGTCCACCTTATGACGTGGATGGGGACCTTCATTTGCTGATGTGGCATGACTCAAAATGAGAAGAAACAGCTGCAAACATCCATTAATAATCGGAATCTAGAATGTACAATGTATGAATCCAGGAAAATTAGAAATTGTCAAAAATGAAATGGAATCCATAAACATCGATATCCTGGGCATTAGTGAACTGAAATGGACTAGTATTGGCCATTTTGAATCAGACAATCATATAGTCTACTGTGCTGGGAATGATAACTTGAAAAGGAATGGAGTTGCATTCATCATCAAAAAGAACATTTCAAGATATATCCTGAAGTACAATGCTGTCAGTGATAGGATAATATCCATATGCCTACAAGGAAGACCAGTTAATACGACTATTATTCAAATATATGCACCAACCAGTAGGGCCAAAGAGGAAGAAATAGAAGATTTTTATCAGCTGCTGCAGTCTGAAATTGATCGAACATGCAACCAAAATGCATTGATAATTAGTGGTGATTTTAATGAGAAAGTTGGAAACAAAGAAGAAGGATCAGTAGTTGGAAAATATGGCCTTGGTGATAGAAACAATGCCGGAGATCGAATGATAGAATTTTGCAAGACCAATTACTTCTTCACTGCAAATACCTTCTTTCACCAACATAAACGGAGGCTATACACATGGACCTCGCCAGATGGGACATACAGAAATCAAATTGACTACATCTGTGGAAAGAGACGATGGAAAAGCTCAATATCATCAGTCAGAACAAGGCCAGGGGCCGAATGTGGAACAGACCATCAATTGCTCATATGCAAGTTAAAGCTGAAACTGAAGAAAATCAGAGCAAGTCCACGAGAGTCAAAATATGACCTTGAGTATATGCCACCTGAGTTTAGAGACCATCTGAAGAATAGATTTGATGCACTGAACACTGGTGACCAAAGACCAGACGAGTTGTGGAATGACATCAAGGACATCACACATGAAGCAAGAGGTCACTGAAAAGACAGGAAAGAAAGAAAAGACCAAGATAGAGGTCGGAGGAGACTCTGAAACTTGCTCTCAAACGTTGAGCGGCTAAAGCAAAAGGAAGAATTGATGAAGTAAAAGAACTGAACAGAAGATTTTAAGGGCGGCTCGAGAAGACAAAGTAAAGTATTATAATGACATGTGCAAAGAGCTGGAAATGGAAAACCAAAAGGAAGAACATGCTTAGTGTTTCTCAAGCTGAAAGAACTGAAGAAAAAATTCAAGCCTCGAGTTGCAATAGTGAAGGATTCTATGGGGAAAATATTAAACGACGCAGGAAGTATCAAAAGAAGTTGGAAGAAATACACAGAGTCATTATACCAAAAAGAAGTAGTTGATGTTCAACCATTTCAAGAGGTGGCATATGATTAGGAACCAATGGTACTGAAGGAAGAAGTCCAAGCTGCTCTGAAGGCATTGGCAAAAAACAAGGCTCCAGGAATTGATGGAATATCAATTGAGATGTTTCAACAAACAGATGCAGCGCTGGAGGTGCTCACTTGTCTATGCCAAGACAGCTTCCTGGCCAACTGCCTGCAAGAGATCCATATTTATGCCTATTCCCAAGAAAGGTATTCCAACCGAATGTGGAAATTATAGACCAATATCATTGTCACACGCAAGCAAAATGTTGCTGAAGATCATTCAAAAACGGCTGCAGCAGTATATCGACATGGAACTTCCAGAAATTCAGGCCAGTTTCAGAAGAGGATGTGGAACCAGGGATATCATTGCTGATGTCAGATGGATCCTGGCTGAAAGCCAAGAATACCAGAAGGATGTTTACCTGTGTTTTATTTATTATGCAAAGGCATTTGACTGTGTGGATCATAACAAATTATGGATAACATTGCAAAGAATGGGAATTCCAGAACACTTAATTGTGTTCATGAGGAACCTTTACATAGATCAAGAGCCAGCTGTTCGGACAGAACAAGGAGATACTGATTGGTTTAAAGTCAGGAAAGTTGTGTGCCAGGGTTGTATTCTTTCACCATACCTATTCAATCAATAATCTGAGAAGCTGGGCTATATGAAGAAGAACGGGGCATCAGGATTGGAGGAAGACTCATTAACAACCTGCGTTATGCAGATGACACAGTCTTGCTTGCTGAAAGTGAAGAGGACTTGAAGCACTTACTGATGAAGATCAAAGACCACAGCCTTCAGTATGGATTGCACCTCAACGTAAAGAAAACAAAAATCTTCACAACTGGAACAATGAGCAACATCAAGGTAAATGGAGAAAAGACTGAAGTTGTCAAGGATTTCATTTTATTTGGATCCACAATCAACAGCCATGGAAGCAGTAGTCAAGAAATCAAACGACGCATTGCATTGGGTAAATCTGCTGCAAAGGACCTCTTTAAAGTGTTGAAGAGCAAAGATGTCACCTTGAATACTAAGGTGAGCCTGACCCAAGCCATGGTCTTTTCAATTGCATCATATGCATGTGAAAGCTGGACAATGAATAAGGAAGACCAAAGAAGAATTGATGCCTTTGAATTATGGTGTTGGCGAAGAATATTGAATATACCATGGGATGCCAGAAGAATGAATAAATCTGTCTTAGAAGAAGTACAACCAGAATGCTCCTTAGAAGCAAGGATGGCGAGACTGCGTCTTATATACCTTGGACATGTCAGCAGGGATCAGTCTCTGGAGAAGGACGTCATGCTTGGTAAAGTACAGGGTCAGTGGAAAAGAGGAAGACCCTCAACGAGGTGGATTGACGCAGTGGCTGCAACAATGGGGTCAAGCATAACAACGATTGTAAGGATGGCACAGGACCGGGCAGTGTTTCGTTCTGTTGTGCATAGGGTCGCTATGAGTCGGAACCGACTCGAGGGCACCTAACAACAAGAATAATATATATTGTACCTTTCTATGCATGAAAAATATTAAAGAAACACAGATACACTAAAACATCTTTAACATAATAATACAGTAATAATAATATTAATGTTTTGATGTGTCAAAAAGTTTGTTATTTTGAGCCATTATAAAGTTATATAGCCATTACGTAGTAGGCTTTACGGGATTGGTTCACTACTATGGGTTGTACATAAGTCAGACATTCATAAACTGGGGACTGCCTATAAAATCTTCCAATCCATGGACATGGAACATCTTTCCATTTATGTAAGTCTTCTTTAATCTCTTTTAGCAGTGTTCTATAGTTTTCATTGTAGAAGTCCTTCACACCCCTGGTTAGATTTATTTCTAGGAATTTTACTCTCTTAGATGCTGTTGTAAATGGAATTTTTTCCCAATTTCCCTTTCGAATTTCTCATTGTTGGTGTATAGAAACCCAAATGATTTTTGTTTGTTGACCTTGTACCCTGCAACTTTGCTAAACCCCTCTATTAGCTCTAGAAGTTTTCTTGTAGGCTCTTTGGAATTTTCTATATATAGGATCAGGTCATCTGCAAATAGGGATAAATTTACTTTTTCTTTTCTAATCAGTATAACTTTTCTTTCCTTTTCTTATCTTATTGGTCTGGCTAGGAGTTCTAATACAATATTGAGTCGAAGTGGTGAGAGTTGGCACCTTTGTCTTGTTCCCGATTTCAAGGGGGAATGCTCTTAGTCTTTCTTCATTAAGTATAATGTTGGCTTTTCATATATCCCCTGAATCATATTGAGGAATTTCCTTTCTATTCCAATCATTGTATGGGTTTTTGTCAAGAAAAGCTGCTGGATTTTATCAAATGCTTTTTCTGCATCCTTATAGAGATGATCATGTGGTTCTTTTTCTTTGTTCTATTGTTGTGGTATATTATACTGATTGATTTTCTAATGTTAAACCATCCCTGCATTCCTGGAATAAATCCCACTTGGTCATGGTGTATGACTCTTTTAATATGCTGTTGGATTCTATTTGTTAGTATTTTGTTAAGGATTTTTGCATCTATGTTCATAAGAGACATTGGTCAGTGGTTTTCTTGTGGTGTCTTTGGCTTGGGTGGCAGGGTTATGTTTGCTGCATAGAATGAATTAGGGAGTATTCCTTCCTTCTCTCTTTTGGAAGAGTTTAAACAGTATTGGTGTTAATTCTTCTCTAAATGTTTGTTAGAATTCCCCAGTGAAGTCATCTGATCCAGGACTTTGATCTGATCTCTTCACTTGTTATGAGTCTGGTGAGGCTTTCTGTTTCCTCTTGAGTCAGTTTGGGCAGGTTGTGTGCTTCTAAGAATTTGTCCATTTCATCTAGGATATCCAGTTTGTTGTCACAGAGTTGTTCATAACATTCTGTCACAATTTTTTTCATCAGGTCAGTTGTAATGCCCTCTCTTTCATTTTTTATTTTGGCTATTTACATCTTCTCTTTGTCACTCTAGCTAAAGGCATGTCAATCTTATTGATTTTTTCAAAGAACCAACTTCTGATTTTATTGATTCTATGGTTTTTCTAATTTTATTTATTTCTGCTCTGCTCTTTGTTATTTCCTTTCTTCTGGTAGGTTTAGGCTTAGTTTGCTCTTTCAAGTTACTGGAGTTGTTGAGTTAAGCTGTTGATTTTAGGCCTTTCTTTTTTTTTTTCACGTAGGCATTTATTGCTCTTAAATTTCCCCCTGGGTACTGCCTTCGCTTCATTCCTTAGTTTTGGCATGTTGTGCTCTCATTTTCATTTGATGCTAGGAAATTTGTGATTTCTCTTTTGATTTCTTCCTTGAACCATTGGCAGTTTAATAATGTGTTTTATTTCCATATGTTTGTTTATTTATTTATTTTTTCTGTTACTGATTTCTAGCTTCAGTCTATCGTGGTAAGGGAAAATACTTTGTGTGATTTCATTCTTTTTAAATTCATCAAGAGTTACTTTGTGACCTAACATATGTGGTGCATCCTAGAGAATGATGCATGTGCACTGGAGTAGAATATATATTGTGCTGTTTTGGTGTGGAGTGTTCTATATATGTCTGTTGAGTCTAGTTGGTTTATAGTGTCATTCAAGTCCTCTGTTTCTTTATTGATCTTCTTTCTAGATGTCCCGTCCGGTACTGAAAGTGGTGTTTTGAAGTCTCCAATTATTATTGTAGTACTATCTACTTCCCCCTGCAATTCTGTCAGTGTTTGTTTTATATATTTAGGTGCCCTAATGTTCGGTACATATATATTTATCATGATATATTGACCCTTTCATCACTATATGGTGTCCATCTTCATCTCTCTAACAGATTTTTTCTTTAAGTCTACTTTGTCTGATATTAAGATTTCCACCCCAGCTCTCTTTTGGTTATTACGTGCATGAATATTTTTTTCTATCCTTTCACTTTCAACCTATTTGTGTTCTTAGATTTAAGGTGTGTTTCTTATAAACAGCATATAGCCGGACTTTTTTTTTTTTTAAGTCTATTTTGCCACTCTCTGCCTTTCAATTGGAGCCTTTAGTCCATTTACATTCACCGTAATTACTGATAAGTGACTTACTTCTGCCATTTTGTTAGTTGTTTTTTTTTGAGTCCTAAGCCCTCTTTGTCTTTGTCCTTTATTGCTGCTTGCTTTTGTGTTTTGTTGTAGTGAGTATTTTTGGTTCCCTTCTTCTTTCCTTTTACGTATTCTTTAAAATATATTTTCTTAGTGGTTACCATGAATATTACACTTAACAGCTTATATTTATAACACTGTAGGGTAAGTTGGTACCAACTTAACTTCAGTCACATAAGAAATTTTGTATTTATACCATTCCTCCCCCCCTTCCTGTGCTGTTGTTATCACTGATTACCTCTTTATATTTCATGTGTCCTGTAACATCATTTTAACATTACTTTTTATATATTGGAGCCCTAGTGGCATAATGTTTAAGTGCTTCGCTGCTGTTTTAGTCATCTAGTGCTGCTATAACAGAAATACCACAAGTGGATGGCTTTAACAAAGCGAAATTAATTTTCTTACAGTCTAGTAGCCTAGAAGCCCAAATTCAGGGCATCAGCTCCAGGGGAAGGCTTCCTCTCTCTGTCGGCTCTGGAGGAAGGTCCTTATCATGCACCTTCGCTTGGTCTGGGAGCATCTCAGTGCGGGAACCTCAGGTCCAAAGGATGCGCTCTGCTCCCAGTGCTGCTTTCTTGGTGGTATAAGGTCCCCACTCTCTGCTTGCTTCCCTTTCCTTTTATCTCTTGAGAGATAAAAGGTGATGTAGTCCACACCCCAGGAAAATTTCCTTTACATTGGATCAGGGATGTGGCCTGGGCAAGAGTGTTACATCTCACCCTAATGCTTTTAACCACAGGCAGAGATAATGATTTATAACACATAAGAAAATCACAAAATGGAGGACAACCACACATGGCCTAACCAAGTTGATATACATATTTTTGGGGGGACATAACTCAATCTATGACACTTGCTAACCAAAAGGTTGACAGTTCGAATCCACCAGCTGCTCCTTGGAAACCCTATGGGGCAGTTCTACTCTGTCCCACAGCGTTGCTATGAGTCGGAATAGACTTGGCGGCGATGGGTTTTCATTTTTATATATTTGTTATCAAAAAAAGCATGAAGGACAAATTTCCAAACTATCTTTGAAAAGACTGGATTGGTGTTCACTGAAATCTCAACGTAAAAGCAAAACAAACAAAAGATGTCTTATAGTCTGTGCAGGCTATGTGCTGGGGTCCTCCTCCAACACTTAAGCTAGGCTTACACTGGGCCTAGAAATCAGCCTGAGGTGAAAGCTTACAATTTTCTTAGGTATTTTCTGACTATATGTCTTGCCCTGGGCATGTGTGCAGCTTTCTAAATTCTCCAGTATACACTGGGGTAATTCTGAATGTTCCAGCTTCCCAAAGGAACTCTTTTCCAGACTCCTGACCCTGCCCTACACTTTCTTTTTTGTATCTCAGTTGCTGTTGACCAAGGAAGCTATAGGCTTTTTTAGTCCACCCTACAGCACTATGGGCTATGTCTGGCACTCCTTTGCCCTGTATTATCTTTAAGATGGACAACATAGAGATGCATGCTTTGCCTCAATCTTTTACATAGCTACCCAACATTTCAAACAGTCAAACAAGTTAATTTTTTGCGTAAGGTGTGGTCTGCTATCTTTGGATCTCAGGACTAGGATGCCAAGCTGGAAACATGGGCTACTGCTTCAAGCTGGCTGGTGAGTTTGGGCACGGGAGGGGCATGATCCAATAACAAAAAGCCACAAAGCTTTCCTAATGTTTTCTTGATGTTGCCTTTTTCTGGATTCATTTCTTGCTTGGTTGCTGTGAACCTCTGTTTATCAGAATTTCAACAAGGCTAGTTCTGACAGATTCTATTTTTTTGGTGCTTCTTTGGGAGATGGGAGCATGGAGCTTCTTACTCTGCTGTCTTGGTGACATCACTCCCTTCTCCTCTTCCTTTGGATCTGAGATCAGAAGTAACTTCTTGTGGGATATTGCCCTGATATTCCAGACTTTGTCAGGTCTCCATTATGTGCTTCCACTGAGCTATGTTATTCTCCTTTATAGTCCTCATCACAATTTGCAAACAAATTTATTAGTGGGATTAAGTAATTAATGTATGCTTCTTTCTGCAAACCATAAGTAATAGAAGGTAATAACTCCATCTTTTTGGTTACTGTTGTGTTTGTGAACCTAGCACCTGGCACATAAGTACCAAAAGACCCAAACCTGTTGCTGTTGAGTCAATTCTGACTCATGGTGACCCCATGTATTACAGAGTAGAACTGCTTCATAGGGTTTTCTTGGCTGTAATCTTTATGGAAGCAGATCACAAGGCCTTTTTTTACCCCCCATGGCACTGTTGGGTGGGTTTAAGCCACCAACATTTAGTTTAGCAGTCTAGTGCAAACTCTTTGTGCTACCAGGGACCTTGGCACATTGGTGGGTACTAAATAAATATTTCTTAAATGAATAAACGAAGTAAACAGAGATTTATGGCCTCTACCACGCTGAAGAGCACTTTTAACATAGCAGTCAGAGATCACTGTAGTTTATGGAATATCTCCTTATTTTAAAGGGATTTATTTTTCTTATAAATAATATAAGCTTATGAAAGAATAATTAGAAACTATATAAAAGCACAAATAAGAAAACAAAAGTTATGTATAGTCTACAACCCAGAAATAACCACTGTTAACATTCTGATATACAGTGAAACCTGTGAGAGCTGGAAATCGACAGGACTGCCTTGTTTTTCTGGGTCTTGCAAGGTTTCCGCCTTTGACAGTGTGCAGTCTTACCATTTTTCTTTTGCTCATTTTAGTGGAAAATATTTGAGTTTTCCTTCTCTGACAGGTTTCCACCTTACACAGGTTCTGGCTTTTGCAGGTTTTACTGTACACCTTTTCAACGTTTTATTTTATTTTTAGAAAATTTACGTTCTTTCACTTAAACATAGTTAACATTTAAAAACTGGTTTTAGCATAGTATCTTTCCCTATCCTTTTTGTTTTCATCTATTTGTATTCTTATATCTAAAATGAGTTTCTTGTAGGCAGCATATAGTTGGGTCTTGCTTTTTTAGTCAATTTGACATTCTCTTCCTTTAAATTTTTAATGGGCCATTTACATTTAATATGACTATTGATATGGCTGGATTTAAATCTATCGTTCTGCTATTTGTTCCCCCTTTCCTCTCCTTCTGTCTTCTTTTGCATTCACTGAGTATGTTTTATAATTCCCCTTTATCTCCTTTGTTGCCTTATTCTTTTTAAATAGTGTTTCTTTAGAGTTTATAGGATAATCTCTAGTTTTTCAGTCTTCCTTCAGTTAATATGATATGATTTCATGCAGAGCAGAAATACTTTTTTTTTTATTAACTTTTATTGAGCTTCAAGTGAACGTTTACAAATCAAGTCAGATCGTCACATATAAGTTTATATACACCTTACTCTGTACTCCCACTTGCTCTCCCCCTTATGAGTCAGCCCTTCCAGTCTCTCCTTTCGTGACAATTTTGCCAGCTTCCAACTCTCTCTATCCTCCCATCCCCCCTCCAGACAGGAGATGCCAACACAGTCTCAAGTGTCCACCTGATATAATTAGCTCACTCTTCATCAGCATCTCTCTTTTACCCACTGTCCAGTCCCTTTCAGGTCTGATGAGTTGTCTTCGGGAATGGTTCCTGTCCTGGGCCAACAGAAGGTATGGGGACCATGACCGCCGGGATTCCTCTAGTCTCAGTCAGACCATTAAGTATGGTCTTTTTATGAGAATTTGGTTTTTTTATCCCACTGATCTCCTGCTCCCTCAGGGGTTCTCTGTTGTGCTCCCTGTCAGGGCAGTCATCGATTGTGGCCGGGCACCAAGTAGTTCTTCTGGTCTCAGGATGATGTAGGTCTCTGGTTCATGTGGCCCTTTCGGTCTCTTGGGCTCTTAGTTATCGTATGACCTTGGTGTTCTTCATTCTCCTTTGCTCCAGGTGGGTTGAGACCAACTGATGCATTTTAGTTGGCCGCTTGTTAGCATTTAAGACCCCAGACGCCACATTTCAAAGTGGGATCCAGAATGTTTTCATAATAGAATTATTTTGCCAGTTGACTTAGAAGTCCCCTTAAACCATGATCCCCAAACCCCCGCCCTTGCTCCGCTGACCTTTGAAGCATTCAGTTTATCCCAGAAACTTCTTTGCTTTTGGTCCAGTCCAGTTGAGCTGACCTTCCATGTGTTGAGTATTGTCCTTCCCTTCACCTAAAGCAGTTCTTATCTACTAATTAATCAGTAAAAAACCCTCTCCCACCCTCCCTCCCTCCCCGCCTCGTAACCACAAAAGTATGTGTTCTTCTCAGTTTATACTGTTTCTCAAGATCTTATAATAGTGGTCTTATACAATATTTGTCCTTTTGCCTCTGACTAATTTCGCTCAGCATAATGCCTTCCAGGTTCCTCCATGTTATGAAATGTTTCACAGATTCGTCACTGTTCTTTATCGATGCGTAGTATTCCATTGTGTGAATATACCACAATTTATTTAACCATTCATCTGTTGATGGACACCTTGGTTGCTTCCAGCTTTTTGCTATTGTAAACAGAGCTGCAATAAACATGGGTATGCATATATCTGTTCGTGTGAAGGCTCTTATTTCTCTAGGGTATATTCCGAGGAGTGGGATTTCTGGGTTGTATGGTAGTTCTATTTCTAACTGTTTAAGATAATGCCAGATAGATTTCCAAAGTGGTTGTACCATTTTACATTCCCACCAGCAGTGTATAAGAGTTCCAATCTCTCTGCAGCCTCTCCAACATTTATTATTTTGTGTTTTTTGGAGTAATGCCAGCCTTGTTGGAGTGAGATGGAATCTCATCATAGTTTTAATTTGCATTTCTCTAATGGCTAATGATCGAGAGCATTTTCTCATGTATCTGTTAGCTGCCTGAATATCTTCTTCAGTGAAGTATGTGTTCATATCCTTTGCCCACTTCTTGATTGGGTTGTTTGTCTTTTTGTGGTTGAGTTTTGACAGAATCATGTAGATTTTAGAGATCAGGCGCTGGTCGGAGATGTCATAGCTGAAAATTCTTTCCCAGTCTGTAGGTGGTCTTTTTACTCTTTTGGTGAAGTCTTTAGATGAGCATAGGTGTTTGATTTTTAGGAGCTCCCAGTTATCTGGTTTCTCTTCGTCATTTTTGGTAATGTTTTGTATTCTGCTTATGCCTTGTATTAGGGCTCCTAACGTTGTCCCTATTTTTTCTTCCATGATCTTTATCATTTTAGTCTTTATGTTTAGGTCTTTGATCCACTTGGAGTTAGTTTTTGTGCATGGTGTGAGGTATGGGTCCTGTTTCATTTTTTTGCAAATGGATATCCAGTTATGCCAGCACCATTTGTTAAAAAGACTATCTTTTCCCCTATTAACTGACACTGGGCCTTTGTCAAATACCAGCTGCTCATATGTGGATGGATTTATATCTGGGTTCTCAATTCTGTTCCACTGGTCTATGTGTCTGTTGTTGTACCAGTACCAGGCTGTTTTGACTACTGTGGCTGTATAATAGGTTCTGAAATCAGGTAGAGTGGGGCCTCCCACTTTCTTCTTCTTTTTCAGTAATGCTTTGCTTATCTGAGGCTTCTTTCCCTTCCATATGAAGTTGGTGATTTGTTTCTC
The DNA here is from genome assembly GCF_024166365.1 of Elephas maximus indicus. Classification (NCBI taxonomy): domain Eukaryota; kingdom Metazoa; phylum Chordata; class Mammalia; order Proboscidea; family Elephantidae; genus Elephas; species Elephas maximus. Next base: position 120,642,142 of record NC_064826.1, read on the forward strand.
TATCACCTTAAAAAATGACATTGGAATTTGGATCGGAAGTGCATTGTATGTATAGATGGCTTTTGGTAGAATAGACATTTTTACTATGTTAAGTCTTCCTATCCATGAGCAAGGTATGTTTTTCCACTTAAGTATGTCCTTTTTAATTTCTTGTAGTAGAGCTTTGTAGTTGTCTTTGTGTAGGTCTTTTACATGCTTGGTTAGATTTATTCCTAAGTATTTTATCTTCTTGGGGGCTACTGTGAATGGTATTGATTTGGTGATTTCCTCTTTGATGTTCTTTTTGTTGATGTAGAGGAATCCAAGTGATTTTTGTATGTTTATCTTATAACCTGAGACTCTGCCAAACTCTTCTATTAGTTTCAGTAGTTTTCTGGAGGATTCCTTGGGGTTTTCTGTGTATAAGATCATGTCATCTGCAAATAGAGATAATTTTACTTCCTCTTTGCCAATCCGGATGCCCTTTATTTCTTTGTCTAGCCTAATTGCTCTGGCTAGGACTTCTAGCACAATGTTGAATAAGAGCGGTGATAAAGGGCATCCTTGTCTGGTTCCCGTTCTCAAGGGAAATGCTTTCAGGTTCTCTCCATTTAGAGTGATGTTGGCCGTTGGCTTTGCATAAGAAAAAACAGATGCCCTTTATTATGTTGAGGAATTTTCCTTCAATTCCTATTTTGGTGAGCGTTTTTATCATGAATGGGTGTTGGACTTTGTCAAATGCCTTTTCTGCATCAATTGATAAGATCATGGGGTTTTTGTCTTTTGTTTTATTTATATGGTGGATTACATTAATGGATTTTCTAATATTAAACCAGCCTTGCATACCTGGTATAAATCCCACTTGGTCGTGGTGAATTATTTTTTTGATATGTTGTTGAATTCTATTGGCTAGAATTTTGTTGAGGATTTTTGCATGTATGTTCCTGAGGGATATAGGTCTGTAATTTTCTTTGTTTGTGATGTCTTTACCTGGTTTTGGTGTCAGGGAGATGGTGGCTTCATAGAATGAGTTGGGTAGTATTCTGTCATTTTCTATGCTTTGAAATACCTTTAGTAGTAGTGGTGTTATCTCTTCTCTGAAAGTTTGGTAGACTCTGCAGTATAGCCATCCGGGCCAGGGCTTTTTTTTGTTGGGAGTTTTTTGATTACCGTTTCAATCTCTTTTTTTGTTATGGGTCTATTTAGTTGTTCTACTTCTGATTGTGTTAGTTTAGGTAGGTAGTGTTTTTCCAGGAATTCATCCATTTCTTCTAGGTTTTCAAATTTGTTAGAGTACAATTTTTCGTAATAATCTGATATGATTCTTTTAATTCAGTTGGGCCTGTTGTGATGTGGCCCTTCTCGTTTCTTATTCGAGTTATTTGTTTCCTTTCCTGTATTTCTTTAGTCAGTCTAGCCAATGGTTTTTCGATTTCGTTAATTTTTTCAAAGAACCAGCTTTTGGCTTTGTTAATTCTTTCAATTGTTTTTCTGTTCTCTAATTCATTTAGTTCAGCTCTAATTTTTATTATTTGTTTTCTTCTGGTACCTGATGGATTCTTTTGTTGCTCGCTTTCTATTCGTTCAAGTTGTAGGGACAGTTCTCTGATTTTGGCTCTTTCTTCTTTTTGTATGTGTGCATTTATCGATATAAATTGGCCTCTGAGCACTGCTTTTGCTGTGTCCTAGAGGTTTTGATAGGAAGTATTTTCCTTCTTGTTGCATTCTATGAATTTCCTTATTCCCTCCTTAATGTCTTCTATAACCCAGTCTTTTTTTCAGGAGGGTATTGTTAAGTTTCCAAGTATTTGATTTCTTTTCCCTAGTTTTTCTGTTATTGATTTCTAGTTTTATTGCCTTGTGGTCTGAGAAGATGCTTTGTAATATTTCGATGTTTTGGAATCTGCAAAGGTTTGTTTTCTGACCTAATATGTGGTCTATTCTAGAGAATGTTCCATGTGCGCCAGAAAAAAAAGTATACTCTGCAGCAGTTGGGTGGAGAGTTCTGTATAAGTCAATGAGGTCAAGTTGGTTGATTGTTGTAATTAGGTCTTCCGTGTCTCTATTGAGCTTCTTACTGGATGTCCTGTCCTTCTCCGAAAGTGGTGTGTTGAAGTCTCTTACTATAATTGTGGAGGTTTCTATCTCCCTTTTCAGTTCTGTTAAAATTTGATTTATGTATCTTGCAGCCCTGTCATTGGGTGCATAAATATTTAATATGGTTATATCTTCCTGATCAATTGTCCCTTTTATCATTATGTAGTGTCCTTCTTTATCCTTTGTGGTGGATTTAAGTTTAGAGTCTATTTTGTCAGAAATTAATATTGCTACTCCTCTTCTTTTTTGCTTATTGTTTGCTTGATATATTTTTTTCCATCCTTTGAGTTTTAGTTTGTTCGTGTCTCTAAGTCTAAGGTGTGCCTCTTGTAGGTGGAATATAGACGGATCGTGTTTCTTTATCCAGTCCGAGACTCTCCGTCTCTTTATTGGTGCATTTAGTCCATTTACATTCAGCGTAATTATAAATAAGTAAGTGTTTAGTGTTGTCATTTTGATGCCTTTTTATGTGTTTTGTTGACAATTTCATTTTTCCACTTACTTTTTTGGGCTGAGACGTTTTTCTTTGTAAATTGTGAGATCCTCATTTTCATAGTATTTGACTTTATGTTTGTTGAGTCGTTACGTTTTTCTTGGCTTTTATTTTGAGTTATGGAGTTGTTATACCTCTTTGTGGTTACCTTAATATTTACCCCTATTTTTCTAAGTAGAAACCTAACTTGTATTGTTCTATATCGCCTTGTATCCCTCTCCATATGGCAGTTCTATGCCACGTGTATTTAGTCCCTCTTTTTGATTATTGTGATCTTTTACATATTGACTTCAATGATTCCCTGTTTTGAGCATTTTTTTTTAATTAATGTTAATTTGTTTTTGTGATTTCCTTATTTGAGTTGATATCAGGATGTTCCGTTCTGTGACCTTGTGTTGTGCTGGTATCTGATATTATTGGTTTTCTGACCAATTTCCTTTAGTATTTCTTGTAGCTTTGGTTTGGTTTTTGCAAATTCTCTAAGCTTGTGTTTATCTGTAAATATCTTAAATTCGCCTTCATATTTCAGAGAGAGTTTTGCTGGATATATGAGCCTTGGCTGGCAGTTTTTCTCCTTCAGTGCTCTGTATATGTCATCCCATTGCCTTCTTGCCTGCACGGTTTCTGCTGAGTAGTCTGAACTTATTCTTATTGATTCTCCCTTGAAGGAGACCTTTCTTTTATCCCTGGCTGCTTTTAAAATTTTCTCTTTATCTTTGGTTTTGGCAAGTTTGATGATACTATGTCTTGGTGTTTTTCTTTTTGGATCAATCTTAAATGGGGTTCAATGAGCATCTTGGATAGATATCCTTTCGTCTTTCATGATGTCAGGGAAGTTTTCTGTCAGCAGATCTTCAACTATTCTCTCTGTGTTTTCTGTCCTCCCTCCCTGTTCTGGGACTCCAATCACATGCAAGTTATCCTTCTTGATAGAGTCCCACATGATTCTTAGGGTTTCTTCATTTTTTAAAATTCTTTTATGTGATTTTTTTTGAGCTATGTTGGTGTTAATTCCCGGGTCCTCCAGATTTCCCAGTCTGCATTCTAATTGCTCGAGTCTGCTCCTCTGACTTCCTATTGCATTGTCTAATTCTGTAATTTTATTGTTAATCTTTTGGATTTCTGCATGCTGTCTCTCTATGGATTCTTGCAACTTATTAATTTTTCCACTATGTTCTTGAATAATCTTTTTGAGTTCTTCAACTGTTTTATCAGTGTGTTCCTTGGCTTTTTCTGCAGTTGGCCTTATTTCATTTCTGAGGTCATCCCTGATGTCTTGAAGCATTCTGTAAATTAGCTTTTTATATTCTGTATCTGACAGTTCCAGGATTGTATCTTCATGTGGGAAAGATTTTGATTCTTTTGTTTGGGGGTTTGTAGAAGCTGTCATGGTCTGCTTCTTTATGTGGTTTGATATCCACTGCTGTCTCCGAGCCATCACTAAGATATAGTAGTGATTTATTCTATATTTGCTCACTGAGTCTTACCTTGTTGTCTTTCAATATACGTGGATGGGCTACTAGATTGTGCTGTCTTGTTTGTTGTAGCCCTTGACTTACTTATGACCTATTACCAGCTGGTTTGGGCTGTTGCCAGATATATATGCCTGAGTCTATTCACTATTCTTGAGTAGAATCTGATTTTGGGTCATCAAGTGTATGCTGCACCCTAACACCTATCCACCTCAAGAAGTAGTGGTGATAGTTGTGTGCACCAGATTCTATTAGCAGCTGGGGTACACACTCCAGGGGGGCAGGATGCTGACAGGCTTTCCCCAAGTGTCAGTGAGGTAGGTGTGTCTCTATTCCTATAGCACCTGGGTGGGAGGGCTCTGCAGCTGTACCTTAGGCCCCCAATGCAAGTACCTCTACTGATTGGTAGGTGTCACCCTCCTTAGACCCCTAAGGGAAGAGGCTAGGTGGTCTGGGGGGAGCTTCAGCCCTCAGTTCCCTGTTGTGGGTCAGTTAGGGCTCTGTTGAATAAGCAGAGATATCAGACCTGGGAAACTTGTTTTTCCAGTAAATCCCCTAAAAAAAATACAGTCAGATCCCTATCAGAACTGTCTTTGCATTATAACAGCCACCTTGTTCCCTGTAAGGATGAAAGCCTGAGATTTGGATCATATATGCTTGGCTGGAGCTGGTTCTGTGTTTTTAGTCCAATTAGGGAAGGATTTTTGGTCCCTGGGTTTTTTGTGTTTGCTTCTCTCAGGCCAGAAGAATGGGTTAGGAAAAGACCAAAAAAAAAAAAAAAGAGGGGGAAAGCAAAGTTGCGGAGCTGGAGCCGTTCTCCCTCTGGCTCAGGAAATTCCAGTGTTAATGAAGTCGCCTGAGAAGGGGAGGGGAGGGTTCAGAAAAACAGCAGAGAGTAGCACCCCGGAATATAGCCAAAGTTGCTTATCTTGCTTGGGATGACTGTTTTATCTGAGATTCCCAAGGGGCGTGCCGCCTATGTGTGCTGGCTGTGTGGAGATTGTCCCCGAGGGTCTGGCCCGCTGAAACCGCGGTCAGATCCTCCACTGCCAGTCCAAAGCCCAGTGTCAAGGTTCCCCTGCTGGGACGCTGCACTCCCAGCTCCAAAATCAGTCACTGCCTCCTGGGGACTTCTCGTCCCATCAGCCGTGTCACCGCGCTGCCCCCGCGGACCAGCTGGGCCCCCTCCCGGGGTTAGTTCAGGGGAGTAGGGCTGCGCCCCGTGTTTGTGCCGTGAGTAGATGCCGTGTTCAGCTCCCCTGCTCCCAGTCCAAAATCCCGCGCCAAGGTTCCCCGGCTGGGATGCTGCACTCCCGGCTCCAAAACCAGTCACTGCCTCCCGGGGACTTCTCCTCCCATCAGCCGCGTGGCTGTGCCGCCCGCGTGGACTGGCTGGGCCCCCTCCCGGGGTCAGTTCAGGGGGCTAGGGCTGCGCCCCATGTTTGCGCCGTCACAAGATGTTGTGTTCAGCTCCCCTGGGCCCAATCCTATGCCTGGCGCCAAGGTTACCTGACTGGGACGCTGGCTCCAGGCTTCGAAAACAGTCGCTGCTTCCCTGTAGTTGTTCGTTCTCCGTCTCTGTCACTCAGGTCAACTCTTTAAATCTGTGTTTGTTGTTCAGAGTTTGTAGATTGTCATGTATGTGATCGATTCACTTGTTTTTCCGAGTCCTTGTTGCAAGAGGGATCCGAGGTAGCGTCTACCTAGTCAGCCATCTTGGCCCTGCGGCAGAGCAGAAATACTTTACAACAGTATTCTTCCATTTTCTCCCTCCTGGCCTTTGTACTATTGCTCTCGTACATTTTATTTCCATGTAGGCTATGAACCCCAGAAGACAGTTATTATTGTTTAAACACTCAACTACATTTTAAAAGTATTTTTAAAAATAAGAAAAATAGCCCTTTATGTTTACTCACATATTTACCATTCTCAAGTGTTCTTCATTCCATCCACAAATCCAAATTTTCATCTCTTATCATGTAATTTTCCTTCTCCTTTAACATTTTTTGGTAGTGCAGGTCCACTAGTAATGGCTTCTTTAAACTTTTGTTTGTCTAAGAAAGTCTTTATATCTCGTTTACTTCTGCAAAATATTTTTGCTCGGCATAAAATTCTAGGCTGACATTTTCTTTCAATACTTCAGAGATATTGCTCTACTGTCTTCTGGCTTGCATTGTTTTAGAGAAGTCTGCTGTCATTCTTATCTTGTTTGTACATAATTTGTCTTTTATCTATGGCTACTTTTAAGATATTCTCTTTATCACTTCTTTTAGGTGATTTGATTATTTTGTTCCTTGTAGTTTTCCTCATGTTTCTTATAAATGGGGGTTTGTTGAGCTTTTTCTATTATGGGTTTATAGTTTTAATGAATTTGCAAAAATTTCAGCCATTGTTTCTTCAAATATTTTTTCTGTTTTCCCTTCCCCCAACTTTCAGGAACTTCAATTATATGCATATTAAATCAGATGAAGTTGTCCCTCAGCTCACTGATATTCTGATCCTTTTTTTTTTTTCCCAGCCTTTTTTCATGTTTCATTTTGGATGGTTTCTATTACTATGCCTTCAAGTTCACTAATGCTTTCTTTCTCTGTTTCTAATCTGCTATTCATCCCAACTGGTGTATTTTTTTACCTCGGACGTTGTGTTTTCCATCCCTCAACATTAGAATTTGTTTATTTTTTATATCTTCCATGTCTCTACATAACATGCTCGATCTTTCTTCTACCTTCTTAACCATATGAAACATAAAACCAAAAAAAACCAAACCCACTGCTGTAGAAAAAAAAAAAAGAGTTGATTCCAATTCATAGCAACCCCATAGGGTTTCCAAGGCTGTAAATCTCTACAGAAATAGACTGCCACATCTTTTTTCTGTGGAGCTGCTGGCAGTTTTGAACTGCCAACCTTTTCAGTTAGCAGTTGATTGCTTTAACCACTGTGCCACCAGGGATCCTTTATATGAAATATAGTTAGAATAATTTTTTAATGTCTGTGTTTATTGACGCTATCATCTGTATCATTTATTTGTCTATAAGCTGGTTTATATTATTGATTAGAAAGGGTTTGGAAGCCAACAGCTGGACAGTAACTGTGCTCATTGCTATTTTAATTGGGGCCACTGTTCCAAAGACCTCTCTGTGGACAGAGATAGGGACCAAATGTATGACTTACATATACATTCACACATTTACAAAGATATTTATTTCTATATCTATCTACATTTACTGAAATGCATTAGTTCACACTAATATCTCTAATTCCAATCTAACACCACAGTGTTTATTATAGTTTTCTTCCTTATAACTTCATTCTTCATCATTGAGAAACCTCATTCCCACTATCCTTAAAATATTTACTTGATTAGTTCTTCTATATGTAATCAATCTCTCATCACCACTGTTGCCCTCCCCTGTGTGGATACCACTCCTCACCCCAGTTGGGTTCAAACGCCCCATGCTAGATCACTCATCTGGGTGGATGCCGACTTTTTTCTGACTGTATCTATGTATTTCTACATCTGTTTCATAATAACATCTAATTTTTTTTTCTAATTGTAGCTATCTGTCTTTCTGCTTCTGTTACCATGAGTGCTTTCATACTCTAAGGTATGAAATTATTTCCTAGATTTTATTCTGGTGTGATTTTTATTTTTTATTGTAATACACATTCATTTAGATATTCAAGCTATACAGAACTATAAAGTTAAAAAACCCCTAATCTTCTACATTTAAATTCCATTGCTTATGTGTATTCATTGTCAGTGTTCATCCATTCACTAGATTGAGTATCTACCATGTCAGGCCTCATTACATCAGTGAAAATAACAGACTAAGTCCATGGTTAAATGAATAACTTCATGAATAAGAATCAGCACAAGTCGGTTCCTACAAAGCAGTGGTTAGATATTTCCCAGTTTTCCAACTTGTCCATTATCTATGATACCAGCTGTTCCCCCTTCTGACAGCACTCTTTATTCCCCTACTGGGCTCAGTAATTCACTGCAATGTGTCAAAGAACTCACAAACTGTACTTACAGTTAAGTGGTTTATTGGGACACATTTTTGGAGACAACTTGGAATAGGGTGCAACTTGGAAGTAACAGGATACAACTCAGGATCAGGATTAACTTGGAAGTAGCAGGATACAACTCAGGATCAGGATGCAATTCATCAGTCAGGACAGCTTTCTCACAGGGTAGCCCTTGGAGCAAAAATACTTCCTGCTGGTGCAGTTCTCGATCAAGATCTCGGATAATTCTCTGCCACTGGGGTCTCTCTGTTCTTGGGCCTCTCTGTGTCAGGGCTCTCCATCATTTCTCTGAGGGTTGGTTCAGCTCTGCCTGACACTGCTGCCAGTCACGAACTGGCCCAACTCATAGCCAGTGTAGCAGCTCTCAGGTCTGCTCCTCTAAGCTTAGCTCTTTTGGCTGCTGCTCTCTCAGCAGTGGCTCTCTCAGCTAACCAGCCTGGCTCTTAGGTGGAAGCTCTCTCAGCTGCATCTCTTTTTCTAGGCCTATGAAGCTTTTAGGCACAGGGATTTCACGTCCCAAAGGACACTCTCCCCTCCTGGCTCCTGTCAACCAGGGGTCCCTGAAAAACCTCTGCATTTCAGCCCTTTGTATATACCAGTACTCATCAGTTACAGAGCAGAGCCTCCCTGTACCCAAACCCAACCAATCCTCAATTATCCAGGAGATGTCAATCAACAAGAAAAAACATTCTTGTAGAAAAGTAACAAAAGTAGCATTCTCTGGGGGCAGAGACTGGCTCCTCCCTGGGGCAAAAGTAACAAACTGGGGTAAAAAGCAACTTGGGATGTCCCTTTAGTTGTTTTTCCCGAAGAACTGTGACCCTAATACCTTGCAACATAGTTTCTCCTATTCAAAATGGGTGATTTGAGCGCTTGCCATAACTACTGCCCTAATGATGCTCCAAGTCATCTACAAACATTTTTTATTGCACCAGCTGCACTGGTCTCTTCTAAAGGGGTGTGGAGCCCTCTCGGATCCTGTGGCCTTGATCTCTCTCTTCTTTGTCCTTTTGAGAAATGGCCTTCAGCCTGCAAGATGGCTGGTAGGAAGGCTGCCTGGCGCTTTTGATTTGAAACATTCTTTCTTGCTCTTTATCTCAGTCAGAGTGGGCTTGGCAGGCCAGTTCCACTAGCCGAGAGATTCTTACGTAAGTTTTTTTCAGCCTGTTACAAACATATAGATTCGATTGCAGATTTCCCACATGCATATCTTTAGTTTAATAAAGAGTTTCTTGTAGTTGTTTTGTGATGTGTACGACTGTCTTTGGGAGACGTGCTTAAAAACATTAGGTAATCCTTGCCAAAATGATATATAAGCTCTGATGTAAAAATTGGTCTTTGGGACTCCATAGAGGCAGCCTGTGTTGCTGCTGAGTCCCTGGTGATGTATACATCTCCTGAATAAACTTTCTTACTCTTTCTGACTTGGAGTACATTTCATTGGCTTGACTGCTCCAGGGCAAGGACCCCAATCATGTAACAGAACTAAGGCAAAGGTAGTAACTCCTCAGGAGCTCAGTTGCTTAGGGGAAAAATCCTCTAAGTTGTTTTTCCAAAGAACCAAGGCAAAAGGCCACATAAAGGAACTCAATGACACCACAACGGTCTACAGGGCCCCTTTAGATAAAGTGGAAAGGGGACGGCCTCTCTCAGATGAGATCTAAATAATGAGATGGGACCAGACTATATAAAAATCTTGGGTAAGGACTTTTAGACAGAGGAAACAAAGTATAAAGGTCTCGAGGTAGGATCAGGTTAAAGGCATAAAAAGGGCCATGTGGCTGAGACTTGCTGTCCTGGAGAGTGGTACCCAGGGTTTGAAGATAGGGGCAGGAGTCACATCATCTAGGGCCTTGGAGTTCAGGTGAGGTATATGGATTTTACTCTAAATGCAAAGGAAAGGGAAGCCACTTTTAAGCTAATTGATATGATTTAGTTTTTAAAGATGACTGCGATTGCTTCATGGAGAATGAATTGTCAGGGAGACAAAAGACAAGGAGACTTTGAAGGTGTTAATTGTGGAACTCGGGGAACAGACGATGATGGCTTGGACCTGGCAGGTGGTGGTGGAAAAGGTGGGCAGTGAGCAGACTGGGGACTATTGTGCCAGCAGATGTGGTCTGGATGTGGGTGGTGAAGGAGGACAGAAATTAAAGATGGCAAAGCCTATTCATATGCACTTCTATTTTAATATAATTTAAAATCACTACAGAAATGGGGATTCTGTCATATATCCTATTCTGCAATTTGTTGAATTCACTTAATAATAATTTCATATACGTAGGTTCTCAGTAAGTATGTGTTGAGTGAATAAAATTTGTGTATCATTATTTATTTAGTGCCCTGTGGTTGAACATTTAAGTCTTGTTTTTCATGATTAGAAAGAATGCTGTAATGAATGTCCTTATGTAAATATCTTCTCATACTCACATGAACGTAGTTGTAGGATAAATTTCTAGAAGTGAAATTGCCTGGTCAATACCTGTGATCTTTAAGGTTGTGTGTCAACTTGGCTGGGCCATGAGTCTCAGTGGTTTGGCAGTTTGATGTAGTTTAGCAGTTGTATGATGATGCGATCACTTCCATGATGAGATTTGATATAATGTGATCACCTCCATGATGGGATCTGCTGTGAACAGCCAGTCACTTGAAAGGGAGTTTCCTTGGGGGTGTGGCCTGCACCCAATATTGGTGGACTTTTTGGCAAGGCTCATGGGCTTTCCTCACTCTGGATCCTGTAGCTGGCTCCTGTTCATCTGACCTCTGGTTCTTGGAACTTGAGCTAGCAGCTTACCTGCCATCTTGGGATTCGTTGATCTGTCAGCTGTGAGCCAGAGGGCTGTTGTCTGACCTGCCGATCTTGGGTTCACCAGCCCCTGCAGTTACATGAGTCAGGAGAAGCCTCCAGTCTGACCTGTGGACTTTGGACGTTCTAGCCTCTACAACCACATAAGTCATTTTCTTGATGTAAATCTCTCTTTCCATATATTTTGGCTGCTTACTGAAGGTCAGCAGTTTGAATCTACCAGGAGCTCCTTGGAAACCCTATGGGGCAGTTCTACTCTGTCCTGTAGGGTTGCTATGAATCAGAATTGACTCGACGGCGTTGGGTTTGGTTTTTTAACATATATACATTTATATGCTTTACTGGTTTTGCTTCTCTAGAGAACCCAGCCTAAGACAGTACCTAAGTCCATTTTAATTTAAATAGTGTGCTAGACTTCCCTTTTTGATTTTCCTGGTCCACTGTCCATCTTGTTCTATTCTACTCTCTTCCCTGGGAGGCCCATCCATATGCACAGACTCCTTTAACTTTTGGCTTCAAAATAGGTGTAGCCCTTGCTCAGCACCAGCAGGAAATCAGAAGGGTGAAGAGACTGATGCCAGGTGGCCCTCACCATCTAGCTACTGTTCATCCGGGTTCCAGAAACCTCTCCCTTCCAAGCCCTTCAGGCGTAAGTGATGGTAAGGGCTCCTTGCTGTTGCTAGCTAGCCCCAAGGTACTGCGCTGTCCAGTGTGGGTTTCCCAAACCTTGCTTACACCTTTGTAAATAAAAACCAGTTGCCATTGAGTCAATTCTGACTCATGGCGACCTCACGTGCATTAGAGTAGAACTGTGCTGCATAGGGTTTTCAAGACTGTGATCTTGGTAAAAACCAAAAAAACAAACTCATTGCCATCTAGTTGACTCTGATGCATAGTGACCGAGTAGGACAGAGTGGAACTGCCTCATAGGGTTTACAAGGCTATTATCTTTATGGAAGCTCACTGCCACATCTTTCTCCCATGGAGCTGCTGGTAGCTTTGAACTGTGGATCCTCCAATTAGGAACTGAACACTTAAACACTGAGCCACCAGGGCTCCTGTGACCTTGGTAGCAGGCTTTATTCCAAGGTGCCTCTGGGTAGGGTCAAACTGCCAACTTTTTGTTTAGTAGTGGAGCCCCGGTGGTGCAATGATTAAGAGCTCAGCGGCTAACCAAAAGATTGGCAGTTTGAATCAACCAGCTGCTCCTTGGAAACCCTATCCAGCAGTTCAACCCTGTCCTATAGGGTCGATATGAGTTGAAGTCAACTAGACAGTAATGTGTTTGCTTTTTGGTTTCAGTGGAGCTGTGACCCTAATACCTCGCAACATGTTTTCTCCTTTTCAAGATGGGCAATTGAGAGCTTGACATAACAAATGCCAGGATGATACTCTAAATAACCTGTTAAGTTTTTTTTTTGGCATTTTGTGCACTCTTACTTTCGGAGTCCTTTTTTGTTGCACTGGCTGTGCTGGTCTCTTTCCATAGGGTTGGGGGCCTTCTCAGCTCTTGTGGCCTTTGTTTCTCTCCTCTTCTGTGTTCTCTTGGGAGATGGCCTTCAGCCTGCAAGGCAGCAGCTAAGAAGGCTGCCTGGTGCTTTTGGTCTGTGATTTTCTTCTTGCTCCTTATCTCAGTCAAAGTACACTTGGCAGGCCAGTTCCACTAGCCAAGAGATTTTTATGTAAGTTTTTTTGCCCGTTACAAACATACATATCAGAGTCCAGATGCCCGGCATACGTATCTTTAGTTTAACAAACAGTTTCTTGTAGCTGTTTTGTGATGTATACTCATCCGACCATCTGTGGGCTACGTAATCCTTACGAAAATGATATATAAGCTCTGATGTAGAAATTGCTTTTTGGGACTCCACAGAGACAGCCTGCATTGCTGCTGGACTTGCTGTTGGTGTCACCTCCTAATAAACTTCGTCTCTCTTTCTGACTTGGGGTGTGTTTCATTGACTCGACTGCTCCAGGATATGGACTCCAATTGGGTAACAGAGCACATAACCATTTTTGCAACCTAAGGAATCTGCTTTGTAAATTAAAAAAAAAAAACCCCAAAACCGAATCAGTTCTGGTCAAATTGATTCTGACCCATAGCTACCCTATAACAAAAAACCAAACCCAGTGCCGTCAAGTCAATTCCGACAGGGTAGACTGCCCCATAAGGTTTCCAAGGAATGGCTGGTGGTTTCCAACTGCCAACCTCTTGGTTAGCAGCTGAGCTCTTAACCACTACACTACCAGGGCTCCATTTGTAAATAGTCCCCTTTTAAAACACTCTTCCAATTAGCCCGCTTGGGTGGGGCATCTCTTTCTTACCAGGATCCTGATTGACAAAGCTAGATATTTTGCCAAACTACCTTTCAGAAAGTTTGTACAAACTTCCCACCAGCAGTGTCTGAAAATGTTTGTTTTCCTATACCTTTTTAGCACAGTGCATAACAAATCTTTAAAAAACATTAAATTTAAGTAAAATATTTAAAAATACAGAGGAAAGTAACAGATATCCAGGTACACATTCTTTAGATTTAAAGATGGGAATACTGGATATTTTCAATTTTGATCTCATTTTCTTTATTATTTTTAATGGCCTAAGTATTTTCTTTAATTAAAGCCTAGCTTAATATCAAGCATTTTTTTCTCGTCTTAAGATAACTTCCTGGTATTTTTCACATCAACTTATTATTATTTTAAAAATTAAATATGAAGCCTTTCAAACCTACAGGACAGAAAATAGTGTAAAATACACATAAGAAACCACAGTAAGATTAGACACCCATTAACATTTTACCATATTTCCAACAGATCTTTTTTTTTAATTTTTATTGTGCTTTAAGTGAAAGTTTACAAATCAAGTCAGTCTCTCACACAAAAACTTTATTACACCTTGCTACATACTCCCAATTGCTCTAGCCCTAATGAGACAGCCCGCTCCCTCCCTCCACTCTCTCTTTTCGTGTCCATTTTGCCAGCTTCTAACCCCCTCCACCCTCTCATCTCCCCTCCAGGCAGGAGATGCCAACATAGTCTCAAGTGTCCACCTGATCCAAGAAGCTCACTCCTCACCAGCATCCCTCTCCATCCCATCGTCCAGTCCAATCCCTGTCTGAAGAGTTGGCTTTGGGAATGATTCCTGTCCTGGGCGAACAGAAGGTCTGGGGGCCATGACCACCGGGGCCCTTCCAGTCTCAGTCAGACCATTAAGTCTGGTCTTTTTACGAGAATCTGGGGTCTGCATCCCACTGCTCTCCCGCTCCCTCAGGGGTTCTCTGTTGTGTTCCCTGTCAGGGCAGTCATAGGTTGTAGCCAGGCACCGTCTAGTTCTTCCGGTCCCAGGCTGATGTAGTCTCTGGTTTATGTGGCCCTTTTTGTCTCGGGCTCATAACTACCTTGTGTCCTTGGCATTCTTCATTCTCCTTTGGTCCGCAACAGATCTCTCTTATCAGCTTTGTATTTTGAAAACATTCACGTTTACAGGAAAGTTGAAAGAATGCTTCAAGGAACCCTGGAACAGTATACCTTCCAACTAAGATTCGACGTTCATTAACATTTGTTTTATCTCTCTGTGTGTGTACTTTTTTTTCCTCTGACATTTAAAAGTTGCAGGCATCACGACATTTCACCCCTAAATACTTTAGCTGTGACTTCTAAGAGTAAGCACATTCCCCTACATTACCACCATGCCACCAATACACTTAAAAAATTAATTTCATATTCAAGTTTTTTCAATTATCCCAAAAAGTCTTTCATAGCTTTTAGTGGTTTCTTTTCAAATTTTAAGGACATAGCTTCCTCCTTCTCTCTCCATAGCGGCACACAATCCCTTGAATTTAATGTTTTTCCTTCTCATACAAGTTTTTTAAAAACTTTTCCGCAGATGTATCTGTAAACAATATACAGTATTATTTTGTTTAAAATATTTGCATACATGATATCATACTTGCTATATCCTTTGGCAATGAGGTTTTTTTTAATGCAACATCATGTTTTTTGAGATTTATGCATGTTAATACAGGTAATTGAAGTCCAATCATTTGAGATGCTGCATAGCTTTCCATTGTACGAATGAATGCAGCGTGTTTATCCATTCCCCAGCTAATGGGCAGATTGTTCCCGGTTTTTTTTTTTTTTTTTTTCCTATTGTAGGCTTATAATCTCTTATTTGGAATTCCAAAATCTCTGAAAAACTCCTTTCTAAGTTTGGGACAAACTTAGTAGGTGGCAAAATTAACAGGGCATAAGGCTATTTATACCCTTTATTTATCCTGTTTGGTGTGAATAGTCATATAATTTCAGAACACTCGTGGTGCATTGGTTAAAGCACTCAGCTGCCAACCTCAAGGCTGGTGGTTCAAATCCATCAGCTGCTCCAGGAGAAAGATGTGCAGTGTGCTTTAATAAAGATTTACAGGAAACCCTGTGGCACGGTTCTACTCTGTCCTATAGGGTCCTTATGAGTCGGAATTGACTTGATGGCCTTGAGTATTGGCTTAATACTAATGAGTTTGATTATGGGTTGCTGTCCTGGACCCTATCGGGGTGTTATGTCTAATGTAGTGTAAGCACAAAATTACCTTTATAAAAGATGTTTCAAATTCTGATATCCTCTCACATTTGAGGTTTTAGGTATGGAGCTATGGACCTGTACAAACATACTGCCATAAGCACGTTTTGATGCGTCTCCTTAGGTATGTGTGGGAGAGCTGCCTGGAAACGGGGTTGCCATAGAGTAGGTCCTTTAGTGGTAGAGACAATGGCTCTCCAGAAGTTGTACTTATTTACCAGCATGAAAAGGAGGGCCTTTCTCACTGTACCAACACCAACACATCCATTTACCTTTTGTGGGGGGAGTAGGATTGTGAACGATTATAGCTTTCTTAACACATTTTAAAAAGACTTATTTAAAATAGTTTCAGATATATAGAAAAATTATGAAGCTAAAACAGAGAGTTCCTGTATACTCCACATCCAGTCTCCCCTATTATTAACACGTTACATTAGTGCGGTACATTTATCACAATGAATGAACTAATATTGATAATTAACTGGTGTCCATCCTTTATTTAGATTCCCTTAGTTTTTACCTAATGTCTGTTTTCTGTTCCAGGATCCCATCCAGGACACCACATTGCATTTGGTTGTCGTATCTCCTTAGACTCCTCTTGGTTGTGAGCATTTGTCAGCGTTTCATTGTTTTTGATGACCTTGACAGTTTTGAGAAGTACTGTTCAGGTATTTTGTAGAATGTCCCCAAATTGGGTTATTTATTTTATTGTACTTCAGATGAAGGTTTACAGAACGAACTAGTTTCTCATTAAACAGTTAGTACACCTGTTGTTTTATGACATTGGTTAATAACCCCATGACATTTCAACACTCTCCCTTCTCAAACTTGGGTTCTCTATTACAGCCTTCCTGTCCCCTCCTGCCTTCTGGTCCTTGCCCCAGGGCTGGTGTGCCCCTTTAGTCTCATTTTGTTTTATGGGCCTGTTCAATCTCAGAAGTGACTTCCATTACTGAGCTGAAAGGGTGTCCAGGGGCCATACTCTCAGGGCTTCTCCATTCTCTGTCAGGCCAGCAAGTCTAGTCTTTCCTTTTTAGCTACCTGAATTGAGTTTTGTCTGATGTTCATCTAAAAAGACTGAAGTTACAGGTTTTTGGAGGAAGACCACAGAGGTAAAATGCTATTATCATCACATCTTATCAAAGGCACACCTATCAATATGATTTATGACTATTGATGTTTACCTTGATCACCTGGCTGAGGTAGTGTTTGTCAGGTTTCTCCAAAGAGCTCTGGTTCCTTTTATTGGAGAATAGCATTAGAAATCAATATGCGGGTACTAGGTTTGTTCACTGATACTGAGGTATTGTTGCTTCTGGGCCTTCTCAGCTGGCATTGCAAGGAAATATGTGTCTATTGACCCATGTATACTCACATTTCTATAACTGTTTCTCTGTGTAATTATGTGTATCTATATTAAGCTAACCATGGGCTTATACTGATGTCTCCAACTTTAATCATTACCATGTGGATCATTCTGGCCTCCTCCCCTCACTTATCTGTAACCACCCACTCCAGTAGTAAGAAACCTGGCTCCAACCATAAGCATCCATTTACTCAACTGTTCAATTACATTGTACAGGTATAGTGATTTTGGAATTGATACACCAAATCCCCATAGGAAACAACTTTATCAGCTAGACTATAGTGCTTATGTGCAGATACTTTTGCCTTACAGGCTTCATTTCCAAAGTTACTTAGGTCAGCATCTTTTCCCCTATCTCCTTCAATCAGGTTGTTTCATACATTTGTATACAGCCAGCTTCTTTTGTCACATTCTGCATTCTATCCTGGAATCCCTTGACCTCTTAAATTTGCATACAGTAAGGGTCACTCTTTGGGCTGTAAAGTTCTATGGGTTTTGAAAAATGCAGTGTCGTGTATCTACCATTAGCATTGTATAGAATAGCTTCATCACCCTAAAAAATCTCATGCTTCACTTAGTCAAACTTTCTTCCTCCCAACCCCTGCAACTACTGATCTTATTACATCTCTATAGTTTTGCTTTTTCTGAATGTCATATAATTGGGATCATATGTATCGTTTTCAGATTGGCTACTATAGCGATATACATTTAAGATTAATTCATATCTTTTTGTGGCTTGATAGCTCACTCCTTTTTTATCCCGAATGTGTTCCATCGTATGGCTGTACCACAGTTTACTGATCCATTCACCTATTGAAGGACATGTTGGTTGCTTCCAGTTTTGGGTGATTATGAGTAAAGCTGCTATGAATATTCACATGCAGGTTTTTTGGGTGGACATGGTTTTTGAATCAGTTGGGTAAATATCAAAGAGTATGACTGCTCGATCATAAGATTATGCTTAACTTTCTACTCACCTTTTTCATTTTCTTTTTGAACAGGTAATGCATATGTATATGGTATTAAATTCAAAAGTAAGTCTCCTTCTTACCTGTATTCCCCAGTCCTCCCCCTCCCCTTTCCTGCATGTCCTTTCAAAGCCATACTGAGGCATTACAAAACATGTTTACCCAAGGATTATTTAATTCTCCTGGGCAGCAGTTTTCAAAGTGTAATCTATGTACCCTTGGGGGCTTCCAAAGTCAAAATCATAGTATTAGGATGTTACTTGCATTTTTACTGTGTTGACATTTGCACTGATGATACAAAATCAATGGTGGGTAAAACTACAAGTACAACAGCATAAATCAAGGCAGTGGCATTAACTTAACTAGTAGTCAGTACATCCTTCACTACCTTACACCATAGTCAAAAAAAAAAAAAAAGTTCCACTTAAGACTGTCCCTGATGAAGTGTTAAAGTTATGAATTTTATTAAATCTTGACACTTCAGAAGAAGTCTTTGTAACATTCTATGTGATGAAAGAGAAGTGCACATAAAATCCTTAGCTTCATTCATACTGAAGTATAATGGTTGATTTGGGAGAAAGCACTGGTGTAATTGAGTTGCCAGCTGAAGTAGCCCCTTTCATGGAACACCATTTTTACTTGAAAGAATGACAGAAAGAACGAAGTAAGTCTGCCACTTCCAGGAAAACAACTGACACTATTATTTGCCAATAATAAAATTCAAGTTTTCAAGTGATAAACTGTGCTATGTCTCCATCAACTTGACAGCTTCCCAGTAATTAAGGCCTTCTCTGATTAGTGGTAATATTAACAAACATGATTCTTTGATATTGTATGATGAAATGTAAACATTTGGAAGAGCTGCACAACTCGACAAACCAACATTTTTTAAATGACTAATACAGGAGGTTACAAAATCATGCACATAAAAGGTCCACTGAAACTGCTGGATAAACCAGTAGATATTAATGTAGCAGAGTAGGAAATGTTTATTGATATGGTTTCAGAGTCCACATTGCAACTAACTTTTAAGAACTTTAGTTTTTGGTATAGCTTTGTTATTGTTTCAAAGAAGAGTTTTGGTACAGTTTTAACAAAGAATATCCATTTATTTGGAAAGACAATTAAAATACTTCTCCCATTTCCAACTCCTATCTTTGTGAGACTGAGCTTTCTATATATACTGCAACCAAAACAACATATGGCAAATACAGCAGATGCAGAAGGAGATGCAAGAATCCTGATGTCTTTTTTTAAACCAGACATTAAAGAGATTTTCAAAAATGTAGGACTGTGTCAGTCTTCTCACCAAGCTTTTTTACTGCTTTGAAAAGTGTAATTGTTTTCCATGAACATGTCAACTTATGTGTTTATTAGTTATTTAAAAATGAGTACTTAAAAATTTCTCAGTCTTAACTTATAATATGGTAAATATCGATAGGTATAACCTACATAAACAAAAGCTCAATACATTTTGAGAACGTAATCCCAAAAGTTTCAGCACCACTGCTGTTGAACAATTTATGTGAGGTCGGCTTTGTTGTCTACAATTGGTTAGAGCTCATACACTGTGAAGGTATATGTTAACTCGTGATTTTAGTACACTAGAGATGCAAATAATTTCTACCCAGTAGAAAATATAATCTATGGCTTAATTATCTTGTAGAACACAAAGCAGCTTTGTATGTAACCTAGCAATCTTACTCTAGTATTTTTTTTCTCTCAAAATGTCTATAAATACCTAGTTTCTCAAAATGCGCTTTGAACTAGCTTCAGCATTTAAATGGTTCCCTCATTAATCTGTTGAATAAGATCATTGACATGTGTTTGCTGTGTGTATGAAAAGTATACTTTGACACACTTATGACACGTCACACATATCACAAAAATCTCACAACATCGGGTTATTAGATCCTCTGTTCTGCACCTGGACGGTTCTACTCCGTCCTATAGGGTCGCTGTGAGTCCGAATCCACTCCACAGCAACGGATTTTATTCTGCACCTAGCTCTTATGCATGCACTCATTTTACATTTCTTTTCTCCTCTTATTTGAGTCACCTTGAATTTCCTCCGATGCAACGCCTTTAATTTCACTCACAGCTGTTACTAATAGGAAATTCATATACTCCACATACACGCATTTCTCCTTACCTGACTTACTGAAAAAACTCAAAGCGACGCCAGCTTTTTTAGCCACTGAGTTCCTGATAAAAACCGAAACCAAACCTGTTACAGTGGAAGGAATTCTGAGGCATAGTGACCCTATAGGGCAGAGTGTAACTGTCCCATATGTCTTTTAACGCTGTAATCTTTATGGAAGCAGATTTCCACATATTTCTCCCGCAGAGTGGCTGGCTCAGTAAACGGTGGAGCGCCTAACCACCGCACTACCAGGGCTTCTTAAGCTCAGCACACCTAGCCGGGAATTCAGCCCAGAAACTATCAAGCGTCCCACAGGCCACGTGACAAAAACCAGTAGATCAAGTGACGCTCCTGTACACGTGCCAGTGCCCGCAGCCGCAATCCTTCCGCCCGTTTCAATCATGGTCCCTAGATGTCTTCAGTACGGCAACCGCGGGGCGCCTTCCGCTTAGGAGCCACTTTGGTTTCTACCTCTGGCTCTTGCAGCGACGGCCGGCTGGCGGGAAAGCCAGGCAGGGGCAATAAGGACGGTGTTCCCGGATCGGCAGCCAAAACGCGTCTCTAGGGCCGCAGGGCTAGGGGAAACGAGAGCGGACTGGAAGTTCGCGGCTGTGCTGGCCAGCGGAGCCGTTAGCTGCAGCACGCCGGAAGTGGCTTGCTGGTCCGGGTTGCTCCATCCTTCAGCAGTGCGTGAGCTTTCCTCCTGGGCCGGCCAGAGGACATGGAGCCCGGGTCAGCCGAGTTGTACGACCAGGCCCTGCTGGGCATCTTGCAGCATGTGGGCAACGTCCAGGACTTTCTGCGCGTGCTTTTCGGTTTCCTCTACCGCAAGACCGACTTCTACCGCCTGTTGCGCCACCCTTCTGACCGCATGGGCTTTCCGCCGGGGGCGGCCCAGGCCTTGGTGCTGCAGGTAACAGCGGAGCGGGCAGGTTCCCAACTCGTGTCCACCCGATCGTCTGCCCAGTAGCCGGTCACTGAGGCCAAAGAGGTCCCGGGAGCTTCATTCCTGCGGGCAACCTGCTCCCTGACTTCCCTTGCAGTCCAAGCTGCGTTTCTGGCTCCGCCCCCCTTAAGTTGTGGAATACTTCTCCCAGCCTCAATTTTCTCATCTGGTGATTCTGTAGACCTGTCTCGCAAGATTGTGATGGTGACCAGATGAGATAATGGCTGTGAAAGTAATCTGAAACGCTGATCGGGTATCAGGTTATTCTTCTGTGGGAGCTGTGACCAGCTCTCAAGCAGCCCAGTTTTACACACGATATACTTACGTGACAGAAGTAGTAAACTGGTTGTTGAGGATCTTCTTCACCCCACAGTGCATAATTCTTCAAGTGCTAGGCGCTGCTTGTCAGAGAATGAAAACGATGCAGATGTTAGGTCAGACGGGAGGAAAGACAAATTTACGTCAACAGAAATCTACACGCCCCAAAACTACAAAGACAGACTCTGGAGGTGGAAGGGATGACTGAGGGATTGTGTTGATGAATGGGTATGATCATCTTGTTTGAAATGTGAATTCGCAGGTCAGAGACAGTCATAACATTATTAAATTTACACTTATTTGCGTAATTACTAAGTTCACATTTGAGTACGTGTATACAACCCACGTTAAATTGTGTTAAGGAGCTATTAGTATTCATTCAGTGAAGTTGATTGTGTACTTTTGAGTGTAGTAAGTAGTAAGCAAGTATTTACTGAATGTGTTTTATATTCTCCAGCAGCTGTACTGGTGATGTGGATCTATAAGTAATGGTCTTTCCCCCCTGGATGCTTAGTATAGTTCAGAAGATGGAACACAGAAAGTAATAGAGAACTGTGCCAGGCCAATTATGTCATAGAGCCCTTGGTGCTACCATTGGAAGGAAAGGAATATAAATGATGGTTGAGCAATCAAGGTTTTGTAGGGGAGGCAGGATTTTTGGTGGGATTGAAAGAGTAGTTAGCTAAGCATTGAGACTGTAGGAACTGGAGAAGTCCAACGTTTGATAAGTCTCACGGTTATCTAGGGCTTTACAGTTTGTAAAGCGCTTTTCTGTGTTACCTCCTGAAGCCTTACTGTAAGCCAGTGAAGCAGGTTGGTCAGGTATTACTTTCCTCAGTGTCTAAATGAAGAAATAAAAGCTTAGGCTGTTTGAGTAACTGCCAAAGGTGATATGGTCAAATGAGGGGTGGGGATTGGGCTCAAAAGGAGTTCAGTTTCAGAACTGAAGCCTATTCCTTATTCTTTTCAGTGGCTGTCTTAGTTATCTAGTGCTGCTATAACAAAAATACCACGAATGAGTGGGTTTAACAAACGAATTAATTTTCTCACAATTTGTTGTTGTTGTTAGGTGTCATTGAGTTGGTTCCAATTCATAGCAACCCTATGTACAGCAGAACTAAACACAGTCCTCTGGTCCTGCACAATCCTTAAAATTGTTGTTATGTTTGAGCCCATTGTTACAGCCACTGTGTCAGTCCATCTTGTTGAGTGTCTTCCTCTTGTTTCTGGCAGTCCACGGTATATTCAATATTATTCACCAGCACCGTAATTCAAGGTATCACATTCTTCTTGCGTCTTCTGTATTCATTGTCTAGCTTTCGCATGCGTATGAGGTGATTGAAAACACCATGGCTTGGGTCCTTAGTCCTTAAAGTGACATCTTTGGTTTTCAACATTTTAAAGAGGTCTTTTGCAGCAGATTTGCCCAATGCAGCATGTTTGATTTCTTGACTGCTGCTTCCATGGGCATTGATTCTGGATCCAAGTAAAATGAAATCCTTGACAACTTCACTCTTTTCTCCGTTTATCATGATATTGCTTATTGGTTAAGTTGTGAGGATTTTTGTTTTCTTTATATTGAGGTGTAGCGCATACTCAAGGCTGTAGTCTCACAGTTGAGGAGGCTAGAAATTCGAATTCAGGGCGCTGGCTCTAGTGGAGGTCCTCGTCTCTTTTCAGCTTCTGCTTCTTGGTTCCTTGGTATCTGTCTTCCTCTATCCTTGCTTGTTTCTCTGTGCCATAAACCCATTGCCTCAGAGTTGAATTCTGACACGTAGCGACCCTATAGGACAGAGCAGAACTGTCCCATTGGTTTCTTAGACTGTAGTCTTTACAGAAGCAGATTGCCACATCTTTCTCCTGTGGTAGCGACCCTGTAGGACAGAGTAGAACTGCCCCATTGGGTTTCTTAGACTAACCTTTACAGAGGCAGACTGCCACATCTTTCTTCTGTGGAGCAGCTCATGGATTTGAACCACCAACCTTTTGGTTAGCAGCCAAGCACTTAACCACTGTACCACCAGGGCTCCACCACAAGTATAAAACCCAGTGCCGTTGAGTTGATTCCAACTCATAGCGACCCTATAGGAAGGAGTAGAACTGCCCCATAGAGCTTCCAAGGAGTAGGGGTTGGGATTTACAACACATATTTTTTGGGGACACAAATCCATTACATTGTCATATGTGCCATCTGAATGATCAGAGAGCTATAGGAGATAGTTTTTAGCCCTGGTGGCATAGTGGTTAAGTGCTATAGCTGCCAACCAAAAGGTCGGCAGTTCAGATTCACTAGGTGCTCCTTGGAAACTCTATGGAGCAGTTCTACTCTGTCTTACAGGGTCGCTATGAGTCGGAATTGACTTGACAGCAATGGGTTTGGTTTTTTTGGTATGGCAGTTTAATGCTTTTATGTAAGTCTTGGCATTTGATCTTCATGATGTCCCTTTGAAATTATTATATTATTATTTGGTGTTGTTGAGCTGCTTCCGACTCATAGTGACCCTATGTACAACAGAAGGAAACGCTACTGGGTCCTGCTCCATCGTCACAATCATTGTTATGCTTCAGCACATTGTTGTAGCCACTGTATCAATCCGTCTCCTTGAGGGTCTTTCTCTTTTTCTGCTGAAGTAGATAAGGTTGTTTTTATGTGGCAGAGAAGGCACTGGTTCAGCAAAGCTAAATGACTTTACTAAGAACGCACAGCTAGTTCATCATAAAGCTGGAACTTAGAACTTTTTTTCTAATTCCAAACTTTTGTACTCTATCATTTAACCATTCTGTGGTAGGGTGAGAGCACTTTTGTCTAAGGTGATTGAAAGTTACATTTGTGGAATACTTGTATGTACTGGAAACCCTGGTGGCATAGTGGTTAAGCGATACAGCTGCTAACCAAAGGGTCAGCAGTTCGAATCCGCCAGGCACTCCTTGGAAACTCTATGGGGCAGTTTTACTCTGTCCTATAGGGTTGCTATGAGTCGGAATCGACTCGACGGCACTGGGTTTGGTTTTTTTTTGCGTATGTGTGTACTGGTTATTAGATTTTTTTTTACATTTTGGGCTGTTACTTATTTAATCCTCACCCTAACCTGAGAGGCTGGTCTTTATCCTTATTTAACAGATGAACTGACAGAGGTAGTTCATTCATTCATTTATTCTGTAACTATTTATAAGACACCTCTTATGTTTCAGCCCACTCCTTTAGGTTGAGACTTGGTGACCAATTTAATGAAGTGGTAGAGGGGGAGAAGGTCAGAAGAAGGGGAGAAGTGATTTAAAAATGCTGCAAGGTTTCAAAGTTGGATGATTAGAATAATGATAGAGCATTAACTGGAATGTCACTTGGGTTTAGGGAAATGTTTAGTTTTACACAAGTTGAGTTTGGTCTTGCAGACAGGAGTCCCTGCACTGTAGGGAAGGTATACCTTTGTGGAACAATTACAGTTCAGGGCTCAGAAACGCTAAGGGAGATGTGAGTGGTAGGGAGATGGGAGGTAAATGAGCAGGGTGCTAAATTTAAAGGAAACCAAGGGAATAGCGTTTCCAGGAGTTGGTTAAGAGAGTGTAGTGTTTTCTGGAAGTGGTACTCAACCATTAGAGTCACCTGAAGAACTTTAGAAAAACACACATTCCCTGGATATTTTGGTTCAAGGATCAGGGTGAAGTCTGGGAATCTATTTTTTTTAATCCTGTTGTTGGTAGGTGCTGTCAAGTCAATTACAACTCGTAGCAACCCCATGCACAACAGAATGAAATGCTGCCTGTCTTGAGCCATCCTCTTAATCATTGCTGTGTTTGAGCCCATTGTTGGAGCCACTGTGTCAGTCCATCTCACTGAGGGTCTTTCTCTTTTTCTCTGACCCTCTGTTTTACCAAGCATGATGTCCTTCACCAGAGACAGGTCCATTCTGATAACATGTCCAAAGTATGTGAGATGAAGTCTCCTCCTTCTTGCATCTGAGAAGCATTCTGGCTATACTTCTTCCAAGATAGATCTATTCGTTCTTTTGGCAGTCCATGGTATATTCAGTATTCTTTGCCAGCACCGTATATTCAAAGGCATCAGTTTTTCTTTGATCTTCCTTATTCATTGTCCAGCTTTCGCATGCATGTGAGGCAATTGAAAACACCATGACTTCGGTCAGGTGAACCTTAGTCCTCAAGGTGACATCTTTGCTTTTTAACACTTTAAAGAGGTCTTTTGCAGCAGATTTGCCCAATGCAATGCGTCATTTGATTTCTTGACTGCTGCTTCCATGGGGATTGATTGTGGATCAGCAGTACCGAAAGGAACTGCCAGAAATTCAAGACGGATTTAGAAGAGGATGTGGAACGAGGGATATCATTGCTGTTGTCAGATGGATCCTGGCTGAAAGCAGAGAATACCAATGCTTCTTAGGTCTTCCTTATTCATTGTCCAGCTTTTGCACACACAAGAGCTGTTTGAAAATACCGTGGCTTGCGTCGGGCGCGCCTTAGTCCTCAGAGTGACTGCCTTGCTTTGCTTTTTTAATCCTGCAGAGCCAAATTAGGCTGGGTGCTTGTAAAGGTGATTTCCATGTTCGCCAGGGTTTCGTTGTGGGGGTGGGATATTAAAATATTGAATGAGATTAAGTGACTTGGTATTTGCACAGCAAATAGGTCCTCCCCTAAACCCCCATCCCTACTCGTCTGCCTCTTAGGTTTTCTTTCTCTGTTCCTGACCAAATGACCTAAGACCTATGAGGCCTAAAAAGCAATTTGGCCTTTTGTTGTGGGTTTCTGGGAGCCAGACAATCAGGGGGCCAGATTCTTACTGTCTTAGTTACCTAGTGCTGCTGTGACAGAAATACCACACGTGGATGTCTTTAACAAATGGAAGTTTATTCTCTCACAGTCTAGGAGGCTAGAAGTCCGAAGTCAGGGTGCCAGCTCCAGGGGAAGGCGTTCTCTCTCTGTTGGCTGTGGAGAAAGGTCCTTGTCATCAATCTTCACCTGGCCTAGGAGCTTCTCAGTGCAGGGACCTGAGTCCAAAGGATGTGCACACCCCTGGCTCTTCTTTCTTGGTGCCATGAGGTCCCCACCGTCTCTCTGCTCCCTTCTCTCTTTTATATCTCAAAAGAGATTGATTTAAGACACGACTTAATCTTGTAGATTGAGTCCTGCCTCATTTACATTGTAGAGGTAGGATTTACAACACATAGGAAAATCATATCAGATGACAAAATGGTGGACAGTCACACAATACTGGGAAATATGGCCTAGCCAAGTTGATACATATTTTGGGGGTACACAATCCAATCCATGACACTTAAGTCTCAGGTGGCATGATGTAATCTGTCATGACCAGGTGGTCAGACTGATAAAAACTCTGAGTTCTAAGGCTCAGATGAAACTTCCTGGTTGATAACCATGCATGGGAGGGGGAACACATCCATCTTTGTAATGTGGGAGCTCTACACTGTGATCTGTCTTAGACCTCACCCTATGTGTCTTTTTGTTTGTACCCTTTTTGGTTGTAATAAATCTGTAACGAGTGTAGTATGCTGTCCACGAATTCTGTGAGTCATTTCAGTGAATTGTGGTACTCAAAGGAGTGGTGGGGGCAGGCTGGTCTGAAGCGGAGGGAGTTGTGTGGACTCTTGAGCTTGTGGCTGGTACCCTGAGGGTGTAGAGGAAAACCCTAAATTTTGGGCTGGCTGGTTTGAAGTGAAGGAAGTTGTGTGGACCCCTGAGCTTGCAGCCAGGACCTGGTACCCACTGACCCAACCACAGGTGGCTGGGGATGAGAGAGAGAGAAGGGCTGCATGGGCAGCTGGAGTCTGAACTGAACAGGGAAGGGAAGCTGAGATTGCCATAGACACAGCTGGTGTGTGGAGTTGGATCTGTTGTCTGGCACACAATTTGGCTTCAGAAGGAGATGATTTCAGTCTTTCTGGACTGGTTTGCGTAGACCAATTATTGTAGCCACCTGGCTTGAGGTGGGACGTTTGGAGGTCTCTTCTGAACATCAGCAAAGAGGATTTGGATGAGAGTGTTGGTCTACTGCACTCTAGAACTTGAAAGCTTTCCCCTTATGTTTTGGGAGTAGACTATTGGTATAGTGTAAGTCTTCTCACACTTGCCTCCGGATTATTTCTAAAGATCTGTATGCACAGCTTGAAGGAACTTCAGCAGGTTGAAAATTTCTTTGAAGTCTCAGGTTGTCTTTTTTTTTTTTCCTGTATTCCATTGTTGGTGAAAGTTTACATAGCAAATTAGTTTCCCATTTGACATTTTCTATACAAATTGTTCATTGACCTTAGTTCTTGTCTCATAAAAGAGGGATCATACAATGTTTGTGCTTATGTGCTTGACTTATTTCACTTAGCATTATACCCTTCAGGTCCATCCACGTTACAGTATGTTTTGTGGACTCATCATTGTTCTTTGTGGTTGTGTAGTATTGCATTGTAGGCATGTACCGCAATTTGCTCATCCATTCATCCATTGATGGGCACTTTTGATTTTTTCCATTTAATTGCTGTTGCGAATAAAGCAGCAATGAACATAGGTGTGAATATGTCTATTTGTGTCATTATTTTTAGGTCTCTAGGGAGTGAGATGGCTGGATCACAGGATAATTCTATGGTTTTCCATAGTGGTTGTACCATTTTACAGTCTCATTAGCAATGGATAAGGGTTTCAGTCTCCCCACATCCTTGCCAACATTTGTTGTTACCTGTTTTTTTTTTTTTCAATTAGTGCCACTTTAGCTGGGGTAAGATGGTATTTCATTGTAGTTTTAATTTACATCTCTCTAATAAAAAAAAAAAAAATTTTTTTTTTTTTAATGGCTAATGACACCAGGATGGCTGAGTGGTTAAGGCGTTGGACTTAAGATCCAATGGACATATGTCTGCATGGGTTCGAATCCCAATCCTGGTAGGTGGCATGGAAACCCTGGTGGTGTAGTGGTTAAGTGCTACAGCTGCTAACCAAAGGGTTGGCAGTTCAAATCTGCTAGGCGCTCCTTGGAAACTCTATAGGGTTGCTGTGAGTCAGAATCGACTCGATGGCATGGGGTTTGGTTTGTGTTTTTTTTTTAATGGCTAATGGGAAACCCTGGTGGTGTAGTGGTTATGAGCTATAGCTGCTAACCAAAAGTTCGGCAGCTTGAATCCACCAGGCACTCCTTGGAAACTCTATGGGGCAGTTCTACTCTGTCCTATAGGGTTGCTGAGTAGGAATCGACTCGATAGCAATGAGTTTAATGGCTACTGATCGTGAACATCTCTTCATATATTTGTTGGTTGCTTGGTTGTCCTCTTTGGTGAAGGTTCTATTCATGTCCTTTGCCCATTTTGTGATTGGATTGTTTGTCTTTTGTTGTTGAGTTGTTGGAGTTTTCTATAGCTTTTAGAGATTAGACCCTTAATGGATAAGCTGGGTAAGTTGTTTCTGAAGATTTTTTCCCAGTCTGTATAAAGTCTTTTGATGAGCGTACGTTTTAAATTTTTATGATGTCTCATTTATCTGTTTTGTCTTCTATTCATGCTGCTGTTGTAATGTTTATTATCCTATTTTTTACAAAAGATTAGGTCCCATAGTTTTCTTTGTATGTTTTTTTCCAGGAATTCTATGGTTTTAGGTTTGATGTTTAAGTCTTTGATCCCATTTTGAGTTAGTTTTTGTATTGGTGTGAGGTATGGGTCCTGTTTCATTTTTCTGCAGGTAGATATCCAGTTTTGCCAGCACCATTTGTTAAAGTGACTGTTTCTGCCCCACTGAATGAACTTTGACCTCTTGTCGAAAATCACTTGTCCATAGATGTTTGGGTTTGGTTCTGAGTTCTGAAATTTATTCCATTGGTCTGTGTGTCCATTGTTAGATCAGTACCAGCCTGTTTTGATTACAGTGATTATATGTTTTGATAGCATGGAATGTGAGGCCTCCTACTTTGTTCTTTTTTTGTTCGTTTGTTTTTTGTTCTTTTTCTTTGGTATTACTTTCGCTATTCAGGGTTTCTTTCCTTCCCATATGAAGTTGGTCATTAGTTTTTCCACTTCAGTAAAGAATGTTGGGATTTTATCGGGATTGCGTTATATCTTTGTATTGGGATTGCTTTAGGTTGTACTGACATTTTCACTATATTAAGCTTTCCAATCCATAAGCATAGGCTGTCATTCTCTTTTATAGGTCTCTTTTAGTCTCACGTAGTAGTGTTTTATAATTTTCATTGTGTAAGTCTTTTTTGTCCCTGGTTACGTTTGTTCCTAGGTATTTTATCAATTTGTAAATGATACTGTTTTTTCATTTCTTTTTTGGAGTAGTCTTTGTTATTGTAGAGGAACCCAGCTGATTTTTGTGTATTGATCAGCCAGCAATGTTGCTAAATTCTTCTATTAGTTCCGGCAGTTTTCTTGTGGAATCCTTAGGGTCTTCTATGTGTAGGATTATGTAATCTGCAAATAGAGATAGTTTTACTTCTTCCTTTCCATTTTTTTTTTTTTATTTCTGTTTCTTATCTTCGTGGTTTTTATTTCTCTTTATTGTCTTACTGCTCTGGCTAGGACTTCCAGTAGGATGTTGAATAAGAGTGGTAGTAACGGGCATCCTTGACTCGTTCCCATTCTCAAAGGGAAGGCTGTCAGCCCTTCTCCATTGAGTATAATGTTGGCTGTTAGTTTTGTATATATGCCCTTAATTATGTTGTGGAATTTTCCTTCTAGTCCTCTTTTGCTGAGTGTTTTTATCAGGAAAGAGTATTCAATTTTATTGAATGCATTTTCTGCATTGATTAATATGGTCATATGGTTTTTTTCCTTTGTTTTATTTATGTGGTGGATTACATTGATTGATTTTCTAATGTTGAACCACCCTTGTAATCCTGATACGAATTGTACTTGGTCATGGTGTATGATTTTTTTGGTATGTTGCTGCAGTCTGTTGGCTAGAATTTTGTTTAAAATTTTTGCATCTATGTTCATAAGGGATATTGGTCTGTAATTTTCTTTATTGGGATGTATTTTCCTGGATTAGGTATCAGGGTTATGCTGGCTTCATAGAAAGAGTTGGTAACGTTCCTTCCTCTTCTGTGTTTTTGAAGAGATTGAGTAGGATTGGTGTCAACTCTTCTCTGATCGTTTGGTAGGATTCTGCAGTGTAGCTATACAGTCCTGGGTTTTTTTTTTTTTTTTTTTTTGGTGACATCTTCAATCTCTTCCTCTATAACGGGTCTGCTTGAATTTTTTACCTCTGTGTTAGCGTGGGTAGATAATGTGCTTCTAGGAATTTGTCCATTTCATCTAGGTTTTCAAATTTGATTGAGTGTAATTTTTCTTAGTGATCAGTTATGATCTTCTTTATCTCTGTTGGATCAGTTGTAATGTCACCAATTTCATTTCTTAATTTGGTTATTTGCCTCTTTCAGATTTTTTTTTTTTGTTAGTCTAGCCAATGGTTTGTCTATTTTATTGATCCTTTCAAAGAACCAACTCTGGTTTTGTTAATTCTTTCAGTTGTTTTTCTATTTTCAGTTTCATTTATTTCTGCCTGATTTTTATTATTTCATTTTTGGGGGGTAGCTTTTGGCTTCTTCTGCTCTTCATTTTCTATTTGTTCAAGTTACTGGTTCAAGTTAATGATTTTGGATCTTTCCTCTTTTTTAACGTAGGCATTTATTGTTATAAATCTCTCTCTGAGTACTGCTTTTCTGTGTCCCAAAGGTTTTGATGTTTTCATTTACTTCTATGAATTTTTTAATTTCATTTTTGATTTCTTCTATGACCCAGTGGTTTTTCAGTAGTGTATTATTTAGTTTCCATGTATTTATTCTTTTTTTCCTTATTTATGCTGTTGTTGATTGCTAGCTTCATATCATTATGGTCAGAGAAGATACTTTGTGTGGTTTCATTCTTTTTTAAATTTGTGGAGACTTGTTTCCCAGCATATGGTCTGTTCTGGAAAATGATCCATGTGTGCTGGAGAATGCATATGCTCTGATGCTGGGTGAGATGTTCTCTATATGTCCATTACGTCCAGTTGGTTTAATGGTTTTATTTCAGTTCTTAATGTCCTTAGTGATTTTATTTTTAAATGTTCTGTCTGTAATTGAAAGTGGTGTGCTGAAGTCCTTTACTGTTATTGTGGAGTTGTCTATTTCTCCTTTCATGTTAATCGGTATTTGTTTCATGTATTTTGGTGCATTGCTGTTAGGTGCATATTTGTTTATTTATTTATTTAATTTGTAAAATTTGTTGTACAACAATTCAACAGTTTCTGCCTGCACCGTTAAGTGATATTGATTACATTCCTCGAGTTGTGTAGCCATCCTCGTCTTCCTTTTCTGAATTGTTCCTCCCCCATTAACTTCAGGGGATGTTTTTGGTTTAAGGTTTAAAGATTATCTCAGGGCAATAGTTCTCGTGCTTCATCCAACCTCCATGGCTCCAGAAAGTCTGGAGTCTATGTGGTTTTTAAATTCTGTTCTGTATTTCCCACCTTTTGATCAGTAGTCTTCTATAGAATCTTTGATCAAAGTATTCAGTAATGGTAGCCAGCACCATTCAGTTCTTCTGGTCTCATGGCAGAGGAGGCACCTGCTCATGGAAGCAATTAGCCACACATTCTGTATCCTCATATTCCTGCTCTCTTTCTTCCTCTGTTGTTCCAGGCAAATAGAGACCAATTGTGTCTTGAATGGCTGCCTACAAGCTTTTAAGACCCTAGAGAGAGAGACTGTTGCTCTTAAGTTGATTCTGACTCATAGCAACCCTATAGGACAGAGTGGGACTGCCCAATAGGGTTTCCAAGGAACCAGTGGTGGAGTCAAACTGCCGACCTTTTGGTTAGCAGTTGAACTCTTAACCACTGTGCCACCAAGGCTGCACCTTCTATAGAATCTTTGATCGAAACATTCAGTATTGGTAGGTGGGCACCATCCAGTTCTTCTCGTCTCGTGGCAGGAGAGGCAGTTGTTCATGGAGGCAGTTACTACACATTCCATATCCTTCTATTCCTGATTCTCTTTCTTCTTCTGTTGCTCCAGGCAAATAGAGACTAATTTTTGTTCCTTGGATGCCCCTTGCAAGCTTTTAAGACCCCAGGTACTACACAATGAACTAGGATTAGAACAGAAACACTAAACATGTTAATAGGACAACTAACTGGGATGTCCTATGAAACCATGACCTTAAACATCTAAACCAAGAAACCAAATCCCATGAGGATTTTGACTGTACATAAGCAGCCTCAGCAGCTCCTCTTTTTTTGTTGTTATAAACATATCTATCACACAGCTTTTGCCAATTCAGCTTTTTAACAGGTGTACAACTTATTGACAGCAATTACAGGAATCAACTGTGCAACTCTACCTGTAATCAATTTGCTGTTTCCATCACTGTTAACAACTTCTTTTCCTGTCCCTCCTTCCCCTGGTAACCATTAATAAACTTTGTTCTTTATACATTTGCCTTTTCTTGTCTTTTTATGTAAGTGAGGTCATAACAATATTTGCCCTTTTGTGATTGACTTATTTAACTCAGCATGTCTTCCAGCTCCATTCATACTGTA
Organism: Elephas maximus indicus; assembly: GCF_024166365.1. Taxonomy (NCBI): domain Eukaryota; kingdom Metazoa; phylum Chordata; class Mammalia; order Proboscidea; family Elephantidae; genus Elephas; species Elephas maximus. The sequence continues at coordinate 120,674,861 of NC_064826.1, forward strand.
GCATGTATCAAGACTTCATTTGTCTTACTGGCTGAGTAGTATTCCATTGTATGTATGTACCACATTTTGTTTATCCATTCATCTTTTGGGGGACATTTAGATTGTTTCCACCTTTTGGCTATTATAACTAGTGCTGCAGTGAACATTGGTGTACAAGTCTCATTTTGAATCTCTGCTTTCAAGTCTTTTGGGTATATACCTAGGAGTGGAATTGCTGAGTCATGTAGTAGTTCTATTTTTAGTTTTTTGAGGACTTGCCATACTGTTTTCTAAACGGCTGTACTGTCGTGCATCCCACCAGCAATGGATAAGGGTTCCAATTTCCCCACATCCTCACCAACATTTGTTATTTTAATATTTTTTTTTCATCTTAGCCATCCTACTAGGAGTGAAATGGTGTGTCACTGAGGTTTTGATTTGCATTTCTCTGATGGCTAATGATGCTGAGCATTTTTTCATGTGTTTGGTGGCCATTTGAATGTCCTGTTTGGTGAAATGTCTACTGAAGTCCTTTGCCCATTTTATGATTGGGTTGTCTTTTTGTTGTTAAGTGCTGAAGTTTTATGTATATATTTTGGTTATTAGATTCGTGTTGTATGTATGGTTTCTGAAGATATTCTCCTAGTCGGTAGCTTCTCTTTTCACTTTTTTGTAAGGTCTTTTGATGAACAATATTTTAAAATTTTTACGAGGTACTGTGTGTTAGAATTTTCAGATGTGTTATGGGGGAGTCCTCACTGTTGCTCTGCTTTTACGGAGTTACGGTGAAGATACGGGGTGTCAAGGAAGATGAGCAGCTATGAGGGCAAAGGATCCGAAGTGTCGTATACGTGGATGTGAGTCAGCGAGAGAGATATGAGTCAGGGGTTCAGGTTATCTGAAAAAGGAGAAGTGGATGTGGTATTGTTTCTAGTTTTTAACCTTAGGATTTTATTTATTTTCTCTGCCTAAATCTCCTTTTATTGTTTAGTGCTTCCTGTGTAATATTTTACTTTCTTGCCCAGGACTCTGGGCAAGTTACTTAATGTTTCTAAACATTATTCTCATCTTTAAAATGTCAGTGTTATATTTCTCAAAGGACTTTTGTGAGGGTTTTGAGAGAACGTTTGTAAACACACTTGGCGTAGTGTAGTATGTCAGTACCCTTCTTTCATCCTTTTCTCTTGCTCGATGCACAGAACATTCTTACTTAATATCTGTCCGCATTTCAGTTCTTTGGAATCAGACTTTTCCAGATTGACCTGTCAGCTTTTCCTAACCCCTATGAGGAGACCAGAAAGCCTGGTGGCATAGTGCTTAAGAACTATGGCTGCTAACCAAAAGGTCAGCAGTCCCAATCCACCAGGTGCTCTTTGGAAACTCTATGGGGCAGTTCTGCTGTGTCCTGTAGAGTCGCTATGAGTTGAAACCAACTCGACAGCAGTGGGTTTGGGTTTTGATGAGGAGACCATTGCTTCAGCCGTGCAAGATTTCTTGCTATTTCTCGATGACCTGACTTCTTCAACCTGGGCTCAGCTTTTTCCTCAGAATGACATTTCTTCCTGTAGTTTCCTCAGGAAGCTCTACCTTTCATTCGAAGATTAATTCAGGTCCCATCCTTCCAAGAATCTTCCTTAGTTTTTTTTCACCAGAAATGCTCATTCCCATCTTTGTAATCTGACAGGGTACTGCAGAGTTCATCACAACCCTTCTCTTATCAGAGTTCTTCATGTGTGGGTCTGCCTGGGCTTCAGGTGTTATGCGTTGTAAGAATGCATACAAAATGCCATTTACATGTGCACAGTTTTGGTGGAGAGGTTCCAGAACTTTCATGGTGGTGGCTGTGTTAAGGGCCTTTGGTTCACCCATGAGAATTTTGAGTGCTTAGAGGATAGAAGGCTTCATTTTAATTTATTTTTTGCACATTGTAGGCACATAGTAGGTGTTTGCTGAATTAGATTCTCAAGCTTTCTATGTCTCATACCTTTCCTCAGCCCTCACAGTGTGGGCAAGATAGGAGCTCTATAGTAAGCTTGGTTGTATGGATTGGTGGTGGATTGAAGTTCAACTAAATTTTCATCTTCCTATTTTGAGTCTGAGTTATTGATGCCTTTGCAAGTCAGAGCATTAGGGCAGTTTGTTCCTTTGCATTGTGTACAAGGCTGTTCTGGGGCTTGTAAAGATAATGATAGGTAAGACCATCTAGTTATGCATTTTTTAATCTAGAAAGGTGGACTCAGGGTATGTAAATATTGTGAGCCTTGGCTTGTGAATTTTTTGATTTTGGAACCCTCCTGTTAAAGATTGTATTCATAGCAGCTTTTGGCAGCGTTGAAGTGCATTTTCATTTTGCCAGTGGGAAAACTTTTTGGTCTAGAGAGAGTACAGTGATTTATTCTAGCATAATGAACGGTTTGTGATGGGGCTTGTCACCACTGGTCCTTTCTACTGGTTTTTAATTCTTTGCCAGATTTTACTACATTTCTGTAAGAATGTGTGGTGGAGTACTAGACAGATGTACTGATTGCTGGATTGCTGTTTGATTTAGGTATTCAAAACCTTTGACCACATGGCTCGTCAGGATGATGAGAAGAGGAGAAAAGAACTTGAAGAGAAAATGAGAAGAAGAGAAGAAGAAGAAGCAAAAGCTATAGCAGCTGCTGCAGCTGAGAAGGAACCAGTGCCGGTCCCAGTTCAGGAAGTAGAGATTAATTCCACCACAGAATTGGATGGGCCTCAGGAAATGGAGAAAGTATACTCTCCAGGCACCCAGAGTGCAGTGCAGGAGGAGACACCCAGCTCGGCGGAGGCAGAGCCTCCAGGAGCAGTTGGTGGTGTTGCTGAAGTCCCTAGGGAACCACTAGATCTTCCCAAGTAAGAATTTCTGCTTTGCAGCTTCCTGTTTTCCTTTTTTAACAAAATATTTTATTGTGTTTCAGATGAGAGTTTATATAGCAGGTGAGTATTTTCTTTTTTTAACGAAATATTTTATTGTGTTTAAGATGAGAGTTTACATAGCAGATGAGGTTCCCATTTAACATTTACACACAAATTATTGAGTGATACTGGTTACATTTTTCGCAGTGTGTCATTATTCACATTCAGTCTGTTCTAGTTGTACCGTTTCAGTACTCTAGTACTGTTTGCTTATCCTCTCGTCTGTGCTTTAGAGTGATTTTTGACCATTTGGTCTCCCACAGTTAATTTTTTTTGAAAAAGAAACTCATTATTCACAGGTGATATTCTTTATTTTACGATCTAATCTGTCATTTCCTTAACAGATGACCCGAAGGGATAATTTTGGTTTAATGCTTAAAGTGTATTTTAGGGTGATAATCTGAGGGCGTCTTAAAGTCTTAACTGGTCCAGTAAGTCTGGACGTTTTAAGAATTTCAGTTCTGTTCCATATTTTTCTCCCATTTTGTAAGGATCCGTGTTGCGGCCCCGATCAGAATGGTTGGTAGTGGTAGCCAGGTACCATCTAGTTCTTTTGGTCTCAGGGTAGATGACGCTGTGGTTCATGTGGACTATTAGTCCTGTAAACTACTTTCTTCCCTGAGTGTCTGTTTTTTTTTTCTTTTTTATTCCAGATGAGTAGAGGCCGATAGTTGTATCTTAGATGACTGCTCGCAAGCTTTTTAAGACCCCAGACACTAATCATCACATTGCAATGTAGAATGTAGACTTCATGAACTATATTATGTCAAATAACTGAGTTGTACCATGAGACTGTGGTCCTAAGTCTTTGAACCCTAGAAACCAGGGTTTGTCTAAGAAGTATCCTTACCTGTTTCCCCTATATGGTTTGTTATGTACATGGCTATGCATGTATGTGCACGCATACCTATATGTACATATGCATACATATATACTCACATATTCATGCTTATATACTTACATGCCTATACATGTATTTATGTAACCACACACGTACTTTTTTGGTTGTTGCTGGTGTTGTTTCCATATTATACTTGTCATATCATTTACCAGAGACTTCTTTATTTTTCTTTTTTTAATTTTTATTGTGCTTTAAGTAAAAGTTTACAAATCAAGTCAGTCTCTCATACAAAAATTTATATACACCTTACTATATATTCCTAGTTGCTCTTCCCTTAATGAGACAGCACACTCCCCTCCACCCTCTATTTCCATGTCCATTCAACCAGCTTCTGTCCCCTCTGCCTTCTCATCTCCCCTCCATACAGGAGCTGCCTGCATAGTAGTCTCATGTGCCTACTTGATCCAAGAAGCTCATTCCTCACAAGTATCATTTTCTATCCCATAGTCTAGTCCAATCCCTGTCTGAAGAGTTGGCTTTGGGAATGGTTCCTGTCCTGGGCCTACAGAAGGTCTGGGGACCATGACCTCCGGGGTCCTTCTAATCTCAGTCAGACCATTAAGTCTGGTCTTTTTATGAGAATTTGAGGTCTGCATTCCACTGCTCTCCTGCTCCCTCAGGGGTTCACTGTTGTGTTCCCTGTCAGGGCAGTCATCAGTTGTAGCCGGGCACCATCTAGTTCTTCTGGTCTCAGGCTGATGTAGTCTCTGGTTTATGTGGCCCTTTCTGTCTCTTGGGCTCATAATTATCTTGTGTCTTTGGTGTTCATTGTCCTTTGCTCCAGGTGGGTTGAGACCAATTGATGCATCTTAGATGGCCGCTTGCTAGCATTTAAGACCCCAGGTGCCACTCTCCAAAGTGGAATGCAGAATGTTTTCTTAATAGATTTTATTATGCCAATTGCATTAGGTGTCCCCTGAAACCATGGACCCCAAGCCCCTGCCACACTGGCCTTGGAAGTGTTCGGTTTAGTCAGGAAACTTCTTTGCTTTTGGTTTAGTTCAGTTGTGCTGACCTCTCCTGTATTGTGTGTTGTCTTTCCTTTCATCTAAAATAGTTCTTGCCTACTATTTAATTAGTGAATACCCCGCTCCTTTCCTGCCTCCCCACTCTCATAACCATCAAAGAATATTTTCTTCTCTGTTTAGACTATTTCTTGAGTTCTTATAATAGTGATCTCATACAGCATTTGTCCTTTTGCAACTATTTCACTCAGCATAATGCCTTCCAGATTTCTCCACGTTATGAAATGTTTCACGGATTCATCGTTGTTCTTTATCGATATGTAGTATTCCGTTGTGTGAATATACTGTAATTTATTTATCCGTTCATCTGTTGGTGGGCACCTTGTTTGCTTCCATCTTTTTGCTGTTGTAAACAATGCTGCAATAAACATGGGTATGTGTATATCTGTTGGTGTAAAGGCTCTTATTCCTCTAGGATGTATTCCAAGGAGTGGGATTGCTGGATAGTATGGTAGTTCTATTTCTAGATTTTGAAGGAAGTGCCAGATCAATTTCCAAAGTGGTTGTACCATTTTACATTCCCACCAGCACTGTATTAAGTGTTCTGGTCTCTCTACAATCTTTCCAACATTTATTATTTTGTGTATTTTGGATTAATGCCAGCCTTGTCGGAGTGAGATGGAATCTTATGGTAGTTTTAATTTACAGTTTTCTTATGGCTAATGATTGTGAGCACTTCCTCATGTATCTATTAGCTACCTGAAATGTCATAGCCAAAAACTTTTTCCCAATCTGTAGGTAATCTTTTTACTCTTTTGTCACTAAAGAAGTGACGTGCCTATCGATATCCTTTGCCCATTTTTTAATAGGGTTATTTGTCTTTTTGTTGTTGAGGTTTTGCAGTATCATGTAGATTTTAGAGATCAGGCGCTGATTGGAAATGTCATAGCCAAAAACTTTTTCCCAATCTGTAGGTAATCTTTTTACTCTTTTGGTGAAGTCTTTGGATGAGCATAGGTGTTTGATTGTTAGGAGCTCCCAGTTATCTAGTTTCTCTTCTGGTGTTTGTGCATGTTAATAATGTTTTGCATACTGTTTATGCCATGTGTTAGGGCTCCTAGCATTGTCCCTATTTTTTCTTCCATGATCTTCAACCATTTTAGATTTTATATTTAGGTCTTTGATCCATTTTGCGTTCGTTTTTGTGCATGGTGTGAGGTATGGGTCTTGTTTCATTTTTTTGCAGGTGGATATCCAGTTATGCCAGCACCATTTGTTAAAGAGACTGTCTTTTCCCTATTTAACTGACTTTGGGCCTTTGTCAAATATCAGCTGCTCATATGTGGATGGGTTTATGTCTGGATTCTCAATTCTGTTCCATTGGTCTATGTACCTGTTGTTATACCAGTACCAGGCTGTTTTGACTACTGTGGCGGTATAATAGTTTCTAAAATCAGGTAGTGTGAGGCTTCTCACTTTGTTCTTCTTTTTCAGTAATGCTTTACTTATCCGGGGCCTCTTTCCCTTCCATATGAAGTTGGTGATTTGTTTCTGCATCTCATTAAAAAATGTTGGAATTTAGATCAGAATTGCATTGTACCTCTAGATGGCTTTTTTACAATGTTAAGTCATCCTATCCGTGAGCAAGGTATGTTTTTCCACTTACATAGATCTCTTTTGGTTTCTTGCAGTAGTGTCTTATAGTTTTCTGTATATAAGTCTTTTACATCTCTGGTAAGATTTATTCCTAAGTATTTTATCTTCTTGGGGGCTGCTGTAAATGGTATTGATTTGGTGATTTCCTTTTCGATGTTCTTTTTGTTGATGTAAAAGAATCCAACTGATTTTTGTATGTTTATCTTGTATCCTGGTACTCTGCTGAACTCTTCTATTAGTTTCAGTAGTTTTCTTGAGGATTCTTTAGGATTTTCTGTGTATAGGGTCATGTCATCTGCAAATAGAGAACTTTTACTTCTTCCTTACCAATCTGGATGCCCTTTATTTCTTTATCTAGCCTAATTGCTCTGGTTAGGACCTGCAGCACAGTGTTGAGTAAGAGTGGTGATAGTGGGCATCTTTGGCTCCTGATCTCAAGGGGAATGCTTTCAGACTCTCTCCATTTAGGATGATGCTGGATGTTGGCTTTGTATAAATGCCCTTTATTATGTTGAAGAATTTTCTTTCTGTTCCTATTTTGCTGAGAGTTTTCCTCCTGAATGGGTGTTGAAGTTTGTAAAATGCCTTTTCTGCATCGATTGATAAGATCACGTGGTTCTTGTCTTTTATTTATATGATGGATTGCATTAATTGTTTTTCTAATGTTTAACCATCCCTGCATACCTGGTATGAATCCCATTTGTTCATGGTGAATTACTTTTTTGATATGTTGTTGAGTCCTATTGGCTACAATTTTGTTGAGGCTTTTTGCATCTAAGCTCATGAGAGATATAGGTCTGTAAGTTTCTTTTTCTGTGGTGTCTTTACATGTCTTCACAGGAGCCGCTTCTGTCCTGAGTTCCCTAGCTTAGTGGAGCTGGCAGATTGTCTTTTACCCCAACTGTGAGTTTATTCCTTCTCCAAGGCTGGGAGAATGGCTCAGGGCATACAATAGGGCCTATTTCACGCCCAGGGAAATTGACAGCCACTGAAGCCAGCTTGGGGGCTGGGGACACAGAATATACTCAAGTAGTTAGATTTTACTGAGAGCGCCATTTTTCTCTGGTTCTGGAGGTGTGCGTAGGCCGTGTGGCTTGCTGTCTCCCTGAGGAAACCGCATCCAGAAAGCCACTGCCAGCCCTGCCGTGGTGGCTCCAGGGGATGGTGCCCGAGGTTTCCCGGTGATGCAGCTCCGGCAACACGGTACCACTTCTGAACCTCTCTCCTGCCCCTGCTGTTCTGTCCGTTTTCTAACTTCACCGTTGGTGTTCAGGGCTTATAGCTTGTCATAAATATAATTGTTTCACTTGTTTTTTCAGATCTTTGTTGTAAGAGGTGTCACTGGAAGCGTCTGACTACTCTGCCATCTTGGCCCTGTCTACCTCTTTTTGCTTATATACTTCGTAGTGACATCATTTTCCTTGGTCAAGCTGTGTGCATTTCACCCGTGTTCAATGCTACCTTTTCTGTCTCCAGAGCTAACAAATGTCTACTATTTCGAGAGTGCTTCCCCTCTGCCTGTCTCTGGTAACAATGAATGTGCATTGGTCTGTGTATATATATGCTTTTGTCATCTTATAAAAGTGCGATCATAGAATATTTGTCCTTTTGTGATTGACTTATTTCACTCGGCATAATGTCCTCCAGATTCATTGATGTTGTCAGATGTTTCAGGGACTCATCATTATCTTTATGGCTGCTAGTGTCCCATTGCATGTATGTAACACGTTTTGTGTATCCATTCATCCATTAATGGGTTCTCAGGTTGTTTCCATCTTTTGCTATTTTGAATAATGCTGCAGTGAACATAGGTGTGCATATTTTTATTCATGTTTCTGCTGTTAGATCTCTAGGGTTATACCTAGAATTGGATGGCTTGATCATAAGTTATTTCTATTTCTAGCTTTTTGAGGAAGTGCTATACCATTTTCCGTAGTTGTACCATTTTGCAATCCCACTGCCAGTGGATAAGTGTTCCAGTCTCTCCACAACCTTGCCAGCATTTGTCGTTTTCTGTTCTTTTTTTTATCAGTACCATTTTTGCAGGAATGAGATGGTATCTCATTATAGTTTTGATTTGCATCTCTCTAATCGATACAGTGACAACGGGTTTGTTTTTTTTTTTTTTTGGTAATGACAAATGATAGTGAGCATATTTTCATATGTTTGTTGGCTGCTTGAATATCCTCTTTGGTGAAGTGACTGTTCATGTCCTTTGCCTGTTTTTTAATTGGATTGTTTGTCTTTTTGTTGTTGAGTTACAGAAGTTTTCTGTGTATTTTAGAGAGTAGACCTTGTCAGGTATGTCATTCCAAGGGTTTTTTTCCCAGTCTGTGGGTTCTCTTTTTACTCTTTTGATAAAGTCTTTTGTTGAGCATGCATATTTAATATTAAGGAGGTCCCAGCTATCTAATTTGTCTTCTGTTGCTCTTGCATTTATGGCTGTGTTTGATAATCTATCCTTAAAAAAAAAACAGGTCTCATAGTTTTGTCCCTATGTTTTCTTCCAAGAACTTTATGATTTTGGTTTTAACATTTAGGTCTTGATCCATTTTGAGTTAGCTTTTGTGTATGGTGTGAGGTATGGGTACAGTTTAATTTTTCTGCATGTGGATATCCAATTTTGCCAGCACCATTTGTTGAAGAGACTGTTCCTTCCGCATTGAGTGGCCTTTGACCCTTTGTCGAAAATTAGTTTTCTATAGATGGATATATTTATTTCTGGGTTCTCAACTTTATTCAACTGGTCTTAGTCTATCATTGAACCAATACCAGGCCTTTTTGATTAGTGTAGCTGTATAGTATGTTTTAAGGTTGGGAAGTGTGAAGCCTCCTGCTTTGTCCTTCTTCAGTATTGCTTTAGCTATTTGGAACCTCTTTCTTTTCCATATAAAGCTGGTGATTGTTTTTCCATTTCAGTAAAGAATGTTGTTGGTTCAGTTAAATTTTAAACTCAGTGCTTTGGCATATGTAAAAACGGAATGTGAAAGACCATCTTTTTCCTTGTCCAACCTTTAGCTATACCCCAGGGCCTTCTAATGAGTGTCCAACATAGTTTATTTTATAAAGTGTAGATCTGGGGTTCTGCTAATTCAATAACTCAGGGTCGTTATTCTTTAGGTAATGCAGAAGCACTGCGCATTATGGGGATCCTGTTCCAAAAATCAGTTACCCCATCAATAGGTTCTTACATTGCTAACTTTTCTGATTTTTCCAGTTTGCCGCACATGGGGGCAGTTTTACTTAGTGTTGGATGTGATGGCAGACACTCCCTTCTCTTATTCTGCAATATAGTTGCGTCACATGCTTATTCTGATTTAAACAAATTCAGCAGATGTGCTGGGAAAAAATGAAATATGATAATTAAAAATGTATTTGTATTTTACGTATGTATTTTTATTATAAGCAGTTCATTATTATATACAACACAATATTTTTTTTGTTTTGTGTTGAAGTACAATTTATGTAACAGTACAATTCACTCTTTGGAGTATAGTTCTGTAATTTGACAAATACAGTCTTGTAACCACCACCGCAGTCAAGATACAGAACAGTCCCAACAACCCTCAAATCCCATTGTGTCTTTGTAGTCGTTCCCTGGGTCTGTTTCCTGCCCTAAAGTGTTTGCAGTATACACTTTCATTTATATATAATATGTACAGGTTTGTACACATACAGCCATGCGTATCATTTTTTGGGGTGATTTAGGGGCTATTTGAGGGAAATTTTAATTTGATGTAATTTTCCCATCACCATAAATTGATGTGCTTCCTGATAGTAAGTTTTAATTGCCTTAAGCTTCATTCTTGCTCCTGCCCTGCTATCAATGCCAGGATACTTCAGCGAAGATCAGAAATGCCCTCCTGCCCCTACTGCTTAAAGTGTCCCGGTTTTATTCTTCAAAGTAGAGAGAGTTTGGGTACACACATTTTTTCCTGTTTAATTAAGATAGCATTTGAGAATGTGCTTATATTCTTCAAGGAAACCTCACTGTTAAAGGGGTTGTCTCTGGTAAAGATGTGAAAATGCTACATAAAGTCTTTGATGTTTATATTGTACTTAGTCAAGTGGCCAGTGCGCAAAGGGTTTCTCATGAGTTTTGTCTAGGGAGCTGGGCAGCTTTTGGAAATGTTTGTACGCAAAATCTACAGCATCTTAAATTGTTGCTAAATTAGGAACCTATCAGAAGTTACCTGTTCGATTAGTGGATTCTGTTGCGTTTCGTTGTGGCTCTGGTGTTGGTTTTGCTCAGGGGCACAATCATGTGTTGAGTTCTTGTGCTGCAACAAACCCCCTTCATAGCTCATGCAGGTCAGGGCTTTCTACCTTCAGGTGTTGCTGTAGGTAACAGAATGATAGCATTGTGCTTGCCTGTGCTAGGATGTTGACTGTGAAAACAACCACAAGAAAATCTCTATAAGGCTGGGCTGGTTCTGTGCCTTTCCCACAAACAGGGTTCTTTAAAAAAGAAAAAAAAAAGGTAGCATCCAAGGATGTAGATTATTGCGTGGAAACGTTTGTCTTTGTTCTGAGTGCTGGAACTGGGTGTTCTTTTTTGTCCATATATAAGGAAAAAAGCGCTGTAATGGTGTTGGTGCTGAAGGAGCAGTGCTGTGGACCTGGGCTCAGCCAGGCTCAGCACTGCAGCCCTGGACAGGGAAGCAGGCTTAGAAGTAGCAGCAGCAGCAGGAGAAGAGAGTATTAGGTATCTACTTAAAATATTAACCACTTCTGGTAAACGCTGTCAGAACACAGGCATGCTAGGAGCTGTTAACTTTGCTTCCCCTCAGGAGTATTACCAAGGGGCTCTGTTGTACTTTCTCTTGTTTTGTGTGCTCTGACCTTGGGTCCAGCTGTTACAGGGATCTGGTACTCCTTGGGAAGGGAGTGGCATAGTTTGAAAGAGGAGCTACAGGTTTCTTGATAGCACGCTTAGCAGATAATCTTTGTCGTGCTTCTCTTTATCAATCTCTATTAGCCCCAGCATGTGTGCTGTTGTCGCTGTGTTCACTGTCGTCAAAGCCTGGCCAATCTCGCCTCATCAGCAAAGCTTTCTGAGTACTTCTGTGCTTCTGTTCTTCCCCCAGCAGTTAAACCCACCTCCTCTGAGCCTGTATTTCATTTTACCCTGTCTGATTGTAGCTGGCTCTTCCTATCTCCTTCAGTGTTGAGGGGTAGAGGCTTTTCAGCCTTTCTCACCTCCCAGCCCTGTGTAAAGTAAGCATCCCAGTGTGTGTGTAGCTACATTTCTTAGAGGCTTTCCTTTGGTCTTGCTTGCCCATCTGCCATGGTATGTGCCCCTTGGGGTGCTTTCAGGTGTGCTGTCAGGAGAGTAGAGTAGCCTGCTTTACATGCAGCGGCCTTCTCTCTGGTGCAGCCGTGCTGCCTGGACAAAGTTGGGATTCCTTGGTTTGTCTTTAAAATCCTTTGATGACGAAGACTTTTCAGGTATCCATCCCAAGAGGCCCCTTTCCTTAGTAAGGTCATGTGGGCATAATCTGAGTACCTACCTCATAGGCTTGTGGTGAGAATTAAATGAGGTAAATACTTAAAACATGCTTAGCATGATCAATGGCACCTAGTATACATTCAAGTAGGTGCCACCCTTTTATCACTAATATTACTTTACTTAAAAAAGTTTTTTTCATTTTTCTTTCTGATTATGTTTGAAAAATTAAGTTGAGTGGTGGATTTTTTTTCTTCTTTATATACTTGTCTGTATTTTCTAAATATTGTTACATAATATTTAGAAAATACAGACAAGTGTATAAAGAAGAAAAAAAAACCACTCAACTTAATTTTTTAAGATATTTTCTTTAGTTTTATATACACACACATGCGTGCACACGTGTTTATGTATGTATTTGTAAAATTTTATTACAATCTCTCTGTCTCTTTTTTGCTTAACACTGCGTTCTTAGTGGAGCACTGGTGGCACAGTGGCTAAGAGCTCAGCTGCTAACCAAAAGGTCAGCAGTTCAAATCCACCACCTACTCCTTGGAAGCCCTATGGGGCGGTTCTGCACTGTCCTATAGGGTCACCATGAGCTGGAATTGACTCGACAGCAACGGGTTTGGTTTTTGGTTTTTTATATCCTTAGCATTACCTCCATTCCTTTTAGTGATTTTGAATTCATGTTGTACACTCTTCACTGTTTTGTGTCTGAAGTGGTTCTTGCTCTCAGACAAGGGTGCCTGCTGTATATTAGATACCGAGTAGGAATAGTAAGTCGAATGCTGCCTTTGGTTGCCTACAATTCAGTAAAACCAAAGGATGGAGGTGTGTCTGCCTTTACCTCCTTAGGTTTTGTTCAGTTTTCTTTGGAGCCCACCTGGGGATCGAGTCTTGGTATGCCTGGCTGAGCCTCTGTTCCCAATCTCTTCTTGTGCTGTAGCTGCTGTTTCACCTTCTGAAACGTAGTGGTGTCAGACCTCGCCTAACTTCAGCAGGAGGAGAGAGAATTACCGTCATCAGCACAAAGCTGATTCCTGTGAGGTGGAGGTCAGACATTGCCTCCACTCTCCAACCTTTCTACCAATTCTGACACCAAGCCATCCTCCCCATAGCACACTCTCTTTCTCTGCTGGGTTGGATAATTTGTTGCAAGGGCCACACAGAACTCACAAACCAGTAACAGGCTAAACTTGGGATCAGAGTCAACTTGGAAGTAACAGGAAAAACTCAGGAGACAAGATACAGACAGCTCTCACCTCCTCCTTGGCTGTGCCGGCCAGCAGGCCGCTCTTATCAACCCGGCCTCTGCCACTAGGCTGTACTCTTCGTCTGGCTTCTGCCACCAGGCCTTGCTCTCGGCTTCTGCCTTACTTGGGCCAGTGAGACACCCCACTCCACCAAGCAAGCCTCCTGCCTCAGGTGCTCAGCTCTCTTGCTTTGTGGGCCGGGAAACTCACCATAGCCATCTGATCCCTGATTCCCGCCACAGTGCGATAGCCAGTTGTGCTGCTGCTATACCATCTCGTGCTGTCTCTCGCTGTCTTCAGTGTTACAGCTCTCTTTGTCTCCTGGGTTTAGGAAGTTCTCAGTGCAGAAACCCTGGGTCCAAAGGATGCAGTGTCTTCCAGGCTCTTTCTTGGTGATAGCGAGGTCCTCCTCAATCTCTGTGGGATTAGCCCTTTTATAAGCACACTTCCCCCACTAAGACCACAAACTGACCAATCTCCTTGGTAAGCCACAGTCACCTCATTTGCATAGTAAGCGACCAGTCCCCACAAGGGTTTTATGCACCTCATTTGCATAGTAAACTGTACAATCCCTGCAATGGCTTTATACACCTTATTTGCATAGTAAACTGTCCAATACTTTTGCAAGATAATGGCCTACGAAATCATCTTGGTAGAAGTATAAACCCAGGACTAGAAAGGCCATATATGAAGAGAATCCCGTTGCACTGCTCCTTCCAGTGATTCAGCTGGACACTGCCCCTTCTTTACAGAGATTCAGGCATAACAGGCTTCCAGAGGATTTTAATTAAATCATAACCTGATTTAGGTTGTTAGTTAGGAATACTTCCCGCCCCCCTCCCCCCGCAAATACTGCATTTTTTGTTTTTCAATTCATTTATAGCTTACTGGCTTCATTTTTAGAAAAGATTAGCCTATATATTTTAAATCACTGATGTGTATTAATTTTGTCAGATACTGTGGCTGTATCAGAAAATTGAGCCTGCAGCCCTAGCCTGTAGGAGCTGGAGGGGGGTCTTAGGGTGCACACAGGTCATAGGGAATGTGTGGCATGGTGGGTTGGGAAAAGGGAGGAGGAAGAGGGGGGTTAGACTCACCTTGGGAGCTTTTCTGCCTGTAGAAAATGTGGACTTCACAATGTTGAGAACCATTGGTCTGCTTCCTTTTTCAGATGAGGAAATTGAGGTATACAGTAGAAAAGGTGTGTTGCTTAAAATCATATATTTAGAAGGTAGGGCCAGAGTTACTGGAAACTGAGGCAGTACTAATGCAGTGGGTTTGTTATCAGTTGCTATCCAGTCAATTCTGACTCATGGAGACTCCGTGTGTGCAGAGTAGAACTGCTCCATAGGGTTTTCAAAGCTGCAACTTTTTGGAAGCAGATCACCGGGCCTGTGTTGCAAGGTGCCTCTGGGTAGGTTTGAACTGCCAGCCTTTCGCTAGTGGTTGGGTGCTTAACTGTTGGTGTCACCAGGACCTAGTTCAGTGAGCTGCACATGGATGTGTTTGCTTTGCGGTGTTAAGGAAAAAGCAACTGTCACCAAAACTATCTGAGAGAGAATTTTTTAAAACAAAACAACCAACTTCTGTTTGAACGTTTTTGTATAACAGTAGAGGAATAACTTTATTATGCTAGCCTGTTTTTTTTTTCTTTTTTTGTGCTTTTTAAAAAAAAATAATATTGGGTTTTTGTTGAAAGTTTACACAGCAAATTAGGTTCCCTTGTAACAATTTCTACAAAGTTTGTTTAGTGACATTGGTTACATTTTATGGTGTGTCAACTTTCTCATTGTTTCTTTTCTAGTTGTTCTGTTTCCAGTCATCTAGTTTCCCTGCCCCTTTGTCTTCTTCTCTTTGCTTTAGGGTAAGTGTTGACCCTTTGGTCTCATATAGATGATTTTTTAAAGGAGCGCAGTACTTATGGGTAATATTGTTTATTTTATGAGCTAATCCGTTATTTAGCTAAAAGGTGACCTCATGGAATACTTTTGGTTCAAGGCTTAAAGAGTATCTCAGGGCGATAGTCTTGAGGAGTCCTCCAGTCTCAGTTGGTCCAGCAAGTCTGAATTTTTAAGAATTTGAGTTCTCTTTTTTTTTTTCCCACATTTTGGCCCCATTCTATCAGGATCCATATACTGTGTTGCTGATCAAACAGTCAGTAGTGGGAGCCAGGCACCATCTAGTCCTTCCTGTTTCAGGGTAGTTGAGGTCACGGTTCTGTACACTGTTAGTCCTGTGGACTAATGTCCTCTCTGAGTTTTTGGTTTCTTCCATTCACTTTTTATTCCCGACATGTAGAGACCAATAGTTGAGTCTTGGCAGCTTGCAAGCTTTTAAGACACTAGGCACTACTTACCAAACTAGGACATAGAACATAAACTTTATGTGCTGTATTTATGCCAGTTGACTGAGCTATCCTTCAAGGTGTTTAATAAGTATCCATGTTTGTGCCCCCTGTAGCTTTATATATGAATATATGTGGATGCATACACTTACATATATATCACCTGGTATAGATACATCTATGTATGCTGCCTATGTGCACATATATACATAGCTATACGCATGTATGCATTCATACGTACATCTTGCCACACTCCTATTGTTTAGTTGTTGTCACACCATTGGATATTTTAACATTTACCAAAAATGTCCTTTTATCTTGTGTACTTCATAGGGACATTATTTACTGTAGTCAGGCCATATACCCTTCACTCACATTTGGTGTTATATCTGTCATCCCCCAAAATAACAAGTGTCTACTATATAGAGTGATCTCCCAGGCACCCTTCCCCCGCCCCGGTAGCCAGCAGTGGACGCTGGTTTCAGTATGCGTACCCATTCCTGTGCTTCTGTAATAGCGAGATCATACAGTATTTGTCCTTTTGTGATAGACTTATTTTACTCCGTGTAATATCCTCCACTTCATCCACGTTTTATTTTGAGAGCTCAGTTTATGGCTGCATACTGTTGCACTGTATGTCTCCACCACATTTTGTTTATTCCTGCCTCCATTGATAGCCATTCAGGTTGCTGCCTTTTTTTTTTTTAACTCTTGTGAATAGTGCTGCAGTGAACATAGGTGTGCATATGTCTGATTGTGTCTTAGTGTGAGAACTCTAGGGAATATACCTGCTATGGGATTGCTGGGTAATAAGGTAGATCTATTTCTAGTTTTCTGAGGAAGTGCCATACCGTTTTCCATGGTTATACCATTTACAGTTCCACAAGTAGTGGATAAGGGTTCCAGTCACGCAACAACCTTACCAGCATTTGTTTTCTGTTTTTTTTTTTTTTTTATCGGTGCCATTTTTTGCAGGGGTGAGAAGGTATGTCATTGTAGTTTTGATTTTGTATTGGAGTTCTGGTGGTGCAGTGATTAAGAGCTATGGCTGCTAACCAAAAGTTCAGTAGTTTGAATCTACCAGCCACTCCTTGGAAACCCTGTGGGGCAGTTGTGCTCTGTCCTGTAGGATTGCTTTGAGTCAGAACAGACTTGATGGCAATGGGTTTCTTTTTTGGTAATGGTTAATGATTGTGAGCATCTTATCATGTGTCTGTTGGCTGCTTGCATGTCCTCTTTGGTGAAGTGTCTGTTCCTGTCCTTTGCCCACTTTTTTTTTTTTTTAATTTATTTTGTTGTTGTTGAGAATATACACAGTAAAACATACACCAGTTCAGCCTTTTCTGCATGTATAATTCAGTGACATTGATCGCATTCTTTCATTTGTGCAACCATTCTCACCTTCCTTTTCTGCGTTGTTCCTCCCCAGTTAGTGTAAACTCACTGCCCCAAGGTTCCTGTGTAATCTTTCGAGAGGCTGCTGCTGCTTTGATCCCACATAGATAGATCTTTGAAGAACATAATGCTTGTATTAGTTGTCTAGTGCTGCTATAACAGAAATACCACAAGTAGATGGCTTAACAAAGAGAAATTTATTCTCTCACAGTCTAGGAGGCTAGAGGTCCAAATTCAGGGTGTCAGCTCTACAGGAAGCCTTTCTCTCTCTGTTGCTTCTGGGGGGAAGCTCCTTGTCATCAATTTTCCCCTGGTCTAGGAGCTTCTCAGTTCAGGAACCCGAGTCCAAAGGACACGCTCTGCTCCTGGTGCTGCTTTCTTGGTGGTTTGATGTCCTTCTGTCTTTCTGCTTTCTTCTCTCTTTTATATCTCAAAAGAGATTGACTCAAGATAGAGCCAAATCTTGCAGATTGATTCCTGCCTCATTACCATCTCAGAGGTAGGATTTACAACACGTAAGAAAATCACATCAGATGACAAAATGATGGACAGTCACACAGCACTGGAAATCATGGCCTAGCCACATTTTGGGGGGACACAGTTCAGTCCATAACAGTGCTTAAGGCAGACATTTTTTACTAGGTAAGCTAAACTATTGTTTGGTTTTAAGAAGGGGATATTTTTGGTTTAAGTTTTAAAGATTATCTGAGGGCAATAGTTTTAGGGGGTTCATCCAGCCCCTGTGGCTTCAGAAAAGTGTGGTTCCATAAGAATTTGAAATTCTGTACTGCATTGCCCCCCTTTTGATCAGGATTTGTCTGTAGAATATTTGATCAAAATGTTCAGTAATGGTAGCAACCGTTTCCTGTTTTTTCATTGCATTGTTTGTGCTTTCGTTGTTGAGCTGTTGAGGTTTTCTATACATTTTACTGATTAGACTTTTCTCAGATAACATTATTCTCACAGATTTTTTTCCCATTCTGTAGGTTGCTAGCTTGTTTTTTAAATGTAAAAGGTAATATATATGCACGTGAGAAAAATTTTGTTATGTAGAATGTAAAATATACACCAGAGTAGACAGGAGTATAATGAATCTTCACGTACTCCTTGCCTAACCCCAACAATCATCAGCTTTGCCCATCCATGCCCCATCCCCATCTCCCCTCCTGTGTTATTTTGAAGTAAATTCTGCCTCATATCATCTCATCTCGAAATATTTTCAGCCAGTGTTTAAATTTCCAGTTTTCTCATAATGTCCTAATTGGAAAAAAAAGAAAAGTTTTGGTTGAATCAAGTTCCAACTGTGCCTTGCTTGTTGCTGATACTCTGTTTTTATATGTTAAAATGTATTTGCTGAAGAAAATATGGTTGTTCTTTTGTAGTGTTTCCTACCATCTGAATTTTGCTGAGTTTTTACCCATGGTATAGTTTAACAGGTTTCTCCAAACCCAAACCAAACCCATTGCTGTTGAGTCAATTTCGACTCATAGAGATCCTGTAAGACAGAATAGAACCGCCCCATAGGGCTTCCAAGCCTGTAAATCTTTACAGTCTTGTGTGCAGACTGTCGCATCTGTCTCCCTCAGAGCAGCTGGTGGATTCCAACCACTGACCTTTCAGCTACCAGCCAAATGCTTTAACCACTGGACCACCAGGGCTCCTTACTTGTTCCTCAGTACTATTTCCTATAAATTGGTAAAATATTTTTAAGTACAAAGAGCATATAATAGAAATGATCTCTTTGTAGAGGCAGTCGTTGTCAATAGTTTCTTTTATAAAGTTTAAACTTTTTAAATTTATATTTTCTTTATTATATAGTATACATACCCCGTACATACACAAAAGCACAGGTGGCATATGTGTTTATATTTTTGTTATGTAAAGGCAACACACTTGAACACTGATGTAATAGGAACAGCTGATGTTCACTGAGCACTTACTGTTTGCCAAGTAGCATTTTTAGCGCTTTAGTGCATATGCATTTTTTCCCATTGTCCTAATAAACCCTGTGAGGTAGGTTTACTGCTCTCTCCATTTTGCAGGTGAAGAAACTGACTCAGGGTCATGTAGTTAATGAGTGTGGAGCCAGGATTTGAATTAAGATAGTTCATCCTGTGGTTCCTTGCTTTGTCTTTCCTTGTAATCACCTGGGGAGCTCTTAAAAAATATTGATTCTTAGGCGCCCTAGAGATACTGATTTAATTGGTCTGAGTGGGGCTGGGTATTGGGCTTTCCAGGTGATTTATTGTGCAGTCAAGACTTTTTTTTTTTTTGTACTGCTACATAGTGTCTGTGTGAATATGATTATTTAATAAGTCTCTAGTGGTATATATTTAGGTTGTTTCCAATCTTTTAGTATCATAGGTGATGTGAAATGAATATATTTGGATGTGCTTCTTTGAACACGAATATGAATATCTGTTGGATAAATTCCCTGAACAAAAATTACTGGGTCACAAGGTATGTGCATTTGTAGTTTTGGTTGTTGTTAGGTGCTGTTGAGTCAATTCTGACTTGTTGCAACCCTATATATAACAGAGTGAAACACTGCCCAGTCTTGTGCCATCCTGATAATCGTTGTTATGCTTGATTCCATTGTTGCAGACACTGTGTCAGTCCCTCTCGTTGAGGGTCTTCCTCTTTTTCGCTGACCGTCTGTTTTACCAAGCATGATATCCTTCTCCAGGGACTGGCCCCTCCTGATAACATGTCCAAAGTATGTGAGAGAAAGTTTTGCCATCCGTGTTTCTAAGGAGCATTCTGGCATTTTGGTGGGTATTGCTTAATTGGCCTATAGAGAGATTGTACCAGTTTTCTCTCTGCCAGTTTGTGTGAGAGTTTGCACCTGATCCTGTCCCTTCAAAGCTAGCCAGTATCCTAAACCATTTATTTACTACTCTTAGCTTTTCTTCATTGATTTTATTGGGAATACTATTAACTTTTGACCTATATTGAATTTTGATTTGTCTTTGTATGTGTATCTTTCCTTTACTGTTGTTTTTATTCAGAAACAGTAAGCCATTTGTTCTGTTTGTCTGCCAGTACCATCACTTTATAATACATTCTAACACTTGGTAGGACTAGTGTTTCATTTTCTTTTTTCCCAGACTTTTCCTGGCTATTCTTGAAAATTAATTTTTCCTTATGAAAATTCTATTAAAATCTTCACTGGGAGTCCATTAAGTTTATGTTTCAAATGAGAGAATTGACATCTTTACAATATTGAGTCTTGTTGCCTAAGAACATTTATTCAAGTTGTGTTTTTATTCAGTAGGTGCTATACACCAGTACTGAATTCTCTTATTGTCACTAATAATTTTTAGTTGATTTTCTTGGCATACAGATAGGTTAATTTTATTATATTTTAGTAATAAATTATGTATGTTTTACCATTAGAATTTCAAATGTAATTGCATTTATTTTTCCTTAGAATTTGTTGCCCTGAGCAACTAGAAGGATGGAGTTGACATTAACTGAGAAGGAGAAGAATGTGGGAGGAGCAAGATTGGGGAGACGATCAGGAGTTTGGTTTGGCTGTATTAAATTTGAGAATCCTGTTAGCTATCTCAGTGGAGTTATCAAGTAGGCAGGCAGTTGGATTCCCGAGTCTTGGAGCTCAGGGGAGAGTTGGGGACTGGAGATAAAAATTGAGAAGTGCTAGTATATAGATGCACTTAAAGCTAAAGACTGGATAAGGTCACCATGAGAGTGGATTTAGGTAGAGAATAGGCAAAGGGATTCAGAACTGAGGCCTTTTAACATTAAGAGGCGGGAAAATGACGGGGAAAGGGGAGCCTCTGCTTAGGAGACTGAGGAAGAGAACGGGAGAGTGTGGTGAATGAGTGAATGGATTCAAATCAGAGGCTTGAGACAAAAGTGGGAACATTTTATTACCAGAAAGGGATGGAAGAGATGAAGGTCAGTTTTAACATCGGTAGCACCATTGTGCCTCAGATA
The DNA here is from genome assembly GCF_024166365.1 of Elephas maximus indicus. Classification (NCBI taxonomy): domain Eukaryota; kingdom Metazoa; phylum Chordata; class Mammalia; order Proboscidea; family Elephantidae; genus Elephas; species Elephas maximus. Next base: position 120,695,697 of record NC_064826.1, read on the forward strand.
GCTGCTGTAGCTTTTATTTTGGGTATTCTTTGGGGTTGTGACTAGCATCTGAAATTCTCTGCTGTGTTTTTGCTAGTCATGCTCTTCTCAGTCTCTGTCACACCTTTTGATGGAATGCTTGCACGTCTGATGTCTCTGTCATCCCCACCAGGCAGAGTGGTTGCTTGTGGCGGTGGGTAGTTGGTCTTGGGCTCTGGTCTCAGGTTCAGGCCCACTGCTTATTCATTTGTGCCTGTGTGTGATGGCTAGCGATGGCTGTCCAGTGTCATGAAAAACTCCTGCTTCTCCCATGCTTTTGTTCCTGGTGTAAACCTCCCTTTCATGTCTTTAGCCCATAATCATTCACACCCTCCATGCTAATTCTTTCACCAGAGGAATTAGGAATAGTGAAAATCAGGACTTGAAACCAGTTGAACCGGGTCAGTTGTGGCAGATGAAGCAAAGCTGGAATAGATGCGAATTTTTAAAATTTGGGTGATTCGGAACCATAACCAGAACAGGAAAAATTGTGGTTCGAAGGCCTGGAATGGGAGACTAAGAAGAGGCAAAGTGAGCCCTTTGAGGTCCTGATGTGTGAGATAGATTATTGCCAGGACTGAGGAGAGGGACACTCATTAAAAGTGGCATGGTTGGCCACCATCTTGGAGCAGGGCACTGCTGTTTCCAACCCTGGGCAAAATCCGACAGACAAGAGATTTGGTTGCTATGCAACTTGTACACTGCCCTTGTTTTCTTTCTAAGAGGGAGATTAAGTTTCTAGCAGGGCTTCAACCTGCAAATTTTCCTGTTCTGGTTATGATTCCGGTTCACCTAAATTAAAAAAAATTTGTGACTGTTCCAGTGTCGCCTCCTCAACCATGATTGAACAAGAAAAAACTGATTTGAAGCCCTGATGAAAATTGGCATGAAAGTGATGGAGGGATACCAGTTGCCGTCAGTTTGATTTTGACTCATACCCAGCAAATCGATTCTGACTTATAGCAACTGTCTTTGGCTAGGTTCTCTAGAGAAGCAAAACCAGTGAAGCATGTATGTATGTATTGATGTGTGTGTGTGTGTGCGTGCGCGTATACATACATAGAGGCATTGATTGATCTATCTCAAGGAAATGGCCAATGTGGTTGTAGAGGCAGGCAAGTCCCAAGTCCATGAGTCAGGTGTCAGGCTGGAGGCTTCTCCTGACTCACTTAGCTGCAGGGGCTGATGAACCCAAGATCGGCAGGTCAGATGGCAGGCTGCTGGCTCGTGGGCTGTGGAGCCTGACAAATGAGAGATCAGCAGGTAAGACGGCAGGCTCCTGGCTCGTGGGCTGTGGAGCCTGACAAATGAGAGATCAGCAGGTAAGACGGCAGGCTGCTGACTCATAGGCTGCAGAGGCCGATGACTCCCAAGACTGGCAGGCAGTACGACAGGCTGCTGAATCAAGTCCCAAGAACTTGAGTGACATGATGACGAGCTGGATCCAAGATCCAGAGTGAGCAAAAGCTAGCGAGCTTTGCCAGAGTGTTCCTATATATTGGATGCAGGCCACACACCCGGGGAAACTCCCTTTACATCTGATTGGCTGATCACATCAGATTATATCATGGAGGTGATTCCATTGTATCATAAAATGAAGGATAACTGTATCATTATATAACTACCAAACCACTGAGAATCATAACCCAGCCAAGTTGACACACAGCCTTAACCATCACGGTTTACCCTTTGTCAACTTGGCACCTGTGTGCATTACCTTAAACCATGCACAATCTCTAAACAAAGGCAGTTGCAAAGTCATATTTGGACCTAACATGATACAACTAACGTGTACAGCTGAAAATGTGCTAACCTCGTTTACAACTTATATTTTTTAAATGAAGAAGGCAAAAATGTCTGATGTACACGTACAAAGAAGAAAGAATAGTCGTAACAATTACAGTCCTTGTTTCTACAACAGGTCATGTGGTCATTACTGGTATTTAGAATTGTCTTCTTCCGCCACTTATTCCGTAGTCCCCTTACCCTCAGCAAGCACGTCAACTGGCTGTGGTTCTTAAATTTGTGAGGTGATCCAAACCTTCGTTGCAGAAGGGTCTGGGCCATTAGTAGTTGTGTGAGAATTGGGTTGCTGTAGTTTTCCATTGACTCTGATCACAGAGCATGGTAGTACTAAGAGATGTCCTAAGGATCTCCTATGTTCCACACATTTCTTTACCTTCATTATGTAATATCAATATGATTTCCCCTGGTAATCAGGATCAGTCATACCAGCCAATATAGTAACTCCCATCTCTGCCTGTTAATCCAGAGGCATAAGGAGCCCCAGGTGGCTATGTGGCATTCTCAACTCAACTTCCAGTTCAATGGAATCATTGTTCTGTCTCCTGGTGGAAGCATTCCTCCCTTTGGAACTAAGACTTCTAGATCCACAGAGCATAGGGTTGCAGGGACAGGAAGCAAAAATTTTGTGAGTGCGTTGCTAGGGGTAATAGTGTTTCACCCCTTGATTCCTGGACCCATGAATCTGGGTATGGGAGAAACAGCATCATGTATTAGATGCTGGTTTAGAGCATATACAGCCTCCTGGAGAACATTGCCCCAACCCTGCAAGGTATTGCCACCTACCTGGTGCCATAATTATGTCTTCAGAAGGTCATTCCATTGTTTTATCAAGCCAGCTGTTTCAGAATGATGTGGAACATAGACCAATGAATTCCATGAGCATAGGTCCATTCCTGCACTTCATTTGCTGTGAAGTGAGTCCCTTGATTTGGGGCAAGGCTGTGTGGGATACCATGACAGTGGATAAGGCGTTCTGTGAGTCCACAGATGGTACTTTGGCAGAAGCATTGTGGGCAGGGAAGGCAAATCCAAATCCAGAGTAAGTGTCTCTCCCAGTAAGAACAAACTGCTGCCCTTCCCTGGATGGAAGCGGTCCAGTGTAATCAGCCTGCCACCCGGTAGCTGGCTGATTGCCTCAAGGAGTGATGCCGTATCGGGAACTCAGTGTTGGTCTCTACTGCTGGCAGATTGGGCACTCAGCAGTGGCTGTAGCCAAATTGGCCTTGGTGAGTGGAAGCCCATGTTGCGGAGCCCACGCATAACTTCTGTCCCTTTCACCATGGCCACTTTGTTCCTGAGCCTATTGGGCAATGACGGTAGCGGCTGGGGAAGGATTATGACTGGTTTCCACAGAACGCGTCATCCTGTCCACTTTATTATTAAAGTCCTCCTCTACCAGTGTCACCCTTTGGTGAACATTCACGTGAGATACAAATGTTTTCACTTCTTTGGCCCATCGAGATCTGTCCACATAACTCTTCCTCATACCCTCTCGTCACCAATTTTCTAATCATTTTCCTTCCAAGTCCCTGACCGTCCAGTCAAACCACTGGCCGCAGCCCATGAATCAGTATACAGTCACACATCTAGCTATTTCTCCTTCCAAGCAAAATGATCAGCCAGGTGCACTAGAAGTTCTGCCCATTGAGAGGATTTCTTTTCACTGCTGTCTTCCAGGGAGGTCCCAGAAAGGGGCTGTAGTGCTGCTGCTGTTGACATTCGAGTGATGCCTGTATATCGTGTAGAATCATCTGTAAACCAAGCACGAGTTTTCACTTCCACAGTCAACTGATCATAAAGAACTCCCTATGAGGCCGTAGGTGCAGACTGGGAGAGGGCAGATAATGTGACAGGAGTAGAGACCATGTATTTAGGCCACTTCCTCATGCAACTTACTTGTGCCTTCAGGTCTTGCTTGGGCCTGATTTCACATATACCGCTTCCATTTAATGATGGAGTACTGCTCTTCACATCCTATTTTATGCTGTATGGGTCAGACAATACCGAGTTCATCAGGGGAAGCTCAAGGCCACATGGTCACTTGGTGGCCCAGGGTTAAGTGTTCAGTCTTTACTAAGGTCCAGTAACAAGCCAAAAGCTGTTTCTCAGAAGGAGAGTAGTTATCTGCAGAGGGTGGCAGGGCTTTGCTCCAAAATCCTGAGGGTCTGCACCGTGATTTGCCAAGAAGGTCTTGCCAAAGACTCCAAACGGTATCTCTATCTGCCACGGACACTTCAAGTACCATCGGATCAGCTGGATCATATGGCTCAAGCAGCAGAGCTACATCTGCGGCAGTCTGAACCTGCTGCAGAGCCTTCTCTTATGGTGGGCCCCACTCAAAGCTAGCAGCTTTTTGAGTCACTTGATAAATAGACTGGAGTAGTATACCCAAATGAGAGGTATGTTGCCTCCAAAATCCAAAGGCCTGGCAGGTGTTGTGTCTCCTTTTTAGATGTAGGAGGGGTGATATGCAATAACTTACCCTTCACTTTAGAAGGAATATCTCACATGCTCCACACCACTGGAACCCTAGAAATTTCACTGAGGTGGAAGGTGCCTGAATTTTTTTTTTTTTTTTTTTATAATAACTTTTATTAAGCTTCAAGTGAATGTTTACAAATCCAATCAGTCTGTCACATATAAGTTTACATACATCTCACTCCCTACTCCCACTTACTCTCCCCGTCTTGAGTCAGCCCTTTCAGTCTCTCCTTTCTTGACAATTTTGCCGGCTTCCCTCTCTCTATCCTCCCATCCCCCCTCCAGACAAGAGTTGCCAACACAATCTCAAGTGTCCACCTGATATAATTAGCTCACTCTTCATCAGCGTCTCTCTCCCACCCGCTGACCAGTCCCTTTCATGTCTGATGAGTTGTCTTCGGGGATGGTTCCTGTCCTGTGTCAACTGAAGGTCTGGGGACCATGGCCGCTGGGATTCCTCCAGTCTCAGTCAGACCATTAAGTTTGGTCTTCTTATGAGAATTTGGGGTCTGCATCCCACTGATCTCCTGCTCCCTCAGGGGTCCTCTGCTGAGCTCCCTGTCAGGGCAGTCATCGATTGTGGCCGGGCACCAACTAGTTCTTCTGGTCTCAGGATGATGTAGGTCTCTGGTTCATGTGGCCCTGTCTCTTGGGCTCTTAGTTGTCATGTGGGCTTGGTGTTCTTCATTTTCCTTTGCTCCAGGTGGGTTGAGACCAATTGCTGCATCTTAGGTGGCTGCTTGTTAGCATTTAAGACCCCAGACGCCACATTTCAAAGTGGGATGCAGAATGATTTCATAATAGAATTATTTTGCCAATTGACTTAGAAGTCCCCGCAAACCATGTTCCCCAGACCCCCGCGCTTGCTCCGCTGAGCTTTGAAGCATTCATTTTATCCCGGAAACTTCTTTGCTTTTGGTCCAGTCCAATTGAGCTGACCTTCCATGTATTGAGTGTTGTCTTTCCCTTCACCTAAAGCAGTTCTTATCTACTGATTAATCAATAAAAAAAAACCCTCTCCCACCCTCCCTCCCTCCCCCCCTCGTAACCACAAAAGTATGTGTTCTTCTCAGGTTTACTATTTCTCAAGATCTTATAATAGTGGTCTTATACAATATTTGTCCTTTTGCCTCTGACTAATTTTGCTCAGCATAATGCCTTCCAGGTTCCTCCATGTTATGAAATGTTTCAGAGATTCGTCACTGTTCTTTATCGATGTGTAGTATTCCATTGTGTGAATATACCACAATTTATTTACCCATTCATCCGTTGATGGACACCTTGGTTGCTTCCAACTTTTTGCTATTGTAAACAGAGCTGCAATAAACATGGGTGTGCATATATCTGTTTGTATGAAGGCTCTTGTATCTCTAGGGTATATTCCTAGGAGTGGGATTTCTGGGTTGTATGGTAGTTCTATTTCTAACTGTTTAAGATAACGCCAGATAGATTTCCAAAGTGGTTGTACCATTTTACATTCCCACCAGCAGTGTATGAGAGTTCCAATCTCTCCGCAGCCTCTCCAACATTTATTATTTTGTGTTTTTTGGATTAATGCCAGCCTTGCTGGTGTGAGATGGAATCTCATCGTAGTTTTAATTTGCATTTCTCTAATGGCTAATGATCGAGAGCATTTTCTCATGTATCTTTTGGCTGCCTGAATATCTTCTTTAGAGAAATGTGTGTTCATATCCTTTGCCCACTTCTTGATTGGGTTGTTTGTCTTTTTGTGGTTGAGTTTTGACAGAATCATGTAGATTTTAGAGATCAGGCGCTGGTCGGAGATGTCATAGCTGAAAATTCTTTCCCAATCTGTAGGTGGTCTTTTTACTCTTTTGGTGAAGTCTTTAGATGAGCATAGGTGTTTGATTTTTAGGAGCTCCCAGTTATCGGGTTTCTCTTCATCATTTTTAGTAATGTTTTGTATTCTGTTTATACCTTGTATTAGGGCTCCTAGGGTTGTCCCAATTTTTTCTTCCATGATCTTTATCGTTTTAGTCTTTATGTTTAGGTCTTTGATCCACTTGGAGTTAGTTTTTGTGCATGGTGTGAGGTATGGGTCCTGTTTCATTTTTTTGCAAATGGATATCCAGTTATGCCAGCACCATTTGTTAAAAAGGCTATCTTTTCCCCAGTTAATTGACACTCGTCCTTTGTCAAATATCAGCTGCTCATACGTGGATGGATCTATGTCTGGGTTCTCAATTCTGTTCCATTGGTCTATGTGTCTGTTGTTGTACCAATACCAGGCTGTTTTGACTACTGTGGCTGTATAATAGGTTCTGAAGTCAGGTAAGGTGAGGCCTCCCACTTTCTTCTTCTTTTTCAGTAGTGCTTTGCTTATCCGGGGCTTCTTTCCCTTCCATATGAAATTGGTGATTTGTTTCTCTAACCCCTTAAAATATGACATTGGAATTTGGATCGGAAGTGCGTTAAATGTATAGATGGCTTTTGGTAGAATAGACATTTTTACTATGTTAAGTCTTCCTATCCATGAGCAAGGTATGTTTTTCCACTTAAGTATGTCCTTTTGAATTTCTTGTAGTAGAGCTTTGTAGTTTTCTTTGTATAGGTCTTTTACATCCTTGGTAAGATTTATTCCTAAGTATCTTATCTTCTTGGGGGCTACTGTGAATGGTATTGATTTGGTTATTTCCTCTTCGGTGTTCTTTTTGTTGATGTAGAGGAATCCAAGTGATTTTTGTATGTTTATTTTATAACCTGAGACTCTGCCAAACTCTTCTATTAGTTTCAGTAGTTTTCTGGAGGATTCCTTAGGGTTTTCTGTGTATATAATCATGTCATCTGCAAATAGTGATAACTTTACTTCTTCCTTGCCAATCCAGATACCTTTTATTTCTTTGTCTAGCCTGATTGCCCTGGCTAAGACTTCCAACACGATGTTGAATAAGAGCGGTGATAAAGGGCATCCTTGTCTGGTTCCCGTTCTCAAGGGAAATGCTTTCAGGTTCTCTCCATTTAGAGTGATATTGGCTGTTGGCTTTGCATAGATACCCTTTATTATGTTGAGGAATTTTCCTTCAATTCCTATTTTGGTAAGAGTTTTTATCATGAATGGGTGTTGGACTTTGTCAAATGCCTTTTCTGCATCAATTGATAAGATCATGTGGTTTTTGTCTTTTGTTTTATTTATGTGATGGATTACATTAATGGTTTTTCTGATATTAAACCAGCCTTGCATACCTGGTATAAATCCCACTTGATCAGGGTGAATTATTTTTTTGATGTGTCGTTGGATTCTATTGGCTAGAATTTTGTTGAGGATTTTTGCATCAATGTTCATGAGGGATATAGGTCTATAATTTTCTTTTTTTGTAATGTCTTTACCTGGTTTTGGTATCAGGGAGATGGTGGCTTCATAGAATGAGTTGGGTAGTATTCCGTCGTTTTCTATGCTTTGGAATACCTTTAGTAGTAGTGGTGTTAACTCTTCTCTGAAAATTTGGTAGAACTCTGCAGTGAAGCCGTCCGGGCCAGGACTTTTTTTTGTTGGGAGTTTTTTGATTACCGTTTCAATCTCTTTTTTTGTTATGGGTCTATTTAGTTGTTCTACTTCTGAATGTGTTAGTTTAGGTAGGTAGTGTTTTTCCAGGAATTCATCCATTTCTTCTAGGTTTTCAAATTTGTTAGAGTACAATTTTTCATAATAATCTGAAATGATTCTTTTAATTTCATTTGGTTCTGTTGTGATGTGGTCCTTCTCATTTCTTATTCGGGTTATTTGTTTCCTTTCCTGTATTTCTTTAGTCAGTCTAGCCAATGGTTTATCAATTTTGTTAATTTTTTCAAAGAACCAGCTTTTGGCTTTGTTAATTCTTTCGATTGTTTTTCTGTTCTCTAATTCATTTAGTTCAGCTCTAATTTTTATTATTTGTTTTCTTCTGGTGCCTGATGGATTCTTTTGTTGCTCACTTTCTATTTGTTCAAGTTGTAGGGACAGTTCTCTGATTTTGGCTCTTTCTTCTTTTTGTATGTGTGCATTTATTGATATAAATTGGCCTCTGAGCACTGCTTTTGCTGTGTCCCAGAGGTTTTGATAGGAAGTATTTTCATTCTCGTTGCTTTCTATGAATTTCCTTATTCCCTCCTTAATGTCTTCTATAACCCAGTCTTTTTTCAGGAGGGTATTGTTCATTTTCCAAGTATTTGATTTCTTTTCCCTCGTTTTTCTGTTATTGATCTCTAGTTTTATTGCCTTGTGGTCTGAGAAGATGCTTTGTAATATTTCGATGTTTTGGACTCTGCAAAGGTTTGTTTTATGACCTAATATGTGGTCTATTCTAGAGAATGTTCCATGTGCACTAGAAAAAAAAGTATAGTTTGTAGCAGTTGGGTGGAGAGTTCTGTATAAGTCAATGAGGTCAAGTTGGTTGATTGTTGTAATTAGATCTTCCGTGTCTCTATTGAGCTTCTTACTGGATGTCCTGTCCTTCTCCGAAAGCGGTGTGTTGAAGTCTCCTACTATAATTGTGGAGGTATCTATCTCGCTTTTCAGTTCTGTTAAAATTTGATTTATGTATCTTGCAGCCCTGTCATTGGGTGCGTAAATATTTAATATGGTTATGTCTTCCTGATCAATTGTCCCTTTTATCATTATGTAGTGTCCTTCTTTATCCTTTGTGGTGGATTTAAGTCTAAAGTCGATTTTGTCAGAAATTAATATTGCTACTCCTCTTCTTTTTTGCTTATTGTTTGCTTGATATACTTTTTTCCATCCTTTGAGTTTTAGTTTGTTTGTGTCTCTAAGTCTAAGGTGTGTCTCTTGTAGGCAGCATATAGATGGATCGTGTTTCTTTATCCAGTCTGTGACTCTCTGTCTCTTTATTGGTGCATTTAGTCCATTTACATTCAGAGTAATTATAGATAAATAAGTTTTTAGTGCTGTCATTTTGATGCCTTTTTATGTGTGTTGTTGACAATTTCATTTTTCCACATACTTTTTTGTGCTGAGGCGTTTTTCTTAGTAGATTGTGAGATCCTCATTTTCATAGTGTTTGACTTTATGTTAGTTGAGTCGTTACGTTTTCTTGGTTTTTGTCTTGAGTTATAGAGTTGTTATACCTTTTTGTGGTTACCTCATTATATACCCCTATTTTTCTAAGTAAAAACCTAACTTGTATTGTTCTATATCGCCTTGTATCACTCTCCATATGGCAGTTCAATGCCTCCTGTATTTAGTCCCTCTTTTTGATTATTGTGATCTTTTACCTATTGACTTCCATGATTCCCTGTTATGTGTATTTTTTTTTTTTTAATTAATCTTAATTTGTTTGTTTTTGTGATTTCCCTATTTGAGTTGATATCAGGACGTTCTGTTTTGTGACCTTGTGTTGTGCTGATATCTGATATTATTGGTTCTCTGACCAAACAATATCCTTTAGTATTTCTTGTAGCTTTGGTTTGGTTTTTGCAAATTCTCTAAACTTGTGTTTGTCTGTAAATATCTTAATTTCGCCTTCATATTTGAGAGAGAGTTTTGCTGGATATATGATCCTTGGTTGGCAGTTTTTCTCCTTCAGTGTTCTGTATATGTCGTCCCATTCCCTTCTTGCCTGCATGGTTTCTGCTGAGTAGTCAGAACATATTCTTATTGATTCTCCCTTGAAGGAAACCTTTCTTTTCTCCCTGGCTGCTTTTAAAATTTTCTGTTTATCTTTGGTTTTGGTGAGTTTGATGATAATATGTCTTGGTGTTTTTCTTTTTGTATCAATCTTAAATGGGGTTCGATGAGCATCTTGGATAGATATCCTTTCGTCTTTCATGATGTCAGGGAAGTTTTCTGTCAGGAGTTCTTCAACTATTTTCTCTGTGTTTTCTGTCCCCCCTCCCTGTTCTGGGACTCCAATCACCCGCAGGTTATCTTTCTTGATAGAATCCCACATAATTCTTAGGGTTTCTTCATTTTTTTTAATTCTTTTATCTGATTTTTTTTCAGCTATGTTGGTGTTGATTCCCTGGTCCTCCAGATGTCCCAGTCTGCATTCTAATTGCTCGAGTCTGCTCCTCTGACTTCCTAGTGCGTTGTCTAATTCTGTTATTTTATTGTTAATCTTTTGGATTTCTGCATGTTGTCTCTCTATGGATTCTTGCAACTTATTAATTTTTCCAGTATGTTCTTGAATAATCTTTTTGAGTTCTTCAACAGTTTTATCAGTGTGTTCCTTGGCTTTTTCTGCAGATATCCTAATTTCATTTGTGATATCATTAAGCATTCTGTAAATTAGTTTTTTATATTCTGTATCTGATAATTCCAAAATTGTATCTTCATTTGGGAAAGATTTTGATTCTTTTGTTTGGGGGGTTGGAGAAGCTGTCACGGTCTGCTTCTTTAAGTGGTTTGATATGGATTGTTGTCTCCGAGCCATCACTGGGAAACTAGTTTTTCCAGAAAATCCTCTAAAAAAAAATGCAGTCAGATCCCTATCAGAGTTCTCCCTCTGGCTCAGGCTATTCAGATGTTAATGAAGCCGCCTGGGGAGGGTGGGGGAGGGAACAGAGAGATAGGAGAGTAGCACCTCAGAATATAGCCAGAGTTGCTTGTCTTGCTTGGAATGACTGTTATATCTGAGATTCCCGCGGGCGCGTCACCTATGTGTGCTGGCTGTGTGGAGATTGCCCCCAGGGGGTCTGGCCCGCTGGAGTCACGGTCCGATCCTCCGCTTCCAGCCCCACACCCAGCGTCAAGGCTCCCCTACTGGGACGGTGCACTCTCGACTCCAAAATCAGTCGCTGCCTCCCGGGGACTTCTCGTCCCTCCAGCCGCGTGGCCGTGCCGCCCCCGTGAACCAGGTGGGCCCCCTCCCGGGGTTAGTTCAGATGGGTGGAGTAGCTCCCTGTGCTTGTGCCGCGACCGAGTGTCCCGGCTGGAACGCTGTTCTCCCCGCTCCAATACCAGTCGCTGCCTCCCGGGGACTTCTCCTACCGGCTGCGTCCCACGCCGCCCGCGCGACCTGGCTGGTCCCCTTCCCGGGGTTAGTTCAGGGGGTGGAGCAACTCTCCGTGTTTATGGCGTACCTGCGTGCAGTCGAAATCCCTGCGGGACGGTTCCCCGGCTCGGATGCTGCTCTTTCTGCTCCAAGATCAGTCACTGCCTCCCGGGGACTTCTCCTACCGGCTGCGTCCCACGCCGCCCGTGGAACCGGCTGGTCCCCCTCCCGGGGTTCGTTCAGGGGGGTGGAGCAGGTCTCTGTGCTTGTGCCGTACCTGACTGGTACGCTGGCTCCAGGCTCTGGAAACTATCGCTGCTTCCCCGTATTAGTTCGTTCTCCGTCTCTAAATCTGTGTTTGTTGTTCAGGGTCGTAGATTATTATGTATGTGATCGATTCACTTGTTTTTCCGTGTCTTTGTTGTAAGAGGGATCCGAGGTAACGTCTGCCTAGTCCGCCATCTTGGCTCCGCCCCCCCAGGTGCCTGAATTTTTGTGGGATTAATTTCTCACCCTCTAGCATGCAAATAGAGCATTGGTGGCACAGTGGTTAAGAGCTACGGCTGCTAACCAAAAGGCTGGCAGTTCAGATATACCATCCGCTCCCTGGAAATCCTACGGGGCCTTTCTGCTCTGTCCTATAGGGTTGCTATGAGCTGGAATCAACTCAACTGCAAATATTTTACCAGTAAGTCCAAAGTCATTGACACTTATTCCTTACTAGGTCCAGTCAGTACAATATCATCAATGTAATGGACCAGTGTGATGTTTTGTGGAAGGAAAAAGCGATCCAGTTCCTTGAGGATTAAATTATGACATAGGGCTGAAGAGTTGATATACCTCTGAGGTAGGATGGTGAAGGTGTACTGCTGGCCTTGCCAGATGAAGGCAAACTGCTTATGATGGTCCTTCACAACCAGAATTGAGAAAAAAGGACTGGCCAGATCAATAGCTGAATATCAGATACCAGAAGATGTATTAATTTGCTAAGGCAGCGAACCCACATCTGGAGCAGCAGCTGCTATCAGAGTTGCTAGCTGGTTAAGTTTACAAAAATGCACTCTCATTCTCCAAGATCCGTCAGTTTTTTGCACAGGACAGATAGGTGAGTTGAATGGAGATGTGGGAATCACTACTCCTGCATCCATCAAGTCCTTGATGGTGGAAGTAATCTCTGCAATCCCTCCAGGAATGTGGTATTGCTTTTGGTTTACTATTTTCCTAGGTAGATGCAGTTATAATGGCTTCCCCTTAGTTTTTCCTGTCATAATAGCCCTTACTCCACTTGTCTGAGATCCAGTGTTGGGGTCCGCTAGTTGTTGAGCATGTTATTTATTCTGGAACTGGAGAAATCACTGCAGGATGGGTTCTGGGGCCCACTGGGCCCACTGTGAGGTAGACGTGAGTTAAGACTCCATTAATAACCTGACCTTATGTGCCCACTTTGGCTGGTGGGCCTCAGTGATGTTTTGGGTCTCCTGGAATTAGTGTCAGTTCCGAGCCGGTGTTTGGTAATTCCTGAAAAGTTTGATTATTTCCCTTTCCCTAATGAACAGTCATTCTTGTGAAAGACCCTAGATCCCTTTGCAGAATGCTGGGAGAAAGATCAACAGTATAAATTTTTGGCAATATAGTGGAATCTTTTCTTAAGGGAACCCAACCTCCCCATTATTCAAGGGGTTGTGGGTCTATAAATTGGCTTAAGTGTGGGAATTGACCGAGGGGCTGTGCCTCTCTCTTCTGGCATTTCAATGTAGACTGTCATTCACTTGACCTAGAATTCATCCACTTGTATATTTTTAGTAGATATCCCATCTGTTTCACTCCTAGGGACACTGTGACTAAGCAGCCAATGCCATAAGTCCATACGTGTTGAATTATTCTGATTACTGCTTTGACTCTGGTGTCCATTACTGTAGCCACACCTACTTTGCTTTGTCGTTTGAGTGCTGCCACTTGGCCCCTGCCACCACGGGGCCTAATCAGCCCCATTGTAGTTAGGTGTCTTAATTCAGTTATGGGAGTTCCCACTGTCAGATCTGACTTAGATGAAATAGCAGTTACAGCAGTCTTCAAGAATGCTGGGGCTTCCTTCACAAATTTCTTCCTCACCATTGTGGTAAAAGGTGTGTCCTCTGGCTACTCCAAGTATGAGTATGTGGGCCTAACCTGATAAATCCATTCTAGCATACCAATTTCCCCAAGCCTTTGGATACCTTCTTCTGCAGTATACCAAGGCAGATCTGATACTTCAACTTGATTTATTGTAGACCACCTCATTGTCCATGCTTCAGCACCCAATCGTATAAACTGTTAGACCCTTTCCTAACCTTTCGAGCTGAAACATTGAATAAAGAATCTGTGCTTACTGGCCCATATAAATAAACTCAGACTGATCCAACTTTATGTTCCTTGCATCTTTATCCCACACCCTTAATAGCATTCCCACACATACTCCTCAGGTTTCTGCTTATACGTATTAGAAAAGTCAAGCAGTTCTTTTGTAATACAGCGTACCCCCTCCTGTGACACACTTTGTACTTCACCTTTTTGGGGCTTGCTGGGACTTAAGTCTAGTGATAGGTCTAGAAGAAAAAAATTGGTGGTATCGGTGTGTTGTGAGAATATTCAGCGATGCTTTGTAAGGCATCGCCTCAGGTGAAGTTCCAGGCAATGACTCAGATGCTGCCCCTTGTGATATCTCAGACAAAGGCTTTCAGACACAGTGGGTTAATCTCATCAGATGGAAGTGGAGGGGCTAATGGTTTACTGGGGATGGTGGTTTAGCAGAGAGATGGAGTAATCTCTTCAGATGGTGTAAGAAGGCTGGTTGTGTTGTCAGGAATGGGTCAACGGAATTTAGGGGCTCAGTGTCCCCAGCTTCCCAATTATCTGCCCATATGTCCCCATCCCAAGTTTCAGGATCCCATTTCTTCCCAATCAATGCCCTCACTTTAACTTCAGACACCATTTGAGGTTGGGAATTCAATTGGTGTTGTAGTTCAGCCACTCTTATGATAAGACTTTCGGTTTGGTTTTCAGGAATACCACCTATGTTACTACAAGAAATAAGGCTTTCCTTCAGGGCATAAGTGACAACTTTGAGGTTGTCCATATGGTGCTTGAGCTGTGACTCTGAATCCCTGAGATCATCTGTTTTGTTCATCTCTTTGTCTTGCGAAAGTAGGACCTTCCTGATACTTCTCATTCTCATAAAATTTTGGAAAAGTATTAAACATAATGATCACCCAGAGCCTTGCCTCTCACCAATGCTTCATGTATTGGTGGTGGTATTTTTTGTACTTCTGTTGCCAACTCGCACCATGGATTAGCAGTACCCTGTTTACTACTGGAAGCAGAGTCATCATCATCTTTAAGACTAAGACTTGATAACCAATTTAGAAAACTCAAAATTTTATTTCTCTAGAATGATTCATGGTACCAAATGTCTTTGGCTGTGTTCTCTAGAGAAGCAATACCAGTGAAGTGTATGTATGTATATGTATATAAGTGTGTGTGCGTATTGGAGCCCTGATGGCACAGTGGTTAAGAGTTATGGCTGCTAACCAAAAGGTCACCAGTTCGAATCCAGCAGCTGCTCCTTGAAAATCCTGCGGGCCAGTTCTGCTCTGTCCTGTAGGGTCGCTATGAGTTGGAACTGACTCAGCAGCACCTAACAACAACTATGTATATATAAACAAAAAACCAAACCCGTTGCTTTCGAGTCAGTTCTGACTCAGAGCTGCTGTAGCCCTTAGTCACTGCACTACCAGGGCTCTGTAAACACACACACACACACACACACACACACACACACACACACACACACACACACACACACACACACACACACACACACACACACACACACACACACACACACACACACACACACACACACACACACACACACACACACACACACACACACACACACACACACACACACACACACACACACAGCCATTGAGTGAATTCTGACTTATAGGGACCTTGTAGGACAGAGTAGAACTGCCTCATAGGTTTCTAAGGAGTGGCTGGTGATTCATACTGCTGACTTTTCTTTAGCAGCTGAGCTCCTAACCACTGTACCACTGGGGCCCTATGTGTATATATATATATAGGTATATATATAGAGAGAGAGACAGAGAATGGGATTTATCTCAAGGAAATGGCTCATGCGGTTATAGAGGCTGGCAAATTACATCATTATAAAACTGCCAAACTATATCATTATGTAACTGCCAAACCACCGAGAATCATGGCCCAGCCGAGTTGGCATACAACTTTAATCATCACAGCGACCCTATAGGGGTTTCTCTTGTGGAATGGCTGGTGGGTTCGAACTGCTGCCTTTTCGTTTAGAAGCTGAATGCTTTAACCACTGTACCACCAGGGCCCCTTTTTGGTACCGGCTGACCATATAGGACAAAGTAGAACTACCCCATAGGATTTCTAGGCTATAACCTTTATGGAAGTAGAGTGCCGTATCTTTCTCCTGTGGAACTGCTGGTGGGTTCAAACTTCCAACCTTTCAGGTAGCAGCTGAGGGCTTTAACCACTGCACCACCAGGGCCCTTTTTTTTTTTTGACTCATAGAGACCCTATAGGACAAAGTAGAGCTACCCCATAGAGTTTCCAAGGCTGTAAATCTTTGTGGAGGCAGACTGCCACATCTTTATCTCCTGAAGCAGCTGGTAGGTTTGAACTGCCGACGTTTCAGTTAGCAACTGAGCACTTAACCACTGTGCCATCAAGGCTCCTGATTGAGGGATAGGACTTTGCTTAGGGTGACTGCTTATAAGCATTTCTGTATAACCGTGTGTATTACTTGTTCCCACTATAGTATTAGCTCTGTCAGGGCAGGGCCCTTGTTCACAACTATGTCCTGGTATCCAGAACAGAGCCTGGCACCTAGGGCACACAGGAGACAGTTAAGTGCATGAATGATGGAAGTTAAAAATCATGTTCAAAAAAATGACAAATCTTTGGCTTTTAACATATCTAACGAATGACATTAAATGTTATTTAATTTTTCTCACATTTTTAGGGCGTAAGGGCTTTCCCATTTGTGTGTGTAATATGTTTTCCGGTCTTCTTGACCAGGACCCTCGGCATGATTTCTTCTTTTCATGACAACCCAGACTTATTCTTTGAGCCCCCTGTTACAGTACCGTGTTTTAATACAGTTCAGAGGCTACTCTTCAGTTTTCATGTCTTCTTGCTGAAGTGTCAGGCAGTTAGCTGCACAGTGTTACTGTGTGCTTTTGCCCTTCTCTCCCTTCCCCTGGTGGTTTGTAATCCCCGAGGGACACTGTGACTCAGGAGACCTGGCTCTGATGCCTTGCTGCACTGCCTTTACGGGCGTAGACCTGGTCCTTGCAGGCTTTGAGCTCTGTAAGTTGTAATACGAGCGAGGTGGACTAATTATGAGTTTTAATATCTTTTTCTTTTTTGTAGCCAAGGACCTTATTGTTCAAGGGAAATCTTCGTGGGAAGCCCACAACGTACAGCAGGTGAAATCCTGAGCTATTTTGGCTGATGTAGGGATGGGGACCTTAAGCAGAGTCTAGGTGTAGTGGGCAGCTCTACCTTGAAGAGTAGGCTTTGAAGACTGCTGGAACAGATCATTTGAAGTGACTTTTATGCTCTGAATTCTGTATTTTTGCTTGGTTGTGGGCTAAGAAATCAGGTTTGTAAGTCTGCTGAAATTTGGTACATTAAATAGCAACCGTGAGATTCTGAATAGGGAGGACTAAAGGCTATGGCTTTGATGTTGGCTGCGATTCTGTAAGCTAGTCATTTCCTAGCCAACCAAGGACTAGCTTGGGTGCCTGAGCTTACCCTATCCCCATAATTATTACTTTTTTTTTTTTTTAAACTTTTCGTTTTGAGATTATTTAGGTATACAAAACAGTACAAAGAATTTCCATACATCCTTCACTCAGCTTCTCCTAACATTAGCATCTTTCATAACCAGGGAGTACTGTTAGCTGATCCTTAGACCTTATTCACATCTCGGCCATTGTTCCAGTCATGTTCTTTTTTCTGGTCCAGGATTCAGTCCATTACAGCTCGCTGTGTTTAGTTGTGTGGTCCCTTAGCCTTCTTTATACTGGAACAGTTCCTTAGCCTGCCTTAGTCTGTCATGACGTTGACACTTTTTTAAAAGAGTGCGCACTTTTTTTCCTTCCTGTAGAATGTCCCTTAATATGGCTTTGTCATATGTTTCCTTATGACTATATTCACCTTATATATTTTTGGCAAAAAATACCAAAGAAGTGATGTGTCCATCTCAGCGAATCACACCAGGAGGGACATGATGCCGGCACATCCCATTGCTGGTGGTGCTAAATTTGATCATTTGGTTAATTAAGGCAGTCAGGTTTCTCATTGTAAAGTTACTGTTTTTCCCTTTGCTAATTCTAAGTATCTTGTGGGGAGATACTTTGAAACTGTAAATACTGTGTTTCTCATCATACTCTTGCCCATGAATTTTAGCAACCATTGGTTATTCTTGTCTGAACAGTTATTACTGTGGTGTTTATGAATAGCAATTTTGTTTTCATCATTCTGTCTGTCTTTATTAATTGGAATTATGTTGTAAGGAAGAGCTTTTCTTTCTGTTTATCAGTCCATTCATTCATTCATTCAGCTATTTGTTTATGTCAAATAAACTCATGGGTATTTATTGTATAGATTATAATCTGTTACTATCATCATGTTGGGGCCCTGGTAGCGTGGTGGTTAAGAGCCGTAGCTGCTAACCAAGAGGTCAGCAGTTTGAGTCCACCAGCCGCTCCTTGGGAACCTTATGGGCAGTTCTACTCTGTCCTATAGGGTTAATATGAATCGGAATTGACTCGACGGCAACAGGTTTTATCATCATTTTATGGCTCAAATTGTCCTAGATTTGGTCAAGTTGACCCTTGAAGTTGATTTGTCCTTTCAACTTGTTGGCTGCTTTTCTTTTTGGGCATTTCTTTACTTTAGGAGCCCTGATGATGCAGTGGTTAAAGTGCTCAGCTGCTAATGGTGGCAAGGTTAGGAGTTTAAATTCATCAGCTGCTCTGCAGGAAAAAGATGTGGGAGTCTGTTTCCGTAAAGTCTTACAGCCTTGGAAACTCTATGGAGCAGTTCTGTTCTGTTCTATAGGGTTGTTTTGAGTTGGTATCCACTTGACGGCAGTGGGTTCTTTTGTTGCACCACAGGATTTCAAGTTCATGTTATTCTTCCCTGCCCCAACTAAGGAGCCTTGGCTGTTTTGATGAGAGAATGGTATTTAGAAATCAAGATCTGGGTACTAGGTATGCTTATTGGTGCTATGGTACCATTGCTTCTAGGTCATCTCAGCAGACAAGCTAGGAGAATGTGTATTTCATGCCCTCTTACTGGTTTTCTTCTTTACCCTATGAAACTATCTGTTTCATCCTTTCATTTCCTGGTTGCAGCCTGTTTTTACCCCTTAAAAAAAAAAAATGGTACAGGTTAAGAGTGTGAATTTAGGAGTCTGAAACTCAGCATTCAAATACTAGCCCTGACACTGATTAGCTGGCTGCCCTTCATCTCTCTGGGCCATAGTTTTCTCATATGTGAAGTAGGGGTGATAATACTTAGAGGGTTGTTGTAATGGTTAAGTGAGATAGTACAATTAAAGCTTTTAGTACATGCCAAGTACTAGGCCTGGTTCTTTCACTGAGCAAATATTTATGGAATGAATAAGCATTTAGGCTTGCTTCAGGGCCTTGGGGCAAATGAGGATTAAGAGTGGCAGTTTGGTAGAGCCCCTGCACTTGTCTTTGGTCAGCCTTTGATCAGGGAGGTTGGCCTCTGACTGTGATTGCTGGAGAGGAGCAGAGCCCCTGACTAATTTTCTCCTTGTTACCTTAAGCTGTTTGTACAGTTTGAGTGAGGTGAGGGAAAAGGTAGGCTTCTTTTTGGCCACCCACTAGCACAGGTTTTGGAGTAGGAGCTTCTGCTGTCTCCGATTTAAACGAGCAGTCCTGATTCTGTCTGGGTACATTCAGCTTCCCAAAGCAAAAACCCTGCACTCATCTGTGGGTGTTACCATGTTGCAGCACTGGAAGCAACTCACCCCCCTTCCTCCATCTTTGGTGTAACCTTTCTTTATTGATGAATTCTTCAGTAGGGACAAGGTGCCAACTCCTCAGACCCCGTCATAGCAGGTGCTCTGACCTGACAGGGATCTGACACTGAACAGGACTTATTAAAATTTGCCCTCTGTTCTTCCTGGGGCTGGAGGAGGAGGTGTGCAATTCTTCTTCACAGCTGTGGGCTGGGAGGGTGAAAGCTGGGGAAAGAAAACCAGCCTGGGCTCTCTCCTCCTCAGGCTTCAGCAGTGGCGCTGCCAGGCCAGCCCACATGCCTCTCCTCTGGGACAGTCCGTGCTCCCTCCTGAGACCAGCAGGGGGAGGGATTAGAACCTGAAGCTTGGGCTGTTCACTGGAAGAAGTGGTGTTTGCACACTTTTTCGCCTTCTCTCCCCCACAAGTTTGTGTCATGCTTGGCAGTCCGACTCACTGAGAGCTTGTTTTCCTACTGCCAGAACTTCACAGTAAGTGGGTAGAAAGGACTAGCTGTGACCTAAAAAAACACTTAAGCATTTTCTGGGTGTCCCTGGTGAAAAGCTGAATAAAGTAGGAGAAATATCATTGAGATGCTCAAGTTCTCCCAGAACAAACTTCTAGATCCTCTGTGATGTCTCATTTTTTAAGACAGTAACGCTGATTCCCAGTCCTGGTGCCCTGGGCAAGGTGGGTGCTCAATAAATGAGATGTGGTGACTTATAGTCTCCCTAACTTGCTTCATGTGAATGAGGATGGCAGCTTCATTCAGGAAGCCTTGTGGCCCACCCCCTACTGAGTGTCACATTGCATCCTGTATAAGAAATACAGAAGTCTGCTCCCCACCCCAAAGAAAACAAGCCCCAAGCAACAAAAACAACAAAACTCGTATAAGTACGTTTCAAAACTCTGAATAAGAAAGGAAACCAGAATCGGTTCCCACACATTTGAGTGGTGGACGTGTATCCGTGTGCGCAGAATGTGCAGTGTGGTCCCATCTCCTCTACCAGATTGGTAAGTGTCCCTTGTCAGTGACATCTAGCGTCTAGTAAACATTGGGTGTATTTCATGGTACATCAGCAATTTTTAGGTTACACATGGGCTGTTTGATAAGGAAGGTGTTGGAGAAGAGCTTTGCTTAGGATGGCCTTGGGATGAGGATTATTGGGATTCTCCTCCTGTTCTTGGGCTTTTTTTCTTTCTTAAATTGGCCTTGGCTGGTTGTCCCCGCTTCCATAGGGGAGAAGGTGGGTTTTACGTCGGTGCAGTGCTGTACAACACGTGAGGCTTTGTACACCCAGGGTTTTACGTGATGCCACATGCCTAAGACTGTTTTCGTGGGGTCACTGAAACTCAGTGACTCAAGGCTTTATGGTTTAAAGTGGCAGTGCCAGCAGGCCCCTCTGTGGTTCCAGGCCCGTGCTCTTTCTCTACAAAGCCACGCCCCAGTTATATCAGCTTCTCTTACTCAGCTCTGGTTCTTGGTGGCTAAACACCTTTGATTTTGCTGCTGTAGCCTTTATTTAGGTTTGACTCCATTGTACCCCTCTGACCCTGTAAGTTCCTCTTTTTTTCCTTTAAAAAAAAAAGTAATAGGATTTTGAAAAAATACTATGTGCACGTATTTAAAACAATTCAAGTAGTACAGAAGAGTGTGTAGTGAAAAGTCAGTCTCACCCACCATCTCCTGCTCTTCAGTTCTCCTCTCCACAGACAGGGAGACTATGATTTATCCAAACTGGGACACTTTTGAGAGTGAAAGGGGGCACTTTTAGTAATTACAGCAGGACTACAGGCTAGGAGATAAGTTCTCCTGTCTGTAGACAACTGCTGTTACCCATTGCTTGTGTATCGTTCAGGAGATATTCTATGAAAATACAAATGTCCTTGCTTATACTTTTCTCCCTACTTTTTAAATTTAAATTTTTACACAGATGATAATGTACTGTACACACTGCTCATCCCTGTTTTTTCACATATCTTACGAACAAGTCCATATCAGCCTCATATAGTGCTCCGGCAGTCTGCAGGATGGCGCCCGGCCTTTCTTCTGCTGAGCCCCAGTGGAGGGACGTGGGGTTGCTGACGGACAGTTTGGTGTTCTGTCTGCGGTGCTGCAGTGACTTCTTTGTGTCCAATGCTTTGCATACATGTGCATGTGTGTTTATCAGTTTCATTTCTGGTGGAATTACGTGAGAATGATGATTAAACCTAGATGACTGAGATTTTTTAAATTTCTAAAAGTTTCTTCAGAAATCATAAATATTCGTTGAGGAAAATTAGGAAATACACGTACATAAAAAAAAAAAAGACTAAGGGGGATTTAAAATGATTCTTTAGTTCATTTAAAAGCTGTAACAGATGTTTCCTAAAATGCTACGGAGATGTTTTTGTGTCATAGTGACAGCAAGCCAGTGTTGGAGTGCATTTTGATCAGGGATCTATTGATATGACCCAGTGATGTTACTGAGAGGAAAGTAGAACACTGCTTTCTCTTGGGCCCTTGGGCTTTCATTGTGAGTGCTTGCTCCTTTCTCTTGTGTTCTTCGCTCTGCTTTAGCTCAGTCACATGAGAAAGTCTTTCTTTTTTAAGCAGCTCTGCCACTTGTGTTTCCTTGCTATACTGCAAATACTTACAGTTAAAATTTAATTTCCAAAATAATTGACATGAGTTAAAAATAGCTGTTGTAGCACAGTGTTGTATTACATAGTTAAAAAGGTTTTAAACTTTCCAAAAAGAGAAAAAAAGAGAAAAGATATGGGTTATTGGCTGTCACTCTGGAGGATCAGGGAATTTAGACTAAGGAGGAGAGAGTTAAAATTATTTGTTAAGTGCCAGCGTTGTGGCATCATCTCAGTGATCTAAAAGTCAAGGTATGGGGAATACACTCTACAAGGCTGTTTATTGGTCTATCGAAAAAAAGAATTAAAACTGGTTTAAAGATTTGATGATCTTCTAGTTAAGGCACATTTTTCTATAGCTGATGTTCTCTGAGGCATTAAAATTTGTTCGTGCTCTGTGTGTTCTAATCCAGAAGCCCCAAGGTATAAAGAAACATATTTAACCCAGCGTTTCCCAAATTAATTGGGCTGTGGAGCCCTTCTTCCTTTCTAGTTCACATCTTGAGAGGGAGTGTTAGGAGGAAGCCAGTCTGGAAAATGATTCTTTTGGTCCATCATTCTGCCTGAAAGGTTGTAGGAGTACTAAATTCTCCACATTTCATTCAAAAAATAGATTTCTTTGAAAACATGTTACTTTTTATTTATGCAGGCAATAAAAAAATACATTCCTTTTTCCAAACATCAATAAAATTTAAAGATTCCTTTCGCCACCTCCCAATTCCAGTGCTTTCTTGAGGTAGCCTCTGTTCTTTGGTTCACCTTTTGAGTTTTCTTTTTTCTTTCAAGTCATCAAGATTTTTTTTTTTTTTTAAATTTTTATTAAGCTTCAAGTGAACATTTACCATTCCAATCAGTCTGTCACATGTAGGTTTACATACATCTTACTCCCTTCTCCCACTTGCTCTCCCCCTATTGAGTCAGCCCTTACAGTCTCTCGTTTCGTGCCAATTTTACCTTCTTCCCTCTCTCTCTATCTTCCCATCCCCCCTCCAGTCAAGAGTTGCCAACACACTCTCCTGTGTCCACCTGATTTAATTAGCTCACTCTTCATCAGTATCTCTCTCCCCCCCACTGACCAGTCCTTTTCATGCCTGATGATTTGTCTTCGGGGATGGTTCCTGTCCTGTGCCATCAGAAGTTCTGGGGAGCATTGTCTCTGGGATTCCTCTAGTCGCAATCATACCATTAGGTGTGGTCTTTTAATGAGAATTGGGGTCTGCATCCCATTGGTCTCCTGCTCCCTCAGGAGTTGTCTGTTGTGTTCCCTGACAGGGCAGACATCGATTGTGGCCGGGCACCAACTAGTTCTTCTGGTCTCAGGATATTGTAGGTCTCTGGTTCAAGTGGCCCTTTCTGTCTCTTGGGTTCTTAGTTGTCGTGTGACCTTGGTGTTCTTCCTTTGCCTTTGCTCCTGGTGGGTTGAGACCAATTAATGTATTTTAGATGGCTGCTTGTTGGCATTTAGGACCCCAGGTGCCACAATTCAAAGTGGGATGCAGAGTGTTTTCTTAATAGAATTGCTTTGCCCATTGATTTAGAAGTCCTCTCAAACCAAGTTCCCCAGACCCCAGCCCCTGCTTCGCTATCCTTTGAAGCTTTCATTTTATCCCGGAAACCTCTTTACTTTTAATCCTGTCCAATTAGGCTGACCTTCCATGTTTTGAGTGTTGTCTTTCCCTTCACCCAAAGCAGTTCCCATCTACAGATTGATCAATAAAAAGCCCTCTCCCTCCCTCCCTCCCTCCCTCCCCCCTTTGTAACCACAAAAGTATGTGTTCTTTTCCGTTTTTTCTATTTCTCAAGATCTTATAATAGTGGTCTTATACAATATTTGTCCTTTTGCAACTGACTCATTTCGCTCAGCATAATGCCTTCCAGATTCCTCCATGTTATGAAGTGTTTCAGAGATTCGTCACTGTTCTTTATCGATGCGTAGTATTCCATTGTGTGAATATACCACAATTTATTTACCCATTCGTCCGTTGATGGACATCTTGTTTGCTTCCAGCTTTTTGCTATTGTAAACAGAGCTGCAATAAACATGGGTGTGCATATATCTGTTTGTGTGAAGGGTCTTGTATTTTTAGGGTATATTCCGAGGAGTGGGATTTCTGGGTTGTATGGTAGTTCTATTTCTAACTGTTTAAGATAACGCCAGATGGATTTCCAAAGTGGTTGTACCATTTTACAACCCCACCAGCAGTGTATGAGAGTTCCAGTCTCTCCGCAGCCTCTCCAACATTTATTATTTTGTGTTTTTTGAATTAATGCCAGTCTAGTTGGTGTCAGATGGAATCTCATCGTAGTTTTAATTTCCATTTCTCTAATGACTAATGATCGAGAGCATTTTCTCATGTATCTGTTGGCTGCCTGAATATCTTCCTTAGTGAAATGTGTGTTCATATCCTTTGCCCACTTCTTGATTGGGTTGTTTGTCTTTTTGTGGTTGAGTTTTGACAGAATCATGTAGATTTTAGAGATCAGGCGCTGGTCTGAGATGTCATAGCTGAATATTCTTTCCCAGTCTGTAGGTGGTCTTTTTACTCTTTTGGTGAAGTCTTTAGATGTGCATAGGTGTTTGATTTTTAGGAGCTCCCAGTTATCTGGTTTCTCTTCATCATTTTTGGCAATGTTTTGTATTCTGTTTATGCCCTGTATTAGGGCTCCTAGGGTAGATCCTATTTTTTCTTCCATGATTTTTATCGTTTTAGTCTTTATGTTTAGGTCTTTGATCCACTTGGAGTTAGTTTTTGTGCATGGTGTGAGGTATGGGTCCTGTTTCATTCTTTTGCAAATGGATATCCAGGTATGCCAGCACCATTTGTTAAAAAGACTATTATTTCCCCAATTGACTGACACTGGTCCTTTGTCAAATATCAGCTGCTCATAAATGGATGGATTTATATCTGGATTCTCAATTCTGTTCCATTGGTCTATGTGCCTGTTGTTGTACCAGTACCAGGCTGTTTTGACTACTGTAGCTATATAATAGGTTCTGAAATCAGGTAGAGTGAGGCCTCCCACTTTCTTCTTCTTTTTCAGTAATGTTTTGCTTATCCGGGGGTTCTTTCCTTTCCATATGAAATTAGTGATTTGTTTCTCTATTCCCTTAAAGTATGACATTGGTATTTGGATTGGAAGTGCGTTGTATGTATAAATGGCTTTTGGTAGAATAGACATTTTTACTATGTTAAGTCTTCCTATCCATGAGCAGGGTATGTTTTTCCATTTAAGTGTGTCCTTTTGAATTTCTTGTAGCAGAGTTTTATAGTTTTCTTTGTATAGGTCTTTTACATCCTTGGTAAGATTTATTCCTAAGTATTTTATCTTCTTGGGGGCTACTGTGAATGGTATTGATTTGGTTATTTCCTCTTCGGTGTTCTTTTTGTTGATGTAGAGGAATCCAAGTGATTTTTGTATGTTTATTTTATATCCTGAGACTCTTCCAAACTCTTCTATTAGTTTCAGTAGTTTTCTGGATGATTTCTTAGGGTTTTCCATGTATACGATCATGTCATCTGCAAATAGTGATAGCTTTACTTCCTCCTTACCAATCTGGATACCCTTTATTTCTTTGTCTAGCCTAATTGCTCTGGCTAGGACTTCAAGTACGATGTTGAATAAGAGCGGTGATAAAGGGCATCCTTGTCTGGTTCCCGTTCTCAAGGGAAATGCTTTCAGGTTCTCTCCATTTAGAGTGATATTGGCCGTTGGCTTTGCATATATGCCCTTTATTATGTTGAGGAATTTTCCTTCAATTCCTATTTTGGTGAGAGTTTTTATCATAAATGGGTGTTGGACTTTGTCAAATGCCTTTTCTGCATCAATTGATAAGATCATGTGGTTTTTGTCTTTTGTTTTATTTATGTGATGGATTACATTAATGGTTTTTCTGATATTAAACCAGCCTTGCATACCTGGTATAAATCCCACTTGATCAGGGTGAATTATTTTTTTGATGTGTTGTTGGATTCTATTGGCTAGAATTTTATTAAGGATTTTTGCATCTATGTTCATGAGGGATATAGGTCTAAAATTTTCTTTTTTTGTAATGTCTTTACCTGGTTTTGGTATCAGGGAGATGGTAGCTTCATAGAATGAGTTGGGTAGTATTCCGTCTTTTTCTATACTTTGAAATACCTTCAATAGTAATGGTGTTAAGTCTTCCCTGAAGGTTTGGTAGAACTCTGCAGTGAAGCCATCTGGGCCAGGACTTTTTTTTGTTGGGAGTTTTTTGATTACAAGATTTTTAATTTTTAAGACCACTGGTTGATTTTTATGAACATGCTGTCTCCTCACATCTTCTGGAGATAATTGATTATGCATAGTCTAAACTGTTGCTTTATTCACTTTGTGTCTTGTAGCATCTCTTTAGCTCTAGGATTTGGTGGTCCTGTCTTATGAAGCTGGCTTTTCTCATGGTTTGGTGATTTTGGTTGTATGTTCATTTATTAAACAAAAAAAAGTTTAACATGTAAAAATTAAAAAAAAATCACGGTGGTAAAATAAATATAACAAAATTTGCTATTTTCACCATTTTTAAGTGTACAATTCAGTGACACTAATGCTACATCCACAGTGTCTTGCAACTATCAACACTATCTATTTCCAAAAATTTTCGTACCGCAAACAGAAACTCTATACCCATTAAACAGTAACTCCTCATTCCCCTCTGCCTTCCAGCCCCTGATGACTTCTAATCTACTTTCTGTCTTTGTGAATTTGCCTTTTCTAGATAATTCATATAACTAGAATTATACAGTATTTGTCTTATTGTGTTTGGTTTATTTCACTTAGCATAATGTTTTCAGGGTTCATGTATGTTATAGCATGTATCAAGTTCATTCTTTTTTATGACTAAATACTGTCCCATTGTATGTACTGGCAGTCCCTGGATGACGAATGAGTTCATTCCAAAGTCTGTCTTGAAGTCAAATTTGTACTTAAGTCAGAACGGTTAGGTACAGCTCTGTCTAACGTTAGTTAGTCAAATGTTTGTCTTGGTATATAGTGTACCTTTCAGAGATAAAAAACATTAAAAAAACACTTCCAGATACACTAAAACATCTTTAACATAATACAGTAATAATAATGTTTTGATGCACTTCACAAAGTAACACCCATTTGTTTGTAGAACCATTGTATTATACTACCTTGAATTTTTAATATAATAGACATTATGGGAGTTGGTTCGTAACTGTGAGTTTTATGTAAGGTGGATGTTCGTAACCCAGGGACTGCCTGTATGTACCATATTTTGCGTATCCGTTCATTTGTTGATGTACGTTTGGTGTGTTTCCTCCTCTTGGCTGTTGTAAATAATGCTGTGAACATTTGTGTACAAGTATATCTTTGAGTCTCTGTTTTCAGTTCTTTTGAGTGTATACCTAGGAATGGTATATGGTAGTTCTACATTTAAACTTTTGAAAAACTGCCAAACTTTTCCGAAGTGGCTGCACCATTTTACATTCCCACCAACAATGTACGAGAATTGTGATTTCTTCATGTCCTCACCAACACCTGTTTTTCATTATTGTTATCCTAGTAGGTGTGAGAAGGTTCCTCTGTGGCACAAGTGGTTTGTTCTTGGCTACTAACCTAAAGGTAGCTAGTTTTAACCCACCCAGCAGTGCCATGGAAGAAAGGCCTGGCTATCTGATTCCATCAAGATTACTGCCAAGAAAACCATATGGAGCAGTTCACTCTGTAACATATGCGGTCATCATGAGTTGGTATTGACTCCATGGCAATAAGGTTTGTTTGGAATTTTAGTAAGCTTGAAGTGGCATCTCATTGTGGTTTTGATTTGTCTTTTCGTAGTGACTAATGGTATTAAATATCTTTTCATGTGCTTATTGACCATTCCCACCACCCATCTCTCAGCTTGTTGTACTGTGATGGCTTGTGTATTGCTACAATGCGGGAAGCTATGCCACTGGTATTTCAAATACCAGTATGGTCACCCATGGTAGAGAAGTTTCACTGGCACGTCCAGACTAAGAAAGACTAGGAAGAAGACTACTTCTGAAAATTAGACAATGAAAATCTTATGGATCACAACGGAATTATTGCCTGACTCACTTTAGACATGTCATCAGCAAGGATCAGTTGCTAGAGGAGGACATCATGTTTGGTGAAATGAGGGACTTAAACGTGCTGGCGATTCTGAGGATGATGCAGGACTTGGAAGGGTTTCATTCTGTTGTGTGTAAGGTTACCGTGAGTCTGAGTCGACCTAATGGCAACTAACAGCAACAACATTGGCCATTTGTATGTCTTCTTTGGAGAAATATCTCTTCACATCTTTTGCTCATTTTTAAATTGGGTTGTTTGTCTTTTTGGTGTCAAGTCATAGGAGTTCTTTATATGTACAGGATGTTAAACCCTTGTCGGATATCTGATTTGCAAATATTTTCTCCCATGCTATCAGTTTTCTTTTCACTCTCTTGATAATATTCTTTGATACAGAAAACTTTTTGAATGAAGTCCAATTTGTCTAGTTTTTTTTGTTGTTGTTGTTTGTGCTTTTAGTGTCATATTTAGGAAACCATTGCCACATCAAAGGTCATAAAGATTTTTCTCTACAATTTCTTCTAAGAGTTTTATTGTTTTAGGTCTTGTATTTAAGCCTTTCATCCACTGTGAGTTAGTTTATGTAGACGGTGTAAGGTAGGGTCTGTCTTAGTTATCTAGTGCTGCTGTAATAGAAATACCACAAGCAGATGGCTTTAACAAACAAATTTATGCTATCACAGTCTAGGCTAGAAGTCCGAACTCAGGGCACCAGCTCAGAGGAAGTCTTTCTCTCTCTGTCAGCTCTGGGGGAAGGTCCTTGTCATCAATCTTCCCCTGGTCTAGGAGCTTCTCAGTGCAGGCACCCCAGGTCCAAAAGATGTTCTCTACTCCTGGCGCTTCTTTCTTGGTGGTATGAGGTCCCTCTCCTGTCTGCTAGATCTCTTTTATATCTCAAAAGAGATTGACTTAAGACACAACCTATCAGCATCCTTTGTTTCTTGTAACCTTTTTTGACTTTAAAATGTATTTTCTCTGACAGCGACTTACCTCAGCTCCCTTTTGGTTATTGTCTGCATGGAAAATCTTTTTCCATCCTTTTACTTTCAACCTCATTGCATCTTTTTATGTGAAGTGAGTCACTTATAGACAGTGTATAGGAGGGTCATGTTTTTTTAATCCCTGCTGACAGTTTAATCCTTTTATGTTTAGACTAATTAATAAGGACTTCTGCTGTATAGCTAGTTATTGTCTATACATATTTCTTGTATGGTTTTTTGGTTCCTCAATTCTTCTGTTACTGTCTTTTGTGTTTAGTTGGTTTTTTTGTAATGTAACATTTTGGTTCCCTTCTTTTTTCCTTTTCTGTAGATTTTTCAGTTGTTTTCTTAGCGGTTACCTTGAAGATTATAGTTAACACCTTAAATTTATAACAACTTAGTTTCAGTAGTATACAAACATCTCCGTTTCACTTTATATTGTTATCATAGATTACTAGATTTGTAATTATTATTTTACACATTTGCCTTTTAAATCATATAGGCAGAAAAGAGAAGTTACAAACCAGAAGTGTAATAATACTGACTTTTTAATTTACCTATGTAGTTACTTTTACCAGTGTTCTTTTATTTCTTTGTATGGCTTCAAGTTATCTATTGTCTTTCCATTTCAGTGTACAGGACTCCCATTAGTATTTCTTATAGGCTCAGTCTACTAGTATTGAATTCCCTTAGGTTTTGTTTATCTGGGAATGTCCAAGTTTCTCCTTCATTCCTGAAGGGTAATTTTGCTGGATATAGAATTTTCGGTTGACATTTTTTTCCCTCAGCATCTTAAAATGTCATCCCGCTGTTGTAGTAGCCTAACAGGATAGTGCTTTCATATCCTAGAGAGGAACTAGAACTGGCTGGGGTTTCTGGACGTTGGTCCCGTCTCTGCTACCTTAATCCTGTCAGTGGATGTGTGTCCCTCCTCATGGTGTGGCTATCTCTTTGACAGGTGTTTTGGGACTCTCCTGTGCCATCAGATGGCCGCTGCCTCATGATGGTCCATTTTTTTCCTAATTGTTTTTACCTTTAACTTATAATCAGATTTAAGTCTCACACACACACTCTCACACACTTGCACACTTGCACATGCATATAAAATATGATTTCCAAAAAACCAGCAAAATCATTCCTCACCTCTTAAGTCTTCCTCTAGTTAACTCCCTGTCCTTCCCTTTGCAGCAAAGCTTGTTGAAGTAATACTCATCTTTCTCTCTCCGCTTCCTATTCAAGCCTCATCCTACTGATATCTGGCCCCCACCTTCACCATTTTACTGTTTTCTCCCGAGATTGCTAGTTTCCTACTGTTTGTCATGTTGATGGACTCCTTTACAGTCTTATCTTACTAGTTGATTCCTCTGTGGGCTTTTCAACTATGGACCTTAGCTATTTCTTCTCTAATGCTCTCTCCTTCCTCAGCTTCTAAGACACCCCTCTCCTGTATTCCTTTTTCTTGTTCCATTTACCTTACATTACTCCACCCTTTCCTAGTGATCTTCCTCTGCCCATGGTCTTACATGTTGCTCAGAGTTCCATCCTCAGCCTTCTTATCATACTCAGTGTACACACATGCTCCCTTGTCCATAAGCCTCTCAAATGTCTATCTCCGGTTCGTGTCACTTTTATGAATCTCAGACCTTCTTTACATGGGTAATTCTGACTTATACTTGAGGTTTCAAGTCTGCAGGAAATTATCCAGGAACTAGCATGAACACTGTTTTCAAAATATAAATGAGAAACCAAAAACATCATTCTATCTGAGCTGTCCTCCTTTCTTGCTGTAGCCTTATTCACATTTTTGGTTCTGAGGAGACATACACTTGTAAGACATAAATACTAACCAACCTTCTCCATCCTGCTCAGCAAGATGTTTCTAATACCTATGCCGTCTTCACTGGAGGTCAGGTTATGTGGAGGTATCCTTGACCTGCTTCATAATTGAACTCTGTACCGGTGGGCACAGGGTTCCTCCCTCCTCCCTCCACAGCCAGTAAAAAATAGGTAGAAAGCAAAAAGTTTCTGCTGAAGGGACAGGGTTATATATTCATGCTTTCTACTATTGGACATAACTCTTTTCCCAAAGGGTAGTATTTGGTCACTAAGCTTGCCCTCTTCTAAGTCCAAACTTGTAGAGCTCCTGCCACCTTCATGTCTTGGGATGAGGGTGTTGGTGGGGAGGTACTGGAAACATTTGGTGAATCTAACTTCTGTCTGCTGTGCTATACGGAACAGGGTTTCTTGCATGTCTCTTGTGTGCTTGGGTGGGGCTCTGAGACAAAGCTGGAGTCCCTGTTTCGTCTGTGAAATTCCTTTACAGTGTTTAAGGCAGTGTTCACCCCAGCCACTAGAGGTCCTCGGTTGGGCACGTGGATGAGCGATACATCTTTACAGTTTAGCCACCAACTAGGGAACTAGTTATAAGTAGTGGGACCTATCAGACACCCCTGTGTCTGTCCATCCCTGCCTCTGACTGTCACAGTCTTCAGGTAGTAAAGGCTGCTGCTTCATGTCCATTTTCCAGATCTTGCTCAAGTGATTTTGGCTAACTCTCATGTGAAACCACAGAGGGAAGGGGTTTCAGGAGAACTGTTCCCAGCTTAATGAAGTTGATACAACCACACACATATATAGAAAAGTGTAGCTTTTAAGAACAGTTTGATGAATTTTTACAAATTGAACATAACCATAGAATCACTACCCAGAATAAGGTATTTCTAAAACAAGAAATAATCAGAAGCTTCCTTCGTGCTCCTCCCAATCATTAACCACCACCACTCCCAAGCTAACCAGCCATTCTGATTCCTGTCACCATTGTTGTAGTTTCTTAGAGCTATTGTAACAAACTACCATAAGCTTGGTCCTTAAAAAGTACACAAGAAAAAAGGACCTGTTGGTAATTGCTGTGGCATGGAAGTTTTCTCTGCTATTCGAAAGTAGAGCGTTCCTATGAAACCTTTTTTGAGCCAAAATGGTGTAAAGTGAAAAAGCAATTGCCATTAATTTATATGGGAAAAATTCCTTAGCATTCCCAGATCCGAAAAATAACCTACCAGATCATATCAAATAGCATACAAAACCTAAAATAACACTAAGATATGGTAAATACACAGATGCACAGTGTAGTTCCTGGGGAAGGAGTTTGGTGACTCCACTCTTGCTGCTGGGGTGTGCGCTGCCTCTCTGTCAGCTTGCTGCAAACAAAGGCTGAATGCTGTTTTTGCTTTTCGCATTTTTTTTTGGTAAAAGCAAAAATCCTCTTCAGATTTATTTTGGTTAGCGAAAACAGGTACTTATGTCAGTCTTTCGTAAAAGTGAACTGGTGTAAAATGAATTTTTGAAAAGCAGGGGATACCTGTATATAATTTTGAAGCAAAAGCAAAAACAACTGAAAAATATATGTGCAGGTATACATGTATGTATGTAGGCATATGTGTGTATAGGTTTATATATATGTATATATGCGTGTGTATTTTTATATATAGGTGTAGGTAGCCCTGGTGGTGCAGTGCTTAAGTGCTACGGCTGCTAACCAAGAGGTCAGCAGTTTGAATCTACCAATCATCCCTCGGGAACCCTATGAGGCAGTTCTGCTGTGTCCTAAGGGTTGCTATGAGTCAGAATCAACTTGATGGCAATGGGTATATATAGGTGTATGTGTGTATATATACACACACATATGTATATGCATGTACGGGACTGTATGCACATATATTCATATACACCCACTCCTCACTTATCAACACTTAAGACAAGGTTGTTATGTGAAAATCAGTGTTGACCACATCATATCACAAAATGCAGGATGACTATATCATTATGTAACTGCCAAATTACAGCATTACATAACTACCAGACTACATCAGAATATAACTGCCAAACCACTGAGAATCATGGCCCAGTCAAGATGACACATAACCTTAACCATTACAGCCAGCGTTACTCTTGCCTCCCACCTTGGTGTACATAACTGTCAGATGTACGTTGTTAATGCAGAAAATAGTCAGATAGTAGATACTTTACTGTTGTCGTAATGTGAAATATCAGATAATGAAATAGCCGGTAGGTGTATATAATGAAGCACATAGAGGGCACAGTTACAGATACTTCTTAGACATAACCAACCAACTCATGGGATTGGATTTATGAGTTTGAGGGATTAGGACCATAGTCTTGTGGGACGTTGCAGACAACTGGCATAATGTAGTTCATAAAGTTATGTTCTACACCCTAGTTTGGTGCATAGGTTTACCTTTCACTCTCATTCAGCATGTGTAGCATGTGCAGTAATGTATGTGAAAGTACTCTATAAAGTACCATATGAACGTCAAATATTTTTGCTATTTATCCATAGAAGAAGTGTGAGTTTGGTTTCAGATATGAGATGATTGTGGGACATTTAATTGGAAGCAATCAACTCTCAGTTGGAAATGCAGGTTGGGAGAGAGAAACAAATGTTGGGCTAGATTTGGGAGTCATTTTAGAAGTCGTGGTTGTAACCATGGGAATGAAATTTTGTCTCTGAAGGGAGTGAAGGGGGCAGAGGTCAGTGAAAAGATTGGATTGTGCCACAGTTGGGGGGACGGTTGAAGAAAAGGAGCCAGCAAAGAAGGATAAGATAGAGAAGGAAAATCCAGATTATTCAGCATCAAAGATTTAAGAGAAGAGAAAGTTCTAAGATAGAGTCAGTTATTGACCTGAACTAAAGTCGAGAAGAAGCTAGGTTTGACCCTTAGGAATTGGGTTACTGGGACAAATAGCAAAGATAACTGGAGTGAGAGTATTGATAGTGGGGAACCTGAGATGGGCAAGATTGACCTCAGTGGTTGTTTGCTGTAAATGAAAAGTAAATTAAATAAGTTGAATTTACTCCTTCAAGAATAATATGACAATATTTGAGATGGCAGGATTTGATAGATCAGTAAATCTTTCTATTCTTGTGCTATTTGCAAACTCTTTTGACATTAGGTGCTGTCGAGTTTGTTCAGACTCATAGTGACCCTATGTACAACAGAATGAAACACTGCCCAGTTCTGCACCATCCTCACAATCCATGTTATGCTTGAGCCCATGGTTGCAGCCTCTGTCAGTTCATCTCCTTGAGGGTCTTCCTCTTTTTCGCTGACCCTCTACTTTACCAAGCATGATGTCCTTCTGTGGGACTGAGCCCTCCCGATAACATGTCCAAAGTACACGAGATGAAGTCTCATCATCGTTACTTCTAAGGAGCATTCTGGCTGTACTTCTTCCAGGACAGATTTGTTCATTCTTCTGGCAGTCCCTGGTATATTCAATATTCTTTGCCAACACCACAATTCAAATGCATCAATTCTTCTTTGGTCTTCCTTATTCATTGTCCAACTTTTGCATGCATATGAGGCAGTTGAAAATACTGTGGCTTGGATCAGGCGCACCTTAGTCCTCAAAGTGACATCTTTGCTTTTTAACACTTTAAAGAGGTCTTTTGCAGCAGAGTTGCCCAATGTAGTAAATACAGTTGTTTGATTTCTTGACTGCTGCTTCCATGGGGATTGATTGTGTTTTCAAGTAAAATGACATGGAAGAAGTTTTATTTTTTATATTTAAAGACAAATTTTGGAGTCCCAGCATCTTAACGTTCTTAACTTTGATTGTATCATTAATCCTTTGAGGGATGCCAGGCCACCTTTCCTTTAGCTCATCTGCAGAAGGAAGAAGAAGGCTGTGCTGTCTGTGTGTCAGAAGTTGGTGCACTCAGCCATTTGGCTTGGCACACAGTTCTCTGCCATGGATCTCGTGTCCCTGTGACAGCCTTTCTGAAGCTCTGCCCCTTGCATGAGGGATTTTGCTATTCATGTCCTTGCATGCAGCCTCCATGATGGAATGATAAAGCAAGCAGTAGATCATGCCTGTTTTCTAATCTGTTATGTCCTTCCATGGCGAGAGCACCCATGCTGTATAGACCAAATTCGTAGATTCTGTTTGCAAATTGACACCAAAGGTGTTGACTCAGCCTGTCATTACTGAGTAGATTGGCTGCTGTTCTTAGCCGCAAAGATTCTGCTAAGTCTTAGTACTATTTTAACCCACATCTTGGAGTTATGTATACAGATCTATAGGAGCAGTAAATTAAAGTCCAGAAAGAAACTCTTCAAAACGTTTTTTCCTTTGGCTTGGAATCCTGTTTCCAGCAGCAGTGAGCATCTCTTGCAAAGGAACCACCATGGAATTTTATAGATCTTTTTTATTTTTAAAGTTCTTTCTTTCCAATGTGTCTCAGCTATAATGCAGGACCATGCTGGGCATCCATAACAGTATTGAGTTCTCGGGCAGAGAACAGAATGTCTTTAAAACCCAACAGTTGACTTGTCCTCATAGTTGCCCAGAGCAGCAAAGGTGGGTAAACTAAATACATAAAGAAATCTTAAAACATAATTTCAAAGGAATTACAGTTGAGTGAATTAACATCCATAGAGAAACGACACCAACCATTTATGTGAGGGTTCTTCAGTCACGTCGCAGGGCAGCTGAAACTGGCAGGCCGTCATCATCTGACTTGCTGCATTAGCCACTTCACTCAGACTGATCGATTTACTGGAGTTTTTAGACCTTCTGATTGCCCCTCCAGACTCCTGACTTTCTTTTATTAAATCAAACTACTTGTAGAAAATTAATGGTCGTATGATCTTTCTTATCCTTTCCCCAAAACCTTCTCAGGTCTTGTAGGAAAAAGAGGTTCCATGTTAGAATCCTTGATACTTCTGACTCCAGTCTGCCTCCTGGGATTAATTCCTGACCCAGCAGGAAGCTTTTAAGAGGTCCCTGACTGAAGCAGTAGCTCGTTAGCTTCAGACTCTCTATGTTTCTTCCTGTTGTCCTAATGGGTTGTCTTAATTTTTTTCTTTGCTGTGCCCTGGATCTTCAATATCTTTATTCCCTCGCCTTTCCCTGCTCATTTAATTCCTGGCCCTCTGTCTTCTCCTTGTACTTGAGGGCCTTCTTATTCTTGTTTACCTGTCTTGGTGCCATTATGTTTGGTCGCCTCTGGGGAACATCCTCGTACTGGCCTTGACTCTGGATCTCGTTTATTTCTGAACTACTGCTGCCTTGGCTCACAATGGCACAGGGAAGCCGTTTTAGCCCTTACCTATGACACTTTTTCTCATCTGTGGCTTTTTTTTCCTTCTCTGCAGACGACTTGCCTTTGACTTTAGTCAGAGAGTCATAGCAAAGTTAATAGTGTATACTTCCAGCTTTCTTTTCTTCTTTGTCTTGGGATGGCTGCGTCAGGAGGCCCTTTGTGCCCCATGGATAACTGCTCTGCCTCTTCTCCTCTTTTTATCCTTCCTCTTTGCCCACCTTCTTTTTAAACTTAGGCCATTTTATTTTCTTATTAACAGCTTTATTGAGGTATAATTGACATGTAATAAACTGCACATACTGGAGTGTACAGTTTGATAAGTTCTGATATATGTATACGCCTGTGAAACCATTACCACAGTCAAGATAGTGAACATATTCATCATTCCCAAAAGTTTCCTTATATTCCTTTGTGATCTGTACCTCCTGTCACTCCCCATCGTTGCACCCCGCCTTCCACACCTAGGCACTGATTCTGCTTTCTGTCACCACAGATGAGTTTGCATTTCCTAGAATTATGTAAGCGGAATCATACTGACGTACACTTTGGGCCTGGTTTCTTTTAGCATAATTGAGATTCAGCCAGTGAATTTCATGTTGTGTACATCAGTAGTTTATTCCTTTTTATTGTTTTTCTCTGCACCTATTGTGGACATTTGGGTTGTTTCTGGTTTTTTTTTTTTTTTTTTGGCTCTTATAAATAAGGCTACTGTGAACATTTATATGCAAATCTTTTTATGGATATGTGTTTTCGTTTCTCTTGGGTAAATAACTTAAAAAAAAAAAAAAGGTGTGGAAAAATGGCTGCATCATATGACAGGTACTAAACTGTTTTCCAAAATATTGCCCCTTTTACATGCCCACTATCAGTGTATGAGTTCCAATTGCTTCATGTCCTAACCAACACTTTTAAGTTCTTTTAATTTTAGACATCCTCATAGGCACATAGAGGTATTTCATTGTGGGCTAATTTGCATTTCCCCAGTAACTAACGATGTTGCGGATGTGTCAGTTCAGATCTTTTGTCCCATTTCTAAACATTGGGCTCTTTGTTTTCTTAGGTTTTGAGAGTTCTTCATATATTTGGGTTACAAGCCTTTTATCAGATACATAATGTGCAAATATTTTCTTCCACTTTATGACTTAACAGTGTCTTTTGAAGAGCAGAAGTTCTTAATTTTGATGAAGTCCAATTTTTTTTAATCAGTTTTTTTGTGGATTATGTTTATTTTTTTAAATACTCTTAAGGTGTTTGTTATTTTATTGTTGCCGAAAATATACACAGGAAAACATACAGTTCAACAATTTCTACAAGTACAATATAGTGACATTGATTATATTTTTCAAGTCGTGGAGCCATTCTCACCTTCCTTTCTCGATCTTTTTCTCCCTTTTTGATAGAGATTCACATGTTCCTAAGCTTCGTATCTAACTTTTTGAGTTTCTGTTAACAATTTGATCCCATATAGTAAGTTCTTTAACTCTTTAGTTACTATTGGTATAATGGTATACCAGCCACTTCTTGTGCCCCTGGAACTTGTAGGTGGTATGTTATTCTGGTTTTAATGCATTTAGCATCAAGTTGGGTCTCTTTTGAAATGAATGAAGCTCAGCAGACTGGAGTTGGAGCTTCCTTGTTGTATAGGTTGAGCATTCTATTAGGTGAATGCTTCCTGGATGTGTTAGTTTTGTAAACTTTTGCCTTTTTTTTTTCTTTCCATGAGTAAGGCTTGGAAGCATAATCATGGCTTTCTTGTGTAATAGTTAGGGAGCCCTGATGGGTTTGTTTTGGTTTCTCTGTATCTTGTTTGGAAAACCAGAGGTTCCCTATGTAACCTAATGGAAAGGCACCTGCGATAAATTCTCTTATTTAGTTCTTATTGGCATATTGTCACACCACAGATCGGTGGCACCAGCATGCCACTTACCTTATTGATGGCTTGACTTATCAAAATTCATATTACTGAGCAAAAATTTAAACACACTTAATTAGTAAGCCTGCATTCCAATACTGAAAACACATGCCATCAAAAAAATTTCCAAAAAAAAAAATTTGCCAATGAAAGGGTATTGAAAGAGCACAGTGCTCACCACAAACATTCTTTACTAGTTAAGCTAGACTGCTATTTGGTTTAAAGAAGGCTTCAGAGAATTTTTTTGGTTTATGGTTTCAGGGTTAAAGATTATCTCAGGGCAGTAGTTTCAAGGATTCATCTAGCCCTCAATGGCTCTAGAAAGTCCGGATTCCATGAGAATTGAAATTCTGTTGTATATTTTTCCCCATTTTCATGAGGATTCTTTTGTTGTTGTTGTTGTTGTTGCAAATATACATAGCAGAACATACACCAATCAACAATTGCTATGTATATAATTCAGTGGCATTGTTTACATTCTTATGCAACCATTCTCACCCTCCTTTTCTGAGTTTGCTTCTCTCCCATTAACCTAAACTCAAAGATCCCCAAGTTTCCTACCTATTTTTTTGAGTCTATTCTTAATTTGATCCCATATACTGAGTCCTTTTTTTCTTTGTTTATAATTTTATTTTTGTTGTTGAGAATGCACAGTGTAGAACATACACCAATTCACCAGTTTCTACATGTACAATCCAGTGATACAGATTACAGTCTTTGAGTTGTGCAACCATTCCTATCCTCATCTCTGTGTTGTTACTCCCCCATTAACATAAACTCACTGCACCCTAAGTTTCCTATCTAATCTTTTGAGTTGCTGTTGTCAGTTTTATCGCATATAGATAGATCTTAAAAGAGCATGATGCTCAAGGCAAATCTTTTTTACTAGTTAAGGTAAACTGTTGTTTGGTTTTAAGATGACTTCAGTGGATATTTTTGGTTTAAGGTTTAAAGATTATCTCAGGGCAATAGTTGCAGCGGTTCTTGATCAGGATTCTTTTTTAGAATCTTTGATCAAAAAGTTTAGTATTGTTAGCTGGGCACCATCTAGTTCTTCTGGTCTCATGGCAAAGGAGGCAGTTGTTCATAGCGGCAGTCAACCATGCATTCCATTTCCTTCTTCTATTCCTGATTTGTCTTCTTACTCTGTTGCTCTAGGCAAACAAAGACCAATTGTTGTACCTTAGATGGCCACTTGCAAGCTTTTAAGATACCAGACACTACAAACTAGGAGTAGGAGTTAGAACAGAAGTGCTAAAAGTGATATTAGGCCAATTACATGGACTGTCTCATGAGACCATGACCCTGTACCTGCAAATAAGTAAACCAAATCCTGTGAGAGATGTTTTGTTGTACATAAGCAGCTGCAATATCAATTCTTTTTATCTTTGCTGTTTTGATTACTGTAGCTGTATGGTACATTTTGAAATCAAGAAGTGAGAGTCCTCCTGCTTAGTTCTTCTCATTCAAAATTGCATATTTTATATATATATATATCACACTGCATTTAATAGTTAATCTTATTACAGCTGTACAAATTAATGATATATATTACACCAGTTTCTTGTGCATCTGTTGCCCTTAATCAGTGCGATTTTTTCCATCCCCATGAATAGAAACTCAGTACTGTGTAAGCAACAACATCCCTTTTCCCACCCTCTTGTCCCTGGTAACCACTAATAAACTTTGGTCTCTATACATTTCCCTTTACTTATCTTTTTGTATAAATGTGGTCGTACAATAATTGTTCTTTTGTGATTGACTTATTTCACTGAGCATAATGTCCTCAAATTCCATCGATTTTACAGCATTTATCAGGAATCCATTTCTCTTTCTGGCTGAGCAATATTCCATTGTGTTATGTACCACATTTTATTTATTCATCCATTGATGGACATTTAGGTTGTTTCCACCTTTTGGCTTTTATGAATAGTGCTGCAGTGAACACTGACGTACAGGTATCTGTTTGAGTCTCTACCTTCAAGTCTTTTGGGCATATGCGTAGGAGTAGAATTGCTGGGTCATATGGTAGTTCTATTTTTAGTTTTTGAGGAAGCGTGACACTGTTTTCTGCAACAGCTGTACCGTGTTGCATTCCCACCAGTAATGGATAAGGGTTCCAATTTCCCCACATTCTCGCCAACATTTGTTATTTTCCTTTTTTTAAAAAAATTCTTGTTGACTGTTGTTGCTAGGTGCTACTGAGTCAGTTTTGACACATAGCAACCTCATGTCTTAGCTATCCTAATTGGAATTAGAGGGTATTTCATTGTGGTTTTGATTTTCGTATTTCTGATCGCTAAAGGTGTTGAGCACCTTTTTATGTTGTTTGTTGACCATTTGAATATCTTCTTTGGTGGTATGTTATTCATAGCCTTTGCCCATTTTTTGATTGAGCTATTTGTCTTTTTGTTGTGCAGTTATAGAAATTTTGTATATATTTTGAGTATTAGACTCTTATTGGATATTATCCTGAGAGATATTCTCACAGTCAGTAGGTTGTCTTTTCACTTTTTTGATAAAACCATTCGATGAACAAAAGTATTTAATTTTTATGAGGCCCCATTTGTTTATTTTGGCTTCTGCTTTTGTTAATATATCAGATAATGTATTGTTAAAAACTAGATTTGACAACGTTGCCACTGTATTTTCTTCTAGGAATTGTATAGTTTTAGTTTTCACATTTAAAAAAAAAAAAATTTTTTTTTTTTTTTTAAATTAGGTGCACTTAATTCATTTTCAGTGGGTTTTTGTGTATGGTGTGAGGCATGGAGCCTGTTTCAGATTTCTTCATATGGAAATTCAATTTAACCAGCACCATATATTGAAGAGACTCTTCT
The DNA here is from genome assembly GCF_024166365.1 of Elephas maximus indicus. Classification (NCBI taxonomy): domain Eukaryota; kingdom Metazoa; phylum Chordata; class Mammalia; order Proboscidea; family Elephantidae; genus Elephas; species Elephas maximus. Next base: position 120,736,582 of record NC_064826.1, read on the forward strand.
TTTCCCATTGAGTGAACTTAGCACCCTTGTCAAAAACCAGTTGACCATAGATGTGTGGGGTTATTTCTGGACTCTCAGTTCTATTCCATTGGTCTGTGTGTCTGTTATTATACCAGTACCAGACTGTTTTGATTATGGTAGCTGTATAAAACAAAACAAAACAAAAATAAAGAAAACAAACCCATTGCTGTCAAGTTGATTCCAGTTCACAGTGATGCTATAGGACAGAATAGAACTGCCCCGTACGGTTTCCAGGGAGTAGCTGATGGATTCAAACTGCCGACCTTTTGGTTAGCAGCCGAGCTCTTAATCACTGTGCCACCAGGGCCCACTTTGATTGGCAGTGAGGGTCTAATAACATTGACTCTTTCCCAGCTCCTTTTCTATGTACAGTACAAGGGCCCTAGTAGCTGAATAATATGGCTTAAATATGGGAAGTGAGAGTCTTCCTACTTAGTTCTTCTCGTTCATAATTGTTTTAGCTGTTCAGGGCCTCTTGCAATTCCATATGAGATTGAGGGTTGTTTTTTCCAATTCCATAAGGAAGGCTGTTGGAATTTTGATTAGGATGGCATTGAATCTATAGATCACTTTGTGTACTGTTGGCATCTTAACAATATTAAGTCTTCCTATCCGTGAACATGGAACTTCATTCCATTTATTTAGATCTACTTTGATCTCCTTCAGCAGTATTTTATAATTTTCATTGTGTAAGTTGTTCACATCCCTGGTTAAATTTGTTCTTAGGTATTTTGTTCTCTTAGATAGTATTGTACATGGAAATTTTTTCCTGATTTTCATTTCAGATTTCTCATTGCTGGTCTTTGGAAACCTGACTGATTTTTGTTAGTTTATCTTTAATTCTGTAACTTTGCTAAATTTCTCTGTTAGCTCTAGAAGCTTTCGTGTGGATTCTTTGAGCTTTTCTATGTATAGGGTCATGTCATCTCGAATAGAGATAATTTAACTTCTTCTTTTCCATTTTGGATGCCTTTTATTTCTTTTTCTTGCCTTATTGCTCTGGCTAGGACTTCTAATACAATATCGAATAGGAGTGGTGAGAGCGGACACCCTTGTCTTATTCCCCTTTCAAGGGGAAAGGTCTCAGTCTTTCTTCACTGAATGCAATATTAGCTGTTCCCTGCTCCCAGTTTATTTATTCCATATGTCTTAACATTTTCTTATTCTTTTTAGAAAATAATTAATTTTTTTGTTGCGCATATACACAGCAAAAACACCAGTTTTCTACATGTTCGATATAGTGACGTTGATTACATTCTTCAAGTTGTGCAACTATTCTCACCCTCCTTTTCTGAGTTGTTCCTCCTGTATTAACATAAATACACAGCCCACTAAGTTTCCTATCTGTTCTTTAGAGTTGCTGTTGTCAGTTTTATTCCATGTAGATAGATCTTAAAAGAGTATACAGTACTCAAAGCAGACATTCTTTACTAGTTAAGCAAAATTATTGTTCAGTTTTAATATGACTTCAGGGGATTTTTTGGTTTAAGGTTTAAAGATTATCTTACGGTAATAGGTTCAGGGGTTTGTCAGGGGAACCTCTGTGGCTCCAGAACGTCAGGAATCCATGAGAATTTGAAATTCTGTTCTGTATTTTCCTCATTTTGATCAGGATTTTTCTGTAGAACCTTTGACCAAAATGTTCATTAATGGTAGCCGGGCACCATCCCGTTCTTCTGGTCTCATGGTGAAGGAGGCAGTTGTTCATGGAGGCACTCAGCCACACATTCTGTGTCCTTCTCCTATTCCTGATCCTCTTTCTTCCTCTGTTGCTCCAGGTGAATAGAGACCAGAGACCAATTGTGCCTTGGATGGCAGCTTGCAAGCTCTTAAGACTCCAGGCACTGCGCAATGAACTAAGAGGTAGAACAGAAGCACTAACAAGTTACTAGGCCAGCTAATTGGGATGTCCCGTGAAACCATGACTCTGAACCTCCAAACCAAGAAACTATATCCCATGAAGTTTTTGGTTGTGCATAAGCAGTCTCAGAAGTTACTCTTTTTTTTTATTTTTGTCATTGTTGAATATCTAGCACAGCTTTTGTTAATTCAACTTTTTACAGGTCTACAGCTTATTGACAGTACTTAAGATAATCCACGTGCAATCCTACTCTTAATAAATGCTATTTTGCCATCATTGTAAACCAAAACTCAGTACTCCATAAGCAACAGCCCCCACTTACCCCCTCCCTCCTGCCCCTAGTAACCACTAATAAACTTTGGTCTCTATACATTTGTCTGTTCTTGTCTTTTAGTGTAAGTGAGGTCATACAATATTTGTCCTTTTGTGATTGACTTATTCAATCAGCATCTCTTCAAGCTCCATCCATATCGTAGTACATACTAAGACTTCATTTTTCCTGCTGGTTGAGCAGTATTCCGTTGTATTTATATACCATATTTTGTTATTCATTCATCTGTGTTGTTTCTACCTATGGCTATTGTGAATAGTACTGCAACGTACATTGGTGTACAAGTCGGCTTGAGTGTCTGCTTTGAAGTCTTTTGGGTATATATATACCTAGGAGTAGAACTGCTGGGTCATATGGTAGTTCTGTTTTTAGTTTTCGAGGAACTGCCACACTGTTTTCCACAACGGCTGTACGATTTTGCATTCCCACCAACAGGTAGGGTTCCAGTTTCCCCACATGCTTGCCAACATTTGTTATTTATTTATTTATTTTAATCTTAGCCATCTTAATGGGAGTGAAATGGTATCTCATTGTGGCTTTGATTTGCACCTCCCAGATGGTTAATGAGGTTGAGTATCTTTTCATGTGTTTGTTAGCCATTTGAATGTCCTCTTTGGGAAATGTCTTTTCAAATGTTTTGCTAATTATAGGATTGGATTATTTGTCTCTTTGTTGTTAAGTTCTCTAAGTGTTATATATATTTTGGTTATTAGATTCTTATTGCATATATGGTTTCCCAAGATATTCTCCCAGTTGGCAGCTTTACTAAAAGACTTTTAGTAAAGTCTTTCGATAAACAAAAGTTTTCAATGTTTATAATGTCTCATTTATTTATTTTGTCTGTTGCTGTTTGTTATATTAGATAATCCATTGCTAATAGCTGGGCCTGACAGCGTTGCCCTTGCATTTTCTTCTAAGAATTGTAAGGTTTTAGTTTTCAGATTTAGGTCCTTAATGCATTTTGATTTTTTTTTTGGTATGGTCCGAGACATGGATCCTGTTTCCTTTTTCCGCATGTGGAAATTCAGTTTTCCCAATACCATTTATTGAAAAGACTCTTCTTTCCTCATCGGATAGACTTAGCATTGTTGTAAAAAATCAGTTGTAGGTTTATTTCTGGATTCTCAATTCTATTCCATTGATCTATTGGTATACTAATACCAGGCTGTTTTGATTACTGTAGCTGCATAATGCATTTTAAAATGAGAAAGAATGAGTCCTCCTACTTTTTCTCTTTCAACATTGCTTTAGCTATTTGGAGCATCTTGTCATTTCATATAAAGTTGAGGATTTGTTTTTCCATGTCTGTGAAGAAGGCTGTTGGAATTTTGTTTGGGTGGCTGTTGGTTTTCATAAATGCCCTGAACCATACTGAGGAACTTTCCTTTTATTCCTGTCTTGCTGAGGATCTTTATCAAGAAAGGAGGTTGGATTTTATAGAAGGACTTTTCTGTGTCTTATAGAGATGATCATTGGTTCTTTTCCTTTGTTCTTTTAGTGTGGTATATTACATTGATTGATTTTCTAATTTTGTACCAGCCTTGCATTCTTGGTATAAATCCCACTTGATTGTGTTTGACTCTTTTAATATACTGTTAGATTCTATTCACCAGTATTTTGAGGATTTTTGCATCTGGGGATATTGTTCATAAGGGATATTGTTCGATAGTTTTTTGTGTCTTTCTGGTTTTTATATCAAGATAATGTTGGCTTCATAGAATAAGCTAGGGGTTGTTCTTTCCTTTTCTATCTTTTGAAAGTGTTTGAACAGGATTAATGTCATTTCTTCTCTAAATGTTTGGAAGAATTCCCCAGTGAAACCATCTGGTCTAGAACTTATTTGTTTATACGTTTTGATTACTTATTCGATCTCTTCATTTGTTATTGGTCCGTTGAGATAAGCTTTTTCCTCTTGAGTTAGTTTAGGCAGGTTGTGTGTTTCTAAGAATTTGTTCCTTTCATCTTGGTTATCCAATTTGTTGGCATAGAGTTGTTTATAGTATTTTATCATAATTCTTTTTGTTTCTGTTGGGTCAGCTGTAATGTCTCTTTTTTCATTTCTTATTTTGGTTATTTCCATCTTTTTTTTTTCTTTGTCAGTCTAGTTAAAAGTTTGTCAATTTTATTGATCGTTTCAAAGAACAGGCTTATAGTTTTATTGATTTTTCTCTATTGTGTCTCTGTTTTCAATTTTATTTATTTATGCTGTGATCTTTTTTAAATTCTTTTCTTCTAATAGCTTTAGATTTAGCTTGTTTTTTCCCCCCCTCATTCCTCAAGTTTTAAAGTTATATTATTTATTTGAGATATTTCCTTTTTATTAGTGAAAGTGTCTATTCTTATACATTTCCCTCTGATGACTGCTTTTGCTGCATCCCAAAAGGTTTGGTATGTTGTATTTTCATTTTTATTTAACTCTAGATATTTTATTTCTCTCTTGATTTCTTCCTTGATACATTGTGTGTTTAGTAGCGCATTGTTTAATTTCCATGTATTTGTGTGTTTTTTAGTTTTCCTTCTGTTATTAATTTGTAATGTTGTTATTCTTTTGTAGCCAGAGAAGATACTTTATATAATTTCAATTTTTAAAAATTTGTTGAGATTTGTTTTGTGGCTTAGCAAATGATCAGTCCTGCAGAATGACTCATGTGCACTGGAGAAAAGTGTGTATTGTTCTGATGTTGGGAGAAGTGCTCTATACATGTGCATTAGGTCTAATTGGTTTATGGTGTTGTTTAAGTTCTCTGTGTTCTTACTTCTTTTTAGATATTCTGTTCAGTATTGAAAATGTATTGAAGTTTTTAAGTATTATTGTGGCGTTGTCTGTTAGTCCTTTCAGATCTTTCAGTTTTTGTTTCATATAATTTGGGGCTCTGATGTTAGGTACCCCGGTGGCACAGTGATTAATTACAGCTCTCAGCTGCTATCTAAAAGGTCAGCAGTTGAAACTCACCAGCCACTCCACGAAAGAAAGATGTGTCAGTTTGCATTCATAAAGACTTACAGCCTCGGAAACCCTATGGGGCAGTTCTACTCTGTCCTGTAGATTCACTGTGAGTCAGAATTGACTTGACAGCAATGAGTTTGATGTTAGGTGCATACATGTTTATAATTGTTATGTCTTCTTGATGGATTGACCCTTTTATTATTATGTAATGTCCTTTTCCATCTCATAACAGATTTTGATTTAAAATCTATTTTATCTGATATCAGTATGGCCATCCTTCCTCCCTTTTCATTACTGGTCTCATGGAATATTCTTTTCCATCCTTTCACTTTCAGTCTTTTGTGTCCTTGAGCCTAAAAGGTGTCTCTTGTAGATAGCATAAGTATAAATCAAGGTTTTTTTTGATCCATTTTTCCACTCTTTGTCATTTGTGGAGAATTTAAACCATTACTTGAGAATGAAGGACCTATTTCATTCATTTTGCTAATTGTTTTTGTGTATCTTGTATCTTCTTTGTTCCACAGTTTTCATGCTTTTGTTATTTTTTGTGTTTTGTTTCTTTTTTACATTCTTTTTTATTTCTTCTTCCTTCTGTGTATATTTTCTACACCCTTTCTTAGTGGTTACCACAAATATTACATTTAACAACTTACAAGTGCACCGACTTATTTTAGCTGGGTGTCAACGTTGAACTTACAAACAACAAGTAACATACAACATTAACATACTTGAGCTCTACTCATGTTTGCTCCTCCCTTCCCCATTCTGTTGTTGTGACAGCAATTACTTCATTATCCATTCTGTGTCATTTAGGTTAAATTTGTACTTATTGCTTACACGTTTGATGTTGTATTGCTTGTGGAACTTAAATAGTAAGTTTACTCACTGGAAATACCATACAAGTAGCTCTTATATTTGCTTGTGCCATTGCCTTTATTGTAGATCTCTCTTCCTCTTTTTTTTCACCCTATACAGAGTTGAGTATCTGTCTAGTGTTCTTCCATTTCCATCTGGAAAACTCCCACAGATAATTCTTGCAGAGCAGGTCTGGTAGTTATGAATTCTCATAACTTTTGTTTATTTGGGGATGCCTTGATTTCACTCTTACTTTTGAATCACAACTTTGCTGGGTAAAGAATTCCTGGTTGACAATTCTGTTCCTTCAATACTTTGTCATTTCATTGTGTCTTGGTCTCCACGGTTTCTGAAGAGAAATCTGTACAAATTTTTATTGAGGACCCCTGTTATGGAGCCCTGGTGATGTAGTGGTTAAGAGCTTGGCTGCTAACCAAAAGGTTGGCAGTTCAAATCTACCAGCTGCTCCTTGGAAACCCTATGGGGGCAGTTCTACTTTGTCCTGTAGGGTTGCTGTGAGTTGGAATCGACTCGATGGCAATGGGCTTTATATGCTATACTGTATTGTTTTCTTGCTGCTTTTGGAACTCTCTCCTTCCCTTTGTTTTTCAAGAGTTTTATTACAATGTGTCTTGGTGTAGACTTCTTTTAATTTTTTCTACTTGGAGTTCACCTAACTTCCTGGATTTGCAGGCCTGACACCTTCTTCAGGCTTGGGAAATTCTTTGTTATTTTATCTTAGAAAATTGGTTTTATCTCTTTCTTACTGTCTTTTTTTCTGGAATTCCAAAAATTGTAATGTTGGATTTCCTAATTGTGTCCCACAGTTCCATTTGACTTTGTTCACTTTTATTCTTTCCTCTTGCTTCTCTTGAGACTTGATAAGTTCAGTTACCCTGTCTTCTAGTTTGCTTATCTTCTCTCCTATCTGCACGAATCTACTGTTGAATCCTGCCCTTGCGATTTCTAATTCCGTTATTTTATTCTTCAAGCCTAGTATTTCTCTTTGATTCTTTTTAATGTTTCCTGTCTTCTTATTGAGTTTTTTTTTTTTTTTGTCCTGATCTCCCTTAGTTTGTTTTCTGTGTGTTCTTTGCCTTATTTGAACATATTTAACATTGTTTTCTTGAGGTCCTCTGTTTTTAACCTGGCTTCCGTAGGATTTTCTCTTCTTCATGATTTTCATTTAATACGGCCATTTTCTCTTGTGTTCTTGTATGTCTTATGATTTTTTATTGGAACTGAGGCCTTTGTGTATTTTATTGTCGTAATTCTGGAACTCAGACTCTTCTCTCCCTAGGTGTTGTGATTTTATTTTTTTCTACTTATTTCTTCCCTGTTCCCCAAAAATCCACTAGAGGGTGCTCTTTCCCTTAAGCTTTCCAGCACTGATTTAGCAATTCTGGGGACTTGTGCCTACCTCCCCTCTTCTAGGGGAGAGTCCCCAACACTTTTTTGTTTGCATTTCACGGGCTGTGTTTGCCTCTCCTGGTTTGGCTGGGGGCTGGGTGGGAGGGATTTTTCTTAAGTACTGGAGAGAAAGTTTTTTCTGTCTTGTAAGATTGATGGGGGCTCTCGTCTCCCTGTTGATGTTTTTCTGGTTGCCTCCAGAAAGATATTTGGAGTTTGAAGTATCAGACTGTTGGTGAAATTTAAACTTCAATTTTCTCCTTGCCTTAATGAGCTCATTCTCTGTTTCTGAATGGGAGGGGTTCCTGTGTGGTAGAGAGAAAAAAGAAAACAAAGAAAAGGGGGAAAAAATAAAGAAGAACAGAAAAGAAAAGAAATGGGAGCTTTCTAACTTGATTACTGACTCCCTCTACCTTCAGCTTTTCGGCCAGTTGGTGTAACTATTGAACTGGTTTCCAGGGTTCTGAACTTGTTGGTTTTGGCATGTTTATTTGTTCTATATTATGTTTTTTTTTTTTTTTTTGGTGGTGGAGTGTAGATACACACCTCCCTAGGTTGCCTCTTCAAGGGGAGCCCGAGGAGTCTTTCGTAAGTCTGTGTCTGGAGGATTTTCCGACCATGGTTCCTTCCCCAGTGCCTGTCTGTTTGCTGGGTTTGGTTATCACCATGTGCTGTCTTCCGCTCTCTCCCAGGATTCACATGGCCCCAGATTTGTGGTGTGCCAAGATGACCGCTTCTGGGTCTGTGTTCTCAGGCTTCTCTGCCCTCTATGTCCTCACTGGGACCTGACTGCCTATAGGGTCTGGATCTCTCTGCATGCGGTATACCACTTCCTTCCAGGACTCACATGGCACCAGATTTTCCCTTGCATCTAGGTGTTCTTTCTATGCTCGAGTGCAGAGGCTTTTCTGCCCATGGTGCCCTCACTGGTGCCTGACTTATTGGAAACTTTGGGCCTCACTGCACTCTGTACCAGCTGCCGCCTTCCCCAGATGGCTGTGTTGTGCTTGGCAGGAGAGTGGTGTGAGGATGCCCCGTGACCCTCCACTCTTCCGCAGTCAGTATGTTGTTACCTTTACTTGATTGAGTGTTCCCTTTAGTCCTCTACTTCTTTGTTGGATGTTGAGAGTTCTGAGGCCCTCGATTTTTTCATTATTTGCTTGCTTTTTTCTGTGATAATTGTGGAGTTTCAGGTTGTGTGACTGCTCATGCCAGCATCTTGCTCCGTGTCCAAGGCATTTTATTAAATGTTCTCTGCCAAGATTTCACATTAGCTTAGAATGTAATTCAGTCTTTACTCTCTGTGCAGACATCTTCTCCAGCAAGCACTCGATGAGCCTATGGTTAGCCTCTTTGTTCTCTAGGTGAGCCAGCTAGATGTTAATACTGTTCTGCTACGAGGTAAGAGCCCCTAACTCAAACTTACGGACAATGGACTGAGACTTTTGCAAAGTACATTTTAAGAAGAGATGACTTTTTGCTTCTGAAAAGAAACCACTGAGCCCTCCAAGAATAACAAAAGGGACTATTTTGCAATTAAGCACATGATTTGGAGTGGAGAATTCAGATGTTGCTGTGCTGGTCTAGGCTGTTAATACTCTTCTTTTCCTCTTGTGGGCCCCCTTGATCAGGTAACACAGAGCTTTCATCCCTGGGATAGGGAATGTCCATTACCTTCTGCAATACAGGTTGTTTTTCCCTCCTTCTCCTGACAAATCAATTCAATGTTCCTTAGCTTTCAAAAGAAGAAATCTCTCTCCTTTTCCAAATCTTTAATGGTAAATTTCAGTACACTGACCTGCTGTGTCGATCTGTCTGCTTCGTCATCCTGGTTGCCTACACAAGGATTCTTTTTTACCACACCTGGGCTAGCGTTAGAAGTTGCAGTAGATCTCTGAATTGAAATGGGCCTCTGTGGAGCTGCACAGAGCTGGAACAGCAAGGGAAGGTGCCATTGCAGTTTCTTGACTTGTCTGGCACCTACAGGGTCATAGTCTTCTCTGTCATAGTTTGCATCAAAAAACTTGAACCAATGAATGAATTCCAAATTGTCCTGAAACTTTCCCTTTAGTACATAAAATAATATTGTCCACAGGAATTATTTTGTCAACACTTATCCTCTCTCTCTCTCCCTGTCTTTTGTTGACACTTATTCTCTTAAAACCTGCTTCTGATGGTTTCTGGATGTTTTCATATTGAGCTTCTTAGCTTGGAATTTCACTCAAGTCATTGGAGCTGGGAACAGCATGTCCATAAACTGAAAATATACAACCCCTGAGCACATCTGTTTTGATCTTTGTCATATTCAATTGCAGAGATTCATTGATCCAGCCAGACATGTCGTGTCGACTTAGGTTGTCACTGGTGACTGACATCAAGTATATGTTCACTGGCATCTTCGGCTCTTGGTGGAACCACATCCGCTGTCTATACCTGGCCCCGGTTCTGCCTTTACCTTGCTCTAACCACCAGACACTGCTTGCTCCCCTGACGCCTCTTGCCTGCCTGCACAGTGTTCCCTCACGTACCACCTATTCCGTGCTGACGTTATGGATCGTGTTTTGGGGGTCGTATCTACGAAATCTTTGCCTAACCCAAGTTACAAAGATCTTCTATGTTTTCTACTAGAAGTTTTATAGATTTTATACTTTGGTCTGTGATCCATTTTGAGTTAATTTTTAGTGTATGGTGCAAGGTGTGGCTCCGAGTTCATTATTTTGCATTTGGCTGTCCAGTTGTTTCAGCACTGTTTGTTGAAAAGGTTATCCTTCCTTCACTTTTAAATGTTTTTTCCTTTTCGTTCGTCCTCTTTACATACTAAGTCTCCCTTCAACTAAATACACCTTCCCTGGCCCTGTTACATCTTGAGCACATTATTCCTTTTCATTTTGCTGCCTCCTTGCCTTCTTTGTCCTTACCTTCTGCCCAGTCCTTGTCTTCTTCTAGTACAGTAACTGCCAGCAATTTCATTTCTGCTTTTTCAGTTCAAAACCGTGGCTCTCTTATAATTGACAACTTCCTAGGTGCTAGAGTCAGTGGTCTTTCCTTGGTCTTTATTTTTTCAATCTTCTCTAACATTTGATGCTGTTGATGTCCTTTCTCCTTCAAACATGTGTTTGGCTTCTGTATTCCCCTGACTCTTCCTTCCCCAATGATTATTCTTTGCAGCCTCTTTCTCTGGCTTGTCTTCTTTCCACCCCTTACACGTGGGTGTTCTCAAGATTATATCTATAATCAGCCCTTTCTTCTGTCTACAGTTTTCTCCCTTGGAGAACTCATCCACTCCCATAGCCTGCAGCTACACATCTGTGTGGGTGACTGAGCTTTCTTTCTTGCTCTTGACTTCTCCCTCAAATCTTAGCGGCTTACAATAATAGAGGTTTATTCCTCACTAATGTTAATAATCTACTGTGGTTTGCCTGTGGTTCTGAGTGGGCACCAAGAAGGATGAGCCATGAGGTCAAGGAAGCTGAAGAGGATCTGTAAGTCCCAGCAAAGTTAGAAAATATGGCATTATCATTTGTCAATTAAGTGTAAGGCAGAATTCATCATAGGCTAATATTTCTCCAGATATCGTGCATAGATATAGCATGCCATGCAGGCTTAGTGATGAGAGAGCCCTTTGAGGGGCAAACAATCACTCTTCCTTTCTTCTGTTAGTGTAAACACACTCATAAAATCACGGTGACAGAGCAGAGGCTGCCATGGCTGTTAGAGGTATTGTTACTGTTTATGTTAATATTTACTGAGTGTCAGCATCATGCTACATGCTCCAGAGACCAAATAATTAACTCCAGTTTCTGCCTGCTGGACTCTTATAATTGGGACAGACGGCAGTGCAATGAAGGAAATGAGGGAAGTGTATTAAGGCCAAGGAGAACGGAGACTGAAATCAGAAGCGCGTAGTGTCGCAAACATGCCAGCTAGCTTTAGAAAGGGCACTTGTGCATTGGCAGGAGAGGCATGTTCCCATGGTGCAGGAGAAGCTGCAGAGTGGTGACTGGCAGGCCCAGTGGGCCCCTGAAAGGCAAGGCCGGAATGCTCTGCCGCTGAGGGCATGACTTTGGACAATCTCTTTTGCCTCTGGGAGCCTGGTTACGTTAGCTGAAGTGATGATGAGGTGCCCCTGGGGCTGTAGTGAATTTTAATTAGGTCATGTGTGTGAAAGCATCCAGCCCGGGCTCTGGCATCTGGCTCCCCAGAGCATTCCCCCTGACATCTGTCATTCTTCTCTGTGTCTCTTGCCATTTTGGATCGGTGTTATGTTGCAGTGGACCTCCATGTAAACTTGGGCCATTGCTTAAGACCATCTAGGGTTTTGAAAATGGCCTAAACCAAGAATGGCAAAATGTACAACTTCTGCCTGTTGAGACGCTCCCTAAAAAAGCCTTTGTTGTGATGTTTTATGAAGGACAGGGCTGCTCTTTTCATCCTTTAAAAACACATCTTTAACAGCATTTTAGCTTGAAACCAGAGGCTTTTAGAGGTACAGATGTGGTTCTTTAACTTCCGTCGTGCTGTACTGTGGAAAGGTAGGGCCTCAGTAAATACCTTTTACAGAGAAACTTTCAAGTCCCTTCCAAACCGAACGGCCTGTGAATTAATGCCTGTCTCCCCAGTGATTAAGACAACTTCAGAGCAAAATAGCTGCATGTTTTTGAGGTAAGAACCAGCTTGCTTTTCTTCAGCAGCCTAAGTAAATGTGCTGCTATTTGCAATATTTTCTGTCAAAGATGACTTTTTGACATTTATTTTGTTGTGACTGTACTTCTAGAAAGACCTTTATATAATTCACTACAGAGAATTTTTAAGTCAACATTACTGGAAATTGGCAGGATTTCTAAGGCATTGTTGTGTTGACTTACTTTTCTGATGTTTGGCCCGATCACGTAACTACGTTGGATAGAGTGTCGGGTTTTGAGGATTGTATTTTACTTGCACATTAGTCAGATTTTCCTTTGAAACACTTTTTTAGGAGCGGCAGTAAAAAACAAAACAAACCAGTCGTCATCGAGTCAGCTCCGACTCGCAACACCCCACGTGTGTCAGAGTGGAGCTGTGTTCTGTAGCGTGTTCAGAAGTAGGTCACCAGGTCTCTCTTCCCAGTCACCTCGGGATGGAATCGAACCTCCAGCCTTTGAGTTAACCGTGGAGCTTGTTAGTTAACCTTTTACACCATGCATTTTGTTAATGCTAGTGTGAGGATTTGCAGAATAGTCCTCTACTGTGATGTAAAATTAAAACCAACGAAACAAAGCACAGTAAATGTGGGTGACATCGACTGTGCGGCTCATGATCCCAGGGCATTGAAGGGCCCCAGGTGGGCTGGCGTCTGGGCTCGGGCTTGGCTGGGGTCCCAGCAGTTGGTCAGCCATGGCTCCTACTCTTAGAACAGCACTTGTGTGGAGGATCTGAAGACCATTTATATGCAGAAGAGGGCTGTTAGGGAGGATCGAATTGGCTAACACAGAGGCTTTATAAATAGTAGGACTGTGTCTCCAGCCTTTGTTCATTCTGTTCACAACTAAAATTTCTTGGCAGCCTGTAACTAATGAGAACGGAAAAGTACTATTTGCAGAGATTTAAAACTAGCACACTCTAAAGCTCCCATGATACTTTGTCACTAATTGTTGCTTTTGCTGCTGTCTTGGGTGACCAGAGCCTTTTCCAAGTTGAGCTCTTGTCTCAGGTAATGAAAACACCACCACTCTGACCAAAACTCTGAGATGTGTAATGGGAGAAAGCCCATTTTGTCAGCATGATGATGTTACCACGTGCTCAGTGCTGGAGAGCCATGCTCAGTGCTCTGTGCTGAGGGTCCTCAGCTGGGCTCTGGGGTCAGTCTGGCGGAATCCAGTAACTTCCCTCCCCACTTGGCATCCATTTGTGAGTCAGGATCTCTGTGCGTGTACATTTGGGATAACAACTGTACTGGCATAGGCACTTAGGCGAGTACTCAGTAATGCCGACTACCGCTAGTACAGTTCTTCAAGGGAGATACTGTTTTTCCCGTTTTACTGATGAGGAAGCCAAGGCTTAGATAGCCAACAATTACTTATCTAAGGGTCCATTGCTAGTCAGTGGCTGACTTCAGAATCTGTGTGCTTAAGCGCTAAGTTATACTGGTTCATCTTCCATTTATCTGGAATTCTTCAAAGATGCACCTTGCTTTAAATAAATCTGATACATAAGACCTTTTTGCCTTGGTTTTTCAGTTTCTCATTTAGAGAGTTCATGGCTTCTCATAACTTCATGTCAGCTCATAGCTGCCTTACCCAGTTTCCGTGTCTTGTGTGTATTGCCATGTATGTTATGTTAAACTGTTGTGTTAAAGTCAGTTTCTGTAGTGGTGCCTTCCACTACACACGTATGCACACACACACACACAGCAACAACAATCCCTCCTTCCCTCTAAAAACAAAGCAAAACAAACAAACAAAAAACCTGAAACCAATCAATGAAGAAAAATCTGTGAAGGCCTCACAAGGGGGAGGTGGCATTGGAGTTGGGCAGGTTGAGAAGCGCAGGCATCCTGAATAGAAGGAGAAGCTGGTACAAATAACTGGTGCTGTTAGAGAATGTGGTGTTTTTTAAAGGACTGTTAGATGAGTGTAGGCCTGATAGAAGGGAGTGATGAGGCTTATCAGTTTAGGTTTGGACTGCACTACATAGTGCCCTGACTGTCATGCTAAAGAATTGGGGCTGATCTTGTAGAAAATTGGGGTAACCTGTGGCTTTTAAGCTGCAAAGTATTGTGCTCAGGTTTTAGAAAGTTAGCGGGCAGCAGTCAGAATGGAGCGGCTGGAAGTGGTAGGGCGTGGAAAAGGAATACGTGCCAGGAGGCCGTTGTTGTCTGTCAGGGAGTGTGTGTAGAAGATAGAGCTTTAGCACTGTGTGCTTTGGCCCATACAAGAGTAGACAGGAGAGTGGGGTCAGCAAAGGAGCCCAGGGGGTGGTGGGCATATGATGGAGAAGGAAAGGGAATGGGGCTTGGAGAGAATATTGATGTGAGATGTTGTAGAGGAGTCCGTGGACTGAAACTACAAAAAGACAAGTTTGAGTTTGACCCTTAGAAGTCACCAGTGATAGCTGGAAAGGCTTCATAATGAAAGTGCTGGAAAGTAAGAGAGGAATATGATGGTATTGAAGAGCAGAGAGAAAATGACCCAGGGAGTTCAGCTATGGATGAAAGGGACAAAATGGCAGTAACTTGACAAGGCCAGGGAGAGAAGGGCTGTGAGTTCTGGTGTGTTTTTAAGGATGGGTGAGGCATGGAGCAAGCAATTAGAGGGTAAGTAGAACTTGATGATCCAAGAGGCAAAGGGGATATTTGATGGTGCAAGACCCCACAGGAGATGGGGAGGGATAGATTGAAGCCCAGCTGAAGGGGTTGGTTGACCGTGGAGAGGAGCCAGAGTCCCTCCTAGGCACATAGGACTTTGCTTTATAGTAGATGTCACTAATTAATGTCAACGTTCTGTTTTATTTAACAGTTGAGTTAGGAGTGGTGGTTTTCTTAATAAAAACAATTCTTCACTTTACCATTTTTACCCCAAGGTGTCTTTAAATAGCAAACTCCTTAGTTGACTGAAAATTCCTTCTTTGTAAATGTAAGCAAGCGCTCTAGCTGCTTGAGGGCCCTCAGGGATGCATAGCCACCCACCTGCTAACAGCTCTCTCACCTTAGTGTTTGATGGCAGCTCTCTGGGCCCTAGTCCTATGGCACGTGGGGTGGGGTGAGGAGAGCGGATGGAAAAGGCTCGGATGGAGTTGTAGTTGTGTTTATATGGGTGCTTTCCCTGGAAGAAGAGGGGCAGAGGAGCTGCTTTACGGTTTTCTCTTCTTAGAGCTACAGCTTGAGGGGCAGGGATAGGGAGGGTGTGGTCAGCCTGAGGTACCTACAGAAGAGACTGAGGCCAAATCCGTTTTAGTAGCTTGAGAACAGAGAGAAAGGTGAAGGTGACTGGACTCGCCACAGTACGCCTGTGGTCACTGGCTTGGCATGAGCTTTCCCTCTGCTTGAAGGAACCTTCTCGTTTACTTACAGAAAAAGGGCTAGTCTCTTGTGACAGTTTTTCTTGATGTTGGGAGATGCCTTAAATGCACCACTCTCAGATGGACACATTTGGAGTCTTACCGCATGTAATCTCACTTTTGTCAGAATTTAATGGGGTCTGGAACTCCAGCTGTGTACGTTTGCTTGCAAACAAAGGCAATTTTAGGACGGAATGTAGAAACTGGTGCACCTGAGAGAAAGCTGGTTTGCTAAAGGTAACCACTTCATAAAACCAAAAAACCAAACCCATTGCTGTGGAGTCAAAATTCTGACTCATCATAGTAAAATTTAAAACTGGCCCTAAAACTGCAACAGAAACTTCCCATCTTTGATAATTCACTATCATCAGCAAAGTCTGGGTCTCAGCCAGCGTCTTCAACTGAACAACTGAGATTGAACTAAATGACATCCTGTTTTTGAATTTAGGTGCCCAGTTTCGGGGGTGTTCTAGTAAGATTGAAAGCCGAAAACTTGACTTTGGTTAACTTTTTTTTAATGTGCTAGGAAAGCTTACTATCTAAAGACAACAAGTGAAAAATGTCTTCTGTAAGATTAATATGCAGTTCTTAGTATCTATTTTTTAAGTTTTGTTTTTTGATACTGAATTTGTTCAAAGCTTGCCCCAACTATGGGAACCCTGGTGGCATAGTGGTTAAGAGCTCTGGCTGCTAACCAAAAAGTCAGCAGTTCAAATCCACCAGGTGCTCCTTGGAAACTCTATGGGGCAGTTCTGCTCTGTCCTAGAGGGTCGCTATGAGTGGGAATCAACTCGATGGCAACGAGTTTGGTTTTTGTCCCAACTATATACGAAGTGTGTTGGAAATTTGGTGTTAGAAGTGGTTTGCTTTCTGCAGTGCAACGAGTTTCTCTATTTTTTGTTTTTAAATAAAACTTTATCGTGATTTAGGTGAAAGTTTACAGAGCAAATTAGTTTCCAGTTCAACAGTTTATACACAGCTCATTTCATGACATTGGCTGCAATCCCCTCAATGTGTCATCTGTCTCCCCTCTTCCTCCCTGGGTTCCCTGTTTCCATTTGCCCATCTTTCCTGCCCCTACCTGTCTTCTGAAATTTGCTTTCAGGCAAATGGTGCCCTTTTGTTCTTGTATAGTTGATTGTTTTGAGGTGCACATTTCTCTCAGGTATTATTGTTCACTTCATAGGCCTGTCTGTTGTTTGGCTATAATGTGATCTCCGGGAGTGGGTTCAGTTCCAAGTTTGAAAGGTGTCTAAGGGCCATAGTCCCAGGGGTTCTGTCAGGCTTTATCACAGCGATAAGTTGGGTCTTATTTATGAATTTAAATTTTGTTCTATATTTTTCTCCCACTCTGTCCAGGACTTACTACTGTGATCCTGGTCAGAGCGGTTGGTAGTGGTACCCGGGCACCATCTGGTTCTTCAGGTCTCAGGCTAGTGAAGGCTATGGTTCACGTGGTCCATTAGTCCTTTGGACTAATTGTTTCCTTGAGGCTTTGGTTTTCTCACTCTTCTTTGTTCCAGACGAGAAGAGAGTAGTTGTTGTATCTTAGATGTTTCTGCTTGCAAGCTCTTAAGACCCCAGCAGTTACTTACCAAGGTAGGATGTAGAATATTGTCTTTATGGATGATGTTATGCCAGTTGTCCTGGATAACCCCTCAGGCTATTGTCCTAAGCCTTCGGGTCCAGTGATTCAGTCCCTCGAGGTGTTTGGTTATGGCTAAGAGAAGTTTTCATGACTGTGTGCTCTGAGTGCTCTGTTGAATATATTTGCAGCACGTATAGATATGTATGTACAAATGTCTACCGCCAAACTTATATATGTTTGTGGGTATACTCCACTATGCCATCCCACACCTGTTCAACTTATGTATCTACCTACAGATCCACTCATAAATTATTGTTATTTCTGTTGTTGCAGGATTGTATATTTAATAGTATTTACCGATGTTGCCTGTTAGACTGTGGCATACCTCTCAGTGTATTCCTTTGCCTTGGTCATTTTGTGCTGACTTACTCATACTGTGTATTGTTCCCTCACCAGAGTTAATATGTGTCTACTGTTTAGTTAGTGATTTTCCCTTCCTCCTCCCCACCCCCCAAATCCTTGGTAACCATCAAAGAATGTTTCTTGCTGTGTGTAAACCTTTTCTTGACTTTTTTTTAATAATAGTGGTCTCATGCAATATTTGTTCTTTTGTGACTGACTTATTTCACTTAGCGTAATGTCTTCCAGGTTCATGTGTATTTTGAAATGTTTCGCAGATTCATTGCTATTCTTTAACATTGTGTAGCATTCCCTTGTGTGTATGTACCACAGTTTGTTTATCCATTCATCCGTTGATGGGCACTTATGTTGTTTCCATATTTTTGCTGTTGTGAATAATGCTGCAATGAACATTATGTGTCTGTTCACGTAATGGCCCTTTTTTTCCTAGGTTATATACCTAAGAGTGGGATTGCTGGATCATACGGTATTTGTATTTCTAGCTTTTTAAGGAAGTGCCATACGTACCTTTTTCCACAGTGGCTATACCATTTTACATTCCCACCAGTAGTGTATGAGAGTTCCAGTCTCCCCACAGCCTCACAAGAATTTTTTTTTTTTAAATCAGTGCCATTGTTGCTGAGGTGAGATGGTATCTCATGGTAGTTTTGGTTTGCATTTCTCTAATGACCAGTGATTATGAGCATCTCTTCATGTATTTGTTCGCCATCTGAATGTCTTCCTTGGTGAAGTGTCTGTTCATGTCCTCTGCCCATATTTTAATTGGATTGTTTGTTGCTGAGATGTTAACATTTTCTATAAATTTTAGAAATTAGTCCTTTGTCTGATATGCTGTTGCCAAATTTTTTTTCCTAGTCTGTACATTCTGTTGTTATTCTTTTGGAGAAGTATTTTAATGTACACAAGTGTTTAATTTTTAGGAGGTCCCAGTTGTTTAGTTTATCTTCTTCTGTTTGTATATTTTTTAGTTATGTTTGATAGTCTACTTATGTCATAAATTAGGGCCCTTCAGTTTCCTCCTCTTTTTTCTTCCATAATCTTTATAGTTTTAGGTTTTACATTTAGGTCTTTGATCATCTTGAGTTAGTTTTTGTATATGGTGTGAAATATGGATCTTGCTTCATTTTTCTGCAAATGGATATCCAGTTTTGCCAGCACTGTTTGTTAAAGACACTCTCTCTTCCCCATTTAATGAGTTTTGATCCTTTGTGGAAGATCAACGGTCCATAAGTGGATGGTTTTACTTCTGGGTTCGCAGTCCTGTTCCATTGGTCTATGTGTCTGTCATTGTACCAGTACTAGGCTGCTTTGACCACTATGGCTGTGTAGTAGGCTCAGAGAGTGGCAAGTGTGAGGCCTCATATGTTGTTCTTCTTCCGTAATACTGGGCCTCTTTCTTTTCCATATTAAGGTGGTAATTAGCTTTTCCATCTCGTTAAAGAATGTTGTTGTAATTTGGGTCCGGATTGCGTTATATCTATAGATCGCTTTGGGTAGTATTGCCATTTTCACAATGTTAAGCCTTCCTATCCCTGAGCATTTCATTTATGCAGGTTTCTTGCCTTAGTGTTTTGTAGTTTTCTTTGTATAGGTTAGATTTATTCCTAAGTATCACATCTTCTGAGGGGCTATTATAAATGGTGTTGTTTTCCTGATTTCTTTTTCAGAGTTCTGTGTGTTAGTGTAGAGAAATCCAACTGATTTATGTATTTTGATCTCATACCCCGCCACTCTGCCAAATCCTATTTCCAATAGCTTTCTTGTAGAATCTCTGGGATTTTCTATGTGTAGGTTCATATCATCTGCAGATAGGGATAGTTTTACTTCTTCCTTGCCAAATTGGACGCCTTTTATTTCCCTTTCTTGCCTTATTGCTCTAGCTAGTACTTGCAGTACAATATTGAATAAGAGTGGTGATAAAGGCCATCCTTGTCTGGTTCCTGTTCTCAAGGGGAATGCTTTCAATTTCTCTCTGTTGAGAATAATGTTGGTTGTTGGTGTGTTGTATATGTACCCTTAATTATGTTGAGGAATTTTCCTTCTATTCCTATTTGCTAAGAGTTTTATCAGGAGTGGGTGTTGAGTATATCAAATGCCTTTTCTGCATTGATTGATAAAATCATGTAGTTCTTTTGTTTTATCTATGTATTTTTTTTTATGTAGTGGATTACAGTGATTGATTTGCTAATGTTGAACCATTCTTGCATACTTGGTATGACTCTCACTTGGTTATGACATCTTATTTATTTGATATACTGTTGAATTCTGTTGGCTAGAATTTTGTTGAGAATTTTTGCTTCTATATCTATGAGGGATATTTGTCTATAATTTTCTTTTTTAGTGATGTCTTTGCCTGGCTTTGGTGCCAGGCTTAGGCTGGCTTCATAGAATGTATTCAGGAATATTCCATCCTTTTCTGTGTCCTGCAGTGGTTTGAGTAAAATTGGCATCAGCTCTTCTGTGAATGTTTGTTAGAATTCTCTTGTAAAGCCATTTGGGCCAGAGCTTTTTTTTGTTTGGAGTTTTTTTTTTTAAATGACTTCTTCAATTTCTTTTTTTATGGGCCTGTTCGATTTTTCTACTTAATTTTGTGTTAGTTTAAGTAGGTTGTGTGTTTCTAGGAATTTGCCCTTTTTTCCCTAGGTTTTCATGTTTGTTTGGGGTATAGTCCTTCCTAGTATTCTGTTGTGATCCTTTTTATTTCAGTTGGCTCTGTTGTAATGTCACCCATCTCATTTCTTATCTGGGTTATTTGCATCTTCTCCTTCTTTTCCTTTGTTAGTTTGGCCAGTGGTTTGTCAATTTTGTTGATCTTTTCAAAAAATCAACTGCCCTGGTGGCGCAGTGATTAAGAGCTCTGCTGCTAACCAAAAGGTCCGCAGTTCAAATCCACCAGCTGCTCCTTGGAAACCCTACAGGGCAGTTCTACTCCGTCCTATACGATTGCTATGAGTTGGAATTGACTGGACAGTGGATTTTTTTTTTTTTTTCTTTAAGTCTTGTTGATTCTTTGTTTCATTAGTTTCTGCTCTAATCTTTATTATTTCCTTTCTTCTGATGACTGTGGACTTCTTCTGTTGCTCTTTTTCCCTTTGTTGGAGTTGTAGGGTTAAGGTGTTGGTTTGGGCTTTTTTTTTTTTAAATGTTTACGAAGTTTTTTTTATTAGGAAAACGGATTCTTTTTCTTTTTTTAAATTGTACTTTAGATGAAGGTTTACAGAACAAACTAGCTTCCCATTAAACAGTACACATATTGTTTTATGGCATTGCTTAACAACCTAGTGACAGATCAACACTCTCCCTTCTCGACCTTGGGTTCCCTATTACCAGCTTTCCTGTCCCTCCTGCCTTCTAGTCCTTGCCCCTGGGCTGGTGTGCCAGTTTAGCCTCATTTTGTCTTATGGGCCTGTCTAATCTTTGAATGAAAGGTGAACCTCAGGAGTGACTTCATTACTGAGTTAAAAGAGTGTCCAGGGCCATACTCTTGAAGTTTCTCCAGTCTCTGACAGGGCAGTAAGTCTGGTCTTTTTTTTGTGAGTTAGAATTTTGTTCTACATTTTTTCCAGCTGTGTCCGGGACCCTCTATTGTGATTCCTGTCAGAGCAGTCAGTGGTGGTAGCCAGGCACCATCTAGTTGTACTGGACTCAGTCTGGGGGAGGCTGTGGTAGTTCTGGTCTGTTAGTCCTTTGGACTAATCTTTCCCTTGTGTCTTTAGTTTTCTTCATTCTTCCTTGCTTCTGAAGGGGTGAGACCAGTGGAGTATCTTAGATGGCCACTCACAGGCTTTTAAGACCCCAGATGCTACTCACCAAAGTAGAATGTGGAATATTTTCTTTATAAACTCTGTTACGCCAGTTGAGCTAGATGTTGCCTGAGACCATGGGCCCCACATGGACCATGGGCCTAGTAATTCAGTCTCTCAGGGAGTTTGGATGTGTCTGGAGTTTCCATGACCTTGCCTTGTACAAGTTGCACTGGCTTCCCCAGTATTATGTACTGTCTTACCCTTCTCCAAAAGGTACCACGTACCTATTGTCTATTTAGTGTTTTTCCATCCCTTTGCCTCTCCTCCCTCCTAATCATCAAAGGTGGTTTCTTTTTGTGTGTAAACCTTTTCATGAGTTTTTATAGTAGTCTGATACAGTATTTGCCCTTTTGTGATTGACTTATTTCACTCAGCATAACGCCCTCCAGATTGATCCATGTTGTGAGATGCTTCGCAGATTCATCATTGTTCTTAATTGTTGCGTAGTATCCATTGTGTGTGCCATAGTGTGTTTATCCATTCATCTGTTGATGGGCATCTAGGTTGTTTCCATCTTTTTGCTATTATGAACAATGCTGCAATAAACCTGGGTGTGCAAATGTCTATTCGTGTGACAGCTCTTATTTCTCTAGGATATATCCCTAGGAGTGGAATTGCTGGATCATATGGTGTTTCTATTTCTGGCTTTCTAAGGAAGCACCATTTTGGTTTCCAGAATGGTTGTACCATTTGCATGCCCACCAACAGTGCGTAAGAATTGCAGTCTCCCCGCAGCCTCTCCAACATTTGTTAATTTTCATTTTTTTTTTTTTTAATTTGTGCCAGTAATGCTGGGGTGAGATGGTATCTCATTGTCATTTTGATTTGCATTTCTCTATTTTTTTTTTTTTTTTAATGGCTAGTGTTCATGAGCATTTCCTCATGTTTCTGTTAGCTGCTCGAATGTCTGCTTTGGTAGAGTATCTGTTCATTTCCTTTGCCCATTTTTTTAACTGGATTATTTGTCTTTTGGTTGTAGAGGTGGTGGATTTTCCTGTAGATTTTAGAGATTATACTTTTCTTGGATTTGTAATAGCCAAAAAATATTTTTCTATTCTGTAGGTTCTCTTTTTACTCTTTTGATAAAATCTTTCAATGAGCATAAGTGTTTAATTTTCAGAAGATCCCAGGTATGTAGCTTATCTTCTGGAGTTTGTGTGTTGTTAGTTATGGTTTGTGTCCTGTTAATGCTGTGTATTAGAGCCTCTAGCATTGATCCTGTTTTTCTTCTATGATCTTTATAGTTTTTGGTTTTATATTTAGGTCTTCGATCCATTTTGAATTAGTTTTTGTGCATGGTATGAGATATGGGTCCTGTTTCATTTTTTTTTGCAGATGAACATCCAGTTTTGCCAGCACCATTTATTAAAAAGACTGTCTTTTCCCCATTTGATGGACTTTGGGCTCTTGCTAAAGCAGGTGACCGTAGGTGGAAGGATTTACATCTGGGTTCTTAATTCTGTTCCATTGGTCAATGTTTCTCTTGTTGTACCAGTTCCAGGCTCTTTTGACTACCGTAGCTGTATAGTAGGTTCTGAGGTTAGGTAGTGCGAGTCCTCCTACTTTAATCTTCTTCTTCAATAGTGTTTTACTTATCCTTGGCCTCTTCCTTTCCATATAGTTAATGATTAGTTTTTCCATGTCTTTAAAGAATGTTGTTGGTATTTGGATTGGGATAGCATTGTATTTATAGATCGCTTTGGGTAGAATTGTCATTTTCACAATGTTGAGTCTACCCATCCATGACCATGGTATGTTTTTCCATTTATGTAGATCTTTTTTGGTTTCTTAGGGTAGTGTTTGTAGTTTCTTTGTACAGGTCCTTTACATCCCTGGTTAGATTTATTTATTTATTTATTAGGGGCCATTATAAATGGTATTGTTTTCCTGATTTCCTTTTCGTCGTTCTTTTTGTTGGTGTATAGGAATCCGACTGGTTTTTGTATGTTTATCTTGTATCCTGCTTCTCTGCTGTATCTATTAGTTCCAGTAGTTTTCTCATGGAGTCTTTTGTGTTTTGTATATATAGTGTCATATCATCTGCAAACGGGACAGTTTTACTTCTTCATTACAAATTTGGATGCCCTTTATTTATCAGGAATGGGTGTTGGACTTTGTTGAATGCTTTTTCTGTGTTGATTGAGATGATCGTGTGATTCTTTTATTTTATTTATGTGGAGGATTACGTTGATTGATTTTGTAATGTTGAACCATTCTTGCATTCCTGGTATGAATCCTGCTTGGTTGTGGTGTTTTTTTTTTTTTTTTATATACGATGCTGAATTCTATTGGCTAGAATTTTGTTGAGAATTTTTGCATCTATATTCAAGAGAGCCATTGATCTGTAATTTTCTTTTTTTGTGGTGTCTTTGCCTGGTTTTGGTATCAGGATTATGCTGGCTTCACAGAATGAATTCAGACGTATCCCTTCTTTTTCTGTGTTCTGAAATAGTTTGAGTAGTACTGATGTAAGCTTTTCTCTGAATGTTTGGTAGAATTTTCCAGTGAAGCCAGGGCTTTTTTTTGGTGGGAGTCTTTTTTTTTTTTTTTTTACCTTTTCAATATCTTCTTTTGTTATGGGTCTGCTGAGATTTTCAACGTCATTTTGTGTTAGTTTGGGTAGGTAGTGTGTTACTAGAAATTTGTCCATTTCCTCTAGGTTTTCAAATTTTTGGGAGTATAGTGTTTCATAATACTCCGTTATGATCCTTTTTATTTCAGTTGAGTCTGTTGTAATGTCCCCCATTTCATTTCTTATTTGGGTTATTTGAGTCCTTTCCTGTTCTTGTTTTGCTTTTGATTTTGTTCATTCTTTCTATTGTTTTTCTATTCTCTATTTTGTTTATTTCTGCTCTGATCTTTATTATTTCCTTTCTTCTGGTGGCTATGGGCTTCTTTTTCTGTTCTCTTTCTGTTTGTTCAAGTTGTGTAGCTAATGTTTTGATTTTGTCCCTTTTTTAATGTATGCATCTATTGCTATAAATTGACCTCTGAGCACTGCTTTTGCTGTGTCCCAGAGATTATGGTATGTTGTGCTTTCCATTCTTGTTTGTCTCTAGAAAGTTATATAATTTCATTTTTATTTCTTCTGTTACCCAGTGTTTTTTAATTGGCGGTGTTACTCAGTTTCCATGTATTTGATTTTTTTCCTTGTTCTTCCTGTTACTGATTTCTAGTTTTTATATTATTGTGATCAGAGAAGAGGGTTTGTATTATTTTGATGTTTTTGAATTAATCGAGGCTTGCTTTGTGGCCTCATCTATGGTCTATAATCCATGTATGCTGGAAAAGAATGTACTGTGCTGTTGCTGGGTGGAGTGTCCTGTATCTGTCTATGAGGTCGAATTGGTTAATTGTGTTGTTTAGATCTTCTGTATCCTTGCTGAGTTTCTTTCTAGTTGTTCTGTCCTTTGCAAGTTGTGTGTTAAAGTCTCCTACTATTATTGTGGAGTTGTTTGTTTCTGCTTTCACTCCTGTTAGAGTTTGTTTTATGTGTTTTGGAGCTCTTTCATTGGGTGTGTAGATACTATTGTTGTGTCCTCTTGGTGGATTGATCCTGTAATTATTATATAATGTCCTACCTTGTCTCTTAAGTTGGTTTTTGCCTTGATGTCTGTCTTGTCAGAGATTAATATTGCCACTCTGCTCTTTTGTTGTTGTTGTTGTTACCGTTTGCTTGATATATTTTTTCCGTCCTTTGATTTTTAACTTATATGTCTGAGGTGTGTCTGTGTATGCATCGTATTGATGGGTCATTTTTTTTTTTTTTTAATCCAGTCTGCCACTCTCTCTTTCTTGACTGGTGCGTTTAATGTACATTTACATTCAGTGTAAGTATTGATAGGTATGAATTTACTGGTTTCATTTTGTTGTACCCCCCCCTTTTTTTTTTTTTTTGCATGTGTGTCTGTTATTCATATAATGAGTCAGAATTGACTTGACGGCAGTGGGTTTGGTTTTGATGTCTGTTATGGACAGTTTCTTTGTTCCATATACTCTTCTGTGCTGAATTCTTTCAGTTTTTGGGTTTTCTTTTCATTTCACTTGTTGCTGTTGATTCTGTGCTTACTGAGTATGATTTTTTATTTCGGTGAGTAGGTTTATTAATTTTTATTGAGGTTACCTTGAAATTTACTTTTATCTTTCTAAGTTTAAAAGAGTCTCTTAAGTCTCGATATCATCTTGACTTTCTGTCTATATGGGAATTCTGTAACTGCATTATTTATTCCCCCTTTTTATTTTGAAGTTGTTGTTTACAGACTGACATCTCTGGTTCCTTTTTTTCAGTTTTGTAGCCTCTTTTTTATAATTCTTTATCTGGGTTGGTATCTGGATGATGATATTTTGTGTCTTAATCTCAGGGTGTTGTTTGATGTTGTTGGTTCTCTGTCTGAAGGACTCCCTTTCCTGTTAGGTTGGGCTAGTTGTTACAAATTCCCTTAATTCTGTTTACCTGGAAACATCCTAGTTTTGCAGTGATATTTGAGAGACAGTTTAGCTGGATATATAATTCTTGGTTGGCAGTTTTTTTTTCTTTCAGGGTTTTATATGTGTCCCATTGTCTTCCTGCCTGCGTGGTTTCTGCCAACAAGTCAGAGCTTAGCCTTATTGCCTCCCCGTTGTAGGTAACATTTTGTTTTCCCAAGCTGCTCTCAGGATTCTTTGTCTTTGGTTTGGGAAAGTTTGATTATGGTATGTCTTGGTGATTTTCTTTTGAGGTCTATCCTATACGGGGTTCGTTGGGCTTCTTGGATGGCTATCTTCTCCTCTTTCATGATATTAGGGAAGTTTCCTTCCAGTAAATCTTAAAAAATTCCTTCTATGCTTTTTTCGTCTCCTCCTGTTCTGGAGTTCCAATAATGCATACATTATTCCTCTTCATAGTGTCCCACATAACTCTCAGGCTTTCTTCATTTTTCTTCATACTTTTTTCTGATTGTTCTGCAAACAAGTTAGTATCAAGGGGTTTGTCCTCTATTATGCTAATTCTTTCCTCCATTGATTCAGTTCTACTTCTGTTTCCTTTGTTGAGTTGTCTATCTCTGATTAAAAAAAAATTTTTTTTTTTTCCATTTTTAATCTGGGTTTCTAGCTGCTGTTTTTGTATGGTTTCCAGTTGTTCATCATTTTGTTCTTGTATTGTTTTCCTGAATTCTTCTAGGGTTCTTTCTGTGTTTTCCTTAGTTTGTCTGTGTTGTCCTTGACCTCTTTGAGGATCCTATATATAAGTCTTTTGAATTCCTTCTCAGGTAGTTCCATTCCCATATCTTCCTCCAGAAGATTTTCTGCCCGTTTAGTTTGGTTACTTGCTGGAGCCATCGTTCCTATTTCTCTATATGGTTTGATATTGTCTGCTGTCTCTGCAGCATCAAGGTGTTATCTTTGCTTGTTTCATTTTGAGATATCCATACGGGTGGGCCAGGTATGCTTCACTGATGGCTTCTCTGGCAGAACTGGAGTGTTCCGCTGCCCCCAGGTGGGTGGGGCAGTGGTGGGCAGGGTGAGCCCCCATCGCTGTTCACTGCTCATGTGAGCTGGCTCAGGGCATGCTGGGTGGGTGCTAACTGGCAGTGTGGGAATGCTTCACTGTTGCTTGATGGGTAGGGTGGGTGGCGGGGGAGTGTGAGAGTATTTTCTCCTGAGGGAGGTGTGGGGCTGGCAGCTCCCGTGCAGGCACTCTCTGTGGCAAAGAAGGGGTGGGGTGGGAGGCCAGGAAGCACACAGGCACTCGCTCTGGTGGGGGGAGGATCAGGGCAGGTGACCTAGAAGCACATAGGTGCTTTCTCTGTGTATAGGGAGGGATTGGGCGTGTGGCCAGGGAGCACTTTCTCTTTCCACCCCTTGCCTGGTAGACAGGGTGGCCAGTGGACAAGACTGGGTAAGGGGGTATACGAAGGGGCTCATACTAAGGTCCCAAGTGGTCAGGGTATCAAGGATGAGGGGTGTTTGTGCTGCTAATCACCAAGAGGGTGGGGAGAGGGGTAGCGTGCTTCTATGGTTGCAGGGCAAGGGTGCCTGGGCACTTCCTGTGAGGTGCAGCCAGTAATTGGTACCTTGCCCCAATCAAATTTGGGATGGGAGCTTCCCAGAGTCTGTATGGGTGGGGGATCTCCCACTAATGCTCTGTAGATCTATTAGTCCATGTATGCCATCCACTCTGCTGATCAGGGACCACTGCTGGTGAGTTGCCCTGACTCTGGATCCTGGCTTCCTCCCTGCTCTGTGTACACTGGGATCCCTAACGTTCTAGCCATCCTTCCTGTATTTTGCCTCATCAGCTCCAGTTTGTGTCCTGCTCACCTTGCTTCACTTCAGGTGTGTTGACACAGTTTCTTTGTCTTCTGTTGGGAGTTCCGTGATGTTGCCTTCCTGTGCTCTTCGGCTGGGATCGCTGCTGGCTTTGCATCGAGATGTCCATTCTGTGAGGGGGCGGCTGGCAGGACACCTTCACCTGTTTCTCTTCTCATTCACTGTTCTTATTCAGTTTCTTCTTTCAGTTGGTGTCTGATCTGATTCTTTATCCTTTCATTTGATGCCCAGGATTCCAGGATTATCATCCATACCTGTTTCACTTTGTTTCTCGGGTCTCTGCTGTAGAGGGATAGTGTGGTGCTTCTGACTAGGCTACCATCTTAGCTCCCTCCAGGTTTCTATTTATATATGGGATTTTTGTCTTTGAGTTAGTAATTTTGCCAAAAAATGATGGGTTAGGCCACAGTTTGCCTTGTGATTGGCCTAATATACGCACCTTGCGGGAACTGGTTGATAATGTTGTGCACATAGTGGCTTGAAAGTCCTAATAAGATCCCTGTGAGATATGTACTATTGCACCCCATTTTACAGGTGAAGACATGAAGACACAAACCTTAGGGCCCACGGTGCTGTGCTCTCAGGCCCACACAGTCCGGCCTCACTTGCTGTGCCACACAGCCACTGTTGCCATCTGAAGGTGTGTGGGCTTTCGGCAGGCCACGTTCCACCTCCTACTCCCCCTGAGGCTCCCTCTGCCTGGAGTGCTCCTCTCCACAGTCTTTCTTAGCAGGCTGTATCCTGTCATTTAGCAGATTTCAGCAGAAGTGTCCAACTCTTCAGAGAGGCTTCCCTGACCAGATGTTCTGAAGTAGCCACCTAATTACTTTTCATTAATTCTTAGCGTACCATTTAAGGCTGCCTGATTTTTTTTTGTTTGTTTTTCCTCTAGTTACAGGGACTTTATGTGACGGGGGTCTTGTATACCTTGTTCCCTCTGTATACCTTGCACCTAAAACAATATCAGGTTCAAAATATTTTCAGCAGTTTTTGTCGACTGATGGGTAGAGCCTGCTATGGTGTGTTGACTGGCCAAAAAGCACTGTCCCGAGGCACTGGGGGCTGATCTCATTGGGGCCAGGGAAGAGGCTTTGTCCTTGGCATAGATGGTTAGCAGCCCTAGGGTCTTAGCTAGTTGCCAGGGGCCTGAGACAAGAGGATTGCAGCAGAGGGGGCTAACCTGTATATAGTCAGTGACTTGCAAGGGTGTGGATGGATGTGTCTAAGAGGTGGAAGTGAGGCACTGGCAAATCCTGAGATACAGTGCATGAATGATGATGCATCGATGTGGGTGTTTTTTAGCCCTCCCAGGGCTAATACTTTCATACGCCAGACAGAGTAAATTGTAGTGCTGTGGCCCTAGCTGGCATATGCTGATAATGTGGAGCATGTGGAGCTAGGTTTTTCCCCCTTGCTGACTAGATGGCTCTGGATACTGAGAGTCTTCTGAGGGTTTTGATATTT
Organism: Elephas maximus indicus; assembly: GCF_024166365.1. Lineage (NCBI taxonomy): Eukaryota > Metazoa > Chordata > Mammalia > Proboscidea > Elephantidae > Elephas > Elephas maximus. The sequence goes on from NC_064826.1 coordinate 120,765,628, forward strand.
CCCAGGAAACAGAGACAACTTCACTTAGTCCATGTTGAAACAGTGTACCAATACTACACTCACTAAAAAGGGGGCAAGGTGGGTAAAGCTCATCTTTATTGCTGTGTGGTAAGGATCAGGAAGAATCTAATTCCCATCTGGAAGCGTATCCAGACTTTACCTCCCCACTGTTCCATTCCTAGTCGCCAGCCACTTTCTTGGCACTTCCCTCTCTGACCCTAACTACCTAGAGTTAGGTCAGACTTCATCTCTGGCCACTCTGAGCCAGATCAAAACATCCCTGGCCACCTGGGGCCAAGGCATTGGGTACCAACCGTAGTCCCAGGAGTGTGCACAACCCCCTGCGCTTCAGACCAGCTGGCCCTTCTCTCCCTCTCTAGCCCCCTTGGGGCTAAGTCGGTGGATTAGAAGGAGTCTGTTCTTAAGATAGCTTCAGATCAAGAGTAAACGCCAGCCACTGCTGGTTCTCACAGCCCCTTGTTAGTTCGTTAATTCTCTAGAATGGCTTACAAAATTCACAGAAACTGTTACCTATTTATTATAATCAGAAAGAATACAGGCAAAGAGACCCATCAGGCAAGGTGTGAGAGAGGTCCCAGCATCAGGCTTCTGCTTTTACCAGAGACATCCCACCCTCTCCTGTGCATTGATCTTCTCACCAATCCAGGAAGCTACAAAAGGAATGTCTAAGGCTCAGGGTCCCTTATGATAATCATTGAAGTCTCAGTGTATACGCATGAACCAATGAATACATCATGCCCCCTTCTTTCTGTGGCCTGTTGCCAGGATGGGGCCTATGTAGCCCCTTCTCATGTACATGTTCAAGTGTTGCCTGGCTATTTTAGAAAAATAAAGATACCTCGATAGCTCAAGAAATTCCAAGCTATTTTCCAGAAACCTGAAACAGAGGCCAAACCAAGTACCTTGTCCCACACCAACACTCTAGGCTGAAATTCACTGGGAAACAAGTACCTTAAAATCTGTCATGCCTTACTATAAGTAGAGTGTAGAAGCCAACGCACGGTGCCCCTCACATGCTGTGACTACTGTGAAAACACACCTCAGGTATTTGTGGAAAGCCCTCTTGGTAGATTGCTAACATATTCACCCCCAAAACAGCAGGAGCAGTAAATAACAACCCTCTAGATAAAGCAAATGGGAAAACATTGCCAGAATTCTCTGTATCAAGTGCTGTGAACAATGGCAGCCAGCAGAGAAATTATGCAGAGGGAAAAAACTCTTCTATTTGCTTTTCAAAATTGGTGGGAATGGTATGTATGGGAGATGGGACAAAAAGGAAGACAAAGGAGTAAATAGAGTAGCTATCTATGATAGAATGAGTTCCTTTATGTAACCTTTTGCCTTGGTTCTTTAGAAGAACAGTTTGGGAGATTTATTTTCCTTTTAAGCCCTGAGGAGTTGTTACCTTTGCACTAGTGCTTTGGAGAAGCAACTTGGTGGGTGGTGGAGCCTTCCGGTTGTTTTCTACCCCAGAGTGTTTGTTACTTTTGCCCAGGGGATTCCCTGGGTTGATTTTGACATTTCCTGGTTAAGCTGTAAATGACTTGATGGGTTGACACTTTTGTCTAGCCTGGCCTGGTAATGAACAAGACCTGAGTTAATTACCATTTTATAGGTAATTGAGAATTGGTCGACCTCTGGTCTGGTGAGGGAGGCCACACCTTGTAACTGATGATAATTGGCACATATAAATGGCTGAACATGCAGAGGTTTTAGAGGCCTCCTAGTTGAGAGAGAGAGAGATGCTAAGAGCTGGGCTCCAGAGGAGCAGAGCAACTTTGGCCCCGAAGCTGCTACATTGGCTGTTAGCTGGGCCAGTTAGTGGCGGAGAGGCTGACAGTAGAGAGGCCTGACAACAGAGTGGCTAAGAGAACTGAGCAAGCTGCTACACTGGCTGTGGGTCAGACAACAGGCTGAAGATCTCTGCTGGTTCACGGGGTCTTGTGGGGGTTGGCACATCCAAAATGTGCAAGTCAGGTGGCGGGCCAGACAGAGACTTCTGCCGACTTCCACCCCAAGAACTGGAGGTTGGGTGACAGCAGGGCCGAGAAAGAAAGCGAGCTTTGCCAGAATAGTCATTTTTTTTTACTAGATGCAGGCCACAACTCCAAGGAAACTCCCCTTTCAACTGATTGGCTGCTCACATCAGATCACAAAATGGACGATGATTACATATTGTCTGCCAAACCACTGAGAATCCTAGCCTAGCCAAATTGATACATAATATTAATCATCACAGTTGCTAAAGGTGGAAACGGTGGGTGGATTGCCTGTTAGGCTGTGTCCACCTTTCATTTTGACCTGGCCCTCTTCTCTTAAAAAAAAAAAAAAATTTTTTTTTTCACCCCCTTCTCTAGTTCTTGGGATATGGTTGGGTAGGTCAAAGTGGGGCTTTGCTATAGTGTTTTGCCCAAATAATAATGTATGTTTTTAAATCTACCTGGGGTGTACGCTCAGTTTATTCCTTGCTTTTTTAATTTGATGATAGGAAATTCCCACAGATTATTATAATACAGGGCCCGTCTTAAGCAAATTTGGAGCACAGAGTCTTCTCTGATGGTGCCCTGGCCACTTCTGACTCTTCCTGATATCTCATGTCAGGACCTGTCTACATTTAAAAGGAGGGATGAGAATCAAGATCAGCCCAAAGCTGATTGCTGTAAGGTGAAGGTCAGATATACCCCAGTCTCTAACTTTTTCACAGTTTCTGACTCCAGCCCCCACCCGACACCCTTCTCCCCCGCTCCCCCACAACACTCTGCTTCTCTGTTGGGTTTGATAATTCATTGCAATGGCCACACAGAACTCACAGACCGTACTTACAATTATATGGTTTGTAAGGGAAGTAACAGGCTACATACAGCTCGGGCTCAGCATCAACTTAGAAATAATAGGATACAACTCGGAGGCGGGACGCAGTTCTTCAATCAGGAGAACTTTTAACCAAGACAGCTCTCAGCTTCTCTTGGCCATGCTAGCAGGCAGGCATCCCTTCTCTCTCAGCCATGCCCACAGGCAGGTGGCCCTTCTCTCAGACCCGGCCCTACTTGGGCAAGGGTTATAGCTCTTCAGCTCTGCTGACAAATGCCCAGAGGCACCCCACTCTGCCAGCAGGCCTCCTACCTGAAGACACTCAACTCTCTCTCGCTCCACGGGTCAGCAAGCCCATTGCAGCTGCCTCGTGCCAGTCTTCTGGTACCTGCTACTGGTGCTGCTGCCACCATTTCTCTGCTGCTGGGCTCTGCTATGGTTGCTGCTGTTTCTGGACATCTTCAGTGTAACAGCTCTCTCTTTTGGGTCTAGGAGGTTTTCAGTGCAGGCACCCTGTGTCCAAAGGATGTGCTCTGCTTCATGCTTTTCTTGATGGAAGTGAGGTCACCCTGAACCTCAGTGTCATTGGCTCTTATGTAAAGGAACCCGTTGTCAATTTCAAGGCATGGCCCTCCCACCGGGACAACAAACTGACCAATCCCCTTGGTAGACCACAATCACGTAATTTGCATGATAATCAACCAATTCCCTCAAGATCACTTAATCCTCCTGGGTCATTTTATATACCCTGTTTGCATAGCGAGTGGATAACACCCTAGAGAATGGGAATTCTGGAACACTTAATTGTGCTCATGAGGAATCCGTACATGGATCAAGAGGCAGCTGTTCAAACAGAGCAAGGGGATACTGTATGGTTTAAAGTCAGAAAAGATGTGTGTGTCAGGGTTGTATCCTTCACTATACCTATTCAATCTGTATGCTGAAGAAATAATCTGGGAAGCTGGACTATATGAAGAAGAGTGAGGCATCAGAATTGGAGGAAGACTCATTAACAACCCGCGTTATACAGATAACACAGCCTTGCTTGCTGAAATTGAAGAGGAATTGAAGCACTTACTTACTGATGAAAATCAAAGACCACAGTCTTCAGAGTGGATTACATCTTAACATAAAGAAAACAAAAATCCTCACAAGTGGACCAATGAGCAACATCATGATAAACGGAGAAAAGATTGAAGTTGTCAAGGATTTCATTTTTCTTGGATCCACAACCAACACCCGTGAAAGCAGCAGTCAAGAAATCAAAAGGTGTGTTTCATCGGGCAAATCGGCTGCAAAAGACCTCTTTAAAGTGTTGAAAAGCAAAGGTGTCAGCTTGAGGACTAAGGCGTGCCTGATCCAAGCCATGGTGTTTTCAGTCCTCTCATATGCATGCAAAAGCTGGAAATGAATAAGGAAGACCGAAGAAGAATTGACGCGTTTGAATTGTGGTGTTGGTGAAGAATATTGAGTATACCATGGACTGCCAAAAGAACAAACAAATCTCTCTTGGAAGAAGTACAACCTGAATGCTGCTTAGAAGCAAGGATGGCGATGGCGAGACTACGCCTCACGTACTTTGGACATATTATCAGGAGGAATCAGCCCCTGGAGAAGGACATCATGCTTAGTAAAGTAGAGGATCAGCCAAAAAGAGGAAGGCCCTCAACGAGATGGATTGTCCCACTGTTGCTGCAACAATGGGCTTAAGCATAGCAACAATTGGGAGGATGGTACAGGACCAGGCAGTGTTTTGTTCTGTTGTGCATAGAGTCGCTGTGAGTCAAGCGAACTCCGTGGCACCTAGCAACAACGACATTTGCGTGGTATACTAACCAATCCCTTGTAAGACTGTGTGGCCCAGCCAATCGTTTTTGGCAGAATTATAAACTCAAGGCCAGAAAGCCCATATATAAGAGAAATCCATTCCATTGCACTTCCACTCCTCGTGCCTCCTCACTGTCTCCTCCTCCTTTAAGTGAGTCTCAGATGTTTTGTGTCTGTACTAAGGTGTAGGTGACTGTTTGGGGATTGGATTATATCTCAGCTTCAGAAACATAAAATAATGAGATTTTATTTGTGGAATTTCAGGCATTAGCCCCCATGGGTGGGAATATTTGAGGGGCATGGGGGTCTCTTTGGCCCTGAAATCCCATTGGTCAGGGTGGGAATGTCTGTTTCACAAGCAGGCCTGTGAGTAGCATCAAGCCTCCTTTTGGGCTGTCTGTAGAGGGTGGGCCACCTTTCAGAGCAGTGCTGTGGAAATAGGAATGCACAGACATGTGCCCCCAGGTGTGGCTGTGCCTGGCTTCCCTGCCTCCTGCCTGCCCTGAGCCAGCCTCCCCTGCTGAAGGGTTTCACAGGGTGATTTAGGACAGGCAGGCATTGTCTATATGGTCTTGGGCACAAAGGTGCAAAGTCAGGGTGACCTTTTTCAAACAAGCAGCTAAATGTCTCTTCTGAAGAAGATAGATTTTTGCTGCTTCCTTACGTTTGAAATTGGCTGAGTTTCCTGAGGCTGAATCAGAGAGCTGTGTTTCTACCTGTATCCTGAGACAAGATATTCTCCTGCTAGCACTTGAGCTTGACTTCTTTTTCTCTTATGGATCCCCAGGCCTAAGAGTGTCATTCAGAAGATGACATTCCTTGCACACTAGGGCTAGGACACTGCCAGCAGCTGGGAGATGGATGGACAGAGGAGAGCATTGTGAAAGGATCCTCATGGCAGAGGATTCTCATAGATTCTCTGTTCTTTCTCTTCAGAGTAACTCTGGAACCCAGAATGGAAATCGAGTACTTACTCCCCACTTATCGACTATTATTACTATTTTTTACAGTAGTAAAAAATCTACCTGACTATTTTATGTACTAGTGCTGTATACCTGGCAGTAATGAACACGGAGGTGCAAGGTGAGGGTAATGCTGGCTGTGATGGTTAAGGTTATGTGTCAGCTTGGCTGGGCCCATGCTTCTCAGTGGTTGGCGGTTACGTAACAATGTAATTTGGCAATTATGTAATGATGTAGTCATCCTCCATTTTGTGATCTGATGTGGTCATTGTCTGTTTTTGTGTAATGCTGATTTTCACATAACCACCTGGTCTTTGGAACCTAACCTTGTGGGTAAGTGAGGAGAGGGTATAATTTGGAAGCCCCCTCCCCCGCCACGCTCAATCTTTTATGGCGGCTTTGTGAAAGGGCAGATGGGAAGTACGATGGGGGAGAAACTGAGGCAAAGCACTTTCTGGTATGTATCTCAAAGTCTAAGTACAGACTCCTTCTACTCTTGTACTATTTTAGACAACAGTATCTGTCTTTTGTGCTTAAGCTGTAAATCTTAGCTGACGATGATTAATTTTACATAGGTGAAAACCATCTGTTCCTTTTGAGACCTGGTGACTAGGAGATGGATTTTGCATCAGGGTCTTACACAAGTAGCTACCCAAATGAGATGTAGTCTGGTAAGAGGTGATGACGGTGGATTGAGGTAGAGAGCTTTTTTGGGGATCCTTCCATTTTGTTTGACCAGTTATTCAACTTTGAGAACTTACCTTCTCAGGCACCACCTGCCTTCCTGCTCTCTTGCTCCCTCCCTGGCCAGTGGGCCCTCATTGTTCTGAGTCCTCTCCAGATCAAAGGATGTCTGTGTGCGCTCTTAAAACATGAAGAACTAATTTCCACGTGCAAAAAAGTTTTTTTTTTTTTTTAATACTCAAAAGTACAGTTTATTACAGGAAAAGGATACTGATCAAAATTATACTTCTTAGAGAAAAACAATTATATTTGTTTATTTTTATTCATCTCTCCTCGATCGACTGCTATTTGTACCTTGTGATAAATTTGTACAGAATTTTTTAGCATAGAATTCACTGGTGTTGGCTAGAATCAGTTCTTCCTTAGTCCAGTCATTTTATATCCTGAGGAGACATTAACTTAATCTCCCAAACATTTGATCACCAATATCAGTATAATATCCTCACCAACAATGCTAATGTTAATACCATGATGCAGTGTGGTAACAGATACAAATGAGAGTAGAAAGATACTGATACATTACTAGAGTCCCACTCAGTCATTAACCACTAGTCCAGTGCAACATCATATCCTTTGACCAGATTGTCTCCCAGAGTGATGCCATTCTGGTTTGTAGATTTCCATTCAACCTTTTAAGTTTCTGAAGGCAGAGAGAGCTCTTCACCCTTTCAGGCATCTGGTATAAATGAGCTAAGAGACAAAATCATCCCTCACTCTGGAGTCTCTCTGGAGGCTTTAATGTAATATTATATTTCCCTCAGTACATGTCCCATTTATTCATTCATTTACTGTCACCTATCATTTCTCCATATATGATTTTACTCAAATTTTTCCACCTCTGGAAGGGACGTTAGGTTCGGCCACAGTGCTTGTCCAGATTGCCCACGTCAATACCAGTCTAGCAAGTGCCTCTCCTGCACAAAGTATTCAAAAAAATAACACACAGCCCTGTTCATCCCCAGGTTTAATAGATGTTAATAATTTACCATATTTGCTTCAAATGTTTATTCCTCTCTTTTCAAAGAAATAAAATGGTACTGATACGAATGCTCCACCCCCTCCCTTTCATCCTGAGCCGCGCTCCTTGGAGGTACCTTTTTTTTTTTTTTTCCTTCTTCAGAACTGTCTTGGCAATTCTCGTTATCCCCTATTTGGCCTTTGTTTTTCTTGAGCCTCTTTCTCTTATCTTTCCCTCTGAGGTCTGGAGCAGGAACCAGTCCCTGAAGCTGGTGTTATGCGTTTTACTACAGATTTGGTAACATTCAGTATTTATCTTTTTGCTCATTTTAAAGAATTCAGTGTATTTTGGGCAGGTGTCCGTATTCATACACTCACTTTAATTGTTAGGGCAGAAGTCCATCGTTCGAACATGCCCTGGAGTGTTTCTTTATTTCTCTATTCACATCGGATGCCATAGGCAGTACACATGGCTGGTACCTCCTTTTGCCCCCATGTGATAGGGTCTTGTGGGGAGCGGTTCCAGCCACAGAAGAAATACATTTTATACATGTATAAAATGTGTATCTGTGTGTGGATCTGAGTAGCAGATCCATACATAGATACACATGGAATGAAAGTGTCACAAAATCGTACTTTCCCTTTCTTTGTGCATTCAATTTTTACTTTTTCCATTCCATTTTGTTTTGTTCTACTCCACTATGTTGATTTTTATGGCCCACCCATTGACCAGCGGTATTCTGGGGTGTACATCTTCCAGGGTATAAATTCCCTTATCCTAGCCCTCTCTGGATGTAATCTCAGTGCCTTCTTTTTTTTTATTCATCCAGTGGGGAGGCCAGTATTTTGATCAGTGCTGCAGTGGTAGAGAGGCTGTGCATCTCTGGTATTCAGAGCCACCACCTCTGTGGGAGTCCTCTTACCTGTTTACCAGTGTTTTCCTCTATGATGTAAAATGTCTTGTAAGGGAATTACTTCTCTTCCTGAATATAATAATTTCCTATAAAAGTTAGAAAGTAAAAGTGTTCTTTCCATTAGGTCTCGAATCCCCCTAATCTTTATTCTTGGGTGGGAGTTGAGGTGGCAATCAGCGCCATTTGTTGAACAGCCACCCTTTTCCCACTGCTGTGTCCCCCCATCCCTGATTGGGGGTGGGTCTGCCTGAGGACTGCGTGTTCTCCTCTGTGGGTCCCCTTGCTGCCCTGTCATTCATCATTTATGAAGTGGTAGCTGGAAGGGCTGTTCTCTCCCCTTTTCCTTCTTCAGACGCATCTTTGCAATTCTTGTTATCCGCTATTGGCCTTCGTTGCCTTGTTTCTATTTCAATTCCCCTTTCTTCTTGCTTTCCTGGATCTCATTCTTCTCTTCTTCTGAAGTCTTAATCAGGAACCAGCCCTGGAGAAGGAGTAGGCCGAGCTCCGGAGGACAGTTCTCAGCCGTTGCTAGGACTGCTTCCCCATGGTTCCTCATTGTATGGGGACAGCCATGGAGCATGTTCAAAGGAGAGGACGGCAGGCTGTTTCCAGAGTAAAAGGATATTGACACTGTTCCTTGGATGGAAGGACTGTGGGAGGAAAAAAATATACTGAAATATAGCTCTAATGAGAGAATGTTTTTATCACAGACGTGTGAAGCACGTGCCAGATGCCACACTAGACACTTCAACTGCTTGATTTTGTGTGAGATACCCATGAGGAACAGGTATCTTCCTGCGTTTTAAATGAAGAAACTGAGGTTCAAAGAGGTAGGAAATTCATCCCAGCTAAGCAGTGAGGGCTAGCATTTGAACTCAGGTGTTCTGATTCTGGAGCCCATGTGCGCTTCTCTGTCCTATCCTGCCTCCTTATATTCCTAAGCTGTGGGCTCCCTGATGTACAGATGGATGAGCTTCTGTCCTTTTAGAATGTGGTAGTATTGTCAGTGAGACCTGGATTTACTATTTATGCCTGAAAAGAAATGGCTTTAGTTGTACCAATGTAGTCTCCTGTAATTACATGTTGTTTTTTTTTTTTTTAGTAATGTGTGCTGCTTTCATTGCATACGTGTTGTTATTAAGTGTGACGCTTTTTAAAAAGTTTTTTAAACCAAGAATTTTTTAAAATATATATATATATATATACATAAAAACCCAAATTTCCAGAACTATGTAAGATAGTATAACTATGTCTAGCTCAAAATATCATAATGCCATAGGAATTAACCTATAGCAGGGGTCAGCAAACTTTTCCTTAAAGGGCCAGACTGTAGCTGTTTTAGGGTTTGCAGGCCATACGGCCTGTCTTGCAACTATTGCACTGGTCATTTCTGCCCTTGCAGCCTCAGAGCAGCTGTAGACAAGAGTAAATAAATTAGCGTGGCAGTGTGCCAGTGAAACTATTTACAAAACAGGTGGCTGGGCTATAGTCTGCCAACCCATGATCTGTACTATTTCAGGCAATAAAATAACACTTTTAGAGGAGAACAAAATAAGCCATACATTAGCTACACCCACCCTTTAAGAGCATGAGTATTCTCAATACTCAATAGCAGGCCATTCTTTAATGACTAAAGAAGAGGTGGTAGTATCATCTTCCCCATTCTCAGCATCCCAGGCTTATTGAGGCCTTCTAGACCTATGACTGGGTTCTTCCTTTATTGAAAAGACCCAGTACTCTCTCCATGTGAACTCCCTGCATGACTTTCCATTCTCAGAACATGTCCTTGTCTCCCCTTTGTTTCTAGTTTCTGCCCACTGCAGACCCTACTCCCTCATTTTCTGCTGAGGACTTATAACGTGACCCATCCCGGTGTATCCAGGTTCTTTCTTCCTATTGTTCAGTGGTCTGCTTGGGTGCCCACCACTTCATGAAATTTGTTAGAGAGCTTCAGTTGGAAGGGACAGCTTTCCTTTTTCCGAACCTTCTCTGTGCCTGCCCTTTGACACTTAATACTCTGTACCTTCCACCTTGGGCTAGGCATGTGCATTTTCCCCGTTTTGGGAAATTTCTCAATTCTCAATAAATTCTGACCTTATCTTTTCCACTCTAAGATACTGCCAAAGTTGTGCAAAGGTTGGTGCTCACCCCTTTCTGAGGTAAGCAGTACCCTCATCCTTATTAACAGGTTGTGTTGGTGATATTGGATTGTGAACTCTGACAGCAATGTCATTAACAAGTTGTTTTTATCGTCTGACACTGGCTAACATTCACTGCGTGGTTTCCATTGGGCTAGGGTGGGCTAGGACACAGGCGGGTCCTCACCAGTCTGGAGCCTGGGGCCCGCCCTCTGCCTTGGCACAGTTCTACCTGTCTGTCCCCGTCTCTTAGTCTCTTTCATCCCGTCTTCTCTACTTGGGCAAAGGTAGGACCCACCACCCCCTTTTTCAGCCTTCTTAAGTTTTCTTTTTTCTTGTATTTTCCAATTTTACTTTTAATAAAAGGAAACAAGCTATCAAGAGAAAAAAAAAGTCTAAAAAGTCAGTTAGAGTTTAAAGATTTTATCGGCTGAAAAAACTGTTCTTGAGCACTCCTCTGAAGATATATGCGCGTCACATTATAATTTTGATCACCTTATATACAGTACAAACTGTTAGGGGATTTCGCAAAAGGGAAATTTAAAATGATTGGTTGTAATTCATTTAATTGGCAGGAGATGGCTTGGATTGGTTTATTAAGTTTGAATGTTTTCATTTTACAGGTTAGTTGTGGCTTATCTAATTGTTTAAACTTTTCCCAGAGCCATCTTTATCACGAGTTTTTAGTTTCTGTGAATGGTTAAGAGTTAAGTTTAAACAGGAGGCAGTGTGATGGATAAGGTTACGAAGTCAACCTCTTTTGCCATATATAAGAGAGAATCGAGCAAAGAGGAGAGAGACCTCATCACCACCAAGCATGTCCTTTGGACCTGTGGTCTCTGTGCTGAGAAGCTTCTAGACTGGGGAAGATTGATGACAAGGACCTTCCTCTAGAGCTGGCAGAGAGAGAAAGCCTTCCCCTAGAGCTGGTGCCCTGAATTTGGACTTCTAGACTCCTAGAATGTGAGAGAATAAATTTCTGTTTGTTAAAGCCATCCACTTGTGGTATTTTTGTTATAGCAGCACTAGATAACTAAGACAATATCTATCCATAACTTTTGCCAGTTCATCTTTTTTAGGTGTACAGCTTATTGACAGCAATTACATTAATTGGCTGTGTAACCATACCCTTAATCGGTGTGATTTTTCCATGACCATAAACGGAAACTTAGTATTCCATAAGCGGTAAGTCTTCCCTTTTACCCCTCCTTCCTGCCCCTGTTAACCACCGATAAGCTTTGGTCTCTAAACATTTACCTGTTCTTGTCTTTTTATGTAAGTGAGGTCATACAATATTTGTCCTTTTGCGATTGACTTATTTCACTCAGCATAATGTCTTCAAGCTCCATTCATTTTGTAGCATGTATCAAGACTTCATTTCTCTTAATGGCACAGTAGTATTCCATCGTATGTATGTACCACATTTTGCTTATGCATTTATCTGTTGGTGGGCATTTAGGTTGTTTCCACCTTGTGGCTATTGGAATAGTGCTGCCGTAAACATTGGTATACCAATCTGTTTGAGGCTCTGCTTTCAAGTCTTCTGGATATATACCTAGGAGTGAAATTGCTGGGTCATATGGTAGTTCTGTTTTTCATTTTTGAGGAGCTGCCACGCTGTTTTCCACAGCAGTTTTACTATTTTGCATTCCTACCAGCAATGGATAATGGTGCTGGTTTCCCCACATCCTTGCCAACGTTTTCTGCTTTTTTTTTTTTTTTTTTGTAATCTTAGCTATCCTAAAACAAAACAAGGCAAACCCATTGGCATCGAATTGATTCTGACTCAATTAGTGACCCTATAGGACAGAAGTAGAAGTGCCCCATAGGGTTTCAAAGGAGTGGTTGGTAGATTTGAACTGACGACCTTCTGGTTAGCAGCCAAGCACTTAACCATGGCGGTACCAGTGCTCCTTAGCCATCCTAGTAGGACTGAAATGGTATCTCATTGTGGTTCTGATTTGCATCTCTCTGATGTCTAATGACCTTGAACATCTTTTCATGTCCTCTTTGGTGAAGTACATATTCAAGTCTTTTGCTCGTTTTATGATTGAGTTGTCTTTTTGTTGTTGTCAAAGTGTTATATATATTTTGGTTATTAGATTTTTATCGGGTATGTGGTTTCCAAAGGTACTCTCCACATCAGCAAGCTTGTCTTTTCACTTTTTTTGGTAAAGTCTTTTGACGAATGGAAGTTTTTAATTTTCATAAAGTCCCATTTATTTATTTTGTCTCTTGCTGTTTGTGCTTTTGTTATTGTATTAGATAATCCTTTTCAAAAGGGAGGACCAACAGCGTTGCCCCTGAATTTTTTCTAAGATTTTTATGCTTTAGTTTTCACATTTAGGTCCTCAATCCATATGAATTTGTTTTTGTGCGTGGTGTGAGGCATTGATCCTGCTTCATTCTTCTGCATGGAAATCAGTTTTCTGAACACCATTGGCTTAGTCATCTAGTGCTGCTGTAACAGAAATACCACAAGTGGATGACTTTAACAAAAAGAAATTTAATTTTTCATAGTCTAGTAGGCTGGAAGTCCAAATTCAGGGAGTCAGCTCCAGGGGAAGGCTTTCTCTCTCTGTTGGCTCTGGAGGCGTCAACCTTCCCCTGGACTAGGAGCTTCTCTGCGCAGGAACCCCAGGTCCAAATTCCTCGCTCTGCTCCCAGTGCTTCTTTCTTGGTTGTGTGAGGTTACAATCCCACCCTAATCCTCTCAATATAAAATTACAATCACAAAATGGAGGATAACCACACAATTCTGGGAATCATGGCCTAACCAAGTTGATACACACATTCTGGGGGAGACATAAAAAATTCCATCCATGACAGCCGTTTACTGAAAAAAAAAAAAAAAAAAAAAAAAATTTTTTTCTTTCTTTTTTTTGAAGAGACTCTTATTTTCCAGCTGAATGGACTTAGCACCCTTGCCCCAAATCAGTTGACCATAGATGTGCGGGTTTATTCCTGGACTCTCAGTTCTATTCCATTGGTTTATGTGTCTATTATTATACCAGTATCAGGCTCTTTTGACTACTGTAGCTGTATAATACGATTTTTTAAAATCAGGAAGTGTCAGTCCTTTTTTGTTCTTCTCTTTTAATACTGCTTTAGTTATTTGGGGCTTCTTGCCATTCCTTATAAAGTTGAGGATTGGTTTTTCCATTTCCATAAAGAAGCCTGTTGGAAATTTGATTGGGATTGTGTTGAATCTGTAGATTTCTTTGTGTAGTGTTGCCATCTTAACAATATTGTCTTCTAAGCCAAGAACATGGAACATCTTTCCATTTTTTTTAAGTCTTCTTTAATCTCTTTTACCAGCTTATTGTTTTCATTGTGTAAGTTTTTCACATCCCTTGTTAAATTTATTCCTAGGCATTTTATTCTCTTAGATGCTATTACAAAAGGAGTTGTTTCCCTAATTTCCTTTTCAGATTTCTCATTGCTGGTGTATAGAAACCAAACTGATTTTTTTTTTTTTTAATTTAAATTTTTATTGTGAAACCAAACCGATTTTTGTTTGTTGACCTTGTATCCTGCAACTTTGCTAAATTCCTCTATTAGTTTTCTTGTGGATTCTTTGTGATTTTCTATATGTAGATCATATCATCTGTAAATAGAGATAATTTTACTTCTTCTTTTCCAATCTGGATACCTTTTATTTCCTTTTCTTGTCTTATTGCTCTGGCTTGGGCTTCTGGTACAATATTGAATAGAAGTGGTGAAAGCGGGCATCCTTGGCTTGTTCTCAATTTCAGGAGGAAAGCTCTCAGTGTTTCTGCACTAAGTATATGTTGGCTTTTCATATATGCCATGAATCATATTGAGGAATTTCCCTTCTATTCCAATCTTTATTAGTTTTTTTTTTTTAATCAAGAAAAGGTGTTGAATTTTATCAAATGCTCTTTCTGCATCCATAGAGGGCATCTTGTGGGTTTTTTTTTTTTTTTTTTTCCCTTTATTTCTGTATCGTGTTGCTTGATTTTCTAATGTTGAACCATCCCTGCATTCCTGGAATAAATCCCACTTGCTTATGGTGTATGACTCTTTTAATAGGCTGTTGGATTCCATTTACTAGTACTTTGGCAAGGATTTTTGCATCATATTCCTAAGGGATATTGTCCTGTAATTTTCTTTTCTTGTGGTATTTTTGTCTTGTTTTGGTATCAGGGCTATGTTTGTGTCAGTAGAATGAATTGGGGAGTATTCCTTCCTTTGCTGTCTTCTGTAAGAGTTTAAACGAGATTACTGTCGACTCTTCTCTAAATATTTGATAGAATTTTCCAGTGAAGCCGTCTGCTCCAGGATTTTTTTTTTGATAGGGGGAGGTTTTTGATCACTGTTTCAATCTCTTGACTTGTTATGGGTCTGTTGAGACTTTCTGTTTCCTCTTGAGTCAGTCTGGGTGGGTTGTATGCTTCTAAGAATTTGTCCGTTTCATCTGGGTTTTCCAGTTTGTTTCTGTACAGTTGTTCATAATATTCTGTCATATTTCTATTTCTGTCAACTCAGGTGTATTTATGCAAATAATGCATGCATTAGTTTTTTTGCCAACCATGCCCTCCCCCTGCAAGGTACTTTCATAAGTGCAGCATGCCAATTTTTTTTTTTAAGATATTGTTGTAAAAAAAAAAATTAGCATAGCATGCTCCAAAAATACCTTTTGGGGTAGGGTGTGGTTGGCAAATGAATGAACAACATGGACATTATTTTCATAAAAAAATAGTAATGTCTTCACTCTCTTATTTCTGTCAGTTGTACCTTTTTTTTGTTGTTGTTGTTAGTCTAGCTAAAAGTTTGTCAATTTTATTGATCTCTTGGACAAGCTAACTTGTGGTTTTGTTTATTCTTTCCACTGTTTTTCTAATTTCGATTTTAGTTTTTTCTTCTCTGATCTTTGCTATTTTCTTTCTTCTGGTAGTGTTATGCTTAGTTTGCTCTTCTTGTTTTAGTTCTTCAAGTTATTGAGTTAGGGTGTTGATTTTGATACTTTTTTTTTCATATGGACATTTATTTCTGTAATTTTTCCTCTGAGTACCACCTTAGCTGCTTTTTATAGTGCTTGCATTTTCATTTGACTCTAAGAAATTTGTAATTTCTCTTTTGAGTTCTTCTGTGACCGTTGGTATTTTAATAGTGTGTTGTTCAATTTCCATATGTTTGTGCATTTTCCAGTTTTTTGATGCACCATGGGGACTGCAGAGAGTTGTGAGGAAGGTGGAAATGAGAGGAACGTGTATTGAATGTGGATGGATATTCTGGCAAGGGTCATGGGCTTTTGCTTGCTCCAAATCCTGCAGCTGGATTGTGTTCTTCTGACCTCTGGTTCTTGGGACTTGGGCTAACAGCTTACCTGCTTCTTGCCTGCTGATCTTGGGATTCATCCATCTTTGCAGCTTGTGAGCAAAAGTCCTGCTCTCTGACCTGCTGATCTTGGCTTCGCCAGCCACTATGGCTACATGAATCAGGAGAAGCCCCTATCCTGACCCATGGATTTGGGACGTTCCAGCCTTACAATCGTGTGGGCCATTTCCTTGATATAAATCTCTCTATATATTTGTATGCTTTACTGGTTTTGCTTCTGTAGAGAACCCAGCCTAAGACAGACAGAATAGAAATGGAGATGTTTCAACAATGGGATGCAGCGCTAGAGGTACTCACTTGTCTGTGCCAAGAAATTTGGAAGAGATATGGAAGAGATCCATTTTTATGCCCATTCCAAAGGTGATCCAGCAGAATGCAGAAATTATCAAACATTATCATTAATATTACATGCAAGTAAAGTTTTGCTGAAGATAATTCAAAGGTAGTTGCAGTACTATAGACAGGGAACTGCCAGACATTCAAGCTGGATTCAGAAGAGGATGTGGAATGGGGGACGTCATTGCTGATGTCAAGTGGCTCTTGGTTGAAAGCAGAGAATACTGGAAAGATGTTCACCTGGTTTTTATTGACTATGCAAAAGTCATTTGACTGTGTGGATCATAACAAATTACAGACAACATTGTGAAAAATAGGAATTCCAGAGCACTTAATTGTACTCATGAGGAACCCGTATATAGACCAAGAGACAGTTGTTTGAACAGAACAAGGGAATGCTGTGTGGTTTAAAATCAAGAAAGGTGTGCGTCAGGGTTGTATCCTTTCACCATATTTATTCAGCCTGTATGCTGAGCAAATAATCCAGAAGCTGGACTGTATGAAGAAGAATAATGCACGAGGATTGGAGGAAGACTCATTAAGCGATATACAGATGATACAACCTTGCTTGCTGAAACTGAAAGGTACTTGAAGCACTTACGGATGAAGATCAAAGACTACAGCCTTCAGTATGGATTACACCTCAACATAAAGGAAACAAGAATCCTCACAACTGACCAATAAGCAACATCGTGATAAACAGAAAATATTGAGGTTGTGAAGCATTTTATTTTACTTGGACCCACAATCAATGCCCATGGAAGCAGCAGTCAAGAAGTCAAACAACGTATTGCACTGGGCAAATCTGCTAGCAAAAGATCTCTTTAAAGTATTAAAAGCAAAGATATCACTTTGAGGACTAAGGTGTGACCCAAGCCATGATATTTTCAGTTGCCTCATATGCATGTGAAAGCTGGACAATGAACAAGGAAGACTGAAGAATTGATACCTTTGAATTATGGTGTTGGCGAAGGATCTTGACTCTACCATGGACTGCCAGAAGAACAAACAAATCTGTCTTGGAAGAAATACAGCCAGAATGTTCCTTAGAAGCAAGGATAGTGAGACTTCATCTCACATACTTTGGACATGTTATCAAGAGGGACCGGTCCCTGAAGAAGGACATCATGCTTGGTGAAGTAGAAGGTCAGCGAAAGAGAGGAAGACCCTGAACAAGATGGATTGACACAGTGGCTACAACTATGGGCTCAAGCATAGCAACAATTTTGAAGATGGCACAGGACCAGGCAGTGTTTCATTCTGTTGTACATAAGGTCTCTGTGAGTTGGAACCAACTTGACAGCACCTAACAGCAACAACAACAACCAGCCCACAGATATGGAAATGAGGCCAGCAGATGTCCTAGAGTCCCTCAGATCTACTGGTGGGGTGAGGCTGGGATCCTGGCCAAATGGGAGATGTGAGGAGAGTTCTGTGGAGGGTCCGCCAGGCTGGGCACACCTGGACCTCCTGGGCCTCCGGTCCCCATTGATGGCAGGGGACTTGGAGCTGAGTATCTTCCCTGCTTAGCAGAACCCACGCCCACAGTCTGCTGGAAGATATGACGGCTTCCGTGCCAGGCTGTCCCCATGGAGACGGGGCCTTGGCTGCCCACAGAACCAGGCAGAGAAGCCTGTGTTGTTTTTCCTTTAACATATTTAGAACCTTGTTATCTGGCCCGATTCTGGGCTCTTTGGGTGTGGGGGCTGCTATGAGGCTTACTCTGTAATCTGCACCCTGGCTACTGACTAATTTTCTTACTCCCACATACATGTTGAAGCATAGATTTTCACTCCTCCACCTCCCGCCCTCATCCTTGCTCCCTGCCCCCACCATGATTGGCTGCAAGCACCTCCCCACCTCTGTGTACCCAGCTTGCAGCAGGAGTTGTGGCCAATGGCTTCCCAACCTGGATGGCTTTGATAGACTGACTGGCGCAGGTGGGGGCTTTCAGAGCCACCTGCAAATGACAACAGCCAAGAAGTAAATGAAGGAGGTTTATTTTTACATACTGTCAACTGGAAATAATCAACTTTATTTAAAGCGAGTGTGGATTCAGAGAGTTAAAAAAAGCACCCAACAACTCTCTAGGGCCGTTTTGGGAGCGATTTTAGGCGTTGTTTGAAGTGATTCTCCAGCAGCCTCCATTGGTGGAGGATGCAGAGTACATGCAAGGTGAACAGAGAGCTGGATGGCCGTGGATGGACCCCACTCTGCAGACACCTACTGCTCATCCTCGTGGTTCTGGCTGGGCAGACTGTCTTGTCTGGTGGAGGGGAGTTCCTTGCGCTTTGGCATGGGCAGTCAGGAGGCAGGTGGAGGGCAGCAGAGGTCCTAGCTAGATCTCTGCCTGCCCAGTTTGAGAGGGGCACTCTCCCCCTTGAAGAGGGCTAACCTCAGTGTCTTGCATCCTAGACTTTGTTATCTATGGTTGTTCTGGCCCTATGGCCTGTGCGGATACTAGGTACTTTTTAAGAACTAGATTGGCTCCATGATTGCTGTATTGTTAGAAATAGCTGTTCAGCTGGGTACCATGCTGACCCCTATGCTCTTTCTGTCTTCAAATAGCTGCTGCTGCTTTCCTCCCGTTTGGGTGGGTCCTCATGGTGGTCCCCTGGTCTTTGGTCCAGCACTGTGTTTGGCCTGTCAAGTGCTAGGGCCTTGTTGCTCTTGATTTGTGGGTGTTTGTTTTGAGCAGTGGAGTTTTTTTTTTTTTTTGGTAGGGAAAATATATATATAACAAAACATACGCCATGTCAACTATTTGTACGTGTATAATGCAGTAACATTGATTACATTCTTCAAGTTGTGTACAGTCATTCTCACTATCCTTTTCCAAATCATCCTGTCACCATTAACATAAACTTAGTGCCCCTAAGCAAAAACTCCCCTTTTCCTCCTCCCTCCCACCTCTGGCAGCCATTGTAATAATCTTTGGTTTCAGTATATTTGCTTATTTCATGTAAGTGAGATCATACAATACTTGACCTTTTATGATTGACTTATTTCACTCAACATAATGCTTTCAAGGTTCATTCACGTAGTGAGTGTCATGCATCAGGACTTCCTTTCTCTTTATGGCTGAGTAATATTCCTATTGTATGTATATACCACATTTTATTTATCCGTTCTTCTGTTGATGGACACTTGGATTGTCTCCAACTTTTGGCTGTTGTGAAAAGTGCTGCAATGAACATTGGTTTACAGGTTTCTTGTTTTTATTCCTGTTTTCACTTCTTCTGGGTATATGCTTAGGATTGGAAATGCTGGATATTATGGTAATTCTGTGTTCAACTTTTTGTGTGTGTGTGTGTGTTTAAAGGGAAAGTTTCCAAATCGAGTCAGTTTCTCATACAAAAACTTACATACACATTGTTATGCTACCCTAATTGCGCTCCCTATAATGTGACAGTGCACTCCTTCTCTCCACCTTGTATTTCCCCGTGTCCATTCAACCACCTCCCGGCCCCCTCTGTCTTCTCATCTCGCCTCCTGACAGGAGCTGCCCACATAGTCTCGTGTATACTTGAGCTGAGAAGCATACTCCTCACCATTACCTTTTTATGTCTAATACTCCAGCCTAATCTTTCTCTGAAGAGTTGGCTTTGGGAATGGTTTTAGTATTAGACTAATAGAGAGTCCGGGGGCCATGTCGTCTGGGGTCCCTCCAGTCTCAGACCATTAAGTCTGGCCTTTTTACTAGGATTTGAGTTCTGCATCCCACTTTTCTCCTGCTCCATCAGGGATTCTCTGTTGTATTCCTTGTCAGGGCAGTCATTGGTGGTAGCCGGCACCATCTAGTTCTTCTGGTCTCAAGCTGATGGAGTTGCTGGTTTATTTGGCCCTTTCTGTCTCTTGGGCTCTTAGTTTTCTTGTGTCTGTGGTGTTCTTCATTCTCCTTTGCTCCAGGTTGGTTGAGACCAATTGGTGCATCTTAAATGGCCACTTGCTAGCTTTTAAGACCCCAGACGCCACTCCCCAAAGTGGGATGCAGAACATTTTCTTAATAGACTTTGTTATGCCAGTTGACCTAACAAAACCCCAAAACCATGGTCTTCAGACCCCTGCCCCTGCTACTGTGTCCCTCAAAGTGTTTGACTGTATTCAGGAAACTTCTTAGCTTTTGGTTTAGTCCAGTTATGTTTAACTTACTGAGGAACTACCAAACTTGTTTTCTTTAGTGGTTGTACCATTTTACATCTGTGGGGAATGGGGAGTATCTTATTTATGTGTTTTCATAACTTTGACTATTTTCAAGTGGGTAATATATATGCACAGGATACGAAACCCTGTTATGTTGTTGTTATTAGGTGCCGTTGAGTCGGTTCCGACTCATAGCGACCCTATGCACAACAGAACGAAACACTGCCCGGTCCTGCGCCATCCTTACAGTCATTGTTATGCATGAGCTCATTGTCGCAGCCACTGTGTCAATCCATCTTGTTGAGGGTCTTCCTTTTTTCCGCTGACCCTGTACTCTGCCAAGCATGATGTCCTTCTCCAGGGACCGATCCCTCCTGACAACATGTCCAAAGTACGTAAGACACAGTTTCGCCATCCTTGCCTCTAAGGAGCATTCTGGCCGCACTTCTTCCAAGACAGATTTGTTCATTCTTTTGGCAGTCCATGGTATATTCAATATTCTTTGCCAACACCACAATTCAAAAGCGTCAACTTTTCTTCGGTCTTCCTTATTCATTGTCCAGCTTTCACATGCATATGATGTGATTGAAAATACTATGGCTTGAGTCAGGCACATCTTAGTCTTCAGGGTGACATCTTTGCTCTTCAACACTTTGAAAAGGTCCTTTGCAGCAGATTTGCCCAATGCAACGCGTCTTTTGATTTCTTGACTGCTGCTTCCGTGGCTGTTGATTGTGGATCCAAGTAAAATGAAATCCTTGACAACTTCAGTCTTTTCTCCATTTATCATGATGTTGCTCATTGGTCCACTTGTGAGGATTTTTGTTTTCTTTATGTTGAGGTGTAATCCATAGTGAAGGCTGTGGTCTTTGATCTTCATCAGTAAGTGCTTCAGGTCCTCTTCACTTTCAGCAAGCAAGGTTGTGTCATCTGCATAACGCAGGTTGTTAATGAGTCTTCCTCCAATCCTCACGCCCCATTCTTCTTCATATAGTCCAGCTTCTCGTATTATTTGCTCAGCATACAGATTAAATAGGTATGGTGAAAGAATACAACCCTGACGCACACCTTTCCTGACTTTAAACCAATCAGTATCCCCTTGTTCTGTCCGAACAACTGCCTCTTGACCTATGTAAAAGTTCCTCAAGAGCACAATTAAGTGTTGGGGAATTCCCATTCTTCCCAGTGTTCTCCATAGTTTGTTATGATCCACACAGCCGAATGCCTTTGCATAGTCAATAAAACACAGGTAAATATCCTTCTGGTATTCTCTGCTTTCAGCCAGGATCCATCTGACATCAGCGATGATATCCCTGGTTCCATGTCCTCTTCTGAAACTGGCCTGAATTTCTGGCAGTTCCCTGTCAATATACTGCTGCAGCCGTTTTTGAATGATCTTCAACAAATTTTGCTTGAGAGTAATATTAATGATATTGTTCTATAATTTCCACATTCAGTTGGATCACCTTTCTTGGGAATAGGCATAAATGTGGATCTCTTCCAGTCAGTTGGCCAGGAAGCTGTCTTCCATATTTCTTGGCATAGATGAGTGAACACCTCCAGCGCTGCATCTGTTTGTTGAAACATCTCAATTGATACTCCATCAATTCCTGGAGCCTTGTTTGTCGCCAATGCCTTCAGAGCAGCTTGGACTTCTTCCTTCAGTACCATTGGTTCCTGATCACGTGCCACCTCTTGAAATGGTTGAATATCAACTAATTCTTTTTGGTATAGTGACTCTATGTATTCCTTCCATCTTCGTCTGACGCTTCCTGCATTGTTTAATATTTTCCCCATGGAATCCTTCACTATTGCAACTCGAGGCTTGAATTTTTTCTTCAGTTCTTTCAGCTTGAGAAACACCGAGTATGTTCTTCCCTTTTGGTTTTCCATCTCTAGCTCTTTGCACATGTCATTATAATACTTTACTTTGTCTTCTTGAGAAGCCCTTTGGAATCTTCTGTTCAGTTCTTTTACTTCATCAGTTCTTCCTTTTGCTTTAGCTGCTTGACGCTCAAGAGCAAGTTTCAGAGTCTCCTCTGATATCCATCTTGGTCTTTTCTTTCTTTCCTGTCTTTTCAGTGACCTGTTGCTTTCTTCACAGATGATGTCCTTCCACAACTTGTCCGGCCTTCGGTCACCAGTGTTCAATGTATCAAATCTATTCTTCAGATGGTCTCTAAATTCAGGTGGCATATACTCAAGGTCATATTTTGGCTCTCGTGGACTTGCTTTGATTTTCTTCAGTTTCAGCTTGAACTTGCATATGAGCAGTTGATGGTCTGTTCCACAGTCGGCCCCTGGCCTTGCTCTGACTGATGATATTGAGCTTTTCCATCGTCTCTTTCCACGGATGTAGTCAATTTGATTTCTGTGTGTTCCATCTGGTGAGGTCCACGTGTATAGTCGCCGTTTATGTTGGTGAAAGAAGGTATTTGCAATGAAGAAGTCGTTGGTCTTGCAAAATTCTCTCATTCGATCTCTGGCATTGTTTCTGTCACCAAGGCCATATTTTCCAACTACTGATCCTTCTTCTTTGTTTCCAACTTTTGCATTCCAATCACCAGTAATTATCAATGCATCTTGATTGCATGTTTGATCAATTTCAGACTGTAGCAGCTGATAAAAATCTTCTATTTCTTCATCTTTGGCCGTAGTGGTTGGTGTGTAAATTTGAATAATAGTCGTATTAACTGGTCTTCCTTGTAGGCATATGAATATTATCCTATCACTGACAGCGTTGTACTTCAGGATAGATCTGGAAACGTTCTTTTTGACCATAAATGCAACACCATTCCTCTTTGACTTGTCATTGCCAGCATAGTAAACTATGATTGACTCAAAATGGCCAATACCAGTGCATTTCAGCTCACTAATGCCTAGGATATCAATGTTTATGCATTTCATTTCATTTTTGACGATTTCCAGTTTTTCTAGATTCATACTTCGTACATTCCAGGTTCTGATGATTAATGGATGTTTGCAGCTGTTTCTTCTCATTTTGCGTCACGCCACATCAGCAAATGAAGGTCCCGAAAGCTTTACTCCATCCGCGTCATTAAGGTCAACTCTGCTTTGAGGAGGCAGCTCTTCCCCAGTCATCTGTTGAGTGCCTTCCAACCTGGGGGGCTCATCTTCCAGCACTATATCAGACAATGTTCTGCTGCTATTCATAGGGTTTCACTGGCTAATGCTTTTCAGAAGTAGTCTGCCGGGTTCTTCTTCCTGTTCTGTCTTAGTCTGGAATCTCAGCTGAAACCTGTCCTCCATGGGTGACCCTGCTGGTATCTGAATACCAGTGGCATAGCTTCCAGCCTCACAGCAACACACAAGCCCCCACAGTACGAGAAACTGACAGATACGTGGGGATATAAAACCCTACACAGTGAAAAATAAGTCTTTTTCTCCACATCCTTCAGCCATTCAGTTTCCCTCTTAAAGGGTAACTACTGTTACAACTATTACTGGAATGTTTGGGAAATATGGTATGAATATTTGAGCATAGCTGTGCAGACATGATTTTTACACTCCAGTAGGTGCTAAAGTGGGGACGCTTCTGTATTGGAAAGAGGTTGGTGTGAGGAGCCTGGCTGGAGTATGTCCCTGTGTAAACATGCAAGTCCTGTGACTGTGGGCTGTGGGCTGGCACCTGTGACAATGGAACTGTTCCTCCACACCGTATGAGGTTAAGAAGTGTATGTGAAAGCACCTGGAGGAAAGGACTTGGTCCTTGGCCAGGGCTGAGGTTTTGGCTGACAGGTATGTGACATGAGGCCTGTAAGGAGGGCTAACAATTCTGACTTTCTCCTATGTGCACATTTTTAAAGGGAACTACTTTTTTCTTGATTATAAAAATGTCTACATATTGTAGGGAATTTGGTTATTACCTAAAGGGGTACAAAGAAGAAAATCAAATTAATTGTTGTATTACGCCCCAGAGATAACCGCTAAGATTTAATGTATATCCGTTCTGTCTCTTTTTATGTATACACAAATGTGTATGTGTGTATGTGGTTACGCACATGTGTATATAGACTTCTTAGAAAACTGAAGTTACACCATGCATAAAAGTTGACTATCCTCTTTTTCATTTTATGTTAAAAAGTTTCCCCCCACATCACTAAACAATCTTTGAAAATACTTTTTTTGGTTGCATCTATGTCACACTGAGTTTTGCTACTCTTTTCAAGATACAAGTATGTGCCGCATAATGTCCTTTTGGGCAACATCTGACCGCATATGTGTCCATGGTCCCATAAAGTTTTTTTTTTTTTTTTTTTTGAGGGAAAGTGGCTCTTCTTTTGTTTATTATCTCCTGCTAATTGTTTAAAAAACCCCAAGCCCCCAGAATGAACAAGCAGTGGGGCTCCAGGGTGCATCCCAATCCCCCCAAGTGCCTCAATTCACTTCAGGCTCCTGCCGCAGCTCTTCCACTCCTGGCTTCTCCGCTCCTGTTGAAGGTGCCGGCTGGGCCTAGGGCACTCGTGAGCTCCTGGCGCTGGGCAGCAGCGGCTGCACATGATCAGAAAGTAGCCACACTGACAGGGCAGCAGCAGCCAGGGCTCCCACTGCTAGCTGTGTTCCCGGTACCTGCACGCAAGCTCCCCACTCAGTCCCCACAGCCGCCTTTCCGTGCCCTCGTGCGCCGCCCTCCCTGTGCCTGGATGTACACAGACCCCGCCTTGCCACAGCCTCACACCTGGGAAGGCCAGCCTCCTGTTATCCAGTGGATACAGCTCTCAGGCTTTGTCTAGTGGGCAGGCAGCAGCGGCGGGAGCTGCAAGCCAGGCTGCTCCTTCCTGTTCCTCAGGCAGGCGGAATAGAGGGTGGGGCTGGGTGTGTAATACATATATATAATATGGTGTTCACACAACGTCCAAATCAAATAATGTCCTATCTCACAGAACATACTGTGGACATTAAGCCACACATGACCATATTGACTTTTGTTTCTTTGACCACATCCTGTTTTCTCCTATCACTGAACCCAGACATTGAACGCTCTGTGGCTCTCCATGTCCCTGTATATAATCATTGGGTTTCTCCCACAGTGATCTGACCTTCCCTAGTGCACATTGGCTGGCCATTTGGGCTCTTTAAGGGTTGCATCCATTCTGATTGGCCAGTGCCTGTGCCCAGCTGATATTAAGTGCTTATTTTTGAATATCATCCCTGGATGAAATTCTTTTAGCCACCATTTACCATCACCATCCTTTTTTTTTTTTTTTTTCTGTTTCCTTTGGGTGGGAAGTGGTTAAAGCTCAGAGAACTTGGGCTGTGGATGTGCAAGGTAGACCAAACCCATGGGCATCAAGTCCATTCTGTCTCACAGAGACCCTATAGGACAGAGTAGAACTGTGCCCTAGGATTTCTAAGGCTGTAATCTTTTCGGAAACAGACTGCCATATCCTTCTCCCATGGAGCTGCTGGTGGGTTCCTATTGCTGACCTTCCAGTTAACAGCCAAACCCTTAACCACTGCTCCACCAGGGCGCCTTGCAAGGTAGACCAGGACTATGTAAATATATTCTTGTCAAAACACCATTCCCAGCCCCCTTCTTTGGCTCTGAAAAAAAAAAAAAAAAACCTGTTGCCATGAAGTTGATTCCGACCCATAGCGACCCTACAGGACAGAGTAGAACTGCCCAATAGGGTTTCCAAGGAGCAGCTGATGGATTCAAACTGCCGACCTTTTGGTTAGCAGCCAAGCTCTTAACCACTGTGCCACCAGGGCCCCCTTCGATTGACAGTGAGGGGCTAATAAGGTTGACTCCTTCCCAGCTCCTTTTCTATGTACAGTTCATATATAAATAGGGTCATAATGCATGGTGTCATTTACATGTCTGTGTGGCTCTCTACCTGCCAGATTTCTTCTGCTAGTTTTTTGAAATGTCTGGTTTAAGAGATTGCTTAGCTGCACTTCTATTGTAATGGTTTGTGTTCATAGATGTTGCCTTCTCCATGGCTAAGCTTTTGTTTTTAATTTACATCTGAAACTCTTATAGTGGAAGATGAGTCTAAGCCTACTATTATACAGTGTTTACATTTTATTAATATTGTTGTTTTCTAGTGGATATTTTATATTTTATTTTTTAACATCTTCTTGGCCAGGCCCATTGACATCTGTATTGTGTTTCTAGATTGCATGTAACGTGTGTAATAGGCATAGATGGTGGGATTTGCTTGATTTGGGTCTTTTTAGGCTGCTTCACTAAACATGTTACTTATATCTTAATAATGATGCCAATAGTTTTATTTCAGTCCTATGAATTTTATTTACTAGAAGGTAGAGGCTAGGGGCTTCATTAGGATTGAAGGTTAGCAGCTGCAGGCTGAAGTTGTTCTGTTTAGTTTTTAAGAGAGGCCTTGCCTAGCAGTCTAGGAGAAACCAAGCACCTATGAGCCCGAGGATGTTCTTAACAAGGGCACTTTGGTTAATTAACAGGACTGATCTCCAAGCTTCGTGAAGATTAGAAGGATCAGTCTACACTTTTGCATGTGGTTGCAGATTCTTTTTCTGAACAGGAAGATGCTGCACTCGAGTTTCTTCTCTAAAGCTCCCCCTTTGTCCCTGTGATTTCCTTGGAGACCTGTATAGGAAGATCAGAAAAGAAACCACCTATAAAGAGAGAGGGAGTTTCTAAATACAAAAGCAAGCAAGATTTCGATAATTTTGTGAATTTTTAAACTTTGTTCGATTTCATCTTACAAGTGGACTTAGAAATGGTGTGTGCTTGGGCTGATTGTGGTACTCCTCTCCTGTGTGTTTTGATGGGTTAGCGATTTAAGTCTCTTATTCCTTCCCAGGCGACAGGAGCAGTTTCAGAAAAACCCTGACAGTTACAATGGTGCTGTCCGTGAGAACTACATCTGGTCGCAGGACTACATGGACCTGGAGGTCAAGGTGCCAGTGCCCAAGCACATCATGAAAGGGAAGCAGGTAACACACCCCCAGTGGGTGGCAAGGGTTGCTCTTGATGGGGTGGTGCTTTGGCTGTGTTCTCACATGTGGCTAGTGGTAGAGGTCCACTGGGGATGTAATTAGCTAGTTAAAGGGCATTACCCTTATTTAGCAAGGCAGTCTTTTACATTTTCAGGAGTTGGGCCATCTGAGTCTGTTACTGAATGATCTTCTGCCAGGGAAGGAACATACGACGTGATGTGTTGAGGGTGACGGTTTTGGAATCGGGCTTCAGGACTTGAGTGACATATTTTTTTATTTTCTACTGTATTCCTTTTTTTTGTCCCAAAAATATGCTTCTTGTGGTTCCTTTGCTTTCTCCCCTCCTTCCTGCCTGTTAGGTTTCTTCTAGTGGATCTGCATATGTCTTTCCAAGTGGAAGACAGCGGGCCTCTATTCTCACTCTGAGGTGGAGCTTCCCGTGAATGCTGTGTTTCCCTTCACGGCCCTTTATGGGTGTACTGAGCAAAGTCACTGCATGCTTAGGACCCTGTTTTAAATTACTGAATCTTTAGGTTTCAAAGGAATACTCGAACATTACCTTTGTAAATTCTAGATTTTTCCTGAAGAATAGATCTGCCTTCAGCCTTCCCTACTATCTAAGACTGGGCTCTCTAGAGAAGCAAAAGCAATGAAGAACGTGTGTGTGTGTGTGTGTGTGTGTGTGTGTGTATGGACAGAGAGAGAGATTGAGATTTATCTCAAGGGAATGGCTCATGCAGGTGTACAGAGGCTGACAAGTCCCAAGTCCATGGGTCAGGCATCAGGCTGGAGGCTTCTTCTGACTTACATAGTTGCAGGGGCTGACAAACCCAAGATCAGCAGGTCAGATGGCAAGCTGATGGCTCACAGGCTACGGAAGCCGATAAATCCCAAGATCGACAGGTAGAATGGCAGGCTGCTGACTCACCGGCTGCAGAGGCTTGACAAATCCCAAGATTGACAGGCAGTATGGCAAGCCACTGGTTCAAGTCCCAAGAACCAGAAGTCAGATGATGACAAGTCAGATGCAGGATCCAGAGTAAGCAAGTGAGCATTGCTATAACGTCCATATATGTATTGGGTGCAGGCCACACCTCTAAGGAAACTCCCCTTACAACTGATTAGCTGAGCATCTCAGATCACATCATGGAGGATGACTACATCATTGCACAACTGCCAAATTACATCATTATATAACTGCCAAACACATCATTATGTAACAAACCACTGAGAATCATGGCCCAGCCAAGCTGACACACAACCTTAACTATCACACCTACAAAAGGTTTAGTCAGCTAAACTTAAGGTAGTAGCTAATGTATGTTTACATAGTATGTATGACTTCAGTTTTCCTAGGCCTTTTACCAGCCCAGGATCCAGTAAATTCACATTAAAAAGAGGAACACAGTGGAATAGCACCTTCCCCAAGGGACTGGTTCTGAAGTCCATGTTTATGTAGAGTGAAAAACATGTGGTCAGTGTTACCTTTGAAAATCCCTTAAGTGACCCATGAGAAACAGTTCATGTGACTTTGTGTACACAGTCCTGTGTGGTAATATGTATGTATGTGTGGAATGTATTTGATAATGGCCAGTACATCACAGAGAGGAAAGATTTGTAATTTAATTCTATAGCATTTTGATTTAAACACTGACCTCACTCACAGTGTAGTTAGATGTTTATACAACAAGAGGCACAAGAGAATGGAGAGTAGAGAGGAGGGTGGGAGCAAGTGTTCCCAGGCTCACCCTCAGGCAGATGCCCTTGAGGTGATGTCCCATAGGCTTGCCTGCCTCTTCATTTGTTCATATCTTCTCTTCTTCCACTTCACCCTCTTTTGTTACCATTCATATTAGTTAAATGTGCACACGGCGAGAGGGCTCTGCTGTGAGCTCAGCTACCCTGGCTCCTAGCACCCTCTTGCATAACGTCCTCTGCAGACCTTACTGAGGGTTACTTTGGGGTCCCCAGAGGGCATCTCAGGCTTGAAGGCAGGGCCCTCTGCCATGGTTAGTTGCACCTTCTGTGAGGACACTGATGGCTGGGCTGGGGCCATGGCTTGCTGTCATCCTTGTTGCCTCACTAGGACCCAGCCATGCTGTCCCTCCCCCCCTGCATTGCTCCATGTCCTCTATTGGTGTGCCACTTTCTCATGGGTATCCCATGGGGACAGCTCTTGCAGCTTTTCTGTTTGGCTTTTTTCCTCGGGGAGCAGGTGCCAGGCTGTGGGCTGGCTAGAGACCTGTACCCAAGACAGACACTGCCTGTCTTCTCCATCTCAGTCTCTGCCCTCCACCACAAAGACAAGATGACATCTTTTTCTTCATGCAGAAACACTTCCCCCTCCCTTTTTCAGCCATGTCAAATGTGTGAAACCCATAATTAAGCTCAGCTGATTGTCCAGTGCTGTATGAATAGCACCTGAACCTTTAAAAGATAACATGGATATAGATAAATGTTTTGTGGGTGGCCCAACGTAGCAGAAAACAGAACTATCTTTTATTTCTCCCTTCCTCCCTTTTCCCACCCCCTCCTGCCACCTGTCACTCCCGTCCCAATAGATCTCTTACTAGGTGACTCCTGGCCAGGTAGAATTTTGGGATTATAAAACTGAGAATGATTCTAGGATCTAAGTTGGTCCAGGTAACTAGGGACGATCCATATAGAAATGCACGCCTCAAAAGTATATTTCCTTTCTGTTTTTAGTAGGTCATTGGCGGCTATACCTGACCTTCCTACAGGAGGGCTTCCCAGAGAAGGGCAGGGCTTGTTGGAGTGGCTTGCCCAGCATCTTCTTAGCGTTTCAGTAGATCAGGTATTGATTTTCATTTTGTTTTTTTGGGTAGGATTGCTTTGTATGTAGTTGAATAAATTATGAAACATGCTGATTCACGTGGCTAAAAAAATGACAGTGTCCTGCTCTGAGTCCTCCGTGAAGTTTTGGAATTTCTTCTGAAAGGACTTGTATTAGGCCCAACTTAAAACTAATTATTTCCTCTTTCTTTGATTCAGGAGACCCAGGCCGTTTGACAGTTATAGCCACACTTCCCACAGCCACCCATGAGAACTGCCCATCAAAAGCGTTCTCTCACTGAGCACACTAACTCACCGGGGCCTTATTCTCGTGGCTCCTTTGGGAGGAGCACCAGCTAGAGGGCCCAACGACTCTCTGTCTTGCCTTGCCCAGGGACAAACTTTCATGCCTCAAGCTCAGATGTGCCTCCCTCAGGTGGACCTGTCATGGTCTCCTGGATTATTGGGTCTCACTTTCATTTTAGGAGGAATTTGATCATCTGTGCATTCAGCATTTCTTGAGGACCTGGCTACCATGTGACAGCTCTGTTCCAGGAGCTGTGGAGATAGTGTTCATCCGCACACACAAGACTAGCTTGCCCAGAGCTGATGTTCTACTGGGGGTGCAGACAAGAAGAGTGACCAAATAAATGAATAGGGCAATTTCAGTTAGCCCTGATCAATGCCATACAGAAACAAACAAACAAAAAAGGTGATTTCTTTACTTAAACTTCTCTGTGCCAGGCCCTGGACCAGGTACCTTGTAGATCTTAGCCCTTCTAGTTTGGTCTTCCTCACAATCCTGGAAGACCAACTTGATCAGGTCTCACAGTTCCTAAGTGCAGAGCCCAGTATGTGAGCCTGTGTTCCCTGTGGGGACCCCCAACTGCAGGGCAGGGACAGAGTAACTCAGGGTGGGCATGCTCACATCTGGCACTCAGAGAAGGCTCAAGATGATAGTGGACAGTTTCAGATGTTTATGACACTGGGACCTAAGAAGTGGCTTTCCGAAGAGGCCATTGGCCTATTTAGTACTGGCGTTTTTGTGACACCAGCCGGTGATACGTGAAAACCTTTGTGTCATGCTTCCTGTCCTATACGGCTCAGCATTTTCTCTTTTCTCCTTTAATAATTATCCTTCCCCCACCCATCATCGTTATTATACTGTAAACTTTTTTTTTTAATTTAATTTTGCTTTAAATGAAAGTTTACAAATCAAGTCAGTCTCTCATACAAAAATTTACATACACCTTGCTATATACTCCTAATTGCTCTCCCCCTAATGAGACAGCACAGTCCTTCCTTCCACTCTCTGTTTTCATGTCCACTCGGCCAGCTTCTGACCCCCTCCGCCCTCTCATCACCCCTCCAGACAGGAGCTGCCCACATAGTCTCATGTGTCTACTTGATCCACGAAGCGCATTCTTCAACAATATCATTTTCTATCCCATATTGCAGTCCAATCCCTGTCTGAAGAGTTCGCTTTGGAAATCGTTACTTTCTTGGCCCAACAGAAGCTCTGGGGACCACGAACTCTGGGGTCCTTCTAGTCTCAGTTAGACCATTAAGTCTGCTCTCTTTACGAGAATTTGAGGTCTGCATCCCACTGCTCTCCTGCTCCCTGAACGGTTCTCAGTCATCCGTTGTTGCTGGGCACCATCTAGTTCTTCTGGCCTCAGGCTAATGTAGTCTCTGGTTTGTGTGGCCCTTTCTGTCTCTTTGGCTCCTAGTTACCTTATGTTTTTGGTGTTCTTCATTCTCCTGTGCTCCAGGTGGGATGAGACCCATTGATGCATCTTAGATGGCCGCCTGCTAGCATTTAAGACCCCAGAAGCCACTCTCCGAAGTGCGATGCAGAATGTTTTCTTCATAGGCTTTATTATGCCAGTCGACTTAGATGTCCCCTGAAACCATGGTCCCCAAGCCCCCGCCCCTGCTACAGTGGGCTTCAAAGCATTCAATTTATTCAGGAAACTTCTTTGCTTTTGGTTTAGTCCAGTCGTGCTGACCTCCCCTGTATTGTGTGTTGTCTTTCCCTTCACCTAAAATAGTTCTTATATACTATCTAGTTTGGAAACCCTGGTGGCCTAGTGGTTAAGTGCTCGACAGCACTGGGTTTATCTAGTTAGTGAAAACCCCTCTCCCTCCCTCCTTCCCTCTCCGCTCTCGTAACCATCAAAGAATATTTTCTTATCTGTTTAAACTATTTCTCGAGTTCTTATAATAGTCTCATACAACATTTGTCCTTTTGCAACTAATTTCACTCAGCATAATGCCTTCCAGATTCCTCCATGTTATGAAATGTTTCACGGATTCATCATTGTTCTTTATTGATGTGTAATATTCCATTGTGTGAATATACCATAATTTATTTATCCATTCATCTGTTGATGGGCACCTTGGTTGCTTCCATCTTTTTGCTATTGTAAACAGTGCTGCAGTGAACATGAGTGTGCATATTTCTGTTGGTGTAAAGGCTCTTATTTCTCTAGGATATATTCCAAGGAGTGGGATTGCTGCATCATATGGTAGTTCTATTTCTAGTTTTTTAAGGAAGCGCCAAATCGATTTCCAAAGTGGTTGTACCATTTTACAATCCCACCAGCAGTGTATAAGTGTTCCGATCTCTCCACAACCTCTCCAACATTTATTGTTTTGTGTTTTTTGGATTATGCCAGCCTTGTTGGAGTGAGATGGAATCTTATTGTGGTTTTGATTTGCATTTCTCTAATGGCTAATGCTGCCAGGTGCTCTTTGGAAACTCTACGGGGCGGTTCTACTCTGTCCTATAGGGTCGCTGTGAGTCGGAATCGACTCAACGGCACTGGGTTCTGGGTTGGGTTAATGGCTAAGGATTGTGAGTATTTCCTCAAGTATCTGTTAGCTACCTGAATGTCTTCTTTAGTGAAGTGCCTGTTCGTATCCTTTGCCCATTTTTTAATTCGGTTATTTCTCTTTTAGTTGTTGAGTGTTTGAACTATCATGTAGATTTTCGAGATCAGGTGCTGATCAGAAATGTCATAGCTAAAATCTTTTTCCCAGTCTGTAGGTAATCTTTTTTACTCTTTTGGTGAAGTCTTTGGATGACCATAGCTGTTTGCTTTTTAGGAGCTCCCAGTTATCTAGTTTTTCTTCTGCATTGTTAGTAATGTTTTCTATACTGTTTATGGCATGTATTAGGGCTCCTAGCATTGTCCATATTTTTCCTTCCGTGATCTTTTATCGTTTAAGATTTTATATTTAGGTCTTTGGTCCATTTTGAGTTCGTTTTTGTGTGTGGTGTGTGAGGTATGGGTCTTGTTTCTTTTTTTTTTGCAGGTGGATGTCCAATTATGCAAGCATAATTTGTTAGAAAGACTTGTCTTTTCCCCCATTTAACTGACTTTGGGCCTTTGTCAAATACCA
This sequence comes from Elephas maximus indicus, assembly GCF_024166365.1. Taxonomy (NCBI): domain Eukaryota; kingdom Metazoa; phylum Chordata; class Mammalia; order Proboscidea; family Elephantidae; genus Elephas; species Elephas maximus. The sequence continues at coordinate 120,798,982 of NC_064826.1, forward strand.
ACTGCTGATATGTGGATGGATTTATGTCTGGATTCCCAATTCTGTTCCATTGGTCTGTGTATCTGTTGTACCAGTACCAGGCTGTTTTAACTACTGTGGCAGTGTAATAGGTTCTAAAATCAGGTAGAGTGAGGCCTCTCACTTTGTTCTTCTTTTTAAGTAATGCTTTACTTATTTGGGGTCTCTTTCCCTTCCATATGAAGTTGGTGATTTGTTTCTCCATCTCATTAAAAAATGTCTTTGGAATTTGGATCGGAATTGCATTGTATCTATAGATCCCTTTTGGTGGAATAGACATTTTTACAATGTTAAGTCTTCCTATGCACTAGCAAGGTATGTTTCCTCACTTATGTGGGTCTCCTTTGGTTTCTAGCAGTAGTGTCTTGTAGTTTTCTTTGTATAGGTCTTTTACACCTCTGGTAAGATTTATTCCTAATTATTTTATCTTCGTGTGGGCTACTGTAAATGGTATTGATCTGGTGATTCCCTCTTTGATGTTCTTTTTTTGGTGTAGAGGAATCCAACTGATTTTTGTATGTTTATCTTGTATCCTGATACTCTGCTGAATTCTTCTATTAGTTTCAGTAGTTTTCTTGAGGATTCTTTAGGCCTTTTTGTGTATAAGAGCATGTCATCTACAAATAGAGATAATTTTACTTCTTCCTTACCAATCTGGATGCACTTTATTTCTTTATCTAGCCTAATTGACCTGGCTAGGACCTCCAGCACAGTGTCCAATACAAGTGGTGATAAAGGGCACCCTTGTCTGGTTCCCGATCTCAAGGGGAATGCTTTCAGACTCTCTTCATTTAGGATGATGTTGGATGTTGGCTTTGTAGAAATGCCCTTTATTATGTTGAGGAATTTTCCTTCTATTCCTATCTTGCTGAGAGGTTTTATCATGAATGAGTGTTGAACTTTGTCAAATGCCTTTTCTGCATCAATTGATAAAATCATGTGGTTCTTCTCTTTTATTTATATGGTGGATTACATGAATATTTTTCTAATGTTGAAGCATCCCTGCATACCTGGTATGAATCCCACTTGGTCATGGTAAATTATTTTTTTGATACGTTGTTGAATTCTATTGGCTAGAATTTTGTTGAGGATTTTTGCATCTAAGTTCATGAGGGATATAGGTCTGTAATTTTCTTTTTATGTGGTGTCTTTACCTGGTTTTGGTATCAGGGATATGCTGGCTTCATAGAATGAGTTTGGTAGTATTCCATCCTCTTCTATGCTCTGAAATACCTTTAGTAGTAGTGGTGTTAACTCTTCTCTGAAAGCTTGGTAGAACTCTGCAGTGAAGCCGTCTGGGCCAGGGCTTTTTTTTTTGTTGGGAGATTGTATTACCTTTTCAATGTCTTCTTTCGTTATGGGTCTATTTAGTTGTTCTACCTCTGTTTGTGTTAGTTTAGGTAGGTAGTATGTTTCTAGAAATTTGTCCATTTCCTCTAGGTTTTCAAATTTGTTAGAGTACAATTTTTTGTAGTAATCTGATATGATTTTTTTAATTTCAGTTGGGTGTGTTGTAATATCACCCATCTCACTTCTTATTCGGGCTATATTTGCTTACTCTCCTGTTTTTGTTTTTTTAGTTGGGCCAGTGGTTTATCAGTTTTGTTAATTTTCTCAAAGAACCAGCTTTTGGTCTTGTTTAATCTTTTGTTTTTCTGTTTTCTGTTTCATTTAATTCTTTTTTAATTTGCTTTCTTCTGGTGCCTGAGGGGTTTTTTTGGTTGTTGTTGTTGTTGCTCTCTGTTCAAGTTGTAGGGATAATTCTTTGATTTTGGCCCTTTCTTCTCTTTGTATGTGTGCATTTATTGATATAAAAATTGACCTCTGAGCATTGCTTTTGCTGTGTCCCAGAGGTTCTCATAGGAAGTGTTTTCATTCTCATTGGATTCTATGAATTTCTTTATTCCATCCTAAATGTCTTCTATAACCCAGTCTTTTTTGAACAGGGTATTTGTTCAGTTTCCAAGTGTTTGATTTCTTTTCCCTGCTTTTTCTGTTATTAATTTCTAGTTCTAAGGTATTATGGTCAGATAAGATGCTTTGTAATATTTTGATGTTTTGGATTCTGCTAAAGCTTGCATTATGACCTAGTATATGGTCTATTCTAGAGAATGTTCTGTGTGCAGTAGAAAAGAAAGTATACTTGGCTGCAGTTGGGTGGAGTGTTCTGGTTGATTGTGGCATTTAGATCTTCTGTGTCTTTATTGAGCTTCTTTCTGGATGTCCTGTCCTTCACCGAAAGAGGTGTGTTGAAGTCTTCTACTATAATTGTGGAGCTGTCTCACTTTTCAATGCTGTTAGAGTTGTTTTATGTATCTTGCAGCCCTGTCATTGGATGCATAAATATGGTTATATCCTACAGGTATATTATCCCTTCAATCATTATGTAGTGTCCTTCCTCATCCTTTGTGTTGGATTTAACATTAAAGTCTCTTTTGTCCTATGTTAATATTGCCACTCCTGCTCTTTTTTGATGGTTGTTTGCTTGATATATTTTTTTTCCATCCTTTGAATTTTTGTTTGTGTCTCTAAGGTTTGTCTCTTGTAGGCAACATGTAGACAGATCGTGGTTTTTTATACATTCTGCCACTCTGTCTTTTTTATTGGTGTGTTTAGTCTGTTTACATACAGCATAATTGTGGATAGGCGTGAGTTCTGCCGTTTTGATGTCTTTTTTTGTGTGTTGACAGTTTCTTTTTCCCACTTAATTTTTTGTGCTTTTCCTCTTATTCATTGTTGTTGATTTTGTTTCTGCTTAGTCTCAATTTTTTTCTTGTATTTTATTTTGATGAGTGGGATAGCCAGTCTCCTTTGTGGTTATCTTAATATTTACCCCTATATTTGTAAATTTACATCTAACTTTTATTTCTTTATATCACCTTGTCTTCCTCTCCATATTAAAGGTCTATGACTACACTTCTTCCCTTTTTATTGTTTTAATGTTTTCTTATCTTACATAATGACATTGCTTTTTCCTTGTATTGAACTTTTTTATCTTGATTTATTTTTGTGATTTTTCCTGTCTGGGTTGACATCTGAGTGCTCTGTCCAGTGTTCTAGTCTTGGGTTGATGTCTGATATCATTGATTTTCTAACTGAAGAACTCCCTTTAGTATTTCTTATAGTTTTGGTTTTGTTTTTACGAATTCCCTAAACTTCTGTTTATCTGGAAGTGTCCTAATTTCACCCTCATATCTGAGAGACAGTTTTCCTGGATATATGATTCTTGGCTGGCAGTTTTTTCCTTCAATTTTTTATTTAAGTCATCCCATTGCCTTGTTGCCTGCATGGTTTCTGCCAAGTAGTCGGAGCTTACTCTTATTGAGTGTCCTTTGTAGGTGACTTTTCATTTATCCCTAGCTGCTCTTTTTTTGCTCTTAGTATTGTCTCTTTATCTTTGGTTTTGGCAAGTTCGATTATAATATGTCTTGGTGGCTTTCTTTTAAAAACTACCTTATGTGGAATTCGATGAGCATCTTGGATAGACATCTTCTCATCTTTCAGTATATCAGGGAAGTTTTCTGCCAACAAATCTTCAACAGTTCCCTCTGTATTTTCTATTATTCCTCCCTGTTCTGGTACTCCAGTCAACTTGCAGGTTCTTTCTCTTGACAGAGTCCCACATGATTCTTAAGGTTTCTTCATTTTTTTTAATTCTTTTATCTGATTTTTCTTGAACTATATTGGTGCCAAGTGCTTTATCTTCAGACTCACTAATTCTGCCTTCCACTTGCTCAGTTCTGCTTCTCTTTCTGTTGAGTTGCATAATTTTGTAATTTTATTGTAAATCTTCTGAATTTCTGATTGCTGTCTCTCTGTGGATTCTTCCAGCTTATTAAATTTTTCAGTATGTTCTTGAAGAAAGTTTTTAATTTCTTCAACTCCTCTATCTGTGTGTTCCTTAGCTTATTCTGCATATTGCCTGATCTCTTTCCTGATCTCATTCCTGATGTCTTGAAGAGTTCTGTTCATCAACCTTTTGAATTCTGCATCCAGTAAATCCAGGAAGTACCTTCATCCAGAAGATCCCTTGATTCTTTGTTTTGAAAGCTTTTGAGGTGATCAGGGTCTGTTTCTTTATATGGCTTGGTATTGATTGTTGTCTCCAAGCCATCTATAAGTTGTCGAAGTAGTTTATTTTATGTTTGCTTACTTTATCCTAGCTTCTTGCTTCGTATTGTTTTGATATGCCCAAATGGGTTGCTTGAGTGAGCTAGCTTGATTGTTTTCACTTTTGAAGCTCTGATACCCTATTACCAGATGCCAAGAGCTGTTATCCAGTATATCAGTCTAGGAGTCCATTTACTTTTCTTATATGAATTCAGCTCAGGTGTCCAGGTAGCTGGTCATGAAATTGTGGTACAGGCTCTGTCCTACAGACTTAGAGGAGTAGGGGTGATTGGTGTATGTACTGGTATCTGGTTGCAGGAGTGCGTCACACTCTGAATGAGGCAGGCGTTGACAACTGTCCCCTGATTGTGAGGAAAGAGCATCCCTGTTCCCTAGAGTGTACAGCTGGGTGGGTTCTGCAGAGAAACCATGGGCACCCAGTGCTTTTGGTTGTAAGGACTGGGAGGTACCAGTTATCCTTGGATCGCTGTTGTGGGTGGCTGCGTGACCTGAGTGGAGACACCAGCCCTTATACTCCTGATGCGGGTTGGTGAGGACCCTGTTTAATCGGCAAAGCAGGGTCAAATATCAAACACCCACCTCTCCACTGTACAGCTGAAACTGTTGCAGTCTGCCAGCAAGGGCCTATTCTCCTGAAATAGGCCCATACAGATCAATGCATGGGGGAAAGGTATTCAGAATCCACGGACTGTTTATGCCTGGACAGGAGCGGCTTCTGCCCTGACCTCTCCCTGTTAGTGAAACTGGAAATTATCTTTTCCCCCAGTTGTGAATTTATTCCTTCTCCAAGGCTGGTAGAATGGCTCAGGCTGCTCAACAGGACCTATCTCAGGCCCAGGGAAATCAACAGCCACTGAAGCCGTTTTGGGGGCGGGGGGTGCGGTAAAATATACGCAAGTACTTAGCTTTTGCCAAGAGCACCGTTCTTCTCTGGTTCCGGAGGTGTGAGTAGGCCGCATGGGTGGCTGCTTCTTCCTGAGGAAACTGTGGCTGAACCCTCCTACCAGCCTGCCGCAGTCACTCCTGGGAATGGTGCCTGAGGAATCCCGGCAATTCAGGTCTGGCAACTCCTCTGCGCTTCTGAACTGCCTCTCCCTACCCTTGCCACTCAGTCTATTTTCTAACTTTGCCCTTGATGTTCAGGGCTCCTCGCTTATCATCAGTATAATCGTTTCACTTGTTTTTTTAGGTCTTTGTTGTAAGAGGGATCACCAGAAGCATCTGGCTATTCCACCATCTTGGCCCCATCTCCTGTAACTGTCTTTTAAAATTTTTTGTTCTCTCAGTTTCTTAGCTGTCTAAGAGTTTTACTCATGCCTCAGTTAAATCTTTGGAATAGGATTATTTATATGTATCTTTTGGATTTTGCTTGCATAAGAGTTTTTTTCTCAGTACCCAGTTTTTTTCCCCTGGACTTGCTCCTTCCCTGTTGTTTCCTAAATGTCCACAGCTAGCTGTCAGAAGTTGTTTCAGTTATATAGTGCTGCTGTAACAGAAATACCATAAGTGGATCAGATTAACAAAGAGAAATTTTTTCTCTCACAGCCTAGTAGGCCACAAGTCCAAATTCAGGGCGCCAACTCCAGGGAAAGGCTTTCTGTCTTTGTTGGCTCTGGAGGAAGGTCCTTGCCATCAGTCTTCCCCTGGTGTAGGAGCTTCTTGGTGCAGGGACCCCAGGTCCAAAGAATGCGCTCTGCTCCCAATGGTACTTCCTTGGTAGTATGAAGTCCCTTTGTCTCTCTGCTCTCTTCTCTGTTTTATATAGCTGAACTATTGTTTGGTTTTAAGAAGATATCAGGGGGTATTTTTGGTTTAAAGTTTCAGGATTATCTGATGGCAATAGTTTCAGGGGTTTGTCCAGCTTCTTAAGGCTGGATTCCGTAGGAATTTCAAATTCTGTTCTGCATTTTCCCCCTTTTTATTAGGATTCTGCTATGGAATATTTGATCAAAATGTTCAGTAATGGTAGCCTGGCACCATCCAGTTCTTCTGGTCTCATGGCAAAGGAGGCAGTTGTTCATGGAGGCAATTAGCCACACATTCCACATTGTCATCCTTTTCCTGACTCTGCTTCTTCCTCTTGTTCCAGACAAATAAAGACCAATTGTTGTGCCTTGGATGGCTGCTTGCAAGCTTTTAAGACACCAGGCACTACACATTGAACCAGGAGGTAGAACAGAAGCATTAAGCATGTTATTAGACCATTTAACTGGAATGTCCCATGAAACCATGACCTTAAACCTCCAAACTAAGAAACCGAATCTCATGAGCATTTTGGTTGTACATAAGCAGCCTCAGCAGCTACTCTTTTTTTTGGTCGTCGTTGTAAACATGACTATCAGACTTTTGCCAATTCAACTTTTTATGGGTGTACAATTTATTGACAGCAATTAATCTACTGTGCAACCTTATCCTTAATCAGCACAGTATTTCCATCACTATTAACCCCCCTTTCCCCCTCCCTCCTGCCCCTTGTAACCACTAATAAACTTTGTTCTCTGTATATACACATTTGCCTTTTCTTATCTTTTTATGTAAGTGAGATCATACAATATTTGCCCTTTTGTGATGGACTTATTTCAGTCAGCAGCATAATTAATGTCTTCCAGCTCCATCCGTATTGTAGCATGTATCAAGACTTCGTTTCTCCTACTGGCCGAGTAGTATTCCAGTGTATGTATGTACCACATTTTCTTTATCCATTCATCTGTTGATGGGCATGTAGGTTGTAACCACCTTTTGGCTATTGTGAATAGTTGCTGCAATGACCATTGGTGTACAGGTTTCTGTTTGAGTCTCTGCTTTCAAGTCTTTCTGGTATATACCTAGGAGTGGAATTGCTAGGTCATATAGTAGTTCCGTTTTTAGTTTCTTTGAGGAATTGCCATACTGTTTTCCAGAAAGACTGAATCATTTTGCATTTCCACCTGCAATAGGTAAATGTTCCATTTGCCCCACATCCTCGACAACATTTGTTATTTTCCTTTTTTACCTTAGTCAACCTAATGGGAGTGAAATGGTATCTTATTGTGGTTTGTATTTGCATCTCTCTGATGGCTAATGATGCTGAGCATCTTTTCATGTGTTTGGTGGCCATTTGAATGTCCTCTTTGGTGAATTGTCTATGCAAGTCCTTTGTTCATTTTATGATTGGTTTGTCTTTTTTTTATTGTTAAGTGTCGAAGTTTTATGTATATATTGGTTATTAGATTCTTGTCAGATATATGGTTACCAAAGATACTCAGTTGGTATATTGTCTTTTCACTTTTTTGGTAAAGTCTTTTGATAAACAAAATTTTTTAATTTTTATGAGATCCCATATATGTGTTCCTTTGCTGTTTGTGATTTGTTATTTTTAATTAAAACATTTTATTGTGTTTTCGGTGAAAGTTTACACAGCAAATTAGGTTCCCATTTAAAAATTTATACACAGTTTGTTCAGTAACATTGGTTAAATTTTTCAGTTTGTCAATTTTGTCATTATTTCTGGTTGTTCTGTTCGCAGTAATCTAGTTTCCCTGTCCCCTTGCTTTCTTGTCTTTGCTTTTGAGTAAATGTTGACTGGTCTTGTATAGATGATTTTGTAAAGGAGCACCGTACTCACAGGTGATACTGTTTATTTTATGAGCCATTCTGATGTTTAGCTAAAAGATGACCTCATGAAATAGTTTTGATTCAGTGTTTAAAGAGTATCTCAGGGCAGTAGTCTCAGGGAGTCCTCTAGTCTCAACCAGTCTGGACTTTTTAAGAATTTTAGTTCTGTTCCATGTGTTTTTCCCATTCTATCTGGGTCCACCTATAGAATGGTCAGTAGTGGTAGCTGGGCACCACCTAGTTCTTCTGGTTTAAGGTAGATAAGGTCATGGTTCAGGTAGACTGTCAGTCCTGTGGTTTAGTTTCTTCTCTGAGTCTTTGGTTCCCTTCTTTCTCTTTTACTCTGGACATGTAGAGACCAATAGTTGTGTCTTAAATGGCAGCTAGAAACTCTTAAGACCCCAGACAGTACTCATCAAACTAGGATGTAGAACATAAACTTTGTGTATTATATTATGCCAATTGATTGAGTTGTTCCATGAGACTATGGTCCTAAGCCTTCAGATCCCGTAAACCAATCCCCAGAGGTGTATAAGTCTAAGAAGTATCTGTGTTTATGTCCACTATGTGCTTTATTGTGTATATGAATATATATGGGTACATACACTTACATATATAAACACCTGCATCTAGATACATCTGTATATGCCCATATGGGGACTGGGGTGCCAGGATCAGCACTAGCAGCCCGGGCAAGAGCAGGACGAGATAGGAGAAGCATGATGACCTGTGCAGGGAGGAGGGCACTTAAAGAGAGGGGAAGGGGGTGTGGCCCAGGGCCCTTTGTGTGGGGATTCTAGTTGTTTATGGAGCTCTGGTGGTGCAGTGGTTAAGCACTCGGCTGCTAACCTAAAGGCCAGTGGTTCAAACTCACCAGCCACCCCGTGGGAAAAAGATGTGACAGTCTGCTCCCATAAAGATTCTAGCATCTGAAGCCCTATGGGGCAGCTCTGCTCCATCCTGTAGGGTCACTCTGAGTTGAAATCAACTCAATGGCAGTGGGTGCTAGTTGTTATTCTGCGGGTTACTGTTCAAAGGGTGTCTCCTGTCCAAATGGATGGGCACTGCCACTGACCTGTAATCTCAGCCCTACTTCCTAGCTCCCTCCCTTCTCTGCACTTGCCAGGGACACTGGATCTCTGCTTCACCCTTCTGTTGTTTCCCTTGGCTCCTTGCAGATTTGCACTCCCTGTCTTGTCTATCCCACAGTTTGAGGCTCCAACAATTCACATTACCTCAGTTTGCTCCAGTTGCACTTCCCTGTGTTTCTTAATTTCAAAGGTATGGCACTCCCATGCGTCAGCGTCTTGGGCTTGGTTGGACCCAGGACAAGTTTTGCCCGCCTTCTTTCCAATTTTGTTTATTCAGTACCTTTGCCTCCAGCTGTGTTTTCCTTGCAGTTGTCTTCCTGGGCTTCTTACTTAGGGATGATGCTTGCTGCTGTCCCAAAATGGTAACGTTGCCCTGGGCCAGCAGGCTGGTCACAGACAATCTGGGGTTCTCTGTCTACCTGTTGGTTTCTTTCTACCTCTCCTTACATTCAGTGCTCCATCTGATTCTTTGGCCCTTTGATGTTCGGGGGTTTGAGTTTGTTTTTTGTGTCTCTTTTACATAATTTCTCAATTCTTTGTTGTAGGGAGATGTTACAGTACATCTAACTAAACTGCCATCTTAACTGGAGACTTTCAGAAGTGTTTATTTTTGGTTTTTGTCTCTGGCACCTTTCAGATATAATCATGATGATAGCCAAGATTGCAGCAGTTCAGCTGATAAAACGTTTGTCCTGTGTTGGGAATGGTTGGGTTTTTTGTATGTAGTTCTGTTGTGTGCTTGGGGGTAAAAGATGGATATGAAAGACACTGTTTGTAAAGGGATGGTACGCTGGGGCAAATTTCCAGAGACCTATAGTCTTCATGTGGGGCTTGATGCTGGGGTCATCCAAACTGTACCTTTTGTTTACTCTTTGTCATTGATTTTTTTTCTGTAGAAATGTATATGAAGAGGTCACGCTTTACCTCTCAAGTTGTACTGGGGAACAAATAAGAGTGCCTGCATAATGCTTTATGTTCTTTGAAAGAAAAATGGAAATTATTCTTATTTTACATGAAACATTTTCAGTCATTTTGAAACTTAAGTAAAACTTAAAGAAAAACTTCTCAAAATGAAGCTTTCAGTCTCATACATTAATAAAATATGGTTAGTCTTTTCTTCACCATGTTCTTGTTTAATTAGCTCTGTTTAGGAAAAACAACTGAGCTCACCTTTGTTTTCTCAATATAACCATGGAATAGGGAGAAAGAACTTTCCATTCACGACATAAATGTTCATGTGATTGTTTAATGCCCAACCAAGGTGGTTATAAAGTGAACATTTTATTGAATTATAAATTTAAAAAAATGTATTGTGATAAAAATTTGCATAACAAGATATATGTCATCTCAACTATTTATGTACAATTCAGTAACATTGATTATATTCTTCAAATTGTACAACCATTCTCACTATATCCTTTCCCAAATCATTCTACCACCATTAACATAAACTCAGTGCCCCTAAGCAAAAACTCCCCTTTTCCCTCTCCCTTCCACCTCTGGTAAACATTAATAATTTTGGTTTCTATGTATTTGCTTGTTTCAAATAAGTGAGAGCATACAGTATTTACCATTTTGCCACTGATGTGATGTTCTGCTCAGCGTGATGTTCTTAAGGGTCATCTGTGTTATGGCATGCATCAGGACTTCATTCCCTTTATGGCTGAGTGGTATTCCATTGTGTGTATTATACCACCTTTTGTTTATTCAGTTGTCAGTGGGCGTTTGGGTTGTTCCCACCTTTTTGTTGCTTTGAAAAGTGCTACAATGAACATTAGTATACAAATTTCTGTTTGCGTTCCTGCCTTCACTTCTTCTGGGTATATACCTAGGATTGGGATTGGTGGATCATATAGTAGTTCTATGTTCAACTTTCCGAGGAACTGCCAAACTGTTTTCCACAGTGGCTATACCATTTTATGTTCCCACCAGCAGTGGATGAGGAGGATTCCAGTTTCTCAACAACCTCAGCAACACCTTCTGGTTTGTTTTCTTTTTTTTTGGATCATTGCCATTCTAATAAGGGGGAAGTGGTGTCTTGTAGTTTTGATTTGTATCTCCCTAATAGTTTTTAATGGAAGCTGCGGTGGTGCAGTGCTTAAGAGCTCGACTGCTAACTAAAGGGTTGGCAGTTCAGATCCACCAGCCACTCCTTGGAAACCCTATGGGGCAGTTCTATGAGTCAGAAATGACTCAACAGCAACAGTTTTGGGTTTTTTTTTTTTTAATTTGTATTTGACAGTTAATGACTGAGCACCTTTTCGTGCTCTTGTTGGCCATTTGAATATCCTCTTGGGTGAAATGAATCATAGAATTTTAATGCTGGGCAACTGAGCTCCAAAGATTTGTAGTAGAACCTCTGATTTTACAGATGAGAAAATTCTCCTTGAGATGTTACCTCACTGAGGCCCAAGATCATCTGGTGAGGTGGTGGCAGAGTGGAGGCCAGAACCCATCTCCCAACCCCAGCCTTGTCTTATATGATTTTCTTTTGAGTGGAAAATGTCATATTGTTACAAAGAAGAAAAAAAAAGAAATCCACTTCCCTCCCCAGTCATGATTTGATGTCATTGAACTACAAGTGAATTTATTTGCTCCTGAATTTCTCCTTTCTCTTGAAAGATTGTGGGTAGTCTTTGCTGACTGGTGAGGTATTCGTGCTGGCTAGCATGCCGTTGTGGTGCTGTGTGCCATCTCTGAGACAGCATCTCATCATGCCATACTCACCTCAGTCTGGGCCTTCTGGAAAGTGCCAAAAGCCATTAGATGTGTCTTGTATGGCTCTTCCTGATTCCCATGCTTCAGATCTTCAGTGATGTTTTATCACTGAGTTTGATGCAGGTGCTGGAATTTGTGCTACAAAGCACCCTCACATTGTGTTCTCTCCTTAGAATTCAGTTAGAAAAGATGTAGGAAGACTTTTTTTTATAGGAAGATTTCCATAACAATAAAGGCTAATAACTAAAAAAAAAAAAACCCAAACCTTTTGCTATCGAGTCAATTCCAACTCAAAGCAACCCTATAGGAGAGTAGAACTGGCCCATAGGGTTTCCAAGGAGCAGCTGGTGGATTCAAACTGCCGACGTTTTGGTTAGCAGCCACAGCTCTTAGCCACTGCACCACCAGGGCTCCATAGGCTGCAGTTATCTGTTTTATTTTTTAATTATTGAATACATTGTACACGTACATGTTCAAAAGTATAAAAATGTTTATAATGAAACTCTCCTGCCTCTGTCTTTCTCCTATCCTTTACCAGTCCTCTTCCCCAGCTTAAGTAATCACATGACAGTTGCTGGACTATTTCAATAGATATTTTTAATGCATGGAAGCCCTGGTGACACAGTGGTTAAGAGCTACAGCTGCTGACGAAAAGGTCGGCAGTTCCGATCCAGCAGGCACTCCTTGGAAACCATATAGGGTAGTTTTCCTCTGTCCTGTAGGGTTGCTCTGAGTTGGAATCAACTCATTGGCAGTGGGTTTGGTTGTTTTTTTTTTTTTTTCTCCATCCTCACCTTTAGCACAAATGTTTTGTACCTTGCTTTTTTCACTGAACAAAATACCATGAATTCTTTCTTTAATAGTAAAGATAGTCCGTGTTCCTATAAAAAACTGTACAGTATTCTAGTGTAGAGATTTTTTTATTATCACCACTGGCTCAAATGATTTCATTGCCTCTTCGTCCAGTGTCAGCCCCACAAAGACAGGGAGTTTTCTGTTTTGTTTACTGGCTTGTCTTCAATGTCTAGAAGAGTACTTGGCACCCAGCAAGTGCTCAGTAAATTATCAGCAGCCCTAGTGTTCCCCAGGTAACCAGGCTCAGACTGGCAGAATCCTGAGAACCCGAGTACTGAAGCCCATCACCCCTCACACCCAGGGCTCTGGTACCCTGCTTTGCTCCTGTCAGATGGCAGGTTGATTATTAAGCTCTCGTTATTGTTAGGTGTCGTTGAGTCAGTTCTGACTCATTCTGAGTCGAGCCACATCAGCAAAAGAAGGTTCTGAAAGCTTCACTCCGTCCACATCATTAAGGCCGACTCTGCTTTGAGGAGGCAGCTCTCCGCCAGTTATATTTGGAGTGCCTTCCAACCTGAGGGGCTCATCTTCCAGCACTATAACAGACAGTGTTCTTTTGCTATCCATAAGGTTTTCACTGGCCAATTTTTTTTCAAAAGCAGATGGGCAGGTCCTTCTTACCAATCTGTCTTAGTCTGGATGCTCCACTGAAACCTGTCCACCATGGGTGACCCTGGTGGTATTTGAAATACTGATGGCACAGCTTCCAGCATCACAGCAACACACAAGCCACCACGGAAGGACAAACGGACAGGTGAATGGTGGATTATTAAACTTTGTTGTTCTCAGGTGCCATGAGTTGGCTCTGACTCATACTGACCCGATGTACAACAGAATGAAACGCTGCCTGGTCCTGCGCCATTCTCAGAATCATTGTTATGCCCAGGCCTATTGTTGCAGCCACTGTATCAGTCCATCTCATTAAGGGTCTTCCTCTTTTTTGATGACCTTCTGCTTTACTAAGCATGATGTCCTTCTCCAGGGACTGATCCCTCCTGACAACATGTCCAAAGTATGTAAGACGCAGTCTCGCCATCCTTGCTTCTAAGGAGCATTCTGGTTGTACTTCGTCCAAGACAGATTTGTTCATTCTTTTGGCAGTGCATGGTATATTCAGTATTCTTCACCAACACCACAATTCAAAGGCATCAGTTCTTCTTCGGTCTCCCTTATTCATCATCCAGTTTTCGCATGCATATGAGGGAATTGCAAACACCGTGGCTTGGGTCAGGTGGACCATAGTCTTCAAGGTGACATCTTTGCTTTTCAACACTTTAAAGAGGTCTTTTGCAGCTAATTTGCCCAATGCAATGTGTCTTTTGATTTCTTGGCTGCTGCTTCTATGGGAGTTGATTGTGGATCCAAGTAAAATGAAATCCTTTTGACAACTTCAGTATTTTCTGCATTTATCATGATGTTGCTTATTGGTCCAGTTGTGAGGATTTTTGTTTTCTTTATGTTGAGGTGTAATCCATACTGAACGCTGTGGTCTTTGGTCTTCATCAGTAAGTGCTTCAAGTCCTCTTCACTTTGAGCTAGGAAGGTTGTGTCATCTGCATTATTAAACCAGATCCCTATTAATGGACATTTAGGTTGTTTCCAGTCTTTTGCTGTTAGAAACAAAGCAATGAAAGCTGGTTAATAAGTTTCATTTTCCATATATATATATGCATTTGCATATAGGATAAAATTCCATGAGGTGAAATAGCTAGGTTAAAAAGTATGTCTATTTGTACTTTGTACAGATATTGCTAAATTGCCCTCCATAGGGAGTGTGCCAGTTTATGTTCCCATCAACAATGTTCTTGGTTTTCACAAATTTGCTTACATAGTATATTGTCAAAACTTTAGTTATCGTCAACTGGTTAGGTAAAAAATGGCATCTAGATGTAGTTTGAATTTATATTTCTCTTATGAATGAGGTTGAGCATCTTTTTTCATGTGCTTTTGCTTTGGACTAGTTATATCTTTTGCCCGTTGTTCTTTTTCTTATTGATTTTCAGGAGCTCTTTATCATGTTGGAGAGATTGGCCCTTTGTGATTTGTATTGCAGACCTGTTGTCTCATTTCGTTATTAATCTTTTGAGTTGGTTTATGGTGATTTTTCCTTGGAGAAGTTCTTGATTTCTGTGTAGTCAAGCGAATCACTCTTTTTTGGGGAGTTGGGGTAATTTTAGAATCAGGGTTAGAAAGGAGTAGGCTGCATTTTCGTAGAGTTTTTGATGGTCATTGATTTGAGCCTTTGATCGTACATCTTTTTATCCTACTAGAGCAGTTTTATCCAAATTCTGCTAATGGTTTTCAGTTTAATTTTTGTGGAAATGAAATTATTTGTTTGCTCATTTCTTTTGTAGAGTTTTAGACCCCATTTCATTTGTTTATAGCCAGCAGCCTGACTCAGCATGAATTTTATAACTTATAATTGATCTTTCTATTGTATTTGATTAGGTAAAGACCCTAAAATACAACTATTAAAAAAGTATGGGTGGAACTTGAAATTGAACAGAATGAGGGAGGTAAACTGACACTGAAAATGGACCAAAATCCATTGCTGTTGAGTTGATTCTGACTCATAGGGACCCATGTGTTACAGAGTTGAACTGCTCCATAAGGTTTTCTTGGCTGTAACTTTTCGGAAGCAGATTGCCGGATTTTGTTCTTTGGAGCCTCTGGGTTGGAACCACCAACCTTTAGGTTAGTAGCCAATTGCAAACTGCTTGTACTGTCTGGGTTGGAACCACCAACCTTTAGGTTAGTAGCCAATTGCAAACTGCTTGTACTGTCTGGGTTGGAACCACCAACCTTTAGGTTAGTAGCCAATTGCAAACTGCTTGTACTGTTTGGGGACCTTTGAAAATGGTGATTTTTAAAAATCAGAATTTTAAGAGTATAGTCCACATTGTATTCAACATCTGTTACAAATTGTTTATGTGGGTAATAGTGGTTTTGGGTGTTGTTGGGGAATGACTTGTATAAGAGAATTTTTACCTGTTTTAAACCAGTTCCTGTATGGAGTATAACTTTAATTATTTTTAATAAATGTGGATGTGTTCCTTTAATATATTCACACACAGCACATTTGTGTGTATATCTTTGTCTTATTTATTCCTTGATACAGGACAGTACCTTTCAACTTGCTGGGTATTGTTTCTTGTACTACAAGGGGCCTGGGGCCTGTATGTGGAGTACTCACTGACAGCTTTGGGTGAGTGCCTCTGGCCTACCACAGGATTCTCCCCAACTTCAGCACGCCGTGAGGTAGTTGCTATAGTTGCTAAGGTACCCTCACTTCTCTTTTCCTCTCTTAAGACTACTTGACTTGTCGTTTGCCATCATCTCAAGAGTTGTGATGTTGGCTAAAGCTGGAGATGAGAAGCACCTCGCTATGTACCCACTTGGCACCTCAGTCTTTCCCACTACCATCCAACCCTTCAGTCTCTTCTAGCTGTATTTTTACTTTTACATTATCGAAGCTGAGAACAATTAAATTCTGTTCTCCATGTATAATGAAATTGTCTCTGCTCAAGGATGATTCACAAAGCTGAAAAATAAGAAGCAGGCTTTATACTTTTATGACTTGAATAATGTTCAAGGAGCCCTGTTGGCACAGTGTTTAACTGCTCAGCTGCTAACTGAAAGGTCACCAGTTCGAATCCACCAGCAGCTGCCTGGGGGAAAAGACCTGGCAGTCTGCTCCGATAAAGATTACAGCCTAGGAAACCCTATGGTGCAGCTCTGCTGTTCCCACAGGTTCACTCTGAGTCAGAATCAACTTGACCACACAGCAATAAATACTGTTATTTACAGAACAAGTAGGATGGTATTTTTTTCTTTCTCTGAGTCCAGTGCCACGACCCCTCTACGCCTTGAAAGAGAATGCTACTAGCATCATTCAAGTTAATGCTCATTTTTTTACACTTAGTTTATTGTATGTTTGAATTCTTTTTTCTTTAATAGTGTTTAAAAAACTAAGATGTAATTCACATACCACAAAATTCATCATTTTGAAGTGTACAATTCAGTGGTTTTTAAATATATTTTTTAAGGTTGTGCAATCGTCACACCACTGTCTAATTCCAAAATATTTTCATTACCTCAAAAAGATACCTGTACCTGTTAGCAGTCACTCCCCATTTCCCCCACCCAGTCCCTGGAAACCGTGAATATACTTCCTGTTTCTATAGATTTGCCTGTTCCAGATATTTCATATAAATGGAATCATAGAATACATGATTTTGTGTGTCTGGCTTCTTTCACTTAGCATAACGTCTTCAGGGTTCTTCCATGTTGTAGCATGTGTCTGTACTGCTTCCTATTTATGCTGGATACACTAATTTTGTTTATCCATTCATCAGCTGGATGGTTCAGTTGATTGAAGTTTTTTGGCTATTATAAATAATGTTGCTATGAACATTTGTGTGTAAGTTTTTATGTGAGCATGTTTTCAGTTCTCTTAGGTGTATACCTTCAAGTGGGATTGCTGGATCATATGCTCTGTCTATATTTAACTTTTTGAGGAACCGTCAAACTGTTCTTCAAAGTGGCTGCACCATTTTACATCTCCACCAGAAATGTTTGGGGGTTCAGATTTCTGCACACACTCAACATCACTTGTTACTGTCTTTTTTTGTTTTTTAATTATAGCCTATTTAAAAAAAAAAAAAATGTGTTGCCGTCGAATTGATTCCAACTCACAGCAACCCTGTAAGACAGAGTAGAGCTGCCCTTTGGGATTTCCAGGGAGCGGCTGGTAGATTTCAACTGCTGACCTTTGCTGTTGAGTCTGTCATGAAATGGTTATCTTAGTGGTGGTTTTGATCTATATTTTCTCGATGACTAATGATCTTGAGCATCTTTTCGTATGATTATTGCCCATTTGTAAGTCATCTTTGTAGTAACATCTATTCAAATCTTTTACCCGTGTTTTAATTGAGTTACTTGTCTTTTTATTGTTTGGTTGTAGGAATTTCTTATGTATTCAGAATATTAGACCCTTATCTGATATAGGAATTGCAAATATTTTCTCCCATTCTGTGAGTTGCCTTTTTACTTTCTTTATAATGTCCTTTGAATACCAAAAGTTTTTAATTTTGATGAAGTCCAATTTATCTGTTTTGTTTGCTTGTACTTTAGGTGTCATTTATAAGAAACTATTGCTTAATCCAGGATCACGAAGATTTATACCTCTGTTTTATTCTCATAGTTTTACAGTTTAGCTCTTACATTAGGTTTTTTAATCCATTTTGAGTTAATTTTTGTATATAGTGGGCGGTAGTGGTTCGTTTTCACTATTTTACGTGTGAATATCCAGTTGTACCAGTAGAAGAAAGGCTGTTCTTTCACCCATTGAATTATCTTTGTGCCGTTGTCTAAAATCAGCTGACCATAAATGTATGAGTTTATTTCTGGACTCTCAGTTTTATCCCATTGACCTGTATGTCTGTCTTTATGCCAGTACCAGACAGCTGATACTATAGTTTTGTATGTAGTAAGGGTTGAAATTGGGAAGTGTAGTCCTCCATCTTTTTTATAATTCCTATCTCTTTATTCATAGTCTTTAATTAGTGAGACAGCATTCTCATCCTTTGTTTTAGTTCTTTAGGTATGGTTTTCTTTAGCTCTTGGGATATATTTAAGTAGCTGATTTATAGTCTTTTTTAGTAAGCCCAATGCCTGGGATTCTTCAGGGACAGATTTTATTGATTGCTTTTTTCCTGTGATGGGCTATACTTTCTTGTTTCTTTGCATGACTTGTAATTTTTAAAAATTGGCTATATTTTTATAACATAATGTGGTAACTCTGAAAATCACATTCTCTCTACTGCCTAGGTTTTGCTGTTGTTGCTGCTTGTAGTTGTTCTCGTTTGTTTAATGTCTTTTCTGAACTAATTTTATAGAATCTGTATTCTTTGTTATGTGTGAAGTCTCTGCTTGGTTAGTTTAGTGGTAAGCTAATGATTGGACAGACTTTTTCTTAAGAACCTGAAAGTAGTAAATCTGTTAGTTTTTGCCAAAGGGCTCAGTGTACGTGTTGGGGCACACCTTCAGTCCTAAGCCTAGCAGTTCAAAACTCTGGCTTTCACTTTTCCACTCCTGTAGAGTGCCAGCGTTAGCCAGAGGTGGGAGCTTAAGGGCTTCTTAGGTATTTCCCGAGCACACATACAGCTCTGCATATGTGTGTGGCCTTCTATATTCCCAGGAATACGTCAGAGCTTTTCAAAGCCCCTGTGGGCATCTCATTCCGCAGATTTTCCTTTTAAGTGTTTTGGTTAGTCTGTTGTTTGTCCCAACTGTTACCCACTACCTCAGTCAGCTGTTGAAATAGATTTCAGCAAACACTTCCTGGGGAAAAGACTTTAGAAGTTTGAAGACATTCCTGTCTTGTCTGCTAGTATCCAGTGTTATTGATTCCAGAAGTCTCTTACATTCAGGTTCTATGTGGGTAAACTGGTTTTTTCCCGCCTCTTTGGAACCATCCTCACTGTTATGAAATATCATGAGTCTGTCAGTCATCTTTGTTAGTCCTGCCCAGCCCTCAGTGGGCCCTTTTAGTCTGAATGAAGGCTTACATTTTTCTTCAACTTGGAAAATTTTCTTACTGTCATAATTTCTGGAATGTTTAATTGTCTCGTGTCAGACAACCTGGGTTGATCTCTGACTCTATCTTGACTTCTTTAACTTTATCTTCCAGCCTTCCTATTGAAATTTTTATCCTAACCACTGTATTTGAACTCTTAAGCTTCCTTTTTATTTCCTAACTGTTCTGTTTTCATTTTTAAAATATTTTCATGCTTTATTCTAGATACAGTATCTTCTCATGTCTCTTTGAAGATAAAATATGGAAAATATTTTAGAATTTCCCTTCTTTTTTCCTAATTAGCTCCATACTCTTTGCTTTGGTTTTAATTTTTTACCTGTCTTTTCACATTGCTGGTTTTCCTCCTAAGACATCATCCTTATTCCTCTGTTAGTTTTCTTATGGAAAAAAATTTTTCCCATTCTCAGTGTGGCACGGTGTTTATTACAGGTAGTTGGATGATTTTCTCCATTATGCATCTGAGGTCTGTTCCTCCCTACCACACTGGAAGCTGACTGGACTAACTGGTCAGCTTTGCTTTCTAGGATATGGGACGTTGGCTGCCCAAATTCTAGAGTGGGTATGCCTTCACTTGGAGCATGGGCAGTGGGCATCTACACCAGTCTTCCCAGACTTTTGTTAGTTTCTTTGGAGAAGTACCATGTGTTGCTTTGTAGCAAACAGTGGGATCCCTGCCCCTTCTGATGGCTTTCCCACTGGCACAGTAATTCCCATAAACTGGCTTTCAGCTAGTCCCGTTTCTGTCCCTTTTCTCATTCCTGCCCTCCGTACCTGCTTACCCCAAGCCTGAACCCCCCGTGTAGCTGTGGCATCCCAGGTTCAGACCTGTCACTTGCCCCCTCCTCTCTGTTATCTGTCACCATATTCTTCTTTTTCTGTACTCCCATAGATTTGTGGAAATTTCATGTGTTCTGGCCTCCCCCTCTCTCTTTTTCATTGTTTAGGATTTATTCCCTTATGTGCTTTGTTTCAGTCACTTCTGTGGGGTCACAGGACACCAGAGAGAGAACTACGTAGTTACAGCTTGACATCTTGAACTGGAACTCCTGAAATCATCTCTTGTTTGGTTTTTTTTCTCCCTCAGATGATTTCATTCGTTCGCTCTGGGTAGGCAGTGTTAGAAGCTTGCCCAAATTTGGAAATGATTATGTTATATGGAACTGGCTGATAGAATTATATTTGTTAAAGTGGGAGGCCAGGACTGATGAAGCTTTGTATCAGGCTTTTATTAACATAGAACTTAATATTTAGAGAAACATGATTTAGCCCAGTGTTTGTCTAAATCCACCCTGAAATGAGCTTGTATTTGTATTTCTTTTGCTTTTAGATGGCAGGGAGAAAAGCTTGGTTGTAACAGTCACTTTACAAAATCCAGCAAAGTCCTTGCATGAAATTTCAATACAAATTGGAACTATAGTCTCACTGGAGAACATGCCCTAAGTCTGCATTTAAAGTGTGAGGTTGTGCAGTCCCGTGGCATTTGAGCGCTCTGCAACGGAACCCTGGGCATCGGGCAGGGCTGTGTCTGCCGAATGGGCCACTGTCCTCCCAAGTAGCCCCTTTGTCATTTTCTCTCGTCCCTTCCCTGTCACAGCACAGGAATTCATCTTTCACTTAGAAAGCGCTTGACTGTAGCGACTCTGGCACATCGTTCCTCCCTCCCCCCCTTTTATTGATGAGTGTCTAAAATAGTTAAATCACAGTATCAGATTTCACTGGCAAACAGTAAACTCTGGTTTGACATTCTGCAACTTTGGGAGGCTTTTTTTTTTTTTCTTTTCAGTTATTCTATAAACATTTAATGAACACCTGCCATGTGACATGAAAGAATAGTCTCCGAGCTGTTTTGATTCCACACATGTATTAGTAAAAAAAATTTAAGTACCTGCTTCTAGTATGTCTATCTATTTAATTTATAAATTACACGAATACTATTATAAAAAGGTTTTTTATATTATAAAGCACATAGATTTTAGAATTTACAAAGAATAACTGAAATGGAATATAAACAGGAGCTCGCCTTCTTACCCTTTCAGTTACTTATCCTGTGAACCTCCTGGGGTACACAGACCCTGCTTTGGACATCAGTGGCTGCGAATGCAGGGGTGGAAAGAGAATCCCTACTCCCCAGGAGCTCACAGTCTAGTTGTGGGAATAGAGAAGTATGCAGCAGGGGAAGGGTATTCCCACAGCAGTGAGGAAGGAGAGCCCAGCTCTGCCCAGGAAAGTATCTCAGAATGAAGAGTGGCTGAGCTGAGTCTTTTAGGATGAATGGTTTCCAACTTGGTTTCTTAAAAAACAAAAACAGAACAAAGTACAAAAATCAAAGGAGTTATCTTTTTATTCTGGTTAAAGACTAAGCTGTAGTCACAGAGAGACATAACTTCTGGAGGGATGAAGTTGCATTCATCTCTTGTGCCATGGTGCTGAGATGAGCAATCTGGGATAATCACCCCAGGCTGGGCATGGCAGGGTCCAGATGGCAAGAAGGGGAGAAAATGTGGCAGGAGCAAACCGTGCTCTTGAGGCCTGTACCAGACTATGATGCCTCACGTCTGTCAGCCAGAGCCAAGTCATACCTGACTGAAGGAGAAGGAAGGAATTTGGTAGAAAACCAAGTTTCCACCACAGTGTCTTACTTTATCAGATATGTTATGTTGAAAAGATTTTGTAGTGCACTTACTCAAAGGAAATGATCATTTGCAGCTTGCTTTGAGTGTAAATTTGGTTGGCATAATTTTCTTAGTCAGGAATGCCTGATAACCCCTCTAATTGTGCTTTATTTTGTTCTTTCTCAGGCATGTAGTCAGGTAACTTGGGCATCATCGTTCCCCTTTCCACCTTGCAGAATGGTGGGTATCACCCGCACAAGTTAAAATAACTTCATCCTCTTGTGCTTGCAGGTCTCAGTGGACCTCAGCAGTGACTTCATCCGAGTGGCAGTGCAGGAAGAAGGTGGGGAGTGTGTCCTCATGGAAGGGAAGCTCACCCATAAGATCAACACCGAGAGTTCTCTCTGGAGCCTCGAGCCAGGGAAGTGTGTTTTGGTAAGCATCATTTATTTCCTCTTTGAACATCTGTATAGAGAGCTTCCAGATAGATTTCGAACATACTCCGATGCTACTTGGACCAAGGAGTCACTTTACGCTCAAGCAGTGAGGTCATTAATTCTACAAATTGGGGGCACACACGTTTTTTCCGTTAGCTTTCTGCACAGAGCTCAGAGTGTACTTTCGTGGCCCACCTGAGCAGACTCTTACTGTTGTGTTTTCTGGCCTGTGCTCCTCAGAGTCCTCCTTCCTAGGTTATTTTAGTTGGAACTGTTCTCAGCAAGAATCTTAGAAGTTGCTTGAATACAGTGGTCCTCATTGTTTTCTAGAGATGATCAGCTAAGATTCAAAAACATTCTGTCTTTATGCCCAAAGAGTAAAATGTTGTGCACCAGCTCAGACCTAGAGACACATAACGACCACAGGTAAGATCCGTGGAGGGAGGCATGAAAGTGCCACACAGAAGAGGTCCCAGTTAGTCCCAGGAATGTGGGTATGGTGAAGCAAAGCATTTTTTGTTTGTTCAATCCCAGAGAACTTTGTTTTGTTCTCTCTCAAGAGTTCTGTTCCCCAGTGATTCATGGTTACATGTAAGGCAAAAATAAATAAAGTTAAGAATTAAAAGGCAAGCTGAATTTTCTCAGGTGCTAGCTGGGAGGGTGTAGAGTTAGTCAGTTCAAACAAGTTTCTTTGACAGAGTGGTTCTCCTCTCCTAGTATCTGGCTAAGAGAGCCAAGGTTTGGGGACGATCAGATTAAGGTACAAATCCAAATGAATACCTTACACATGAACGATCAATAGCCTCTTTCCCTCAATTCTCTCCACAAACCATTGTTAGTGACTAGTGGCTACACTCTGGCACTCGGTAGGAGGCTCCAGGTGGAGAAATTGAGTCTCAATATATTTTGGATTGACTTGTTTCTTCTTTCCTCCTACAGTGGTGCGTATCATGGTAAAAGTGATAAAGATGAAAACTGTTAAGCCTTTGGACAAAAAGGGTTCAAAATTTTATTACAGACATACTCTTCATATGTTGAAATATGCAACAAAGGAAGAACATCTTGCTTCAGCTTCTGAAATGCTTTGGTTTGTGGAGGTGGGCTTTTCTTTCCGGGGCTGGGAAGTAGGTACAGGGAGCTATCTCGCCAGCACTGACTGATTAGAAGCAGGCCAGCCCTTCATGCCCACGATGGCTTTGCTCCGGCTGCACCCTGTGGTTGTAGGTGCCCAGCCTAAGAACTTGGACAAGGAGTACCCTTTCAATGCCCACCAGAGTCGGGGACAGCTCCTTAATATCTGGTCTTGACATCCAGCCCTGGAGATGGAATTAATCCTGGGCCAAACTGAGGTGACTTTCAGGCAAGTCAGGCATGCATAGGCATTCCAGAGAACACAAATTTCTGTTTCTGCCATCTAGACATGAGAGCCATGCTATCCAGTGCATATTTCTCTATGGAGTAGAGTAGCTTCTGCAAGATTGTCTTGTTTTACTGTGTGGCTGTCTTTGCAGAAAACTCACTAAGTGCTATAAATCCGCCTCCCTGCCCAAGATAGGAACATCAGGTCTTAGTTGCTGGTCTCTGAGTGCTCCCATACACTGGTGGTTCACAGTCACTGTTTTTGGAATCTATCAGCCTTATAATCAGTGTATTGATGATTCCTTTCATTTTACACTGTATCCATAAAATGTGATTATTACTATACAGCTTGCCTCTTAAGGATTTTCATCGATAGAAGTGACTCTGACTTCTGGGTAATCCCAAACTGTGGCTACCTCAAAGCCATGTTACTTACTGTATGTGTTTTGTATACTTTTTTTAAATGATTTATTTTACTTTTTGTTGTTATTGAGAATATACACAGCAGAACATACACCAACTTACCAACTCCCACATGTACAATTCAGTGACATAGATTACATTCTTAGAGTTGTGCAGCCGTTCTCACCCCCCTTTTCTGAGTTGTTCCTCCCCCATTAACACAAACTCAGTGCTCCCTAAGGTTCCTATCTAATCTTTCAAGTTGCTCTTGTCAGTTTGATCCCATATAGATAAATCTTAAAAGAGCATAATGCTCAAGGCAGGCATTCTTTACTAGTTAAGCTAAACTATTGTTTGGTTTTAAGAACAGTTCGGAGGATTTTTTTTTTTAATAATTTTTATTGTTCTTTAAGTGAAAGTTTACAAATCAAGTCAGTCTCGCACCCAAAAACCCGTATACACCTTGCTACACACTCCCAATTACTCTCCCCTAATGAGACAGCCCTCTCTCTCCCTCCACTCTCTCTTTTCGTGTCCTTTTTGCCAGCTTCTAACCCCTTCCACCCTCTCATCTCCCCTCCAAGCAGGAGATGCCAACATAGTCTTAAATGTCCACCTGATCCAAGAAGCTCACTCCTCACCAGGACCCCTCTCCAACCCATTGTCCAGTCCAATCCATGTCTGAAGAGTTGGCTTCGGGAATGGTTCCTGTCCTGGGCCAACAGAAGGTTTGGGGACGATGACCACCGGGGTCCTTCCAATCTCAGTCAGACCACTAAGTCTGATCTTATGAGAATTTGGGGTCTGCATCCTACTGCTCTCCTGCTCCCTCAGGGGTTCTCTGTTGTGTTCCCTGTCATGGCAGTCATCGGTTATAGCCAGGCACCATCTAGTTCTTCTGGTCTCAGGATGAGGTAGTCGCTGGTTCATGTGGCCTTTCTGTCTCTTGGGCTCGTGATCACCTTGTGTCCTTGGTGTTCTTCATTCTCCTTTGATCCAGGTGGGTTGAGACCAATTGATGCATCTTAGATGGCTGCTTGCTAGCGTTTAAGACCCCAGACGCAACTCTTCAAAGTGGGATGCAGGATGTTTTCTTAATAGATTTTATTATGCCAATTGACTTAGATGTCCCCTGAAACCATGGTCCCCAGACCCCTGCCCCTGCTATGCTGGCCTTCGAAGCATTCAGTTTATTCAGGAAACTTCTTTGCTTTTGGTTTAGTCCAATTGTGCTGACCTCCCCTGTACTGTGTGCTGTCTTTCCCTTCACCTAAAGTAGTTCTTATCTACTATCTAAGTAGTGAAAACCCTTCTCCCTCCCCACCCCCCGTAACCACAAAAGAATGTTTTCTTCTCAGTTTAAACTGTTTCTCAAGTTCTTATAAGAGTGGTCTTATACAATATTTGTCCTTTTGCAACTGACTAATTTCACTCAGCATAATGCCTTCCAGGTTCCTCCACGTTATGAAATGTTTCCCAGATTCCTCACTGTTCTTTATCGATGCGTAGTATTCCATTGTGTGAATATACCATAATTTATTTATCCATTCATCCGTTGATGGGCACCTTGGTTGCTTCCATGTTTTTGCTATTGTAAACAGTGCTGCAGGAAACATGGTTGTGCATGTATCTGTTCGTGTAAAGGCTCTTATTTCTCTAGGATATATTCGGAGGATATTTTTGGTTTAAAGTTTAAAGATTATCTGAGGGCAGTAGTTTCAGGGGTTCATCCAGCCTCTTAAGGTTGGATTCCATAAGAATTTGAAATTCTGTTCTGCATTCTCCTCCTTTTGATCAGGATTCTTCTATGGAATCTTTGATCAAAACGATCAGTAATAATAGCTGGGCACCATCCAGTTCTCCTGGTCTCATGGCAAAGGAGGCAGTTGTTAATGGAGGCAATTAGCCACACATTCCATTTTCTTCTTCTCTTCCTGGCTCTCCTTCTTCCTCTGTTGCTCCAGGCAAATACAGACCAGTTGTTGTGCTTTGAATGGCTGCTTGCAAGTGTTTAAGACCCCAGACACTACGCAACATAGCAACAGAAGCAGTAAACACGTTATTAGGCCGTTTAACTGGGATGTCCCATGACACCATGACCCTAAACCTTCAAAGAAACCAAATCCCATGAGGTATTTGGTTGTACACAGCAGCCTCAGTAGCTTTTTTTTTTTTTTTGGTCAGTGTTGTAAATATATCTATCACATAACTTTTGCCAGTTCTACTCTTTACAGGTATACAGCTATTTGACAGCAATTACATTAATTGACTGTGCAACCCTACCCTTAATCAATGTGATTTTTCTGTCACCATAAACTGAACTTAACCTTTTAAGTACTCCATAAGCAATAAGCTTCCTCCCCACCCCCACCCCCACTCCCACCCCTTTTTAACCATAATAGACTTTGGTTTCTATACATTTGCCTGTTCTTGTCTTTTTATGTACGTGAAGTCATACAATATTTGTCCTTTTGTCATTGACTTATTTCCCTCAGCATAATATCTTCAAGCTCCATCCATATTGTAGTGTGTATCAAGACTTTATTTCTCTTATTGGCTGAGTAGTATTCCATTGTATGTATGTACCACATTTTGTTTATGCATTTATCTGTTGGTGGGCATTTAGATTGTTTCCACCTTTTGTCTATTGTGAATAGTGCTGCAATGAACATTGGTGTATAAGTTTCTGTTTTCAAGTCTTTTGGGTATATACCTAGGAGTGGAGTTGCTGGGTCATATGGTAGTTCTGTTTTTAGTTTTTTGAGGAGATACCACACTGTTTTCCACAACAGCTGTACCATTTTGTGTTTTGTCCACTTTTATTTAAATGTGGGTATGGCTAATGACCAATTTCTTAAGTTCTTTAAAAATCACCACTGTTTATTAAATACCTGCTGCAGGCCAGGCACTCTTAAGTGCTCTTTAGTTCTCTGCAAACTCATCTTCCATCTCAGAGACATTGGGTCTCTGAGAGGTTAGGTGGTTTGCCCAGGGGTGGAAGTAGAACATGAACCCTGGCTATCCACTTCCACCGTGCTGTGTCCAGTGGTCCAAGGAGCACAAGTCCCTGGGTGAGGCCTGGCTCCATGTGAATTGGCAGGTGTCCCGTAAATGTGTGAGGAGCAGCCACCCAGCAAGTTAGGTGGGAGAGGAGGTATATGACATGCCACTGAGGCACATCCAGCCCGAGCTGCCCCAAGCCTCATGGTGAGGGCCGACTGTTAATTTCTTCTCGTTAAGCTTGTCAAGGAGAGCCGGAGGGTACGAATCTGTGCCCTGGAGCCCAGTGCCTCCACACCTCCAGATACACGGAAAGACCTCTACCTTCTCACTGGGCTGAGGAACTCCCTGTCTCTGCCAGGATGCCGTGGAAATGTCCCTCCTTGCTTCTGTGTTCTGCTCTACTCCAGTCTTCACCTGTGCTCTCACTGCCTTCTAATTTTCTTCAGTTTGATTTTACCAAGCACTTGTACTCTAGGAATTAGGGGAAAAAAAGGCAAAACCAGTTGCAGACTGAGGCAAACCCGTCGTATCCTGTGAAAGCAGGTTCTGTGTGCACTCTCCTGGGACTCTAGCGGGGTCAGGATAGAAAATGTCTCTCATAATTGCAGATCCTGCAGAAGTGCTTTCTCATGTCCTCTATGAGTTGCTTTTGTCATTGGTACATGGCATTGCATTTCCAGTGCAGCTTCACCACTTGTTAATAAAAAGTGTCTGAAAAAAGAGGACTCAGTAATCCTCTTCCTATAGCCTCCCTGTCAGCACACCACCCCCCAACTCTATACCTGGAGCGCACCTTCTAGTGACATGGGGAGGTGGCTTGTCTCTGCCTCCCTGTTGCTGTGTTACGTTATCATTACTATTTACGGAGCGTTCTTTAGTTAGTTATTTATTGGTGATGGGGGGGTGGGTTTTTTTTTTTACATAAACTTTTTAATTAAAGGATAGCATACATATGGAAAAGTATGCTAATTTCTTACATTTTTACGTTTCTTAATTTACACTATTCAGATGGTTTTTCCAGAACGTAGCAACCTTTTTGACTTTTTTGTTTTTTTAAATCATTATTTAATTTTATTTTTGGTGAAAATACATAGCAAAACCGACTCCCATCCCACAGTTTGTAGATGTAATGATCAGTGACACTGGTTACATTCTTCACATTGTGTCAGCATTCTTGTTGTTTCTGTTCTAGTTGTTTCACTTCCATTTGCTTCGACTCCCTGCCCCCCACCTTCTTATCTGTGCTTTAAAGTAGCTGTTGACCTTTGGTCTTATACTGATAATTTTTTTGAATGCAGTACTCAAGGATGACAATCTTTACACTTTGTAAAGGTGACTTCAGGGGATAGTTTCAATTCGAGATTTGAAAAGCACTTCAAGGCTGTAAGTCTTGGGGACTCCAGTATCAGTAAGTCCAGTAAGTCTGAATTCTTCGGGAATTTGAAGTTCTGTTTCACACTTTCATCCCTTTTTATCTGGATTCATCTATTGTGTTCCTGATCAGAACGTTCAGTAGTGGTAACTGGGCACCATCTAGTTCTGGCCATAGGCTTTTGAACAGATGTATGTTTTTATCTCTCAGCTTGGGCTTGTGAATTTTATTATTATTATTATTATAGTAAAATACATATATAACAGAACATTTGCAAATTCAACAATTTTTGCATGTATAATTCAGTGGCATTGATTACATTCATCATGTCGTGCAACCATTATCACTCCCCTTTTTCCAGTTATTCCACCACCATTAACAGAAACTCAGTGTCCCCTAAGCGGTGACTCTCCTTCCCCTTCTCCCTCCCAACCCCTGGTAACCACAAATAAGGTATGGTTTTCATACATTTACCTATTTCATGTACATGAGGTCATATTTATCCTTTTACGACTGACTTATTTTACTCGGCACAATGTTTTCAAGGTTTATCCATGTTGTAGCATGTATCAGGATTTCATTTCTCTGTATGGCTGAATAATATTCCATTGTAATAAAAAAAAATTTTTTTTCTTTTTTATGTATATACCACATTTTGTTTATCCATTTGTCTGTTGGTGGACATTTATGCTGTTTCCACCTTGTGGCTGTTGTGAATAGTGTGGCAATGAACGTTGGTATACAGGTTTCTTTTTTGCATTCCTGCTTTTGGGTATATACCTAGGACTGGAATTGCTGGGTTGTGTGGTAGTTCTGTGTTAAACTTTTTTTTTCTTCTAAACTTTATTTATTTTGCTGTTGTTGAGAATGTACATAGCACAACATATACCAACTCAACAGTTTCTACATATACGATTTAGTGATTTTTGAGTTGTGCAACCATTTTTACCCTCCTTTTCTGAGTTGTTCCTCCTACATTAACATAAACTCACTGCCCCCTAACATTCTTGTCTAATCTTTCAAGTTGTTTTTGTCAGTTTGATCCCATATAGATAGTTCTTACTGGAGCACATTGCTCAAGGCAGACATTCTTTAATACTTAAACTCTTGTTTGGTTTTAAGATGACTTCAGGGGATATTTTTGGTTTAATGTTTAAACATTATCTCAGGGCAGTAGTTTCAGGGGTTCATCCACCCTCCATGGCTCTAGAAAGTCTAGAATCCATGAGAACTTAAAATTCTGTTCTTCATTTTCCCCCTTTTGTTCAGGATTTTTCTGTGGAATCTTTGATCAAAATGTACAGTAATGGTAGCTGGGCACTATCCAGTTCTTTTGGTCTCATGGCAAAGGAGACAGTTGTTCATGGAGGCAGGCAGCCACACATCGCACACCCCCCTCCTACTCCTCACTCTCCTTCTTCCTCTGTTGCCCCAGGCAAATAAAGGCCGATTGTTGTACCTTGGATGGCAGCTTAGAAGTTTTTAAGACCCTGGGCACTACACAGTGAACTAGGAGGTAGAACAGAAATGCTAAATATGTTATTAAGACAATTAACTGGAGTGTCCCTTGAAACCATGACCCTAAACCACCAAACCAAGGAAGCAAATCCATGAGGTGTTTGTTTGTACATAAGCAACCTTAGCAGCTACTCTTTTTTTCTTCTTTTGTCATTTTTGTAAATATATCTGTCACACAACTTTTGCCAGTTCAACTTTTTACAGTTGTACAACTTATTGAGAACAGTTACACTCATCAGCTGTGCAACTCTACCCTTAATCAGTGCGCTTTTTTCATCACTCTTAACTCCCCTTTCCCTCCTCCCTCCCACCCCTGGTAACCACTAATAAACTTTGGTCTCTGTACATTTGCCTTTTCTTGTCTTTTTAAATATAAATGAGGTCATACAATATTTGTCCTTTCGTGATTGGCTTATTTTGCTCAGCATGATGTCTTCATGCTAGTGGTGCAGTGGTTAAGAGTGGTTAAGAGCTCAGCTGCTAATCAAAAGGTCAGCAGTTGATATCCGCTGGCCGCTCTTTGGAAACTTTACGGGATAGTTCTACTCTGTTCTTTAGGGTTGCAATGAGTTGGAATTGACTCAACAGCAATGGGTTAGTGTCTTCAAGCTCTGTCCATACTGTAGCATGTATCAAGACTTCATTTCTCTTACTTGCTGAGTAATATTGGGGCCAGTTTTTTCTTCTAATCACTTATCTGAGATAATATTGTAAATCAGTGAGTAAACTGCTCTGATTATGAAAATTCTGTTGGCCTTCCACTTTTTATCACTGCATCTGTTACGTGACACAAGACAGATATCTGTAGCCAGAGGAAACATTTCCCGTGAGTGTTTTGAGGCAGAAAGAGCAGTTACAGCTAGACCTGGAGACTTGGCTTTGTGTCCCAGTTCTGCCGCTTACTCGCCACCTGGCTCTGGGTGATGTCTTAGCCTTGCTGGGCCTCCATGTCTCATCCTAAAAAAGGAGGATGGTAGCCTTAATCTGGTTGATCGCCAAATGTTTATTGATTGCTTATCATTAAGTGCCATACCATGTGCTGGGCGCTGGGATAACTGAGAAAATCAATTAGGGACCCTGTTCGAGACGGGGTGTGGTAGGCTGACAAAGGTCCCCCAAAAGGTAGTCATGAAGTCCAACCCCTGGAACCTGTGGATGTGTCCTCATTTGGAAAAAGGGCCTTTGCAAGTGTGATTGAGTTAAGGGTCTTGAGAAGACAAGATAATTCTGGATTATGCCAGTGGGCTCTTAGTCCAATGACAAATGGTCTTTTAAGATTGAGGCAGATGGAGATTTGAGACAAACAGAAGAGAAGACACAGACACAAAGAGAAGCAGCGTGACCATGGAGGCAGAGATAGGAGTGGGGTGGTCACAGGCAAGGAAGGCTGGGAGAGGCCACGAAGGAGTCTCCTTCAGAGCCGTGAGGGAACGCACACCTTACAGAATTTCGGACTTGCAGCCTCCAGAACTGTGAGAGAATAAATTTCTGTTGTTTTAAGCCACCTGGTCTGTGGTAGTTTTTTATAGCAGCCGCAAGAAATTAATCCAAGGGCTCAGTTCACAGCGTTGCTGACAGGGCCATGTAAGACAATAGGAGTGACATTCAGGATGTGTGGTTGCTATTGTTGGTGCTTCATCTCAGAGATTCATGACCCCACCGCTACCAACAGACAGTCCTTGGTTAGAGTCTCCAACCTAATCCTCTAGCAGGCGAATCCAAACGTGCCACTTGCTTACCAGCCCCTTTCCACAATAGGCCCCTTCCTTCCGTCCCTGTGCCATGGATTCCATGTCAGATGCACAGGGCAGGCATTTGAAGCAGGCAGGGGTGGCAGCTAAAACCGTGTGACAGTTCTTGCCTCCCTCCCTCCTTTCCTCCCACACTTTAGAATGTTAAATGAGACTTCTTGACTCTCAGGCAAGTTCCTTTCCTGGTTACAGAGATGTACAATCAGCCATGGCAACAACAGTGGCTCCTCTTTTCCCCTCTGCCTCATTCAGTCACATACAGCAAGCAGTTAGCCTGGTCATTGTCCTAATTTTTTCCTGAAGCCAGGAGGCTGACAGTTTCTCCCTTTCACTGTTGTGGGTGGCTGCAGTCACATCACAGGGCCAGCCCTCTGCTCCTCTGTTGAATGAGGAGGCGGGCAGGCGGGTGGCCGAATGTGCCAGGCTGGCCATGTGGCTGATGTACACGTATATGTTTTAGATGGTTGCCATAACTGCGTGATGTGGTTTTTTAGTTAATGGTGTCCTATAGACACATTATCAGACCTTGATATGATCTACACACAAGTCATTTAAAATACGTGAGATAGGTGTATGGAGTATTTTGTTATGAATTATACCTTTGTTTTTCAGGCTTTAAAACTCACTCTAGTGTATTTGAGTTGTTCCTGATTTTTAAACCCTGTCAGTGTTTTTGATCAAATTGCAAAACCCCATTAACTTAACATCCTTAAGTTATAGTTCTCAAAATTGGAATTACTGGGTAATTACAGTTATTGAGCCATTTTGCCATAGCTTCTCCCCAGAAAGATAAAGCATTTCTACAGTGGCACCAGTGATGTGACACTAGTATCCCTGTGTCCCTACCAATTAAAAATTGTTTTTTAATATCAGTTTTTTTTACTGTGGTATAACATAAAATTTGCCATTTTTAAATGTACAGTCCAGTGGCATAAATTACATTCACAATGTTGTATAACCATCAGTGCTATCTTTTCCAAAACGTTTTCCTTACCCCAAAACAGAAACTGTTGTACCAACATAGAACTTTTTCTTTTTAACACAAATTTATTTTCTTATAGTTCTAGAGATGAGAAGTCAGCATGAGACTTTTTAATTTTAATAATTTTTTATTAATTTATGTGGATAACTTAAATTTGTTCCTTTTTATTTTTCTAGAGAAAGTGCATGTTTTTCCATGGAGTGCTTTACTCTCTATACCTCCTTACTTGTGGACTGTCTTCCCTCTTTTCCTAGCAGCCTTTCCTTCCCTCTGAGCCAGCGTTATGGATTACTTCACAGTCTTCTTTATCAATTCCTCCCAGACCCTCATAATCACTGAAGCACACTTTCTCTCTCTATGAATTTGCCTATTCTGGATATTTCCTATAAGTGGAATCATACAGTAATTATCCCTTTGTGTCTTACTTATTTCATTTAACATAATGTTTTCAAGGTTTATCCGTGGCATGGCATATATGAAAGTCGAGCCATGCTTGGGGTTGCCACCAGAAAACACAATTTACACACACAGGCAATGGAATAGCAGTTTCCTCACATGGGGAAGAGACGGAGCAATGTCAGCTTTACTTGTGAGCACCAGTCTCCCATGGCCAGTGGGTGACTGACTCCCCATGGCTGGCGCAGGACTGATGGTCTGTGCTTACCCCTCTGTGCCCCAGTTGAGAGATGTCATTTCCTCCATTCCAGAAACAGATATAGAAGTGGGTTTGGCCAGGTGCCATACAGTGCACACACCTTGCTAAGCAGTTCCTGGGAATGTTGACGTGTGCTCAGGGCAAGAGAGGAGGGATGTGATGATAGCCCATCAGCTGCTACAGGTCATGTTTTAGGTCAAGACACCCTGGGAAAGGGAGCCAGCCCACACTTTCAACCTGTTCAGGAAGCCAGGTTGACATACCTGGTCCTAAGTACAAGGTTCATTTGTGGATCACAGGGAAAGGTGCAGACTGTGCTCCAACTGCTTCAGAGTCAGGACTTCATTTCTCCGTATGACTGAGTAATAGGCATTGTATGTATATACCATATTTTGTTCATCCATTTATCTGTTGGTGGACGCTCGGGCTGTTTCCACTTTTTGGCTATTGTGAATAATGCTGCAGTGAACGTTGGTGTACACGTGTCTGTTTGAGTATATACCTAGGAGTAGAATTACTGGGTCATATGATAATTGTGTGTTTAACTTTTTGAGGAACCACCAAACTGTTTTCCACAGTGGCTGCATCAATCCACATTCTCACCAACAATCGATGAGGATTCTAATTTCTCCACATCCTCACCAATACTTGTTTATTTTCTGTTTTTCTGATAATAGCCATCCTGATGGGTATGAGGTGGTATCTCATTGGGCTTTTGATTTGCATTTCCGTAATAACTAATGACATTGACCTTCTCATGTGCTTACTGGCCATTTGTATATCTTCTTCAGAGATCAGTTGAGAAACATCATTCCCTCCTCACCAGGAACCAGTCCTTTGCCCATTTTTTAATTGGGTCATTTGTCTTTTTGTTGTTGAGTTGTAGGAGGTCTTTATATATTTTGGGTATTAAACCCTTATCCAGATACGTGTTTACCAAATATTTTTTTCCATTCTGTAGGTGGTCTCTTTGCTTTGTTGATAAAGCCTTTGATGCATAAAAGTTTTTAGTTTTGATAAATTTTTTTTTTTTATCATTCATGCTTTTGCTGTCATATCTAAGATACCATCACCAAAAACAAGGCCCTGAAGCTTTACTGCTATGTTTTTTTCTAAGAGTTTTATGGTTTTAGTTTTTATATTCAGGTGATTGATCCATTTTGAGTTAATTTTTGTATGTGGTGTGAGCAGTGGGTCCAGCTCAGTCTTTGCATATGGAGATCCAGTTGTCCCTCCACTGTTTGTTGGAGAGACTATTCTTTCCCCCATTGAAAGAACTTGGCACCCTTGTCAAAAATGAGTTGTCAATAGATGTATGGGTTTATTCCTAGATTCTGATTCTATTCTGTTGGTCTATATGCCTGTCCTTATACCAGTTCTACATTGTTTTGATTACTCTATCAAACTGAAATTGGGTAGTGTGAGTTCTCCCTCTTTGTCCTTCTTTTTCAAGATAATTTTGGCTATGGGCCCCTGGCAATTCCATATGGATCTCAGGATTGGCTTTTCGTTTCTATAGAAAGGTAATTGGAACTTTAAAAGGAATTGCATTGAATCTGTAGATCTTTGGGTTGTATTGATATCTTAACAATATTATGTCTTCCATTCCATGAACACAAGATGTCTTTTCATTTATTTAGATCTTTTTTAGAAAAAAAAAATTTTTTTTTTTGAGCTCTGGTGGTGTAGTGGTTAAGAGGTTGGCTGCTAACCAAAAGGTCAGCAGTTCAAATCCACCAGCTTCTCCTTGGAAACCATATGGGGCAGTTCTACTCTGTCCTGTAGGGTCACTATGAGTTGGATTCTACTCCATGGCAACAGGTTTTAATTTTTTTCAGCAGTCTAGTTGTCAGTGTACAAGTCTTTCACCTCCTTGGTTAAATTTATTACTAGATATTTTATTCTTCTAGGTGCTATGCTTTCTTAATATTCTTTTCAGATTGTTCATTGCTAGTGTATAGAAACAACTGATTTTTGTATGTTGCTCTCATAACCTGCAATTTGCTAGATTTATTTATTAGCTATAATAATAAATACAATATAAAAATATATAATTTTTTTTTTGCATGTGTGTGTGGATTCTATATCTAGAAGCATGTCCCCTGCAAATAGAAGTAGTTTTATTTCTTTTTTTTCAACTTGGATGCCATTTATGTATTTATTTATTTATTGTCTATTTGCTCTGGCTAGAACTTCCAGTACTATATTTAATAGCAGAGGTATAAGTGAGCATCCTTGTCTCCTTCTTGATCTTAGAGGAAAAGCTCTCAGTCTTCCACCATTGAGTATGATCTTATCTATGGGTTTTTCATGAATGCCATTTATCATGTTGAGAAAATTCCTTCCTATTCCTAGTTTTCTGGGTATTTTTATTATGAAAGGGTGTTAGATTTTGTCAAATGCTTTTTCTGCATCAATCCAGATATGTGGTTCTTTTTCTTCATTCTATTAATGTGGTGTATTGCATTGATTAATATTCTTATGTTGAACTGCTATTATATTCCTGGAATAAATCCTACTTGATCATGGTGTGTAATCCTTTTAATAAGCTGTTGGATTCAGTTTGCTAGTATTTCGTTGAGTGTTTTTACATCTATATTCGTAAGGGATATTGGTCTGTAGTTTTCTTGTGTTGTCTAGCTGGTCTCATAGACTGAGTTAGGAAGTTTTCCCTCCTCTTTTATTCTTTGGAAGAGTTTGAGGAGGATTGGTGTTAAGTCCTTAAGTGGTTGGTAGAATTCTCCAGTGAAGCCATCCGGCCCTGGGCTTTTTTTTGTTGGAAGGTTTTTTATTATTGATTCAGTCTCTTCACTTATTATAGGTCTGTTGAGATTTTTTTTTTTTTAATTTCTTCTTAGTTTAGGTAGGTTATATGTTTTTAGGATACTGTCATTAGCAATTTTATCTAGATTATCTAATTTATATATAGAAAATCTTAAAGGCTCTACAAGAAAGCTACTAAAGCCAATAAATGAATTCAACAAAGTTGCAGGGTACAAGATCAACACACAAAAATCAGTTCTGTATAATTAGTTGTGAAGGTTATAGCCTGGGAACATAAAAAATAGGATTACTAAAAGACTAAGATCTAGTTATAGGGCTATGCTTCCCTTCCCCCCACACTTTACCACCACATCAGTTGGGCTCCTCTGTAGTAATGGGATTATAGCTGAAAGAACTGCAGGCCTCAGACCCTATTTAAGGAGGAGTCTGTAGGGAAACCCAACAGCAGGAGAGACAAAAACAAGGACACTAGAGAAAATTTTAGTCTCTAATACCAGTAGCTACAGCAAAAAGTAAACACAGCCCAATCCCTAGCTGGTAAACGTAAAACCTCACATTAAAAGGTCATTTACCTCAGTTACTATTGTCTGACACATGATGTTTACTATCACAGAAAATTCCAAGGTGTGATCAAGGGCAATAAACACAGTGTGAAGAGTCCAAGCAAGCGTCAGAACCAGACTCACATATGGCAGAGATTTTGGAATTAATCACATAGCAATTTAAAATAACTGTGATTAATATGGAGCCCTGATGGCATAGTGGTGTAGAGCTTACGGCTGCTAACCAAAAAGTCAGCAGTTTGAGTCCACCATTCGCTCCTTGGAAACCCTATGGGGCAGTTCTGCTCTGCCCTGTAGGGTCACTATGAGTCGGAATTGACTCAATGGCACTGTGTTTGGTTTGGTTTTAGTCAGCTTTGCCTGATTTTAATAGAATCAGTTCAGCTTTCTTTTACTTAGAGTTTGTATAACATATCATTTTTCATTTTCTGCTTTTAATTTATCTGTGTCTTTATATTTAAGTTCTCTTTCATATGGACAGCATGTTGTTAATTTGGTGTTGCTTTTTAATCCAATCTGATATTTGTCTTTTAATTGGCATGTTCAGACCATTTACATTTAATGGAATTATTGTCATGGTTGAATTTAAATCTTCCATTTCTATATTTGCTTTCTGTTTGCCCCATGTATTCTTTGTATTTCTTTTCCCTATTTTCCACCTTGTTTTGGACTAATTGAGCATTTTTTAGTATCCCATTCTATCTCCACTGTTGGCTGTTGAACTGTCTCTTTTTGTGGTTGCTCTAGGCTTTATGGAAACCATGGTAGCATAGTGGTTAAGAGCTATGGCTGCTAACCAAAAGGTCAGCAGTTCAAATCCACCAGGTGCTCCTTGGAAACCGTATGGGGCAGTTCTACTCTGTCTTATAGGGTCGCTATGAGTTGGAATCGACTCAACGGCAGCAGGTTTGGTTAGCAGGTCTAGGCTTTATAATATTAAATGCATAATTTCTTTTATAAGGATCAGCACAAAGCTGATTCCTATGAGGTGAAGGTTAAAGATGTCCCAAACATCCGGCTTTTTCAAACCGTTGTACCACTCAGTCATCTCTAACATGAACTACTCCCCCTTTCCTGTTTGGGTTTGGTAATTCACTGCAACATCACACAGAACTCACGAACCATGCTTACAGTCAAGTGGTTTATTAGGGAAGTAATGAGGTACAACTTGGGATCAGGATGCACTTGGAAGTAACAGGAGCAACTCAGGACGCAGTTCCTCGATCAGGATGGCTTCCCGCCCTCCACTGCTACGCTTTGCTGGGAGCCTTCTGCTGCCACCAGGCCATGCTGGGGTCCTTCTCAGGCAAGTGTTACAGTTCTTTACTCTGTGGGTTGGCAAGCCTCCTCATGGCCATCTTGTGCCAGTATCCTGGTTCTTGCTGTCTCATGCTGCTGTGGCTCTTGCTACTGCTGTGCTGCCATCTCTCATTGTCTTCGGTGTTATAGCTCCTCTCTCTCCTCCGTGCCTCCCTTTAAGCCTAGCGGGATGGCAAAAATGACTAATCCCCTTGTTGGGGTTCCATACAGCTTGTTTGCGTGGTCCCACCCCCACAAGGGTGCCATGTACCTTATTTACATTATTAGCAAGCTATCCAGTCCCTTTGGTGGGCCACAAGTACGTTTGCATAGTCCCACCCAGTCATTTGGTAGAAATTAGAAAGAAGGGCCATATTAAATACTACAGCGCACTGCAAATATGCCTTCTTAACTTATCAATTCCACCTTCGAATTATATTTTACCATGTCATATGTAATGAAGACACTTTCTGTGACCCCCCCACCATTGTTTTTTGTGCTATTGTTATGACATATTTTATTGCTAAATGTATTAAACACCATAATCCTTGTTGTTATTTTTATATTAAATAATCAGTTATCTTTTAAACAAATTATAAAATGAGAATGATATTTTTGTATTTACCCACAATTTATCATTTATGAAACTCTTTATTTCTTTCATTAGATCCAAAGTTCAATGTAGCGTCAATTTCTTTCCGTTGGACTACTGATTACAAATATTGTCAGGTTTAACTGCCTGAAAGAGTCTTTATTTCACCTTCATCTTTGAAGGATATCATTACTGGATATAGAATTATAAGCTGACAGATTTTTTTTTTTTTCTTTCAACGTTGTCGTCTGGGTTGTTTCTGATGGTACGCCTATTCTTATCTTTGTTCTCCTGTATTTAATACAGCATATATCTTCACCTGTGATTAAAATTTCCTCTTTCACTCAGTATATATATATTTTTTCTTTTTCTGGGTTTGTCAGCTAGGGGTTCATTGCTCTTATTTTTTAATCTGGGGGTAGAAAGTTTTTTATCAAATTTGGATTCCATCAATATTTATTCAACTTTTTTTAACCCTTACTCCTCTTTGAACTCTATTTACTCGTATGCTACACTACTTTATATTCTCTCACAGGTCACTGTGGTTCTGTTCATCTTCCTTTTTTATTTTTTTTAGTGTTTTCCTTTTTGATAGTTTCTATTGTGATTTCTTCAAATTCATTGATACTTTCTTCTGTAGTATCTAATCTGCTGGTAGTCCCATCCAGTAAAATTTTTATTTCAGATATTCTGTTTTTCATCTCTAGAAGTTCCAATTTTAAATCTTCCTTTTCTCATGTTCATATATTCCTTTAAATCCTTGAACATATTTATAATAGCTGCTTCAAAGTTGTTGTTTGCTAATTTCATGTTCTCTGTCATTTTGGGGATTGTTTCTGTTAACTGATTTTTCTCCTGGTTATGAGTCACATTTTCCTGCTTCCTCCCTGCATATCTATTAATTTTTTATTTGATCTTGACATTGTGTTTAGTGTTGAGTTTTGTCATCTTTCTCTGTACAGTGTAGTGGCAGGCAATTAATTACAGACGAACTTGATCTTTTTGAGGCTCACTTTTAAGCTTTGTTAGGGTACATCTAGAGTAGCCTTTACTCTAGGACTAGTTTGTCCTGCTACAAAAAGTATGACCATTCTTGAGTCTCTTTTGAATGTGCTGGGTATTCAGTGAGGACTCTCCAATCCAGTTGGTCAGAGCTTGAATACCTGTTAGTTCTGTGTGAGCTCTGAGAATTGTTCTGCTTTTAGCTTCCCTGTCATTGTTTGACTGGTTTTATTGAGTCTCACCCTATGTATGACTTAATATTCAACAGCAAACTCAAGGGAACTCCATTTGCAGATTTCTCTGACTCTTTCTCTGGGTAAGTCCTGTGTCTTCAGCACTTGGCCCAACAATTTCGAACCCTCTCAGGCTCGCCAAACCCCAGCCATCTCATCTCACTGAGATTGTCCATGCTCTGCTTTGTTCCACAGTACAAAAAATGCTTCCAAGCAAAAGCCAGGGAGATCATAGGGCTCAGCTCATTTGTTTGCTGTCTTTGAGGGGTCACAGTCAGGGTGGCCTGTTGTCCAGCGTCTGAGCATTTATTTTCTAGTTGTTTATGGTGGGAGGGCAGGTCTGGACCCAGTTACTCTGTTATAGCCAAAACAAGAGGTCACTGTTAAGTTCTTTGTCACAGAAAAGTATGGAGATGAACAGCCCTAGGATGGTATCACAGCTTCAGCAGTGTCTCAGGACTTCCAAGTCCTTCTGTCATTCTGCTTTCCTTTCCTTGGCATGGAATCTCCCATCTGAAAGCTTTCTCCTCGTCCTGTATGGCAGCTGGACAGAGGAAAGGGGAGATGGGGCGAAGGACAAACCCCAGTTATTTGTCCTTGTTTTGAAGGTAACTTCCCAGAAGTACTCAGAAGTCCTTGTTTTCAAGGTAACTTCCCAGAAGTACTATCTGACAACTTTTACTTGATCACATGGCCAAGAAACAGAGTAGTTGCAAGTAAAGTATTCTTTAGCTTGCACATTGCTTCCCTGAATAGAAATAAGGTTCTGTTACTAAGGAAGGAAAGGGATATAAATATTGGTGAGTCATCTGGCATAGGTTGGGGGATGCTGAGATAAGTTTATTCATGTTGTTCGAAGTTTCTCTGAGGACATTTTGGGAAAACTGTTCAACCAGCAGTCTGTACATTCTTCCATGCAGTTTATTCTAGGTCTAGGACAGGGTAGGTAAAAGCTGAGCTTGGAACATCTTGTTATGCTGGAAAGTAAGGAAGTGCCCAAAGGGGGCCTGTCACCAGGTCACAGGCACCAGCTTGAAGGGGACCTTCTCTGACTAATCTGGGATAATTTGAACACCAAAATAATTAAGGACAGTAAT
The DNA here is from genome assembly GCF_024166365.1 of Elephas maximus indicus. NCBI lineage: Eukaryota > Metazoa > Chordata > Mammalia > Proboscidea > Elephantidae > Elephas > Elephas maximus. The sequence goes on from NC_064826.1 coordinate 120,839,648, forward strand.
GAATTGTAAGTTGTTGAACAAATGGGAATCCAGGAATCCATCCTGATAATAAATGGATAAATATATTAACTAATGGGGGGAAGGGTAGGCTCTTGCTTTAATAAAAACTGGTAAATATGGAGGGATTGCTGGAATAGAAAATCATAATTTTCCAACCTTTATGGTAAAGATTGGGTCAGGTAAGAGTCCTCAGCGATATTAAACCTAGGGAGACATTTTGATGTGGAGCAATTACATGGTCTCAAAGTATCTCTTCATAGAGGCTTATAAGTTACAAAGGGATAAAACAGTAACTAGACCATGGAGAGATCATACCCTGTCTTCACCAGGTGATCATAATGCACTTCCCCAGAGAGGGGCATGTGGGCATTCTGAGCATCCAGGTGTGGCACTGAAGGAAGGGCACACCAGCACCTACACTGAGACTGCATGCCCTGCCATTAGTCGGCAGGAAACCCCAGGCAAGCCCCCAAAAAGACCAAGGCTGTGGGAGCGTTCCAGGTTAAAGGAGACATGACAGCTGCCGTGCAGTGCGGGATCCTAGACTGGAGGGAAAACGAGATAAGGTCATGATTGGGTCTGTTGACAGAACTGGAATATGAAGGGTAGATTAGACAGTAGACTGAAGTGTTGTTCTACTGTGGACTTTCCTGTGGCCATATAGAAGAACTTCCTGATTTTTAGGAAGTACTCAGCAAAGCGTTAGAGGGAAAGGGCAAGAGGCATGTAACTTATTCTTAAATGGTTCAGGAAAAAATACTGTGTGGTATATTACATTATAAATACACTCACACATACAGACAAAGGTAAAGCATAGAGGATAGAATGTTAACAGTAGATGAATAGTAGGGTGTATAGCCATTCTTTGTACTTATTCTTCTAACTTGTAAGTTTAAAATTATTCTCAAGTAAAATTTTTTAAAAAATGAGATGGCAGGTAAGCATGTGAAGAGTTGCTCCACGCCACTAGTCATTAAGGAATTGCAAATTAAAACAGCAATGAGATACCACTGCATACCGATTAGAATGGTCTCCCCCTCCCCCCCAAAAAAGTGACAGTACCAGGTGTTGATGAGGACGTGGTAACGGGAGCACTCACTGCTTGGGGTGGGGGGCAGAGGAGCACAGTGTGGTACAGCTGGTTTGGAAGGTAGTTTGACAGTTTCCTATAAAGCTCAGCATGTGCTTACCACATGACCAGTCATAGGCATTTACCAAGGAGAAAGGAAAACATAGGTCCCCACAGAGACCTGGATGTAAATCTTTCAGTAGCTTTATGCATAACTGCCAATCCGGAAATACCCCGTCTGTCAGCAGGTGCAAGGTGGACAGATTGGGCGGACCATGCCCTGGATTCTGGAACACTGAGCGCTGATGCCAGCAGAGGGCGCCCTCCTGAGACATGCACACACATGTCAGCGTGGCTGAGAGAGGGAAGCCAGGCACAAAGGGCTGCAGGCGGTGATTCCACCGGTATGGCGTTCTGGAAAAGGAGGAACTAGACAGAAGTCAGCGTCAGGGCTGGGGTGAGCCCAGAGGCTGCTTGTAGAGGGGAACAGGGGACTCTTTGGGTGATGAAATATTCCGAAGCTTGATTATCATGGTGATTGCATGACTGTATTTGTCAAAACTTGTAGATGTGTACACTTAAGAAGGTGAATTTTACCACATGCAAGTTAAACCCATATAAATCTGACTTTGAAAAAAAGTAACAAATGTTAAAACCAAACATTAAACGATCAGACTGCTCTACCAAGGATGTTATTTTTAGATATGGATTCCTTCAAAAACATTAGAACTCCAGTAGAGCACATCTCCCTGTATCCTTTGGGCATTACATTCTGCATGGGGGTGTGGAAGAGAAGTGGTCCTGACAAGACCATATGTTCTCTGTACCCATCAATATTTCTGAAGGTAAGGCCACCCAGTGGTATTACTTCAAGAACAGTAGTTAAATGTAGAAATGACAGCAGTAGCAGTTCCTAATTAAACCAGTTTGTAGAACATGAGAAAAATTCAGAACAAAGAAACTTCTCAGCTAAAAGACCTTTGGGGCACGGAGTCATTAAAAAAAATTAAAACAACCAACAAAAAACCCAACAAGTTGAGTTTGGGAAAGAGAGAGGGACTGGAACTCAACATCTGGGAGTTCTGTGCACAGAGGAGAGAGACAGAATGTCAGAAATAGAGACTTCACCAGAGGGGGCCTGCAGAGAGAGGAGGCAGGCGCATCAAGATGGTTTTGGAATACCTCATTTGTAGCAACTATTATGTTAGCACTGTTATTAATATTGTTCTTTTTACTGTTAGACTCATCCCTAGAAATTAGGGTAGTAGAAGGCACTCTGAAGGTACTAAGTAAATATTTATTAAAACTTTGTAGAGGGTCCCTTGATGTTTTCAGGGCCTTCCTGGGAACCTTTTGTAGAACAGACCTCATCTACTGCTTTGCAGAGACTGGCAGAGTCCAGGGCAGGGAGCACCATCCTGCAAGGCAGCCCATTACAGGTGCAAAGGTGATAGGTGAGAAACATAACTGAAGGAGAACTGGAACCAGGGTGTTTGCCATGGCCGTAGTAGAGTTTGCTCAGGACAAACCTTCAGAAATTGATGCCAGGCCTCCTGATTTTGGAGGGGTGTGCACCACACAGGTGGGCGTGCTCTCTGGACTAAAGTACATGCAGAGTGAAGCCCATCGTCTCTCCTGCTGTGCCCCACAGTGCCCCTCAGCCAGGCTCACATGTCCTTACCTGGTCCATAAAACCCTGGGTTTGGCTTGTGGGCTATAAAAAGGCCCAAAAGCAAAAAGAAGGGTCTCTACTCTGGCTTTGGGTCAATGCACTTCACCCAGCTATAACGTCCAGCACAGGGAAGCTGGACTTTTCACATTGGCATGTGGACAGCTTTGCCACTTGGTGCCATAACCTTAGGTCTTTGTGTAGCTTCCCAGGGCATAGTGTGTATGGTACAGGGGCTTGTGAGCATGTCATATAGCGTTCAGTAAATGGTAATTCTTGATGAAGATGGAAGTAAAGTAAATGTAAAGGGCCTCTTCCAGAGATTTACCATTTGTAAGGAGCTCAGAAATCTCTCCTAGAGTTGTGAAAACAAAATGAAGTTCCCACGTGGGAGATTTGTGTTGCATTGGCCTGAGGTCTGCAGCTCGGTAAAGAGAGGCTTGCCGTTCTCTACACAGGGCCTCTGAAGGCCATGTCTCCACTCTGCAAGCAAATGGTGCAGTCAGTGACCAACTAAGTAAGCAGAGTGTCTGGAAATGGAAAATTTAGCCTAAATTTAAATTGCAGCAGTGGCAGATTAGAAATAATTCCTTACCTGGACTTTATCTGATGGAGCTGGCATTCTTGGGAAGGGTTAGTGCTCTGAGAAGCTGGCCAGCTCACCCCGTCTTTACTTTACGCCTCGTCTCCACCCCACTGAAATGAGAAGTTGAGGGATGTTTGTTTTGGTAATGTGCTGAGATGCTGACGTTAATGTCATGATCACAGTTCTTCACCTTGCTTTTTCCACTTCTGAAAAGCGTTCTATGTTATATGACCTCATGGACCTCCTCAGTCTCACCCCCTTAATTAGCTGAAATCACTTCTCAGGGACTGAATGTGAACTTTGCTTTGGAGCCTGCTTCATCCCCAGGGGATTCTAAAGGAGTAAGAGGCTGCTACACGTGCTCTTTTTGAAGTGGCTTGTTGATTCTTTGGCAGCAGGAGCTCAGAGGTGGTGGAGAGTGGAAGGAGCCTCGTTAGCAGCACTGCTTCAAAGCCCGTGTGCACTTTGGGGTGAACGTAAATGTTGCTAGAGAGCAGAAGGGGACAGCAGGAGCTGGTGACATGTGAGTCTCTAGTGCTCTTTATCAGGGATGCCAGCCCACTACGTCTCTACAGACTGTCACAGGCTATGGCTGGGGCTCCTGAAATGCGCCTCGGCAGATTTTACCCAGCTGATCACTCATGCTCCCCTCATGGCTGCATGTCGGTGAGGGAGAGCATCTCTTGCTGGTGAGCCCTTTTTTTGTTGTTTTACCTGCCCCCCCCCTTGCTGTTTTGTCCCTATCTGAAAGTGGACAATGCAAGGGGAACGGGAAACTTCCTCCAGGGAGGTACAGCCATGACCATAGGGATTACCTTGGTCACCTTGTGGTCCCTGTCACTGGCTGAGTTGGCCTCTGTGCACCTGGCCACCAAACTGGGCAATGCCTTTGGTATTCTGCTCTTGCTCCCAGTGGTTCAGTCCCACTCTCTTTCCATGTTTGTGGTAAGGAAATGAGATTCTCAGCTCCCCAACGATGCATCTCAAAACTCAGGTGAGTGATGTTTTCCTTGACCAGGAAGTGAGTTTGAATGCAGGCTCTGGCAGAGGTAACTGAGCAGGCTGGGACCTTAGTGCTCGAGCAGGCATGGAGGAGGCAGGCTGGGACCTCAGTGTGCAGGCAGGAATGGAGAAGGGAGCTGGAACCTTAGTGCACAGGCAGACATGGAGGAGGGGGCTAGGACCTTAGTCTGCAGGCAGGCATGGAGGAGAGGGGTTGGGACCAGCCTTGTGGTGTGGTTCCTGGTGGTAGCCAGGCTCCTTGAGTAACAGGCCTGGCCCTGGGCAGGGAGCCAGCTGGCCAGGAGCAAGGCCAGGGCATCTGGCCAGATTGGCTCTGAGAAGACTCCTGGGGTGTGAAGTTAACCCCAGGAGACTCTGTCATGCATCAGGTTAAGTCCTCGACCTGGCACGTCTCTCGTGGAGCAGGTCCCAAATTACTGAGACTGAGTCCTGCTCTTAGAAACAAGAAAGAGATGACTCAGAGAAGGAGGTGGTTGACCAGAGCTAGGTGGGACGGCAGGGCCAGGCCAGGCGGGAAGGACTGTGAAGGCACCCTGTGTGTGGGGACAGGCTTTCCGTGGCTGTGATTGGGGAAGGCTGTGGTAGTGCAGGAGCAGGTGCCTAGCGGGTGAGGGGTGTCAGCTCTGGTGGCCAGATTCTTCCCCTGACATGAAGGGAGGGGCTTATGGAAAACTTATTTTCTTGGTCAGAAGTGGCTCAGAGAGTGGCTGGAGCTGGGTGACAGGTGAAGATCTTTGGTGCTGGCAGCAGGAAGTGGGTGTGTATGGTGACACGCATAGATGGTGGCTACCATCATCTGTAGCGATCGTGAGTCTGGTAGAAAGGAAGGAATTGCCCATCAGAAGAGAGGCCTTTGGGTGCTGAGCTCCTCCTCTCTGTTTTACATAGGCACTGTCCAGCCTCTGAATTTTCACTGTGGTGTGTTTGCTCAGGCCACATGCTCCTTAGCATGTAGAGCCTCCTCTTGAAGGCCCAGCCCGTGCTCCATGAGCCAGTGGAGCTTGTTTTGAATGGATGGTCAGGGTCTGAGTCCCTGACTACCTGGTGCTCTACCAGCTGCTTGCCTGCCCCCTCGCATGCCGACTGGCGGGTCCCTGAGTCTGTCCCAGCTTCCCCTTGAGGGCTGTCCCCTCACTGAACGCCTTTCCAGAGGACTCAGCTTGTGCTCTGCTCTGGCCCTAGGTGAACCTGAACAAGGTAGGGGAGTACTGGTGGAGTGCCATACTGGAGGGCGAGGAGCACATCGACATCGACAAGATCAACAAGGAGCGCTCTATGGCCACTGTGGATGAGGAGGAGCATGCAGTCCTGGACAGGCTGACCTTCGACTACCACCAGAAGCTGCAGGGCAAGCCGCAGAGCCATGAGCTGGTAGGAGCCTTGGCCTTTGCCCAGGAGAGCCAGGCACTCTGAGGCCCACAGGCAGATACCACAGGCCTCCTCTCCTTACCTGTCAAAAGGCTGGTGAGAGGGTAGAGGAGAGGCTGGGGTGGCAGGATACCAAGATGTGAGGGCATCATGGGTGCAGGCGGAGCTCTGGGAGGAGGGGCGTGCCTACAGCTGGGCCCCATGCCAGGAGCCGATCACCAAACAGAGCAGCATGGCCTCCTTGCCCTGTCCTTCTTTCCAGCAGCACAGTTCAGGTGGTCTCTAGTGTCCTTGACTCAGGCAGCCACATGGCCATCTGGCCACGCCATAGCACAGGAACATACCCACTGAGCCTCCTGTCACAAGCCTCAAGCCTGGGAGGGAGAGCTCAGCTAGCAGGCCTCATGAGGGGTGCTGAGAGAGGGGTGCTGTCTGAAGCGGGGATTGGGAATCTGAGTAGTTTGCTGACTCTGAGCATTTGGAGTCAATCCAGAGCACTCTCGACCTACTGTGGCTTCTGCAAAGCCCCGCGGATCTGTTAAGGTCCTGCTAGTGTGACATCAGCAGAGCTTCCACGTGCATTTCTAAAGGTCAGTTACTGTGGCACACGCACTCTCTCATGCCAGGCTGAGGCAGCAGTGTTAAGGTGGGAGGAAATCTTTACCAGAAGAAGGCATGTGTCCAGCTGGCATTGCAATGAACGTGCAGACTGATTAATTGCATGTGTACTTTCTTTCTCTCCTCACGTTATTTTCAGCCCCCCCAGGGTCCCACATTAGCAACTGGGACTGTTGGCAGTGAGAAGTGTGTGACTTGTGAGTCTGAGTCAGGACAAAGGAGTCCTTGGGGCTTTGGACCGGTCTCAAGTTTTGTTCCTTGTGTAGTGAACTCTAAGCCCCTAAGAAAGCCATCAGATTCTTGTATTTTGCAGTTTATCTTGAAAGTGCCTGACTTTGTGATGTATTTGAGTTATTTGGTGAGCATCTCGCCCCAGAAGTCCACCACTGGGTGACTGCAAGCCTGCCTCACTCATTCGCTCACACATAGCTCACCCGTTGGCCAACTCATTCTTTCCCTTATTCTGCTCAGACCTTAGATGTGCAAGCCGGCCCCACCTTGTGCCTGTGAGGGCTTCGGGAGTCTGAGGAGAGGGCTGCCAGTCATCCCCCCTCCCTTCAGGTTGCCACTCCCAGCCACACCATGCCTGGCATGATGTGGGCATTATTAAGCACTTCCTGCTGGTCAGGTGTTGTATGAACCCTGTCACGAGTGCTATCTTACAGACTCCTCACAACACCCCTGAGAAGAGAGTGTTGTTTGTTTTTTTTTTAAACAGAGAAACTGAGGTCACGTAGTATGTTCAAAAAGTATTTGTAATGAAGAAGCCATTGGCCTTACAAAATTCTATCAATCTCCGGTATTGTTCTGTCACCAAGGCCATATTTTCCAACTACCGATCCTTCGTCTTTGTTTCCAGTTTTCCCATTTCAGTCACCAGTAATTATCAACGTATCCTGATTGCATGTTCGATCAATTTCAGACCGCAGAAACTGGTAAAAATCTTCAGTTATTTCATCTTTGACCTTAGTGGTTGGTGCGTAAATTTGAACAATAATCGTATTAACTGGTCTTCCTTGTAGGCTTTTGGATATTATCCTATCACTGACAGCGTTGTACTTCAGGATAGATCTTGAAATGTTCTTTTTGACAAAGAACGCAACACTATTCCTCTTCAAGTTGTCATTCCCGGCATAGTAGACTGTATGATCGTCCGATTCAAAATGGCCATTACCAGTCCATTTCAGTTCATTAATGCATAGGATATCGATGTTTAGGCATTCCACTTCATTTTTGACAATTCCCAATTTTCCTAGATTGATACTTCATACATTCCAGGTTCCAATTATTAGTGGATGTTTGCAGCTGTCTCATCTCATTTTGATTGATGCCACATCAGCAAATGAGGTCCCGAAAGCTTTACTCCATCTACATCATTAAGGTCGACTCTGCTTTGAGGAGGCAGCTCTTCCCCTGTCGTCTTTTGAGTGCCTTCCAACGTGAGGGGCTCATCTTCCAGCACTGTATCAGACAATGTTCCGCTGCTTTTCATAAGCTTTCCCTCTGGCTAATTCTTTTCAGAAGTATATTGCTCGGTCGTTTTTCCTAGTCTGTCTTAGTCAGGAATCTCAGCTGAAACCTGTCCTCCATGGGTGACCCTGCTGGTATCCGAATACTGGTAGATGTAAGAGGAGATTCTGAAACTTGCTCTCGAACGTCGAGCAGCTAAAGCAAAAGGAAGAAATGATGAAGTAAGAGAACTGAATAGAAGATTTCAAAGGGCAGCTCGAGAAGACAAAGTAAAGTATTATAATGACATGTGCAGAGAGCTGGAGATAGAAAAAAAAAAAAAACAACATGCTCGGCATTTCCGAAGCTGAAAGAACTGAAGAAAAAATTCAAGCCTCGAGTTGCAATAGTGAAGGATTCTATGGGGAAAATATTAAATGACGCAGGAAGCATCAAAAGAAGATGGAAGGAGGATGCCCTTTATCACCGCTCTTATTCAACATTGTGCTAGAGGTCCTAGCCAGAGCAATTAGGCTAGACAAAGAAAGGGCATCTGGATTGGCAAGGAGGTAGTAAAATTATCTCTATTTGCAGATGACATGATCTTATACACAGAAAACCCCAAGGAATCCTCCAGAAAACTACTGAAACTAATAGAAGAGTTTGGCAGAGTCTCAGGTTATAAGATAAACATACAAAAATCACTTGGATTCCTCTACATCAACAAAAAGAACATCGAAGAGGAAATCACCAAATCAATACCATTCACAGTAGCCCCCAAGAAGATAAAATACTTAGGAATAAATCTTACCAAAGATGTAAAAGACCTATATAAAGAAAACTACAAAGTACTACTACAAGAAACTAAAAAGGACCTACTTAAGTGGAAAAACATACCTTGCTCATGGATAGGAAGACTTAACATAGTAAAAATGTCTATTCTACCAAAAGCCATCTATACACACAATGCACTTCTGATCCAAATTCCAATGACATTTTTTAATGTGATGGAGAAACAAATCACCAACTTCATATGGAAGGGAAAGAAGCCTTGCATGAGTAAAGCATTACTGAAAAAGAAGAAAGGGGGAGGCCTCACTCTACCTGATTTTAGAAGCTATTATACAGCCACAGTAGTCAAAACAGTCTGGTACTGGTACAACAACAGGCACATAGACCAATGGAACAGAATTGAGAACCCAGGTATACATCCATCCATATATGAGCAGCTGATATTTGACAAAGGCCCAGTGTCAGTTAATTGGGGAAAAGGTAGTCTTTTTAACAAATGGTGCTGGCATAACTGGATATCCATTTGCAAAAAAAATGAAACAGGACCCATACCTCACACCATGCACAAAAACTAACTCCAAGTGGATCAAAGACCTAAACATAAAGACTAAAACGATAAAGATCATGGAAGAAAAAATAGGGACAACCTTAGAAGCCCTAATAACAAGGCATAAACAGAATACAAAACATTACTAAAAATGACGAAGAGAAACCAGATAACCGGGAGCTCCTAAAAATCAAACACCTATGCTCATCTAAAGGCTTCGCCAAAAGAGTAAAAAGACCACCTACAGATTGGGAAAAAAATTTCAGCTATGACATCTCCGACCAGCGCCTGATCTCTAAAATCTATATGATTCTGTAAAACTCAACCACAAAAAGGCAAACAACCCAATCAAGAAGTGGGCAAAGGATATGAACACACACTTCACTAAAGCAGATATTCAGGCAGCTAACAGATACATGAGAAAATGCTCTCGATCATTAGCCATTAGAGAAATGCAAATTAAAACTACAATGGGATTCCATCTCACTCCAGCAAGTCTGGCATTAATCCAAAAAACACAAAATAAATGCTGGAGAGGCTGCGGAGAGATTGGAACTCTTATACACTGCTGGTGGGAATGTAAAATGGTACAACCACTTTGGAAATCTATCTTAAACAGTTAGAAATAGAACTACCATACAACCCAGAAATCCCACTCCTTGGAATATACCCTAGAGAAATAAGAGCTTTCACACAAACAGATATATGCACACCCATGTTTATTGCAGCTCTGTTTACAATAGCAAAAAGATGGAAGCAGTCAAGGTGTCCATCAGCAGATGAATGGTTAAATAAATTGTGGTATATTCACACAATGGAATACTACGCATAGATGAAGAACAGTGACGAATCTGTGAAACATTTCATAACATGGAGGAACCTGGAAGGCGTTATGCTGAGCGAAGTTAGTCAGAGGCAAAAGGATAAATATTGTATAAGACCACTATTACAAGATCTTGAGAAATAGTATAAACTGAGGAGAACACATACTTTTGTGGTTACGAGGCGGGGGACGGAGGGAGGGTGGGAGAGGGTTATTTACTGATTAGTTAGAAGATAAGACCTACTTTAGGTGAAGGGAAGGACAATACTCAATACATGGAAGGTCAGCTCAACTGGACTGGACCAAAAGCAAAGAAGTTTCCGGGATAAACTGAATGCTTCAAAGGTCAGCAGAGCAAGGGCGGGGGTTTTGGGACTATGGCTTAAGGGGACTTCTAAGTCCATTGGCAAAATAATTCTATTATGAAAACATTCTGCATCCCACTTTGAAATGTGGCGTCTGGGGTCTTAAATGCTAACAAGCGGCCATCTGAGATGCATCAATTGGTCTCAACCCACCTGGATCAAAGGAGAATGAAGAACACCAAGGTCACACGATAACTATGAGCCCAAGAAACAGAAAGGGCCACAGGAACCAGAGACTTACATCATCCTGAGACCAGAAGAACTAAATGGTGCCCGGCCACAACCGATGACTCCCCTGACAGGGAACACAACAGAGCACCCCTGAGGGAGCAGGAGAGCGGTGGGATGGAGACCCCAAATTCTCATAAAAAGACCAGACTTAATGGTCCGACTGAGACTAGAGGAATCCCAGCGGCCATGGTCCCCAAACCTTCTGTTGGCCGAGGACAGGAACCATTCCCAAAGACAACTCATCAGACTTGGAAGGGACTGGACAATGGGCTGGAGAGAGATGCTGATGAAGAGTGAGCTACTTGTATCAGGTGGACACTTGAGACTCCTGTCTGGAGGGGAGATGGGAGGGTAGAGAGGGTTAGAAACTGGCAAAATTGTCACGAAAGGAGAGACTGGAAGGGCTGACTCATTAGGGGGAGAGTAAGTGGGAGTATGGAGTAAGGTGTATATAAGCTCATATGTGACAGACTGACTTGATTTGTAAACGTTCACTTAAAGCTCAATAAAAATTATTAAAACCAAAAAAAAAAAAAGAAGAAGAAGATGGAAGGAATACAGTCATTATACCAAAAAGAATTAGTCAACTTTTCAAGCATTTCAAGAGGTAGCATATGATCAGGAACCGGTGGTACTGAAGGAAGAAGTCCAAGCTGCTCTGAAGGCATTGGCGAAAACAAGGCTCCAGGAAATGATGGAATATCAATTGAGATGTTTCAACGAAGGAATGCAGCACTGGAAGTGCTCGCAAAAATGGACGACAGCTACCTGACCAACCACCTGGAAGAGATCCATATTTATGCCTGTTCCCAAGAAAGGTGATCCAGCCGAATGTGGAAATTATAGAACAATATTGTTAATATCACACGCAAGCAAAATGTTGCTGAGGATCATTCAAAAGCGGCTGCAGCAGTATATCGACAGGGAACTGCCAGAAATTCAAGCCAGTTTCAGAAGAGGACGTGGAACCAGGGATATCATTGCTGATGTCAGATGGATCCTGGCTGAAAGCAGAGAATACTAGAAGAATGTTTACCTGTGTTATGTTGACTGTGCAAAGGCATTTGACTATGTAGATCATAACAAATTATGGATAACATTGTGAAGAATGGGAATTCCAGAACACTTAGTTGTGTTCATGAGGAACCTGTACATAGATCAAGAGGCAGTTGTTCAGACTGAACAAGGGGATACTGAGTGGTTTAAAGTCAGGAAAGATGTGTGTCAGGGTTGTATCCTTTCACCATGCCTATTCAATCCATATACTGAGCAAATAATCTGAGAAGCTGGACTGTATGAAGAAGAACGGGGCATCGGGATTGGAGGAAGACTCTTTAACAACCTGCGTTATGCAGATGACACAACCTTGCTTGCTGAAAGGGAAGAGGACTTGAAGCACTTACTAATGAACAGAAAAGACTACAGCCTTCAGTATGGATTACTCCTCAACATAAAGAAAACAAAAATCCTCACAACTGGACCAATGAGCAACATCATGATAAATGGAGAAAAGATTAAAGTTGTCAAGGATTTCATTTTACTTGGATCCACAGTCAACTGCCATGGAAGCAGCAGTCAAGACATGAAAAGACTCATTGTACTGGGCAAATCTGCTGCAAAAGACCTCTTCAAAGTGTTGAAACGCAAAGATGTCACCTTAAAGACTAAGGTGCATCTGACCCAAGCCATGGTATTTTCAATTGCATCATATGCATGTGAAAGCTGGACAATGAATAAGGAAGACTGAAGAAGAATTGACGCCTTTGAATTGTGGTGTTGGCGAAGAATATTGAATATACCACGGATTGCCAAAAGAACAAGCAAATCTAACTTGGAAGAAGTACAACCAGAATGTTCCTTAGAAGCAAGGATGGTGAGATTGCGTCTTATATTGTGCATGTTGTCAGGAGGGATTAGTCCCTGTAGGAGGACATCGTGCTTGGTAAAGTACAGGGTCAGCAGAGAAGAGGAAGACCCTCAATGAGGTGGATTGACACAGTGGCTGCAACAGTGGGCTCAAGCATAACGATTGTAAGGATGGCGCAGGACTGGGCAGCATTTTGTTGTGTTGTGCATAGGGTCACTGTGAGTCAGAACTGACTTGACAGCACCTAACAACGACAACAATACGTTCAAGGTCCCACCACTAGTAAGCCTCAGGGGTGGGCTTTGAACCCTGATTTGATTACAGATCTTTTTACTGTCACCTGTCCTGCCCTGCACCTTCCACAAGTCAGTGTCTCTGTGAAAGAATGTCCCTCTCATTTGGCCTGCTTTCCCCCATGAGCTTGCAGAGCTGGAGGCGCAGTCTGGTGTTGACCCTTTAGGAAGGTGCAAGGGCTCTCTTTGCCTGTTCTGTATCCTGATAAAGGTCACAGTGACTCTGTCATAGTGGCTGAGCTCCTAGGGCCTGGACTCCAGGATGCAGCCCCTCTGGGCTCGTGCAGACAGCAGGCGGCTGGTCACAGTTACAACCCAGCTTAGCTGCTTTTGTCTGTGGCTGTCAAGACGAGAGACCAGTTTTTGAACACTTGCTGCCTGAGGGGGCTCCCGTGAGCGTCTCCTCATCTTCCTCACTGCAGCTTGGAGATGAGGTGTCATCCTATCATACAGAAGAGGAGACAGGCTTGCAGGGAAGTGATGGGACTTGGCACTGGCTATCCCCAAGTGTAGTGCTGTGTCCACAGAAATGGTTGAGATATAGTCACAGGTTGCTCTTTGGGGGAAAGAATCCCTTGGATTGAGAAGATCCTGGTCAGTTTTTACTAGATAACATTAGCATAAATGCTCATGGTCATATTTGGGTTAGAATGAAGTCTTGAAAAGCTGCCTTTCCAAAATGAGGTGCTCTGCACCATTACGTGGATGGAGCGCCAAGGGAAGCGACTCTTCTGGCATTTTCCCCAGATGTGCAGAGGGCACTTTTCCAAACCCTGAGCTGGAACAAGGAGCAGGTGGCCTTCGCTCTGTTGGAGAGAAATGCTGGAAGTTAATGTTCTGTTGTGGTTTGAGCTGTGGTGCTGGTGAGCTTTGTGAATGCTTGAGCTGTGAGATGTAGGAAGCGAGAATGTCTCTTCACAGGAACTCACAAAACACAATGTCGTTTTCAGTTCAAAAACGCATACTTTTTTACTGGTGGTTTTTGTCTCTGAGCCTCTCAAGTGCCCTCTGATCGCAGACCATATGTTGGCTTTAAAAAAAAAAAAAAGACTTTTAAAAAGTTATGCCTACTTGTTGTACAAAATACTGATGGTGCCAAAATACTCATCCGAGAAGGTGGAAGCAGAAGTCCAGGAGGCAGTACTGTCACAGCTCAGAACATACCTGGGAGCAACAGGTGGTCTGTGCCCTGTGCCCTGCTGAGGTACACAGCTCTGCCCTCCTCGTCCTTCTCTCCACCCCTCCACTCGCCTACCCTTCCTCTCTTTCCTTGTGCCTCAGTGATTTCCCCACCCCCACACCCTTCTCCTCACCTCTTGGGCTTTCACCCCACCCTCCGTACTCTCTTCTCTCTCCCTCCTGCCCATGGGGCTTCTTTGCCACCTCTCCTTTATCCTCTGGAATCCTCTTGGGTCTCCCCTCCTCCAAGGGCCTGCCTACCCAGGAGGCTGGCATGAGGCAGACACAGCACTGCCCCCATGGGGCTGGCACTTCAGCCATTTTACTGTTACCTTCTCCCAAGAACATTCCAGTCATGCTTACACTCTTCACCGGTAGTCACGGTGCCACTAAGACAGGAGGGTGTCTACCCCAGGCAACTGCTGCGGTTTAGTCTTCATTCCTGTAGACAGTGCTGGAGTCCTGTGGCATGGGCGCAGAGTAGGGCCTGGAGGGTTAGTCCTAGTCCAAGTAGTTGAAGTCCATCACACTGTCAAGGCCGGTGTGTTACACACGTAGGTTGCCTTAAAGGCTGTCTGCAGATCCCAAGTACCCACCAGAGTACTGGGATAAGAATTCCACCCAGTGATGCCAGCCACTCCATAGGTGTTAAACTGTCCATTTATCCTATCAAGTTGCACACAGAGGGCAGGTAGGCAGTGTTGGCAGCAGTGAAAACTGTTTTAATTACTAATAGACGACAGACAGTGTACAGCGTCACAGGCAGTCCTCCCTGGCTGAGCAGCTGTCCAGCAGGATGGAAAACTTACACAGGTACCCCTCTCTTTACACTGTGAACTGAGGACCCTAAGGATCTTTCCTTTTTTTTTTTTTTTAATAATATTTTATTGTGTTTTCAGTGAAGGTTGACACAGCAGTTTAGGTTCCCATTCAACAATTTCTACACAAGTTGTTCAGTGACATTGGTTACATTTTTCACAGTGTATGAACGTTCTCATTATTTCCATTCTGGTTCTGTTTCCATTAATCTGGTGTCCCTGCCCCCTTATCTCCTCATCTTTGTTTTAAAGTAGTTGTTGATCATTTGGTCTTGTAAAGGTGATTTTTTAACGGAGCACAGTACTTAGAGTGATATTCAGTATTTTCCCAATCCAATTTGTTATTGAGCTACAAGGTGACTTCAGAGGTTAGTTTTGGTTTAAGTTTTGAAGAGTGTCTCAGGGCAGTAGTCTCCAGGAGTCCTCCAGTCTCAACCAGTCTGTAGGTCTGGTTTTTGTTTTTTGTTTCCTTTTTAACAGTTTAAGGTTCTGTTGTACATTTTTCTCCTATGAGGCTCCATCTATTGTGGCCCTGATCGAATGGTTCAGTAGTGGAAGCCAGGTACCATCTCGTTCTTCTGGTCTCAGGGGAAATGAGGTAAATGTGGTTCCTGTCGACTGTTTGTCCTGTAGACTAGTTTCTTCTTTGAGTCTTTGGTTCCCTTTTTCCGTTTTTCTCTAGATGAGTAGAGACCAATAGTTGTATCTTAGATGGCCACTCACAAGCTTTTAAGACTGTAGACGCTGCTTGCCAAGCTAGGATGGAGGACATAACTTTATGACCTGTATTGTGCCAGTTGACCGAGATGTTCCACAAGATTATGATACCCCACCCAGTTTTATATTCCACGGGTGGAATATATTTCACTGCACAGAGCACAATGCAGGTTTTCCCACCTGATCACCCAAAGAGGGAAGTACTTAGAAAGGGGGGTGCCAGCCTGAAATTGTTAGCCCAAAATTGTATATCTTTAGCACTGCTGCTTATTTAGACAAAACATTAGGCTTCAGAGGGGGAGGTGCAGTGGTTTGTTCTGAAGCCCGAAGATGGTAGCAGGGGAAAGGAACGAGAAATAATTATAGCCGTCTGGGCTATCCAAAGGACTGCCTCCTCTCAGCCCTGATGCATTCCAGGCAAACTGAGACAGCTTCCAGGGATTTTTCTGGTCCTCCGAAAGCTAGTCCTGAGGTCCAGCCTAGGACAGAGCCAGCCTCAAAAGAGGAGAGATGATGTGCCACAGGCGTGTGCACCTGTGCATACGGGTGCACACCGACACATAGTACACACAGTATACACAAGCAGCATGCATACACACGTGCATATGCACGCATATACACATATGTGCACACACAGCAACTTGGCAGACTGCCTGCTGAGTCCTGGCTTGCAGCTGGCGTTCATCTGTGAACCTGGCCACTTGAGCAGCTGACCATCACTATGTCAGGGGACGTAGAACCATGCCTCTCCTTTGACAGTGCAGTCGGGTCCCTCTGCTTATGTTCTGCTCTGGGAGAGGACATCGTGCAGGTTTGCTTTCCTGGTTTCCTGGGGCCTCAGACAGAGCCAATGTGGAGCAGAAGGCCACGAGCCAGCAGGCCCGAAGGCTGCTCCACACCATGATGTTTGGCTGCTTGTGAGCCAGGACCAGGAGACAGAACAGAAGGGCCAAGAAGAACTCTGAAGACAGCAAGGTGTGATGGGAAGACCACTGCGTTTTGAGTCAAAATTGATTCAACAAGTGCCTGTTAAGCACTGGCCTTGTGTGCTCAGCGTTGAGTGGGCATGTATGCCTGCGGCAAGGGAGAGCATCATGGGAGTTGTCGGGGAAAGACCAGCACAGTGCAGGGCAGGCAGCAGGGATGCGCGGTTCCCAGGCTGAGCTCACCTCTGCCACTCATGAGCCGTGTGCTGCTCTACTGCCGAGCGTCTTAGGCCAGTGCCTGCACTGCTCTCCCAGGGCTGCTGTGAGCCACGAGGCTACGAGTGTGTGCCTGGGGAGAGTGCTGCCCCAGGCTGCTCCTCACTGCAATTCCACATGCAGCACCCCATTGGCCAGGGCTATCACCTCAGGAGTCCGTGGCAGGGCCGGTGAGGTCTGGTGCAAATTGCTACTTCTTTGAGAAAAACAAGTCTGTGGCCTTATGTGGTCTCTTGTGGTAGTCTGGGCATATTTTATTCCCTTGTCGTCAGGTGAACAGGAGGAGGCTGCTCATGAGTACCAGACCCACCACGTCCCCACGTCTCCAGTGGGGAGGATTGAAGCCTGATCAGCTCTCTTCTAAGATTTCATCCGCCCTGCAAATTAGCACAGTCACAGTTAACAGAGTGCTCCTGGCATTGGTTCTCATGTGTGGTGTGAATTTGAATCTTTCTAAATGTGCCAAGATTTCAAATTGTGCTTCTAATGCCACAGATACTATGTATTTTAAAACATTTTTATTTTGAAGTGGCGGCACTGTTCTTGCTTGTATTTTGAAATTCTTTATTGTCATTGTGAGGTAACCTATTTTCCAAAATCAAAAATGTAATCCCCTCCATCTTTTTTCTAATTTAATTTCTTTTGAGTGGGATTTCCCCCATCTGGAAGGCGAGCATGTTCTTTGAGGGTACATTGTTCGGTCTTGTGTCTGGACTCTGGACAAGTCTGGTGGAACTTACTGCCCCTGGTAACTAACTGTCCAGTTCCTACCTTGTGCTGCCTGTGAGGCAAAACAGCAGTGGAAGCTGGTCTTGGGATCAGAATGAAGTCAATAGCACACAGGAGCACTTTGCCTCCATCTTTGCTTCCGGGCGGGTTGAGTCCACTGGCACCTGGCACCTGGGCTCCCTGTGGTGCTGTGTCACATCCAGAGCCATTCTTTGCATCCTGCTTCCTGGCGTGGAAGATGAGGACTCTGAGGGAGGCGGGCCTGAGGAACCCAAAGGTTCCAGGGTGTCTGCTTGGTCAAAGCCAGCCTGGGCTGCTCTGCTGGACGGCCCCATTGGGGGCAGGGGCTGGTTAACCAGTAAGCAAGTTATGCACCGACTTAGTTATATTTACTTACTAATCTACAGTGCACAGTTTCACATTGGTTTCATCAGATCTTTGATGTGGCAAAAGAAACAGGTGAAAGTATACAATGTAGGATAGTAAGTAAGCACGAGTAAGCTTGTGCATACCTTGCTTATTGGGTAATCCATCGCTGATCAGGGGCTTTAGAAACGTTAGGTAGTCTCTTCCTGAGGTCATCTTGAGTCCTGGGGCTGGCCAAGTTCGGGGAGGTCTCCAAGTGTTCCTGCGGAGCCCCAGTGTCTGGGTGTTGGTGTGGGCCCTCGTCGACCAGGCCTCGTCTGGGCATCCTGGGACAGTCACTGGGTAGCCTGCTCGGGCTGGAAACCAGTGGGAGGCTGTCCAGCAGAGAGGAGTTGATCAAAGGAAGTTGAGGACGAGACACCATTGAGGCGGCCATACTGCCATGATAGAGGAGTTCAGGGTAGGGTCTTCAAAGTAGGATTTCAGATGGGAAAGGAAATCAGGCCATCTGTCATCTGTCTGCCACCACATTTCTGTGCCATGGCGTGCTCATGTGCCCACCCACGTGTGCCTCCACACCTCCAGATTCTGGGCCAGGAGGAAGAGAGCAGTGGAGGGCGGTCTGGGCTGCGGGAGAAACCGGGAGAAGCCAGCATGGTCAGAGCTGGCGAGTGCAGGGATTCGGAACTGTGACAAGGATGTGGGCTGAGCCGAAGGTTTTGCAGCCACGGACCGACAGCATCTGGATCATGAGGCTCCTCCATGGACAGTGGATCTGTAAGAGGCCCTTTAGCCTGGTGGCTGGATTGGAATGTGGCTCTTCCAAAGCAGGAGATGGGAGAATTCAGGGTGGATGCCAGCGGGAGAATCAAGAGGCCATGCAGGCAGCATAGGCAAGGGAGAGAGGAAGGGGGCCAATACCTGGCTTTCTAGCTGAGGAAGGCAGGTTATGGTTAGCAGTGCCATTTCTTCGGATAACGACAGTCAGCAGGAATAGACCTAGTGGGGAGGAAGTGAGGAAAGGCTCCGTTTTGGAATGAAAGTGTAGACACCTTTTGGACAGCTTATGAAGAGGTCAAGGGAGTGGTGGCGTGATTGAGACCCTGGAGTTCAGAAGGAAGGTCAGGATCAGGACCGAGAGTGGGGACAATGCAGGGTCAGGGCTGAGAGTGGGGGCAATGCAGGGTCAGGGTCAGGGCCATGAGGGGAGCAATGTAGGGTCAGGGTCGGGGGAGGGCAAGGCAGGGTCAGGGTTAGGGCTGAGGAGGGGGCAGTGCAGGGTCAGGGTCAGGGCCATTAGGGGGACAGTGTAGGGTCAGGGTCAGGGCTGGAGGGGCAGTGCAGGGTCAGGGTTATGGCCAAGGGGTGGGCAATGCAGGGTCAGGGCCAGGGGGAGGGCAATGCAGGGCCAAGGTCAAGGGGAGGGCAATGCAGGGTCAGGGTCAGGGCTGAGAAAGGTGGGGGTGGATGCATTGCATTAGGAAAGCTCACCTATAGAGAGAGTGGAGAGACAGACACGAGGCCCAGCACCAGACACCTGGTTTTCCAACATTGCGAGGTCAGGTGAGGAGGAGTTGTTTAGCAGAGATCAGAAGATGGTAGCCAGAAGTACAAGAGAAAAATTCAAGGAGGGTTCTGTGGCCAGAGCTAAGAGAGGATGGTGGTTTGCAGTGGGCGGTGGCCCATAGCTGCCCTGGGTGAGAACCAGGCTCACCCCCAGGGGGCGCTCTTCCACATACCACCACCCCTTACCCTCCCAGCACAGGGAGTTTGGTTGGGCCAACGTGGGCTCTAGCAACCTCTGTAGGAAGGCAGGACTAGGCAGCTGACCTGCCTCCAGCTTCCCATCCACAGTGGGCAGAGGTTAGGTCAGGCCGAGAGCTGCATGAGACGAGCTTCTTGCCACCTCTTGGTCACACAGATGCCAGTGGAGCGTGAGGACATGTCCGTCTCCGGCAGGGAGGGTTTGTGGTGAGAGACCAAGTCGCCGGTCTGTGCTTAGATGGTTCCTGGGAATTGCTGCAGCACCATAAGCCCGGCCCCAAGAGCCACATTCTCCTATTGCCATTGTTTGAAAAGATGCCTGAAATGCTCTTCTCAAAAAGTCACTAATATGAATTACCTATAAGCAGTTGAGAGTAATATCTACTAATCCTTTATACATATTAGAAGCCCTGGTGGCACAATGGTTAAGATCTCAGCTGCTAACCAAAGGCCAACAGTTCAAATCTACCAGGCGTTCCTTGGAAACCCTATGGGTCACCATGAGTCGGAATCAACTCGATGGCAGTGGTTTAGTTTTGGGGTTTAACACATATTAAAATGTCTCTGACGTGCTTGTTGCTGTCACTTAGGTCTAAAACAGAAAAGAGAGAGCCATCGTGTCAGAAGCTGGCCTGTTAGGGGAGAAGCCGTGCACGTCTGGTGCTTAGAAAAGGCTGAGGTTCTGAGAGCCTGCAGTGTTGTCAGCACCAGGAACTTTCCACACACTGGCCTTGTGATGAGAGGAGAAGTGTACTGTCTTCCTGGCTGTTGTGCAGTCTTTCTGTGACAGGGAACATTGCCAAGTGGGTCAGGAGACTTCCTGGCCTGCGCAACAGTTCCCATCCCTTCCTCTAAGTGGGAAGAGGGGAGAGGTCACTCAGCCTTCCAGCACTCTGTGATGAGGCATTCTTCCTGGGCATGGCCACTGTGCTGCTGCGCACAGAGCAGGCGGCAGGAGCTGTGCGGCGCGCAGGGTCAGCGAGCACAGGGAAAGTACCCTTGCCCAGCAGCCTTCCTCGTGTTCCCTGACCTTGGCACACAGCTGGACCTCCTCCTGGCCCCTGGAGGCTGGACAGTTGCATATGGCTACACACTAAACTGGGAAGAACTAAATCGCCACCAGCTCTGACCACGTCTCCATGGATGCTTGCAGGGGCCACGACAGTCAGGTCCGTGTCACGCCTTGGTTGTCCACTGGATGGTCTGTGTGCCTTGTGGTCCCTTAGGGTCAACGTCTCAGTACCATGCATGCACTTCCCCGACTTCTCAGGGCGGCTCTTACCAAGGGGCCTTCCTCTCTGGAACATACCCCTGGACACTTGGTCATGTGCCCACATAGCTGCTAGACAGAGATGCCTGATAAGAAAGGGGTAGGAGCTGAGCCCTGAGGAACAGCTGGCGCTTTGCTGGCGACAGGACGATGAGGGCCAGAGAGTCTGTGTTGTGAGGAGAGGCCAGTGGGGCGTACAGTGCCTCCTCTGGTCATGGCTTGATCGTGGGAGTGCAAGGCCTCCTGGCCATTTGACCACCCCCGGCATGCTTCCTGAACCAGCATGTCCCTCCCTGGGACCTGAGGAGAGTCAGCTGGAGGAAGCAGAAAGGACCTGTGCCTGCCGGTTGGAGTTCTGCCGTGGGAGGGAGTGCCCTGCCTTGTGGTCACATTTAATTTCTCTATTTTCTGTTTGTAGAAAGTCCATGAGATGCTGAAGAAGGGATGGGATGCTGAAGGCTCCCCCTTCCGAGGCCAGAGATTCGACCCTGCCATGTTCAACATCTCCCCCGGGGCGGTGCAGTTTTAGCAGCCAGAGAACCAGAGGCCCTCTCCAGCACATGGAAGGCAGAAGCCGCATGGCCCCACTCGGCTTCCCTCCACGGCTCCCCTCCAAGGCTCCCTTGCATGCCAGGGACCTTCATCTGCTCCCTCCCCACCACGCCTGCCTTTTCTTTGAAGGGAAATCAGGCCCTCCCCCAGCCTTGTACCTCCTCCTGCTGCTCTGAGGAGGCAAAGGGCAGGCTTCCACCAGCCCTGGCCATGCTGACAGGTGCCTCTAAGTGCAAGCAGCCCAGCACCAGGCAGTGCCTGCTCTGTCTCCATGGCAATGCCCGCCCCCCCCCCCCCCCCCCACTTGTTGCTGCTGTTGTTTGGACGCCGCCGTCTTCAGCTTGCGGCTTGCTTCTCTTTGGGTGGGGTAGGGCGCCATTGCTGGGTGTCCCTTCATAGCTGCAGTCTGTGGGGTGGTTGAGCTGGACAGCCAGCAGGAGCGTGGTGCAGGTGGCTCTGTGGCAGCTGCCCCTTGGCTGGTGTGAGAGCCCCTGACTCTTGACCTTTTGTGGGTGCATTTCCATGTGGTCCTGCTTGTCTCTTTGTTGTGCCCGAGGCTTCTTCCACACAGCAGAAACTGGGATCCTGGCATCTGCATTTGTTGCTGTCTTACTTTGCCTGTTATAGATGTCGGAAGAGAGTCCTGAGCTCTGGCCTCAAGGCCCAGACGCAGTAGGGGTTTCTGTCTGCGCAGGAGCACATCCCTCTAGTCACGCAGCCCACCTACCGAGACCCGACTCAAGACCAGTGCCGCCCACCACACCACTGCTCAAGCACACTTGGCTTTGCGCATCAGACCATGTCTTCAGGGCACTGGATTTGGCTCCTTTTAACCCCTGCTTTGGTTCCATCATACCCTCTGTGTGAATCATGGCTTATGGGAAGCCCAGCCTGACTTGTGGGGCCTGGGACAACCATTGGACTGCTTGAGGAAGAATCTCTGCCTCCATTGCAGTGGAGCCACGGGGATTGAGAACCTCACACCCTCTGCCCGGCCCTGGGCTGGGTGCAAGGAGCCCACACCTCTGCGCATCCACGGCTCCAGAGGAGCATGCGCACGTGCTTCCCCATGACCTGCGACCGTCGATTGGGCTGGTTTATCGGCTACAGCCGTGTGTGAAGAGAGCAGACTTGGCTGTCAGCTGGTTGGAGCAGGAGGCAGGGCCCCTCAGGAGGGTTCCTCAGCACACTTGCTGGCCCTGAGAGCACCAGCCCAGAGCCTGTCGTGCAGTGGGGCCGCCAAGACCTGTGTGTGTAGCTGCCCCCACTGAGCGTCTGCTACTTGTCTGATCAATGGTCAGGTGGGCCTCTGTGGCAGACACTTCCTGCCCTGCTACCACGTACAGCAGCTGGAATAAGGGGACCTAGTCACAGAGAAAAAGAAGCCTGCTTCTGTCACTGGGAGCAGCCTCTGCCTGCTCTCTGCCTCCTTGTCTGGGATGTCATCAGCAGGTGGGAGTCCTGGAGGCTTCCATCTTCAGGAGCTGGTCTCAGTGCCGTCATTTCCAGGCAGATTTCTGGCAGACGGTGGTCATAGGCAGCACTGTCCCTCAGCAGTCCTTGTGGGAAAGCACCCAGGAAGTCTTCTCTGGGTCCAAAACGCTGTTCTGATGTCGTGGTGTGAGCCCAGGATGTGTTGGGACCCGACATTACTCCCCATCAAACGTGAGAGTCCTGCTGTCTCATACCAGTCACCAAGGCTAGGGGACCGGAGCCGCGGTCCCTCTTCAGCAGACGGGCAGACTTGTCCCTACAAGGGGGCTGGGCTACTGTGCTGGGATCCGGGGAAGCCTTGGATTTGCACACTCGCCCCACACTGGGTTTTCCTGTGTCGTGGTGTGTGTGTGCTTTAGCCACTTTCAGTGTGTTTCCTGTCTTCTGTGTGGGTCACTGAGGTGGGCCACACAGCCTTGTGGGGAGTCTTCCAGAAGGAATGTCGAGGTGGGGTGAGATGCCCTGCATCTCAGCTACTTGAGAGACTGTGTGAGCCATTTACTTCCATGGTAGTTTGTCTTCCTTTTGCCCAGGATCTGTTTCCAGTGTCGCGTTTCCTCCCCGTTCCCCACCCTGCTTTAACAAAACAGTAAGGGAGGAGATGGGAAAGCTGAGCGTGGGCCTTGGCGGAAGTGCTGAGTGCACCCCAGGGGTGTCCTTCATGCCGCGCGGCCCGAGCACCTGTCGCCACAGAACGTGCACAGGCCTCAGAGTGCCTGGCCGTGCTGGGGACACCACACACCTGCCCTCTGTGCGGAGCCACTCTGGGGGACAGTTCTGCCTCCCTGCCTCCCGAATAGGCCCAGCCTCGGGACCTAGTGCACACTGCTTCTTTTCTCTTTTTAGACAGGACAGCAGCAGTTTGGCCACTAACCCCATCAGCTGAGGCTTCAAGGAAAGCAGGGCGGCTCACTCCCGGGCCTGGGAGCCCAGGAGAGGGGTGTCCAGCCTGTCAAGTCGCTCTCTCGCCCTGTGTTGGTTTGCAATAAATCTGTATTTAAGCAACTCTGGGTCCGAGTGTGACATTTGCTCCCCAGACAGTTCTGGCCCCAGGTTTTCAGCTGTGAGGTCTCTGGGTCCCTGGATGCAGCAAACAACAAAATGGGGATCCCTGGAAGGTGTTGCCCAGCCTACCTGAACTCACTTGGTGCTTGTTTGGATGTGAGACTTTGCCCAGAATCCGAAAATCAAATAAGCTTTTGGTCAGGGATATAAAGAGACTTGGAGCTATAGATCTGATATCCATGTCAAATAGGTTCTGGAATTCTGTTGTTACCCGGATCCCTGAGATGAAGGCAGGGTTCAGAGTGCTTCCTCTAAAGGGCTGACGTCCTGTGATTGCGCTGGGTGCCAGCACTCTTTGGCTCCAGATGCGCCTGCGGCTCCCTGCCACTGACAGTGAAGTAGAGCCCCCCTGCCCTCTGCATGCTCACCGTGTCCCCACTGAGATGTTGGTGTCTGGCGGGGAGGTCCACAGACTTCCTTAGGCCCCCTCTCATCAGTGGCAGTGCCTTCACCCACTTGCTAGAGCCCCAGGTCTTGGACTCCTCATACTCTCCCCCCTGCCCCCGAGTACCAGGAGACTCCACTGGGTCTTGTTCTGCCTCCAATATAGGCCCCAAACTGCACCACCTGCGGACAGGCCTGCTGGCCCGCCCTGTCCAGGCCACCGCGTGCAGCATGCAGCAGGTGTTGTGTTCCTGTGTGAGGAACACTTAGGAGGCACGGGTTACCACTGGTCAGGAACAATCTGCCAGGAAGGAGAGGCATCTGCTGTTTGCCCCTGAAGAGTGCAGGAGGGAAAAATAATCAAGAGTTTCGTTTGGAAATGTGTCCAAGAGGCGTCAGCTGCTGTATAAAGAACTCACTGCCTGGAACACTCAGCTTGGGGGAACAGAGCCACCCCCACTCAGCTCTGTTCCCCTGCTGGGCAGCTGGCAACAAACAACCAGGCAGTGGACGGCACAGATCCTGGCACCTCAGAAGCAGCCAGCCCCTGGGACAAAGGCTGGCATCCCCACAGAGGGCGGGCACACTTCCGGGGGTGAGAGGAGAGCAGGCCAGGGCCAGGGCTGAACAGAGTGAGGATAAGGGGAGTGCTGCCACCCCAAGGGGCACTACATTATTGGCTCTGTTCCAGGACCACACAGGGTCTATGTGACCCTGCCGGAGGCTGCACATTCCACTTTTGCTCTGTTTGACTGAAGGATCTGTGAAACCAGCTGTCTGGACTGGCCTGGCAGGGGTGGGTAGGACAGACTCCCACCACCCAGGCCCGGGGTGCCAGCATCTCCCTGGGGATGGCTGGGCCTCTCTGCCAGCCCTCAAAGGACGATGGGGCCACTCAGTTGAAGAGTTGCAAAAAATTTGTATGATTCAGCCTCAGCTTCCCCCTCAGCTAGCCCACACTAATGTGGTTTTGTTTTGTTTTATTTTCACGGTTTTGTCTTTTAAGACTGAATGCTGAGCAGACTGGCATTGCCATCAGAAGTGGGGAGGAGCCCTCCGGTCATGGGCCCCTCTGCCTGCGGGCACACAGCCTGTTTTCTGCCATGCCCACGGGGCTGGCTGTTGTGACGAAAGCACCTGATTTTTGGAGTCAGCTGGCCCGGGCCTCCGACCCAGGCCTGACCTGGTCCAGCCACCCCCCTCACTGGCCCATTTGCCTGTCTGTGAAGGGTTTCTGCAGTGTCACCAGAGCCAAACGTTTCCTCCTCACGGTGGTGGGACTCTTGCCCACCCTTGGAGAATCCTGCCAGGTTCCAGGTTGCGGTCAGCATATCTGGGACCTGAGGGAGTGTGAGCAAAAGGGCTTTTTGCACCCAGCTGGTCCCAGGCCCCACCTGGCTGCTGCTATTCTGAGGCAGGGCCCTGGGGGCGGCTTGCTGGCTGCATGCACAGGGCCTCTCGGGGTGCACATGTCCGAGCAGGGTCAGGACCACTCCCCTAAGGAAGCATTGCTGTCAGGAGGCACTTGCAGGAGAGACATCTGTCATCCTGGGAGGCAAGTCCAGGGCCCTTCAGCCAGACTGGGGCTGGATCTTCCCACCACCCTCAACCAGGACCCTCTTCCTGTGAATGTTCTCTGACCAGGAGGGAACCCTAGGCTTTTCAGAGCCTGGAGCTGGGTGAGAGGGGCCAGAAAGAAATGTTATTCCACCCCACTCAGTTTAGCCACAGAAGAGAAGTGGCATTCCAAGGTCACATGGCTTGTTTTAACAAGAGGAGCCCAGCCCTAGGACGTGGCCAGTGCCATGAAACCCCCAACCCCTTCCAAGGAACACTGACTCTCTCCCCTGCCTAATCACCCTCTGCGACGGGCCCAGGTTGTCCTTCGCCTCCTCAATGCTTCTGCCTGGCAGCCCCCTTTGAGGCCAGCAGCCCCTCCCTGCCCAGCTTGTTCAGCCTCATTCTTATCCTTCTCTAGAATTAGAAAGGGTAAACCCGTCTTCATTTTAGACACTGTGCCCAGGCACAACACTGGACATGCTGCAGGCTCTGTGTGGCTCCGTCACATTAAAACATCCTCTAGACAAGGACCCAGGGGCCACAGCCGGGACAGGCTCAGCCCTCAGCCTCGCTTCTCAGCCAGGTACTGCTCCACCACTCTAGTGTCGTCCTCTGCAGAAGCTTTGGCAGTGCTTGGTGATAGAATGAATGAGTGAGTGAAGACCTCTGGTGCTGCCAGGGGAAAGCAGACTCAATGCTCTGTGCCAGTGTCCCACCTGGCACCACAGAGCTTCCTCTGAGCTGGCTGAGGCGCTGCGCCTTTGGGGCCAGGACCCTGGGTGTTTCTACCATTGGCATCAGAGTGCACCTTGAAGTGCTTTCTGTCAGCCCCAAAGCTAGCCCTCGGTGACTGCAGCCCTGACTGTAGACCAGCCCCCAGCCCGGGAGACGTTTATGTGGTGATGACCCAGAAGCCAATGGCCTGGTCGATTGGGCCTGGGTCCGCCTCCAGAGTGGCTGAACCCCCTGTGCCCAGGGTTGGGCATCAGAAGAATGGGTGAGATTGGGGACTTAAAGGGAGGCTCCTCATGCAGGGAAAGATGGAGTCTGGGGAGCTGCTCCAGGTCATATCCAAGGTTTCGAATTGAAGGTATTAGCTTGGATTCCCGAGAATTGGGATCAAGGACACTGAACACAGCAGTGTCCCCGGGGCTGCAGCTCAGCTTGGACTTCAGAAGACCTCTCTAAGCTCCACCTGTCTTCCTCTGGAAATTGAGATGTAGGACACCCTCAAAGATGGGTGGTGAGGCTTAAGCAAGGGGCTGGAAGACAAGCCCCTTTTTCAGGGTGTGTCTAGCCCACAGAGTACACTCTAACCAGTAGGCCTTAGAGAAGAGGGCAGGAGGCCCACGTCCTCAGCCTGGACATGGAGCTGCAGACTGGGCCTTCAGGGGTGACAACCTGTGTGTCCTGGGTCTCCCACTGATGGATGGGGAGGAATTTATGTGACCCAGGGATGACTTTCTAAGTTGGTGTTATGCAAGGCTTAGAGTGACCCTGGATCTTCTCTGCCTATGTGAATGAGGCCAGGCATCACCTGGTGGTCTTGATGAGGATGTCAGGCAAGAAGCAGCAGCTCCTCAGAGAGGCAGGTGCAGGCTGGTAACCCCTCTGCTCAGTGGGCAAGCGGTGCCTGGACCCCAGGCCGGCAGGGGCTACGGCCTCCTGGGAGGCAGCTCCTCCAGGGTGGAGAAAGCTGCAGATGTAGCACCTGCTGGCGGCAGAGCAGGTCTGTACTCAGTACTCGACTCTTCCAGCTTCCTCCCGTCCCCACCTCCAGCTCAAAGAGGAGCTAACTTCACACCTCTGTGCTGAAATTAACCGAGTTCTGCACCCACGGTGCCCCACCTACACGCTCCACCGCGCTCCGGTCGTGTGGAGACCCAGGCACAGACTGTGCCCTTCCAGACTGATGCGCTCCCAAGGTGGCCCAGCTCTCAGCCCGGGCAGCGCCCAGAGACAAGTCAGTCCTGAGCACCGCTCAGAAACAGTGCGAATGACCGGGCCAAGGACTTCTGCAGCCAGAAGGGACGGTATGCCCTGGGACAGAAGGAGAGAGGGGGAACCTGGCTGGTGGGTGGCCCCAAGGAGTTGCCTCGCTACTGACAGGAAGTCAGGTCTGCACTAAGGAAGCACCACAGGCCTGTGGTTTACAACCCACAGACCAACCAGCCCTCCATTGCTACAGATGAGGCATTGAGGCCCAGGAGCGAAGGGGCCCAAGGTCACAGCAAGGGTAATGGGCAGGGTGAGACCCAGCCAGGCATCCTGGAGTGGGTCTATACTCCCCAACTTATGCTGGGTACACCAGGGACGTGGGCCACACCCACCTGCCCACTACTGCAGCCATCCAGGCCTCCCAAGGAAGGTTTTCAGGTACCATACAGTCCCAAGTAGGCAGCCGGCTCAAATGCCTGAGTTGAATGGAGCCAGACTCACTCAAATAAAAACCAGTTGCTGAGTTAACATCAACTCACGGCAACCCCTGGGTGTCAGAATAGAACTGTGCTCTGTAAGGTTTTTAGTGGCTGATTTTTCAGAAGTAGATGGCCAGGCTTTTCTTTCAAAGTGCCTCTGGGTGAACTCGAACCTCCAGCCTTTCAGTTACAGCCAAGCATGTTAGCCACTTGCACCACCTCAAAGTAGCCACTCAAATAAATAAAGCACTCCGTTAACGTTGAAGCTACAGGAAAACATCAAGGTGGGTGATGTGCAGGTATGTATTTGTGTGTGTGAGTGCATTGTGAAGTGGGTCATGGTCAAGGAAAACCCCAAAATACATACATAATCGTTCCAGTCCTCAGTTCTCCAGAGAGCTAAAATAGCCTGATTGCTGTGAGAAGGGACAGCGTGTGTGTGTCCCCAGGGCTGGCTCCCAAGAGCCTCGCCTGCCTCAGCCTCATACTTGCGAAGAAGCACTTAGCAGGCCCTGGAGAGTGGAATGGTCAGGTGGCTACTGCTCCGTTCATCTGAAGTACTTTATTTTTTCTTACAAACTCAAGCCTTGAGCTACTGGAACTGTGGGGATTTTGTATTTCCTCCTTCTTTTCTTTTGGACAAAACAGGCCAGTCTGAGGGCAACAAGACCCACGGTGCCAAAGTGGTATGTTCTCCAAGCGGGTGCTCTCCATTGGGAGCTGCTTTTGTCTCTCTCCACCAGAAAGGAAATGAGGGAAAAGAAGAGATAAGGGAACTCCCACTCCCTTTCCCTCCCCCACACAGGTTTTGGCCTACAGACTGGAATCAGTCTCCGTGGCTCAACTATCACTAGCAACATTTACTGTGAGGACGTTTGAGCCGCAAGACCACTTAAGCAGAGAGCTTCTCTGCCTCCCACATTGGGTTCATTTTCAGGTTGGCACAAGCATTTCTCGTGTGAATGCATTCCCTCCTAAGTAGCAGAAGATGGGGGATGAGGAGGGGGCCACTGCACAGGGTGTGCTCCCCAGCCTGCAGAGGCGGCCTTCCAGCCTGGGGTGCCTCTCAGGGTGATGGGGTCACAACTCACTACCTAGTGCCCAGCCTCTGGAGCAAACGGCCATGCTGCAGCAGGCCCCTGGCATTCCTGCCTTTGGGTCATAAGTCTGTGGCGTTTGTGGCAGCACACACTGGCCAACAGCATAGCTCACTTCATTTCAAGCCAGCCGGCCCCTTTCTCCTGCGCAGCAACAGCGGCACAGGTTATCACTGGGCGGGGTGGGGGGTTCACTTACGACAGCCCAGGTGTGGAGTGTTTACCCATTCCTACATCTTCTCATTTAATTCTCATCCCTTGTGCCCTAAACTGTTCTCCCCAGAGATTGCTGACCCTGTGAGGGCAAGAGCCCCTTCTTGAGCTTTTTGTATTCTCAGAAACAGGCGGTGCCTTGCCAGCCACGCCTAGAAGTCCAGTGACCCCATCTCCAAGAAAGGGTTGCCCTGTATTTCCTGCTCTTCTGAGACACCTACGCTGCTCAGCTGTCTCCACCACTGTCCACTCTGCCTTGCATCTCTTCCTCACTGCTCCTCAGCCCATGGTCACCAGCGACCACATGCGTGTCCACCCAGTGGACATATCACTACCGGGCACTCCACCTTTCTCCTGCTCCAGCTCTGGGATTCCATACCTGCCTGGTGTCTGACGTCCTGCCTGTGCAGCCTCCTCTCAGCCAGCCCTTTCTCTGCTCACCTAGATGGTGGTGCCCGGGGCCCTTTCCTGTCCCATGCTCCTGTGTCCCATGTACACCCATGGTGTCAGTATCACTGGTATGTGGATGCCTTCCAGCCAGACTCCTGCACTCCAGCCCTGGATGGCCTCCCACCCACTGGTGCCTGCCTCCCTGCTCCTGTCCTGCCCACGCTCCTCACCGTGGCAGCCTGAGGGGAGCCGCATTGGGGGATCGGGGTGTTGCCAGGAGGTAAAGAGGAAGTGGAGGGGGGACTGGGCATGGGACCCAGCGGACGGTAGGAGGCCTAGTTGGTGCAGCGAGGGTCTGCAAGGCCAGAGGGCGTGGGGTCTGAGAGACTGCAGGAAGGTTTTTGCAGATGCGTGTACCTCAACTGTTTGTGGGGATTGACCTCAGTCACAGCATTTAGTGGCAATTCTTACAGGCGTTCTTTGGCACCGACTAGCGCTCTTCATATGTTCATTAGGCATGCAGGTTTCTTCTGTGAATGTCCATTTTTTCTACTGTGCCTGTCACGGATTGAATTGTGTCCACCAAAACTCTGTGTCAACTTGGCTAGGCCATGATTCCAGTATTGTGTGATTGTCCACCATTTTGTCACCTGATTTTCCTATGTGTTTATGATGTTAATGAGGCAGCACTCAATCTACAAGATTAGGTTGTGTCTTAAGTCAATCTCTTTTGCACTATACAAGAACCAAGCAGAGAGATGGGGACCTCATACCACCGGGAAAGAAGCACTGGGAGCAGACCACGTCCTCTGGACCCAGGGTTCCTCCTGCATGGAGAAGCTCCTAGACCAGAAGATTGATGACAAGGACCTTCCTCCAATCCAAAAGAGAGAGAAAGTCTTCCCCTGGAGCTGATGCCCTGAATTCAGACTTCTAGCATACTAGACTGTGAGACAATAAACTTCAGCTTGTTGAAGCCACTCACTTGTGATAGTTCTCTTATAGTAGCACTAGATAACTAAGACAATGCCGTTCATCTTTTATGATTAATTTGTAGGCTTATTCTTTGCCAGTTGCATTTATTACAAAATTTCCCAGCCTGAAGCTTGGTTTTTAGCTTTGATTATGATCAAGGCCAACTTCTGGGGTGGCATTTGGGGAGGGGTCCATCGGAGAAGAGGCCCATGTAGAATTGCCTTCAACCCAGACCCACCCAGCCTGGACCCCTCTGCCTCAGAGCTGCACCTCTCCAGCTCACCTAAACCCAGACGCAGCTCCCCTAAACTGCACCACCCCAACCATCTCCAGGACAGTGAATTGGTGCAGGTGGGGCTCCTTCTTACTGCAGGGCTTAGGAACCCTCTTAGTCCAGTGAAGCTCTCACCCCATCACAGGTTCCTCTGGGCCCCCCTTAGTCTGGGTGGGGCTCCCGGGGCAGGGCCACCAGGGTTCTGGTACAGGAACTGGCTGGCCTGGAGGGTCCCTGAAACAAGGCTCTGTTTCCGCCGCATTTGGCCACTGAGGAAACCAAGACACCAAAACAGCCCTTGGGGTTGGCACATGGAATAGCTTTGGAATCTAGTAAACCATGGTGGAAGCTGGTTCCCTTTACTCTCAAGATAGAGTCCAGATTCCCTACCAGGCCCTGGCCTCGCTTTCAACCTTATACCCCTTGTCTCCCTCTCCCTTGGCCCCTGGGACACTTGTCCCTTCAAACTTGGGGTTCTGTATCTGTCTCCCCAGCATTGGCAGCATCCAGTCTGCGTGGCTGCTGGCCCCACACCTGGTGCACAGCAGGTGCCCATGGACAAGTTGTTGACTGGCTGAGTGAGCGAATGCTGGTCCCACCACACACCTCCCTGTCTCAGGGACGTTGAAAGGGAAAAAAAAACAAGTGGCTGGGATATAGAGCAAAGAACCCCCTGACTCTCTCATCCAGCTTTTAAGGAAAGCCCCCTGAACCCCAAGGCCTCAGAACACGCCTGCTGCCCATCCATACTGCTTCTGTGTGTGACAGGCTGGTGTTGGGGCTGCACAGCCACTGTGCTGGCAGGGGCTCACAGCTAGGCCAGGCCCACTAGCAGAGGAGGGTGAGAAGAGGGAGAGCCCAGTGGGCAGGAGTTCTTCCCTAAGAAAAGGCCCCTCTTGGCTCTCGGCCTGGGTGGCAGGCACAGGAGCCAGGGCTGGCAGGCTGCTCCGGAAGTGGGAGGTGCTTGGCCCATCACTGGGGTGCACTGTTTCCCAGGGGGTTTGGCCGCCTGGTGTTCCATCTGGGGAGGGTCTGAGGCTCTCTGCTGCTAATTCTGGGGGAACATACTGCAGGTGCCTGGGGCACAGGGGCCCTAGCCTCTGGAGTCCCGCTGCTTCCTCAGTAGGAAGCTGCCCTGCCTGTCCCCAGGACACCTTTAGGATTGGCCACCCAGCCCAGAGCCTGGGAGCCTTCCTTGCCACTTCCCTCTCCTACTTTCCTGCCTGAGCCTGGCTGAGGAGGGCCCAGGCAGTGCCAAGTTCTGTGCCAGGAATGAGGCAACACCTGGCTCTTCTCATGACACCAATGCTCCGAGAGGCCACACAGTGGAGTTGGGATGGACCCACCCTGTGGGGTCACCTGGCTGCAGTGATGGTGGCTGCTGTGCCAGGCCCTGCCCTTCACCATCAGCCAGCAACCCTGCAAGGTAGGGTGGTGTGAGCAAGAGCAGTGGTTGCAGCCAGCTGAGCGGCAGACCTGGACACCCCTGGGGACTGGTGAGGTGCATGCTTGCCAGGCCTAGGCCCACCCTAGGGAGAGCCTGCAGAGGCAGATGTTAGACCTTAGGAGAGGGAGCCCCACTCTGGCAGTGGGGACATGCATGCTGCATATTAGGGGACTGCTGGCCCTTCTCAGTCTGACAGTAGCCATAGGGTATGGGAGAACACTGGCTCCAGCCTAGTCCTCACTGGAGATGCACCGTCCTTCCTTGATCAGAGCCTGGCAGCCAAGCTGTGTGTGGCAGGATTCACCACATCAGTATTGGAAGCTGAGCACCAGTCTCCTCCCCTGGGCCCAAGCTTGCATTGGCTAGTACTGGGGATGTCGGCCAATTTCCGATGAGGGAGAGGAGCTTGCAGGCATCCCTCCTAGACAAGCTAGCCCTTATCAGCCATTAGATACTATTACAGACAGTAATTGCCTCTATTTTACAGATGAGGAAACTGAGGCTCAGAGAGGTTAAGTGACTTGCCCAAAGACACACAGCCAGCAAGGGTGGAGTTGGGTTGGGAATCCATGACCTCTACCCCATACAGGAACGTGTCCCCCATGACTCCCTCAGGTGCTGCTGGCCAAGAAGGGAAAGGTGGGAAGGGCAGGCCTGAGGCTTTTTCAGGAGTGTGTTGCTGGCAAAGGGAGTCCAGAATGAAGGAACCGTACGGCTAGACCTGCTTCACAGCCTACAAGTTCCATGTTGGCTGGTGGGAGGGAAGGCAAGAGGGTCAAAGTTAGGAAAAGAAGGTGTGACAAGGAGGCTAGATTTGGAGTGAAGTAATTGCTGGCTTTGTGGCTAGAGGAAGGGTCACAAGCCAAAGAATGTGGGCAGCCTCTAGAAGGTGGCAAAGGCAAGGAAGAGATTCTCCCCTGGAGCCTCCAGAGGGAACATAGCCCTGCCCACACCCTGATTTTAGATTTCTGACCTCCAGAACTGAGAGAATAAGTGTGTATTGTTTTAAGCCACTAAGTTTGTGGCAATTTGTTACAGTAGCAATAGAAACCAATACAGGTGGTGAGAGTCATAATGGGCTAGAGAGACACGTGACGATCCTGTGTATTTATTTGCCCCCTGGTATTAGGTGCTTGTCCAAAATGGCTGTTAATTTTTCCTTGGACCGAGTCTTGCCCAAGCTAGAGGGGAGTATGTATGGTCAGCTGTGACCCCTCACGGACCAACCTGACAGAATCCAGGGAGCCTGAGGTTCAGATGCTGATCCCACACCTGCTCCTCACTCACCCTGTGTCCTGGGATACGTCCCTATGGTATCTGGCCTCCGTTGGCTCTCTGCTCAGAGAATCCTAAACCTGAGCTTTTATCTACAGAGCCCTGGCAGGGAAGACAGCACACACTCAGGTGGGTTCTGAAGAGCCTTTGAGGGACTCCATGCAGGACTGCTGACAGAGGTGTGACAACTTAAGGATACCACTGGGACTGGCCACAGCAGGGAGCCCTTACTACCCCTAGGCTGAGGGGCAAGGGAGGAAGCAGCATGATCACAGCCCTGTGGCCCTGGAGCCCTGTAACAGGGGCCTGTCTGTGGACACTGTTGTCCCAGAGGGTCCTAGCCACTGCCAACACCTCAGTGCCAAGGCAGGCAGGGAGAAGCATCCTGGCCACTCTCCCACTGGATGACCTCTTGCTGGGTCACGCCTCAGGAACGCAGTGGTGCAGTCACACAGGTCAGCCCCGCAGGCACAGAGCAGAAAGGAGATGGGTGGAGGATGGGTCTGTAAGACAAATGGAGATGGTCCAGCAAGGCTCTAAAAACCCAACAGAGAGCCCCATAGGTTATCTTTCACGCTGGGATAAAATAATCCTAGACAGTACTTCTGGGGATATTTTGTTTTATTTTGAAATAATTATAGAGTCAAAGGAATTTGTAAAGAAATGTACAGGGAAGGGTGGAGCAAGATGGCAGCATAAGAAGTTGCATGCTCCTGTCCTCCCACAACACATCCAGAAGAAAACAAGCAAAAATTAATGAAATCAGCCATCTCAGAACTTTGGATACCAGTCAAAGGGTTGATTGACCATGCAAACATGGAATCAAAAGGATAACATATAAATGATGAGAGAGCAGTGGGTCTCCATCTGTCCACACCCACCCGCTTCCCTGGCTCAAAATGGCCATCTTGTGGGTGGCTATAGTGAACAGTGCCCACAGATAGGGAGCCTATCAGTGAAACAGTGACAGCCAGCACTCCCAGGCAAGGAGTCTGCTGGT
This sequence comes from Elephas maximus indicus, assembly GCF_024166365.1. NCBI lineage: Eukaryota > Metazoa > Chordata > Mammalia > Proboscidea > Elephantidae > Elephas > Elephas maximus. The sequence goes on from NC_064826.1 coordinate 120,874,536, forward strand.
AAATCTGTGAGACCTGCTGTTTCTAAGTGGGGAGTCTGGGGCTGGAACTCCACAGCCAGTGATCACAGGTGGGAAGTCAAGTGGTGAATCTGTGAGAGCCGCCACAGTTGGCACTGTCAGGTGGGGAGTCTTGTGGTGAAGTGACCACACCAGGCACTCCAAGGCAGAGAGTCTGATGCAGGAGTAGTACAGCTGGTGCCCCCACTTAGGGAACCTAGTGGTGAGCAATGACAGTTGGCTCCCCCAAAAAGGAAAACCAGTAGTGAAGTGGCCACAGCAGGTGCACCAAGGCATGGAGTCTGGTGCTGAAGTGAAGAACTGCAGCCTTCAACAATTGAAAATAATAATACTAAAGAAAAGCAAACCCTAGGGAAGGGGAAGAAGGTGATCTCTAGAGTTACCATAATATAATAGTTAAATATTCCAGTTTCAACCAAAAATCACAAGGCATATGAAGAAATAGGGAAGGATAACCCAAACAAAAGACCAAATTCCCATTGCCTTTGAGTCGATTCTGACTCATAGTGACCCAATAGGACAGAGTAGAACTGTCACATATGGTTTCCAAGGAGTCCCTGGTGGATTCGAACTGCCAACCTTTTGGTTAGCAGCCATAGATCCTAACCACTATGCCACAAAGGTTACCTAAAGTGACAGAAATTGACCCTGAGGAAGGACAGGCAATGGATTTTCTAGACAAAGACTTAAAGCAACACTACTAAATATGCTCAAAGAGTTGAAAAACAAAAAGGACTAAAGGAAATCAGGCAAATGATACAAGAATTTCAATAAAGAGAAAAATTTTTAAAGAACCAAACAGAAATACTGGTGATGCAAATTACAATAACAAAAATTGAAAAACTCATGGAAGGTGTGATGGTTAAGGTTTTGTGTCAGCTTGGCCGGGACATGATTTTCAGTGCTTTTTGGTGGTTATGATGTAGTTTGGCAGTCATGTGATGATGTGATCACGTCCATGATGAGATATGATTATAATGTGATCCCCTCCATGATGGGCTCTGCTGCAAGTAGATCAGTTGAAAGGGAGTTTCCTTGGGTGTGTGGCTTGCATCAAATATAAGTGGAAATTTTGGCAAGGCTCGTGGGCTTTTGCTCACTCTGAATCCTGCAGCTGGCTCTTGTTCATCTGACCTCCAGTTCTTGAAACCTGAGCTAGCATCTGACTGTGGTCCTGCCTGATGATCTTGGGATTCCTTGATCTTCACAGCCTGAGAGCAAGAGCCCTGCTGTCTGACCTGCCAATCCTGGCTTCATCAGCCCCTGCAGCTACGTGAGTCAGGAGAAGCGTCTATCCTGACTCATGGACTTGGGGCATTCCAGCCTCTACAACCACATATATATAAAGATCTCTCTCTATATATCTATACACTCTACTGGTTTTGCTTTTCTAGAGAACCCAACCTAAGATGGAAGGGCATCAACAGCAGATCTGAATTGGCAGAGGAAAAAATCAGTGTGCTTAAAGATAGGGTAATTGAGATTACCAAGTCTGAGGATCCAAAAAAAAAAAAAAGTGAGCCTAAGGAACCTGTGGGACACCATCAAGTGAACTAATACACACATCATGAGACTTCCAGAAGGAGAAGAGAGAGAAAAGAGGGCAGGAAGGATATTGGAAGAAGTAATGACTGAAAACATTTCAAATGTGTTGGAAGATATGGTCTACACATCCAAGAAGCTTAAAAAACTTCAGGTAGGATAAACACAAAGAGAGCCACAATGAAACACATAATCAAACTCTTGAAAACCAAAGATAAGAGAGAATTTTGAAAGCAGCAAGAAAGAAGCATATTATCACATACAAGGGATCCCCAATAAGATTAAATGCTGATTTATTCTCAGAAGCCACAGAGGCGAGAAGGCAGTGGGATGACACACTTAACACGCTGAAAGAAAAGAACTATCAACCGAGAGTATGATATCTGGCAAAACTGCCCTTAAAAATGAGGGTAACCCTGGAAAATAGGAGGGAACAGGAAAGCTGGTAATAGGGAATCCAGGGTTGAGAAGGGAGAGTGTTGACATGTTGTGGGGTTGTTAACAAATTTCATACAACAATATGTGTGCTGTTTGATAAGAAACTAGTTTGTTCCGTAAACCTTCATCTAAAGTTCAATTTTAAAAAAATGAGGGTAAAATCAAGATATTCCTCAGTGTTATGGATTGAATTGTGTCCTCCCCCCAAAATATGTGTCAACTTGGTTAGGCCATGATTCCCAGTATTGTGTGGTTGTCCTCCATTTTGTGATTGATATAATTTTCCTATGTGTTGTAAACCCTAACCTCTGCCTGTGGTTAGTGAGGCAAGATTGGGTTATGTTAAAGAGGATTAGGGTGGGAGGTAACACACTTACTCAGGTCACATCCCTGATCCAATGTAAAGGGAGTCTCCCTGGAGTGTGGCCTGCCCCACATTTTATCTTACAAGAGATAAAAGAAGAGAAGTGAGCAGAGAGTTGGGGATCTCATACCACCAAGAAAGCAGCACCAGGAGCAGAGTGTGTACTCTGCACCTTGGGTTCTTGCGAGGAGAAGCTCCCAGACCAAAGGAAGATTTGATGTCAAGGACCTTTCTCTAGAATCAACAGAGACAGAAAGCCTTCTCTTGGAGCTGGTGCCCTGAATTCAGACTTCTAGCCTCCTAGACTGTGAGAAAATAAAGTTCTGTTTGTTAAAACGATCCACTTGTGGTATTTCTGTTATGGCAGCACTAGATGACTAAGACACCAGGTAAATAAGAGTTGAGGGAATTTGTAAACCACTAGACCTTCCATACAAAAAAATGTTAAAAAGAGTCCTTAAAATGGAAAAGAAAGGACACTAGACAGTAACTCGAAGCCATTTGAAAAAACAAAACTCTGTTAAATTTAATTTCATAGCAAATATAAAGGCCAGATATAAGATATTTTTGACAATTTCCAATTTTCCTAGATCGATGCAGGGGCTAAAATGGACTGGTATTGGCCATTTTGAATAGGACGATCATATAGTCTGCTATGTTGGGAGTGACAGCTTGAAGAGGAATGATGTTGCAGTCATCATCAAAAAGAACGTTTCAAGATCTATCCTAAAGTACAACGCTGTCAGTGATAGGATAATATCCATATGCCTACAAGGAAGAACAGTTAATATGACTATTATTCAAATTTACACGCCAAACACTAGGGCCAAAGATGAAGAAACAGAAGATTTTTATCAGCTGCTACAGTCTGAAATTGATCGAACATGCAATCAAGATGCATTGATAAGTACTGGCGATTGGAATGCAAAAGTTGGAAACAAAGAAGAAGGATCAGTAGTTGGAAAATATGGCCTTGGTGATAGAAACAATGCCGGAGATCGAATGATAGAATTTTGCAAGACCAACGACTTCTTCACTGCAAATACCTTCTTTCACCAACATAAATGGCAACTATACATATGGACCTCGCTAGATGGAATGCACAGAAATCAAATTGACTACATCTGTGCAAAGAGACAATGGAAAAGCTCAATATCATCAGTCAGAACAACGCCAGGGGCCGACAGTAGAACAGACCATCAATTGCTCATATGCAAGTTCAAGCTGAAACTGAAGAAAACCAGAGCAAGTCCACGAGAGCCAAAATTTGCCCTTCAGTATATCCCACCTGAATTTAGAAACCATCTGAAGAGTGGATTTGATGCATTGAACACTAGTGACCGAAGGCCAGATGAATTGTGGAATGATATCAAGGACATCATACATGAAGAAAGCAAAAAGGTCATTGAAAAGACAGGGAAGAAAGAAAAGACCAAGATGGATGTCAGAGGAGACTCTGAAACTTGCTGTAGAACGCCAGGCAGCTAAAGCAAAAGGAAGAATTGATGAAGTAAAAGAACTGATCAGAAGATTTCAAGGACGTCTTGAGAAGACAAAGTAAAGTATTATAATGACGTGCAAAGAGCTGGAGATGGGAAACCAAAAGGGAAGAACACACTCGGCGTTTCTCAAGCTGAAAGAACTGAGGAAAAAATTCAAGCCTCGAGTTGCAATAGTGAAGGATTCCATGGGGAAAATATTAAATGACACAGGAAGCAACAAAAGAAGATGGAAGGAATACACAGAGTCATTACACTAAAAAGAATGAGTCCATATTCAACCATTTCAAGAGGTGGCATGTGATCAGGAACCAACGGCACTGAAGGAAGAAGTCCAAGCTGCTCTGAAGGCATTGGCAAAAAACAAGGCTCCAGGAACTGATGGAGTATCAACTGAGATGTTTCAACAAACAGATGCAGCGCTGGAGGTGCTCGCTCGTATATGCCAAGAAATATGGAAGACAGCTTCCTGGCCAACTGACTGGAAGAGACCATATTTATGCCTATTCCCAAGAAAGGTGATCCAACCGAATGTGGAAGTTATAGGACAATATCGTTAATATCACACGCAAGCAAAATGTTGCTGAAGATCATTCAAAAATGGCTGCAGCAGTATATCGACAGGGAACTGTCAGAAATTTAGACCGGTTTCAGAAGAGGATGTGGAACCAGGGATATCATTGCTGATGTCAGATGGATCCTGGCTGAAAGCAGAGAATACCAGAAGGATGTTTACCTGTGTTTTATTGACTATGCAAAGGCACTTGACTGTGTGGATCATAACAAACTATGGAGAACACTGCGAAGAATGGGAATTCCAGAACACTTAATTGTGCTCATGAGGAACCTTTACATGGATCAAGAGGCAGTTGTTCAGACAGAACAAGGGGATACTGATTGGTTTTAAGTCAGGAAAGGTGTGCGTCAGGGTTGTATTCTTTCACCATACCTATTTAATCTGTATGCTGAACAAATAATCTGAGAAGCTGTGCTATATGAAGAAGAACGGGGCATCAGGATTGGAGGAAGACTCATTAACAACCTGCGTTATGCAGATGACACAGTCTTGCTTGCTGAAAGTGAAGAGGACTTGAAGCACTTACTAATGAAGATCAAAGACCACAGCCTTCAGTATGGATTACACCTCAACATAAAGGAAACAAAAATCCTCACAACTGGGCCAATGAACATCATGATAAACGGAGAAGAGACTGAAGTCGTCAAGGATTTCATTTTACTTGGATCCACAATCAACACCCATGGAAGCAGCAGTCAAGAAATCAAAAGACACATCACATTGGGTAAATCTGCTGCAAAGGACCTCTTCAAAGTGTTGAAGGGCAAAGGTGTCACCCTGAAGACTAAGGTGTGCCTGACCCAAGCCATGGTATTTTCAGTCACATCATATGCATGTGAAAGCTGGACAATGAATAAGGAAGACCGAAGAAGAATTGAAGCCTTTGAATTGTGGTGTTGGCGAAGAATTTTGAATATACTGTGGACTGCCAAAAGAACGAACAAATCTGTCTTAGAAGACGTACAACTAGAATGCTCCTTAGAGGCAAAAGTGGCGAGACTGCGCCTTACGTACTTTGGACATGTTGTCAGGAGGGATCAGTCCCTGGAGAAGGACATCATGCTTGGCAGAGTACAGGGTCAGTGGAAAAGAGGAAGACCCTCGACAAGGTAGATTGACACAGTGGCTGCAACAACGAGCTCAAGCCTAACAATGACTGTGAGGATGGCGCAGGACTGGGCAGTGTTTCTTTCTGTTGTGCATAGGGTCGCTATGAGTCGGAACCCAACTCAACGGCACCTAACAACAACATAAGGTATTTTCGGTTGGTGTGATGGTTAAGCTTGTGTGTCAACTTGGCTGAGCCATACTCTCAGTGACTTGGCTGTTATGTAATGATGTAGTCATCCTTCACTTTGTGATCTGATGTGAGTGGCTAATCAGTTCAAAAGGGAGTTTCCTTGGGGGTGTGGCCTGCATTTAATGTATATACAGATGCTCTGGTAATGCTCGCTTGCCGTGGATCCTGTATCCAGCTTGTCATCATCTGACCTCTTTTTCTTGGGCCTTGAGCCAGTGACCTGCTGTATTGACCTCTGACTTTGGAATTCATCAGCCTTCACAGCATGTGAACCAGTGGCTTGCCATCTGACCTGACTATCTTGGGTTCATTAGCCCCTGCAGGTACATGAGTCAGGAGAAGCCTCCAGATTGATACCTGATCTCTGGACTTGAGACTTGCCAACCTCTATGACAACCATGTGAATGATTTCCTTGAGATAAATCTCTCTCTCTCTCTCTATATATATATATACATCCTTTATTGGTTTTGCCTCTCTAGAGAACCAGCCTAAGACGTTTGGTACCGAGAGTGGTTCTAGAGAAACAAAATCATAAGGCAGCAACTGGCAGAACCCCCACATCAGATCCCAGACATGTGAAGTTAGGGTTATTATGGTAGGAAAGACCAAGTGGAAGCCATTAGAACAACCCCTACCTAGGAAAAGAGCAAACCAAAAGCCATACTGCATTCTTGGAGGAATTGCAGAGATTACTACCACCATCAAGGACTTGTAGGCTGAAGGGGTGGGTAGTGATTCCCACCACATCCCCATTCAGCTCTCCTATTTGGCCTGTGCAGAAAACAGATGGATCTTGGAGAACAGCAGTGGATTACTGGAAACTTAACAAGGTGGTGACTCCAATTGCAGCTGCTGTTCCAGATGTGGTTTCATTGCTTGAGCAAATTAATACATCTTCTGGTACCTGGTATGCAGGTATTGATCTGGCCAATGCCTTTTTCTCAATTCCAATTCACCAGAAGCAGATTGCCTTCAGCTGGAAAGACCAGCAGTACACCTTAACCATCCTTCCTCAGGGATATATCAACTCCTCCAGCCTTATGTCATAATTTACTCCGCAGGGATCTTTATCACTTTTCATTTCCACAAGACATCACACTAGTTCGATGCATGATGACATTATGCAGATTGGACCTAGTAAGGAAGAAATATCAGCGACTATAGACTTTTCAGTAAGACATTTGCATGCTTAAAAACCAAACCAAACTCATTGCAGGCAAGTCATTTCTGATTCATAGCAACCCTATAAACAGAGTAGAACTGCCATGCAGGGTTTCCAAGGAGGAGTTGGTGGATTTGAACAGCCGGCCTTTTGGTGAGCAGCTGAATGCTTAACCACTGCACCGCCAGGGCTCCATTTGCTTGCTAGAGGGTGGAAAATGAGCCTGACAAAAATTCAGGCACCTTCCACCTCAGTAAAATTTCTAAGGGCCCAGTGGTGTGGGGCATGTCAAGATATTCCTTCAAACATGAATGATAAGTTATTGTATCTGGCCCCTCCTAACTAAAAGGGAGGCACACTTGGTTGTCCTCTTTGGATTTTGGACGCAACATACACCTCATTTGGGTGTGCTACTACAGCTTTTTTTTTTTTGTTTTTTTTACTCCAGCTTATTTATCAAGTGACTCAAAAAGTTGCTAGTTTTGAGTGGGGCACAGAAAAAGAGAAAGCTCTGCAAAAAGTTCAGGCTGCTGTGCAAGCTGCTCTGCCATTTGCACCATATGATCCAATGGTGCTTGAAGTGTCAGTGGCAGACAGAAATGCTGTTTGGAGTCTTCGGCGGGCCCCTATTGGTGAATCACAGTACAGACCCTTAGGATTTTGGAGCAAAGCCCTGCCACCACCTGCAGATAACTACTCTCCTTTTGAGAAACATTTTTTTTTTGGCTTGTTACTGGTGTTTAGTAGAGCCTGAATGCTTAACCATGGGCCACCAAGTCACCATGCAGCCTGAGCTGCCCATCATGAACTGGATGTTGTTTGACCTACAGAGTCATAAAGTCAGATGTGCGCGGCTGCACTCCATCATTAAATGTAAGTGGTATATATAAGATTGGGCTTGAGCAGGACCTGAAGGCGTAAGCTGCATGAGGAAGTGGTCCAAATACCCATCTTCACTCATGTCATATTACCGTCCCCCTACCAGTTTGCACTTATGGTCTCATGGGGGTGGGGGTTCTTATGATCAGTTGACTGAGAAAGAGAAAGCTCGCGCCTGGTTTATAGATGGTTCTGCACGATATGCAGGCACCACCCGAAAGTGGACAGTGGAGGCATTGCAGCCTCTTTCTGCAACCTCTCTGAAGGACAATGGAGAAGGAAAATCCTCCCAATGAACAGAACTTTGAGCAGTGCACCTGGTTGTTTGCTTTAGTTGGAAGGAGAAATGGCCAGATGTGTGATTGTATACTGATTCATGGGCTGTGGACAATGGTTTAGCGGTATGATCAGGGACTTGGAAGGAACATTTGATGACAAGGAGGCATGGGGAAGAGGTATGAGGGTAGACGTCTCTGAATGGGCCAAAGAAGTGAAGATATTTGTGTCTCATGTGAATGCTCACCAAGGGGTGACCTCAGCAGAGGCGTACTTTAAAAATAAAATGGATAAAATGATGCATTCTGTGGAGTCAACACATCCTCTTTCCCCAGCCACTACTGTCATTGCTTGATAGGTTCATGAACAAAGTGGCCATGATCGCAAGGATGGAGGTTATTCATGGGCTCAGCAACATGGACTTCCACTCACTAAAGCCAACTTGGCTACAGCCACTGCTGAGTGCCCAATTTGCCAGCAGCAGAGACCAATATTGAGTCCCTGATGGGCACCATTCCTGGAGACAACCAGCCAGCAACCTGCTAGCAGGTTGACTACATTGGACCACTTCAATCATGGAAAGGGCAGTGTTTTTTTTTTTTTTTTTTTTACCAGGATAGACACCTGCCCTGGATAGAGATTTGCCTTCCCTGCACACAATGCTTCTGCCAAAACTACTGTCTTAGTTATCTAGTGCTTCTATAACAGAAATACCACAAGTGGATGGCTTTAACAAAGAGAAATTTATTCTCTCACAGTCTAGGAGGCTAAAAGTCCAAATTCAGGGTGCCAGCTCCAGGGGAAAGCTCTCTCTCTCTTTGCCAGCTCTGGGGGAAGGTCTTGTCATCAATATTCCCCTGGTCTAGGAGCTTCTCAGCTCACGAACCTTGGGTACTAAGGATGCACTTCCCTCCTGATTCTTAATTCTTGTTGGTAGGAGGCTGTCATAGATTGAATTGTGCCCCCCCCCCCAAATATCTGTCCACTTGGCTAGGTCAAGATTCCCTTAAACGATTGTTTGATTGTCTACCATTTTATCTTCTGATGTGATTTCTCTATGTGTTGTAAATCCTATCACTATGATGTAATAAGATGGATTAGTGGCAGTTATACTGATGAGGTTTACAAGGTTAGATAATGTCTTAAGCCAATCTCCTTTGAGAAAAAAAAGAAAGAAGCGAGCAGAGACAGGGGGACCTCATACTACCAAGAAGGCAGTGCTGGGAGCAGAACACATCCTCTGGTCTTGAAGTTCCTGCACTGAGATGCTCCCAGATCAAGGGAAGACTGATGCATTGCAAGGGCCCTCCCCCAGAGCTGACAGAGAGAGAAAGCCTTCCCCTGGAGTTGACACCCTTAATTTGGATTTGTAGCCTACTTGACTTTGAGAGAATAAACTTTTTGTTAAAGCCATCCACTTGCGTTATTTCTTTTATAGCAGTGCTAGATGACTAAGCAGAGGTCTTCTATCTGCTCATTTCTCTCTCATTTTATCTCTTGTAAGATAAAAGGTGATACAGGCCACACCCTAGGGAAACACCCCATATGTTGGGTCAGAGCTATGACCTGAGTAAAGGTGTTACATCCCACCCTAATCCTCTTTAACATAACCTAATTTTGCCTTATTTACCACAGGCAAAGTCCAGGATTTATAACACATAGGAAAACTACATCAGATCACAAAAGAGAGGACAATCACACAATACTGGGAATTATGGCCCAGCCAAGTTGACACATATTTTAGGGGGACATAATTCAACCCATGACAACCGCCATCTGTGGACTCACAGAATGTCTTATTCACCATCATGATATACTACGTACTATCCTCAGATCAAGGAACTCATTTCACAGCAAATGGAGTTCGTCAATGGGCATATGCTTGTGAAATTCACTGGTCTTACCATGTTCCCCATCATCCTGAAGCAGTTAGCTTGATAAAATGATGGAATGGCCTTCTAAAGACACAATTATGGCATCCGCTAGGTGGCAATACCTTGCAGGGTTGGGGCAATGTTCTCCAGAAGGCTTTGTATGCTCTAAACCAGCATCCAATATATGGTGCTGTTTCCACCATAGCTAGGATTCATGGCTCTAGGAATCAAGGGGTGGAAATGGGAGTGGCACCACTCACTATTACCCCTAGTAACTCACTTGCAAAGTTTTTGCTTCCCATCCCTGTGACTCTATGCTCTGTGGGTCTAGAGTTCAGTTCCAAAGGAAGAAATACTCCCATGTGGAGACACAATGCTGATTCCATCGAACTGGAAGATAAGAAATGCCACCCACCGACTTTGGACTCTACATGTCTCTGGACCAACAGACAAACAAAGGAGTTACTGTTTGGGCTGGTGTGATTGATCCTGACTACCAAGGGGAAATCAGATTGATATTACATAATGGAGGTAAAGAAGAGTATGTCTGGAACACAGGAGATTCCTTAGGGGGTGACTTAGTTATGTAGTGCTGCTATAACAGAAATACCACAAGTAGGTGGCTTTGACAAACAGAAATTTATTCTCTCACAGTCTAGGAGGCTAGAAGTCTAAATCCAGGGTGCCGGCTCCGGGGTAAGCCTTTCTCTGTCTTTCGGCTCTGGGGAAGGGTCCTTGTCATCAATCTTTCCCTGAGTCTAGGAGTTTCTCAGCACAGAGACCCCAGTTCCCAAGAACATGCTCTGCTCCCAGCTCTTCCTTCTTGGTGGTCGGAGGTCACTTTCTCTGTTGCTTCTCTTTCTTTTTATCTCTTGTAAGACAAAATGTGGTGCAGGCCACACCCCAGAAAAATTCCGCTTAATCAGATCAGGGCTGTGACCTGATTAAGCATGTTGCAACCCACCCTAACCCACTTTAACATAATCTAATATTGTTTTATCAACCACAGGCAGAGATTAGGATTTATAACACATAGGACAATTACATCAGATCACAAAATGGAGGACAACTACACAATACTGGGAATCATGGCCTAAACAAGTTGACACATATTTTGGGGGGACACAATTCAATCCATGACAGGGTGTCTCTTAGTATAACCATGTCATGTGGTTAAAGGCAATGGAAAATTATAGCAACCGAATTCTGACATTATTACTAATGGCACAGACCTTTCAGGAATGAAGGTTTGTCTCACTCCACCACGCAACATAACTTGACCAGGCGAGGTGCTTGCTGATGGTAAAAGGAATAAGAAATGGGTGGTGGAAGAAGGTAGTTTTAAATACCAGCTATGACTACATGACCAGTTGCAGAAATGAGGATTATAATTGTTATGAGTATTTCTTCATTGTATGAGTGCATCAAATACTTTTTTTTCTTCACTTATAAAATATAAAATGTAAGTGAGGCTAGTGTGTTTTTGGTTGTAAACATGTTAGTTGTATCATATTAGGTGCGAGTATGTCTTCATAACTGTCTTATTTAGAGGCTATGTAGGGTTGAAAAAGATGTGTACAAGTGCCAAGTTAACAAGGAGTGAGCTGTGATGGTTAAGGTTGTGTGTCAATTTGTTGGGCCATGATTCTCAGTGATTTGACAGTTATGTAATGATGTAATATGGCAGTTATGTAATGATGTAGTCATTCTTCATTTTGTGATCTGATGTATTCATCCCCCATTTTGTGATCTGATATGAGCAGCCAATCAGTTGAAAAGAAAGTTTCATTGGCAGTGTGGCCTGTATTCAATATATATACAGATGTCCTGACAAAGTTTGCTTGCTCTGGATCCTGCATCCAGCTCATTGTCATCTGACCTCTGGTTCTTTGGAGTTGAGCCAGTGGCCTACTGTCTTGCCTGCCAATCTTAGGATCCATCAGCCTCCACAGCCCATGAGCCAGCAGCCTGCCATCTGACCTGTCAATCTTAGGTTCATCAGCCCCTGCGTGTGTGTGTATGTGTGTGTGTGTGTGTGTGTATACACTTCACTGGTTTTATTTCTCTAGAGAACTCAGCCTAAGACAGGTGGTAATGCCCTTCATACTTTATGATGGAAAATGTGTGAAAAATAAGCATAAATTTGTGTCACAAGGAACATGATATATAATAATGTAATATGTGATAACAACAACATAAATCGAAGAAGGGATCAGTATAGGAATCGAGGTTTTGTATGCTACTGTAGTTAAGTTGGCATCAGTTTAAACCAGGTTGTTGTAAATGTAAGATGTTAAATATAATCCTCATGGTAACTACGGAGAAAATAACTGAAAAAATACACACAAAGGGAAAGGAAGAGGGAAACAAAACCATTCATTACAAAAAGTCAACTACACATAAAAGAAAGCAATACTGGGGAAGATGAAGGTCAAAGAAGCTGTAACACACACACACACGCACACAGAGTAACAAAATGGCAGAAGCAAGTCCTTCCTTATCAGTAATTACCATGCTCCAATCAAAAGGCAGAGAGTGACAGGATGTATTTTTTTACATTATCCAACTATATGCTGTCTAAAAGAAGCACACCTTAGGCCCAAAGACACAAATAGGTTGAAAGTGAAAGGATGGAAAAAAAAAATCCATGCAAATAGTAACCAAAAGAGAGCTGCAGTGGCAATTTTAATATCAGACAAACTAGACTTTAAATCAAAATCTGCTATAAGAGACAAAGAAAGATATTACATAATGATAAGACGATATAACAATTATATATGTACCTAACTTCATACAAAGCAAACACTGACATAATTGAAGGGAGAAGTAAACAGTTCTACAAAAACAGGTGGAGACTTCAATACACCACTTTCAATAATATATAGAATATCTAGAAAAAGATCAATAAAGAGAGGATTTGAATAATGCTCTAAACCAACTAGACCTAACACACATAGATTGAACTTTCCACCCAACAACAGTTGAATATACATTCTTCTCCAGGGCACATAGATCATTCTCCAGGATAGACCATATGTCACAAAGCAAGCCTCAATAAACTTAAAAAGATTGAAATCATATAAAGTATCTTCCCCTACCACAATGGAATAAACTAGAAATTAATAGCAGAAGGAAAACTTGAAAATACACAAATATGTGGAAATTGAACAAGACATTATTAAACAAGAAAATACAGTGAAACCTGTGAGAGGCAGAACTCGACGGGACTGCCTTGATTTTTCAGGTTTCACAAGTGTTCCACCTTTGACAAGGTGCAGTCTTACCACTTTTCATTCACTTGTTTTGGTGGGAAATATTTGAGTTTTCCTGACAAGTTTCTTCCTTACATGGGTTCCAGCTTTCGCAGGTTTTTCTCTACTTAGAGTTGAATGAAAATGAAAGCGCAACGTATCAAAGCTTATAGGATGCAGGAAAGCCACTGCTCAGAGGAAAATTTATATGGATAAATGCTTACATTAAAAAGAAGAAAGATCTCAAATCAATAAACTAACTTTATGACTTGTGGAACTAGAAAAAGAAGGACAAACCAAGCCCAAAGTTACCAGAAGGAAGGAAATAGCAAAGATCAGAGCAGATATAAATTAGAGATTTAGAAAAAAAAAAAAAAAAAAAGAATCAATGAAAGCAGAAGTTGGCTTTTGAAAAGACCAATAAAACCAAAAATCTTTAGCTAGACTGGAAAAGAAAGAGAGAAGATGCAAATATCAAACATCCAAAATTATAAATGAAAGAGGGGACATTACAACTGACCCTACAGAAGTAAAAAGGATCACAAAGGAATACTATGAACAATGTACTCCAAAAAATTAGATAACTTAGAGGAAATGGACAAATTCCTAGAAACACATTGTGATAGTCAAGAGTGTGTATCAACTTGGCTGGGCCATAATTCCCAATGTTTTGGCAGTTGTGTGATGTTGTGGTCACTTTGCTGATGACATGGGATCTGCTATGAGTAGCCAGTTGGTTGAAGGGAAGTTTTCTTGGGCATGTGGCCTGCATGGAGTGTGGGCAGATGTTCTGGCAATGCTCAAGGGCTTTTCCTTGTTCCAGATCCTGCAGCTGGCTCCTGTTTGTCTGACCTCCAGTTCTTGTGAGTTGAGCTAACAGCTTACCTGTGGTCTTGTCTGCCCGTCTTAGGACTCATCAATCCTTACATCATTTGAGCAACACCCTGCTCTCTAACCTGCTGATCTTGGGTTCACCAGCTCCTGCAGCTACATGAATCAGGAGAGGCTTCTATCCTGACTCACGGACTTGGGACATTCCAACCTCTACAACCTCATGAGCCATTTCCTTGATATAAATCTCTCTCTATATACATACATTTATATGCTTTACTGGTTTCGCTTCTCTTGAGAATCCAGCCTAAGACACACATAAACTTCCTACATTGACTCAAGAAATGGAATATCTCAACAGATCCATAACAAGTGAAGAAGTTGAATCAATAATCAAAAATTTCCCAACAAAGGAAATCCTGGACAAGATGGTGTCACTGGGAAATTCTATCAAATATTTATAGAAGTGAATCCAATTCTTCTTAAATTTTTCTAAAAAATAGAAGAGGAGGGAACACTTCCTAACTCATGCTATGAGGTTATCATTACCCCAATTCCAAAGATGGACAAACACACAATGAGAAAAGAAAATTGCAGACCAGTATCCCTTATGAATATAGATGCATATGAGGATCTATGAATATAGATCCTCAACAAAATATCAGTAAAGCAAATTCAAAAGCATATTAAAAGGATTTTACACCATGATCAAGTGAGCTTTATTCAGGAATGCAAAGGTAGTTCAACATTAGAAAATCAACCAATGTAATACATCACATTAATAGAACAAGGAAAAGAACCACATAATAATCTCAATTGACACAGAAAGGCATTTGACAAAATCCAGCACCCTTTCATGACAAAAACACTAAATAAACTAGGGAATTTATGAAAAACCCGGAGCTAACATCATACTCAATGGAGAAAGACTGAGAGCTTTTCCCTTAAGATAAGGAACAAGACAAGGATGTCCACTCTCACCACTGCTATTCAACATTATACTGGAAGTCCTAGCCAGAGCAATTAGGCAAGAAAAAGAAATAAAATGTATTCAGATTGGAAAGGACAAAGTAAAATCATCCCTTTTTACAGATAACAATTCTACGTATAGAAAACCACAAAGATTCCACAAGGAAACTGCTAGACCTAATAAATGAATTCAGCAAAGTTGCAGAGCACAAGGTCAACACATAAAAATTACTCAAGTTTCTATACATCATCACTGAGCATTCTGAAAAGGAAATTAAAGAAACAGCTCCATTTATAATAGCATCTGAAAGAGTACAATGCCTAGGCATAAATTTAACAAAGGCAGTGAAAGACTTATACACTCAAGAGTATAAAACATTACTAAAATAAATTAAATAAGACCTAAATATGGAGGGACATTGTGTGTTTAATGGATTGGAAGACTTAATATTAAGATGTCAATACAACCCAAAACCATCTATAGATTCAACACAATCCCTATCAAGATTCCAATAGCTTTCTCTGCAGAAATGGAAAAGCCAATTCTCAAATTTATGTGGAACTGCAAGGGGCTCAAATAGCTAAAGAAATCTTGAAAAAGAAAAAAATGGGAGGATTCACATTTCCTGATTTCAAAACATACTATAAAGCTACTAATCAAAACAGCCGCTACTGATATAATGATAGACATTGTCATGGATTGAATTGTGTCCCCCCAAAATATCAACTTGGCTACATCATGATTACCAGTATTGTATGATTGTTTACCATTTTGTCATCTGATATGGTTTCTCTATGTATTGTAAATCCTATCACTATGATATTAATGAGATAGATTTGTGGCAGTTATATCGATGAGAGCTACAATATTAGTGTCTTGAGCCATTCTCTTCTGAGATTTAAAAGAGAGAAGCAAGCAGAGAGACAAGGGACCCTCATACCACAAAGAAGCAAGAGCCAAAAGAATAGCATGTATTTTGGACCCAGGGTCCCCGTGCTGAGAATCTAGTCCAGGGGAAGATTGATTACAAGGACCTTCCTTCAAAGCCGACAGAGAGAAAGCCTTCCCCTGGACCTGATGCCCTGAATTTGGACTTTCAGCCTACTAGACTGTGAGAGAATAAATTTCTCTTTGTTAAAGCCACCCACTTGTGGTATTTCTGTTGTAGCAGCACTAGAGGACTAAGACAATGACGAAGACAGACATATACATCAATGGAATAGAATTGAGAATCCAGAAATATACTTGTACATCTACCATCAATTGATTTCCAACAAGAGGGCTAAAAATAAGTCCATTCGATGAGGAACATACAGTCCCTTTAAAAAATGGTACTGAAGTGGTCACCTAAGATGTGTCATTTGGTCTCAACCCACCTGGAGCAAAGGAAAATGAAGATCACCAAAGACACAAGGTAATTATGAGCCCAAGAGGCAGAGAGGGCCATATAAAGCAGAGACTGCATTAGCCTGAGACCAGAAGAACTAGATGGTGCCCGGCTACAACCGATGACTGCCCTGACAGGGAACACAACAGAGAATCCCTGAAGGAGCAGGAGAGCAGTGGGGTGCGGACCCCAAATTTTCTTAAAAAGACCAGACTTAATGGTCTGACTGAGACTAGAATGACGCCGAAGATCATGGTCCCCAGACCTTCTGTTAGCCCAAGACAGAAACCATACCCAAAGCCCACTCTTCAGGCAGGGATTGGACTGGGCTATAGGATAGACAATTATACTGGTGAAGAATGAACTTCTTGGATCAAGTAGACACATGACTATGTTGGCATCTCCTGTCTTAAGGGGAGATGAGAGGGTAAAGGGGATCAGAAGCTGGCCAAATGGACACGAAAAGAGAGAGTGGAGGGAAGGAGTGTGCTGTCTCATTAGGGGGAGAGCGATTAGGAGTATATAGCAAGGTGTTTCCCCACGTGTCCGTCAGTTTGTCATACTATGGGGGCTTGTGTGTTGCTGTGATGCTGGAAGCTATGCCACCAGTATTCAGATACCAGCAGGGTCACCCATGGAGGACAGGTTTCAGCTGAGCTTCCAGACTAACACAGACTAGGAAGAACGGCCTGGCAGTCTACTTCTGAAAAGCATTAGCCAGTGAAAACCTTATGAATAGCAGCGGAACAATGTCTGATATAGTGCTGGAAGATGAGACCTCCAGGTTGGAAGGCATTCAAAAGATGACTGGGGAAGCGCTGCCTTCTCAAAGCAGAGTTGACCTTAATGACATGGATGGAGTATAGCTTCCGGGACCTTCATTTAGTGACATGGCGCGACTCAAAATGAGAAGAAACAGCTGCAAACATCCATTAATAATCGGAACCTCGAATGTACGAAGTATGAATCTAGAAAAATTGGAAATCGTCAGAAATGAAATGGAACACATGAACATCGGTATCCTAGGCATTAGTGAGCTGAAATGGACTGGTATTGGCCATTTTGAACTGGACAATCATATAGTCTACTATGCTGGGAGTGACGACTTGAAGAGAAATGGTGCTGCATTCATCATCAAAAAAGAACGTTTCCAGATCTATCCTGAAGTACAACGCTGTCAGTGATAAGATAATATCCATACCCCTACAAGGAAGACCAGTTAATATGACTGTTATTCAAATTTACACACCAACCACTAGGGCCAAAGATGAAGAAACAGAAGATTTTTATCAGTTGCTACAGTCTGAAATTGATCGAACATGCAATCAAGATGCATCGATAATTACTGGCAATTGGAATGCAAAAGTTGGGAACAAAGAAGAAGGATCAGTAGTTGGAAAATACGGCCTTGGTGATAGAAACAGTGCCAGAGATCAAATGATAGAATTTTGCAAGACCAATGACTTCTTCACTGCAAATACCTTCTTTCACCAACATAAACAGCAACTATACACATGGGCCTCGCCAGATGGAACGCACAGAAATCAAATTGACTACATCTGTGCAAAGAGACAATGGAAAAGCTCAATATCATCAGTCAGAACAAGGCCAGGGGCCAACAGTGGAACAGACCATCAATTGCTCATACGCAAGTTCAAGCTGAAACTGAAGAAAATCAAAGCAAGTCCACGAGAGCCAAAATATGACCTTGAGTATATGCCACCTGAATTTACAGACCACCTGAAGAACAGATTTGATGCACTGAACACTAGTGACCGCAGACCAGACGAGTTGTGGAATGACATTGAGGACATCATCCATGAAGAAAGCAAGAGGTCACTGAAAAGACAGGAAAGAAAGAAAAGACCAAGATGGATGTCAGAGAAGACTCTGAAACTTGCTCTTGAGCATCAAGCAGCTAAAGCAAAAGGAAGAACTGATGAAGCAAAAGAACGGAACAGAAGATTTCAAAGGGCAGCTCGAGAAGACAAAGTAAAGTATTATAATGACATGTGCAAAGAGCTGGAGATGAAAAACCAAAAGGGAAGAACACACTCGGCATTTCTCAAGCGGAAAGAACCGAAGAAAAAATTCAAGCCTTGAGTTGCAGTGGTGAAGGATTCCATGGGGAAAATATTAAATGACACAGAAAGCATCAAAAGAAGATGGAAGGAATGCGCAGAGTCATTATACCAAAAAGAATTAGTCAACCATTTCAAGAGGTGGCATATGATTAGGAACCGATGGTACTGAAGGAAGAAGTCTAAGCTGCTCTGAAGACATTGGCAAAAAACAAGGCTCCAGGAATTGATGGAATATCAACTGAGATGTTTCAACAAACAGATGCAGCGCTGGAGGTGCTCATTCGTCTATGCCAAGAAATATGGAAGACAGTTTCCTGGCCAACCGACTGGAAGAGATCCGTATTTATGCCTATTCCCAAGAAAGGTGATCCAACCAAATGTGGAAATAATAGAACAATATCGTTAATATCACACACAAGCAAAATGTTGCTGAAGATCATTCAAAAATGGCTGTAGCAGTATATTGACAGGGAACTGCCAGAAATTCAGGCCAGTTTCAGAAGAGAATGTGGAACCAGCGATATCATTGCTGATGTCAGATGGATCCTGCCTGAAAGCAGAGAATACCAGAAGGATGTTTACCTGTGTTTTATTGACTATGCAAAGGCACTTGACTGTGTGGATCATAACAAACTATGGAGAACACTGCAAAGAATGGGAATTCCAGAACACTTAATTGTGCTCATGAGGAACCTTTACATGGATCAAGAGGCAGTTGTTCAGACAGAACAAGGGGATACTGATTGGTTTTAAGTCAGGAAAGGTGTGTGTCAGGGTTGTATTCTTTCACCATACCTATTTAATCTGTATGCTGAACAAATAATCTGAGAAGCTGTGCTATATGAAGAAGAACGGGGCATCAGGATTGGAGGAAGACTCATTAACAACCTGCGTTATGCAGATGACACAGTCTTGCTTGCTGAAAGTGAAGAGGACTTGAAGCACTTACTGATGAAGATCAAAGACCACAGCCTTCAGCACGGATTACACCTCAACATAAAGAAAACAAAAATCCTCACAACTGGGCCAATGAGCAACATCATGATAAACGGAGAAAAGATTGAAGTTGTCAAGGATTTCATTTTACTTGGATCCACAATCAACACCCATGGAAGCAGCAGTCAAGAAATCAAAAGACGCGTTGCATTGGGCAAATCTGCTGCAAAGGACCTTTTCAAAGTGTTGAAGGGCAAAGGTGTCACCCTGGAGACTAAGGTGTGCCTGACCCAAGCCATGGTATTTTCAGTCACATCATATGCATGTGAAAGCTGGACAATGAATAAGGAAGACGGAAGAGGAGTTGACGCCTTTGAATTGTGGTGTTGGCGAAGAATATTGAATATACCATGGACTGCCAAAAGAACGAACAAATCTGTCTTGGAAGAAGTTTGGCCAGAATGCTCCTTAGAGGCAAGGATGGCGAAACTGCGTCTTACATACTTTGAACGTGTTGTCAGGAGGGATCAGTCCCTGGAGAAGGACATCATGCTTGGCAGATTACAGGGTCAGCGGAAAAGAGGAAGACCCTCGACAAGGTGGATTGACACAGTGGCTGCAACAATGAGCTCAAGCATAATGATTGTAAGGATGGCGCAGGACCGGGCAGTGTTTCGTTCTGTTGTGCATAGGGTTGCTATGAGTCGGAACCGACTCGACGACACCTAACAACAACAACAAGCAAGGTGTTTATAAATTTTTGTATGAGAGGCTGACTTGATTTATAAACTTTCACTGAAAGCACAAGAAAAATTTTTAAAAAAGGAAAAAAAATGGTGCGGGGAAACTTGAAGAATATAATTGTCTTAGTTATCTAGTGCTGCTATAACAGAAATGCCACATATGGGTGTCTTTAAAAAACAGAAATTTATTTTCTCTCAATTAGGAGGCTAGAAGTTCGAATTCATGGTACCAGCTGTAGGGAAAGATTTTCTTTCTCTTGGTTCTGGAGGAAGGTCATTGCCTCTTTTGAGTTTCTTCTCTTTGGCAATCTTCATCTGGCTTAGATCTCTCTTCCCCCATCTCTGCTTGCTTGTTTGATTGTTTAGTCTCTTTTATATCTCAAAGGAGATTGACTTAAGACACATCCTTCAGTAACACTGTTCCATTAACATAACAAAGAAAACTCATTCCCAAATGAGATTATAACCACAGGTATAGGGTTTATGATTTATAATACGTATTTTTGGGGGACACAATTCAAACCATAACATTCTACCCTTTGGCCCCCAAAATCCGTGTCCTTTCCACATTCTCCCCACCACATCATCCCAAAAGTCTTAAATCAACTCTAAGTCCAAAATCTCACCTTCTGAATCATGAACATCAAAGATGGGTAAGACTTTAGGCATATTCCATTCTGGGGCAAAATTCCTCTTCGTGTGTGAACCTGTGAAATCTAGAATACAAGTTACCTGCTTCCAAACTACGATGGTGGGAAACCCCAAAAAACCCAGTGCTGTTGAGTTGATTCCGACTCATAGCGACCCTATAGGACAGAGTAGAACTGCCCAATAGAGTTTCCAAGGAGCGCCTGGAGGATTCGAACTGCGAACCCTTTGGTTAGCAGCCATAGCACTTAACCACTATGCCACCAGGGTTTCCACAACGGTGGAAGAGGTAGATATTTCCATTACAAATGGAAGAATATGGTGGGAAAGAAGGGATAATGGGCACCAAACACATCCAAAACACAGCAGAAAAAATTGCATTTGGTCTCAAGGCTTGAAAATAATCTTCTTTTCTCTGAGACCATCTGGGCAATGGCCCCACCCCCAAGACTCTGGGTGTTGGCCAAGCCATCTGGATTCTGGGTGGAGGCTCCTCAGCCTTAGGCTTCAGTCCCACCTTCCAGGCCCACTGGGACCACAAAACTGCTCCCTCAGCTTTAAGTGGCCCCGTTATCCTAGTCCATCTGAGTGGTGACCCCACTCCCTCAGCCCTGGTAGGCTCCATTCTCCTGCCTTTGGGCATGGCAGCCCTGCCCCCTCAGCTTTGGGTGGTGGTCCCATCCTCTTGGCCTTTGGGCATGGCAGCCCCACACTCCAGAGCCGAGTTGGTGGAGATCTGACTCTTTGAAACATAGGAAGCTCCGACTCTGCCCTTTGATACTTAGGAAGCTGTGGCTCCACCGTTTGAAATTGAGGCAACCCTGCTTCCTCTGCTCTTTCCAACAGTTCTGCTGATCTCCAAGCTGCCCCAGGGTTGGTCCTTTTCTTTTCTTGGAGGACAACAGATGTAGCTCCTTTGGCCTGTTTCCTGCCTGTAGAATTCCAAGAAGCAGACAGCTTTCCTTCTTTTCGTCCTATCTCTGTCCCCTTCAGTCTAAGCTGATGGCTTTTCTGCTGTAGTAGTTGATTAGATCCATCAGTCACAGGCTTAATCTCTTTAACAAAAGATTATGTAGTCACATCCTTGGAGAAAATTCTGGAATATGTGTTTTTTGTCTGTACAAGAAAAATTTCCAAATCTTTAAGTTTTGTTAGCATTTTGTGAAGTTCATTTTGAAGTCTCTCTCTTTCCTCTCACATTTTACTATATAAGTGGCAAGGAGAGACCATTCCGCCCTTTTAAGATCTTGCTTAGAAATCTCCTCAGCCAAATATCCAAGCTCATCACAAGTTTTACCTTCCACCAAACAGCTGAACAAAATTGAGACAAGCTCTTTGCCACTGCATAAAAAGCATTTTCCTGCATTGCCCTTCCTCCATGGTCCAATCACATGTCTGTCATGTCCTTTGTGTGTGTGTGTGTGTTGTTGACAGTTTCTGTTTTCCACTTAATTTTCTGTGCTAAGTCGTTTTTTTTATGTATATTTTGTTTTCATCTTTTTCATTGTCGTTGATTTTGTATTTGCTGAGTCTTTATGTTTTTCTTGTTTTTTATTTTGATGTGTAGGATTGTTAGTTTCCTTTGTGGTTACCTTAATATTTACCTCTATTTTTCTAAGTTTAAACCAATCTTCTTTTTTTAAACAAGTATTTTAATAGCCTTTTCCAGTATTAATGGATCTTCCTTTTATTTAACGTAAGTACCTCCCGTAATTTTCTCTTCAAACTTGAGATATTAAATTTTTTAAAATTGTACTTTAGATGAAGGTTTACAGAACAAACTAGTTTCTCATTAAACAGTTAGTACACATATTGTTTTATGACTTTAGCTAACAACCCCAAGACATGTCCACACTCTCCCTTCATAACCTTGGGTTTCCTATTACCAGGTTTCCTGTTTCCTCCTGCCCTCTAGTCCTTGCCCCTGGGCTGGTGTGCCCCTTTAGACTCGTTTCATTTTATGGGCCTGTCCAATCTTTGGTTGAAGGCTGAACCTTGGGAATGACTTCAGTACTGAGCTGAAGGAGTGTCCAGGGGCCATACTCTCAGTGTTTCTCCAGACTCTGCAAGGTCAGCAAGTCTGATCTTTCTTTTTGAGTTAGAACTTTGTTCTACATTTTTCTCCAGCTTTGTCCAGGGCTTTCTGAAATTCTTGTCAGAGCAGTCAGTGGTAGTAGCTGGGCACCATCTCGTTGTACTGGAGTCAGCCTGGTGAAGGCCGTGGTAGACGTGGTCCATTAGTCTTTAGGACTAATCTCTCCCTTGTATCTTTAGTTTTCTTCATTCTTCCTTGCTCCTGAATGGGTGAGACCAGTGTATCCTAGATGGCTGCTCACAGTCTTTTAAGACCCCAGACAGTACTCACCAAAGTAGCATGTAGAACATTTCCTTATAAACTGTTATGCCAATTGAGCTAGATGTTCCCCAAGACCATGGTCCCCATAGCCTTCGGCCCAGAAATTCAGTCCCTCAAGGAGTTTGGATGTGTCTCTGGAGCTTCCATGACCTTGTCTTGTACAAGTTGTGCTGGCTTCCCCAGTATTGTGTACTGTCTCACCCTTCACCAAAGTTACCACTTATCTATTGTCTATTTAGTGTTTTTCCATCCCCACCTCTTCCCTCCCTCATAACCATCAAAGATTGTTTCTTTTTGTGTGTAAACTTTTTCATGAGTTTTTACAGTAATGGTCTCATACAACATTTGTCCTTTTGTGACTGACTTATTTCACCTAGCATAGTGTCCTCCATGTTACGAGTTGCTTCACAGATTCATCGTTGTTCTTTATCGTTGCGTGATACTCCATTGTGTGTATGCACCACAGTTTGTTTATCCATTCATCTGTTAATGGGCATATAGGTTGTTTCCATCTTTTTGCTGTTATGAACAATGCTACAATGAACATGGGTGTGCATATGACTATTTGTGTGACGGCTTATTTCTCTAGGTTATATTCCTAAGAGTGGGATTGCTGGATCATAAGGTATTTCTATTTCTAGCTTTCTAAGGAAACGCCATATCATTTTCCAAAATGCTTGTATCAGTTTGCATTCCCACCAGCAATGCACAAGAGTTCCAATCTCCCTGCAGCCTCTCCAACATTTGTTATTTCCTGTTGTTTTTGATTCATGCCAGTAATGCCGGGGTGAGATGGTATCTCATTGTGGTTTTGATTTGCATTTCTCTAATGGCTAGTGATCGCGAGCATTTCCTCATGTGTCTGTTGGCCACTTGAATATCTTCTTTGGTGAAGCATCTGTTCATTTCCTTTGCCCATTTTTTTATTGGATTATTTGTCTTTTTGTTGTAGAGGTGTTGGATTTTCTTGTAGATTTTAGAGCTTATAACTTTGATTTGTAACAGCAATCTTCTATTTCTTGATATCACCTTGACTTCCTCTCCATATGAAAGTTCTATGACTACATTATTTAGTCCCTCTTTTTTGTTTTAATGTTGTCATCTTTTACATATTTTCAGTGTTTTAGCTTTGATTTATTTTTTGTGACTTCTCTATCTGGGTTGATATCTGTTTTTTCTGTCCTGTGTTCTAGTCTTGGGTTGTTATCTGGTGTTATTGATTTTCTAACCAGAGGTCTCTCTTTAGTATTTCTTGTAATTTTGGTTTAGTTTTTACAAATTCTCTAAACTTCCGTTTATTTGCAAATACTTTAAATTTCCCATCATATTTGAGAGACAGTTTTGCTCCATACGTACTTCTTGGCTGGCAATTTTTTTCCTTCAAGGCTTTATATATGTCATCCCATTGCCTTCTTGCCTGCATGATTTCTGCTGAGTAGTCGGAGTGTAGTCTTATTGACTCTCCTTTATAGATGACTTTTCGTTTATCCTTAGCCACGCTTAAGATTCTCTTTTATCTTTGATTTTGGCAAGTTTGATTATGATATGTCTTGGTGACTTTCTTTTGGAATCTACCCCGTGTGGGGTTTGATCAGCTTCTTGGATAGATATCTTCTCATCTTTCATGATAGCAGAGGAATTTTCTGCCACTGAATCTTCAAAAATTCTCTCTGTGTTTTCTGTTATTCCCTCCTGTTCTGGTACCCCAATCACTCATAGGTTTTTCCTCTTGATAGAGTCCCACATAAGTCTTAGGGTTTCTTCATTTTTTTTTTAATTTTTTGTCTGATTTTTCCTCAAATAATTTGATGTCAAGTGCTTTATTTCAATCTCACTAATTCTGACTTTCATTGCCTCAATTCTGCTCCTATGACTTTCTATTGAGTTGTCTAATTCTGAAATTTTATTGTTAATCTTTTGTATTTCTGTTTGCTGTCTTTCTATGGATTCTTGCAGCCTGTTTAATTTGTCATTATACTCTTATATAACCTTCTCAAGTTCCTCTGCTGCTTTGTGTGTTCCTTGGCTTGGCCTGCACTTTGCCTGATCTCTTTCCTGATCTCTTGAAGAGTTCTGTATATTAATCTTTTGAATTCTACCTCTGGTAATTCCAAGAAGTTATCTTCCTCCAGGAGATTCCTTGGTTATTTATTTTGGTGGCTTGCTGAAGCCATCATGGTCTTCCTCTTTATGTGATTTGATATTGACTGTTGTCTCTGAGCCACCAATAAGTTATTATACTTATTTTATGTTTATTTACTGTGTTCTATCTTCTTGTTTTGTTTTGATATGTGAGCTACTTTGATTATTGAAGCCTTGAAGTTCTCGTGTCCTGTCATCAGGTGGTTAGAGTTGTTAGTAGGTATGTGAGCCCAGGAGTCCATTAAGTTTTCTTGTGTGGATTCAGCTCAGGTGTCCAGGTGGTCCATCACCAAGTGTGTGGTTCTGGCTCTCACCTACAGTCCTAGATGGGCAGGGGTGATTGGAGTAGGCACAGGTATCTGGCTATAGTAGGGGGTCATGTACTGAGCAAGGCAGGGGGGCTGATGGCTGCCCCTGAGTGTCTGGGTGGAAGGCCTTTCCCTGTTCCCTAGAGTGTGTAAGCGGGTGGATTTTGTAGCCAGACTATGGGCACCCAATGCTGTTAGCTGTAAGGACTGGGAGGCATCATTTATTCTTGGACCCCTGTCACAGGTGGCTAGATGGGGTGGGTGGAGCCACCAGTCCTCAGGCCCCTGATGTGGGTAGGTGAGGAGCCTGTTTGATGAGCAGGGCAGTGTCAAATGTCATGAATATGCCACCTGCATTATAGCTGTCGCAGTTGAAAATAGGCTTTAGGTATATACCCTATTGTACTGTGCTAATTAGGGTCTACGCTGTTGAAATGGGCCCACACAGGTCTATGCAGGAGTAAAAGGCATTCAAAGTCCGTGGACCCTTTATGCCTGTGCCTAGGCAAAGGGGCTGTGCCTGCACTGAGTTCCCAGCTTAGAAAAAAAAAAAAAAAGGGGAGCTGGCAAATTATTTCTTCCCTGTTTGTCAATATATTCCCTCTCCAAAGTTGGGAGAATGGCTCAGGATGCATAATGGGTCCTACTTTTGGCCCAGTGGGCACAGCCATTGCTGAAGCTGGACTGGAACCTGGAGCAGAGTGGGGAAGGGGGCAGGTAAATGGGAATGAGGTACTTCCCAAAGCGGGAAGGGTTTTTTTGATCCACACAGTAGGTTAAATGCTTGTACTTATTTTTTGTCTACTGAGCACAGCTTCTCCCTGGTTCAGGAGGCTTGAGCAGACTCTCTGCAGCTCATTTTCTCCCAATGTGGAAAACGTGTCCTGAGCATTACTGCTTGCTTAGGAAGCGTCTGACTACTCTGCCATCTTGGCCCCACCCTTGATCATTTCCTTTTAAAGCCTCACAGAAGCACATTTAATGTCCACATGTCTAGCAACATTCTGTTAATGGTGCCATATGTATTCTCTAAGACAATAGAGACTTTGTCTTTGGCTCTCCTCACTTCCTTCTGAACCCTTACCAGAATTGCCTTTGACGTCTGTAATTCTACCGACAGCCTCTTCAAAGCAATCTAGACTTTTACTATTAGGCACCTTAAAACTCTTCCAGCTTCTAGTCATTACCCAATTCCAAAACCACTTCCACATTTTAAGTATTTATTAGAGCAGCACCCCACTTCTCAGTACCAAATTCTGTCTTAGTTATCTAGTGCTACTATAACAGAAATAACACAAATGGGTGGCTTTAACAAACATAAATTTATGTTTTCACAGTTACGAAGCTAGACATTTGAAGTTAGGGTGCAGGCTGTAGGGGAAGGCTTTCTCTGTCATCTCTGAAGGAAGGTCCTTGTCTCTTTTCAGTTTCTGTTCCTGGGTGATCTTGTGGCTTGACATCTCTCTTCCCCCATCTCTGCATGCTTGCTGGCTTGTTTAATCTCTTTTATATCTCAAAAGAGATTGACTTAAGACACACCTTACACTAATACTGCCTCATTAACATAACAAAGAAAAAACATTCCCAAATGGGATTATAATCACTGATGTAGGGATTAGCATTTACAACACATTTTTTGACACACAATTGAAACCATAACAGTAATCAATGTCACTGAATTGTATATGTAGAAATAGTTGAAATGGTGTACATTTTGTTATGTATATTTTTACCACAATTAAAAAAAAAAAGATGCTGGGGCAACTGGATTTCTACAGGTAAAAGAATGCAGCAGAACACATACCTCACATCATATACAAAAATTAACTCAAAATGAATCAAGAATCTAAATTTTAGAACTAAAACCATAAAACTCTTCAAAGAATACATACAGATAATGGTTTTGGACTTAGTTTTTAACAATGGATTCATACACATGATGCCAAAAGCATGAGCAACAAAAGAGAAAATACATAAATTGGACTTCATCAATATTAAAAACTTTTGTGCATCAAAGGACTTAATCAACAAAATAAAGAGACAACCTACAGATTGGAAGAAAGTTTTTGGAAATCTTATATCTCATAAAGGTTTAATATCCAGAGTACATAAGGAACTCGTACAAATAAACAACAAAAAGACAAACAACCCAATAAAAAAATAGGCAAAGGACTTAAACAGACATTTCACTAAATAAGATATACAAATGGCCAACAAGCACATGAAAAAATGCTCACCTTCATTAGTCATTTAAAAAACCATTACCATCCAGTCGATTTCAACTCATAGCGACCTAATGACAGAGTAGAACTGCCCCATAGGGTTTCCAAGACTGTGAATCTTTACAGAAGCAGACTGCCACATCTTTTGTCTGCAGAGTGGCTAGTGGGTTTGAACTGCCGACATTTCAGTTAGCAGCCGAGCACTTAACCACTGCACCACCAGGCCTCCTTCATTAGTCATTAAAAAAACACATTAGTCATTAGGGAGATGCAAATCAAAACCATAATAAGATAACCACTTCACCCCCACTAGGGTGGCTATGCTTGAGAACAAAAAACAGATAATAACAAGTGTTAGAGAGGATGTGGGGAAGTTAGAACTCTTACCCACTGCTGGTGGGAAGGCAAAATGGTACAGCTCCTGTGGACAACAGCACGACAGTTCCTCAAAAAGCTAAACATAAAACTATTATGTGGCCCAGCAATCCCAATCCTGGGCATATACTCAAAAGAATCGAAGCGGGAACTTCTGCAGAAAATCGTACATCAGTGTTCAATGCAACACAATTCACAACAGCTGAAAGATAGAAACAACGTAAATCTCAACGCAACAGATGAATGGATAAACAACATGTGGTGTAGCCACACACATGGGATATTACTCAGTGGGAAAGAGAAATGAGGTCCTGATTCCTGTTACAACATGGATGAGCCTCAAAAGAAGTATGAGTGAAATATCAGTCACACAACGACAAATACATGATCCCACTTACATGAAATATCTAGAATAGGTAAATGTATAGAGATCCATGTTTGTTAGTGGTTACCCTGCGTGGGAGGAAGGGAAAAAGGGGGAGTCATTCCTTAGGGACCACTGAGTTTCCGTTAGTGATGATAGAATAATTTGGAAATCAATAGTGGTTATGGCAGCGCAACATGATGAACCCAACTGATGTCAGTGAATGGTACATGTAAAAAACGTTGACTTGGCAAATGTTTTGTTATATATATTTTTGCTACCATAGAACAGTGAAAAAAGGTTTTCCTTCTGTATTTTATACCAATCATCTCCTACTTAATACAGAGAAAAAAGAAAGAAGCAACTCCTCCCACAAAAAAGAGATATACAGGGAGGTCCCGTGCACCCTTCAGCCCCCACCCCCCACAGTTAACACTGCGCAATATCACAACCAGGAATCAACACGGGTTCGATCCACAGAGCTGATGCAGATCTCACCAGTTACACATGCACGTGTGTGTGTGCGCGTGTGTGTGTCTCTATGCCATCATGTTGTACAGGTAGATCCGTGTAACCACAGTCACAATGCAGAACTGTCCCACTTGTGCTACTCCTGTATAGCCCCCCTCCACTGTCTTCCTCACCACCCCTAACCCCTGGCAACCACTAATCTGCTCTCCATATCTATAGTTATGTTATTTCGCGAATGTTATATGTATGGAATTAGGCAGTCTGTATCTTTTTGAGTTTGGCTTTTTCACTGAGCATAACTGCCTTGAAGTTATCCAAGTTGTTGCATGTATGAACAGTTAATTCTTTGCTGAGTAGTATTCCAAGTTGTGGATGTATCACAATTTGTTTAACTCATTGAAGGAAGTTTGGATAGTTGTCACTTTTTATAATTTATTTTATTGTTGAGAATATACACAGCAAAACATACACCAATTCAACAGTTTCTACTCGTGCAATTCGATGACATTGATTACATTCTTTGAGTTGTACAACCATTCTCACCCTCCTTTTCTGAGTTGCTCCTCCCCCATTAACATAAACTCACTGCCCCCTAAGGTTCCTATGTAATCTTTCGAGTTACTGTTGTAAATTTGATCCCATATAAATAGTTCTTAAAATAGCACAATGTTCAAGGCAGACTTTCTTTACTAGTTAAGCTAAACTATTGCTTGGTTTCAAGAAGACTTCAGGGGGTATTTTTTGTTTAAGGGGGGAAAGGAAGACTTTAATATCATTCCAGGTAATTGTGAATATATGTCCTTGATACTACACCAAAACTTGACAAATGCTAGTTTATTAAAATTTAGTTACAATGAGTACTCAAACTACATTAATAAACTTTTTGGACTCTTACATTAAAATTCACTGGTCTCTCTCGCACTTAGAATGGGGTTTTAGCCATGCATAATTTTGTAACATTGGTCATTTGGAAAATATTGGTTTACCAAGTTATGCAAAACTTCTAAATGTTGGCATATGACATTTTTACAATACCAAAAAATTAGCATTTGTTAGTATCACTGCTTATCACATCAGAAGAGGAGCCGTCAAATTCATGGTGACAGAAAAGAGTTCTCTGTAATCCTAATTTTTGCCTGAAAGCTTGAATTTTGTCATTGGCCATAAACACTGCCAGTTGTTTTTTTGAAGCAATAGACACATTTTATTCATTTGAGAAAATGTCTACCGAATGAATGCCTAAGTTTGCATAGCCATAGTTTTTCTGTCAGTCATTCTCTCAAAAACAACCTGTGAAAAAAGTGCCTAGATCAACTCACAACTCAGACAACCACAGAAGTGCTGTTCTGCAATTATACTATCGTACTTTGGTATGCAGCAAGGCGCGTTATGTGTACCTCCCATTTTGTCACATAGAATACTAAAAAGGTGTGCACTCCACGGTCAAGGTTTAATAAAATTAATAATTTTTACCTCTTTATCAACTACATTCTTAAGTGAAACTGGCATTAAAAAAAAATTTTTTTTTTTTGAGTTGTGACTGCTGTAGTAATATAGTGCCTCCGCCTTGATTCGGGCTAAGAGTCAAGAAGTTTACTCATCAATGCTTGTGCACCATCAGTGCAAATGTCAACACAGTAAAAACAGCAATTAATGTCTTAGCATTATTATAAAAATATCTTTGAAATTTCACGCTGAGCACTGCTTTCACTGCATCCCAAAGGTTTTGGTATATTGTGTTTTCATTCTCATTTAATTCTAAAAACCACAAAAACCAAACCCGTTGCCATTGAGTAGATTCTGACAGAGTAGAACTGCCCCATAGTGTTTCCAAGGAGCACCTGGTGGATTTGAACTGCCGACATTTTGGTTAGCAGCTGTAGCACTTAACCACTATGCCATCAGGGTTTCCAAGTATTAAGTATTTTTTAATTTCACTTTTGATTTCTTCTGTGACCCTTTGGTCTTTTAGCTGTGTGTTATTTAGTTTCCACAGATTTATTTATTTTTCCTTATTTTTCTTATTATTGATTTCCAGCTTCATTCCATTATGGTCAGAGACGATGCTTTGTATCAGTTTTAAGCTTTTGTCTGTTATGAATATATCTGCTATGAACATCTGTGTACAGGTTTTTTTTTGAACATATGTTTTCATTTCTCTAAGGTAAATACCCGGGAGTATGACTTTTGGTTTATGTTTGACTTTATACCCATTGCTGTTGAGTCGATTCCGACTAATAGCGACCCTATAGGACAGAGTAGAACTGACCCATAGGGTTTCCAAGGAGTGGCCGGTGAGTTTGAATTGCCGTCCTGTTGGTTAGCAGCTGAGCTCTTAACCACTACGCCACCAGGGCTCCTTAACTTTACACGGTTTGTCAGTGACTTAACTTCATAAGACCCTGCCAAACTGTATCCAGAGCGGCTGTACCACTTTGCATTCACAGCAGCCCTGTATGAGAGATCCAGTTTCTCTGCATTCTCACCAGCCTTTGGTACTGTGCTAAGCAGAGTAATAGCCCCTGAAGAATCCGTAAATATGTTGTTACGTGGCAATGGGGAATAAAGGGTGCAGAAGGAATTAAGGCTGCTAATCAGCTGACCTTTAAATAAAATTATTCTAAATTATCCAGGTGGGCCCAATGTAATCACAAAAACCCCAAAAAACCAAACCCAGCGCTGCCGAGTCGATTCCAACTCATAGCGACCCTATAGACAGAGTAGAACTGCCCCGTAGAGCTTCCAAGGAGCGCCTGGCAGATTAGAACTGCTGACCGTTTGGTTAGCAGCCGTAGCACTTAACCACGACACCACCAGGGTTTCCAGTGTGTGTTGTGTGTGTGTAACGTAATCACAAGTGGTGCTAGAAGAGGGGTACAGAAGAGTTACTGTCAGAGTGATGCAACTTGAGAAAGACTTGACCAACCATTGCTAGCTTTGAAAATAGAGCCACAAGCCAAAGAATCCCGGCAACCTTTCAAAGCTGAAGAGGGCAAGGAGAGAGATTCTCCCCAAGAGCTTCCAGAAAGGAATGCACTTCTACTGACATCTTGGTATTAGTCTTGGAGACCCATTTCAGACATCTTTCTTCCAGAACTGTCAGAGAATAAATTTGTGAGTTTCAAGCCACTAAGCTCATGGTAATTTTTTATGGCAATAAGAGGAAACTAATACAGGTGCCATCAATATTTTTAATTTTAACCATTCTAATAGGTGTGTGAGGAGACCTGGTGGCACAGTGGTTAGGGTGCTAGACTGCTAACCAAAAGGTCAGTAGTTCGAACCCACTAGCCTCTCAGTGAGAGAAAGATGTGGGCAGTCTACTTCCATAAAGATTTACAGCCTTGGAAACCCTATTGGACAGTTCTACTCCGTCCTTCAGGGTAGCTATGAGTCGGAATTGCCTCAATGGCAACGGGTATTAAGTGCGTAGTGATATCTATTGTGTTTCAATTTATGTTTCTTTAATGGCTAATGATGTTTCATGTGCTTTTAGATATCTTCTTTTTAAAAAGACATCTTCTTTAGTGCACTGTCTGTAAGTCTTTTGCCCATTTTCTGATTGCGTTTTTCTTTTAAGGTTGAGTTTTGAGTGTTCTTTATGTATTCTAGATACAAGTCCTTCGTTGGATACGTAATTTGCAAACATTTTCTCCCAGTCTGTAACTTGTCTTTTTATCCTCTTAACAGACTCTTCTTAGAGCAAATGTTTTTAATGTTGACAAGGTCCAATTTATCAAATTTTTCTTTTATAAATTGTGGTTTTGATGTCAAGTCTAAAAAAATCTTTGCCTAGTTCTAGGTATTGAAGATTTTCTCCTATGTTCTTCTCTGGAAGTTTTATGGTTTTTACATTTTTTGTTCATGTCAATGATCCATTTTGAGTTAATTTTTTTTTTTATTAACTTTTATTGAGCTTCAAGTGAACGTTTACAAATCAAGTCAGTCTGTCACATACAACTTTATATACATCTTACTCCTTACTCCCACTTGCTCTCCCCCTAATGAGTCAGCCCTTCCAGTCTCTCCTTTCCTGACAATTTTGTCAGCTTCCAACTCTCTCTATCCTCCCACCCCCCCTCCAGACAGGAGATGCCAACACAGTCTCAAGTGTCCACCTGATACAAATAGCTCACTCTTCATCAGCATCTCTCTCCTACCCACTGTCCAGTCCCTTTCATGTCTGATGAGTTGTCTTCGGGGATGGTTCCTGTCCTGGGCCAACAGAAGGTTTGGGGACCATGACCGCCGGGATTCCTCTAGTCACAGTCAGACCATTAAGTCTGGTCTTTTTATGAGAATTTGGGGTCTGCATCCCACTGACCTCCTGCTCCCTCAGGGGTTCTCTGTTGTGCTCCCTGTCAGGGCAGTCATCAGTTGTGGCCGGGCACCAACTAGTTCTTCTGGTCTCAGGATGATGTAGGTCTCTGATTCATGTGGCCCTTTCTGTCTCTTGGGCTCTTAGTTGTCGTGTGACCTTGGTGTTCTTCATTCCCCTTTGCTCCAGGTGGATTGAGACCAATTGATGCATCTTAGATGGCCGCTTGTTAGCATTTAAGACCCCAGACGCCACATTTCAAAGTGGGATGCAGAATGTTTTCATAATAGAATTATTTTGCCAATTGACTTAGAAGTCCCCTTAAACCATGGTTCCCAAACCCCTGCCCTTGCTCCGCTGACCTTTGAAGCATTCATTTTATCCCAGAAACTTCTTTGCTTTTGGTCCAGTCCAATTGAGCTGACCTTCCATGTATTGAGTGTTGTCCTTCCCTTCACCTAAAGCAGTTCTTATCTACTAATTAATCAGTAAAAAACCCTCTCCCTCCCTCCCTCGCCCCCTCGTAACCACAAAAGTATGTGTTCTTCTCAATTTATACTATTTCTCAAGATCTTATAATAGTGCTCTTATACAATATTTGTCCTTTTGCCTCTAATTTCGCTCAGCATAATGCCTTCCAGGTTCCTCCATGTTACGAAATGTTTCACAGATTCGTCACTGTTCTTTATCGATGCGTAGTATTCCATTGTGTGAATATACCACAATTTATTTAACCATTCGTCCGTTGATGGACACCTTGGTTGCTTCCAGCTTTTTGCTATTGTAAACAGTGCTGCAATAAACATGGGTGTGCATATATCTGTTTGTGTGAAGGCTCTTGTTTCTCTAGGGTATATTCCGAGGAGTGGGATTTCTGGGTTGTATGGTAGCTCTATTTCTAACTGTTTAAGGTAGTGCCAGATAGATTTCCAAAGTGGTTGTACCATTTTACATTCCCACCAGCAGTGTATAAGAGTTCCAATCTCTCCGCAGCCTCTCCAGCATTTATTATTTTGTGTTTTTTGGAGTAATGCCAGCCTTGTTGGAGTGAGATGGAATCTCATTGTAGTTTTAATTTGCATTTCTCTAATGGCTAATGATCGAGAGCATTTTCTCATGTATCTGTTAGCTGCCTGAATATCTTCTTTAGTGAAGTGTGTGTTCATATCCTTTGCCCACTTCTTGATTGGGTTGTTTGCCTTTTTGTGGTTGAGTTTTGACAGAATCATGTAGATTTTAGAGATCAGGCACTGGTCGGAGATGTCATAGCTGAAAATTCTTTCCCAATCTGTAGGTGGTCTTTTTACTCTATTGGTGAAGTCTTTAGATGAGCATAGGTGTTTGATTTTTAGGAGCTCCCAGTTATCTGGTTTCTCTTCATCATTTTTGGTAATGTTTTCTATTCTGTTTATGCCTTGTATTAGGGCTCCTAGGGTTGTCCCTATTTTTTCTTCCATGATCTTTATCGTTTTAGTCTTTATGTTTAGGTCTTTGATCCACTTGGAGTTAGTTTTTGTGCATGGTGTGAGGTATGGGTCCTGTTTCATTTTTTTGCAAATGGATATCCAGTTATGCCAGCACCATTTGTTAAAAAGACTATCTTTTCCCCAATTAACTGACACTGGGCCTTTGTCAAATACCAGCTGCTCATATGTGGATGGATTTATATCTGGGTTCTCAATTCTGTTCCATTGGTGTATGTGCCTGTTGTTGTACCAATACCAGGCTGTTTTGACTACTGTGGCTGTATAATAGCTTCTAAAATCAGGTAGAGTGAGGCCTCCCACTTTCTTCTTCTTTTTCAGTAATGCTTTGCTTATCCGAGGCTTCTTTCCCTTCCATATGAAGTTGGTGATTTGTTTCTCTATCACCTTAAAAAAATGACATTGGAATTTGGATCGGAAGTGCATTGTATGTACAGATGGCTTTTGGTAGAATAGACATTTTTACTATGTTAAGTCTTCCTATCCATGAGCAAGGTATGTTTTTCCACTTAAGTATGTCCTTTTTAATTTCTTGTAGTAGAGCTTTGTAGTTTTCTTTGTATAGGTCTTTTACATGCTTGGTAAGATTTATTCCTAAGTATTTTATCTTCTTGGGGGCTACTGTGAATGGTATTGATTTGGTGATTTCCTCTTCGATGTTCTTTTTGTTGATGTAGAGGAATCCAAGTGATTTTTGTATGTTTATCTTATAACCTGAGACTCTGCCAAACTCTTCTATTAGTTTCAGTAGTTTTCTGGAGGATTCCTTAGGGTTTTCTGTGTATAAGATCATGTCATCTGCAAATAGAGATAGTTTTACTTCCTCCTTGCCGATCCGGATGCCCTTTATTTCTTTGTCTAGCCTAACTGCCCTGGCTAGGACTTCTAGCACGATGTTGAATAAGAGCGGTGATAAAGGGCATCCTTGTCTGGTTCCTGTTCTCAAGGGAAATGCTTTCAGGTTCTCTCCATTTAGAGTGATGTCGGCTGTTGGCTTTGTATAGATGCCCTTTATTATGTTGAGGTATTTTCCTTCAATTCCTATTTTGGTGAGCGTTTTTATCATGAATGGGTGTTGGACTTTGTCAAATGCCTTTTCTGCATCAATTGCTAAGATCACGGGGTTTTTGTCTTTTGTTTTATTTAAGTGGTGGATTACATTAATGGTTTTTATGATATTAAACCAGCCTTGCATACCTGGTATAAATCCCACTTGATCATGGTGAATTATTTTTTTGATATGTTGTTGAATTCTATTGGCTAGAATTTTGTTGAGGATTTTTGCATCTATGTTCATGAGGGATATAGGTCTATAATTTTCTTTTTTTGTAATGTCTTTACCTGGTTTTGGTATCAGGGAGATGGTGGCTTCATAGAATGAGTTGGGTAGTATTCCGTCATTTTCTATGCTTTGAAATACCTTTAGTAGTAGTGGTGTTAACTCTTCTCTGAAAGTTTGGTAGAACTCTGCAGTGAAGCCATCCGGGCCAGGGCTTTTTTTGGTTGGGAGTTTTTTGATTACCGTTTCAATGTCTTTTTTTGTTATGGGTCTATTTAGTTGTTCTACTTCTGAATGTGTTAGTTTAGGTAGGTAGTGTTTTTCCAGGAATTCATCCATTTCTTCTAGGTTTGCAAATTTGTTAGAGTACAATTTTTCGTAATAATCTGATATGATTCTCTTAATTTCAGTTGGGTCTGTTGTGATGTGGCCCTTCTCGTTTCTTATTCAGGTTATTTGTTTCCTTTCCTGTTTTTCTTTAGTCAGTCTAGCCAAAGGTTTATCAATTTTGTTAATTTTTCAAAGAACCAGCTTTTGGCTTTGTTAATGCTTTCAATTGTTTTTCTGTTCTCTAATTCATTTAGTTCAGCTCTAATTCTTATTATTTGTTTTCTTCTGGTTCCTGATGGATTCTTTTGTTGCTCACTTTCTATTTGTTCAAGTTGTAGGGACAGTTCTCTGATTTTGGCTCTTTCTTCTTTTTGTATGTGTGCATTTATCGATATAAATTGGCCTCTGAGCACTGCTTTTGCTGTGTCCCAGAGGTTTTGACAGGAAGTATTTTCATTCTTGTTGCATTCTATGAATTTCCTCATTCCCTCCTTGATGTCTTCTATAACCCAGTCTTTTTTCAGGAGGGTATTGTTCAGTTTCCAAGTATTTGATTTCTTTTCCCTAGTTTTTCTGTTATTGATTTCTAGTTTTATTGCCTTGTGGTCTGAGAAGATGCTTTGTAATATTTCGATGTTTTGGATTCTGCAAAGGTTTGTTTTATGACCTAATATGTGGTCTATTCTAGAGAATGTTCCATGTGCTCTAGAAAAAAAAGTATACATTGCAGCAGTTGGGTGGAGAGTTCTGTATAAGTCAATGAGGTCAAGTTGGTTGATTGTTGTAATTAGGTCTTCCGTGTCTCTACTGAGCTTCTTACTGGTTGTCCTGTCCTTCTGCGAAAGTGGTGTGTTGAAGTCTCCTACTATAATTGTGGAGGTGTCTATCTCACTTTTCAATTCTGTTAAAATTTGATTTATGTATCTTGCAGCCCTGTCATTGGGTGCATAAATATTTAATATGGTTATGTCTTCCTGATCAATTGTCCCTTTTATCATTATGTAGTGTCCTTCTTTATCCTTTGTGGTGGATTTAAGTCTAAAGTCTATTTTGTCAGAAATTAATATTGCTACTCCTCTTCTTTTTTGCTTATTGTTTGCTTAATATATTTTTTTCCATTCTTTGAGTTTTAGTTTGTTTGTGTCTCTAAGTCTAAGGTGTGTCTCTTGTAGGCAGCATATAGATGGATCGTGTTACTTTATCCAGTTCGAGACTCTCTGTCTCTTTATTGGTGCATTTAGTCCATTTACATTCAGCGTAATTATAGATAAATAAGTGTTTAGTGTTGTCATTTTGATGCCTTTTTATGTGTGTTGTTGACAATTTCATTTTTCCACATATTTTTTTGTGCTGAGACGTTTTTCTTATTAAATTGTGAGATCCTTATTTTCGTAGTGTTTGACTTTATGTTTGTTGAGTCGTTACGTTTTTCTTGGCTTTTATCTTGAGTTATGGAGTTGTTATACCTCTTTGTGGTTACCTTATTATTTACCCCTATTTTTCTAAGTAAAAACCTAACTTGTATTGTTCTATATCGCCTTGTATCACTCTCCATATGGCAGTTCTATGCCACCTGTATTTAGTCCCTCTTTTTGATTATTGTGATCTTTTACATATTGACTTCAGTGATTCCCTGTTATGAGCATTTTTTTTTAATTAATCTTAATTTGTTTTTGTGGTTTCCCTATTTGAGTTGATATCAGGATGTTCTGTTCTGTGACCTTGTGTTGTGCTGGTATCTGATATTATTGGTTTTCTGACCCAACAATTTCCTTTAGTATTTCTTGTAGCTTTGGTTTGGTTTTTGCAAATTCTCTTAACTTGTGTTTATCTGTAAATATCTTAATTTCGCCTTCATATTTCAGAGAGAGTTTTGCTGGATATATGATCCTTGTCTGGCAGTTTTTCTCCTTCAGTGCTCTGTATATGTCGTCCCATTCCCTTCTTGCCTGCATGGTTTCTGCTGAGTAGTCTGAACTTATTCTTATTGATTCTCCCTTGAAGGAGACCTTTCTTTTCTCCCTGGCTGCTTTTAAAATTTTCTCTTTATCTTTGGTTTTGGCAAGTTTGATGATAATATGTCTTGGTGTTTTTCTTTTTGGATCAGTCTGAAATGGGGTTTGATGAGCATCTTGGATAGATATCCTTTCGTCTTTCATGATGTCAGGGAAGTTTTCTGTCAGGAGATCTTCAACTATTTTCTCTGTGTTTTCTGTCCTCCCTCCCTGTTCTGGGACTCCAATCACACGCAAGTTATCCTTCTTGATAGAGTCCCACATGATTCTTAGGGTTTCTTCATTTTTTTTAAATTCTTTTATGTGATTATTTTTCAGCTATGTTGGTGTTAATTCCCTGGTCCTCCAGATTCCCCAGTCTGCATTCTAATTGCTTGAGTCTGCTCCTCTGACTTCCTATTGCATTGTCTAATTCTGTAATTTTATTGTTAATCTTTTGGATTTCTACATGCTGTCTCTCTATGGATTCTTGCAACTTATTAATTTTTCCACTATGTTCTTGAATAATCTTTTTGAGTTCTTCAACTGTTTTATCAGTGTGTTCCTTGGCTTTTTCTGCAGTTTGTCTTATTTCATTTCTGAGGTCATCCCTGATGTCTTGAAGCATTCTGTAAATTAGTTTTTTATATTCTGTATCTGATAATTCCAGGATTGTATTTTCATTTGGGAAAGATTTTGGTTCTTTTGTTTGGGGGGTTGTAGAAGCTGTCATGGTCTGCTTGTTTATGTGGTTTGATATGGACTGCTGTCTCCGAGCCATCACTGGGAAACTTGTTTTTCCAGAAAAACCGCTAAAAAAAAAAAATGCAGTCAGATCCCTATCAGAACTGCCTTTGGATTATAACCGCCACCTTGTTCCCTGTAAGGATGAAAGTCTGAGATTTGGATCATATACGCTTGGCTGTAGCTGATTCTGTGTTTTTAGTCCAATTAGGGATGGATTTTTGGTCCCTGGGTTTTTTGTGGTTCCTTCTCTCAGGCCAGAAGAGTGGGTTAGGAAAAGACCAAAAGAAAAAAAAAAGGGGGGGGGAAGCAAAGCCGCCGCAGAGCTGGAGCCATTCTCCCTCTGGCTCAGGAAATTCCAATGTTAATGAAGCCGCCTGGGCAGGGTGGGGGAGGGATCAGAGAGATAGGAGAGTAGCACCTCGGAATATAGCCAGAGTTGCTTGTCTTGCTTGGAATGACTATTTTATCTGAGATTCCCGAGGGGCGTGTCGCCTATGTGTGCTGGCTGTGTGGAGATTGTCCCCGGGGGTCTGGCCTGCTGAAGCCGTGGTCAGATCCTCCGCTGCCAGTCCTAAGCTCAGCGTCAAGGTTCCCCTGCTGGGATGCTGCTCGCCCGACTCCAAAATCAGTCGCTGCCTCCCGGGGACTTATCGTCCCGCCAGCCCCATCGCCGCGCCGCCCCCTCAGACTGGCTGGGCCCCCTCCCAGGGTTAGTTCAGGGGAGTAGACCTGCGCCCCGTGCTTGCGCCGTGACAGCGCCCAGTCAAAGCCAAGTTTCCCCGGCTGGTACGCTGCACTCCCGGCTCCAAAACCAGTCACTGCCTCCCGGGGACTTCTCCCACCAGCCACATCGCCACGCCGCCCACGCGGACCTGCTGGGCCTCCTCCCGGGTTCAGTTCAGGGGGGTAGGGCTGCGCCCCTTGTTTGCACCGTCACAAGATTTATGAGTTCAGCTCCCCTGGGCCCAGACCTAATCTCGGCGCCAAGGTTACCTGGCTGGGACGCTGGCTCCAGGCTCTGAAAACAGTCGCTGCTTCCCCATATTTGTTCGTTTTCCGTCTCTAAATCTGTGTTTGTTGTTCAGGGTTCGTAGATTGTTATGTCTGTGATCGATTCACTTGTTTTTCCGAGTCTTTGTTGCAAGAGGGATCCGAGGTAGCGTCTACCTAGTCCGCCATCTTGGCCCCACCTCTTGAGTTAATTTTTGCATGAGATGTGAGGCTTAGGTTGAGGTTCATGCCTTTACCAGTGAATGTCCACTTGCTCCGGCACCACTTGTTGAAAAGGCTATCTTCCCTCCGTTGCTCCTTTGTCTAAAATGATAGGAGCGTATTTGTGTAGGTCTATTTCTGGCTTCTCTATTCTGTTCCATTGATTTACGTGTCTATCCGTATACCAACAACACATTTGTCTTGATTATTATAGCTGTACAGTAAGGAACTTTATTCTTTTCTTTTTGTATTGTTGTGGCTATTCTAAGGCCTTTCCCTTTCCATGTAAGCCTTACAATAAGCTTGTAGACGTCTACCAAAATCCTTGCTGAAATGTTGATAGGAATTGCATTAAACCTGTAGGTAAATTTAAGGAGAATAAACATCTTTACCATGTTGAGTCTTCCAATCCATGAACACTGTATGTCTCTCCAATATTTAAGTCTTTTTAAAATTTCTTTCCTCAGCATTTTGTAACTTTCCTCATATAGATCCTGTACATGTTTTGTTAGATTTACACTTATTACATTTTCTTTGGAGCAATTGCAAATGGTATTGAGTTTTTTATTTGGGGCTCCTCTTATTTGTTGTCAGTATATAACCCACAAAAAACCCAGTGATATATAGAATGAAATTAATTTTTATGCATAGATCTTGTATCCTGTCACATTATTTAACTCACATATTAGTTCTA
Source organism: Elephas maximus indicus (assembly GCF_024166365.1). Lineage (NCBI taxonomy): Eukaryota > Metazoa > Chordata > Mammalia > Proboscidea > Elephantidae > Elephas > Elephas maximus. Next base: position 120,915,612 of record NC_064826.1, read on the forward strand.
GGAGGTTGTTTGTTTGTTGTAAATTTCTTGGTATTTTATTTTCTACTTAGTCAAGCATGTTGTGCACAAATATAGTTTTATTTCCCCCTTTCCAATCTGCATACTATTTGTTTTTATTACCTTGTTGCAGTGACTAGATCTTCCAGTACAATTTGAATAAAAGTTGTGAGAGCAGACTTCTTTGCCTTGTTCTAGATCTTAGAGAAAAAACATCCAGTCTTTCATCAAGTATGATGCTAGATGTAGATTTTTGGTAGATGCTCTTTATGAGGTTGAGAAAATTCCGTCTATTACTAGTGCGCTGAGAGTTGTTGTTCTTGTTGAGAATATATCTATTTATCTGTTGCTGGGCATTTAGGTTGTTTCCACCCTACGGCTATTGTGAATAGGGCTTGCAGTGAACATGAGTATACAAATATCTGTTTGAGTCCCTGCTTTCAAGTCTTTTGAGTATATACCCAGCCATGTACTTTTAGTTTTTTGAGGAACTGCTACACTATTTTCCACAATGTCTGTACCATTTTGCATTCCCACCAGCAATGTATAAGGGCTCCAATTTCCCCACATCCTTGCTAATATTTGTTCTTTTCTTTTCTTCCTTCCTTTCTTTTTTTTCATCTTAGACATCCCAGTTGGAGTGAAATGGTGGTTTTGATTTTCATCTCTCTGATGGCTAATGATATTGAACATCTTTTCATTTGTTTGGTGGCCATTTGAATGTCTAGTCAATGCCCATTTTATGATTGGGTTATTTGTATTTTTGTTGTTTTTCCATTTATATATATATATATGCTATTAGATTCTTATCAGATATATGGTTTCCAAAGACATTCTCCCAGTCAGTAGCTTGTCTTTTCACTTTTTTGGTAAAGTCTTTTGAGGAACAAAGGTTTTAATTTTTATGAGGTCCCATTTACTTTTTTTCTTTTGTTGTTTGTGCTTTTGTTATTATATGAGACAATCCATTGTTAAAGCCTAGGTCTAACAGCATTGCCCCTGTATTTTCTTCTAAGAATTTTGATTTTAGTTTGCACATTTAGGTCCTTAATCCATTTTTAATTTTTTTTGTGTATGGTTTGAGGTATGGATCCTGTTTAATGGTTCTGCATGTGGAAATTCAATTTTTCCAACACAATTTTTTGAAGAGGCACTTCTTTCCCCATATAATGGACTTAGCCTCCTTGTCAAAAATCAGTTGATCGTATATGGGTGGGTTTTTTTCTGGACTCTAAATTCTATTTCATTGGTCTATGTGTCTATTGTTATACCAGTACCTGGCTGTTTTGATTACTGCAGCTGTATATAATATGTTTTAAAATCAGAAATTGTGAGTCCTCCTACTTTGTTCTTCTCTTTCAACAAACATTGCTTTAGCTGTTTGGGGCCTTCTGCTACTCTGCATAAAATTGAGGGTTGGTTTCTCCATTTCTGTAAAGAAGGCTGTTGGAATTTTGATTGGGATTGCATTGAATCTATAGATCACTTTGGGTGGTATTGACATTTCAACAATATTAAGCCTTGCAACCCAAGAACATGGAACATCTTTCAATTTATTTAAGTATTCTTTAATCTCTTTCAGCAGTGTTTTGTTGTATAAGTCCTTCATGTCTCCAGTTAGATTCACTCCTAGGTATTTTATTCTCTCAGATGCTAAATGAAATTGTTTCCCTAATTTTCCTTTCAGATTTCTCATTCCCAACTGATTTTTGTTTGTTGACCTTGTACCCTGCAACTTTGGTAAATTCCTCTATTATCTCTAGAAGTTTTCTTGTGGACTCTTGGGGACTTTCTATATATAGAATCATATCATCTGCAAATAGAGATAATTTTACTTCTTCTTTTCCAATCTGGATAGTTTTTATTTCTTTTTCTTGTCTTATTACTCTGGCTTGGACTTCTAATACGATATTAAATAGAAGTGGTGAGAGTAGATACCCTTCTCTTGTTCTTGATTTCAAGGGAAAATCTCTCAGTCCTTCTCCATTATCTATAATGTTGGCTGTTGGCTTTTCATATATGCCCTTAATCATACTGAGGAATTTGCCTTCTAATCCAATCTTCTTTAGGGTTTTCATCAAGAAAGCGTGTTGAATTTTATCAAATGCTTTTTCTGCATTCATAGAGATTATCATGTGGTTCTATTCCTTTGTTCTCTGTTGAACTATCCCTGCATTCCTGGAATGAACCTCACTTGGTCATGGAATATGACTCTTTTAATATGCTGTTGGGTTCTGTTCTCTAGTATTTTTGTTGAGGATTTTTGCATCTATATTTATAAGACATTGACCTGTAGTTTTCTTTTATGGAGTGTATTTGTCTGGTTTTGATTCAGGGTTATGTCTGCTTCATAGAATGAATTAGGGAGTAGTCCTTCCTTTTCTATCTTTTGGAAGAATTTGAACAGTATTGGTGTCAATTCTTCTCTAAATGTTTGATAGAATTCCCCAGTGAAGTGATTTGGACCAGGACTTTTTTGTTGTTGTTGGAGGTTTTTGATCACTGATTCGATTTCTTCACTTTTTTAGTCTGGTGAGACTTTCTATGTCCTCTTGAGTCAGTTTGAGTAGGCTGTGTGCTTCCGAGAATTTATTCATTTTATCTAGGTTATCCAGTTTGTTGCTGTACAATTGTTCATAATATTCTGTCATAATTCTCTTTATGTCTATCAGGTCAGTTTCAATATCCCTTCTTTCATTTTTTATTTTGGTTATTTGCATCTTTTTCTCCTCTTTGTCAGTCTAGTGAAATATTTGTCAATTTTATTGATCTTTTCAAAGAACCAACTTCCGGTTTTATTGATTCTCTGTATTGTTTTTCTGTTTCCGATTTTACTTATTTGTGCACTGATCTTTGTTATTTTCTTTCTTCTTGTAGGTTTAGGCCTAGTTTGCTCTTCTCTTTCTAGTTCCTGGGGTTGTTGAATTAGGCTGTTAATTTGCGATCTTTCTTCTTTTTATGTATAGGCATTTGTCGCTCTAAGTTTCTATCTGAGTACTGCCTTCACTTCATCCCATAAGATTTGGTATTTGTGCTTTCATTTTTATTTGACTCTAGGAAATCCGAGTTCTCTTTTGATTTTGGTAGTTTCATAGTGTGTTATTTAGTTTCCATATGTTTCTGTATTTTCCAGGGTTTTTTTTTTTCTGTTATTAATTTCTTGCTTCACTCCATTGTAGTCAGAAAAAAAAAGTTTGTATGATTTCAAACTGTTAAAATTTATCAAGACTTGCCCTGTGACCTAACATGTGGTCTATTCTGTAAAATGGTCCATGTACACTGCAGTAGAATATATATTGTGCTATTATTGTGTGGAGTGTTCTGTATATGTCTGTCAAATCTAGTTGATCTATAGTGTCATTCAGGTCTTCTGTTTCCTTGTTGATCTGCTTTCTAGATGTTCTGTCCAACATTGAAAGGAGTATGTTGAAGTCTCCCTTATTGTAGTGCTGTCTGTTTTTCCTTTCAACTCGATCAGTGTTTGCTTTATATATTTAGATGTTCTGATGTTGACTGCGTATATACTTATGGTTGTCAAATCTTCTAGATATTTTGACCTTTTTAGCACTATATAATGCCCATCTTATCTCTTCTGACAGATTTTGTCTTAATATCTACTTTGTCTGATATTAAGAATGTCCCACCCCAGCTCTCTTTCGGTTATTAGGTTATTATTTGCATGGAAAGTTTTTTTTCCCACCCTTTCACTTTCAGCCTATTTGTGTCCTTGGGTCTAAGGTGTGTCTCTTGTAAATAGCATATAGATGAATCATTTTTTTTTTATCCATTCTGCCACTCTTTGCCTTTTGATTGGAGCATTTAGTCCACTTACAGTCATGGTAATTACCAATAAGAAGTGACTTAGTTCCACCAACTTGTTATTTGTTTTTTTGTGTGTCTTAAGCCTTCTTTGTCTTTTACTATTGCTTGTTTTTGTGTTTTGTTTGTTTATTGTAGTGAGCCATTTTCGTTCCCTTCACTTTTCCTCTTTGCATTTTTTTTAGGTATTTTGTTAGTGGTTACCATGAATATTACATTTAACAGCTTGTATTTATAACATCCTAAGGTAAGTTTTATTGACTGTGCTAAGGCGTTCAACAGTGTGCATCATAAAAAATTACGGATAACATTGTGGAGAACTGGAATTCCAGAACACTTAATTGCACTCATGAGGAATCTGTACATGGATCAAAAGACAGCCATTCAAACAGAACAAGGTGAGACTGCACGGTTTAAAGTCAGGAAAGGTGTGTGTCAAGGTTGTATCCTTTCGCTGTACCTATTCAATCTGCATGCTGAGCAAATAATTGGAGAAGCTGGACTATATGGAGAAGAATGGGGCATCAGGTTAGAAGGAAGACTCATTAACAATCTGTGTTATGCAGATGACACAACCTTGCTTGCTGAAAGTGAAGAGGACTTGAAGCACTTACTGATGAAGATCAAAGACCTCAGCCTTCAGTATGGATTACACCTCAACATAAAGAAAACAAAAATCCTCACAACTGGATCAATGAGCAACATCATGATAAACAGAGAAAATATTGAGGTTGTGAAGCATTTCATTTTACTTGGATCCACAATCAACAGCCATGGAAGCAGCAGTCAAGAAATCAAAAGACACATTGTTGTTGTTAGGTGCTGTCCAGTCAGTTCCGACTCATAGCGACCCCATGCACAACAGAACGAAACACTGCCCGATCCTGAGCCACCCCCACAATTATTGCTATGCTTGAGCCCATTGTTGCAGCCTCTGTGTTATCCATCTCCTTGAGGGTCTTCTTTTTTCGCTGACCCTCTACTTTGCCAAGCATGGTGTCCTTCTCTAGGGACTGATCCCTCCTGACAGCATGTCCAAAGTCTGTGAGACGCAGTCTTTCCATCCTTGCTTCTAAGGAGCATTCTGGTTGTACTTCTTTCAAGACAGATTTGTTATTTTGGCAATCCATGGTATATTCAATGTTCTTCATCAACACCACAATTAAAAGGTGTCAATTCTTCTTCAGTGTTCCTTATTCATAGTCCAGCTTTCACATGCATATGAGGTGATTGAAAACACCGTGGCTTGGGTCAGGTGCACCTTAGGCTTCAAGGTGACATCTTTGCTTTTCAACACTTTAAAGAGGTCTTTTGCAGCAGATTTGCCCGATGCAATGTGTCTTTTGATTTCTTGATTTCATGGGTGTTGATTGTGGATCCAAGTAAAAGGAAATCCTTGACAACCTCAATCTTTTCTCCGTTTATCATGATGTTGCTTGTTGGTTCAGTTGTGAGGATTTTTGTTTTCTTTATGTTGAGCTGTAATTCATACTGAAGGCTATGGACTTTGATCTTCATCAGTAAGTGCTTCAAGTCCTCTTAACTTGCAGCAAACAAGTTGTGTCTTCTGCATAACACAGGTTGTTAATGAGTCTTCTTCCAATCCAGATACCCCTTTTTTCTTTGTATAGTCTAGCTTGTTGGATTATTTGTTCAGCATACAGATTGAATATGTATGGTGAGAGGATATTACCCTGACACACACCTTTAAACCGTGCAGTATCCCCTTGTTCTGTTTGAATGACTGCCTCTTGAGTGATATACAGATTCCTCATGAGCACAATTAAGTATTCTGGAATTCCCATTCTCCACAATGTTATCCATAATTTTTTATGATCCACACAGTCGAGTGCCTTAGCATAGCCCATAAAACACAGGTAAACACCTTTCTGGTGTTCTCTGCTTTCAGCCAGGATCCATCTGATATTAGCCATGATATCCCTAGTTCCACGTCCTCTCCTGAATCTGGCTTGAATGTCTGGTAGTTCCCTGTAGATATACTGTTGCAGCCACTTTTGAATGGTCTTCAGCAAAATTTTACTTGCATGTGATATTAATGATATTGTTCGATAATTTCCGCATTTGGCTGGAAACCCTGGTGGCGTAGTGGCTAAGAGCTACGGCTGCTAACCAAAAGGTCAGCAGTTCGAATCCACCAGGTGCTCCTTGGATACTCTATGGGGGAGTTCTACACTGTCCTACAGGGTCTCTATGAGTAGGAATCGACTTGATAGCAACAGGTTTTATGGGTTTCAGTTGGATCACCTTTCTTGGGAATAGGCATAAATACAGATCTCTTCCTGTCTGTTGACCAGGTAGCTGTCTTCCAAATTTTTTGGCATGGACGAGTGAGCACTTCCAGTACTGCATCTTTTTGTTGAAACATCTCAGTTGGTATTCCATCAATTTCTGGAGCCTCTTTTTTCACCAATGCCTTCAGTGCAGCTTGGACTTCCTTCAGTACTATCGATTCCTGATCATATGTTACCTCCTGAAATGGCTGAACATCGACCAATTCTTTTTGGTACAGTGACTCTGTGTATTCCTTCCATCTTCTTTTAATGTTTCCTGCATTGTTTAACATTTTCCCTGTAGAATCCTTCAACATTACAACCTGAGGCTTGAATTTTTTCTTCAGTACTTTCAGATTGAAAAATGCCAAGCATGTTCTTCCCTTTTGGTTTTCTACCTCCATGTCTTTGCACCAAAAAAACAAAAACCAAACCCGTTGCCTTTGAGTCGATTCTGACTCATAGTGACCCTATACAAGTCATTATAATACTTCAGCCGCCCTTTGAAATCTTCTGTTCAGCTCTTTTACTTCATTGTTTCTTCCTTTTGCTTTAGCTACTCGGCATTCAAGAGCAAGTTTCAGAGTCTCTTCTGATATCCATTTTGGTCTCTCCTTTGTTTCCTGTCTTTTTAATGACCTCTTGCTTTCTTCATGTGTGATGTCCTTGATGTCATTCCACAACTCATCTGGTCTTCGGTCATTACTGTTCAACACATCAACTATTTTTGAGATAGTCTAAATTCAGGCGGGATATGCTCAAGGTTGTACTTTGGCTCTTGTGAACTTGCTCTAATTTTCTTCAGTTTCAGCTGGCACTTGTATATGAGCAAGTAACAGTCTGTTCCACAATTGGACCCTGGCCTTGTTCTAACTGATGATATTGAGCTTTTCCAGCATCTCTTTTCACAAATGTAGTGGATTTGATTCCTGTGTATTCCATCTGGCAAGGTCCATGTGTATAGTCACTGTTTATGTTGTTGAAAAAAGGTATTTGCAATGAAGAAGTTGTTGGTCTTGCATAATTCTATCACCAAGGCCATATTTTCCAACTACCAATCCTTGTTCTTTGTCTCCAAGTTTTGAGTTTCAATCACCTGTAATTATCAATGCTTCCTTCATTAGAGTGGGGAAATTTTTGTCATTATTTATTCTATATTCTTCCTGTCCCTTTCTCTCATCTCCATTTGTAATTCCCATAATTCTTATATTAGGTCCTTTGTGTTTGCTGTTCATAAGGTTTTCACTGGCCAATTTTTTTCAGAAATAGACTGCCAGGCCCTTCCTCCTAGTCTTAGTCTGAAAGCTCCACTGAAACCTGTCCATCAAGGGTGACCCTGCTGGTATTTGAAATACTGTTGGCAAAGCTTCCAGTATCACAGCAACACATAAGCCACCACAGTATGACAAACAGATGTGGTGGTTCAGGGGCTGATGAACCAAAAATCTTCAGGTGAGGCAGCAGACTGCTGGTTCACAGGGTTGTGGGAGCTGGTGAATCCAAAATCTGCAGGTCAGGTGGCTGGCTGAAGCCTTCTCCACGAACCTGTGGACAGAACATGAGAAGAGTGAAGGATCGAGAGAAGTGAAGGTAGTGAGCTTTGCCAGAACATCCATATATATTGGATGCAGGCCACACTCCCAAGGAAGTTCTTCAAACTGATTGGCTGCTCACATCAGATCACAAAACGGAGGATGATTATATAATATCTACCAAATCACTGAGAAGTTGACACATAATATTAAACATCACACCCGTTGAAACGTCTAGGTGTCTTTGTTCAAAATCAATTGACCATAAATGTAAGGAATTATTTGAGGACTTTCAACCCTATTCCATTGATCTGTACATCTATCCTACACCAGAAGGGATAGACATTCTCTTGATTACTGTAGCTTCGTAGTAATTTTTGAAATTAGGAAATGTGAGTGTTCCAGCTTTGTTCTTTTTCAAGATTGTTTTGGCTATTCTGGGTCCCTTGCATTTCCATATGACTTTTAGGGTCAGTTTGCCAATTTCTGGAAAAAAAAAAAAAGCCATTGGGGTTTTTGTTAGGGAGTGTGTTGAATGCATAGATCAATTTGTATACCAAATCTTAGCTATTTTGTCTTCCTATCCATGAACATAGGATGTGTTTCCACTTATTCAGATCTTCTTTAGCATTGCTGATCTTTAAACAATGTTTCATAGTTTTTAATGTAGAAGACTTACACTTCTTTTTTTAAATTTATCCCTAAGTATTTTAATTTTTCTGCTATTGTAAATGGAATTGTTTGCTTAATATTATATTCTGATTGTTCATTGCTAGTGTGATGAAATATAATAGATTTTTCCATTTTATTTGCTAAATTTTCTGAGCTCAGTTTATTAGGTTGAAAAGTTTTCTGGTGGATTCCTTAAATTTTTCTATATTTTCAGATCATGTTACCTGCAAATAAAGGTAATTTTACCTCTTCCTTTCCAATATGAGTGCTTTTTATTTCTTTTTCTTGCCTAAATTTTTAACTGCCCTGGATAGAACCCCCACCCCACCACCCAGTTCAATCTTGAATAAAAGTTATGCAAAGGAGCATAGTTGTCTTGTTCCTGATCTTATGGGAAGTATAGTAGCTGTGGTTTTTCGTAGATGTCCTTTATCAGATTGAGGAAGTCTCCTTTTATTCCTAGTTTGTTGAGTGTTTTTATCATGAAAGAGTATTGGATTCTGTCAAGTGCTTTTTCTTCATCTATTGAGATGATCACGTGTTTTTGCCTCCCTGATAGTGCAGTGGTTAAGAGCTCGGCTGCTAACCAAAAAGTTAGCAGTTTGAATCCATCAGCTGCTCTTTGGGAACCCTATAATGCAGTTCTGCTCTGTCCTATAGGGTTGTTATGGGTCAGAGTCGACTTGACAGTGATGGGTTTGGTTTTTGGACTTGCTGGCCTGCTAAAATGGTATATAACATCCATTGGTTTTCAGATGTTAAACCAACCTTGCATTCCTAAGATAAATCACATTTGTTAATGGTGTATAAGCTTTTTGTATGGTTTTGTATTCATTTTATTAGTATTTTGTTGAGGTTTTTGCATCTATATTCATAAGGGATATATGCCTGTAATTTTCTTGTGCTGCTTTTTGGTGTCAGGGTAATTCTGGCTTCATGGAATGAGCTGAGAAGTGTCTCTCTTCTGTTTTTTGGAAGAACTTCTGTAATTCTTCTTTAAATGTTTTGTAGACTATCTAGTGAAGCTATATAGGCCTGGGTTTTTCTTTGTAGGACATTTTTCAATTACTAATTCAATAACTTTACTTGTTATAGATCTTTTTTTTTTTCAATTTCTTCTTGAGTTAGTTTTAGTAGTTGGTGTCTTTTTTAAGAATTTGTCCATTTCATCTAGCTTGGTATACAATTGTTCACAATATTCCCTTTTAACTTACGTTATTTCTGTAAGGTTGGTAGTCATGCCCCCTCTTTCATCCTGATTTTATTAATTTGAGTCTTCTCTCTTTTTTTTGTCAGTGTAGCTAAAAGTTTGTCAGTTTTGTTGATCTTTTCAAAGAATCAACTTTTGGTTTTCCTTATTTCGCTCTATTGCTTATCTATTTTCTAATTCATTTATTTCCACTCTACGTTATTTTCTTCTTTCTGCTTGCTTTGGGGTTTTTTTGCTCTTATCTTTACAGATCTTTTTTAAAAATTTGTTGTGTTTTAGGTGAAAGTTTACAGTGCAAGTTAGTTTTTCATTAAATAATTTATACACAAAATTGTTTTGTGGCATTGGTTGCTACAGTTTCTTAATGTGAAATGTTATATTTTTGACTTGAGATCTTTATTCTCTTTTTATATAAGCGTTTACATCTATAAATTTTCTTCTAAGTATTACTTTAGTACCATCCCATAAGTTTTGGAATGGTTTTCATTTTCATTTATCTTAAAATACACTCTAATTTTCTATGTGATTTCTTCTTTGACCCACTGGTTATTCAGGAATGTGTTGTTTAATTTCCACATATTTGTGAATTTTCCAAATTTCTTACTGTTATTGATTTCTAATTTAATTCCATTGTGATCAGAGAACATACTTTGTATGATTTCAATCCTTGTAAATCTATTAACACTTGTTTTATGTTCTAACATATAGTCTATCTTGAAGAATGTTCCATGTGTGCTTGAGAAGAGTGTATATTCTGCTGATATTGGGACTATAAAGTTCTATAGGCGTCTGTTAGCTCTCATTGATTTATAGCATTGTTTAAGTCTTCTATTTTCTTACTGATCTTCTGCCTGGTTGTTCTATCCATTATCCAAAGTGAAATATTGAAGTCTCCAAATATTGCTTTGAATTGTCTATTTCTCCCTTAAATTCTTTAACTTTTTGATTTAGGTATTTTAGGTCTCTATTTTTTATTTTTTACTAATGAATTGACTCTTTTATCATTATAAAATTTTTTCTTTGTCACTAGTAACAATTTTTGTCTTAAAGCCTATTTTGTCTGAGATTGATGTAGCTACTGCAGCTCTCTTCTGATTACTGTTTGTATGCTACATCTTTTCCCATCCTTTTACTTCCAAAATATTTGGTTTGTTTTTTAGTTTGTCTCTTGTAGACAGCAATAGTTGGATCATAACTTTTTTTTTTTTAACTCATTCTGCCAATCTGCCTTTTTATGATAGTATTTAATTCATTTACATTTAATGCAACTGCTGACAAGATAAGATTTATGTCTGCCCTTTTACTATTTGTTTTCAACATGTATATGTGTTTCATTGTTCTGTTCCTCCATTACTGCCTTCAAATATCTAAATGTTAAATAGATATTTTCTAATGTGCCATTTTGATTTCTTTATTGTTTTTTGTACTCTATATTTTTTAGTTATTTTCTTATTTGTTGCCCTGGGAATTACAATTGACATCTTAATTTTAAAAAATCTATTTTGAATAATACTAATTTGATTTCATTGTTCCAACACCCATCTGTCAGTTTGTCATACTGCGGTGGGGTGGCTCATGTAATGCTATGATGCTGGATGCCATGCCATTTCAAATATCAACAGGGCTACCCATGGTGGACAGGTTTCAGTGGCACTTCTAGACTAAGACAGACTAGGGAGAAAGACCTGGTGATCTACTTCCAAAAATTAGCCGATGAAAACCCAATGGATCACAAAAGAACATTGTTTAACTCGCTTGCTTTGGATATGTCATCAAGAGGGATCAATCACTAGAGGAGGACACGTTTGGTAAAGCAGAGAGTCAATGAGAGTGTGAAGACCCTTGATGAGATGGATTGGAACAATAGCTGTAATGATTGATTTGAACATCTGACAATTGTGAGGATGATGCAGGACTGGGCAATTTTATGTTCTGTTGCACATAGGTTGCTATGAGTTGAAGTGGACTTGACAGTAGCTAACAACAACACTTTCAATATTATATAAGCTGTTGATCCGATATCGATTCTTTATTCCTCCTCCCCCCTTTTTGCTGTTATTGTAACACAAATTATGCCTGTCTACATTTTATGCCCATTGACACAGTCCTATGATTATTGCTTTGTGCAGTTGTCTTTGAAATAAGATAGGAGAAAAAAGAGTTACAAACAAAATTATATTTATATTGTCTTTTATATTTAACTATGTAATTACCTTTACTGGCAGCATTTCTTCAACTTACTATTTGTTTTCCTTTAGTTTCAGTCTGAATGACTCCTTTTAGCACTTCTTGTAAGACAAGTCTGTGAGTGATGAATTCTCTCTGTTTTTGTTTATTGGCAATGTCTTAATTTCTCCTTTGTCTTTGAAGAATAGTTTTGCTGGATATAGAATTCTTGCTTGACATTCTTTTATTTCAGTGCTTTGAATATGTCATCTCACTGCCTTTGTCCTCCATGGTTTCTGATGAGAAATCAGCAGTTAATCTAATGGAAGACCCCTTGTACATAAAGAGTAACTTCTCTCACTACCTCCAAGATTCCCTCTTTTTTCTTTGGCTTTTGACAGTTTGACTATGATATATCTAAGTATGGATCTCTTTGAATTTACCCTACTTCAAGTTCATTGATCTTCTTAGATGTGTAGATTAAAGCTTTTCATCAAATTTTAGGAGTACCTCCAGTACTCCTTATGCCCCTTTCTCTTTCTCCTCTCTTTCTGAGACTCCTGTCAGCCATGGCATGAAAGCCAAACCCCTTAGCTCAGAATTCAAGGCCTCTCATACTCTGTTCCTAATCCACTTGCCTCATCTCTTTTCCTGCAGCCAATCCCAACCACACTTGATCCTCTGCTCTTGGTAAACCTTGGACAACTTGTCATTCCTTGGATATGCGATGCCTTTTCATACCACCATATCTTTGCAACAAGCTTGTCCATCCGCTTGAATATCCTTCTCCCCTACCTTTTCGTCTTTCAATTGTTGCCTCTGATTTTTACCCTCACCTAACATGCCTCTGCAGGCAAAATTCATTGTTCCTTCATGTATATTCTGTGTCCTGTAGTCAGGCCTGTTGATCATGGCCCATGTCACCTTGATCCTTAGCCATCCAAATCACAAACACTTTATAAAACCAAAAAACCAAACCCATTGTCATCGAGTTGATTCTGACTTACAGCAACCCTATAGGACAGGTAGAACTGCCCCATAAGGTTTCCAGGGAGCACCTGGTGGATTCAAACTGCCAGCCTGTTGGTTAGCAGCTATAGCTCTTAACTGCCGCGCCACCAAGGTTTCCAAGCACTTCATGGCAGGGTCCATATTTTTTTTCTTCTTCATTCCAAAATACTCAGAACAGTCGGCCTTTTTCTACTGAGTGGCAATGGCACCACCAGCAGCCTCTCTCTGGCAGGCCTGTCCTCCTTAGGTATGACTGCCTGTGGCCTATTCTGCATATTGGTCTTGGCTATCCATGTACCAGAACTTATGGGAATGATTCTAATTAATACATAGAGTCCACAGGATGGTAGATTTATGACATCTCAGGCTGACTGGTTTGGGAGGGCTCTTGGGGGCCAAAGATTCTTCCATCCTACCTCGTTACTAACTCAGGCTCCTTGGTTTCTGCTTGGATCCTTCCTGGGTCTGAAGCTCAGTTTTACAAGTTTCCAGGTAACTCACCTGCAACTTGTGCCCTGCCTTCTGGAGCCCTCAGAACAAATTCACTTCTTCTTCCACACAATTGCCCTTCAGACATTTGCCTGCCTTCCTGGCTGAGCGTCCTCAGGTCATAGATTCAGAGATTTTAGAGCCGGATGCAGCCTCAGGTCACAGAGTCAGAGATTTTAGAGCCAAATGCAACCTATGAGTTCAGAGTTTAGCCCTGTTGTTTTAAAGATCAGGGAGTCTTGTTACCTCATCTTTCTTCCTAGGATAGTGGTTTTTTTCTGAGCTGAGCTTGTCATAGAATATAATTAATCATGGCACTGCAACTACAGTTGGACTGCCAACAAACTTTCTTATTACTTTAAAATCTGTGATCTTCACAAAAACAGAAAATACAGATAAACATGAAGAAAGACATATTTTAAAGATACCTTGTCTTAGTTACCTACCCAGTGCCCTCGAGTGCTGCTATAATAGAAATACCACAAATGGATGGCTTTAATAAAGAGAAGTTTATTTTCTTACAGTAAAGTTGGCCAAAAGTCCAAATTCAGAGCATCAGCTTCAGGGCAAGGCTTTTTTCTCTCTGTAGGCTGTGGAGGAGGGTCTTTCTCGTCAATCTTCCCCTAGACTAGGAGCTTCTCTGAGCAGGAACCCCAAGTCTAAAGGACATGATCTGCTCCCAGTCATTCTTTCTTGGTGGTATGAGGTCCCCAACTCTCTGCTTGCTTCCCTTTCCTTTTTATCTCTTGAGAGATAAAAGGTGGTGCAGGTCACACCCCAGGGAAACTCTCTTTACATTGGATCAGAGACGTGACCTGTGTAAGGGTGGTGTTACAATCCCACCCTAATCCTTTCTAACATAAAATTACAATCACAAAATGGAGGACAACCACACAATGCTGGAAATCACGGCCCAGCCAAATTGATATACACATTTTTTGGGGGAGACATAATTCAATGCATGACATACCCATAGTTTCATCACCTTCAATAAACTGTTAATATTTTGTTATGTAACCTTCCAGACAACTTTCTATAGAGAGAGAGAGAGATCTAGATTACATATATTCTGGTTTGTAATACATTTGCCTCACTCCACGATATAACATGAATGACTTCCTGTGTTAGTAAATATAAAAGTATATCATCATATTTAGTGGTTGCATCTTATTCATCATATGCTAATATGATTTATTTAGCTAATTCTCATTGTATTATACATTTAGGCTTTTTTTTTTTTAATCTGTTTGTCCACCCATCCATCTTTCTAACCATTCATTTATCCATAAAATTATCTATGTGTTTGGCTCCAAGGGCGGATACATTGCCTGTGCAAGTTACTTTGCCTCTCTAAGCCTTAGTTTCACATCTGTAAAATGTGAATAGAAATAATAGCTATCCCACAAGGTTGTTGTCAAAATCAAATGACATAGTACATGTGACCACTAAGCACAAAATCTGGCGCATAATAGGGGTTTAGTAAACAGGAGCTGTCACAATTATTTTCATGTGTTCATTTTATTCAGTCAAGAAACACATCCAATTTGATGCCATCTATAAAATTACCCTTCCTTGAACTTCTACTTCTTCCTATGATGGGATGCTGGATGCAGACCATTGCCCCCACTGAGAACAACTAGGAAATACAGATGAAAAATATTAGTTTGAGGAATCAACATTGGTTTGAAGGAGCCAAAGAGAAGGGGATTACAGAGAAGTGAACTAATGTTCTGCACATCACTTACCCCTCAAACTGTTTGCCAATTCTTGACTGAAAGAGAGTTGCAACGGATCCAAGAATAGGGCAGCTATTGCTAAGAGGTAATGACAGGTGAGCTTTCAGCAATTTCATGGGGAAAGTGACAATAAATAAATAAATATAGTGATGACAAGACAGCCAAGACTCAAGAGGCCATTATCGCAGAGAGAAAGGAGCCCCAAACTCAGAGACTTTCCCTTGAAGCATCTGCCTATGTATTAAATACACATGGTGAGAAGCTAAGAAGTAAGTCAGTGAAAAGCTGAATGAAGTTTCCAGAAATTTTATGGATATGAAAAGACAAAAAATGGAGTTCAGAACCCCAGTAAACATTTCAAGCTCTCAGTTGGGGTCTGGGAAGGGCTAAATCCTAGAGGCAGGCATGAACTAAAGGTAGACTGATGCCCAGCTACCTTTACTGAACATTTTGATTAAAGATTCTATAGAAGAATCCTGACAAAAAGGAAGAAAATTCAGAACAAAATTTCAAATTCTCATGGACTTCAAATTTTCTGGAGCAATGGAGGCTGCATGAACCCGTGAAAACATGGCCCTGAGATAATCTTTAAACCTTAAACCAAAAATATCTCCTGACATCTTCTTAAAATCAAACAATAGTTTAACTTAACTAGTAAAAAAATGTCTGCCTTGAGCATTGTGCTCAAAAGCTATCTACATGGGATCAAACTGACAACAGTAACTGGAAAGATTAGATAGGAACTTTAGGGTACAGTGAGTTTATGTTAATGGGAAGAAAAACTCAGAAAAGGAGGGCGAGAAAGGTTGCACAACTCAAAGAATGTAATCAATGTCACTTAATTATACATATAGAAACTGTTGAATTGGTGTATGCTTTGCTGTATATTCTCAACAACAACAACAAAAAAGAATAAGGCTTTTAAGGACTGAAATCCTGCCTGCACTTATTTTGGATGAAGATAGTCTGCCCACACTCTAGCTGCCCCTAGAGAGTAAGGTGAACTCCCTCCAGAGGAAGGTAATAGAATACAGAGCCCCTGTAGTTTATCATAGACAATGTCCAGCATTCAATTCAAAAATTACTAGACATACTAAGAAAAACAAAAAACCTCAATGACACAGATATTGGAGTCATCAGACACTTTAAATAACTGACACTAATATTTTTAAGAAAACAGATGATAATGTGGAGAATTTCACCACAGAAACTACATGTATATATCATTTTTTTAATGTATATCATTATACATTAAAAAAAAAAAACCCAAACCCACTGCTGCTGAGTCAATTCCGACTCATAGCGACCCTATAGGACAGAGTAGAACTGCTCCATAGAGTTTCCAAGGAGCGCCTAGCGGATCTGAACTGCCAGCCTTTTGGCTAGCAGCCAAAGCACTTAATCACTATGCCACCAGGGTTTCCATCATTATATATACGTATGTTTAATTTTATTATAGATGTATAGTATATAATTTCTGTATATATGGAAATGGAAATTCTAGAGCTGAAAACACAACAACTGATATTTAGAATACAATTCAAACGAAAAATCCACTGTCGTTCAGTGAATTCTGGCTCATAGCGATCCTATAGGAACAGAGTAGAACTTCCGCATAGGATTTCCAAGGCTGTACATCTTTACAGAAGCAGACTGCCATGTCTTTCTCTTGTGGAGAGGCTGGTGGGTTCAAACTGCCAACCTTTTGGTTAGCAGTGAAGTACTTAACCACTGGACCACCAGGGCTCCCATATGGGTTTAAGAGTAGATGGAAGCCGGGAATCATCCAGTTCTGGTCTCATGGCAAAGAAGGCAGTTGTTCATGAAGGCAAATAGCCACACATTCTGTTTCCTCCTCCTGTTCCTGACTCTCTTTCTTCTTCTGTTGCTCCAGGCAAATAGAGACCAATCGTTGTGACTTGGGTGGCCGCTTGCAAGCTTTTAAGACCCCAGGCACTACACAATGAACTAGGAGGTAGAACAGAAGCACTAAACACAACATTAGCTCAATTAACTGGGATGACCCATGAAACCATGACCCTAAACCACAGAACCAAGAAACCAAATCCCATGAGGTATTTGGTTGTACATAAACAACCAGTGGTTAAGAACTACAGCTGCTAAAGTTCGGCAGTTCAAATCCACCAGGTGCTCCTTGGAATCTCTATGGGGGAAGTTCTACTCTGTTCTATAGAGTTGCTATCAGTCAGAATCGACTTGATGGCAATGGGTCACCAGAGCAGCTGCTCTTTTTTTGTTTTTGTAAGTATATTTATCATACAACATTTGCCAATTTAACATTTTACATGTGTACAACTTATTGACATCTATTATATTAATCAACTGTGCAATCTTTACCCTTAACCAGTGTGATTTTTCCATCACCATAAACCAAAAATCAGTGCTCCATGAGCAATAACCCCCCTTTCCTCTTCCTCCTGCCCCTGGTAACCACGAATAAATTTGGTCTCTGTACATTTGCTTATTCTTGTCTTTTATATAAATGAAGTCATACAATATTTGTCCCACTGTGATTGACTTATTTCACTCAGCATGTCTTCAAGCTCCATCCATATCGTAGCATGTATCAAGATTTCATTTCTCATTCTGGCTGGGTAGAATTTCATTGTATGTATGTACCACACTTTGTTTATCCATTTATCCATTGATGGGCATTTAGGTTGTTTCCACCTTTTGGCTATTGTACATTGGTATACATCTCTCTGTTTGCATTGCTGCTTTCAAGTTCCTTGGATATATTCCTAGCAGTGGAATTTCTGGCTCATGTGGTAGTTCTATTTTTAGTTTTTTGAGGAACTGCCACGCTGTTTTCCACAATGGCTGCACTATTTTGCCTTCCGTTACCAGCAATGGATAAGGATTCCACTTTCCCCCACATTCTTGCCAACATTTGTTATTTTCCTGTTTTGTTTTTTTGTGGGTGTGATTTTTTTTTTTTTTTAAATCTTAGCCATGTTAGTAGGAATGAAATGGTATCTCATTGTGGTTTTGATTTGCATTTCTCTGATGGCTAATGACATTGCATATCTTTTCATGTGTTTGGTGGCCATTTGAGTTTTGATCAAAGATTCTATACAAGAACCTTGATCAAATGGGGGGAAATGAAGAACAGAATGTCAAACTCTCATGGAATCCAGACTTTTTGGAGTTATTGAGGTTGAATAAACCCCTGAAACTGTTGTCCTGAGGCAATCTTTACTCTTTAAGCCAAAAATATTCCTTGAAATCTTCTTTAAACTTAACAATAGTTTAGCTTAAATAATAAAGAATGTCTGCCCTGAGCACTGTCCTCTTTTAAGAACTATCTGTAGGGGATCAAATTGACAACATCAACACAAAAGATTAAATAGGAAGCTCAGGGGAGCAATGAGTTTATGTTAATGGAGGAGGAACAATTCAGAAATGGTTGCACAGCTTGAAGAATGTAATCAATGTCACTGAAGTGTACATGCAGAAATTGTTGAATTGATGTGCATTTTGCTGTGTATACTCTCAGCAACAACAACAATAATAAAAGAGTAGATGGGACACAATAGACTAGAGGATTAGTAGAAGTAGACTAGTAGGATTAGTAGAAGATATGATAGTAGGAAATATCCAGGCTGACATGAAAAGATTTTTAAAAGATGAAAATTTCAGAAAAGAGTGTAAGAAATATACTGAACATATTGAAAAGTTCTGAAATATGTACCCGAAGGGGGAAAGTCCCAGAAGGAGTCCCAAAAAGAGGAAAAAAAAAAAAAAAAAAGAATGGAGCAGAAGTAATATTAGAGGGCATAATGGCTGATAATTTCAAAACACAATGAATGCAGTCAAATCCACAACTCAGGATGCACATAGACCCCAAGCCAGATAAATACAAAAGTAATCTTAAATCTTAAAAGAAGCCAGGGGTTAAAATGCATGTTACCTTCAAAGGATTACCAATCAGAGTGATGGTAGACTTCGACGCAAATAATTGAGTAATAAGGCAAAGAAATAACATCTTTACAGTGCTGGACAAAAATAAATGCCATCCTAGAATTGGATAGCAAAAATTTCCTTCGAAAGTGAAGGTGGAAGTCTGAAGATATAAGGGAAAGATAAGTCCAAAGGATGAATGGATCACAACTACCACAGCCTCCACCAGACTGAGTCCAGTCCAACTAGATGGTGCTACCACCACT
The DNA here is from genome assembly GCF_024166365.1 of Elephas maximus indicus. Taxonomy (NCBI): domain Eukaryota; kingdom Metazoa; phylum Chordata; class Mammalia; order Proboscidea; family Elephantidae; genus Elephas; species Elephas maximus. The sequence goes on from NC_064826.1 coordinate 120,934,722, forward strand.
GACAGCTCTGACGGGGATCACAATAGAGGGCCCCAGACAGAGATGGAGAAAAAGGTAGAACAAAATTCTAACACACCAACTTACTGGCCTGACAGAGACTGGAGAAACTTTGAGAGTATGGGCCCTAGACACCCTTTTAGGTCAGTAATGAAGTCACTCCTGAGGTTCACCCTTCAGCCCAAGATTAGGCAGGCCCATAAAACAAAATGAGACTAAAGGGGCACACCATCACAGGGACAAGGACTAGAAGGTAGGAGGGGACATGAAAGCTGGTAATAGGGAGCTCAAGGCTGAGAAGGGAGTGTTGATTTGTTGTGGGATTGGTAAGCAATGTCACAAAACAATATGTGTACTAACTGTTTCAAGAGAAGCTAGTTTGTTCTGTAAACCTTCATCTAAAGTACAATAAAAAAAAGTGAACCAGGCCAAGATGGCGGAGCAGTCAGATACTTCCGGTGATCCCTCTTACAACAAGGACCTGAGAAAATGAGTGAATCAATTATATATATGACAAGCTAGGAGCCCTGAACATCAAAGGCAAAGTTAAGAGATCGGACCGAGCTGCAGGGGGAGGGTGGGACGGTTCAGAAGCAGTGAGGAGTTGCCAGACCTGCCTAGACAGGAACCAGCGCCCCTCAGCCCTGATCCCCTGGCACAACTGTGGCAGGCAGGCGGTAGCATTTGAGACGTATTTTTCACAGCAGGAGAGAGCAAGCAGCACAGAGTCTACTTATGCCTCCAGCATCAGCCAAGAACAGTGCTCTTGGCAAAAGATAAGTACTTGTGTCTAATTTACCACATGGACCAAAAAGCACCCCTTTTGAAAGAAGTCTCTCCCATTTATCTGATCCCTCCTCCCTCTGCTCCAGCCCCTGAGGCGGCTTCTGTGGCGGTTCTGCTGCATGCCCTGAGCCATTTTCCTGGCCTTGGAGAAGAAACAAATTAACAAATGGGGGAAAAACAATCTGCTGGCTCTCCTAAGCTGGGAAGTCAGGGCAGAAGCAGATCCTTTGCCTGGGCACAGGTAAAAGCAGTCCACAGACTTCAAATGCCTTTCACCTCTGCATGGACCTGTGTGGGCCCATTTCAGCAGTAGGCTCTTGTTGGCACAGTGCAAGGGTGTATGTGCCTGAGGTCTGACATCAACTGCATCAGCTGTGTGGTGGAGAGTTTTTTATGTTTGACATTACCCAGAGTCCTTCCCTACCCACTTCAGGAGCCTGAAGACTGGTGGCTCCACCCATGCTACCTGTGACAGGGGTCCAAGGATAAGTGGTACCTCTCAGTCCTTGCAGCCAAAAGCATTGGGTGCCATGGTCTGGCTGCAGAGCCCAGCCCACCTATGCACTCTAGGAAACAGGGAAGTGCCTTCCTCACAGACACTTGGGAGATGGTTGTCAGCCCCCTGCCTTGCTCAGAGTGTGATCCCCTGATGGAGCCAGATACCTGTGCCTACACCAATCACCCCCTACTCCTCTAAGACTAGGTGAGAGCCTGCACCACACACTTGGTAACCAACTACCTGGACACCTGGGCTGAATCCATACAAGAAAAGTGAATAGACTTCTGGGTCCATATACCTGGTAACAGCTCTAGCCATCTGGTGATAGGACATTAGAGCTTCAAAGGCACCGATAATCAAACTAGTTTAATTGAACAACCTATCTGGGCATATCAAAACAAAATAAAGCAAGAAGCTAGGATACAGTAAGCAAACATAAAATAATACAATAACTTATAGATGGCACGGAGACAACAGTCAGTATCAGATCACATAAAGAAGCAGACCATGATCGTCTCAACAAGCTCCGAAAACAAAGAATCAAGGACTCTTCCAGACAAAGAGATATTCCTGGAATTACCAGAGGTAGAATACAAAAGATTAATATAGAGAACTCTTCAAGAGATCAGGAAGGAGATCAGGCAAAATACAGAACAAGCCAAGGAACACACAGATAAAGCAGTCAAGGAAATTAAGAAGGTTATTGAAGACCATAATGACAAATCTAATAGGCTTCAAGAACACACAGAGAGACAGCAATCAGAAATTCAGAAGATTAACAATACAATTTCAGAATTAGACAACTCAATAGGAAGTCAGAGGAGCAGAATTGAGGCAATAGAAGTCAAAATTAATGAGACTGAAGATATAACAACTGGCACCAATATAAAATAACAACTGGCACCAATATAAAATAACAACTGGCACCAATATACTCAAAGAAAAATCAGATAAAACAATTAAAAAAAAAAATGAAGAAACCCTCAGAATCATGTGGAACCCTATCAAAAGAAACAACCTACGAGTGATTGGAGTACCAGAACAGGGAGGGAGAACAAAAAATACAGAGAGAATTGTTGAAGATTAGTTGGCAGAAAACTTCCCTGATATCATGAAAGACAAGAAGATATCTATCCAAGATATTCATCCAACCCCACACATGGTAGATCCCAAAAGAAAGTCACCAAGACATATTATAATCAAATTTGCCAAAACCAAAGATAAGGAGAGAATTTTAAGAGCAGCTAGGGACAAATGAAAAGTCACTCACAAAGGAGAGTCCATACAAATAAGCTCAGACTAGTCAGCAGAAACCATACAGGCAAAAAGGCAATGGAATGCCATATGTCATGGATTGAATTATGTCCCCCCAAAAATGTGTGTATCAACTTGGTTAGGGCATGATTCTCAGTATTGTGTGGTTGTCCTCCTTTTTGTGATTGCAATTTTATGTTGAGAGGATTAGGGTGGGATTGTAACACCACCCTTACTCAGGTCACCTCCCCGATCCAAGGTAAAGGGAGTTTCCCTGGGGTGTGGCCTGCGCCACCTTCTATCTCTCAAGAGATAAAAGGAAAGGGAAGCAAACAGAGAGTTGGGAACCTCATACCACCAAAAAAGCAGCACCAGGAGCAAAATGCATCCTTTGGACACGGGGTCCCTATGTCTGAGAAGCTCCTCGATGAGGAGAAGATTGAGGTCAAAGGCCTTCCTCCAGAGCTGACAGACAGAGAAAGCCTTTCCCTGGAGCCAATGCCCTGAATTTGCACTTGCAACCTACTAGACTGTGAGAAAATGAATTTCTCTTTGTTAAAATCATCCACTTGTGGTATTTCTGTTATGGCAGCAGTAGATGACTAAGACGCCATATATAAAAACTTGAAAGAAAAAATTGCCAGCCAAGAATCATATATTCAGCAAAACTGTCTCTCAAATAGGCAGGTAAAATCAGGACATTTCCAGATAAAAAGAAGTTCAGGGAATTTGCAAAAACCAAAGAAAAACTACAAGAAATACTAAAGGGACTCCTCTGGTTAAAAAATCAATAACATCAGATAACAACCCGAGACTAGAACACTGGACAGAGCAACAAGATATCAACCCAGATAAGGAAATCACAAAAATAAATCAAGATAAAAAACGCTCAAAACAGGGAAACAGGAATGTCATTATGTAAAAGAAGACAACATTAAATCAATAAAGAGGGACAAAAAAAGTCATCATAGATCTTTCATATGGAGAGGAAGTTAAGGCAATACAAAGTGATAAAAGTTTGGTTTAAACTTAGAAAAATAGGGGCAAATATTAAGGTAACCACAAAGGAGGCTGACAATCCTACTTATCAAAATAAAATACAAGAAAGACATGACGACTCAGCAAAAGCAAAATCAACAATAAAAAAGAGGAAAACACAATATACAAAGAAAAACTATTCAGCAGACAAAAAATTAGTAGAAAAAAGTAACTGTCAGCAACACACAAAAAAAGACAACAAAATGACAGCAGTAAAGTCATACCTATCCCTAATTACACTGGATGTAAATGGAATAAATGCACCAATAAAGAGACAGAGAGTAGCAGAATGGATAAAAAAAACCAGGATCTGTCTACAAGAGACACACCTTAGACTTAACAGACACAAACAAACTAAAACTGAAAAGATGGAAAAAATATTAGTATTAATATTAATCTCTGACAAATTAGACTTTAAAGTTAAACCCACCACAAAGGATAAGGAAGGACACCATATAATGATTAAAGGGTCAATATACCAGGTTTATACCAGGAGAATATAACTATAATAAATGTTTATGCACCCAAGAACAGGAGTTCAAGATACGTAAAACACACTCTAACAACATTGAAAAGCGAGATAGACAGCTCCACAGTAATAGTAGGAGACATTAACACACCACTTTCGGTGAAGGACAGAACATCCAGAAAGAAGCTCATTAAAGACACGGAAGATCTAAATCAACCAACTTGACCTCATAGACATATACAGAATACTCCAATCAACAGCAGACAAGTATACTTTCTTTTCCAACACACATGGAACATTCTCCAGAATAGACCACTTATTAGGTCATAAAGCAAGCCTTAACAGAATCCCAAACATTGAAATATTACAAAGCATCTTCTCTGACCACAAGGCCATGAAAGTAGAAATCAATAACAGAAAAAGCAAGGAATAGAAATCAAACACATGGAAACTGAACTACACCTTGCTCAAAAACGACCGGGTTATAGCAGGGAATTAAGAATGGAATAAAGAAATTCATAGAATCCAATGAGAATGAAAATACTTCCTATCAGAACCTTTGGAACACAGCTAAAGCAGTGCTCAGAGGTCAATGTATGGCAATAAATGCACATATCCAAAAAGAAGAAAGGGCAAAATCAAAGAATTATCCCTGCAACTTGAACAAACAGAAAGACAGCAACAAAAGTAATCCTCAGACACCAGAAGAAGGCAAATGATAAAAATTAGAGCAGAATTAAATGAAATAGAGAACAGAAAAACAATTGAAAGAGTTAAGACCAAAAGCTGGTTCTCTGAAAAGATCAACCAAATCGATAAACCATTGGCCAAACTGACAAAAGAAAAACAGTACAGGAAGCAATCAACCCAGATAAGAAATGAAATGGGTGATATCAAAACAGACCCAACTGAAATTAAAAGAATCATATCAGATTACTAGAAAAATTGTACTCTAACAAATTTGAAAACCTAGAGGAAATGGAACAAATTTCTAGAAACATACTACCTACCTAAACTAACACAGAGGTAGAACAATTAAATAAACCCATAACAAAAGAAGACTGAAAAGGTAATTTAAAAACTCCCAACAACAACAAAAAAAACACTGACCCTGACGTCTTCACTGGAGAATTCTACCAAACTTTCACAGAAGAGTTAACACCACTACTACTAAAGGTATTTCACATCATACGAAAGGATGGAACACTCCCAAACCCATTCTATGAAGCCAGCATTTCCCTGATACCAAAACCAGGTAAAAACACCATAAAAAAAGAAAATTACAGACCTTTATCCCTCATGAACTCAGACACAAAAATCCTCAACAAAATTCTAGCCAATAGAATCCAACAACATATCAAAAAAAAAAATTCAGCATGACCAAGTAGGATTCATACCAGGTATGCAGGGATGGTTTAACATTAGAAAAATAATCCATGTAATCCAGCATATAAATAAAACAAAAGACAAGACCCACATGATTTTATCAATTGATGCAGAAAAGGCATTTGACAAAGTCCAACACCTATTCATGATAAAAACTCTCAGCAAAATAGGAATAGAAGGGAAATTCCTCTACATAATAAAGGGCATTTATACAAAGCCAACAGCAAACATCATCCTAAATGGAGAGAACCTGAAAGCATTCCCCTTGAGAATGGGAACCAGACAAGAATGCCCTTTATCACCACTCTTATTCAACATTGTGGTGGAGGTCTTAGCCAGAGCAATTAGGCTAAATAAGGAAATAAAGGGCAACCAAATTGGTAAGCAAGAATTAAAATATCTTGAAATGAAGAGATAGAAAAGATAGAGATGGAGAAGATAGAAGCACGGAATGGAATAAGAAACTGACAGTGGATGGAGAGCAAGAAGAGATATGTGCAGACGGCTCCATCAGCTAGTGCAGCACGGATCCACCATCTTGGACTCCAGTTTGGGATCGGCAGAGAGGGAGCATGGAAAAGCAGCTTTGAGGAACTCCCAGCAAGAGACAGAGCACCCAGTAACCAGCAATACATGCTTTCCCACCCCCCATTCTCTCCCCGCCGGTCTACCTCCGAGCTTCTTGGGTGGCTGTGGTGGCTCGGCGGCCAAGAAGTGCAGCATCTGTGCCTCCTGAACTCGCCCCACCCACACTGGAGATCAGCAGACAGGGAGTATGGGAAAGCAACTTCATAAGTTCCCAGCAGGAGACAGAACACTCAGTAACGAGCATATACGCTGTCCTAACCCCGACCCTTCTTCACTTCTCCCTTCAGCCTCCTCTGCTTCCCGTCAGCTGCTGTCTCTTGGCCTGGAGGCAACTGCTTGGACTCAGGCTGCTTGGATTCACCCTGCCAGACCCCTGAGCTGATGTTGGTTCTTTCTGTCTCTTTTTGTTTCTTCTATGCCTCCTACCACCTCCTCCTTCTTTCTCTGGAATACCTGGCTCCATGTGCCATCTTTGCTTCTTCTTGAAAGGCTATGAAGCCACGCTCCACTGGGGAAACACTCCTCTGGACCGCAACACCATGCTGGTGGGACCCCTGGGGCTTTTTTCCCCCTTGTTTTGCTTTGCTTTGTTCTGTTTTGTTTGTGTGTTTTCTTTTTCTTTTCGCAGCTTGGGAGCTCCTTCTAGCCGGGCTGCACTGCAAAGCTTAGGAGCACTCCTCCAATCTGCACAGAGGCATAGGTGGGATCCCTGGGGGCATTCCTTTTTTTCTTCTTTCTTTTCCCTCTCTTTTTCCCTTTCTGTCTTCATTTCTCAGTTCTCGTCTCTCTACACTTATCTTCTTTTCCTGTCTCCTAACTACCTGATGCTGTGTGTCATCTATACCCCCTCTAGCCAGGCTATACTTTGCAGCCTGAGAGCCACTTCCCCGGTCTTAGTACCCCCACTGGTGGGACTCTGGGACCCCTGGGGGCTTTTCCAAATTTTTGTCTAGTTATTTTTTCTTTCTTTTTCCCTTTTTCTTTTCTCCATTTCTTGGTTTCTCACCTCTCCACTCCAATGGCAAGCTCCCTTAGCATTCTTTTTTTTTCCTCTTTCTTTGTTTCCTTGTTTGTTTTTGGCTCCTCTTTTTCTCTCGTCTTCCCCACACCCCTATTAGCTCCACACATCACAACCTCCACTTCTTCCCTGCCTGCCTGTACTGTGCACTAAACATCACACCCCTGAGCAGCACAGGCACGGCCTACTGGAACCTGCCCATCACTGATTCCTGGCCCACCCTGTCAGCCCTAGTATGTGCCTCAAACAACCCATCCCAGTCCCTCCCCTTCAGCTGGACCTGCCCTGCTGCACCATAGCTGAATGACTGTCCCTGCCCATTGGACAAGGAGGTGAAAAGTACCATGATTACAGATGAGCAAACAACAAGGAATGCAAAGCCTGCCTGCTCAGACATAACAAAAAAATAAAAATAAAAAAGCAAGACAAAACAAACAAATCTACAATCAAGAAATGAAGAAAATAACTACTGAATGTCCCAAAGACAGCAGACAACATCAAAACATATTTTAAAAAAAGGACAGGATGGGTCCAGTAGGTGTGCAAAATAAAACACCAGATAAATTTCCAGTAGAAGAAAAGGCACTAGAACTACCTGACAGGGAATTCAAGTCTCTAATATTCAGAGTAATCCAAGAGTTGAAGCAAAAAGCACACAAAAAATGAGGAAAAAATAGACAAATTTTTGGAAAAAGGCAGACAAATTCATAGGAAAATACAGACCAAAAAAATGGAACAATTCAGGAAAGTAATACAGGAACAAAATGCCAAAATAAATTCACGACTAGAAATATATACAAAAACAACAATTAGAAATCCAAAAGATAAACAACAAGATTTCAGAAATGGACAGTGTCACAGAAGGACTGAGGAGCAGATCTGAAACGATGGAAGACAGAATCAGTGAAATTGAAGACAAACTCTTGGATACAACTCTGTTTGAGAAAAAATCAGAAAAAAAAGAATGAAGAAACCCTGAGAGTTATGTAGGATACAATCAAAAGCAAAAATTTACAAGTGATCAGAGTTCCAGAACAGGGACAGAAAACGGAAAACGCAGAGAGGATAATTGAAGAATTGCGGCCAAAAAACTTCCCTAATATCATGAATGATAAAAAGCTGACCATCCAAGAAGCTCAACGAACCCCATATAGGATAGGCCCCAAAAGAAAAACACCAAGGCATATCATAATCACACTCACTAAAACCAAAGACAAAGAAAAAATCCTGCGAGCAGCTCGAGAAAAGCAAAAAATCACATATAAGGAAAAATAATAAGACTAAGCTCTGATTGTTTGGCAGAAACCATGCAGGTAAGAAGGCAACGGGATGACATATACAAAACCTTGAAAGAAAAAAATTGCCAACCAAGAATAATATATCCTGCAAAACTTTCATTCAGATATGATGGTGAAATTAGGACATTTCCAGAAAAACAGAAATTAAAGGAATATGTAAAAACCAAACTTATAAGTAAAGGGAGTCCTTTGGTCTGAGAACAAACAATATCAAACCACAGCCTGACTCTAGGACACAAGATTGTACCAGCCAGATACCAGCCTAGGAAATGAACTCTCAAGGACTATCCAAAACCAAAAGAATTGCAACAGGGAACCAGAGAGGTTAATCTGTAAATGACAACAATGTCAGAACAACAAAAGAGGGAATAAATGGTATAGGTATAGAACTCTCTGACAGAGAGGAAGGCAAGGAGATACTAAGTAATAACAGACTGATTCAAACCTAGAAAGATAAGGTAATTTCAAGGTAACCACAAAGAAAGTTAACAAACCTCATCAAAATAAATAAATAAATAAAGTCTCAATAAAAACAAAATCTACAAAAACAAAAGAAATCCACAAACAAAAGAAACTCAGCACAAGACATTATGCTGAGTGAAATAAGTCAATCACAAAAGGACAAATATTGTATGAGACCACTACTGTAAAAACTCATATAAAGGTTTACATACAAAAAGAGACAATATTTGAAGGTAACAAGGGAGGGGAGAGGTGGGGAAGGAAATCACTTAATGGACAAAAGATACGTGGTAACTTTGGTGAAGGGTAAGACAGTACACAACAACTGTGGGAAGCCAGGACAAACTGTACAGGGCAAGGCCATGGTAGCTCCATAGACACATCCAAACTCCCTGAGGGACCAAATTGCTGGGCTGAGGGTCTGTGGGGACCATGGTCTCAGGGAACATCTAGCTCAATTGGTATAACAGAGTTTATAAAGAAAATGTTCTAAATTCTACTTTGGTGAGTAGCGTCTGTTGTCTTAAAAGCCTGTGAGTGGCTATCTATGATACTCCACTGGTCTCACCCCTTCGGGAGCAAGGAAGAAAGAAGAAAACAGGAGACACAAGGGAAAGATTAGTCCAAAGGACTAATGGGCCATATCTATAATGACCTCTACCAGACTAAGTCCACTACAATGAGATGGTGCCCAGCTACCACCACAGACTGCTCTGATAGGGATCAAAATAGAGAGTCTCAGACAGAGCTGGAGAAAAATGTAGAACAAAATTATAACTCAAAAAGAAAAACCAGACTTGTTGACCTGACAGAGACTGGAGAAACCCTGAGAGTATGGGCCCTGGACACCCTTTCAGCTGAGTAACCAGGTCACTCCTGAGGTTCACCCTTCAGCCAATGATTGAACAGGACCATGGAACAAAACAAGACTAAATGGGCACACCAGCCCTGGGACAGGACCTGGAAGGTAAGAGGGAACAGGAAAGCTGATAATAGGGAACCCAGGGTTGAGAAGGGAGAGTGTTGACATGTTGTGGGGTTGTTAACTAATGTCATACTACAAATGTGTGTACTAATTGATGAAAAACTAGTTCTGTAAACCTTCATCTAAAGTTCAATAACAAAGAAAAAGAAGTAAAATATCTCTATTTGCAGATGACATGATCTTATATACAGAAAACCCTAAAAGATCCACAAGAAAATTACTGAAGCTAATAGAAGAGTTCAGCAGAGTATCAGGATACAAGACAAATGTCATTTGGATTCCTCTACACCAAGAAAGAGAACATTGAAGAAGAAATCACCGAATCAATATCATTTACAGTAGCCCCGAGAAGATAAAATACTTAGGAATAAATCTAACCAGAGATGTAAAAGACCTATACAAAGAAAACTACAAGACACTACTGCAAGAAACAAAAAGTGGGAAAACATACCTTGCCCATGGATAAGAAGACTCAACCTTGTGAAAATGTTTATTCTACCCAAAGCGATCCATAGATATAGTGCAATCCCAATCCAAATTCCAAAGGCACTTTTCAGTGAGATGGGGAAACAAATCACCAATTTTATATGGATAGAGAAGAGGCCCCAGATAACTGAAGCATTATTGAAAAATAAAAATGAAGTGAGAGGCCTCACACTATCTGATTTTAGTGCCGATTATACCGCCACAATAGTCAAAGCAGCCTGGTTCTGGTACAACAACAGATACAAAGACCAATGGAACAGAATTGAGAATCCAGAAATAAATCTATTCACATGTGAGCAGCTAATATTTGATGCATTGCATTGGGCAAATCTGCTGCAAAGGACCTCTTCAAAGTGTTCAAGAGCAAAGATGTCGCCCTGAAGACTAAGGTGCGCCTGACCCAAGCCATGGTATTTTCAATTACATCATATGCATGTGAAAGCTGGACAATGAATAAGGAAGACCGAAGAAGAGTTGACACTTTTGAATTGTGGTGTTGGTGAAGAATATTGAATATACCACGGAGTGCCAAAAGAACAAACAAATCTGTCTTGGAAGTGCGGCCAGAATGCTCCTTACAGGCAAGGATGGCGAGAGTGCGTTTTATGTAAGATGCAGACTTGCCATCCTTGCCTCTGAGGAGCATTCTGTTTGTACTTCTTCCAAGACAGATACGTTCGTTCTCTTGGCAGTCCATGGTATATTCAATATTCTTCACCAACACCACAATTCAAAGGCGTCAACTCTCCTTCGGTCTTCCTTATTCACTGTCTAGCTTTCACATGCATATGATGTGATTGAAAATACCATGGCTTGGGTCAGGTGCACCTTAGTCTTCAAGGTGACATCTGCTCTTCAACACTTTGAAGAGCTCCTTTGCAGCAGATTTACCCAATGCAATGCGTCTTTTGATTTCTTGACTGCTGCTTCCACGGCTGTTGATTGTAGATCCAGGTAAAATGAAATCCTTGACAACTTCAGTCTTTTCTGTTTATCATGATGTTGCTCATTGGTCCAGTTGTGAGGATTTTTATTATTATTATTATTATTATTATTTTTTGGTTATATTGAGCTGCAATCCGTACTGAAGGCTGTGGTCTTTGATCTTCATTAGTAAGTGCTTCAAGTCCTCTTCTCTTTCAGCAAGCAAGGTTGTGTCATCTGCATAACGCAGGTTGTTAATGAGTCTTCCTCCAATCCTGATGCCCTGTTCTTCTTCATATAGTCCAGTTTCTTGGATTATTTGCTCAGCATACGGATTGAATAGCTATGGTAAAAGAATACAACCCTGACGCACACCTCTCCTGACTCTAAGCCAATCAGTATCCCCTTGTTCTGTCTGAATAACTGCCCCTTGATCTATGTAAAGGTTCCTCACGAGCACAATTAAGTGTTCTGGAATTCCCATTCTTTGCAATGTTATCCATAATTTGTTATGATCCACACAGTCGAATGCCTTTGCATAGTCAATAAAACACAGGTAAACATCCTTCTGGTATTCTCTGCTTTCAGACAGGATCCATCTGACATCAGCAATGATATCCCTGGTTCCATGTCCTCTTCTGAAACCGGCCTGAATTTCTGGCAGTTCCCTGTTGATATACTGCTGCAGCCGTTTTTGAATGATCTTCAACAAATTTTGCTTGCATGTGATATTAATGATATTGTTCTATAATTTCCACATTCGGTTGGATCACCTTTCTTGGGAATAGGCATAAATATGGATCTCTTCCAGTCAGTTGGCCAGGAAGCTGTCTTCCATATTTCTTGGCATAGACGAGTGAGCACCTCCAGTGCTGCATCTGTTTATTGGAACATATCAATTGATATTCCATCAATTCCTGGAGCCTTGTTTTTTGCCAATGCCTTCAGAGCAGCTTGGACTTCTTCCTTCAGTACCATTGGTTCTTGATCATATGCCACCTCTTGAAATGGTTGAATATGGACTAATTCTTTTTGGTATAATGACTCTGTGTTTTCCTTCCATCTTCTTTTGATGCTTCCTGCGTCATTTAATATTTTCCCCATGGAATCCTTCACTATTGCAACTCGAGGCTTGAATTGTTTTCTTCAGTTCTTTCTGCTTGAGAAATGCTGAGCGTGTTCTTCCCTTTTGGTTTTCCATCTCCAGCTCTTTGCACATGTCATTATAATACTTTACTTTGTCTTCTCGAGCCACCCTTTGAAATCTTGTGTTCAGTTCTTTTACTTCATCAGTTCTTCCTTTTCCTTTAGCTGCTCGACATTTGAGAGCAAGTTTCAGAGTCTCCTCTGACATCCATCTTGGTCTTTTTTTTCTTTTCTGTCTTTTCAATGACCTTTTGCTTTCTTCATGTATGATGTCCTTGATATCATTCCACAACTTGTCTGGTCTTCGGTCACTAGTGTTCAGTGCATCAAATCTATTCTTCAGATGATCTCTAAACTCAGGTGGGATATACTGAAGGTCATATTTTGGCTCTCGTGGACTTGCTCTGATTTTCTTCAGTTTCAGCTTGAACTTGCATATGAGCAATTGATGGTCTGTTCCACAGTCGGCCCCTGGCCTTGCTCTGACTGATGATATTGAGCTTTTCCATTGCCTCTTTGCACAGATGTAGTTAATTTGATTTCTATGTGTTCCATCTGGTGAGGTCCATGTGTATAGTTGCCATTTATGCTGGTGAAAGAAGGTATTTGCAATGAAGAAGTCTTGCAAAATTCTATCATTCGATCTCCGGCATTGTTTCTATCACCAAGGCCATATTTTCCAACTACTAATCCTTCTTTGTTTCCAACTTTTGCATTCCAATTGCCAGTAATTATCAATGCATCTTGGTTGCATGTCCGATCAATTTCAGACTGCAGCAGCTGATAAAAATCTTCTATTTCTTCATCTTTGGCCTTAGTGGTTGGTGCGTAAATTTGAATAATTTTTTTTTTTTTTCGTACTAACTGGTCTTCCTTGTAGGTGTATGGATATTATCCTATCACTGACAGCGTTGTACTTCAGGATAGATCTGGAAACGTACTTTTTGAAGATGAATGCAACACCATTCCTCTTCAAGTTGTCATTCCCAGCATAGTAGACTACATGATTGTCTGATTCAAAATGGCCAATACCAGTCCATTTTAGCTCACTAATGCCCAGGATATCAATGTTTATGCATTCCATTTCATTTTTGACGATTTCCAGTTTTCCTAGGTTCATACTTCGTGCATTCCAGGTTCCGATGATTAATGGATGTTTGCAGCTGTTTCTTCTTATTTTGAGTTGTGCCACATCAGCAAACGAAGGTCCTGAAAGCTTTACTCCATCCACGTCATTAAGGTCGACTCTGCTTTGAGGAGGCAGCTCTTCCCAGTCATCTTTTGAGTGCCTTCCAACCTGGGGGGCTCATCTTCCAGCACTATATCAGACAGTGTTCCGTTGCTATTCATAAGGTTTTCACTGGCTAATGCTTTTCAGAAGTAGACTGCCGGGTCCTTCTTCCTATGTCTTAGCCTGGAAGCTCAGCTGAAACCTGTCCTCCATGGGTGACCCTGCTGGTATCTGAATACCGGTGGCATAGCTTCCAGCCTCACAGCAACACACAAGCCCCCACAGTATGACGAGCTGACAAACACAAGGGGGTGAGTGAAATTAGTAAGTAGCAAAAGGACAAATAAGAGCCCAAGAGACATACATGTGTGTCATGTGCCTACTTGAGCTAAGAAGCTCACACCTCACCAGTGTCGTTTTCTGTTTTATAGTCCAGCACAATCCCTGTCTGAAAAGTGGATTCAGGAATGGTTCCAATCTTGGGCTAACAGAGGGTCTGGGGGCCATGACCTCTGGGGTCCCTTTGGTCTCAGTCAGACCATTTAATCTGGTCTTTTTACGAGAATTTGAGGTCTGCATCCCACTTTTCTTCTGCTCCATCAGGGATTCTCTGTTGTGTTTCCTGTCAGGGCAGTCATCGGTGGTAGCTGAGCACCATCTAGTTCTTCCGGTCTCAGGCTGAATCGAGTCTCTCGTTTATGTGGCCCTGTCTGTCTCCTGGGCTCATATTTACCTTGTGTCTTTGCTGTTCTTCATTCTCCTTTGCTCCAGGTGGGTTGAGACCAATAGGTGTATCTTAGATGGCCCCTTGCTAGTGTTTAATACCGCAGACGCCACTCACCAAAGTGGGATACAGAACATTTTCTTAATATACTTTGTTATGCCAATTGACCTAGATGTTCCCCGAAACCATGGTCCACACACCCCCATCCCTGCTACTCTGGTCTTCAAAGCGTTTGGTTGTATTCAGGGAACTTTTTTTGCTTTTGGTTTAGTCCAGTTGTGCTGACCTCCCCTGTATTGTCTGTTGTCATTCCCTTCACCTTAAATAGTTCTTCTCTACGATCTAATTAGTGATACCCGTCTCCCTCCCTCCCCACCCTCGTAACCATCTTCTGTGTTTAAACTTTTTTCTCCAGTTCTTATAACAGTGGTCTCATACAAATATTGTAAAATCAGTCAGTTGCAAAAGGGCAAATATCAGAGAAGCCCTGATGGAGCAGGAGAAAAGTGGGATGCAGACCTCAAATTCTCATAAAAAGACCAGACTAAATGGTCTGACTGGGACTGGGGGGACCCCAGAGGTCATGCCCCCCCAGACCCTCTGTTAGCCCAAGACTGGAACCATTCCTGAAGCCCACTTTTCAGACAGGGATTGCACTGGACTATAAAACAGAAAATGATACTGGTGAGATGTGAGCTTCTTAGCTCAAGTAGACGCCTAAGATTATATAGGCAGCTCCTCTCTGGAGGTGAGATGAGAAGGCAGAGGGGTCAGGAGATGGTTGAATGGGCGTGGGGAACACAGCGTGGAGAGGAGGAGTGTCTGTCACATAACGGGGAGAGTAGCTAGGGGTACATAACAAGATGTGTATAAGTTTTTGTATGAGAGACTGACTTGTTTTGTAAACTTTCACTTAAAGCCCAATAAATAAAAATTTGAAAAAAGTGAAGGTGGCAAAAAGTGAAGATGAAATTAAGATATTTCTAGGAAAAATAAAAAATGGAAGTCTTGATTGGTGGCATAAGCACTAAAACAAATAACAGGGAGTTCTTCAGGCAGAAAAAAAGTAATTCCAGATAGAAGAATGAAAATTCTGGAAGTAGCGGAAAGCAATATAAAGGGCAAATCTAAACGAATATCGATTTTACAAAACAACAGTTGTAATGCCTTCTGTGGTTGGAAATACTTAAAATGCATTATAACAATAACAAAAGAAGCAGGAGGGATATAAATGGCAATAGATTGTTCTAAGATCCTTGTCCTACCTAGGAAGTTGTAAAAAAACAAAGTACTAAGTTTTGGTAGACACTAACAAGGATCTCTGTTTATGTTAATATAATTTCTTCTGAGTCATTTGATAAGTTGTAAACAGGTTAAACATGATTACCCAATACACCTTCATACCCTTGTGCAAAAGAACGGCCCTTTCCTATATGAATACAGGACAACTGTTAAAATTAGGAAATTAATCTTTATCAATATCATCACCTAATCCACAGACCTCATTCAAACTTTTCCTGTTGCCTTAACAATATCTTTTATAGGTCCAGGATCCCATGTTGCATTTAGCTGTCATGTGTCTTCAATTTATTTTAACTTAGAACAGTTCTCAGTCTTTCCTTGCCTTTCAGAACCTTGAAATTTTTGGTGAAAAGTTTTTTTAGCTGCTTTGTATAATGTCTTTCAGTTTCGGTTTTCCCTTAGTGTTTCCTCATAATTTATGTACCGTTTTTTTTTTTTTTATACCTTAGAGGTAATGCTGCGTTCTTTTCATGGCATTCATATAAAGAGGTATACAATATCCCACTGCTTGTGAAAAAAAACAAAAAATCAAATCTGTTGCTGTAAAGTAGATTCCGACTCATAGTGACCCCATATGTTACAGAGTAGAACCCTCCAAGGGTTTTCTTGGCCGTAATCTCTATGGAAGCGGATCACCAGGCCTTTCTTTTGCAGGGCTGTTGGGTGGTTTTGAACTGCCAACCTTTAGGTTAGTAGATGAGTGCAAGCCCTTTGTGCCACCCAGGGACCTTGCTACTTGCAATGTTAACTTTTATCGCATGGTTAAGATGGCATCTGCTAGATTTCTCCACCTGGTGTGATTTATTCCTTCCTGTCGATCTGAGTTTCCATCTGGTATCATTTCTCTTGGCCTGGAAGACTTTCATAGCTTTGAATGTATTGCAAATGTTCTGGAAATGAATTCTCTGAGTTTTGTTTATCTGAAATGTCTTTATTGCAAACTTGTTTTTTAAAGAATATTTTTGCTAAATAATCATTTGGGGGAAGTTGATAGCTTTTTCCTTTCAGAACTCTGATGATGTCATTCCATTGTCTTCTGGCTTCCTCTTTTTCTGATGAGAAGTCAGTAATTATTTTTTATCTTTGTTCTCCTGGAAGTAATGTGTCTTTCTCCCCCTGTGTTCTTTCAAGATTTTCTTTCTGGTTTTTAGATCTTTGACTATAGTGTGTCTGAATGTGGATCTTTTTATATTTATCCTGATTTTTTTTTTTTTTTTTTAGTTTCTTGGATTTGTTAGTATGTTTCATCAAACTTGAAAAGTTTGAGACCATTATTTCTTCAAATATTCATTCTGCCTCAATTTCACACTCTTCTTCTGAGACTCCAATTACACATATGTTAGACCATATGATTTTGTCCACAGCTTCCTGATGCTCTGATCATTTTTCTTTAGCCTTCTCTGATCTTCAGATTGAATAACTTCTAGTGATCTGTCTTTCTGTTCACTGACTATCTTCCACTATATCCAATTTGCTGTTGAATCTTCCAGTGAATATTTTCATTCCCATTATTATAATTTTTGGTTCTAAAATTTCCATTTGTTTTTTAAAATATGTTACGTTTTTTGTTGCGATCTCCTCTCCATTCACTTATTAAGACTATTCCTTTAATTATTTGGATTTAGCTGCTTTAAAATTTGGTAAGTCCAACATCTGGGTCATTTTAGATTCAGTTTCCAGTTTCTATAGGCTGCTTTATTCTTGCCTATGGATCACATTTCCCTTTTTCTTTGTATATCTAGTGCTTTTTAAAAAAACTGAATACTGGACATTGTGGTTAGTATGAAACTGAAGGTTCTGTTACATTCTCTGAAGAATGATGATTCTTATTTTTGCAGGCAGTTCAATTACTGGCTAATCACCTTGAAGATTTAGGCTTGATTTTTGCATATCTGTTGAAAATTCAGGCTGTTTCCCAGTCCCACTAATTTGGCATGCCTCAATCCTGTCCTATATATGTACAGCCTAGTTGTCAGCCATAGACTTGCAGGATTCCCCACATGGACTTCTAGGAAGCCCTGCCTGCACAGCTCCTTCTTCTCCAATGTCCTGCTTCTAACATTTCAGCTACTTCAGCTTCCCCAAACTGACTTTTTCAAATCTATGTGACCATTTTAGGTAAAATTGCCTGAGATGGCTCTTCTCTGTCTCCATATCCTTGCTTCTCATTTAGTCCTTTACCTCTGGTTCCATTACCCTATTGACATCTCTCTGCCTTGAAACTTCTTGACCCTGGCTTCCATGATACTCTTCTTTTTTAGTTCTCTCATCTCTCTGATTGCTCCTTCCAATTAGTCTCTATAATCATCTCTTTCTTAGACCATCTTCTAAATGCTGGCATTCCCCCCAGAGACCCATGATTTGTTCTTTTCACTCCTTCTGATGACATTTGCTAGGCTGCAGATTCAATCCCTCCTTCTACAGATGATTCCCCAATCCATACGCCCAATTCTTACTTTTATCCTGGCCATCAGATCCATATTTACACCCGATACTACAGGTAGTAGATGTTCAGGAGACACTTTAACTCTATACTCCCTAAGTAGAACTTAACATCTCTGTCCCAAACTTGCTCCTCTCCTTGTTTTCACTAAATCCTGCCACCCAAAGTAGAAAAATGGTAGTTGCCCATGTGATCCTGATTCCCTCTACTCATTGCTTACTTGCAGTGGACTGCCAGGTCTTGACTCCAAAATACCCTTTTTAATGGACACCTTCTCTAGTCCCTGGCCAACAAATGGTAGCTATTACTAATATGAGTAAATTAGTAATTAATATTAATGACCATAAAGAAGGCGAGGTCACTATTTTTGTAGTTTTCAGGAAGTGGTGGAAGAGCAGTTCTGCCTGGTTCCCAGCCATTTCTCTTCAGGGTATGGACAGAGTTGGGGAAAAGGAGGTGAGGATTACAGACGTGCTGAAGATCCAGAAGAGCTCTGTGGACCTACAGGAAGGATCAGACCCCGCACAATACTGCAGGGGTCAGAAATCAGGGCAGAAACCTTAGAGTGGGAACCACTCTGATATAAGCCTGATTGGGTTAGAGAGATGGAACGGTTCGTCATCCCCTAAACCCTCCCCAAGGAGCTGCAGTGGGTGAGGGGCAGCTTGGCCTGAAAGCTGACCCTGCAGTCAGAGCTATTTTGGAGCATGCCTGTCACGCTGTCACACTGGCAGCCTGCCACACGGCTGGCTGCTGCAAGGGTCTGGGCCCACTGTCCTGTCTGCTGAGCCCCAGCTGACGTCCTGCCCTCCAGTTGTGTGGTTGAGGCCCCAGCCAGGCCAGAGAATGAGGGGAATTCAGAGATGAGCCACAGAAAGTGGTGACTAAGGCAGAGGTTGCAGCCACCTGATGGGCAGCGTGTGGCCAGCCACATCATGGGCCATTTTTAGTCACCTCTCTCAGGGAGTCCCCTTCTCTTGTGGCCATCCTTATCAAACAGTCCCTCAGCCCTAGGTGCTTGGCAAGCTGGGGGAGAAAGTGGAAGTTGAGGTCAGGCACAGGGACTGGGAAAGGGACAGAAGGGCCCATGTTCCCGGTCCATAGCTGCTTCTGATACACGCAAAGGAAAGGCCAATAAATGTGCCTGCAGCCTGGGAACTCAGGCAGCAGGGGGCTAAGGCAGGGACCGCTCAGGCTTCCTGTGCCAGGGCCTATGGAATAACCTCACCCATTCCTCCCTCCCTCCACGGTTTGTCAGGCCCTGCACTATGGAGCTTACTTACAGAGATGGCCCTGCCCTCAAGGGACTCTTGGGGTTCAGGGAAAATAGAGAAACCTGAGATAACCCCCTGTGTGAAGGGCTTCGAGTAGGAGACCATGCGAACAGGAGGAGGACATATCAGAGAAGGCGGCTGAGAGGGGGAGGAACTTCAAGGAGTCCTAAAGGGTCAGCCTAGCAGGATCTTGAGAGGACAGGGTGGATGTAGAGACAGGAGCAGAAAGAAAAGCAGGAAATCCTCAAAATGAAATTTTAATGCTCTTTTTAAAAAATATTACCTCCCCCTTCTCCCATCTATATGACCCATGTCAAATTTTTTGGTAGAGGCAGTGGTGGAACTCAGCAATTGCATCTCTGGGGAGAAAGGCTGCATGGTCTTAAAATTTTGTTTCCCCTGTTCCCATTCCTCTGCAGTTAGAACCCTACTGGCCTTTAGGCACCAGAGGAGCTGACACAGTCCCCAGGGCTGGAAAGCCAGGCCTGTGGTCACAGCTGGCCTCCAGCTTCCTCCCTTATTGCTGTTTGTCTTCAGGTGAGCTACTTAGCGTTCCCGAGCCTGGTGTCCTCATTGCAAAGTGGCGCGGATAATGGCAGTGCCTGCATGCAGGATGCCCTGGAGAAATGGGAGCTCTGACTATAATTATTCTGGCTATTTTCCGTCTTGCTGTCACCGGCCCCTGTAAGTGTGTTCTTGTGTGTAGCTTCCATAATTACGATCACTGTAACCACATTATATTTGGCATCCCCCCGTGGGTGAGGCTCTTGTATCCGTGGAGCTGTCCCCCTCCCACCCATCACGTGTTCCCAGCATTCCCATCCACTCGCTGTGCTGTAGCTGCCAGGCTGGTCCCTAGTGGTGGGTAATTTGGGTTGTTTCCAGTTTTCCCTGTTATAAATAGCACTGCTATGCATATCTTTATTACAAATTCCTTCTTTTCTCTGAAACCTGGAATAACTGAGCTCCATAGCACAGTGTTGTCTATAAAACCCTTTCTGCTTCCTGGCGGTACTTTCACCTGCACTGCGTGGGATCTTCAGCATGGGTTAACTCACAAATGTGTCTGCCCTACAAATGAGGACACGGACCACAGAAGACCACACTGCCTAGGTCCTCAGCAGGTCAGAGGGTGGTAGCCATAGCCCGGGCTTTTGGGGACCCAGGTAGAACTAGTGGGGCAGACATGTGGTCCGCATCTCCCACAGGCATAAGACAAAACTAACAAACATAACAGAAAGCAACCAGGGATTCCTAACTCTTTGCTCTGTTAAATTTAGAAAGAACCCATTGGGTGACTAAGGTTGAGGAAGGCCAGGGCCCTGAGTAAGCCCGAAATTTTTCTTTTTCTTCCTTTTAATATTCTTGCTGTCTTTTTTTGAAAAACAAAATTGTACAAATATAATAAGTGAATATATTCTCAGTGCCCTACAAAATTCACTACAGTTTTTGCATTTCTTCCGGATTTTTTTTTTTTTTTTTTTTTTGGAGCTAGCTTGGCTAATTCGTATTTTCCCAGAAAAATTTCCATTTCAAACTAGGATTTTACACTTATCGGTAAAATGTCATGTGTACTGTTCTTTTATAATCTTTATCTGCTTATTTCATTTTGGCCTTTTTGATTTTGGCTTCTTTTTGTTATTGGCCAGCCTTGTCAAAGGCTTAGCCTATTTAACTGTTTTTAAACTTTTTTTTTTTAAGATCCAGCTTTTCATAGTGTTGATTAGCTATGCTCTTGACTGTTTTTTTTTTTTTTTGTTTATTAGTTTCTGTTGGCCTTTTTAAGCCTGTCCAGCTATAAACCTCAGTACATCATCAGTCTTCCTTTTTTTGTAATAATGGTGCCAGGCAGCCATGTGTCTTCTGGGCCCTGCTTTGGCTGGATTCCGCAGCCTTTCGTCACTACTGGTTTCACTTGCATTTGTTTATAAATTTCCATTTTTATAGTTTCCAAAGTTTGTAATTTAAAATTTCCTATAGAATGAATTGATTCGGTTTCCTTTATCCACCTTTAACTCAACTGCACTGTTGTCAGTGATTCCTGCTTTTGTAGAGTATTTTGAGACTCCTTTTTTCTCTAGTACTTGACTCCTAATACTAAGTCTATTCCATGTGATTGAGACCAATGTCTGTTTTCTACACGTGGTCTCAATAATGAGGTTTGGATGATGGCATTGCTTCCTATATATTATCATGTCATTTTTAACTTGAGGTATAATTTACATATAGTTAAACACACTGATTTTAAGTGTACAGTTTGGGTAAGTTTTGACAAATGTATACACTTGTATAACCACAAAAAATATACAGAATTTTTCTATCACCCTAGAAAATTCTCTTGGACCCCTCTGCAGTCAACCCCAGCACCACTGCAGTGCCTCACAGAGGCAACTACTTTCCTAATTTCTACAACCGTAGATTTTGTTTTACTGTTCTAGAATCTTGTATAGATGGAATCATACAGTATGTATTTATAGGATCTGGCTTCTTCTGCTTAATATACATCTGAGAGATCCACCCGTATTGTTGAGTATATAAGCAGTTAGTCTTGTGTGTATACATAAACCAATTTGTTCATGTACATTCCTGTTTATGGATGCTTATGTTGCTTCTAGTTTTCACTTTCTATGAATGGAACTATAGGGTCGCTATGAGTTGGAATAGACTCGATGGCACACAACAACAACAACAATGAACAGAGCTACTATAAACCTTGTACAAGTTTCTTTTTTTGTCATGTGTTTCATTTCTTTAGGGTAAATATGTAGGATAGGAATTGCTGGGCCATAGAGTAGGTATTTATTTAGCTTCATAAACTACCAAACTGTTCTCCAAAGAGGCTAGATCCTATGCAATGACCCTGAGGATAAGAATCATCATGAAGCTGGTTCCTATGAGGCAGAGGGCAAATACACCTCGTTCTCCACCTTCTTCACCATTTCTGACACCAGCCATTCTCCTCAAGACACCCTTTCTCTACTGGGTTCAATAATTCATTGGAACTGTCACAGAGAACTCATGGAAACAACATAACTGCAGTAACAACTTTAATAATAGAGAAGGATGTAAACAAGGATGTAAATATAAACAAAGATATGCAAAGGGTAAAGTTCAGGAGGGGTCCCCGCATGAGGCCTCAATGTTTGAAAGGAGACCTGCTTATGTCTCAAAGGGGACCTGCTTACCCTTCCCAAAGACCAATGTTCATTCTCACCCATCAGGAAATTTTTAAACAGGAAACTCAATGATGACACTTGGCAGGCTCGGGTATTGGTCGTTCTTCTCAGCTTTCAGCTGGGGTAGCCTTTACACTCTGCTGCCACTGTCGGGTTCTGCTTGTCTCCACTTCCAGCACCATTGCAGCTGCTGCCTCCTTCGCTATTGAAGGTTTTTTTTTTTTGGTCTGGGAGGGTCATAGTGCAGGACCCCAGTGTTCAAAGGATGTGCTCCTCTCTTGGCTCTGTTCGATCAAGAAGCCCCCTCTGAGCCTCAAGTTCTTGGGTTTTTATCAGCACCAGGTGGGCCCCCAGCCAGTCCATGTAAAGGTCAACTATAGGGCGAGGCCTCGACAGTCAATTCTGGTAAAGATCAGACCAATTGAGGCTTTTAAACCAGGAGCAAAAGGCCAAATTGCTTTTTTTTTTTTTTTAGAAAAGTGATTCCATACCATGCACTCTATTTATATGCATATATCTTATACTACTTTGTGTCTGTGGACAATAATAAACCCTAAAAGCTATTATTTATTAGCTTCTTTCAGAAAGCAGAGACTCTTCATTGGAACGACAGACTAGAGCTGCCAGTACTCATGCCCCGTGCCTCTGTTGCACCGAGCTTCACAGAAACCACTTCCTTAGGACTGAGAGTGAGAATTGGCGGCTCACATGCATGGCAGTGATGACAATGGCCACTGCCTATCCCCAAAATACACTCTCCACTTCTTCTTCAGTGACAGAGCCCCCACATTTTAGTTGGTTAAGACCTTACTTTCTAGCATCCTTTGCAGCTAAAAGTAGTCATGTGGTTAGATTCTGGCCAAGGGGTGATAAGTGGGAGGGTCATGCGAAAGAAAGCTGGTGAGTGCCCACAGCCCATCTTCTCTTTTTCTATCAGGCTGTTTGGAACATAGATGTGATGGCTGGAGCTCCATGCAGGAGCACAAGGAAGAGGCCATTCCCAGAGAAGGCAGAGCAGACGCTGAAAGAAGCCTGGGCTCCTGTGGCTTGGTGGAGCCAAGTGGCCATTTGCACTGCAGGCCACTGTTTCTGCATGCTTGGGGAGAGGAGTTCATGTCTGTCTGTGTCAGCCACTGACTGATGCTCAAAGGGTCTCTGTGGCCCCAGCCTCTAACCAGCCCACCTACTTAGCAAACCGTTTGTGCCTATGCGTAGGGGGTGAACAGGATAAGTGTAGGAAAGGGCAGATTTCACAACAACATGTTGCTGGTGTTCACCACAAGGGAAGTAAGAGCTAGGAGTGGCTGCCTAAAACCACTTGGAACATTGGACACTGCACTGCTCCTGTCAACCTAAACCACTCCTGGCTGGGAATACCTGCACAAGCCCAACGTTGAGTTGGGGGAGCTGGGTCGGAGCAATGCCTGGCTTTCTAAGACCCAGGAACTGAGCACCCTCAGGAGGGCAAAGATGATACCAACAATGTTGGTGCTTTGGAGAGGCATTATAAGGTCAGATAGAGGGTCTACCTCATCTGGGAGCCAGGGAGGGCCAGGGCTCCAGGACCAGGAGTACTCTGGGGGAACTTGGCCAGCCCAAGACTTGGGAGGGATCAGAGGAGGTGGCAGGAGCAGTGTGGAGTCCCAGTTTAGGAAGGGGCTGAGCTGAGGCTCCCTGCAGGCCCTTCCAGCAGTGATTCCCTGAGGACAAGGGCCTCTGGCCAGCCCTCTTACTTCCCTTCTTCTGTTCCAAAGGCATGGCATCTCTTGTCAGATGGTGGTGCCCCCTGAATCCTTGGATGTCTTGTGAGAAAGAAGGAAGCCTGAAGGTTTCTTGGGCTGGGCTTTTGTGCCAGGCTAGGGCCACTGCCAAGGCCCCGGGGGTTACCATTGGGGTTTATGACTTTGCTTGTTAGTCATTAAAGTGGCTCAAACTCTCTTGGAGGACTCAGGTGCCAAAGACAATGTGCAGATGAACAAATGAGAACCAAGCTGGTGCCTCTCAGCCACGCCTGCCTTCTTTCATTCCTGAAACACACCAACTCATTTCAGCCACGGGCTCTTTGCATGATCTGTTTCTTCTGCCTAGAATGCTTTTTCCCTGTGTCTTTGCAAGGCTAGTGTCTCTCTGTCATTCAGATCTCAGCCTAAATGTCACCTCTTCAGAGAGGCCTTCCTGGCCACAACTCGAAAGTTGCCACTCTGTCACTCTCTAGCCTATCACTTTGTTTCACATCTATGTGGAGCGATGTCACTACTCGATGTTTTCTTGTTGGTTTGTTTAGTGTGTCTCCCTCTGTCCCCAAAAGTAAGTCCTGTGAGGGCAGCACACTTGCTGTCTCATTCCATGCATGGGACAGAGCTTGGCACACCATAACTGCGTGAACAGGGTCAGTGGTTACTCTTGAGCAGTGAGTGGGGGTTAAAGACACCAACTATAGAACTAAGAGGGCCTGGATGCTCACACTGGGTCTGCAATGGACTAGTCATGTGACCTGAGGCCAGTTACAGAGTGGAGTTTTTTTGTGCCTCAGTTTCTTCATTTGTAAAAGGGGTAATGATAGGCTCTATCTTGCAAGGTTGTCATGAGGTTTATATGAGGTAGAGGATATTAGGTGCTTAGAAAGGTTTCTGGCACATAATAAGTGTACTGTAAATTGTAGCTATGGCCTCCATCATCATCACCACCATAACCATCAACACCTGTGATGGTCAAGGTTATGCGTCAACTTGGCTAGGCCATGATTCTCAGTAGTTTGGCAGATATTATGTAATCATCCTCCATTTTGTGATCTGATGTGAGCAGCCAATCAGTTGAAAGGGGTGTTTACTTGGAGGTGTGGCCTGCATCCAATACATATGGATGTTCTGGCAAGGCTCACACTCTCTCGATCCTACATCTGACTGGCCATTCTCTGACCTCTGGTTCTTGGGACGTGAGGCAGCAGCCTGCTTCTGACATGCCATTTTTGAGTTTGTCATCTCCTGCAACTGCATGAGTTAGAAGACTCCAACCTGATGCCTAATCCATGGATTTGGGACTTGCCAGCCTCCACAACTGTGTGAGCCATTTCCCTGAAATAAATATCTACATATACTTATGGAGCCCTTGTGGTACAGTGGTTAAGAGCTGTGGCTGTTAACCAAAAGCTCAGCAGTTCAAATCCACCAGCAGTGCTTGAAAACCCTGTGGGGCAGTTCTACTCTGTCCCATAGGGTCGCTATGAGTTGGAATCAACTTGACAGCAATAGGTTTTTGGTTATATATATTCATAAATATACTCTTCACTGGTTTTGCTCCTATAGAGAAACTCAGCCTAAGACATTTGGTATCAAGGGTGTTTCTAGAAAAACAAAATTTTAGGAATGAGTTTTCTGAATTGGTTCTGAAGTCTGGCTAGTCTTAAAGGTGCTGATGACTCTGCTCTAGTAGTAAAGAGGTCATTGCTAATCCACAAAATGAGGTGGCAAAAGAAATAGGCAAAATATCACCACCAGTGGATCAAATATTTGTGAGAGACAAGGCTCTGGGTGACTGCGTATTTGATACTTTTCTACAATTTTGTCAGAATGAGAAGTATAAGGAAGCTGGTTGGTTGATCTTACTTTTGCTAGACAAAGTGGTGATAGAAAGGGATGAGCTCAAAACTTCAGGGTCACAGCTCAAGTGCTGCATACAAGACCTGAAAGTTGCCACTTATGACCTGAAATAAAGCCTTATTTCTTATAGTAACAAAGCTGATATTGCCGAAAACCAAACGCATAGACTTATTGCAAGAGTAGCATATTACAACAACAATTGAATTTCCAGACTCAAATGGTGTCTAAAGTTAAAGTGAGGGCATTGATTGGGAAGAAAAGGGATCCTGAAAACTGGGACGGGAGTATGTGGGCAGATAATGAGGAAACTGGGGACATTAAGCCCCTAAGTTTTGTTGAATCACTAATGCCAACAGAACAAGCCCCCTTACCCCCATCTAAAGAGATTACTCCATTTTTGTCTGCTCAGCCACCCTCCCCGGTGAAACCATTATCCCTTTCACTCCCATCTGATGAGATTAACCCAGCCATGCCTAAAGAGCCTTTGTCTGAGATATACCTGGGACTTTGCCTGGGGCAGATGCCTTATCAGACATTGCTGAATGTCCCCAGGACCCACCCCCAACACCCATTTTTGCTTCTAGACCTAGACTAAAGTCTCAGTGAGCCCTAAGAGGTAAAGTACAAAGTGTGACCCAGGAGGAGGTACACTACACTCTGGAAGAACTGTTTGATTTTTCTAATATACACAAACAGAAACCTGGGGGATATGTCTGGGAATGTCTATTAAGGGCTTGGGATAATGGTGCAAGGAACGTAAAGTTGAATCAGTCTAAATTTATTGATATGAGCCCACTAAGCACAAATTCTTCATTCAGTGTTCAGCTCGAGAGATTAGTAAAGAACCTAATAGTTTATTTGGTTGTGTCTTAATTATCTAGTGTTGCTATAACTGAAATACCACAGTGGATGACTTTAACAAAGAGAAATTTATTCTCTCATAGTTTAGGGGAAACCCTGGCGGCATAGTGGTTAAGTGCTATAGCTGCTAACCAAAAGGTCAGCAGTTTAAATCAGCCATAGTTTAGGAAGCTAGAAGTCCGAATTCAGGGTGCCAGCTCTCGAGGAAGGCTTTCTCTCTCTGTTGGCTCTGGAGGAAGACTCCTCCTTGTCATCAATCTTTCTCTGGTCTAGGATCTTCTCAGCACAAAGGCCCCAAGTCCAAGGACACTCTCTGCTCCTGACTTTTCTTTCTTGGTGGAATGAGTTTCCCCAGGGAAATTCCCCTTAAATCGGATCAGGGCTGTGACCTGAGTAAGAGTGTTGCAACCCACCCTAATCCTCTTTAACATAACCTGATCTTGCCTCATTAACCACAGGCAGAAATTAGGATTTGCAACACATAGAAAATTACATCAGACCACAAAATGAAGACCAACCACACAATATTGGGAATCATGGCCTAACCAAGTTGGCACATATTTCTGGGGGACACAATTCAGTCCATGACAAGTTGGTTCACTGAAGCATGGATTAAGCGGTGATCTACCCTAAATCAAGTTGAAATGCCAGACCTGCCTTAATATACTGTAGAAAAAAAACCTCCAAAGATTTAAGGAGGTTGACATGTTAGAGTGGATTTATCAGATTGAACCTACAGATCCACCTATAGCGCGCCCGGAGGATGCTTCTTTTACCACAACAGTGAGGAACAAATTTGTGCAGGGAGCCCACCATCACTGAAGACTGCTGTAACTACTGTTTTATACAAGTCAGATTTGACCAGGGGAAATGCTCTAACTGAATTAAGACACCTAACTACAACGGGTCTGATTGCAGCCTGTGGTGGTAGGGACCAAGGGGCAGCACTCAACTGACAAAGACAAGCTGGGCTTGGTTACCATAATGGGCAGCAGATTCAGAGCAGTAATCAGAATAGCCTGACTCGTATGGGCTTATGGCACTGGCTACTTAGTCATGGTGTCTCTAAGAGTGAAATAGATGGGAAATTTGCTGAATATTTACTTGATCTGTACAAATGAAGAACTCTATGTCAAGTGAACAGCAGTCTAACTCAAATGGCCAGAATAGAGAGTCAGTTTCCAGACTTGAATCAGTTTACAATTCCACAATGCCTTGAATGAATGGGAGCCTGGGTCCCCTTGAGGGAGGAGCCCATTGCACTGCCAAAAATTTATACTGTTAATCTTTCTCTCAGCTTCCCTCAAAGGAATCTATGGCCTTTTATGATAGTGGCTATTCATTGGGGAAAAGGAAATAATCAGACTTTTCAGGGACTACTGGACACTGACTCTGAACTGACACTAATTCCAGAAGATCTAAAATATCGCTGTGATCCACCAGTCAGTGGGTGCATATGGAGTATGGAGGTCAGGTTATTAATGGGATCTCAGCTCAAGTTCTTCTCACAGTGGGTCCAGTGGGTCCTCAAACCCATCCTCTAGTGATTTCCCCAGTTCCGGAACGTACCTACGGCTTCATGGGGAGTTCCTTACGATCAGTTGACTGAGGAAGAGAAAACTTGTGCCTGGTTTACAGGTGGTTCTGCACAATATTCAGGCCCCACTCAAAAGTGGACAGTGGCAGCACTGCATCCCCTTTCTAGGACCTCTCTGAAAGACAGTGGTGAAGGGAAATCCTCTCAATGGCAGAACTTCGAGCAGTTCACCTGGTGTGATTGCAAACTGATTCATGGGCTGTGGCCAGTGGTTTGGCTGCATGGTCAGGGACTTGGTAGGAAAATTGTTGGCAAGGAGATATGGGGAGGAGACATGTGAATAGACCTCTCTAATGGACCAAAGAAGTGAAGATATTTGTGTCTTACATGAACGCTCACCAAAGGGTGACCACTGCAGAGGAGTATTTTAACAATCAAGTGAATAGGATTACAGATTCTGTGAAGAGCAGTCAGCCTTTTTCCGCAGCCACTTCTGTCATTGCCCAGTGGGCTCATGAACAAAGTGACCATGATAACAGGGATGGAGTTTGTGCATAGGCTCAGCAACATAGACTTCACTCACCAAGGCTGATTTGGCTACAGCCACTGCTGAGTGTCCAATCTGCCAGAAGCAGAAACGAACAGAGTCCCCAATATGGCACCATTCCTCAAGGCAATCAGCCAGCAGCCTGGTGGCAGGTTGATTATATTGGACTGCTTCCAACATGGAAAGGGCAGCATTTTGTTTTTACTGGAATAGGCACTTAACTCTGGATATGGATTTGCCTTCCTTGCATGAAATGCTTCTGCCAAAACCACCAACCATGTACTTACAGAATGCCTTATCCACTATCATGGTATTCCACACAGCATTGCCTCGGATCAAGGGACTCACTTCACAGCAAATGAAGTGTGGCGATGGGTCCACGCTCATAGAATTCACTGGTCTTACCATGTTCCCCATCATCCTGAAGCAGCTGGCTTGATAAAATGATGGAATGGCCTTCTAAAGACACAACTACGGCATCAGCTAGGTGACAATACCTTGCAGGATTGGGGCAATATTCTCCAGGAGGCTGTATATACTCTATTGCACTGTGGTGGCTTGCATTGCTGTGATACTGGAGCTTTACCATTGGTATTTCAAATACCAGCAGGGTCATCCTTGGTGGACAGGTTTCAACTGAGCTTCCAGGCTAGGAAAAAGGACCTGGTAGTCTACTTCTGAAAACATTGGCTAGTGAAACCTTATGAATAGCAGCAGAACATTTTCTGATATTGTGCCAGAAGATGAGCCCCTCAGGTTGGAAGGCACTCAATATATGACTGGGGAAGAGCTGTCTCCTCAAAGTAGAGTCGACCTTAATGATGTGGATGGAGTTAAGCTTTTGAGACCTTCATTTGCTGATGTGGCAAGACTCAAAATAAGAAGAAACAGCTGCAAACATCTATACTCTAAATCAGAGTCCAATATATGGTGCTGTTTCTCCCATAGCCAGGATTCATGAGTCCAGGAATTAAGCAGTGGAAAGGGGAGTGGCATCACTCAGTATTACCCCTAATGACCCATTCACAAAAGTTTTGCTTCCTGTCCCCACAACCCTATGCTCTGTGGGTCTAGAGGTCTTAATGCCAAAGGGAGGAATATTCCCACCTGGATACACAACACTGATTCTATTGAACTGAAAGTTAAGAATGCCACCTGGCCACTTTTGGCTCCACATGCCTCTGGGTCAATAGACAAAGAAGGCAGTTACTATATTGGCTGTTGTGACTGATCCTTGTCATGGATAGAATTGTGTCCTCCAAAAATATGTGTCATCTTGGTCAGGCCATGATTCCTGGTATTGTGTGGTTGTCCTCCATTTTATGATTGTAATTTAATGTTAAAGAGGATTAGGGTGGGATTATAACACTCTTACCCAGGTCACGTCCCTGATCCAATGTAAAGAAAGTGTCTATGGGGCTATGGGGTGTGGCCTGCACCACCTTTTATCACTCAAGAAATAAAAAAGGAAGGCAATTGAGCAGAGAGGGAGACCTCATACCACCAAGAAAGCAGTGCTAGGAGCAGAGCGTGTCCTTTGGACTTGAGGTTCCTGCACTGAGATGCTCCCAGACCAAGGGAAGACTGATGACAAGGACCTTTCTCCACAGCCGACAGAGAGAGAAAACCTTCCCCTGGAGACAGCACCCTGAATTTGGACTTGTAGCCTACTAGACTGTGAGAGAATAAATTTCTCTTTGTTAAAGCCATCCACTTGTGGTATTTCTGTTATAGCAGCAGTAGATGACTAAGACAATCCTGATTACCAAGGGGAAATTGGATTGATATTACATCATGGAGGTAAAGAAGAGTATGTCCAGAACATAGGAGATCCCTTAGGATGTCTCTTAGTACTACGATGCCCTGGGATTAAAGTCAGTGGAAAACCACAGCAACCCAATTCCAGCATGACTACTAATGGCCCAGACCCTTCAGCAATGAAGATTAGGGTCACCACACAAGGCAAAGAACCATGACCACCTGAGGTGCTTGTTGAGGGTAAAAGGAATACGGAATGGCTGGTCGAAGAAAGTAGTTGTAAATACCAGTTATGACCACGTGACCAGTTGCCAAAAGGAGGATTGCAACTGTTTTTAGTATTTCTTTCTTGTTTTGTTACATACACACGTGTGTGTACACACACACGGACACACACATATATGTATATCAAATATCTTTGTTTTTTTCCCTCCTTTATTCCATTACTTATAATAAAACACAAGATGTAAACGGGGGCTAGTGTGTTTTTGGTTATATGCATGTTAGTTGTATCATGTTAGGCGCAAGTATGACTTTATCATTGTCTTTATTTAGAGATTATGTATGGTTTAAGGAGATGCATTACAAGTGCCAAGCTGACGAGGGGTGGATTGTGATGGTTAAGGTTATGTGTCAAATTGGCTAGGCCACGATTCTCAGTTTCAATGTTTTTGCCCTTCTTTAGAGAGCCCAGCCTAAGACACCACCATCACCAGCATCATCCTTACCATACCATATCATCACTACCCTTACCTTCATTATCACTGTCATCGCCATATGGCATTTTCCTCACCATCATCATCACTGACTTCATCAACAACACTCTAATCACCATCATCATTACCATCATCATCACCACACATTCCTGCCACAGCATCCTGCAAGGGTTGCCATGCAAGTGCTAGGTGATTGAGGATTGACAGATTAGGGTCTTCATGTTCTGAGGAGCAGATGGCTGGGCCTGGGAGAGGTGGCAGCAGTGACACCCTTCCCATGCAACAGAGGCCCCTGGAGGTCAGGAGTATAGAGATTCCATGGTTTCTTTGGGAGAATAAGCTCTATGTGCAGTACTTTTGGCTCTGCAGATGTGATGCTCGTTGCCGTGGTAACCATCCTAACAATAACCTCCCAGAACCGATATTCCCCACACCCGCCCCAGCTGCCACCTGGGAGGGAGAACCCTCCTCACTTACGGAAGTAAGCCAGAAAGGACAAGGTGGGAGGCAGAGATGATGTGAGGGTAGTGGGGTGGTGGAAGGGGGCCCTTCCTGAAGGTAGATAGGAGAACGGGGAGTCTGGGCCTCTCTGGCCCGAACCAAAGCCCAAGGGAGTGCTTCTGAGTTTCAGGGAGCCCAGAAAGAGTCATGGCTGGACAACTTTCACTCTCCTGGGGAGAAACCCTCTGGATCTGGAGGTGGGGAGTGGACTGCTCCGTGAGTGGGAGGGAGGGGTCAGGCTGTCTGAGCAGGGACAGTCTGGGTCTCTTTGGAAGCTCAACCCTTCCCTGCTGTCTGGTGCCCCTGATCACCCCATGGCTTTCCCAGCCCTCCTCAGGACAGCTCCACACCAGGCCTTTAATGTTTCAGCCCAGATTGGGTGGGGGGCCCTCCAGGGAGTCTTAAATGTTAATAGGGGCAAAGGTGTGGTGGCAGGCCAAGGCACAGGACTCAGTGGCCCTCAAATCACACCCTCTAAGGACCCTAACTCCTTGTGTAACCTTGGTCCTGGGCAACTTCCCCACCCAGGAAAAGATGACCTCAAAAAAACTACCCAGAGTGCTGCTATGTTCTTGCCTGGGCCTGCAGGAAGCTGAGTGTGTGTGTGTGCACATTTTAAAATAAAAGACGAGAAGATTTATATATGATGCAGTGATTAGGCCCTAAGACCAGATGGCCTGAGTTTGAGTCCCAGCCACTACTTAGCTGTGTGACCTTGGACAAGTTACTTCACTTCTTTGTTTCTCCATTGCCCCGTCTAGTAAAATGGGGATAACAATGGGATACATTTCAAGGGATTGTTTGAGAATAATACATTTAAAGTACACATTAGCACAGTAAACGTTAGCCGTGATTATTTTTACCACTACCGATATCATATTTTACTACTACATATATCATATTGTGGAAACCCTGGTGGCTAGGTGGTTAAGCATTATAGCTGCTAACCAAGAGGTTGGCGGTTCAAATCCACCAGACGCTCCTTGGAAAATCTATGGGGCAGTTCTACTCTGCCCTGCAGGGTCGCTATGAGTCGGAATGGACTCGACGGCACTGGGTTAGTTTTTTTTTTGTATATCATATTGTAGGTAGTTTTTACTACTACCTATATCATATTGTGGAAACCCTGGCTGCATAGTGGTTAAGTGCTACGGCTGCTAACCAAAAGATCAGCAGTTTGAATCCGCCAGGTGCTCCTTGGAAACTCTATGGGGCAGTTCCACTCTGTCCTATAGGGTCGCTATGAGTCAGAATCAACTCAACAGCAGTGGGTTTGGTTTTTATATCATATTGTGAGCCCTGGTGGCACTGTGGTTAAGAGCTCGGCTCCTAACCAAAAAAGGCCGGCAGTTGAAATCCATCAGCTGCTCCTTGGAAACCCTGTGGGACAGTTCCACTCTGTTTTATAGGGTCCCTATGAGTCGGAATTGACTCGATGGCAATGGGTACATTGGGTATATCATATTGTGGACTCTACTTTAGGAGACCCTGGGGGGAATATGACTTTGGGAGTGGAGCAGGTCTGCCAGGTAGCCCAGAGAGAGCCTGAAGGACAGATAGGTGCAATTTCATTTTGTGTGTTTTTACTAATTGTATTCTGTATTGTGTGGAGCTCCCTCCTTCTCTTTCTGGAGCTCAGAACTGGAGCTATGCAGATGCTCCCAGCAGGTGTTGGGAGTGGCTCCTGCTGGGTTAAACAAAACCCCAGGAACAAACCTCAGCTGAGTCTAGGAGCCACCCTGGACCAACCAAGGAGTGGTGGGCTTCCCAATAGGACCCTGCTCAGGATTTCTATGTGTTCAAGCCCAGCACTCAGGGATGGGTGTGGTTTCCCTCCTTGTCCCTAATGTCCTTCTTAGCCTGCTTCCTGCCCTTCCCCCAGATCAAGTCAAGGCGCACTCCTCACTCAGGGGCTTCTGCATGGAAACCCAGCACTGCCCTGACATCACCAAGTTCATTCTTCTCTCCGTTTCTTGGGTTCCAGTAGGGTCTGCAAAGTCATTTACGGCAGGGACTGGGGGTGGGGGGACCCTGACTAAGGGTGCCCGATTTGGGGCCTGGGCTGCCCCCAATTCCCAGGATTCCTTCATTTGTTCCTTTATCAAGAAACAGTTATTGTGGCTTCTATGGTCAGGCCCTGGGCCCCGTGCACCGGGGTGAATGACAGAACAAGACAGACCCAGACCTTACCCTTAGGGAGACAGGGAGGAACGGGGGAGATGAACAAGTAAACAGGTCAGGCCAGGCCGGTGGCGTCATCCAAATCCAGAGACAGACCCCAAGCCCGGTCCCCTCAGAGTGTATGTGCAGTACCGGTTGGAGACACGCAGCCTGGGCAACCGGGCCCCTGGCCGCCCTCAGGGAAGGCATCTTTCGTGGGAAACCGGGTCAGCCTAGCCTCTCGGCCCCTCCCCCTCTCCAACTTGGCTCTGCTCAGGGCCATGTTCCAGAGGGGCTTAGAATGAATGCGCCCTCTTCCTCCAGGCCGGAGCAAAGGCAGGCAGGTGGCCCAGGATATGGAGAGGGAGAATGTGTACCCCCGCCTGGGCAGGTATAAGCTCTCAGCACCCCGCAGTCGCTGATGGAGCCGCTCCTGTTCCACTGGTTCAAGGCACCCTCTGCCTGGGTCCTCCATTCCTCAGAGGACCCAGACCACGTGGGGCAGTTCCCCATCCCTTCTCCCTCTCCCACCCTAGTGTCCTTGCCGTCCTGGGACACTGGGAAGCTCCACCAGTCGGGACTGGACTGTGTGAGGCGTTGAGTGGTGGAGAGTGTGAGGCAGGGGTCTGGTAGCATTTTCTTCCTGTGGTCAGTGGCGCACGTGCCTCCAGTCGGTCTCTTAAGTGGCCAGGTCCCCTACTGCAGTCCAGAGCGAAGTGGGCCCTCAGGTGGAGAGAAGGCCGGGTTCATTGTGCGCAGTCCCTAGGGGTGTGCGGGGGTCGCCGGTCCGGACGCGAAGGCTCGGAGGCGCGGACTCAGTTAGCCCGCGGGGCCTGTGCGCGGCCCAGGGAGCGCGCGCGTGTGCGGGGGGCGGCGGCGCCTCCCGCGTAGGTGTAAGGCGCGCTCCTAGCGAGGAACGAGCCAGCAGATCTGGCGCGCGCCCGCCGCCCGCCCGGCGCAGCCCCCGCCC
Organism: Elephas maximus indicus; assembly: GCF_024166365.1. Lineage (NCBI taxonomy): Eukaryota > Metazoa > Chordata > Mammalia > Proboscidea > Elephantidae > Elephas > Elephas maximus. The sequence goes on from NC_064826.1 coordinate 120,969,857, forward strand.
GGCCCCCGCCCGGCCCCCGCCCGGCGCCACGAACCGAGGTGTCGTCGCGCCCGCGCCCGTGCCGCCGCCGCTGTGCCCGCGAGCGGAGTGGGAGCTGGAGTCGCCGCCGCCCGAGCGCAGCCTGAGCGCACGCCGAGCCAGTCCGCCGCCGCCATGGCCACCACGGTGACCTGCACCCGCTTCACCGACGAGTACCAGCTCTACGAGGATATTGGCAAGTAAGAGCCGCCGCGGGCGCGGGCGCGGGCGCGGGGCCCCGGGAAGCGGCGGCGCTCCTGCCGGGAGCCGAAGCTGGGAGCTAGGAGAGCCCGGGCAGCCTTTGGCCGGCGGACTCCGGGGGTACTGTAGTCGGGCCCGGAGCGCACGACTCCACGCGGCGCTGACCCCGGGGCCCGGCCGGTCCCCGCCGCGCCCGGCCCTGCTTGGCCCTGCCTGGCGCGGCGGCGCGGCCCCGGCTCCGGACTCCGGGCTCCGAGCGCGGTGCGGCGGGGGCGGCAGCAGGTGTCTCCGAGCGCCCGGCAGACGTGACGCATTTGGCGGCAGGGAGGTCAGAGAGAAGGGCTGGACGGGGGCGGCCTTGGAACCTGGAGCCCCGCAGAGGGCTCCCGTGGCCCCGAGGACCATCCTGGCGAGCTGGTGGCCGTAGCCTATCGGTGCAGGCGCTGGGACCCGCGGTCTCTCACCCTCCCGCGGCGGCGCGGCCGCCAGCGGGGGTGGTGGCGAACCCCCTCACATCCGCGCCTCCCGCTGCCTCCTCCTCGTGTCCCCATCCAGCGCTGTAGGTGCCCGCGGGCTCTGGGCAGGGCTGGGCCTGGAGGCGACAGGTAGACGTGGCCGGCGTGGGAGCAGCTTCTGCCATGGGTCCCCAGGGGAATCTGGGTTCTGGAGAATTTTTCCCCAGATCCTTCTGGAAAGAGGCATCTGGAGCTGGGGGCTGAGGTCGGGAGTCTGGATCAGGTCACTGGGGAAGGGGTGGGGTTGAGGACAGATGCAAGCAGTCTGGCTGGGCTCCTGATTTTCAGGGCCATCGAGGTAGGCGGGAGGCCGGTGTTTGGAGAGTTATTTGTATGTACAGAGGGGGTCATGGGGAAGGGCTCTGAAAGGCTTGGTCACCTGGCAGAAGGTGCTGTGGCTCCTGAATTCTGCCTACCAGCATTGGCAATATGGGTGAAGCCCTCGGGTTGGGGTCCCCAGACAGGCTTTGCCACGGAGGTTAGAGATGGAACGGCAGGAAGACTTGTGGAGGAGCACAAGGGGAAGCCCCCCCAAGGACCTCCTCTTGGCCTGGGGTTCCTCTCCTGACCAAGGTGGCTGGACTTGGCCTCCCTCAGGGTGGTGTGGCTTAAGAGGTCCGTCAATTCCCCAGGCTGACCTTGCCAGAGCTGCCTCCCCTTACTCCTTCTGCATGGTGGGAGTGTTGGCAAGGTTTCTTCTTACAAATCCAGCAGCAGATCCTTATTTTCCTTTTTGGGAAAAAAAAAAATGTGCAGTGTTACCTTGTGGTGGGTGAGGGCCCAGATCATTGATAATTGTGGAGTGCTGGGAGCCTGAGGAGTGTGGGGGCGTGTTTACCGCACATGCTCCCCTGCACACACTGGAGAGGATTTGGGGTCAGGCCTTGGGAGGCAAGGAGCACTGTACTGCCTGGAGTAGGCACCGCTGGGTGGCACTGGTGGGTGAGGTCAAGGCTGGCCTGGTGTGGGGCAGCTGGGTCTGCTGCTGCAGACTGGGTGGGCCTGGAGAAGAGCGGCCCAAGTGAAGGAGGAGTCCTGGCCTCCGAAGCCCTACTGAGTGCTCTCTGGGAGCCATCCAGGGCACCCACCTCCTGCAGGGTCTGGGAATAGGCCTTTGGGGAAGCTTCCAGAAGCTGCTGGGGCTGAAGGCCTGAGAGGAAGGAGGTGTGGGGTTGGACTGGGGTCCTCAGGTGGAGGGTGGGCTGGGCCTCACTCCCACCGCTCTCCGCTCTCTGGCTGAGGCACTCAGGTGAGTTTGTATATAGGAGAAGCCATCCCTTTTGTCCTCCAATAACATGTCTGGGCCACTGTGGGGGCAGGCTATCAGGGGCTCCTGAGGGGCTGCTAAAGTTCCTGATTCTCTGAGGAGGATGATAGCGACAGTGAGAGGAAGGCCGCTCCCCTCTGGGGCACCTCTTTAGTAGTTTTACCTGCTGCGCCCAAGACCGCGCAGGCATCCTTGGTCTTTCCAGAGGCACCCTGGATGCCTGCCCCACACACCCACCTGTTCCTTCAGCCCACTTGGGTGCTAGCCCTTCTTGGTTTTGGGTGAACTGCCCTGGGTTCAGCAGCAGCATCAGGCAGCCAGCCTCTTCAAGCCCCTATTTCCAGAAGCCACAGGTTGTCACAGTTAGCTGCCACCCACTGGGGAACGGAGGTCTTGGGGCCACCTTGGGGAGTTTGAGACAGGTGACAGACCCTTGGTGGGACCCCTGGAGGTGAGGGCTGAAGCTGTCAGGCTCCTTTACCCAGAACTTGGTACAGGAGGAAAGGAGCAGCAGCAAGGGGGGCTGAGCGTGGCCAGCCCTGTGCCGGGGCACCAGGATAGCAGAGATGTTTAAGCGTGGGCACGTCAGGGAGAGGGAAGGAGTGAGGACAGAGGGGAAAGCAGTGCCACTGTGTGGGGCTGACCCTCCTAGGGCTTCAGCTCAGCCCTATTATGTGCCAGGCCCAGTGAAGGGGCTGAGGATTGTGGCCCACAGCCCCGGGGGAGGCGGGGGTGTACCTGAGGTGGGGAGAGGAGGCACAGGCAGAGGTCAGACTGCAACAGGGAGCCAGGAGGAAAGGTCAGGCCCTGGGGCAGGGGTCTGCAGCCAGGGGTGAGGGCCCACAGTGGCCAGGGTGGCCAGTTGTTGACAGAGCCTCTCAGTGCACAGTTGGTGTTACTTCCCAGGCCAAGTTTATTTAAAGCTGCAGCCCCTGGCACCCAGTCAGGCGACATTGAGCTCCCTGCTCTGGGAGCTGGGCTACAGGCCATCTCCCCAACCTCGCTGCCCTGACTTCTGTCTTTGCTCAGAATCTTCCAGCCGGGTAGCCTGGGCAGCCAGGCCAGGCTTGCCAAGAGGGGCCCCCTGTGTCTGGCTCTGCACAGATGCAGCCTGGCTCAGCCTCTGGCAGGACTGGTCCTACCTTGCCCAGTGGGCACAACTGCTGGCACCGGCATGACTGGTGGACCCCTGAGGGTGCCAGGGCAGGGAGCCGGTGAGGGCAGGTGGAGACCATGCAAGAGTAAAACTCGGCCACTTGTCTGGCCAGCCCTGGGATTTCAACTTTCTTATGTTGGATTAAAAAAAAAAAACCCAGTGCGGTCGAGTCGGTTCTGATTCGTAGCGACCCTACAGGACAGAGTAAAACTGCCCCATAGGATTTCCAAGGAGCAGCTGGTGGATTTGAACTTTTTGGTCAGCAGCCGAATGCTTAACTGTTGTGCCACAAAGGTTCCTTATGTTGGATAGATATTTAAAATACAGAAAAATACCAGGAGTAATAAAATGAACACCTGTGTCTCTTCCTCCCAGAATTGAAAACTGTTATGTTTTGTCATTTTAACCTTAAGACCCTTTTCTAAGTTCTAAGAAGTATTGCAGATAATCTAATGTAACCATTCTCTTCCAACTGCTGCTATGCACTTGGTATTTATCCTCCCAGGCACTTTTTGGTACATTTGCATGCATATGTAAGTACCCATCCCCCACACGTCTGTCAGTTTGTCATACCGTGGGGGCTTGCGTGTTGCAGTGATGCTGGGAGCTGTGTCACCAGCGTTCAAATACCAGCAGGATCACCCGTGGTGGACAGGTTTCAGGTGAGCCGACTCAATGGCACCTAACAACAACATGAGTACCCAAAACTAATGTATAGGATTCTTTGGTGTTTTTTTTCTTTTGATTTTACATAAAAGAAAACACTGAGACTTGTTTTTTTCACTTAACATAGTGTTATTGATCTCTCTGAATGTTGGCATATTTTGATCCTTAGCCACCTGGTAGCAATCGTAGTTGAATCTGTTGTGTTTTACTCATCTGGCCCCTACATGATGGAAATCTAGGTTGTTCCCAGCCCTTTCTCTTATAAACTATGCTGTGACAGGTGTCCCGTGTGTCTTTCCTGGAGCGCGGGTATGGATGCTTCTGTCAGGTTTGCACTCAGTCTGCGGCTCTGTCCCACCCGCTTCCGCCAGCGGGGTTCGAGGAGGTCTTTCCCTGGTGCCCACTGGCACTCGACATTGACAGGTTTTAAATTTTTGACAGTTTATTGAGTACAAAGAGGTCTTTCATTTCGTATTTAGGGTCCTGAGTTTCCCTCTTTTGCGGAGTCACGGTCTCCTTTAAAATATGGATGATCTCTCTAAAAGAAGACAGCGGCCAAAGGTTTTGTTTATCATTTCAGGGGATCACGGCCACCCCAGGGACCTCAGGTAAAGGATTGTGGTCAGGAGAAGCGCTCCCAGGACTACAGCCCACCCTTTGGGGAAAGATGGCACTAGGGATCATGGCTCATGGTGTGGTAACATCTATCCCGTACATCATTTTAAACATGATTTTATTTTATTTTACTTTGTATTTTAACTCCTCATCCTCTATTCTTCCCCCGCCGCCACCCCGCCTGGGCCCCTGATATTTGACATGAGTGGGATCGTGCAGTATTTCCCTTTTGTGTCTGGCTTATTTCACTCAGTATAATGTTTTCAAGGTTCATCCATGTTGTAGCATGTATCGGAATTTTATTTCCCTTCATGCTAGATAATACTCCATGGTATATATACACCACATTTTGTGGTTTTATTTATTCTCTCAAAAATGCTCTCAGTTCTTGATGGGCTGACTGAGACTGTTGGAGCCCCAGAAGTCATGGCCCCCGGATTCTCTGTTAAACCAGAACTAAAACCATTCCTGAAGCCAGCTTTGCAGACTGGACTGTAAGACAGAAAATGATACTGGTGAGGACTGTGGTTCTTAGTTCAAGTAGATACAGGAGACTATGTGGGCACCTCCTGTCTGGAGGTGAGATGAAAAGGCAGAAGGGGACAGGAGCTGGTTGAATGGACATGGGAAATCGGGGGTGGAAAGGAGGAGTGTGCTGTCACATTATAGAAGAGCAACTAGGGTCACATAAGAATGTGTGTATAAACTTTTGTATGAAAAACTTACTCGAACTGTAGACTTTTACTTGTTTATTGTTAGGTGCCATCGAGTCGGTTCCGACTCATAGTGACCCTGTGCACAACAGAACGAAACACTGCCCGGTCCTGCGCCATCCTTACAGTCGTTATGCTTGAGCTCATTGTTGCAGCCACTGTGTCAATACACCTCATTGAGGGTCTTCCTCTTTTCCACTGACCCTGTACTCTGCCAAGCATGATGTTCTTCTCCAGGGACTGATCCCTCCTGACAACACGTCCAAAGTATGTGAGACGCAGTCTCGCCATCCTTGCTTCTAAGGAGCAGTCTGGTTGTACTTCTTCCAACAACACCAGCTTCCTCAACACCACCAGCTTCCTTGCTGCCTGGGTCTTTCTGGACCCTGAGGATCTTTCTGGACAACTGACGGCATCTTTTTTTTTTTTTTTATTGTGCTTTAAGTGAAAGTCTTCTTGGAAGACGCACTTAAAGCACAATAAAGAAAAAAAAAAGCACACAAAAAAAGTGCTGTCAGTTGTCCAGAAAGATCCTTATACCCCCATTTAACAGACAGAGAACTGAGGCTCAAGGAGGTTCTGCAACCTGCCACTAGCCGGACAGCGAGGAAGCTGATGTTGTTGAGTCCCCACCAGGTCCCTGGTCGCCTGGTCAGGGCATTCCCATCCCCAGCTCCCCAGACCTCAGCTAGCCTGGAACTGACCTTGATATGTCTTTGACTTCATTCAGTGACACAACAATTAGCAGATCTGCACAGAACCAAGCCACTTTACAGAGAGCCACCCCCCTCATCCGCCAACTAAGAAGAAAGCAAGCCTAGTCCAGGAGTGTTGTATGTGTGTGGGGGCGGGGGGTCCTAAGGGGTGGAGTTCACCAACCATTGGATGACTCATTCTGCTGATGGCCAGGTAGTTAATAGATAAACTTAGGAAATTCAAAGCAAATCAGTTTCTCAGCCTTCTGAGCACTAAAGCCAGGTTGCCAGGGAGAAGAGGAATCAGTGGAGGAGAAATGGCTTTATTTACTTTCTCCCTCCTGGGAGTCCCTCAGGTACTTCTGCCTCAGGCCTTTTCGGGTGCTGCTCCCTTTCCCCTGGCTCAACCCTCCTGCCCACCCCTTCTCACCCTCTCTTGCTCCCCTGCCTATGTCTGCCTTCTGTTTCCCCATTTCCCTGGCACTGGTGGTACAGTGGTTAAGAGCTCAGCTGCTAACCAAAAGGTCGGCAGTTCAAATCCACCAGACTCTTCTTGGAAACCCTATAGGGCAGTTCTGCTCTGCCCTGTAGGGTCGCTATGAGTTGGAATCAACTTGACATGGCAGTGGATTTGGTTTAGTTTTGGGGTTTGCACCATCTGACATGCTGGGCAGTTTACACATCTAGCCATTTCTGGTTAATGTTCTCTGCCCAAACGCCAGCCCACAGAGACAGAGACCACGCCTCTGTCCCAGTGCCAGGCACACGGTGGTCACTCTGCACATCCTGGGAGGCTGCAGTGTTCCTCCTGCTTTTATCCAGCAATGTAGGGTAGTGTAAAAAGAAGTCTCAAAATGTCTAAGTTGCAGGCAAGGTTTACGTACATTAAGGTGCTGCTGGTTTAGTTACTATTTAATGGTATTTTTATACCATAACCTACTTTCCTGATAGCTAAGAATATATGTAGGTGCCTGCTACCTGTACTCTTCCCTTGCCAGTAGCGGTAGCTAGCGCTTAAATGATGCTTATCATATGAACGTGCTTGGTCAATGACATAGCTGCTGTGGTCATTCCCTCTTTACAGAAGAGGCCACTGAGGCACAGGGAAGACCCGTCACTGCTCAAGGTCACACAGGCCCGGTGAAATCCAGGCATTTGCCTCTGGAATCCCCATTCTGCTCTTCCCAGAAGCTCATGACCCTCCCCTAGTCTGTGCTTTACAAACACTCTTGCTCCACGGGCTGATTCCTGGCCAGCTTGTGGTCTACTCTGACCCTGAGGCTTCTGGAGACTGTACTTCTCAGCTGGCTGCTTACCATGTTATATTTCCTTCATCACCTCTCCATGATAACCAACACTCTGTCTCCCTCTGAGACCAGCAAGGCTTCAAATTTTTATTTTATTAACTAAACACATTAGAAGAGCCATACGTTTTTGTGTTAAAAAACAAACAAATAATATCAGGAATATGTGCAGTTAAATGTGACTCATTTACACTTAAGTTGCCTCACTCCTCAGCAGTGTCCGGGCTGTTTATTCTGATGTCTGTGTAGGGGTATGTGCAGGTGATTTAAAAATCGCAGATGGAATCACCACAGATATGATTTGTGGTTTGACTCCCCAGCCGTCTTCCTGCTGGTCCCCACACATCAGTCGTGTCTTTTCTTAGTGCTGAGTGCCTGTTCTCCTAGTAGCAGAAAGATGTGTACACGGACGGCTGTAGGTTCCAAACCAAAAACTGGGACTCCTTCTCTGACAAGCACAAGAGCGTGTCCCCAGGAAGATCGGGGACCTCATGTTTGAAATGGAGGCGCCCAGAGTTGCCAGGAGGTCACAAGTACTGTCGGGGGTGAAGAGCTTTTGCCCTGTGGAGCAGCCGAGGGGCTGGGGCATGGGGGAGGGCCCAGCAGATGGAGGGCCAAAACAGCCTGTGAGACTCAATGGTGCTGGTGGGGCCCAAGGACCTTTCCCTGTGAGGGCCCAAGGAAGTCCCAGGTCTCCCTCCAAAGAACCCGAGAACATACTCCTCCTCGGTCCTCCCTGCTGCCCCCTGAGAGTCCCCCATTAGCCAAGGGGACAGAGATGCAATGTCTGGATTTTTCATCTGCTAAAAAAAAAAAATTCTAACTGGGATGGTTCCCTTATTTTTTCTCCACTGGTTTTTAAAAGAGCCCATATTCAACCCCCCTAGACTTCAACAAGCAATTTAATAGAAAAAACCAAATGGAAATAACATGCAAAACACTTGCTCCTTGGAAATTCATTTTGTCCCCTTCCCCCCCTTGCTGGAAATTTCAGATATATTTTCAAAAAATTTAATTCTTTCCCTCTCCCCCCGACAATGGAATCTGGGAAGAATGGACACATATTTAATTGTTTTTAAGACATCTTGTACGATACAAGTGACTTTGTTAGTGTAGAAACATCGGAATGCGTTATGTATCAATTTAGCTTTTCAAAATTATCACATTGGCGTATTACACAGAAGTGTATATTTTATTCATGTCAATGTCTAAGTTTACTTAAGATAAAAACATCCTTTTTGGTAGGAGTGCTGGTGTTAGCTGGTGGGTGGCTTTTGTTGCCTTGTTAGAGAGTCACAGACTTGTCCCGGGGCTGAAGCTTGGTGGCTGTAGTGATTTTTGCACTAATATAGTGATCCTAAAATAACTGATGCTTTGAGTCTTCGTTAAGCCAGCTATGAGCTTTTGGTGAATTCTAGAACAGATTGGCAACAGCTAGGCACAGATTTAAGCTGGTTTTACAGGAGGAACAACACTGCTTAACACTGCTCCTTACTCCTTACTTTACGAGCAGCAGATGAAGATGGGCCAGGCAGGAGATGCTGTCACCATGACAGTGAACTGCGAAGACCTTAATGCCCTCCACCTTGTCCGGCACATCCAATTCCTGTTGCCGTTGAGTCAATTCCGACTCATAATGACCCTATCAGACAGGGTAGAACTGCCCCATAGGGCTTCCAAGAAGTGACTGGTGGATTCGAACTGCTGACCCTTTGGTTAGCAGCCTGGGCAATCCAAGCACATCCTTGTTAGTGGCCAGTTTCAGTAAGGACTGAAGAGCAGCCTCTACCTCTCTGCTGCCCCGAATCCAAGTGCCGAGGACCATGCCTGGCACCCCGTATGCTCAGTTACTGCTGGGTCACTCAGACCTTGCCAGACTGTGACATCCTTGCATGGGTCAGCCTATTTTCTGACAACCAAGAACGCTGGTGCAACCACCCTGCAGAGGACAAGAGCCTTGCGGGTGAGTCAGAGCAGGAGGTGCTGGGTGCCTGTGTGCAGACTGCTGACCCCTGCCCTCTGGGAAGCCCCCCGCCCCGGCCTAAGTGGCGAGCTTCTCACCTAGGTAAGTGCAGCAGCAGGGCTGCCGTCACTTCTACGTTTGCCATGGGTCTTGACTCCAAGAGGTCTGCAACGTTCTGCCCGTTTCTTAGTTTTTCACTTTGCTTCTATTCTTGTCTATTGAGGAAAGCCAGATTCTCAAAGCTCATTGGTTTTATCCAGACCATTTGCTTGGACTTGTGGGTAAAGAGCAATAGCATTTAAAAAAAAAAAAGTTTATTTTGTTGTTGTTGAGGATATACACAGCAAAACACACACCAAATCACCAGTTTCTACATGTACCGTTCAGTGACATTGATTACATTCTTCGAGTTGTGCAAACACTCTCGCCCTCCTTTTCTGAGTTGTTCCTTCCCCGTTAACAAACTCACTGCTCTCTAAAGTCCCTGCCTAATCTTTCAAGTTGCTGTTGTCAGTTCGGTCCCACATAAGTAGTTCTTAAAAGAGTGTAATGCTCAAGGCAGATATTTTTCACTAGTTAAGCTAAACTAATGTTTGCTTTTAAGAAGACATCAGGGGATATTTTTGATTTAAGGTTAAAGATTTTATCAGGGCAATAGTTTCAGGGGTTCATCCAGCTTCCATGGATCCAGAAAGACTGGAGTCCGAGAGAATTTTCATTTCTGTTCTCCATTTTCCCCACTTTTGATCAGGATTCTTCTATAGAATCTTTGCTCAGAATGTTCGGTAATGGTAGCCAGGCATCACCCAGTTCTTCTGGTCTCATGGCGAAGGAGGCAGTTGTCCACGGAGGCAGTTTAGCCACACATTTCATGTTCTCCTCCTATTCCTGACTCTACTTCTTCCTCTATTGCTCCAGGTGAATACAGACCAATTGTTGTTCCTTGGATGGCCACTCGCAAGCTTTTAAGACCCCGGGCATTATGTAGCGAACTAGGGGGTAGAACAGGAGCACCACACATGTTATTAGGCCAATTAACTGGAATGTCCCATCAAATCATAATCCTAAACCTCCAAACCAAGGGACCAAACCAAATCCCATGAGGTGTTTGGTTGTACATATGCAGCCTCAGCAGCTCCTCTTTTCTTTTTTTTGTCACTGTTGTAAATATATCTATCACACAACTTTTGCCAATTCAACTTTTTACAGGTGTACATCTTAGTGACAGCACTACCAATAATCAGTTGTGCAACCCTACCCTTCATGCGCTTTTTCCATCACCATATACCAAAACTCAGTACTCCATAAGCAATAACTCCCCTTCTCCCCTTCATCTCGCCCCTGGTAACCAGTAATAAACTTTGGTCTCTATGCATTTTCTTTTTCTTATTCTTTTATATAAGTGAGGTCATACGATATTTGTCCTTTTGTGATTTGACTTATTTCACTCAGCATAATGTCTTCAAGCTCCATCCATATTGTAGCATATATTAAGACTTCATTTCTCCTACTGGCTAAGTGGTATTCTATTGTATGTATGTACCACGTTTTGTTTATCCATTTGTCTGTTGATGGGCATTTAGGTTGTTTCCACCTTTTGGCTATTGTAAATGCTGCAGTGAACATTGGTGTCTAAGTTTTTGTTTGAGTCTCTGCTTTCAAGTCTTTTGGGTATATACCTAGAAATGGAATTGCTGGGTCATAAGGTAATTCTGTTTTTAGCTTTTTGAGGAGAGCAATAGCATTTTTAAAGCACAGACTAGGGGAGGGTCATGAGCTTCTGAGAGGAGCAGAATGGAGATTCCCAAGTCAAATGCCTGGATTCCGCTGGGCTTGTGTGACCTTGAGTCTAGTTAACAGGACCTGCAGGAGAAGGTACCTGGGGCAGTAGATCTCAGAGTCTGATAGCTTTCACAGATCTCAGTGTTCAGGCCCCACCCTAGACGAATTGAATCAGAAGCTGTGTGGGTGGGGCATCAGTATTTGTGAAAAGCTCCCAGGTGGTGGTAGTGAGTACCCACAGAGGTCAACACTACAGGTCACTCTGCCCCTGAAGCCCAGACTCCTTTCACATCCTTGGTTCTTTAAGAGCCTCAACTAATGGTGCATTTTGAGTTTGTCTTTGTTTTTCTGAACACTCACAAATGGCCTTACCCCCAGCCTATCCAGGTTGTCTGGAGCAGCGCTCTCAAGTAGAAAAAATGTGAGCAACTAATGTAAACCATAGGTGTCATTTAAAATTTTCTAGTAGCCACTTTAAAGAAAATTAAAAAGAAACAGGTGAAATTAAACTTTAATAATATATTTTATTTAACTATATGTAAACAAACAAACAAAAAAAACTTTTTTGTTTTTATCCAAAATATTACTTCAGCATATTGCTGGCTGCTGTCGAGTTAGTCCCTGACTCATGTGGCTCCATGTGTTACAAAGTAGAGCTGTTCCATAGGGTAATCTTTATGGACCTAGATTGCCAGGCCTTTTCACACAGAGCTGCTGGGTCAGTTTGAACCACCAAACTTTAGGTTAATAGCTGATCATAAACTGTTTGTACCATGTAGGCTCCTTTTCAACATATAATCAATATAAAAAATATTATTGAGCTATTTATATTATTATTATTGTAATCTGATTTTGAAACCTGTTGTATATTTTATACGTATAGCACATCTTATTTTGGGCTAGCCACATTCAAGTTCTCCTGGCTACATGTAGGCAGGCAGTGGCTACCATATTGGACAGTGTGTGTCTAGCACTTTGAGGTCACTCTTTTTTATGGTTTCCTTTGGAGATAGTGCTTATAGTCTGAGTAGGCTTAATCTGTTCAACAATTTCTTTTGATCTCCTGTAGACTCACTAATTTGTTCAACAAGTCTGGTTGAACACTTACTATGTGCCAGACATTTTCTAGGTGCTTGGGAAACGCCTAGAACGGAACAGTCAAGAATGCCTGCCTTCATGGAGCTTATATACTGATGAGTGGATATAGTTAATAAACATAAAAGCTCAACAAATTATATGCTATGGTAGAAAATGATTAAGAACTCCAGGAGTAAATAAAGGAATTCTAGAGTGCCAGTTAGGAGAAAGGTTGCAGTTATAAAAAGGATAGTCAGGCCAAGAGAAAAGAGAAGATTCAAATCACTAAAGTCAGGAATGAAAGAGGGGACATTATCAGTGACTTCACAGGAATAATAAGGATTATAAAGGAATTCTGTGGACAATTTTATGCCAACAAATTAGATAACCTAGATGAAATGGACACATTCTTAGAAAGACATAAGCTACTGAAACTGACCCGAGAAGAAAGAGAAAATCTGAATAGATCTATAACAAGTAAAGTTATTGAATTAGTAATTTTAAAACTTCCCACAAAGAAAAGCCCAGGCCCAGGTAACTTCACTGGCAAATTTTACCAAACATAAAAAGAAGAATTAATACCAATCCTTCACAGATTCTTCCAAACAATTTAAGAGGACGGAACATTCTCACCTCATTCCATGAAACCTATAACCCTGACACCAATACCAAAGTCATCACACAAACAAACAGGCTAATATCCCTTATGAATATAGATACAACATCCTCAAAAGAATACTGGTAAAACAAATCCAGCAACATATAAAAAGGATTATACACTATGCACAAGTGGGGTTTATCCCAGGAATGCAAGGTTGGCAACGTACAAAAATTAATCAATGTAACTCATAAAGGAATTAAGGAAGAAACCATATGATCATCTCAGTAGATGCATAAAAAGCATTTGACAAAATATTTTCATGATAAAAACACTCAACAAACAAGGAATAGAAGGGAACTGATAAAGGACATCTGTGAAAACCCACAGCTAACATCACACTTAGTGGTGAAAGACTGAAAACTTGTCCCCTAAAATTACGAACAAAACAAAGATGTCCACTCCCTCCACTTGCATTGAACATTGAAATTAAGGTTTTAGTCAGGGCCGTTAGGCAAGAAAAAGAAATAAATGCCACCCAGATCAGAAAGGAGTAAGTAAAACTACCTTTATTTGCAGATGACATGATTTTGTATAAAGAAAATCCTAAAGAATCTACTGAAAAAACTAGTAGAACTAAAAAATGAGTTCAGCAAGTTTGCTGGATATGAAATAAATATACAAAAACCCAAAAGTGTAATTTTATACACTAACGTTGCCTGTTGCCGTCACGTTGTTTTCGGCTCATAGCGACCTTATAGGACAGAGTAGAACTGCCCCATAGGGTTTCCAAAGAGCAGCTGGTAGATTTGAACAGCTGACCTTTTGGTTAGCAACCAGGCATTTACCCACTGCACCACCAGGGCTCTGAAAATGAAATAGACAACAATTCCATTTATAATTGCATTAAAAAAAATTAGGAATAAATTTAACAAAAGAAATTCAAGACTGCTACACTGGAAATTATAAACCACTGTTGAAAGAAGGTAAAGAAAGAAGACCTAAATAAATGGAAAGACATTCCACGTTCACGGATTAGAGGATTTAATATTGTTAAGATGACAATACTTCTCAGATTGATACAGAGTCAATTTGCAAAAAATTTTTAGCTCCCTTTTTTTCACAAATTTGCAAGCTGATCCTAAACTCATGGAAATACAAAAAACAGTTAAAATAGTCTTGAAAAAGAAGAAGGAAGTTGGAGAACTCACACTTCCCAATGTCAAATTTTACTACATAGGCTATAGTAATCAAAGCAGTATGGTACTGGCATAAGGGCAGACAGTGGAATAGAGTTAAGAGTCCTGAAGTCATTCCTTACACTTATGGTCAATTGATTTTTGACAAGGATGCCAAGACAATTCAATGGGGAAAAATAGTCTTTTGAACCAACGGTCCTGGGACAATTGGATATCCACATGCAAAAGAATGAAGTTGGATTTACAACCTGATACCATATATAAAAATCGTCTCAAAATGGATTATAGATCTAAATTTAAGAACTGAAATCACAAAACTCTTAGCAGAAAACATAGGAGTAAATCTTTGTGACCTTGGGTTAGGCAGTGGTTTCTTAGACATGACATCAAAGCACAAGCAACAAGGAAAAAGTAGATAAATTGGACTGCACCAAAATTAAAAAATTTTGTTCTTAAAAGTTTGTTTTCAAGAAAGTGAAAAGACAACCTGCAGATAGGATATTTGCAAATCATGTATCTGATAAAGGGCTATATAAAGAACTCTTATTACTCAAAAATACACAAACAACCCAATTAAAAAATGAATAAAGAACCTGAATAGACATTTCTCTGAAGAAGATATACAAATGACCAATAAACACATGAAATGGTGCTCAACATTAGTAGTCATTGGGAAATGCAAATCAAACCCAGTATGAGATACCATGTCACACTCACTGCCAGTACTAGTAGCTGTCGAGTTGATTCTGACTCGTGGTGACCCCTTGTGCATCACAGTAGAACTGTGCTCCATAGAGTTTTCTTTTTTTAGATTTTATTTATTTTGTAGTTGTTGAAAACATATGCAGCAAAATATAACCAACAGTTTCTACGTGCATAATTCAGTGACATTGATTACATTCTTCGAGTTCTGCAAACATTGCCACCCTCCTTTTCTGAGTTGTTTCTTCCATATTAACATAAGCTCACTGCCCCCTAAGATTCTGTCTAATCTTCTGAGTTGCTGTGGTCAATTTGATTCCATAAAATTGAGCATAATGCTCAAAGCAGACATTTTTTTACTAGCTAAGCTAAACTATTGTTTGGTTTTGAGAAGACTTCAGGGGATATTTTTGATTTAAGGTTTCAAGATTATCTCAGAGCAGTAGTTTCAGGGGTTTGTCCACCCTCCATGGCTCCAGAAAGTCTGGAGTCCAAGAGAATTTGGAATTCTGTTCTGCATTTTCCCCCTTTTGGTCAGGATTCTTCTGTGGAATCCTTGATCAAAATGTTCAGTAATGGTAGCCAGGCATCATCCAGTTCTTCTGGTCTCATGGCAAAGGAGGCAGTTACTCATGGAGTCAATTAGCCACATATTCCATATCCTTGTTCTATTCCTGATTCTCCTTCTTCTTCTTGCCTCAGGTGAATAGCGACTAATTGTTTCTTGGATGGCCACTTGCAAGCTTTTAAGACCCCAGGCATTATGTAATGAACTAGGGGGTAGAACGGAAGCACTAAACATCAGGCCAATTAACTGGGATGTCCCATGAAACCATGACCCTAAACCTCAATCCAAAGAACCAAATCCCATGAGGTGTTTGGTTGTACATAAGCAGCCTCAGCAGCCACGTTTTTGTTGTTGGTGGTGGTGTTATAAATATATTTTTCAGTCCATAGGGTTTTCAATGGCTGATTTTTCAGAAGTCAATTGTCAGGCCTTTTTCCTAAGGCATCTCTGGGCAGACTTGATCCTCCAACCTTCCAGTTAGCAGCTGAGCATGCTAACTCCGCATACCAACCAGGGACTCCTAATACCCACTGGGATGGCTATAATTAAGAAGACACATATAGCGAGTGTTGGTAAGGATGTGAAGAAGATGGAACTCTTCATATACTGCTGGTGGAAAAGCAAAATGGTGCATCCACTGTGAAAAACACTTTGGCAGCTCCTCAAAATGTTCCACCCCTGGGTATATACCCAAGAGAGATGAGAAAAATATGTTCATACAAAAAACTTGTTCTTAGCAGTGTTATCCATTATAGTAAAAAGTGGAAATAACCCAAGTGTTCATCAGCTGATGAATGGATAAACAAATGTCCTGTATCCATACAGTGAAATATTATTCAGCAATAAAAAGAATGAAGTATTGGTACATGGTACAGCATGGATGGACCTATGCAGGAAGTGTGGCTTTGTCAGGCCACCTTCCATTGAATTGGCTTTCTGCTGTGAAACGTTTTCACAAATGAGAAGCACGTTCAGTCCGGTGAGAAGCAGCCTTGTCGCTAGAACACCTGAATTAGTGGTGCCTGATGACGCTGTCTCTAGGCTGCCATGAGAAGGGAGTGGACTGGTCCTGCATGCCCCTCACCCTAACCTTATACCTCAGCCCACAAAATGGGGTCATGTACCTCCTTGCCCTGAGACATTGCTGAGAGCTGCCAGAGGAGGGGCAGACCCAGACCTGGAGGCTCCAAACGTTGAGGGCGTTTGGAGATGGTATGAAGCTGCCCCTGGAGATGATGGGGCTGGGGGCTGGGACTCTCGGGCCTTTTACTTCCAAGACTCAGGCTGCCTCTTACTACAGTAAACCAGTTGCTGTCGAGTTGGCTGCAACTCATGGCAACCCTATTGTGTTAGAGTAGAACGTGCTCCATAGGATTTTCAGTGGCTGATTTTTTGGAAGCAGATTGCCAAGTCTTTCCAAGATGCCTCTGGGTAGACTTGAACTTCCAGCCCTTTAGTTAGCAACTGAGCTCCTTTACCATTTGCACCACCCAGGGACTCCTACTCCAGTAAACAGTCACCCCTAGATCATCTTAGCTGGGTCATGATTTATCCGGTATCTAGGCCGAGACAACCTCGGAGCAGCTAGAAGGACGTTGTGAACAGGTACACACAAAGCCACTAGAGTACCTTTTAACTGGATCGCACGTCAGAGTATGCTTCTGGAAGGACCCATCCTCACACGGTGGCCTCTCTCCTGGCAGTGACCAGTGTGGAGCTCTGGCTATGAAATGATAGGGATGAAGCCGCCCCTAGTGGGCAGCAGCCCTCAGCAGGATGCAGTGGAATTAGGAAAGGTAGCTGGGGGATGAGGCCTAGAGGGCAGAGGTGGGCAGGGCTTGGTGACAGGCAGGGTGAGCACAGTGCCTAGCAGTAGGAGGACAGGCTTCAGCAGGATGTGGGCAGAGACAGCCAGCTGAAATTGGGGGAGGGAGGAGGGCAAACTGGGAAGCTCCAGTCTTGAACATCTGGTCACCTCCTTCATGGGCCCAGTGCTTCCTTAACTGAGATTCTCTCTCTTCATTCCTTGCCCTTCTGGTTCCTCTCCTTGCCGCCTTCTCTCCCTGCCTCTCTGCAGGAACAGGCTGCCTGAGCTCTGCCCCCCAGCCCTCAGCTCTGCTCCCCAGCCCCCAGCTCTGCTCCCCGACCCCCAGCTCTGCTCCCTGACCCCCAGCTCTGCCCCCCGACCCCCAGCTCTGCCCCCCAGCCCCCAACTCTGCCCCCAGCCACCAGCTCTGCCCCTCCGGCCCCCAGCTCTGCTCCTTAACCCCTAGCTCTGCCCCTCACCCCCAGCACTGCCTCACAGCCCCAGCTCTCCCCTCAGCCCCCAGCTCTGCCCCCTAGTCCCCTGCTCTGCTTCCCAGCCCTCCCAGTCCCTCTCCTCCCTGGTGTTCATTTTCTATGAATTTGTGTCTCGCTCCCCTCTCCTCTGGGGTGACCTCAGATGGGGCTGTCACCAGCCTGCTGGCTCAGGGCTTTGCTGGGTGAGAGCCTGACATGGGAATAGGCCTACCCAAGAGTTGGGGGGTCAGAAGTCCCCAGCCAGTCGGGAGGTGCCAGGAACCTGTCAGCCTCAGGGCAGCACCTAGGCCTCAGCCACCTGACGGGGTCCCCAGCAGACAGGCTAGACTAGTGGTTACCAGCTGCTTGAGGTGGTATGGGCTGAGCCCCTTTCTGAGAGGCTCCACTTCTGGGGACCAGACACTATTTCTGTGGCTTGGCACCACATTCTGGGCCCCCTTAAGGTTCTTTCTATGTGACCCCCGGCACTGTCCTATCCAAGACTCCCAGGGCTGGGCCTTTGCGGCAGAGGCAGGGTTCCAGGCCTCTCCATTACTGTGGAGTGGGCCCTGGGGGGCCACTCTGTCTGTGGGCTCCTTCAAGGTGGAAAGGGGCTTCAGTGAGGGGCGTGTGTGGTGCTGTTGGCCTTCAGAGGCCTAAGGGAGGTCTGCACAATATAAAACTTCAGCTGGAGGGGCTTTGAGACACAGATCTCCATTGCCCTGAGAGGCACCCACCAGGGACAACTGTCAGGGAGATGAGGAAGATGAGTGTGCGGGGGGGAGGGGGAGTCGTCACTCAGGATGTGGCCAGGGCAGGCTGGCAGAGGAGGCATTTGAGATGTGGCCAGCTGTTAAGGATGGGACCTCAGGGGCAGAGCTGGGGCTGCTCGCTAAGGGTCACCAAGAATATGGTTATGGCTGGTCCTCTGGGCTGGGAGCCACCTCGGCCCATCCTTTGGCAGCTTACCCTGCTCACCCACCACCCCTTTCAGCCACCCTTCTCCACTGCCCTGTCCTAGTGGCTCCACTGGTTCTGAGAAAACATCCTGCCTGGCCCAAAACAAAGAAACTCCAAACCCATTGCTGTCAATTGATTCCAGCTCATGGCGACCCCATGTGTTACACAGTAGAACTCTATAGGGTACTCTTGGCTATAATCTTCATAGGAACAGATCGCCAGGCCTCTCTTCTGTGGCACTGCTGGGTGAGTTCCAACCGCCAACCTTAAGGTTATTAGTCGAAAGCAAACAGTTTACGCCACCCAGGGACGCCCTCGTGAAATCAGTTCCTTTGGGTTGATTTTTATCCCTTTGATCGGGTAGTGACCAGCATTAACAAATCCTGAGGTGTCAGATATCCTGGTGCCTGGCTTGCTGGGGGAAACCCTGGTGGCATAGTGGTTAAGTGCTACGGCTGCTAACCAAAGGGTCAGCAGTTCGAATCTGCCAGGTGCTCCTTGGAAACTCTATGGGGCAGTTCTACTCTGTCCTATATATGAGTTGGAATCGACTCAATGGCACTGGGTATTTTTGGCTTGCTGGGGGCCGTTCATCTCTTTATCTCCTTCCATTTTCTTCAGCTTCGGTTCGGACTTCTCTTTCCCTTCCTTCTCCTCCTCGTCCCCTCTTGGAGGATCATGGGCAGTTCTCTTTGGTGCACCTTTCTGGGGACAGTCCTACTGTCTGTGTCCTCAGGAGTGAGTGCTGGGGAGGGGATGGCTTCACAGCCCTGTCTGGCCTGCAGCGCTGCAGCTGCTTAGTGAAGTTGCAGGCACCTTTGGGTTTTTGGTCCCTTCGCTAACACACGAATCAGGTTATTTTTACCCCTGTGGATTCAGGAAGCCAAAGGCTGAGGAAACAGAGTTGCCATTTTAAGTTCCAGGCACCTTTGCTTCCTGGCCTCCTGCGTTTCCTGGTCCAGGATGTAGATGGTGCTGGTGCTAGCCCAGAGTTCAGCCTCTCCTTCACCTTTGACATCTGTGCCTCTCTGTTGTACCGCCGTCACAGGCATATATATGGGATTCCTGGTCCCCATCAGCCTTGGCCCCTCCACCAACTTCTGGGTGGGTGATGTTCGTAAAGGTCTGAGGTAGGGCATGTGGTCTGGCCTGGCCCAGCACTCAGAGCAGCTGGACTGCTGTGTGGCTCAGACAGGTGAACGGGCATTTCTGGAAGTCCCTGTCTGCTCGTCTGAACGGGCATGTGGGTGCAGTGCAGGCAGGGCACACGGGTACTCGGACGCCAGCCACACACTGTCCCCATGCAGAGTCCACAGCATGGCCTCCCCATGTCCCCTTCTAGAGCCAGATCCATGGCCTCAGGGGCTGCGGCGTTCCCTGGCCTCCACTGACCACGAAGCAGGACATCACTGGAACTGCAGGGGGAACCGCAGGGCTGGATGGGCAGGGCTAGGAGTCCCTGTGCCTCGCAGCGAGCCAGCGGGCGGGTGCCAGTTGTTGGAGGCTGAGAGGGAGCTCACTGTTGTACCATCTTTTCGAGAGCTGGCTGAGCCGCTGGGCAGAGAGCCAGACGGCCCCACGCTGCTGCGTTCTCAGGCCTATGGCAGTGCCCCTTGCTTTGAGCTCACAGTCTACTGCCTGGACTTGTTATGAATTTTTTCTTGTCTGAATTTTTCTTGTTTGTCAGCAGGGGATTGATAAGGTATGATTTGCCACAGGGTATTGAAGGAGCTCTTTTTAAAACCCAGGTGTTAAAGGCAGAATTACAAATGCCGATTTCTTTCATTCTTCCTAACAATTTCTCAGAGGAGTGGCCAGGCCCTGCCAGGATGTATGTAAGGACATGACACCTGGTCCTTGAAATGGCCCTGCCCAGCCCCTGGGCTGTTGCCTGGAGCCGCGCATGTAGCCCTTCTGGGCTGTGGGAGGGGTCGGGCCCATGGTTTTCTGGGGTCCCCCGGCTCCATGAATTGACTCTGTGGAAAGTCCCTTCATCCTTCTCACTTGCCTTGGAGCTCCCCTGTCCAGACTTGGGGCTGAGCACGTGGAAGCTTCTGGGTGTGTTTCCAGCTTCCTCGTACATGAAAGTTAAGAGAGATGAGATCTGACTGGTCTCTCCGGAATTGAGAACACAAACGACAGCCCACTAGCAGGCGTCCACCGTGCATGGAGAGGCTGGTGGACAGAGTTCATTGCAGAGTTCCTGACCCCTGCCCTGTGCTCACGCCACTGTCCCCAGATGACCACAGGGGAGTGGCCAGGAGAGCCTCTGTCTGCTGGCCTTGCCATGCCACGTGCCCATCAGTTGGGACATATGGCCCAGCTGCCCACAGAGCACCACTGCCTGACCAGTGCTCCTCAGTTCAGCCCCCAGGTCACAGCTCATGGTCCTCTTGCAGCAGCTCGTTCAGGCCTCATGATCTGACTCAGTCACTGGCTACTGGGAGGGGACTCGCCTGCTGTCTCCTTCCCTGGCTCTGTTATTCCCGGGCTTCACCACCGGAAGGATGCGGCGTGGCTTTGAAGAGCAGCCTGGTGCCCAAGCTGCCTCCTGCTGCTCCGTCCGTGGCCAGGTGGATGCGGTACTCCGAGATGGACGAACACGTGCTTGTGTGTTTTGTGTTTCTGAATCCAGCTGTGGCTCTGAATCATTGGGTGGTGTTTTGCAGCTCTTCCAAGAGTGATGACGATACACACTGCTCTCCCAAGGCTCCCAGTCTTTTCTGCGTTCCTAAGGCCAGCACCAACTCCATTCCACAGATGGGGAAACTGAGGCTCACTCAGGCCAGCAGAGCCCAGCTCCCACCCCACCCTGTCTCTCCCTGGACCCAGAGGATTCTCTCTCTTCCCATTCCTCCCTCTGAGTGCTCTGCAGCACTGGTGCTTGTGGGCTTGGAAGTCCTGGTGGGCCAGGTGGGCAGTGCCCCGGGCTGAGGAAACAAACTACCCTGGACAGGGCCAGCCAAGCAGGCCACACTCAATCCCAGTTCCGTTGGCGTCTTTGATGGACCCTGTGGCTCTTCTCCTGCCACCCCAGGGTTGCTGGTGCGCCAGGTGGGCAGTGCCTGAGGGAGAGGGGCTGGCTTAGGCCCTGGAGCCTCTAGGCTTTATCATTAGCACCCCGCCGTGGCTTTCCTTTTGGTGCCAACACTTCCTGCATGTAACAAGCATCAGGCTCCTGGTCCACAGGGCCACAGATACTTTCACAGGGGCTGGTGCTGCACCCATGGTGTCCCTCACGTATAAAGAGCTCAGCAAGAAGATAGCCCCAGCTCCAGCTGAACTATGGGCAAAGATGTCAGCAGGCAGGTCACAGGAAGATTCTTTTCCACTCATGAAAACGTGAGTTAAGGCAAGAGCCAGGGTCCTCCATTCCTCTGACCCCCTGAGGCTGCATTTGAGGAGCATGTGGGATCATAGGCAGGAAAGGAATTCTAGAGACGTGCTGAGCCTTGTTTACCTGACTCTGACCTCATGTGCCTCCTTGCTTTCTGGGATCGTGGACAACCTCACCTCATGGTTCCTGCATCTCTAGGGCTTCTGGGAGGGCTGGACCTGGGGTGGGGGCATAAGGAAAGACCCTAGTCACTGAAAATTCCTTGAGAATATGGGCTCCTTGCAAGAGAGGGAGAGAAAGGGAGCATAGAGATAGATGCAGACACCCCATGCATGTGCGTACACACACACACAGACACACGCCTAAATGTAGACACACATGCACACAGACACACATGTACACACAAAATGAGGGAGGGAGAAGTGCTACATGCACGCACACACACACAGGCACACGTACACACATGCACACACACAGACACACGCCTACACATAGACACACATGCACAGACACAGTTGCATATACACACAGAATGAGGGAGGGAGAAGTGCTGCATGCACACTCATACACACAGCCCCGTATTCACACACACAGGCGCATGTACGCACATGCATGCACACAGATGTGGGCATACACAGAATGAGGAAGGGAGGAGCACTACATGCACGTGCATACACAGACACACACACATAAATGTACACCTGTGCACATGCACACACATGCAACACAGACACACTCACACGTATGCACACCCACACAGACACACACGCACATACATGCACGCACACAGAATGAGGCAGGGAGGAGGGCTGCGTGCCCAGGCCCAGCAGTCAGGGAAGGGGTTGGTGCTTCCCTAGCCAGAGCCCATCTCCGGTATGGAGCTTGGCCTCTCTTCCCTGAAGGGGTGTCAGGAAGCCTTCTGCTCCTGTTGGACTGGGAGAAGATCTCAGGGAGGGGAAGGAAGGGACTGGCCTGGGAGCTGGTCCTGGAGAGTGCCCAGAGAGGCAGCATAGGACAGGCCGCATTTGAGGGGAATCAGATCATAGTGGCCTCCAGGCCCCAAAGCCTCCCACCATGGCTGATGCCAAGCTGCCAAGGTGACATTAACTTTGCAGAAATTCCTGAAAGTGTAACAATGTGTCCTCACTAGCCAGATGAGCTGGTGCCACCACACTTAGGCCGAAGGAGGATGGAGCCCTAGCACTGGAGGCCCGCTCTGGCCTGCCCTCTTTGCTCCCTCAGCTCTTCCTCCTCTTCCTGCTCCTGGGGATGGCGCCCCTGGGTCCTGAGCACCACACTGCTCCCTGCTCTGCCTCATTTACCTTTGACTCTTCATTCTTTCTCTCATTCCTGCTCCTTCCCTCCCTCGCCCTACAGGGATGTACCCATCCACTCCCCCAAGAAGTCAGTGTTGAGCTACTAGGTACCACCTGCCCCCCAGGACAGCAGGTGGGTAGCAGTGTGCAGTAGGAGGGTGGGGCTCTAGGTTCAAGTCCTGCCTCTCCCACTTACAACACACTGGAGCTCAGCGAGGCGTTTGGTGCCCCATTTCCGCTGTGGACTGGGACCATTAAACCCACTTTTCTCAGGGTTCCTGAGAGCCCAGGGAGGAGCTGTTCAGTTTTAAAGGCTCTTGGTAAACTATAAAGGGCTGTCCACGTGCCGGCAGTTACACCACCCTCCCTCCCTGTATGTGGTCGGCTCCAGGAAGGTCTTGTCCTATGAGCTCTCTGGCCGGCCAATTCAAGGCGCCATAGGGCCCAGGAAAGGGTAGGGAAGTCTGGGCACCCATGCTGCCCCACCACTGTGCCCTAACATTGTACTGTGCCTTTGGTCACACTGAAGTTTTAAAATCTGTTACATATGTGTATATAATTTTGTATGTTTTGTTATTGTTGAGAATATACCCAACAAAACATTCACCAATTCAACAGTTTCTACATGTACCATTTAATGACTGATTAATTCTTCGAGTTGTGTAACCATTCTCACCCTCCTTTTCTGAGTTGTTCCTCCCCTGTGAACATAAATTTACTGCCCCCCTAAGGTTCCTACCTAATCTTTCAAGTTGCTGCTCTCAATTTGGTCCTATATAGATAGTACTTAAAAGAGCATAATGCTCAAAGCAGACATTTTTCACTAGTTAAGCTAAACAATTGTTTGATTTAAGACTTCAGGGAACATTTTTGGTTTAAGGTTTAAAGATCATCTCAGGGCAATAGTTTCAGAGGTTCATCCAGCCTCCATGGCTCCTGTAAGTCTGGAGTCCAAGAGGATTTGAAATTCTGTTCTGCATTTTTTCCTTTTTGATCAGGATTCTTCTATGGAAACCCAGGGTGGAAAGGGGGAGTGTGCTGTCACATTATAGGGATTGCAACTAATGTCACATAACAACATGTGTATACATTTTTGTATGAGAAATTAACTTGAGCTGTAAACTTTCACCTGAAGCGCACACATACATACATACAAAATTCGATAATGATAGCCAGGCACAATCCAGTCCTTCTGGTCTCATGGCAAAGGAGGCGGTTGTTCATGGAGGCAATTAGCCACACATTCCGTATCCTCCTCCTGTTCCTGACTCTCCTGTTTCCTCTGGTGATCCAGGGCAAGTTGAGACCAATTGTTGTGCCTTAGATGGCCACTTGGAAGCTTTTTAGACCCCAGGCATTATGCATCTGTTAGGGATTGGATCATATCCCCCAAAATCTGTGTTGTAAATCCTAACTTTTTTGCCTGTGGTTATAGTCCCATTTGGGAATGGGCTGTCTTTTGTTAGTAGAGGCAGGTTTGATGTAGGGTGTATCTTGAATCGCTCTCTTTTGAGATACAGAAAGAGATTAAACAAGTGAACAGAGAGAAAGATGAGGTAAGAGAGATGCCGAGACACATGGAGATCTTCAAGGAACCAGAAAGCCGAAGCTGAAGAGACTGGGACCTTCTTCTAGCGCAGACAGAAAGCCTTCCCTTCCAGCCAGAGCTCTGAATTCGGACTTCTAGCCTCCTAAACTGTGAGAAAATAAATTTCTGTTTGTTCAAGCCATCCACTTATGGTATTTCTGTTATAGCAGCACTAGATAACTAAGACAGCGTCAGACTAGGAGGTAGAGCAAAGGCACTAAACATGTTATTAGGCCCATAAACTGTAATATCCCGTGAAATCATGATCCTAAACCTCCAAACGAAGGAACCAAATCCCATGAGGTGTTTGGTTGTATATAAGCAGCCTCAGCAGCTACTCCTTTTTTTTTTTTGTCATTGTTGTAAATGTATCTATCACACAACGTTTGCCAGTTTTTACAGGTGTACAACTTATTGACAGAATTTACAGTAATCGGCTATGCAACCCTACCTTTAATCAAGGTGACATTTCTATCACTGTTAAAAATCACTGTTAGTCACCCCTTTTCCCCCTCCCTCCCATCCCTGGTAACCACTAATAAACTTTGGTTACTCTTCTGCTTTTTCTTGTCTTTTTATACAAGTGAGGTCATAAAATATTTGTCCTTTTGTGAATGACTTGTTTTGCTCAGCATAATGTCTTCCAGCTGCATCCACATTGTAGCGTGTATCAAGGCTTCATTTCTCTTATAAGCTGAGTAGTATTCCATTGTATGTAGACCATATTTTGTTTAACCATTCATCTGTTGATGGGGATTTAGGTTGTTTCCACCTTTTGGCTATTGTAGATAGTGCTGCAATAAGTTTAGCCGGTGTACAAGTCTCTGTTTGAGTCCCTGCATTCGAGTGTTGTGGGTGTATATCTAGGAGTGGAGTTGCTGGGTCATATGGTAGTTCTGTTTTTAGTTTTTTGAGGAAATACCAAACTGTTTTCCACAGGGGCTGTGACATTTTGCATTCCGACCAGCGATGGGTGAGGGTTCCATTTTCCCCACGTCCTCACTGTCATGGTTTGAATTATGTCCCCCCAAAAATGTGTGTATTAACTTGGTTAGGCCATGATTCCCAGTATTGAGTGGTTGCCCTCCATTTTGTGATTGTAATTTCACGTTGAGAGCATTAGGGTGGGACTGTAACACCAACCACCCTTACTCAGGTCACCTCCCTGATCCAAGGTCAAGGGAGTTTCCCAGGGGTGTGGCCTGCACCACCTTTTATCTCTCAAGAGATAAAAAGAACGGGAAGCCAGCTGAGAGTCGGGGAGCAACTCTCCACCAAGAAAGCAGCATCAGGAGCAGAGCGCATCCTTTTGACTCGGACCCTGCGCCTGAGAAGCTCCTCAACCAGGGGAAGATTGAGGACAAGGATCTTCCTCTAGAGCCCACAGTGAGAGAAAGCTTTCCCCTGGAGCCGACACCCTGAATTTGGACTTGTAACCTATTAGACTGTGAGAATATAAATTTCTCTTTGTTAAAGCCATCCACTTGTGGTATTTCTATTAGGGCAGCACTAGATAACTCAGACACTCACCAACATTTGTTATTTTATTTTATTTAATCTGAGTCATTGTAGTGGGAGTATAATGGTATCTCATTGTGGTTTTGATTTGCATCACTCTTTTTTTTTTTATTGTGCTTTAAGTGAAAGTTTACAAATTAAGTCAGTCTCTCATACAAAAATTTATATACACTTGCTATATATTCCTAGTTGCTCTCCCTCTAATGAGACAGCACACTCCTTCCCTCCACTCTCTATTTTTGTGTCCGTTCGTCCAGCTTCTGACCCCCTCTGCCCTCTCATCTCTTCTCCAGACAGGAGCTGCCCACATAGTCTCATGTGTCTATTTGATCCAAGAAGCTCACTCTTCACCAGTATCATTTTCTATCCCATAGTCCAGTCCAATCTTTGTCTGAAGAGTTGGCTTTGGGAATGGTTCCTGTCTTGGGCTAACAGAAGGTCTGGGGACCATAACCTCCAGGCTCCTTCTAGTCTCAGTCAGACCATTAAGTCTGGTCTTTTTTTTTGAGAATTTAAGGTCTGCATCCCACTGCTCTCCTGCTCCCTCAGGTGTTCTCTGTCAGGGCAGTCGTTGGTTGTAGCTGGGCACCATCTAGTTCTTCTGGTCTCATGCTGATGTTGTCTGTGATTTATGTGGCCCTTTCTGTCTCTTGGGTTCATGATTACCTTGTGTCTTTGGTATTCTTCATGATTTGCATCACTCTTGATGGCTAATGATGCTAAGCATTTTTTTCGTGTGTTTGGTAGCCATTTGAATGTCCTCTTTGATGAAATGTCTATTTAAAACCTTTGCCCAATTTAAGATTGGGTTGTCTGTTTTTTTTTGTTAAGTTGTCAAAGTTTCACAGGTAGTCCCAGGTTTATGAACAAGTTCCATTCCTAAATCTGTCTTTAAGTCCAATTTGTACATAAGATGGCATAGTTAGGTACTGTTCATATCTAATCTCAAATGTTTATCTTAGTATATAGTATATAATATACCTTTCTACGCAAAAAACCATTGAACACTTCCAGATACACTAATACAGTAATAATAATAATGTTTTGGTGTGCATCACAAAGTAGCCTCTGTTATTAACCATTTTATGTTGCTGGCAGCATATGTAGTGAGGACTCCCCCACCCACCCAAGGCTGGGCCAGTGCTGGGGACAGCTGGGGTCCGAATCTCTGGCTCCGGGATCCCCACGCCACGCTTGACTGTGGACAGTGCCTAAGTGGGTCTGGCTGGGCAGTGCAGAGTGTCACCAGGTCCTTGGCTGCAGCCTCCCGTCCGGCCCAGGGTCCTCCCAACCCCGACAGAGCACACACTGGCTCTGGTGCAGCGGTGGAGGCGCTGTGCCACACCCGCTCTGCACACTGCCAAAGACTCCTAGGCTCGATTCGAGGCCAGTGCCTTGGGGCCTGGACCCGTGAGTGTGGGAAGCGCCTGCTGGCTGCTGCAGGTTGAGTTGGAGAAGAGGCATGATGCCACTCGGCCCCTTCCTGTGCGTTCTCTGGGTTCGTACTCAAAGATAGAGCACCATTGGTTTTAAGTGAGTTAGACGATTATAACCTGGAGACCGCTAATACATGTATTTTGGTTATTAGATTCTTGTTGGATGTATGGTTTCCAAAGATATTCTCCGAGTAGGTAGCTTGTCTTTTCTTTTTTTATTAACATCTTTTGATGGACAAAAGTTTTTAACTTTTATGAAGCCCTATTTATATTTCGTCTTTTGCTCTTTGTGTTTTTGTTATTACGTTAGATAATCCATTGTTGAAAACTAGCCCTGACTGTGTTGCCCTTGCTTTTTCTTCTGAGAATTTTATGGTTTTAGTTTGTCCATTTAGGTCCGTAATCCATTATGAATGTCTTTTTGTGTATGATGTGAGGCATGGATCCTGTTTCATTTTTCTGCATGTGGGTTTTCCCAGCACCGTTTATTGGAGAGACTCTCCTTTCCCCATCAAATGGACTCATTACCCTTGTCAAAAGTCAGTTGACCATCAATGTGTGGTTTTATTTCTGGACTCTCAATTCTATCCCATTGGTCTATGTTTCCATTATTATACCAGTACCAGGCTGTCTTAATTACTGTAGCTATATAGTATGTTTTAAAACCAGGAAGTGTGAGTCTTCTTACTTTGTTCTTCTGATTCAGCATTGCTTAAGCTATTTGGTATCTCTTGACATTCCATATAGAGTTGAAGATTGGCTTTCTATTTCTGTAATGAAGGCTGATGGAATTTTGATTGGGATTGCATCGAATCTATAGATTGCTTTGGGTAGTATTGACATCTTGACAGTATCAAGTCTTTCAGTCCATGACATGGAACATCTTTCCATTTATTTAAACCTTTTTTAGTATTCTCTTTGAACAGAGTTTTATTGTTTCAATGTAGAAGCCCTTCATGGCCCTGGTTAGATTTACTCCTTGGTATTTTGTTCTCTTAGATGCTATTGTAAACAGAATTGTTCCCTAATTTCCCTTTCAGTTTTCTCGTTGCTGGTTTATAGAAACCCAACTCATTTTTGTTGTTGACCTTGTACCCTGCAACTTTGCTAAATTCCTCTATTAGCTCTAGAAGTTTTCTTGTGGACTCTGGGATTTTCTATATATAGGATCATATCATCTGCAAATAGAGATAATTTTTACTTCTTCTTTTCCAATTTGAATACCTTTTATTTCTTTTTCTTGTCTTACTGCTGTGGCTAGGGCTTTTAATACAATATTGAATAGAAGTGGCAAGAGTGGGTGCCCTTCTCTTGTTCTTGATTTCAAGGGAAAATCTCTCAGTCCTTCTCCATTATGTATAATGTTGGCTGTTGGCTTTGCATATATGCCCTGAATCATATTGAGGAATTTCCCTTCTATTCCAGTCTTCATTAGGATTTTCATCAAGAAAGGGTGTTAGATTTTACCAAATTCTTTTTCTACATTCATAAAGATGTGGTTCTTTTCCTTCGTTCTATTGATATGGTATATTACATTGATTAACATTCTAATGTTCAATTATCCCTGCATTCCTGGAATAAATCTTACTTGGTCGTGGTGGCACAGTGGTTAAGAGTTTAGCTGCTAACCAGATGGTCGGCAGTGCAAATCTACCAGCTGCTCCTTGGAAGCCCTATGAGGCAGCTCTACTCTGTCCTATAGGTTCACTATCAGTTGGAATCAACTCTACAGCAATGGGTTTGGTTTGGTCTTTTTTTTTTTGGTCATGGTGTATGACTCTTTTAATATTCTGTTGTATTCTATTCACTAGTATTTTGTTGAGGATTTTTGTATCTATATTTGTAAGAGGTATTCACCTGTAGTTTTCTTTTCTTGTGGTGTCTTTGTCTGGTTTGTGTATCAGGGTTATGTTTGCTTCAAATAATGAATTAAGGAGTATTCCTTCCTTCTCTGTCTTTCAGAAGAGTTTAAACAGTATTGGTGTCAATTCTTCTCTAAATGTTTGATAGTGAAGCCATCTGGTCCAGGACTTTTTGTTGTTGGGAGGTTTTTGATCACTGATTCAATCTCTTCACTTGTTAATGGCCTGTTGAGACTTTCTATTTCCTCTTGTATCAGTGTGGGTAGGTTGTGTGCTTCTAAGAATTTGTCCATTTCATCTAGGTTATCCAATTTGTTGCCATATAGTTGTTAGTAATATTGTCATAATTCTCCTTATTTCTGTCCGGCCCGTTTTAATGTCCCTTCTATCTTTTTTTTTTGTTGCCGTTGTTCTTATTTGCATTTTTTTCTCTTCCTTTCTCTGTCAGTCTAGCTAAAGGTTTGTCAATTTTATTGATCTTTTCAAAGAACTAACTTCTGGTTTTATTGATTCTCTCTTTTGTTTTTCTGTTTCTGATTTTACTTATTTTGCTCTGATGTTTGTTACAGGCAGTCCCTGAGTTACAAACATGCGACATACAACTCATAATTATGAACCAAACCCCATATGTCTTTGCTTGAGCACAAGCCCAGGGATTGTGCACGGAAACGGGCTGAGTGGCATCTCACCTCGCCTCCAACTTGTCCTGCAGCAGCTGGTGGATGCTCCCTGCACCCACCTGGCCCGGGACCCTGAGGCACCTACCTCAAATCGAGCCTGGGAGGCGACGGTGGCGTGTGGGGCACACAGAGCAGGCAGTGGTGAAGTGCCTCCACTGTGGCCCCTGAGCTGGGGGGGGCTCTGTTTGGGGCGTCGGGGCCCTGGGCCAGGCACGAGATTGCATGTGCAAACCTGGTTTCACTCTGCGCTACCTGGCCAGACACCACTTCAGCATTGTCTGTAGTTCCGCACAGTGTGGTGACCTCATACCCCAACCTGGACCCTGGCTGTCCTTGGCCTCGGCCCAGCCTTACCTTGGCCATGTCCCCGGTCCTGCACTGTGGAACCCGAGCTGGGCACCAGGCTCCTGGGGGTGGTGGAGAGGGAGAATTTGGGCACGAGAGGGACTAGATCCCAGCCGCCATCCCCAGAGGAGGCCACGAGGCCTAGTGCAGGCCTGCCACCGGCCACCTGGGGGTCGTGGAAACCTCACCACCTGCACTGCCAGCAACATACAATGGTTTGTAATAACAAATGGATGCTACTTTGCAGTGCTCATCAAAACATTATTATTATTATTACTGTATTATCATGTTAAGGATGTTTTAGTGTACCTGGAAGTGTTTCTTTAATGTTTTTTTATGCATAGAAACATACACAATATTCTCTTTAGTAAGACAAACATTTGAGTAACTGACATTAGATTAAGAATCATACCTACCTGTTCTGACTTATGTACAAATTCAATTTAAAGTTCGTAGTCTGGAAACTGCCTGTATTTCCTTTGTTCTGGTAGATCTAACCTTAGTTTGATCTTCACTTTCTAGTTCCTGGAGTTGTTATGTGTTGATTTGAGATGTCTTCTTTTCTTCATATAGGCATTTATTGCTATAAGTTTCCCTCTGAGTACCGCCTTTGCTGCATCCCATAAGTTTTGGTATGTTGTGCTTTAGTTTTCATTTGATTTCTTCCTTGACTCATTGGTAGCTTATTAGTGTGTTGTTTAATTTCCATATGTTTATGTATTTTCCAGGTTTTTTTTTCTGTTATTGATTTCTAGCTTCACTCTATTGTGGTCAGAGAAAATACTTTGTATAATTGTCAGTCTTTTTAAATTTATCAAGACTTGCTTTGCAGTCTAACATGTGGTCTCTTCTGGAGGATGATCCTTGTGTGCTGGAGTAGAATGTATATTGTGCTGTTTTGGGTGGAGTGTTCTCTATATGTCTGTTAAATCTGGTTGGTTTGTAGTAACATTCAGGTCTTCCGTTTCCTTGTTTATCTTCTTTCTAGATGTTCTGTCCAATATTGAAAGTGATGTATTAAATTCTTCAACTATTACTATAGTAAAAAAAAAAAAAAAATATATTAACTATTTTTCTCTTCAGTTCTGTCAGTGTTTGCTTTATATATTTAGATGTCTAGATGTTGGGTGCATATATGTGTATGATTGTTAAATTTTCTTGATTGATTTATCACTATATAACGTCCATCTTTATCTCTTCTGACAGATTTTGTCTTAAAGTCTGCTTTGTCTGATATTAAGATTGCCACCCCAGCTCTCTTTTGGTTATTATTTATATGGAATATTTTTTTCTGTCCTTTCACTTTCAACCTGTTGGTGTCCTTGGGTTTAAGGTGTGTATCTTGCAAACAGCACATAGCTGGGTCATGCTTTTTTTTTTTTAATCCATTATTAATGCGTTTTGATTGGAGCATTTATGCCATTTACATCCACTGTAATAACTGAAAAGTAGTGACTTATTTATGCCATTTTTTAAATTTGTTTTTTGTGTATCTTTTTTTTTTCAGCCTTCTTTATCTTTGTCGGTTACTGCTTCTTGCTTTTATGTTTTGTTGATTTATTTTAGTGAGGCTTTTGGTTTCCTTCTCCTTTTATTTTGTAAGTATTTTAAATATATTTTCTTAGTAGTTACCATGAATGTTACATTTAACAGTTTATATTTCTAACAGTCTAGAGTGAGTTAATACCAATTTGACTTCAGCAACATACAAGAGGAAGCCCTGGTGGCGTAGTGGTTAAATGCTACGGCTGCTAACCAAGAGGCCAGCAGTTTGAATCCACCAGACGCTCCTTGGAAACTCCATAGGGCAGTTCTACTCTGTCCTATAGGGTCACTATGAGTCGGAATCGACTCAACTGCAGCGGGTTTGGTTTTTTGGTTTTTAACATACAAGAAATTCTGTATCTATACAATTCCACTCCCTCCTTTTGTTGCTGTTATCACTAATTCTTTAGATTTCTTGTGCCCTGTAACATAATTTTAGCGTTGCTTTTTATATATTTGTTATTTTGAAAGAAAAAAAAAACATAAAGGACATAACATTTAGAATCATCAACCTTGAATACCTTGTTACTAGGCCTTATACTTGTCCATGTATTGCCCTTTGTTAGGGATCTTTCTTTTTATATATAACTTTGAGTTACTTTAGTGTCTTTTCCCTTCCAGCTACAGAACTCCTAATAGTATTTTTTGTAGGGCCAGTCTGGTGGATATGAATTCTCTCAGCTTCTGTTTGTCTGGGAATGTCTTAATTTCACCCTCATTCTTGCAGAATAGTTTCACTGGGTATAGTATTCTTGGTTGACAGTTTCTTTCATTACTTTAAATATATCATTCCGTTGCCTTATGACCACCGGTGTTTCTGAGAAGTCAGCACTTAATCTTATTGGGGATCCTTTGTATGTGATCGTTGGCTTCTCTCTCACTGCTTTCAGGATGGTCTATCTTTACTTTTTTGAGAGCCTGACTATGCTGTGTCTTGGTGCAGATCTGTTTGAGTTTATCCTGCTTGCAGTTCTTTGTGTTTCTTGGACTTGTAGATTCATATCCATCATTAGAGTGGGGAAATTTTCTGTCATTATTTCTTCAAATATTCTTTCTGTCTCTTTCTCATCTCCTTCTGGAATTCCCATGATGCATATATTAGATCTCTTATTGTTGTCTCATAATTCCTTTGAATTATGTTATGCCTTCTTGAGCCGCCGTTCTGGTTGCTCTTCAGCGTTTTTAATTTTAACTATCTTATCCTCTAATTTGCTGATTCTTTCTTCTGCCTGATTAAATCTGTTGGTAAATCCTTCTATTGTGCTTCTCATTTCAGTTATTGTCCCTTTCAGTTGGAACATCTCTTTTTTAATATCCTCATTTGTTTGTGTATTGTTTTCCTTATTTCTTTTAGCTCTTTGTCTATGTTTTCCCTTAGTTCTTTGATTATGTTTAATGTTGTTGTATTATGTTCTTCCTTTTTTTTTGCATTATTTGGTCATCCCTAGATGTGCTTTCACTCCTTTGTCCTATTTAGTTGGATAGGCCATTGTTTCTCTGTTCTTTTGTGTCTTGCGATTTTTTGTTGGGGTACTGGAATTTTTGAGAGTGTTAACTTCTTAGTTTTCCCCAGTATTTGGTGTTTTTGCCCATACTGTTTTCTGCAAGAAACTCTTAGGTGGGTAGAGCTTTTGTTCTTTGCTTACCATTTCCTCTCCCTCTCTTTGATGGTTCCTTCTCCCTTCCTTGTTTAATAAGGATTCAGAAGTTTCAGATCTTGGTTTTCAATTTTCAGCCTCTCCCAAACACCAGAGAACATGCTGTGGTCAGTCTGTCCACCAGTGGGCATCACCACTCAGGCAGGATATTGTGTACTAATCAGTCTGTCCACTAGGGGACGCAGTCCCCTCTCTCTGGTTATTACTGCCTTCTCTTTTCTGTTTCTGCAACCACATTTTAAGCTGGAAAATGCACACCAAGCAAGCCTTCTTTGGGGCTGAGTGTTGCCTTCCAGTTCTGCCCAAGGCTTCCTTCCCTGCGCTGTGGGGACTGCTTATATCTGAGCTGGTATTTGAGGGAAGCACAGGCAGACTTTCCTCCATTTCAGGAGGAGGAGGGGCTGCCACTTCCCAGAAGAACCTCCAAGAGATCTGTGTTGTTAGGTTCAGAGCCCCAGGGTGATTAGGGGAACAGGCTCTACTTGGATGACCTACCTCCTAACTAAACTGTAGGCAGTCTTCTGTGGTAGTTCATATAAATCCAGCAGCTGACTGTTACCAGTTGGGGCAGGGGTTGTCATACTCCAAACGGACCCCTGGAGAGTTCTGCCTTGTTGCTATCAGAGACTCCCCCCGCCAACAATAGTATGTTGGCTATGGGTGTTGCCTCCAATAACGATGCCTGCTTTCTAGCACACAGCAGCCTCAGTCTGTAGTCCTCAGTGCAGACTGGAAGGGGGAGTAGACAGACCCAAACTGACTTCCAGGGAAGTCTGTCCTTTTGGTTTCAGAGGCTTGAGCTATGGCGTGCACAGGAGTCAGGTAGAGTGCTGAATACGGGAGCAGACTCTACTTTGGGGACCTTCAATAACAGTCTGCAATAGCCTGGCAACCAACCATTACCAGGCGGGTGAGGGGGTGTCATGCTCTGATAAGATCCCCAGGGAGGTCTACCTTGTTGCTCTCAGAATCCCCCCAGTAGATTGTTGGCGGGAATACAGCCTTCAAGACTCTTACTTCTTAGCACACAGCAGCCTCAGTCAGCAGTCTTCAGTACCAACCCGAAGTGGGGACAGACTAACCCTAATTACCCCCAGGGAGGTTTGTTTTGTGGGTTTCAGAGGTCAAAGCTATGGAGTGCACAGAGAGGCAGGTAGAGTGCAGATTATAGGAGCAGACTTCACTGCAGAAGTCTTCTGTAGCAATTCACAGCTGGCTTGCAGATGACAATGTCCAGGTGGGGAGAGGTTGTCTTGCTCCAAATAGGCCCCCAGGGAGGTGTGCCTTGTTGCTATCAGAACTTCCCCTGTAGTATGTTGGCTGTGGGTATAGCCTCCACTGAAGATGCCTGCTTCCTAGCACATAGCAGCCTCAGTGAACAGACCTCAGCACTGACCAAAAGGGGGAGCAGATAGACTTGAACTGACTGCTGGGAGGTTTGTCATATTGGTTTCAGAGGCCTGATCTGTGGAGTGCACAGGGAGGCCGGTAGAGTGTTTACTATGGGAGGAGACACCACTGCACTGACCTTCTATAGCAAATTACAGTAGGCTTGCAGCCAACAGTGTCCAGGTGGGGGAGGTGCTGGCACACTCCAAACAGATACACGGAGAGGGGCGGGGTTTGCCTTGTTGATTTTAGAGTAGAAGCTTGGAGTCTCATCCCTTTGTACAGGCAGGTGCTGTGGTGGTTAGGAAAGCAGGCTCCTTTTCTGGGGCCACATCCCCAGTTCACAGTAGGTGACTGCCCACGTTGCTGGGGGAGTGGCAGGGATGGTGGGAGAAGTGATTTTTGTACCATAAGTGACCTGTTATGGGTATGTTGATTCTTGCCTATTTGCAGTTCCCCTCTGCTTTCGTCTGCTCCCCAATTCAGAGTCTTTCAAAGATGAGCACCATTTCTTTGTTTTATTTGTAGGGGAGGGTCAGAATGATGGTCTGTCTATGCCGCCATCTTCCTAGAACCCTCTGAAGTTTTAAAATCTTAACGCAGTCCTCATATATCAGTATTTTTCTTATGGTAGATGCTTTTCACATTTGATTCTAAAAGATCCTTTCCTGTCTTGATGTCATAAAGATATTCTTTTTTATCTTTTTAAAAACACTTTAAAGTTTTCTTTTCACATTTAGACCTTTTTAAAAAATCTATCTAGAAGCTATTTTTCTGTCTGGTTTCAGGTTGGCACGTGTCTTAGTTATCTAGTGCTGCTATAACTGAAATATCACAAGTGGATGGCTTTAACAAACAAGTTTATACTCTCACAGTCTGGTAGGGTCAAAGTCTGAATTCAGAGTGCCAGCTCCAAGGGAGGACTTTCTCTCTCTGTTGGATCTGGAGGAAGGTCCTTGTCATCAATCTTCCCCTGGTCTAGGATTTTCTCTGTGCAGGAACCCCAGGTCCAAAGGACATGCTCTGCTCTTGGTGCTGCTTTCTTGGTGGTATGAGGTCTCCCATGTCTCTCTGCTTCCTTCTCTCTTTTATATCTCAAAAGAGATTGACTTAATACACAACCTAATCTTGTAGATTGAGTCTTGCCTAATTAACATAACTGCCATTAATCCCACCTCATTAACATCAAAAGGTAGGATTTACAACACATAGGAAAATCCCATCAGATGACGAAATGGTGGACAATCACACAATCCTGGAAATCGTGGACTAGCCAAGTTGACACATGTTTTGGGGGGACATAATTCAATCCATAAAATTCCACCCCCTGGACTTCAAAAATTCATGTCTTTGCCACATGAAACACATTCATCCCATCACAGGAAAAGTCTTAAATCAACTCCAAGTCCCAAATCCAAAAATTCCTCTTCATCTGTGAAATCTAAAATACAAGTTATCTGCTTCCAAAGTACAATGGTGGAACAGGCACAAGGGAGACATTTCCATTACAAATGGGAGAAATTGGAGGGAAAGAAGGGATAACAGGCACCAAGTAAGTCAACAGAACACATTACTTTAGCCCTCAAGACTTGAAAATAATCCTCTGTTCTAGAGACCATTTAGACAATGGCCCTGCCCTCCAGACTCCAGGTATTGGCCATACTCTACTGCTTCTGAGTGGAGCCCCCTCTGCCATGGGCTTCAGCTCTGCCTTCCAGGCCAACTGGAATGGCAACTCTGCTGCCTTGGATTTGGGCAGCTCCATTCTTCTAATCCATCTGAGTCACGACTCTACCCTTTGAGATTGAAGCAGCTCAGCTTCCTGTGTTCCCTGTCTCTTCAACTTCTGCTTTCTGGTTCCTTGGCCTTTTGGATCCTTGGGCCTCACTGCCTGCATCTGCCTTGCTGGGCAAGCATGCCAAAACTCTGTAGCTCTACCAATAAGTGACTGGAGGCACCCCACTCTGCCAGTAAACTTTGTCCAGAAGGCACTCAACTCTCTTGCTCTGTGGGTTGGCAAGCCTAGCTTCACTGCTAAGTGACCACTCTGCAAGGAAGCCTTCTGTGCAAAGGCATTCAGGTCTCTCACTCCGTGGCTTGGCTCCAGGGCTGTTTCATGCTGGTTTCCTGGTTCTTTTGCTGCTTCTTGCAGTCTGTGCTGTCTCCAGTGTAACAGTTTTCCTCACTTCCTTCTGAGCCCTCACCAGAATTGTCTTTGACATGCATAATTCCACTAACAGTGTCTTCAAGACAATCTAGGCTTTTACTGTTAGGCACTTTGAAACTCTTCCAACCTCTACGCGTTCACAGTTTCAAAACCGCTTCTATATTTAGGTATCTGTTAGAGCAGCACTCTACTCCCAGTACCAAATTCTGTCTTAGTTACCTAGTGCTGCTATAACAGAAATACCACAAGTGGATGTCTTTACAAACAGAAGTTTATTCTCTCACAGTCGAGTAGGCTAGAAGTCTGAATTCAGGGTGCCAGCTCCAGGGGAAGGCTTTCTCTGTCAGATCTGGAGGAAGGGCCTTGTCATCAATCTTCCCCTGGTCTAGGAGCTTCTCTGTGCAGGAACCCCAGGTCCAAAGGACATGCTCTGTTCCTGGTGCTGCTTTCTTGATGATGTGAGGTCCCCATGTCTCTCTGCCCACTTCTCTCTTTTATATCTCAAAAGACATTGACTTAAGACACAACCTAATCTTGTAGATTGAGTCCTGCCTCATTAACATAAGTGCTGTTAATCTCACCTCATTAACATCATAGAGATGGGATTTACAACACATAGGAAAATCCCATCAGATGACAAAATGATTGACAACCATAGAATCTTGGGAATCATGGACTAGCCCAGTTGACACATTTTTGGGCAGGGGACATGTATTCAACCCGTAACAGCACGTGTTACTTCTAACACATCAGCCCTTAAGGGCAGGTGTTATTAAACCCATTTTGCAGGAAGTCACTAAGGGGCAAGTCCAGAATTGACACCCCGACTTACTGTCCCATCTTTCTCCTCTCACAGACCTCTCTGAGTCCAGACCATGGACCAGCCATGGTCCTCCTTCTTAGACCTTCTGTGTTGTGGGTAGTCAGCCACCAGGAGAAAGTGTGGTGCTTGCTGGTTCTGGTCCTCTGCAGCCTGGGCTGATCCCCACCTGCTGGCTTCCACCTCCACCCGAATCCTACTTCCTGCCCCACCCCTGTGATGGGAGGGGAGCATACACTACTGAATCATCATGGAGGGGCCTTGGGGGACACTCCTGTGTACTTACCAGGCAGGCAGCCAGGCCTGGGCGCCAAGAGATGAGGGCGCTTTCCCAGGAAAACGGATGAGACTGGGAGTAGGGTTCTTAAGAAAGTTCAGCCTGGTGTGAGGGGCATGAAGAGAAGAGTGAGGAACAACCCTGTTTGAGGGGCTGAGGGATGCCCAGGCCTGGGGACAGCACCCTCATCCCTTCGGCACCGGTGCCGGGGAGTGTGGTGCCCTTATTCCCTAGCACCTGGCTAGTGGTGGGGAGGGTGGTGGTCCCAGGCAGTATTGATGGTGATAGTGTCGGATATGAGAACAACATCTGGTAAAGGATCAAAGGGGTGGAGTTTTGGTGTACTATGTAGGATTATCAGCGCAGCAGAGAAAAACATAAACACTTGATCTGACTAAGAAAGTACCAATTACAGTGAAACCGTGAGATGATCACCATTTGTCATTATTCGTATGTAAGTTTCATTGGGTATAAAATAACACTTTCTCATAAGCTGTGCTTGGTTAGAAAGTAAACTCTGTTCTGCTCACATGGCGTTGCCTCTGCTTGCAACACAGTTAAAATTTGAAGGAAAACTTAGAGTATCTGTCCTTGACCTATCCAGGTAGAAATGGTCCACGCCTGTCTGGGAGGGGAGCTTGGGTCTGCACAGTTTGTGAGTTTTGCTGCAGACGGAGCTGGGGCCACAGGGCTAGGACCTGTGCTTGTTGCTGGGAAGGGGGCCGTGTGTACCTGGGAAGGGGTGTCTTGGGAGGGAGGTTCCACAAGGGTGATGGGGGGAGGCAGCTGCAGGGCTCACACCTGCTGGGCAGAGAGAAAGGCTGCTTCTGAGGTGCCCTCAGTTGAATGCACCCACAAGAATCTCAAGGCAGCTGTTGCTGTTTTCTTGGTGGAACCATGATGTTGGGTGGGTGTGCTCAGATGAGCCCTGTAAGGTTTGGGTCCAACCAAGAGGTGACATTTCTGTTAGTGTGTTAGCTTGTTCATTCTTTCAGAAGACATTTAATCTTGGGTTTCTGTGGGCCTCGTGGTACAGTTGACCATTATTATTCATGGATTCTATATTCATGAATTCGCCTTAAAAAAAAAAAACAACAAACTTGTTGTCGTTAAGCTGATTCTGACTCATAGGGACCCTGTAGGACAGGGTAGAGCTGCCCCCTAGGATTTCCAAGGAGCAGCTGGTGTATTCAACTGCCGACCTTTTGGTTAGCAGTCAATCTCTTAACCACTGCTCCACCAGGGCTCCTGTGAATTTGCCTACTCACTAAAATTTATTTGTAATCCCAAAATCAATACTTGTGGTGCTTTTGTGGTCATTTGTGGATGTGTACAGAGTGGTGGAAAATTCAAGTCGTCTGTTCTGATTGTTCCATTTCCATTATTCTAGTTTCGCTGCCCCTTACTGTCTCATCTTTGTTTAAGGGTAATTGTTGATCAGTTGGTCTCATATAGGTGATTTTTTAAAGGAGCACAGTACTCATTTGTGATATTCTTTATTTTGTGAGCCACTCTGTTATTTAGCTATAAGGTGGCCTCAGGGGCTAGTTTCAATTCGAGATTTAAAGAGTATCTCAGGTCAGTAGTCTCGGGAAGTCCTCTTCTCTCAACCAGTCCAGATGTTTTTTTTAAGAATTTGATGTTCTGCACCAAGGTCACATGATAACTAAGAGCCCAAGAGGCAGAAGGGGCCACATGAACCAGAGACCTACATCATCCTGAGACCAGAAGAACTAGTTGGTGCCTGGCCACAACCGATGACTGCCCTGACAGGGAGCACAACAGAGAACCCCTGAGGGAGCAGGAGATCAGTGGGATGCAGTCCCCAAATTCTCACAAAAAGACCATACTTAATCGTCTGACTGAGACTAGAGGAATCCTGGCGGTCATGGACCCCAAACCTTCTGTTGGCCCAGGACAGGAACCATTCCCGAAGACAACTCATCAGACATGAAAGGGACTGGACAGTGGGTAGGAGAGAGATGCTGATGAAGAGTGAGCTATTTGTATCAGGTGGACACTTGAGACTGTGTTGGCATCTCCTGTCTGGAGGGGGGATGGGAGGATAGAGAGCGTTGGAAGCTGGCAAAATTGTCACGAGAGACTGAAAGGGCTGACTCATTAGGGGGAGAACAAGTGGGAGTACGGAGTAAGGTGTATATAAACTTGTATGTGACAGTTTGACTTGATTTGTAAACGTTCACTTGAAGCTCAATAAAAGTTAAAAAAAAAAAGAAAGAATTTGATGTTCTGGTCCACATTTTTTCCCATTCTGTCAGGGTCCATCTGTCATGGCCCTGATCAGAAATTGTTGGTAGTGGTAGGCAGGCACCATCTAGTTATTCACGTCTCAGGGTAGATGAAGCCATAGTTTGTTTAGACTGTTAGTCCTGTAGACCAGTTTCTTCTCTGAGTCTTTGATTTCCTCTTTCTCTTTTGCTCCAGACGAATAGAGACCAATTGTTGTATCTTAGATGGCCACTCACAAGCTTTTAAGACCCCAGACATGACTCACCAAACTAGGATGTAGAATGTAGACTTTATGACCTATACTATGCCTGTTGACCAAGTTGTCCCACACAACTTATGGCCCTAAGCGTCCAAGGAAGGACCTTTGGAAGCCAGGGTCCTTTGGAAGCATGGGTGGTAGTGAGAGCAGTGCCTTTGTCATTGATGCTGTCACTGGAAGTTGTATTTCTCTCTGGAGACCAACCCAGCCACACCTCAGATTTTTCATGGCATTCCACTCAGCGATCTTACCTTTGGAAATAAGCTCAAGGGAATTAACGAAATGTTCATGGTGGGCCATTTATAAGAAGGGGAAATTGGTGACTACCCAAATGCCTACCAATTGAGGATGTGTTTGGCTGTCAGCATGTAAGCTTGACAGAATGTTCTCTGCTATTCAAGTCATCAGTATGTGACCGAGGTCAGAATGTGGAAATCGTGTGTGAGATGATGTCAAATATAAACAGCACAGCAAATAGAAAATAAGGGCCTGCTGAGATGTGAGCTTGAGTTCTGACTTCTCTCCAGCCATGGTTTCCAGATGGGCTGCTTGAGGCTCAGTGCTTAGAACAGGGTGTCCTGGGCCCTGGAGTGTGAGCCCAGCATGTGCAGGGCTGCCCTGTGCCCCACACCTGGATACCTGGGCCAGGTGTGGTCCGAAGGTGAGGCCCCAGCACTGGCAGGCACTCCATGCCTGCTCTGAGCCACAGGCATCAGGGCGACTGGGGAAGGGTTAGGTTCCAGACTTGCACCATGGGGGACCATTATGCAGCTGTCAATTGGTGTGATGGAAGAATTTTTAGTAGTGTGGGGAAAAGTGGACAGGAAAAAGCAGAATGTGAAAAGCGTGAGGCCCCTAAGTATGTAAGAGGAAAGCCTTCCCATGGCGCATGTCTATGCCTCTGGATGATTGAGTACACCCGCAGTCTGTCCGGGGATGCCGCGGCCATGCAGGTGAGTAGTATACTTCACTCACCCACTTCCCGCGGTGAACGTGCATTGCGTTCTGTGTTATTACAGTCAGAGAACTACTCACAAGAAAGATGCACAACAATCTCAGCACTGTTTCATAGAGAAGTTAACTGTTTTCCCACCAAATTTCTGAAGTCAGGATTAAAAAGGTAAAAGGAGCAGCCCTTCTTGATTCCCAAGTCCTCATTTTAATCAAACGTAGAAGGCTTTTTTTTTTTTTTAAGAGCTAACGCGTAAATAGCAACTTGATTTAGTTTCCAAAAAGCGACTAGGGGTTCCCAGGGTGAGCGTGGGAGGGCTGCAGGCTGTCGGAGGCCTCCCGGGTGCTGGGTCCTAGTGCGTCTGCAGGCAGATGACCACACGGGGAGAGCAGACTGTGGCTCTCGGCTGGGTCAGAGCACTGTTTACTAATTCACAGTAGGAAACACGGCATTGGGTGAGCTGCGTGTTTCTTCCCTGCTCGCCTGTTCGAGAAAGAGGATCTGGTCACGGGTTGAGGGGTGGAAGGTCTAGCAGCTAGTCTCATCGAGTAGGTTACTCACTTTTTGCCAATAGAGAGGCCGTCTCTGCCTCAGATAGTTGGGCTGAGAGTTTGTTCTGCTCGAGATGGGGGAGGAGGGGTTTGCAACATCACGAGGGGTGTGATGACGGTGTGTTGATGAGAGTTTATTTATTGGGCACCACCTGTGGGCAAAGGTGATGTGGCTGTCCCAGTAAAGGGTGATGCCTGAGGCCTCTGCCAGCCCTGCACTCCCCCTCAGGCCAGGGAGAGGGAGGGCCTGGGGACAACACACTGCTCTTGGCCACAGGCCCAGCTCCCCAGTCCCTGGCTTTCCCGAGAACCGCTCTGGCTCTGCATGCTCCCCAGAGCGCATGCTGTGGACATTGCTATGGGCTGCTATGACGGGCCCACAGCATGGCTTGGTTTTGTGAATCATGGTGGCTTCCAAGAAGGTGCAGCCACTAAAACCAGAGGGAAAGGCCGCCCCGCCAGCCCACACAGCCCTACATGGTGGCTGGGAGCCTGGGCTCGACCCTGCTGCTCAGAACCCGTGTGAGTTTGAGTTGGGTGAAGACCTTTCTGAACCCTAGCTCTCTCACCTGTACGACCGAATAATAATA
Organism: Elephas maximus indicus; assembly: GCF_024166365.1. NCBI lineage: Eukaryota > Metazoa > Chordata > Mammalia > Proboscidea > Elephantidae > Elephas > Elephas maximus. Next base: position 121,012,676 of record NC_064826.1, read on the forward strand.
ATACTGACTGCGTGTGGGTCTTGGGATGGGTAAATGAGGTCACATGGGCTGTGTATGGCATGCCCTGAGCAGGCTGGCACCCAAAGGGTAGGAGGAGAGTGTGCTGCAAATGCCAACCATAAAGGAAAGGGCAGGCACACTGCAGAACGTTAATATAAGCACTTCTGTTCGTCAAAAACTGCCGTTAAGAGAGTGAAAAGGCAAGCCACCAAGCGGGAGAAGATATTGTGTAATATCAGTTGGCATTACCTAGTGAAGGAGACCTAACACATACCTTATAGCCCAGTGGTTCCACTCCTGGGTATGTGCTCTGGAGAGATTCTTGCTCACGTGCACTGTGGGGCCCGCCCGTGGTGTTCCTACTCTGTGAGCCCCTCCCATGTTGTTCCTGGGTGGTCTGATCAGCAGGAGCAAGGGTGCCTCACGCCTGAGATTGGGGTATTAAAAGCCTGTGGCTTAGTCAGAACGGCCTGGTGCTGGTACAACAACAGACACATAGACCAATGGAACAGAATTGAGAACCCAGACATAAATCCATCCACGTATAAGCAGCTGATATTTGACAAAGGCCCAATGTCAGTTAGCTGGGGAAAAGATAGTCTTTTTAACAAATGGTGCTGGCATAACTGGATATTCATCTGCAAAAAAATGAAACAGGACCCATACCTCACACCATGCACTAAAACTAACTCAAAATGGATCAGAGACCTAAACGTAAAGTCTAACATGATAAAGATAATGGAAGAAAAAATAGGGACAACGTTAGCAGCCCTAACACATGGCATAAACAGAATACAAAACATTACTAAAAATGCCAAAGAGAAACCAGATAACTGGGAGCTCCCAAAAATCAAACACCTGTGCTCATCCAAAGACTTCACCAAAAGAGTATAAAGACTACCTACAGACTGGGAAAAAGTTTTCAGCTGTGACATTTCCAGCCAGCACCTGATCTCTAAAATCTGCATGATTCTGCTAAAACTCAACAACAAAAAGACAAATAACCCAATTAAAAAATCGGCAAAGGATATGAACAGACACTTCACTAAAGAAGACATTCAGGCCTCTAATAGATACATAAGGAAATGCTCATGATAATTCGCTATTAGAGAAATGCAAATCAAAACTACAATGAGATTCCATCTCACTCCAACAAGGCTGGCATTAATCCAAAAAACACCAAATAATAAATGTTGGAGAGGTTGTTCAGAGACTGGAACACTTATACGCTGCTGGTGAGAATGTAAAATGGTACAACCACTTTGGAAATCAATTTGATGCTTCCTTAAAAAGCTAGAAATAGAACTGCTGTATGATCCAACAATTACACTCCTTGGAATATATCCTAGAGAAATAAGAGCTGTTACATGAACATATATATGCACACCGATGTTCACTGCAGCAGTGTTTACAGTAGCAAAAAGTTGGAAGCAACCAAGGTGCCCATCAACAGATGAATGGATAAATAAACTTTGGTATATTCACACAATGGAATACTACGCATTGATAAAGAACAATGTTGAATCCATGAAACGTTTCATAACATGGAGAATTCTGGAAGACATTATGCTGAGTGAAATCAGTCAATTGCAAAAGGACAAATATTGTATAAGACCACTATTATAAGAACTGAAGAAAAAGAAAATATTCTTTGATGGTTATGAGAGGGGGGAGGGAGGGAGGGAAGGAGAGGAGTATTCACTAATTAGATAGTAGATAAGTTTCATTTTAGGTGAAGGGAAAGACAATACACAATACAGGAGAGGTCAACTCAAATGGACTAAACCAAAAACAAAGAAGTTTCCTCAATAAACTGAACACTTCAAAGGCCAGCGTAGCAGGGGCAGGAGTTTCAGGACCATGGTTTCAGGGGACATCTAAGTCAATTGGCATGATAAAATCTATTAAGAAAACATTCAGCATCCCACTTTGGAGAGTGGCGTCTGGGGTCTTAAATGCTAGCAAGTGGCCATCCAAGATGCATCAATTGGTCTTAACCCACCTCGAGCAAGAAATAATGAAGAACACCAAAAACACAAGGTAATTATGAGCCTAAGAGACCAAAAGAACAGAGACTACATCAGCCTGAGACCAGAAGAGCTAGATGGTGCCCGGCCACAACCGATGACTGCCCTGACAGGGAACTCAATAGAGAAACCTGAGGGAACAGGAGAGCAGTGGGATGCAGATCCTAAATTCTTGTAAAAAGACCAGACTTAACTGGTCAGACTGGGACTGGAGGGACCCCAGAGGCCATGGACCCCAGACCTTCTCTTAGCCCAGGACAGGAACCATTCCCAAAGCCAACACTTCACACAGGGATTGGGCTGGAATAGGGGATGGAAAATGATACTGGTGAAAAACAAGCTTCTCAGATTAAGTGGACACATGAGACAGTGTTGGCATCTCCTGTCTAGAGGGGAGATGAGAGGGCAGAGGGGGCCAGAAGCTATCCAAATGGACGGGAGGAGAGAGAGTGGAGGGAAATACTGTGCTGTCTCATTAGAGGGAGAGCAATTAGGAGTGTATAGCAAGGTGTATGTAAATTTTTGTATGAGAGACTGACCTGATTTGTAAACTTTCACTTAAAGCACAATAAAAATTAGGGAAAAAAAAAAAAAAGCCTTTGGCTTCTGTCCTTCGTCCTCGCTTTCTCGCTCTTTCTCTCTCTCTTTCCTCCCTCAGAGGTCAGGCCACAGCTGCTTGTTTATGGTTCTGGTGAGAGACTAGCAGGTAGGGGAAAGGAAAGATGAAGTTTCAATGGCCTAGAAAGGTGAGGTCTTGGATTTCTTTCTAGATTTATAATTGGGTCCCCTTTCCCTATCCTCCCATCATCCCTGCCTCAGTCTTAGGAATCTTTGTTACTTGTGCTCTTGGCTCTCGCTCTCACATGCATTGTGAAGGGGCGGAGGGGAGCGGTCTAGGTTACTTGAACCCTCAGTGGCTGGCTGACAAAGTGGATGCTGTCTGTTAATTTGAGGTGATACAGGGCTGCTGTCAGGCACGTTTTCCCCTCAATGGCTGGATATGGCCTGTTGTCCCTTGGCCTCTCCTCACCTGCCCTCCTCACCTGGACCTCCTCACCAGTGCCTTTCTGTGGCCCCTCTTCTCCCCTACTTGTTGGAGCTGGGCCCAGCTGTCCTGTTTTCCCAGAGCCTTTCCAGGCTGACTCCCTCTGTGTCATGTAGCCCAACGAAGGGGGCCGAGGTAGGGTGGCAAGGGTTGCTGGGGAGAAGTTCCTCTCACAGAGGTGGGGCGGGTGGGCAGAGAAGGACCTCATTTTAAGAAAACCCAGCCTAGGAAATGCTGATTCACAAAACCAATAAATATGGGTCTGATTGCTTTTAGCCAAGGCTCCTGAGCTCTTTTTTTTTTTTGGCTTTAAAACTCTAAGGACCGTCTGGAATCACCCGTACCCCTCCTTTTCTATAGACTGAGGACCCGGTCCCTGACACCTGCCCTTGGCTGTCGAGAACTGTGAGGAATTATACCGGGAGTTCCTACACCATAACCTGAACTTTTATTAGAGAAGTATGTGCACACAAGTGTGTGTGTGTGTGTGTGTGTGTGTGTGTGTGTGTGTGTGTGTGTGTGTGTAAGAGAAATGGCCTTCACGTCATTGTTCAGCAATCAAGCATGTCGTTGGCTGCAGGTAGAGGTTTGCATGGGCAGATTTAGTTATGCAAACAGTTAAGGGCACTGATGATGCCTGGCAGGAGGTTGGGCCAACACCCGCCTGACCAGCAAGAGGCGCCACACACAGACCAGAAGAGGTGCAGGTCTACAGCAGGAAACCCACTCAGGCCTAAGGCATCGGGTAGGCCCCTGCACTGGGAGAGGCTGAGGGGGCAGCAGAGGCTCTGGGACACCACCACGCCCTGGCATGGCACTAAGTTGAGAACCAAAAGCAAACGTCCCTTTCATTGAACTTCCATTGAGCACCTACTGTATGCCAGGAAGTCGCTGGCTGTTCCAGGATTGCATGTGTGTGCTAGCCAGGTGTCCGAGGTGCTTCCACCAGGCAGGCCCCTACCTTGAGTTCTTCTTGAGCACCTCACTTCATCCCCGGGACAGCCTTATGCAGTATAAGTACAGTCACCATCGCAATGCCACACTAGTTAAGGTGCCCAGGGATGATCTGGGTGGCCTGGCACCTTGTGACCCTGACCGCCCTGACCAGGCCCCTGTGAAGAGGCTGTGACAGGGGTGTGTGAGAGTTCTCCCTGGGGCCTGGGAGACTGACAAAGGGGTGGCATTTGAGCAGGGCTCTGTATGGGGCGATGGGTCTTCGTGGACCTAGGGCCCAGGTATGGGCAGTGGGTCTAGCGAGAGGATGGGCTGGGGGAACCTGGGGCCCTGGGGGTCTGACCTTACCCCCTTGGGGTCATGACAGAAGGTGTTGATTGGAGGCCCCAGAATTGGCCATCACTGTCACTTGTCTCCAATGTGAAGATGGGACATGAGAGGGTCTTCAGCCCCCTACAGGAGACAGGACCACAGACATACTTGGAGCTAGATGGCCGAGAGGACAATCCTTCCAAACAGGCTTCTGTGCATCTGCTTTAGTGGGGGAGGGGGAGGGGTGCTGGGCACGGGGAGCCACCTGGGGGTGTCCCAGTGAGGGGATATGATAGTTAAGATTCTGTGTCGACTTGGCTGGGCCATTATTCTCAGTGGTTTGGCAGTTATGATGTAGGTTGACAGTTACAGAATAATGTAATTTGGCAGTTGTGATCTGGTGTAATCACCTCCATGGTGTGAGCAGCCTATCAATTGTAAGGAGAGTTTCCCTGGGGATGTAACTTGCATCCAGTATATGTGGATGTTCTTGCAAAGCTCCTTGGCTTTTGCTAGCTCTGGATCCTGCATCTGGCTCATCATCATCTGACCTGTCGTTCTTGGGACTTGAGTCAGGAGAGCTCGTTAGCCCCTGCAGTTAGTTACACGAGTAAGGAGAAGCCTCCAGCCTGACGCCTGACCCACAGACTTGGGGCTTGCCAACTTCTACAATCGTGTGAGCCATTTCCTTGAGATAAATCCCTCTCTCTATGTATATACGTGCCTCACTGGTTTTGCTTCTCTTTTTTTAGAGAACCAGCCTAAGACAGGGATGTCAGAGCAGGAGCTCTGTTGGCCTGGCTTTCATGGGCACAGATCCAACTAGGAGGAAGGGCAGAATAGGCATTCAAGCCCTGAAGCGGGGTCTGCTGCAGTCCCCTTCGAGGTGGGCAGACTGTCCGCTCAGGGGAGGACGCACTGGTGTCCTGGGTGAGGCTCTCCCCTGTTTACCCAGGGCATATTTCTCTGTTGATTCTGTTAAAAGTGAGATCGTTTTTGAGCCTTCAGCAAAGCAAGGACTCAAAGAGTATTTTCTTTTGTAATTAGTTTTATTTGATTTTAAAAAGCCCATGGTATGCTTGGCCCCTGAGGCCTCAGAATCTGAACAAGTCGTTCAGGTTCCTGTTAAAACTTCACTCAGGCAGCCTCTGATTTGCAGAAGGTTCCCACCAGCCTCAGCAGGACCAGCCTGCACTGAAACCCCTGCCCTGCCCTCCTCCCAGCCACCTCCCTGCCTCTCATCCATCAAAGGGTCCTTTCTGGCATCTCTTTGCAGTTCCCCCAACTTCCCTGAGGTCACCCTGCGGCACCCCCCATCTCTGGGTGTTTGGTGACTCTACAGCCCCTCCCATGCCCACCTGTAACACAGGGTCCATTCATGCAGCAGGACACTTCTGCTCGGCCCCATCCAGGAGATTCCCTTGGGACCCTTGTGGCGGGGCGGGGGGGGGGGGGTCGCGCCCCAGCGAGGCTGTCCTGGAGAGTCCTGGCCCTGTTGGAATAACCTCCCTGGCCTTCCTGCGGCTGCATACTTTCTGCCCTTCGGTGCTTAACAGGAGCTGTTCCAGGGAGCCCCCCCTCCACAGGCAGCCTTTGTTGCCTGAGTGCAGTTCCTTACTCACATAAGTGGGATGGAAGAGCTGTGGAGCCAGGCATGCTGCCTTACACCAGGATCCCCAATTCTCTGACTTGTTCCCTGCCCTTTGAGTGACCACACAGAGGGCAGAAATGAATAAAATGGGGGGAAGTCCTTCAGAGGAAACAGCAGCTTGCTTTCTTTAGGGGCTAGGGAACATCTCAGAGAGGAGGAGATATTTCAGTTGGGTCTTGAAGGATGAGTAGGAGTTTGCTGGGTGGCAAAGGAGGCATGGTTAAGGTATAGACCGAGGATCTTTGACTGTGTTGTTGTCTCTTGATGATGATAAGTTTCTGGTAGGCAGGTACCATGAGCTTCCAGGGGAAGCAGAGACCACAGCTGGGCTCACTGTTGTTGATGTCAGAAATGTTGGGAGCCCGCCAACTTGTTGTCCTCACAGTACATATGAATGGTTTGTGGGCCACTTCTTGGAGTCACCTTGTCCCTCTGTGTGTCCTGCCCCAGCACGCCCAGGGTGTTTGCTTGTGGGAAATCAGGGAGGGGGCGGAGGCAGAGGCAGACTGGGGTAGCCAGGCTGAGTGCCCATGTGGGGGGACCAGTGATGAGGGACCCATTTTCAGAGTACAGACTAGAGTTGAGGCGGTGATGGAGCTGGGGGTTGGAGCTGAGAGTGGAGAGTTGGGGGTGAGGTCACCGGGAGAGAAAGAAGCAGGCGAGGAGGGGCAGATTGAAGGGGTGGGGTAGAGAGAAGGGAGAGATTGGGGAGGCGGTGACATCTGGGGCTCAGAGAGGAGGGTGCAGCTATTGGTGTCGCAGACACTGGCCCCAGGGCCTCCAGGACATGCGTTTCAGAGGGGCTGAGTGGAGTGGGGATATGAGGATGTGGAGGAAGCCGAGCTGGGAGCTGAAGAAGGAGGTGCAGTGGCCACCCTGGGGCCTCCTGGGTGCAACCTGCCTTCTTTCTGCTGGGGGGGGACTGCACCATCACACATGTGTCACCCCATGCCTAGCCCGGCACCTGAGAGCTGCTGTGGGGCCTGCTTGCTGTGAGGTCTCATGCCTGGGCCCAACACCACCCTCCAGAGAGGTGGGCAGAAGGCTAGCACCAGCCCTGGGCACTTTTCCCTGAGGCAAGCCACCCAGGGAGGGTCATCTCTACAGCATTCTCTCCAGCCACAGTGGTCTGGGCCATGGTTGAGAAGCAAAAGGCCCCCGGGGCTGACCCAGCCTGGGTGTTCTTGGCCCTCGGGCATGGGGTGGAGGGACAGCCTTTTCTAGCACAGGACTTCAGACCAGAAGGTGAGAGGTGAAGCCTTTCCTGCCAGGCCCAGCCACTCTTGTTTCGGGTGGGTGGGGTCCTAGGCAGAAGAAGGCCTGTGTACCCAGATCAGGGACTTTCTTTGTCCCTGGGACCTTTCTGTGAACTTCTACTTACTAAGCACCTGTGGAATGCCCCCTCCGACATAGCATGCCTGTCGCTGCCCAGCCCAGCCTCCGAGGCCCTTGAGAGCCCTCTAAGGGCAGCCTGGCCTCCTGCCCATCACACTTTCCCTGGCCCTGCCTTCTTCACTGACTGGAACATCAGGACCTCCTGCCAGCCGACATCCGCCCCAGAAGGCAGCTCTAGAATCTCTGCAAAGGAAGAGAGAGCCCCATCAGTAGGAGCAGGGACAAGCCCCTGGGAGGGAAGGTAGGGAGGAGAAGGCCAGGATTCCCTGGGGATAGACCTGTGAAGCCATCTTGTTCCTCCTGTCCATCCACGTATCTATCCACATAGCAACTGAGCCCTTGTTGTCTCCTGGCGGGCACCTAGCCTCATGCAGAACAGGTTTCTGGCTCACTGCATCTGTTTGCTCACTCACCCCCGACTGACAGCGGTGTCATTGGTGGAAATGGGGTGGGTCTTCCTTGACCACGGGTGGTGCAGTCATTTCTGGGTCTTCTTGTGCTGTGATCTCTCTGTAGATGTTCACCATGCTGTTTGGGATTTCCAGCTGGAGGCTAGGCTTGTACATGAGGTCAGATTTCTGGCACAGGAAGCCTTAGCTGCCTGGTGCCATTAGGATGAGCCAGTCCTGGGGGCACCTGTGGCCTTAGGTGGCCGGAACTCAGCAGAGCAGCTCAGAGCTGGCATCATGGAGCCCTTAGCTCTCCTGAGCCAGGGAAAGTGTGGAGGATGCTGGTGGGAAAGAACTCAAAGACACCGAGGGCCAGTGCCAGACTTGGTAGGCAGCCCCATGGTGGCCTCCCTTGGCTCCTCCTCCCCCCGCTCCAGTGCCCTGTGAAAATTTCCTGTTTCCTTTTATAGGTGGGGAAACTGAGGCTCAGAGAGACACGTTGCCTGGTCTGACCAGGACAGGTGGCTCAGCGCTGAGCCCAACCGTCTGGCTCGCCAGTCTCCCACACTAACCTCATGGATTGGCAAAAATTCTTTCTTTGTATTTTTTCTAAAGATAAAAAAGACTATTTTGAGAGAGCTGCCTATGCACGTACACTGTGAAGAGTCTCCATGGAATGAGACTACAGAGGCGTGATAGGCCCCTCCCTGATGCCAGCCCCTCCCAGAGGGAGTCCCCATCCCCGGCTCTGCTAGGTCAGCAAAGGCTCCCTCGGTGGCCACCGGAGCTGCCTCCCCAGACCTCAGAGCAATCATTAAGCATAATGACCTGAATTTAGCAAGATGATGCTAAGTTAGATTTAGTGTGTCTATCTGTTTTTTTTCTCCATTTTAAAAGATTTATATCAAGAAGAATTATAGCAAAAAAAAAGGTTGAATATTTAAGCAGTTACTTTTTGGTTATCTAGAGCCCCCTCATCTCACAGTGACCTGATAGGATAGAGTAGAACTGCCCCACTGAGTTTCCAAGGAGCGCCTGGTAGATTCAAACTGCAGAACTTACAGAGTCACTGTGAGTCGGAATCGACTCTACAGCAATGGGATTGGCTTAGAGCCCCCTCAGCTTAGCGGGGCTGGGGCCTCCCAACACTGCCCCCACCGACCGAGCCCACGTGTTCGTTTTCTCTTCAGAGACTCTGAGGGATGGCTCTGTTTCCCCTTGTGGGGGAGGGGTAGCGCAGGGTGGGTGGTGCTTGCTTGTGGGAGAACCAGCAGTGTTCAGTACCCCAGCCGGGCCTGGAACATGGCCTCAGACCCCCGGAGCACACTCACACACGATTGCTGGGCCTAGCTTGGAGCTCTAACTGCAGTCCAGGACTGAGAACATGTATCTCTAACAAGTTCCCAGGTGTCGCTGCTGCTGCTGGGCCCAAACCCACTGTGAGAGGGCGAGTTTACCCCACCATGGCCTTCCAAGGCTGCATGTGAGAACCCCCAGGGAGTGGTGGAAGCATCTGCTCACAGGTTACATGCTGTAGGCTTCCACTTACATACCATTGCCACCGAGTGGATTCCGACACATAGCGACCCTATAGGACAGAATAGAACTGCCCCATATGGTTTCCAAGGAGCACCTGGTGGATTTGAACTGCTGACCTTTTGGTTAGCAGCTGTAGCTCTTAACCACTGTGCCACCAGGGTTTCCTTCCACTTACATAACACTCATGAAATGACAAAGTCGTAGAGACGGGGCAGATTAGTGTTTGCCAGGGGTTAGGGGTGAGGAGGAGGGGAGTGGGGGTGGCTGTACACGGGGAGGCAGGAATGGAGCAGTTCTGTACACTCTGTGGTTACGTGAATCTGCAGCACGTGCACGCACCTGTGACTGGGGAGCTCGGCGTCAGCTCTGTGGACTGCAGCGGTGTCCACTGGTTCCCGGTTGTGATGCTGAGCCGTATGGTGTTAACTGTGTGGGAGTGAAGGGTCACGGGACCTCCCTGTATGATTCTTTACAACTTCCTGCAACTCTTTAATTATTTAAAGATAAAAAGTTAAAAACAAAAACTAAACAATGCCTGGTTTGCCCCAGACCATCGGCAGGAGGGTCTCATTGGGCTGGAGCTTCGTGGACTCCCAGCCCTGCCTGGTGCAGTCAGGGCTGCCTGGTGGGTGGCCGCCTTCCTCACCAGATCCCTCGGCATTGTTCTTGTGGGAGCACCCTCCCCATAAATGGGGGCTGGGGACCTGAACCCAGCAGCGCTGGGTTCCTTACCCAGGGGGAAAAAACTAGTGGAGTGGGATTCCTTTGGGGGTGGATCTGGTGAAGGCCTATGGAGCCCTGGGCTTCCATTCAGAGCTGGAGTCCAGGAGGGGCCAGCCTGAATGGTCCCAGATGAGCCTCTTGGGTGTCAGGGAGGGTGGATGAGCAGACACCAAACCCTGGAACTCTTACTGGAGCACTGGGTTATTTTGTGTAAATAAGAGGAGAAATGAGGGTATATCTTTGTATAAAAAGAGAGCCCAGGTGGCTCAATGCTTAAGCGCTAGGCTGCTAACCAAAAGTTTGGTGGTTCGAGCTCACAAGCCACTCCACAGGAGAAAGATGTGGAAGCCTGCTTCTGTAAAGATTTGCAGCTGTGGAAACCCTATGGGGCAGTTCTACGCTGTCCTACAGGGTCACTATGAGTTGGGACAACAGGCCTGGTTTGGGTTTGGTATTTGTGCTGGCTTTTATTTGGCTAAGTGCATTCCAGGGACTGCTCGGGGCGTAGGTGAAGGTTGAGCAGACGGGTACTCCTTGGAGCAGGAGGGAGTTTTCCCGGCACCCTGCAGGCGTTACTTATGTTTCGGAATTGCGTCAGTGTTCTCAAGGCTGGTTTGGGCACTGATATTCACACCTGTTCCTCATGGTGTGTGCGGGAAGGAAGCAGCTTTGGTTTTGTTTGGATCAGGGCTTCCAACCAGTTTGTTCCGGTTCTACCCGCTGCTGAGAATTTGCATTTCCACCATAGGTATACTGAATCAGAGTCTATGGTTTAACAAGATGTATACATAAGAATCACTTGGGGATACTAAGAATCACCTGGGGATCTTGTTAAAGTGTAGATTCTAATTCAGTATATTTGGGGTGGAAAGGCAAATTCTCAGTAGGGGGTTGAGTTGGTTTGTTCTGGTTCAAAGCCTTGTGCTGGATGGGGATCTTTCTGGTAGAGGGGAGGCTGGTGGGCTCATCGCAGGCCCTAGGGGCACTGCCATGGGGGGGTGGGCAGGGCATAGCTGGGGTTGTGTAGGCAGCCCGCACATCTACTTTGCTCCAGCCCCTTCTTCCAGAACATGGCTTTGTGCATCTGACCCTGGAGGTCCTCATCACTCTCCCCTTCATTTCTTGCTCACCTACCCCATTGCTCATGTGTACCGGGCCTAACATTCTTAAAAAGTGATTGGAAATCAAATTAACTCAGCTGCAGTGACAGCCCCAATTCCATAAAGGGCCCTGATGGGAAGCAGAGCATCCTTCCTGCCACCCACCGCTCTGCCACCCTGGCCTCTTCTGAAGCCCTCCAGCCCCTCCCTCCTCTAGGTTAGTAGGGAGGGGGGCTGAGTTCAGGCTCCCCTGTAGGGCCAGGCACTTTAGCCCACACACTCACCTGTCCCTTGCTTTTCTCCCCTATTGTGCCCCTACCCCTCCCACTTCTCTATGCAGCTCACATCCTTCCAGGTTGTTGTATGTAAATGTCCCTGTGGCCCGAGACCTGCCCTCCTTGGGCCCCAGCCCCTGTGGGAACACGCAGGGGAGCTAGAGAACCTGGGGCGGGGAGGCCAGCTCTGCAACTTGCTGACACAATGCTTCTCCCTTCCTCCAGACTGCATCAGCCCATGTGCAGCTGCAGCGATTCCTCTTTAGTGCGTGCCATGGAGGACCTATTACTGTCTCAGGGACATGGCCTAGAGTACCGGAGAGTGCACGCTTAAAGGGACCCCAGGGCGACAGCATGCAGGCTGACCAGTGAAGGGGTTGAGGCCAGGGAGGTAACCAACTTGGCCAGGGGTTGCAGGGCTGGGACCAGGCCAGCACTCCTCGGTCTCCCGCCAGCACTCCTTGGTCTACCACCATCCCTCCTCCATGCAGCTCCATACACGCTGCCGTCTGTCCCCATACACACTGCCGTCTGTCCCCGGGCTCTCCCAGCTCCATCTGGTAACATGTCCTGGGAGGGCTCTGCCAGGGCCAGAACGCGTGAGGGTGGGGGCCCCCTTCCACTTGCTGACCTCCCTTCTGAGTCTCTGGTGTCAGCCTGAGGCCAGTGGCTGGATGCTGAGTGCTTATGGGGAGATTAATTGGTTCTCTCTCTTTCTCTCTGTCTGTCTCTCCTCACTTTCCTTCCCCCCTCCACGTTTTCCTCCCCAGGGGGGCTTTCTCTGTGGTCCGACGCTGTGTCAAACTCTGCACTGGACATGAGTATGCAGCCAAGATCATCAACACCAAGAAGCTGTCGGCCAGAGGTAGGGCTCGGTCCCAGAGTGCAGGGGTGTGGCAGGACCGCTCCCTCCCAGGTTTGGGTTGGGCACCTCAGCCATCTGCCCTCCAGAAAGGGGCTTACAGTCAGACCAGGCTCTCTGGGGGCTGTGTGGCCTGCCAGGGAGGCGGGTGGAGTACTGTGGAGACAGGGAGGCTGCTGAGAGTGAAGGGGGAAGGGAGAGGGGCCCAGCCAGGCCTGGGCTGGCTGGGACCGCAAACCTCAAATCCTGGGAAACTTTGCAGCCCCTCTGATGCCCGAGGAGCTCCATCGCTCTCTGGTTTGGGTGTTTACGAAGCTACCTTTCACCTCCCCTTCCCAAGCCTGTAGGGTGTCTGCCCCCAGAGCTGGATGGCAGAGGTGAGCAGGGCCAGGTTGCTGCTGGTGGTCAGGTAGTGTCATCCACTTTGCCAAATTGTGGATGACATGACGAACTACATGACTCAGAAGGACTTGGGCTTACAGTCTGCTGTTTGCTTTCTGATTGGGCAGAATGCTGGCTCTGGGACCTGGTAGCTGTGTGAGTCCAGGGTGGTTGCTTGTTTCTTTCTTTTTTTTAATTATAATTGCATTTAATTTATGGACAAGAGAAAAGCAGCCCCTGACATCCAGGAGCTGGCCTTGGTGCTCTCCTGTTGAACATAAACAGTTTCACAGACCATCAGCCTTAAACAGAGCCATTCTGTGACCACAAGGGGTTGAGGCAAAAACACAGATGAAACACGCACATCGTCCAAGCCACAAAATGACCCAGCGTGCCTCTATTCTGGGTAATACGAGTAGTCACTTTTCTTCACCAATTACAGCCTTAGCCTCTGTCTCACCTTCCCCATCATGGAATTACCCCCACTTCCTGACAGCATCCAATCCAGAGCAAAGCTCCGCTCCTTTAAACCCTCGCCCAAATCACCTAACACAAGTCCAATCCTGTAAATCCTTTCTTTTTTTTAAATTGAGGTTAAAGTCACATAACATACAAATAGCCATTTTAAAGTGTACAATTCAGTGGGATTTACTGTATTCATAGTGTTGCACAATACTGCCTCTCCCTAGTCTTAAAACATTTTCCTCACCCCTGAGAAACACTCCACACCATTAATTACTCCCACATTGTCCCCTTCTCCCTCCCCTAACAATAATGTTTTACATCTCTATAGATGGATTTGTCTATTCTCTATATACCGTGTAAAAGGAATCATACAGTATGTGACCTCTTGTGTCTGGCTTGTAGGATGTATCAATACTTTGTTCCTTTTTAACGACTGAATAATATTCAATTGTATGCATTAATCACATTTTGTTTATCCCATTAGTTGATGAATATTTGGGTTGTTTCCACTTTTTGGCTATTATGAGTAATACTGATAGAAACATTCATGCATAGTTTCCTAAGTGAATATATGTTTTCATTTTTCTTGGGTGTATACCTAAGAGTGAAATTGCTGGGTCATGTGGTAATTCTCAGGAACCCTGGTGGTGTAACAGCTGGCAGTTCAAACCCACTCAGCGGCTTCACAGGAGAAAGGCCTAATGATCTGCTCCCATAAAGATTACAGCTAGAAAACCCGATGATGCGGTTCTGTTCTCTCACGTGGGGTCACTATGAGTGGGATCAGCTCAACAGCAACAACACGGTAATTCTATGTTTAACTTTCTGAAGAATCACGACACTGTTTTCCACAGCAGCTGTGCCATTTTATACTCCCGCAGCAATGGGTGAATTTCTCTACATCTTCAACAGTGGTTGTTTCCTGTTTTTGTTTTCTTTATTATTAGATACATCCACAGGGTGTGAAGGGGTATCTCACTGTGATTTTGGTTTGCCTGGCCTTAATGACCAGTGATGTTGAACATCTTTTCACGTGCCTGTCGGCCCTGTATGTGTCTCCTTTGGAGACATGTCTATTCAGTTGCTTTGCTTGTTTTTAAATTGGGTTGTTTGTCTTTTTGTTGTTGAGCCGTAAGTTCTTTATATGTCCTGGATATTAAAGCTTTACCAAGTATATGATTTGCAAATATTTTCTCCCATTCTGTAAGTTGTCTTTTCACATTTTCAGTAATGTTCTTTCATGCACAAAAGGTTTTCATTTTGATGAAGTACAATTTATCCGTTTTTTTGTTGGTTTCTTCTGCTTTTGGTGTCGAATGTAAGAATCCATTGACAAATCTGAGGTCAGGAAGATTTACCCCTGTGTTTTCTTCTAATTGTTTTTGCTGTTATATTTAGGTCCTTCATCCATTTTCTGTTAATTTTTTTGTATGGAGTGAGATAAGGGTTTAACTTCATTCTTTTGCATGTGATTATCCAATTGTCCCAACACAATTTGTTGGAGACATTATTCTTTCCTCATTGAATGGTTTTGGTACCCTTCTCAAAAATCAGTTGACAGTAGATGTCTGTCCTTATGCCAGTACCACACTGTTTTTATTACTGTAGATTTATACCAAGTTTGAAATCAGAAAACATGAGACTAACAACTTTGTTTTCCTTTTTCAAGGTTATCTTGGCTATTCGGATTCCCTTGCAATCCGTATGAATTTGAGGATCAGCTCTTCCATTTCAGCAAAAAGGGCCATTGGAATTTTGATACGGATTGTGTTGAATTTGTAGATTGCTAAGGGGAATCTTGATATCTTAACAATATTTAGTCTTCCAATCCATGAACATGGGATGTCTTTCCATTTATTTATATCTTCTTCATTTTCTTTCTACAGTGTTTTGTAGTTTTCAGTGTACAAGTCTTTCACCTCCTTGTTTAAATTTATTCCTCGGTATTTTATTATTTCGGATGCTATTGTAAATGAAATTATTTTCTTAATTTCCTTATTGGATTGTCATTGCTTGTGTATAGAAACACAGCTGATTTTTGTATGTTGATCTTACACCCTGCATCTTGCAGCATTTATTTATTAGCTCTAGTAGTTTTTCTGTGGATTCTTTGGGATTTTCTGTATATAGAAGTATGTCATCTACAAATAGAGATAAGTTTTACTTCTTCCAATTTCAATGTCTTTGTCTTTTTTTAATATGATTTTATTTATTTCATTGTTGTTGTTGAGAATATACACAGCAAAACATACACCAATTCAACAGATTCTACATGTACAATTTGGTGATATTGATTGCAACCATTCTCACCCTCCTTTTCTGAGTTGTTCCTCCCCCGTTAACGTAAACTCGCTGCCCCCAAGTTTCCTATCTAATCTTTTGAGTTGCTGTTGTCAATTTAATCCCATGTAGATAGTTCTTAAAAAGAGCATAATGTTCAAGGCAGACATTTTTCACTAGTTAAGCTAAACTGTCGTTTGGTTTTAAGAAGATTTCAGGGTATTTTTTGGTTTAAGGTTTAAATATTATCTCGGGGCAATAGCTTCAGGGGTTCATCCACCCTCCATGGCTCCAGGAAGTCTGGAGCCCATAAGAATTTTTAATTCTGTTCCACAGGTTTCCCCTTTTGATCAGGATTCTTCTATGGAATCTTCGATCAAAACATTCAGTTATGGTAGCCAGGCACCACCCATTTCTTCTAGTCTCATGGCAAAAGAGGCAGTTGTTCATGGAGGCAATTAGCCACACAGTCTCTATCCTCCTGCTATACCTGACTCTTCTTCCTCTTTTACTCCAGGTGAGTAGAGACCAATTGTTCCTTGGATGGCCACTTGCAAGCTTTTAAATATTTCTTTTTCTTGCCTGATTGCTCTGGCTAGAAATTTCAGTACAATTTTGAATAACAGCGGTGAAAAGAGGGATCCTTGTCTTGGTCCTGATTTTAGGGGGAAATTTTTCAATCTTTTCACCATTCAGTGTGATGTTAGCTATGGGTGTTTCATACATGTCACCTATTATGTTAAGGAAGTTCTCTTCTATTCCTTGTTTGCTCAGTGTTTTTAGCATGAAAGGGTGCTGAGTTTTGTCTAGTGCTTTTTTGAGTCTATTGAAATGATCATGTGTTTGTTTCCTTCATTCTATTAATGTGGTGTATTACATTGATTTTCTTATGTTGAACCACCCTTGCATCCCTGGGATAAATCTCACTCGGTCAGTCATTTAATGTGATGTTTGATTTAATTTGCTAGTATTTTGTTGAGGATTTTTGCATCTATATTCATAAGGGATATTAGTCTGTGGTTTTCTTTTCTTGTGGCATTTTTGCTGGCTTAAGTATTGCTGTCCTCATAGATTATGTTAAGAAGTGTTCCCTCCTCTTCTATTTTTTGGAAGAGTTTGAGTAAGGTTGATGTTAATTCTTTTTTAAATGTTAGGTAGAATTCACCAGTGAAGCTATTTGTTCTTGGACTTAACTTTGTTGGGAGATTTGTGATTACTGATTCAGCCTCTTCACTTGTTATAGGTCTGTTGGGATTTCCAATTTATTCTTGAGTCAGTTTTGGTCAATTGCGTTTTTTTAGGAATTTGACCACTTCATCTAGATTATATAATTTGTTGGCATGCAATTGTTCATAGTATTAAAATGCTTTTAATTTCTATAAGATTGGTAGTAATGTTCCCACTTTCACTTCTGGTTTTAGTTATGTCCTCTTTTTCTCTTAGGCTGTCCAGCTAAAGGTTTGTTGATTTTATTGATCTTTTCAAAGAGCCAATTTTTTGTTTCCTTGATTCATTTTATTGTTTTTTCTATTCTCTATTTTGTTCTGAGTCAGAATCGACTCGACGGCAGTGGCTTTGGTTTTTGGTTTGCTGTTTTGTTTATCCCTGCTCTAATCTTTATTATTTCCTTCTTTCTGCTGGCCTTAGGTTTAGTTTGTTCTTCTTTTTCTAGTTCCTTAAGGTGTAAAGTTCAGTTGTTGATTTGATGCCTTTCTTCCTTTTTTATGTGGGTGTTTACAGCTATAAATTTCCTTCTGAGCACCACTTGAGCCGTATTCCATACATTTCGGTATGTTGTGCTTTCATTTTCATTTGTCTTAACGTATTTTCCAATTTCTATAGTGACTTCTTCTTTGACCCGTTGGTTTTTAAAGAGTGTGTTGTTTAATTTGCACATATTTGTGAATTTTACAGGTTCTTTATGTTATTCATTTCTAGCTTCATTCTGTTTTGGTCAGAGAAGATATTTTGCATGATTTGGATTTAAAAAATTTTTTCAGATTTGTCTTACAGCCTAATACATAGTCTATCCTGGAGAATGATCCACATGTACTTGAGAAGTATGTATATTCTGCTGTTGTTGAGTGGGGTGTTCTGTATTTGTCTGTTAGGTCTAGTTGGTTTATAGTTTTTTGAGCTCTCAATTTCCTTGTTGATCTTCTGTCTAGTTGTTCTATCCATTTTTTAAAGTGGGATATTGACGTCTCTATTACTGTAGAACTATTTCTCCCTTAAGTTGTGTCTAGGTTTGTCCCATATCTTTTGGGGCTCTGTTTTTTGATGCATATATGTTTATAATTGTTATATTTTCTTGCTTAATTGACCCTTTTATCAATATAACATGTCCTTCTTTATCTCTTGTAACAATTTTGAACTTAAAATCTATTTTGTCTAATATTAATGTAGCCACCCCAGCTCTCTTTTGGTTACTATTTACATGGAATATCTTTTCCTATTCTTTCACTTTCAGTTTATTTGTATCTTTGGGTCTAAAGTGAGTCTCTTGTAAGCAGCATATACTGGATCATGTCTTTTAATCCATCCTACCAATATCTGTCTTTTAATTGGTGAGTTTAATCTATGCACATTTAAAGTGATTACTGATAATGAAGGGCTTACTTCTGCCATTGTACTTTTTTTTCTGTATATCTTATATCTTTTTTTGTTACTCAGTTCCTCCAATACTGCCTTCTTATGTGTTTGATTTATTTTTTTCTAGCGTACCATATTGATTCCTACTTCATTTCCTTTTCTGTATATATTTTAAGCTATTTTCTTTGTAGCTACCATGTGGGTTATAGTTATCATCCTAAATTTATATCAATCTAGTTTGAACTGAGAAGCCCTGGTGGTGCAATGGCTGAGCCCTCCGCTGCTAACCAAGAGGTTGGCAGTTTGAATCTACCCAGCAACTCTGCAGGAGAAAGACCAAATGATCTGCTTCCATGAATGTTACAGTCAAGAAAATCCAATGGGGCAGTTCTGTTCTGTCAGATGGGGTCACTATGA
Source organism: Elephas maximus indicus (assembly GCF_024166365.1). NCBI lineage: Eukaryota > Metazoa > Chordata > Mammalia > Proboscidea > Elephantidae > Elephas > Elephas maximus. The sequence goes on from NC_064826.1 coordinate 121,031,083, forward strand.
GTCAAAACTTGACTCGACGGCACCTAACAACAACAATAGTTTGAAGTGATACCAACTTAGCTTCAATAGCCTACATGAACTCTGCTCCTTTCCAACTCTGTCCTCCCCTTTCTGTTGTTATCACAAATTACATCCTTATGCATTTTGTTCTGTTAACATAGATTTATACTTACTGTTTTATATATTTGTCTTTTAAATCGTATAGGAAACAAAAGAGGAGTTACATGCCCAAAATAAAATACTATTGGCTTTTATACTTACCTATGTAGTTATCTTTATGAATGATCTAGTGTCCTTTTATTTCAGACTGAAGGACTGCTTTAGCATTTCTTGTAGGGCAAGTCTCCTAGCAACAAATTCTCTTAACTTTTGTTTATCTTGGAATGTCTTAATTTCTCTTTCATTTTTTAAAATAAATATTTTATTTTATAAGTGTTTTATAATTTTGGAAAAATTGTGAAAGTAATATGAAGCATTCCTTTATACCCCCATCAGTCTCACCTATTATTTTTTAACCAATTTCTGTGTGTATAATTCAGTGATTCTTCTTGTTGTGCAACAATTATTGCTATCCTTTTCCAAATTATTCTACCACCATTAACATAAACGCAATGCCCCCCTGAGCAAAAACACCCCTTTCTCCCCTCCATACTGAAGGCTGTAATCTTTGACCTTCATCAGTAAGTGCTTCAAGTCATCTTCATTTCTGGCAGGCAGAGTCGTGTCATCTGTATACCACAGGTTGTTAATGAGTCTTCCTCCAGTCCTGATGCTGCATTCTTCATATAATCTAGCTTCTCACATTAGTTGCTCAACACACAGATTGAATAAGTATGGTGAAAGCATACAACCCTGATGCACACCTTTTTCAGTTTTAAACCATGTACTATCCCCTTGTTCTGTTCAAGCAAATGCTTCGTGATCTACGTATAGGTACTGCATAAGCACAATCAAGCGTTCTGGAATTTCTCTTCTTTGAAATTTTATCTACAATTTGTTACGATCCACACACAGTGGAATGCCTTTGCATAGTCAACAAAACACAGGTAAACCTCTTTCTGTATTCTCTGCTTTCAGCCAAGTTCCATCTGACATCAGCAATGATATCCCTTGTTCCACATCCTCTTCTGAATCCAGTTTGAACCTGTTGATGTACGGCTGTGGTCATTTTTTAATTATTTTCAGCAAAATTTTGCTTGCATGTGATATTAATGATATTGTTTGATAATTTTCTCATTCTGTTGGATTGCCTTTCTTTGGAATGGGCATGAATATGAATTTCTTCCAGTTGATTTCCAAATTTCTCAGCATAGATGAGTGAGTGCGTCCAGCCTGATATCAGCTTGTTGAAGCATCTCAATTGGTATTCCATCAATTCCTGGAGCCTTGTTTTTTGCCAGTGCCTCCTTGGACCCCTTCCATTGATTCCTGAAATGGTTGAACATCAACCAGTTCTTTTGGGTACAGTGACTCTGTGTATTCCTTCCATCTGCTTTTGATGGTTCCTGAGTCATTCAATTTTTTGTCCATAGAATCTTTCAGTATTGCAACTGAGACTTTAATTTTTTCTTCAGTTCTTTCAGCTTGAGAAATGCTGAGCATGTTCTTCACTTTTGGTTTTCTAACTCTAGGTCTTTGCACATTTCATTGTAATACTTTATCACCCTTTGAAGTCTTCTGCTCAGCTCCTTTATTTCATCATTTCTTCCATTTGCTTTAGCTACTCTGTGCTCAATAGCAAGTTTCAGAATTTCTTCTGACATCCATTTTGATCATTTCTTTCTTTCCTGTCTTTTTAATAACCTTTTGCTTTCTATACGTATGGTACCCTTGATGTCATCTGACAACTCTTCTGATCTTCAGTCATTAGTGTTCAGTGTGTCAAATCTATTCTTGAGATGGTCTCTGAATTCAGATGGGTTTATTGAAGGGCGTACTTTGGCTTGGGAAGACTTGTTTTAATTTTCTTCAGCTTCAACTTGAACTTGCCTATGAGCAATTGATGGTTTGTTTCACAGTTAGCCCCTGGCCTTGTCCTGACTGATGACATTGAACTTCTCCATTGTCTCTTTCCACAGATGAGATTGATTTGACTGCTGTGAATTCCATCCAGCAATGTCCATGTGTATAGTCATCATTTGTGTTGTTGAAAAAAGTGTTTCCAATAAGTCATTGGTCTTATAGAATTCTGTCATGCCATCTCTGGCCTAGCTTCTATCAAGGCTGTGTTTTCCAGCTACTGATCCTTGTTCTTTGTTTCCGACTTTCGCATTTGATTCACCAGTAATTATCAAAGTATCTTGATTGCATGTTTGATCAGTTCATGAAAATCTTCAATTTCTTCATCTTTATTTCCTATATATTTACTTATTTTGTATAAGTGAGATCATACAGTGTCATTTTGTCAGTGACTTATTTTGCTTAGCATGTTTTCAGGGTTCATCCATATAGTGACATGCTTCAGGACTTCATTTCTCTTTAAGGTTGAATAATATTCCATTGTATGTATATAGCAAATTTTGTTTATGTATTCATCTGTTGGTGGACATTTTGGTTGTTTCCACATTTTGGCTATTGTGAAAGTATTGCAATGAATAGTACAGGTTTCTATCTGCGTTCCTGCTTTCACTTCTTCTAGGTATATACCTAGGATTGGAATTGCTAGATCATATGGTAGTTCTGGAAACCCTGGTGGCATACTGGTTAAGTGGTATGGCTGCTAACCAAAGGGTTGGCAGTTTGAATCCACCAGGTGCTCCTTGGAAACTATGGGGCAGTTCTACCCTGTGCTATAGGGTCACTATGAGTCGGAATCCACTGGACGGCACTGGGTTTTTTTTTTTTTTTTTTGGTTTATGGTAGTTCTATGTTCAACTTTTTGAGGAACTGCCAAACTTTTCAGCAGTGGTTGTACCATTTTACATTCCCATCAGCAATGGATGAGGGTTCCAGTTTCTCCATAACCTCACCAACACCTGTTGTTTTCCCTTTTTTTTTTTATCATTTCCATTTTAATGGTGGGGGGCGGTGAGGTGTTATCTCTTTGTGGTTTTGATTTGCATTTCCCTAATGGCTGATGGAGGGAGCCCTGGTGGTGCAATTTTTAAGCACTCAGCTGCTAACCGGGAGGTTGGCGGTTTGAACGCACCACCTGCTCTGCAGGAAAAAGATGTGGTGGTCTGCTTCTGTAAAGATTACCACCTTAGAAACCCTCTGGGGATTTCTGCTGTGTCCTGTAAGGTCACTGTGGGTCAGAATCGACTCAACGACAACAGGTTTGGGTTTGGTTTTAATGGATGGCTAATTTAAAAAAAAAAAAAAAATTTTTTTTTTTTTTTAATGGAAGGATCTCTCATGGCACAATGGTTAAGCACTTGGTAGCTAACTGAAAGGTAGACAGTTCGAACACACCAGCTGCTCCGCAGGAGAAAACACCTGGTAATCTGCTACTGTAAAGATTATAGATATATAGATAGATAGATAGATAGATATAGATTATGTATATGTGATATTAGACCCTTATCAGATATATGGTTCCTGATAATGTTCTCCCAGTCTGTAGATTGTCTTCACTTTTTGAGAAAGTCCTTTGATGAGCAAAAATAACTAATTTTTATGAAGTCTCATTTATCTGTTTTGTCTTTTGCTGCTCATGCTTTTGTTAATCACACCTTTATATTTTCTTCTAAGAACTTTATGATTTTAATCTTTACATTTAGGTCCCCGATCCATTTTAAATTGGTTTTTGTATGTGGTGTGAGGTATGGATTGTGATTCATTCTTTTGTATATGCAAATCCTGTTTTCCCAAAACCATTTATTGAAGAGTCTTTTCCTTCCCTCATTGAGTGGACTTAGTACCCTTGTCAAAAATCAGTGGACCATAGATAAATGGGTTTATTTCTGGACTCTCAATTCTGTTCCTTTGGTCTGTGTATCTATTATTGTACCAGTACAGGCTGTTTTAATTACTGTGTCTTTATAGAATGTTTTTAAATCAGGAAGTGTATGTCCTCCTACTTTCTTCTTCCTCAGGGTTGTTTTAGCTATCCAGGGTCCCTTGCCCTTCCATATAATGAGGATTGGCTTTTCCATTTCTGCAAAAAAGGCTGTTTGAATTTTGATGGGGTTGCATTGAATTTATAGATTGCCTTGGGTAGTATTGACATCTTAACTATATTAAGCCTTCCAGTCCATGAATATGGAATGTCCTTCCATTTATTTAGGCCTTTAAAAATTTCTTTTAGTAATGATTTATAGTTTTCAGTGTACAGGTCTTTCACCTTCCTAGTAAAATTTTTTCCTAGGTGCTCTATTTTTTATGTCCTATTATAAATGGGGAAACCCTGGTGGTGTAGTGGTTAAGTGCTACGGCTGCTAACCACAGGGTTGGCAGTTTGAATCCTCCAGGCACTCCTTGGAAACTCTATGGGGCAGTTCTACTCTGTCCTGTAGGATTGCTATGAGTTGGAATAGACTCGATGGCACTGGGTCTGTTTTTTTTTTTTTTTTTGGTATTATAAATGGCAGTGTTTCCTTAATTTCCTTTTCTGCTTGCTCACTACTAATGCATAGAAACCTGACTGATTTTTCATATTTGACCTTGTAACCTACCACTTTGCTGAATTCATTTATTAGTAATAATAACTTTTTTGTATAATCTTTGGGGTTCTCTATGGATAGGACCCTGTCACCTGGGAAAAGTGATAGTTTTATTTCTTCATTCCAGACTTGTATACTTTTTTTTCCCCTAGCCTAATGTCTCTGGGTAGGACTCCTGAACAATGTTGAGTAGCAGTGGTGAGGGTGGGTGTCTTTGTCTTGTTCCTGACTATAATGAGAAAACTGTCAGTCTTTCTTCATTGAGTATGATGTTAGCTGTGGGTGTTTATAAATGCTCTTTATTATATTGATGATTTTTCCTTTTATTTCTAGCTTGTCGAGTGTTTTTATTATGAAAGGGTGTTGAATTTGTTAAATGCCTTATCTTCATTGATTGAAAGTGTGGTTCTTTTCCTTTGTTTTAGTAATATTGTGTATTACATTGATGGATTTTCTAATGTTGAAACACCGTTTCCTTCATGGAATAAATTCTACTTGATTATGGTGTATAATCCTTTTAATATGTTTTTTGACTCAGTTTGCTAGTATTTTTTTTTAGTATTTTTATGTCTATACTCATTAGGGATATTGGTCTGTAATTTTCTTGTGGTGTGTTTGACTGCCTTTGGTATCAGGGTAATGCTCACCTCATAGAGTGAGTTAGGAAGTAATTCCTCCTCTTCTGTTTTCTGGAAAAGTTGAAGCAGTGTTGGAGTCTTCTCTGTAAATGTTTGGTAGAAGTCCTCAGTGAAGCTACCTGGTAATCTTTGTTGGGAGGTTTTTGATTACTGGTTCAATCTCTCTACTTGTTATGGGTCTGTTGAGATCCACTGTTTCTTCCTGAGTCAAAGTATGGAGTTTATGTGTTTCAAAGAACTGGTACATTTCCTAATTTGTTGGCATACGACTATTCATACTAGTCTCTTAGGTGGACAGTTGTTTTTATTTCTGTAGGGTCAGATGTGTATCATTCATTTTTGAAGGACTCTTTTGCTGGATATAGAATTCTTGGTTGGAAGTTTTTCTTCTTTTAGCACTTTATATGTATCATTCCACTACATTCTGAACATCATGGTTTGGTGATGAGAAACTGGATGTTAATCTTATTGAGGATCCTTTGTAAATGACAAGTCAGTTGTCTATTGCTGCTTTCAAGAGTCTCTCTTTGTCTTTCAACAGTTTGATTACAATGTATCTTAGTGTGGATCTGTTTGAGTTTATCCTAGTTGTAGTTTGTAGAACTACTTAAATGTTTGGATTCATGACTGTCTTAGTAATCTAGTACTGCTATAACAGGAATTCCACAAGTGGATGGCGTTAACAAAGAGAAGTTTATTTCCTCACGGTAAAGTACAAATTCAAGGCATCATCTCCAGGGGAAGGTTCCTCTGTCTGTTGGCTCTGGAAGAAGGTCCTTGTCCTCAATCTTCCCGTAGTCTTGGAGCTTCTCAGGTGCAGGGATCCCAGGCCCAAAGGATGTGCTCTGCCCCTGGTGCTGCTTTCTTGGTAGTATGAGGTCCCCAACTCTCTGCTTGCTTCCCTTTGGTTTTCTCTCGAGAGAGATAAAAGGTGGTGCAGGCCTCCCCCAGGGAAGTTCACTTTACATTGGATCAGGGAGGTGACCTGAGTAAGGGTGGTGTTACAATCCCACTGTAATCCTCTTTAGCATAAAATTACAATCACAAAATGGAGGACAACCATAGAATACTGGGAATCATGGCCTAACCAAGTAGACACATATTTTTGGGGGGACACAATTCAATCCATGACAATGACTTTTATTGTATTTGGGATGTTTTGGGGCATTTTTTTATTCCTTTTTTTGGACTCTTTCTCTCTTCTTCTGTTGGCACTCCCATAATGCATATATTGGTACACTTGATCGTGTCCCATAGTCTCCTGAGGCTTTGTTCATTTTTCTTCATTCTTTTTTCTTTCTGTTCCTCAGATTGGTTAATTTCAATTGTCCAGTCTTCAAGTTCACTCATTCTTTCTGCCCACTCAAAACTACTACTGAAACTCTCTTTTTTTGTTGAGAGCTGGGCAGTTTGAACATTATACTGTGCTACTCTGGAAATCAGATTCTTTGCTTTCCTCAGCAGTTGCTGCTGTTTTTGTTGAGGGCTGCATGTGTCCATTTATATAATGACTTTTCCAAACTATTTTTTCAAAGATTATATTCCTTATTATGTGTGGTCATTGAAATCTGTGTTCCGTTATCTCTGTAGTCAGCCAGTGACCTGACAGATATTTTTTAAATGCCTGTATCCAATAAGAGAAGGAAAAAAAGGTGTTCTGTCTCTTTAAATCCCCTCTACTGCAGCTACCAGGGAAGCCACATTGGCCTGAGGGGGTTGAAACAATGGCCAGCCTCTGTGCTCTCACTTTGGCAAACCACCAGGCAGATCAAAACCCACAGTCCTGATTTTTGGAGGACAAGGTCCCTGTTGCCTACTCTGGCACCAGCAAGCTGCCCTAGGAATGTAGGTGGCTGTTGCCACGGCTGTGTACTGCCAGTTACTTCTTTTGCAAAGTGGGGATAACATTCTACCTACATCTGTGAGGATATAGCAGGTTTAAAAGATCTGTGTATAGGGTCTTGTGGGGTCCCTGAACAAAGTATGCCCTCAGCAGATTAATTAAGCCGTCACTTACTGAGCCCTGCTCTGTGATGGGCTCTGTCCTAAGCACTGGGGACCCAGCAGTGGAAAAACCAGGTGGCTCCCTGGCCCTGTGGTGTCTCCGCTGTTGGTGGAGAGACTGACAACAAACAACACAAAGAAATCCATCTACAGCATGATAGAGGGTGATGGGTTCAGGGGAGGAAAATAAGGCAGAGGGAGAGTAATTCTAGCAGGGCCCTCACAGAAGGCCTCTCTGAGCAATACACTGGAGAACAGATCTGAGGGAGACAGGGCGTGAGCCTTATGGGATCTGGGGGCGAGGTATGGGAGGGCCCACAGCAGATACAGTGCCCCTGGGTGAGGTGTCCCTAAGGCACCACAGGAGCCATGGAGGCCGGAAGTGAGTGAAGTGGGGTGGGTGGGCCAAAGGCAGACGAGAGCAGAGGAGCTCAGTGCCCCCTCTCCTTAGTGCTGCCTGGTCCTGCAGATCCTCCTAACCCTTGGGTCAGATAGGAGGGGCTGTGATCCCAGCCCCAGGGAGTACTTGGTGACACTCCTGGCAAATCCTCCTAACCCTTGGGTCAGATGGGGGGGCTGTGATCCCAGCCCCAGGGAGTACTAGGTGACACCCCGGGCAGATCCTCCCTAACCCTAGTGTCACATAGGAGGAGCAGTGATCCCAGCCCCAGGGAGTACCAGGTGACACCCCTGGCAGATCCTAACCCTAGGGTCAGATAGGAGGGGCAGTGATCCCAGCCCCAGGGAGTACTAGGTGATACCCCTGGCAGATGTTCCCTAACTTAGGGTCAGATAGGAGGGGCAGTGATCCCAGCCCCAGGGAATACTAGGTGATACCCCTGGCAGATCCTCCTAACTTAGGGTCAGATAGGTGGCGGCAGTGATCCCAGCCCCAGGGAGTACTAGGTGATAGCCCTGGCAGATCCTCCTAACCCTAGGGTCACATAAGAGGGGCAGTGATCCCAGCCCCAGGGAGTACTAGGTTACACCCCTGGCAGATCCTGCTAACCCTAGGGACAGATAGGAGGGACAGTGATCCCAGCCCCAGTGAGCACTAGGTTACACCCCTGGCAGATCCTCCCTAACCCTAGGGTCACATAGGAGGGGCAGTGATCCAGCACCAGGGAGTACCAGGTGACACCCCTGGCAGATCCTCCCTAAGCCTAGGGTCAGATAGGAGGGGCAGTGATCCCAGCCCCAGGGAATACCAGGTGACACCCCTGGCAGATCCTCCCTAAGCATAGGGTCAGATAGGAGGGGCAGTGATCCCAGCCCCAAGGAGCACTGGTTTATACTCCTGCCTCTGCCACCCGCCTCCCTCCCTCCCCAGGGCACTGTCAGCAGCTATCATTAACATCTGGATATAAATCTGAGCTAATAAGGAGGGTTCCATTCCACTGCCACTGGGCCCGGAACCATCATGGCTGGTGGGTGCTGTTTGGCTGGAAGTTGATCCATGAGACTTTGGTCCCCCTTCAAGGTTAGCAGCGATAGCTCCTCTTGACTGGGGAGGATCTGACAATTCACGAACCACACCCTGGAACCCAAGATGGTTGGGCAGGTCAGCCTCGCTCTGCTGTGCAGGTTTATTGAACCATGTGCCGGGCATTGCTTGAGCCCTACTGTGTACCAGGCCTTCAGAGACTCAACTGAATGTTCCCTCTTTTGGGGAGCATTCTTTGAAACCAGATGGAGTGGCTTCTGGGAGCCTGTTGCAGCCCTTGTCGTCTGACTCCTCCCATGACAGGGGCTTATGGGGTCTCAGTCACCCAGTGTCCTCTGTGTGTGGTTGATGTTCATAAACCCCACGCCTGACAGGGCCTGCAAATCACTGTGGCTCTGAGTCCCGAGTTGCCCTGTCTGTCCACACCTGGAGTTTCAGCCAGCAGGTCAGAGCCTTGCCTCCTTGCAGATAAAACCTCACCCCTGTTGCCATAGCCACTTGTCAGGCCTGGGTCTCCATGGCCACTGGTCTGGGCTGTGCTGGCCCGGCTCCTTGCTTCTCATATCCTGCCCCTGGGAGGCATGGACTGCACCTCAGAGCTCAGATCCATGAGGCCGCTGGCAGCATGGACCCTGGGCTCACTGCAGTTGCAGCTTCCACTTTCAAGGTGGCTCAGTATGTCCTGGTGGCCTTGCTGGCCCACATAGCCTCTCACTGCCCAGGTGCACCCTTCTCTGCAGCATAAACTGAGACCTGGAGACGTGAAGCCTGAGCCCTGCAGCTGGACTGTGACAGTCCCTGTGCCACAGCCATCCTCCATCCAGCACCTCCCTGGGGCTGGATGCTGGGGCCTGGGTTGCACCACCGGAACACAGGGACACAGCCATGTTTCCACCATCTGACAGGCGGCCCTGGCCGAAATGCTGGTGTTAAGTGCTTCCCTTGTGAAATATGTCTCATGGTGCACTTGCAAGGCGCAGTTTCTAAGGCACCGCCTGCCCACAAGCACCCTCTCCCAGGCGTGTGAGTGTCATCCTGAGCGGTTCCTCCGTGCTTTGCCATGTTGGTCTCTTGTTCACCCCTACCCTGAGCGCAGCTGGGCTGGGCCGTGGTGCTCCGGCTGTCCTGAGGACCCCCGCCTGCCCGGTGCGTCCATTCTCACTGCTGGATGAGGTGCTGCCATGTGGCCTGGACAAGGGCAGCAGAGCCCTGGCTAGTTGGCCTCCCCATCTTGTCCAGTCTCCAAGGACAGAAGACATGGTCTTGGGGCTTTGCCTCTTCTGGGCACCATTCCAGTCCTGCATCTGTCTCTGTGCAGGGCAGCACCTTGCCACCTCCCAGGGGAGTCTCCTTCTTCTGTGAGAACAGTTAATCACTGCCAGCTACCCCCTGGCTACTCTGCACATCTTTTCTCATCTTTTGACTTGTGCCGGCCATGGGAGCAGATCGCCAGAGGAGGAGAGGGTCCATCCTCGGATTCTTCTAGACTAGTGAGAGAGATACTCATTCATTCAACAGATTGGCTCCTCCAGGCACTGCAGACACAGTGATGAACAAACATATTCTGAAATAAACAATCACAACCCATAAGCTAGGTGGGAGCACAGGGAGGGGCTCCGGGGAAGTTAGAGAAACTCCTAGCAAAAGTTGCATTGTGCTGGGTTTTGTAGGATGAGTAGGAGTTAGGCTCAAACAGAAAAAGTAACAAAGGACCCAGTATGTCTCCGTGGGATTACGCAGTTCTTCTGAATTCTCCTCACAATCCTGTATTTGCGCCTTCAAAGTGATCTGTAAACTGTAAGGATTTAGAGGTGGGGACACCTGAAATTTCAGGCATGCTCTGTAAGCACCACCTGTGTGGCCTCCTTTCTCCCCACCACTGCCTCGGCCTGGGAGCGGCCCGCGGCCCAGCCAGTGATGCTGCTTTCCGGGGGCAGCTCCTTTCGGCAACGTCTGAGTGTTGTGTGGCCTGGCGCCTTGGGCGGCCTCTGCTAATTGACACGGGCTGCAGGACAGGCCTGCCGCAATGTAGCGCGTCAGGAGCTGGTTGCAGATTCAGCCGCCTCTGTATCTGAGGGGTGCTTCCGTGGTTGTCTGTCCAGCCTCACTCTGCCCAAGCCGTGCCAGATTGGTGGTGGGAGGCAGGGCCACCAGCCAGGGCCAGGTCTGGAATTGTGAGCAGCACGGCCTACCTTCTTGTTTTCTTCCTGTAGGCCCAGTGTGCCTTGTGCACAGAGGGGCAGGCTGAGCCACTCTCCTGCACTGCCTCTGATTTCACCAAGATCTTCAAGTTCAAGGCTTCCAGACTGCCCAGTACTGCAGTTTTATTAGGCTTTTTTTTTTTTTTTTTAATAATTTTTATTGTGCTTTAAGTGAAAGTTTACATTAGGCATTTTTTTTTTAATTCTTCAGTACAGGAGATGTCAAACACTGAAAATATGAAGAAAATGATGGAATGAACCCCCACGTCTGCCCACTCTTATCCATCTGTACCCCCCCCAGTGTCCTGCAGCAAAGCCCAGACCTCCTGTGATTGCATCCACAAATGTCCCAGCATGTATTGCTAAAAGAAATAGATTTTAAAGAATGCCACAGTAGCATCGTCCTATCTAAAAAAATGACAAAACTCTTCGACATTATCGTGTATGCAGCCCATGGTCACATTTCTCGCAGCCCAGTGTTCTCGTAGCACTGAGTCTGGACCGCTGAGTTATGTCACCAGGCCTTAGCGTGGGCTCTGCTCTAGAGGGGCATCCATGAGGGTGGGGTGTGCAGCAGCCACTGTCCATCAGCAGCCTGGCCCCACATGGCACACACCTGTGGACCACACCTATGAGCATGAGAGACCAGCCTCAGAATTCCTGGCCAGCCTACCCCAATTCTGGGAAAAACCATGTCCCTTCTCAGGGGGAGGGAGGAATGGGTTGGAAATCACCCCAAGTTGGCTTTGGCCTGACTGCTGTGCTTCAATGTCCCAGCCTATGCCCACCAGCCTGTCACAGCAGTGTTGGGTGTGGCAGTGCGAGGCGGCATTTGGTTGGCGCTCTTGGGGTGGGGTAAGAGGCCTCTCTTGCAGCATCCTAATGTAATAGCACTTCGTCCTGCAGCAGGTGGTCCCTGCAGGGCACCTACCTCCCAGCATGTGCTCCTGTACCTCATCTTCTCCGCTCTTCAAGGTGGGATGACGTACTCTGTGGTGAGGGTGGGGACCTGGGGTCACAGGGTAGGTGGTGCCCAGGGTAGGGCACAGTGCTGGGAGGTGCCAGCCGAGTGCTTACCCTCCCTCACCGCATGTGACTGCAGGGTCTGAAGCCAGAATGCCAGGTCCAGTTCCAACTCCGCTACTGCCTGGCTGCATGACCTCAGCCAAGCTACCAGCCTCCCTATACCTCAGTGTCCCCAGCCATGAAATGGGATAAAAATAGCATGTGCGTCATCAGGATGCTGTGAGACCTCAAGGAGTTGTGCCAGCGGGAAGTGCTGGAAGTGATAGAATGGTGCCTGGGGTATGGCAGCGCTTCCTGCAGGGCCCAGGGCCCCTCCCATCTTTCCACCCACCACCCCATTCCTGGCCACGACGACCCCACGTGTACACACCTCTAGCCTTGCCCACCCGCCTGTGGGTCCCAGTACCACTTCCTCCACAATGCATACCTGGACTCTCCCAGCTGGCAGCAACTTCACCTGGCTTGGACTCCCCAGGCCCCGTACCAGTCACCTGTCGGCCCTCCCTGACCGATCACCTGGTCCTTAAGGGGCAGTGTAGCTGGTTCACCTGCACACTTGCCCAGCTTCCAGCCCAGAGCCTGTAAGACACACGTCAGAAGATCCCCCTCTACCTCATTAAACCCTTCATTGACTGGCGAGGACAAAGTCCGGAGTTCTCAACCTGGCCCCTGAGGCTCTGCCCATCTGGCTTGCTCGCCCCCTTCCTCTCAGTAACTTGGCTCTGGTGCTTGTCCTCGTTCAGTTCCTCATGGCCAAGAGCCCTCGGTACCAATGGAAACCAGTTGCCATTGGGTTGACTTTGACTCATGATGACCCCGTGTATGTCCGTGTAGAACTGTGCTCCATATGGTTTTCAGTGGTTGACTTTTCCGAGGTAGATCACCAGGCCTTTCTTCCCTAGCGCCTCTGGGTGAACTTGAACCTCCAGCCCTTTGGTTAGCAGCCAAATGTGTTAACTGTTTGTACCACCCATGGACTCCGTGTATCCGCCTGGCTCCTATTTATGTCATTTTCTTGGAGAGGACCCTCCACGTCTATTTTATGGTGTCTCTGCCACCAGGCTGCCAGGCCCCAGCAGGCACAGGCCTTCTTTCTCTAACTGACCACTCCATCCCCTACACCCACCCAGGGCCTGGGACGTCGCACACCCTTCAGAAGTTTGAGTAAATGAATGTTTTAAATGAATGAACTTTGAATGAACAAGCGTGCAGTTTATGCTGGAGTCAGGTTAAAGCTCCTGAAATGGGAGGTGAGGTGGGGCCCAGCCTCAAAGGGGGTGTACAGGACTCAGGTTGCTGGGAGCCCTGGTCACTGGGAGTGTCTGGACGATTGCGGGGACCAAGGGTCCAGAGAGTTTCCACCTTGAAGCCAGCTGGCTGTTCAGGAAGTGGGAGCAGGGCTGCTGGGGTTCACGCAGCTTTGGGGTTCTTGCCAGGCTCTGCCTGAGGCCTGGCTGCCACGCTGAAGCCTGTACCTGGGCTCTCAGAGGTCACATATGCTTCCAGTGGAGGCAGTGCTGAGGGATGGTGGGGAGCCCTGGTGGCTCAGTGGTTAAGAGCTCGGCTGCTAACCAAAAGGTCGGCAGTTCGAATCCACCAGCCATTCCTTAGAAACCCTATGGGGCAGTTTTACTCTGTCCTATAGGGTCACTATGAGTCGGAATCCACTCGATGGCAGTGGGTTGGTTTGGGCTTTTTAAGGGATGGAGGTGCCAGGGGCAGTGTTCTGGAAGGAAAAAGAGGGCCCAGGGGGGCTGGCAGGAAGCTGCGGCAGGCTGCTGCTGCTCGATTGTTGTCTCTCATTCGGGTCCAGCACAAATCTGGGGGGCCTCATTCTCTCACTAGGCACCCCCTTGGATATCTGCCCAGGGACACGAGGAGACAGCTCTTCTGAGGATGTAGAACGGGGAGCGAAGGCAGGTGCGAGGAGGAGGAAGCAGGCACTGGACGCAGAGGAGCTACCGCACCCAGTAGCTCGTTGTAATCAGACCATGTGGGATGCTGCAGTATTAAACCAAATTTATGCCAAAAGCTATAACAATTAGATTTTTTAAATTTAATACTAATTAAATAGAGAATTGTGAGACATTCAGAGTCTCTGCATGCCCTGAATAATTAGAGATTATTAAACTGCTAACAAAAGCAGTTAGGAGAAAATTAATTGACTGGGGGTAAAGAGATCATTAGGCATGCAAGTCTTAAAAACATGTTCAGGGGCTCCTTCTCGCGGCTGCTCTTGAGAGGGATGGTTTGTGGATTGCCAGCCTGTTCATTTGGACACAGAAGTAGGGAAGCTGGCCCCAGCCGGTGTTAGCACCCCCTGGCTGAGAGTCGGAGGAAGGGAGCTGCTCCAAGGCAGGGTGCAGGACGCTGTCCGTGACCAGGGAGCCAGCACGGGGGACACGGGTGGTGGGGTGGTAACCTGGTGCCCTGAACTCCCTGAAGGTCCATGGATGGCACACACAGTTTGTGTTCCATTGCTGACTTACAGGTTGGAGGTTTGAGTCCAGTCAGAGGCTCCCTGGGCGGCCTGGCCATCTGCTTAGGAAAACGGAGCCATTGGAAACCCTATGGAGCACGGTTCTACTCTGACACACATGGGGTCTCCGTGAGTCAGAATCACCTCCAGCAACTGATCTCCTTTGTTTTTGGACTCTCTGAACTACGACGACGACGACGACGACGACGATGCGGGAGGGAGGGGAGTGCCGTTAAGGCTGGTCCAGCTGTATCTTCCTTCCCCTCGTTTCTCTGAGATGGGGGCGACCTCCCCGTCTTTCAGACTTGCTTAGTGGTTTGGCAGTAGTCCCTGGCTAGGGGCGGCCGTGATCGGCCCAGGGAAGGCCCCCGGCGCGCTGCTCAGCCCAGGGCCCCTCCTGGCTTGGCACCGCGGCTCCTGTCCCGCCGGCTTCGGGGCTGCAGCCGGGCTGCGCCCCAACTCACAGCCGAGAAAACGACCCCTACTTGGGGGAGATGAGAGCCCGGCAGACTGTGATCCCCATAGCAGGATTAGGAGAGAAGTGCCGCCGCAGTGGCTGCCCTGCAGGGGCCACTGCGCGTGCGCGGTGCGACCCTCCCCAGGGCGACCATCCACCCCGCCCCCTACACGGGTGAATGACTACCTCCCTATCCGCCCCCTCACTGGGCCGTTTCCCAGCCAAAGGGAACAGAGTAGGTCTGGGCTCCAGGAGACGCAGGGCAGAGGGGTGGGGGTGAGGGGTGGGGCGAGGAGTGGGGGCTCCTCGTCCTGGGACAACCCCCTTCAGCTTCACGTTAACCTTTAACTGAAGGTAACCAGTCCCTCCTGGGTTCTGTTGCCAGGGAGGCAGTAAGAGGAGGAGCTGTGGGCCCAGGCCTCCTGGGGGCCTGCAGCACCCAGCAAGACCAGGCCTGATGGGGCACACTGTTCCCATCTCTGGTCAAGGACAGGAGGAGGAGTACATGATGAGGGAACAAGGCTAGGATTGCCAGGTTTAGCAGCTAAATTTAAATTTTGGATACACAAGGAAAAGTTTTTAAATCTATCGATGGCACTGGGTTGGGGGTATACCCCAAATTGCATAGGACATACTTACAATAAACATCATTCCTTGTGTATCTGAAATTAAATTTAATTGAGCATGCTGTGTTTTATCTGGCGATGCTGAACAGGACTGCAGGGAGAACAGATTTTTGTAATTCATAAACCAAAATGGCTAAGGCAAAAAAAAAAAAAAAAAGGCAAAGGCCTCTGAAAAGATGCGCCGGAGGAGAGAAGTAGGAAGCCGTGGTGTGTGGGGGGCAGGGCCCCGGTACAACTACCCTCTCTGTCTTGGGACCTGACTGTGAAGTGGACAGCTGGAGATGGACCTCTAGCTCAGAAGTTCTGTGGCGCAGCTTCTAGAGAGAATGCAGAGTCCCGGGGAGCCTAATGGCCTCGGCCCAACTCTGGCAGTGACTCTGGCCAGGCTCCGACCCTTCCTGGCCCACCTGCTTTCCCCACCTATAGCAGCAGCACTGCCCACCTTGTTGGCTGTTGGAGGGTTGGGAGAGGGTAGAGAGGGTCTGGCCCTGTGAGAGGGGTCTGTGAAATCGAGGGCTGGTGGCTGTGTATTTTGTCGCCTTTCCCGTGGGGAAGGAGCTGCAGAGGTCGCCCGCGTGGGCAACTTGCCCATTGCTAGGACTGGAGTTGGGGTTGAACTACATCATCAGGTCCCTGAGGAGGGCTGAGGCGGGGCAAGGCTGGTCAGCAGTCCCAGAAGGTAGCCTCTGTGCCAGGGCTGCCCTCCCTCCCTCAGCCCCATTTTCTAGAAAATGCTTTCGGTGGCTCTCTAGCACTGACATCCCCCAAATCTTGGTGGGTCCTTTCTGCCACCCCCCTGCAGTGTACCACAAGCTCCGTGAGGAGGGGGGCAGGGGAGGATAAAAGGACAGGCAGAACCGGCCTGGGGCCCCAACTTCAGCATGTTCACACCTTGTGTGAACGTGTTCACAGTGTGTGCGCTGCTCTGGTGCACACCCAGGTGTGTGACAGGGGTTCTTGCCACTCAGATCCTGGCTTCTCTTGCTCACTTCGAAGCCCTTTGTTCCCTCCAGCCAGTCTGCCTGTTCCTTTGTTTCTGGTCTCCCTGGTCTGATTTGGAGGCTGGAGAGGCCAGGGCCTGGATGGCAGCCTCTTGTTTCCCTTCCCTGAGCCTAATACTGTGATTTCCACATGTTGTGGTTAGGTGTCATCAAGTCACTTCTGACTCATAGCAACCCCATGTACAACAGAATGAAACACTGTCCGATCCTGCGCCATCCTCACAATCGTTGCAATGTTTGAGCCCATTGCTGCAGCCACTGTGTCAATCCATCTTGTTGAGGGTCTTCCTCTTTTTTGATGACCTTCTACTTTACCAAGCATGATTTCCTTCTCTAGGGACTGGTCCTTCCTGATAACATGCCCAAAGTATGTGACAGGAAGTCTCGCCATCCTCACTTCCAAGGAGCACTCTGGCTGTATTTCTTCCAAGACAAACTTGTTCGTTTTTCTGGCAGTCCATGTATACTCACTATTCGTTGCCAACACCATAATTCAAAGGCGTCCATTCTTCTTCACTCTTCCGTTTTCATTGTCCAGCTTTCACATGCATATGAGGTAACTGAAAATACCCTGGCTTGGGTCAGATGTAACTTAGTCCTCAAAGTGACATCTTTACTTTTCGACACATTAAACCTTTTGCGGCAGATTTGTCTGATATAATACATGGTTTGATTTCTTGACTGCTGCTTCCATGGGTGGTGATTGTGGATCCAAGTAAAATGAAATGCTTGACAATGTCAGTCTTTTCTTTGTTTATCATGATGTTGCTTATTGGTCCAACTGGTTTGCACATAGTAGGGTCTTAATAAACATGGGTTGAAGGGGTGGGGAACACAGAGCGTTATAAAGATTCGAAGAACTTACATGGGGGGCAGGGACATCTGGGAGGCGGGTTTGGGCAGTGAGTGACGGGGACGGAGAGGAGGGGGTGTGAAAACATGGGTCCCTGAGACAGCCCGGGAGGAGTGGGGGCAAAAGCAAGGAGGAAATGTGGTGCAGAGGCCGAGGGTCTGAGACACCCAGGGAAAGAGGACAGTGTTGGGGCAGGCATGCAGACTTGGGAGCAGAGGCAAGAGGGGGACGTTGGACTGTGGTTGTGACTGACCACTGTGGTCATGAGTGTGGCTTTGGAGGGTGACAGTGTGTCCCCAGACCCAGCTGTGTGCAGGGGGCTGTGCAGGATGATGCAGGCGTGAGCGTGCCCCAAGACCACAGCTTCTACCATCCAGGTGAGGAGGCTGAGAGCACCTTCTGCCTCTCAGAGGGGTGGGCATGAGGGCTCTGTGTGAGGCAGGGAGCCCAGCCCCAGGGTTAGGGCCTGGGAGAGAAGCAGGAACCTCCACGACCACCATACCTTGCTGCTCTGGAAGGTGGGGAGGTCCCCATTTTATGCTCGAGGAAGCTGGAGATGATAAAGCTGGCTATACCCCGTGTGTGTGCAGGCCTTGGTCAAGATGGCTGGGCTCCTTCCCACGTGGTTGGTCAGCGAACAGCTCAGGCCTAGGCTGCACTGTGGTGACACAGTTCTTAGTGCCCCTTAGAAAGCCCTGTCTCCAGGTTCTGGAGGCCCTTCATTCTTCCTGCAAAGGAGGAGATGGCTCCAGACTAGGGAGGCAGGGCTGCCACTGCGGGACGCCGTGGGTCACCTGCTGGCTGCTGTGTTGCCTTTTTAAAACAAAACGCCCCTCAGACCACTACGAGGGCTGCTGTCTGCATCTTCTCTGTCTGCTGGAGCGGGCAGTGCAGGAGTAGGGCTGGGAGGGCATGGTGTCAGTCTCCCTCCAGGCCCCCTTTCTGCATCACTCCGGACCCTCCAGACCTGCCCTGGGGGCAGCCTTTCACTGCAGACTCACTCGAGCTGCCCCCCCCCCCCCCCCCGCTTTTAAGCCTGGGCAGCTCCATCCCTCAGACTTGCCACCTTGGTGTTGACAACTGCTCTACCCTGAGACTCGCTGTGCCGGGGCACATGGGGATAGCAGTGCCCACCTGCCCTGTCTGCGGAGAAGGCACCACATCAACATCTGGATGGCCCTAGGGTCCAGTGGAATGAAAGCTGACCCCAGCGTTTGACAAGAGCCCTGTGGTACTGGGAAAGCTGGCCTTGGTGCTTCCCTGGGTAGGGCTGGCCCACAGGCCCTGCACGGATAGGTGGCCGTGGACTCTAGTGCCAGATGGCCTGGCTGGAGGCCCAGCTCTGGGTTCCTAGCCAGCCCTGGACCTCTGTGGGCCACCTCCGTGCCCCCATCTGGGGTGCTGTGAGCAGTCAATGGGGGGCCCTGGAAGCATGCGGGCAGCTTCTGCACCTCTGCCATGGGGGCCTCACAGTTGGGGCTGATTTTATTCCACTTCTGTCTGGGGTGCCCTGTGAGCCAGGGGCTGAGGCAGAGAAGGGGCAGTAGGTTGCTGAAGTCCTGTTAGCTGGTGTTCTACCACACACGCCCCTCCTGAAGGCCCTCTGCACTCTCCCACTAGCCCTTCCTGCAGCCCAGAAAGGGGCTGCTGTGCCCGTTGACAGGGAAGCAGCCAGGTGCCTCACCCAGCGACCAGGGTGCCAAGGTCTTCCCTCCCCCCAACTAGGAGGGCCATCTTCGGGACCTGACCCCAGGCGGGCAAAGCTTGATGTCGAGACCTGGAGGATGGTGTCCACGTACGGGATGGAATTGAGGTGCCACTTGGCTAGCCTGGGGTGAATGTCCAGGTGTTCCATCAGCCTATGGCCAGGGCCATCCAGGTGAGGGGCATGGGTTCCTGGCTCTGTTGCTTAGTAGTTTGAAAGGACAGGCAAAGTTCTTGACTCTGTGCCATGGCCATGCAGTCAGTAAGCCTCTGGGTTACAGACCGGCCTCTTGTGCTGTAGGTGGTACAGGGCTGAGCTGGTGTGAAGGAGGGAGGGACCATCGAGGGGCCACACGAAGCCCTGCCTGCATGCTGGGGGACTGCGTTCCCAGGGCACAGCTGCTGGAGCAGAGCCCCCGTGTTGCCTCTGACAGAAAGGGTCCAGCGTCCACAGGCCCCTGTCCTGACCAGCCTGTGTTTCAGACTCCCATGGGTGGGAGTTCAAGGGGTCTTCTGTAGGGGGGAGGCCAGGCTGGGGGGGCAGTTGTGTTCTGTGCCTTTGTGAACCTGCTGAGGAAGCAGATAAATAACCCTGAGACCTCAGGGGAATTCCAGCAGCCTCGGGTTGGGGGCTGGGGGAGGGAGGGGGGAAGGAGGCTGGGGTGCAAGGCAGGCCGCCCAGGGCGGAGGAACAAATACATTTTTGAGCACTTACAGTGTGGGATAGAGCCAGTCTTTCTGCCACACATTCATGTTTAACCCACCTGATTCCTTGGGGCTCGATACTGTTACTATTCCCGTCTTCCAGACAAAGAACTCAGGACTAGAGAGTTGAAGTCACTCATTTGAGGCCACTGCAGGACTAGACACGCTGGGGTCTGCAGCACGGCCCCTGCACCCCATGGGAGCTCGTTCTAGGCCCAGGCGGGGGGGTGGGCTGGTGGTTTACCTCGGGTCCCTTCTGACACTCTGGTCTTGGGCTCATTTTCTCCCCTTCCTGTTCCCTGCTTCGCCCCCGCCTGGCGTCCCGCTGCTTGTGGGGGGGCTGTCCTTCTGCAGTGACAGCATGCTGCTGCTCCCAACAGCTGGTGAGGGGCCGGCACCCACCCACGTCCCTCTGCCCTCCCTTCTCCTGGCTCCTCAATTCCCGTCTCGCCGCCTGCCTGCCCCCACCCCAGTTCTGCTGTGAGTCACCCGCTGTCAGGGAGCAGGTGCCGGAGCAGGAGGGGGAGGGCAGCATGTGGCGTAGGGATCGGAACTCTGGGGGGCAGCCGTCACCTGGGGCCTGGGGGCAGGGTGTTCTGGGGAGCTGGAGAATGTCCCAGGGAGCCTCAGCCAGCTAGATCCCAGCTCCCTCTTGGCTCTGGAGAAAGGAAGAGGAAATGACAGAGGATAAGCACAGAGACTGGATAGAGCATTAAAGCCCCGCTTGTCCAGGATGACTTTGGGGCTGTGGTCTGGAGGGCCTTTCTCTTGAGTCATTGAGAGTGGCGTCCACAGGGGCTTCCTGTAGGCCGTGAAGCCTGCTGCCCAGGCCTGGAGTAGAGATGGGGTTGGGGAGGAAGGCATGCCCACTGAGGGGCCTGACCCCTTACCACCTGGTGGCTTTGAGCTCTTCTTGGCTATTGTGCCTCAGCGTCCTCCCCTTTTTCGAGGTGCAGCAGGACCCTATGATGCCTGTTCCCACCTGCAGACCTGCTCAACCTGTTTTGTGTTCTTCAGATCTCAGCTTGGCCCAGCTTTCCAGACCAGGAAGCCACCAGGGGCCCCACCATCTGCCAGAAATGCCCCTGCTCTGCTCCCATCTACCCCCACATGCCCTCCAAGTTCCCTTTGTTGGCAGCCTCTCCCTTACTACTCAGGGTGTGACCATGGGCAGATTTTGGCCTTGCCATGGTCCCCTCAGAAACCCTGGTGGCGTAGTGGTTAAGAGCTATGGCTGCTAACCAAAAGGTCGGCAGTTCGAACCCACCAGGTGCTCCGTGGAAACCCTGTGGGGCAGTTCTACTGTGCCGGATAGGGTTGCTTTGAGTCAGAATTGACTGGACAGCAACAGGTTTTTTTTTTTCAACGGTCTCCTCTCTCTCAGGGTGTGGTCAGGATCCATTTAGTGCCTGTAACATGCACAGAACAGACAATATCTGGCGGTTGCAGCTCCCATAAGGGCCAGAGGCCCTGTACCCTCCCGGCTCTCTAATGGTACAACTGGGCCCACAGCCCCACTCCCCTGCCCAGGCGGACAGGACCCAGAGTGTCGTCAGTCCCCACAAGTGGAGTGCTCTGAGTTTGATTTATGGTCAAGTCTAGCAGGCTGGGATCCTACTGTTTGGAGCAGGCTTCGGTGTGAGGGCAGAATGGAGGCCTTCCTTGTTCCCTGCCCTCCAGCACTATCTTCCGTCCAGGTTCCTCCTCTGTGGTCTAGGTGTGGGTATCCCTCTGTCTGCAGCGAGCAGAAACCATCACCACCCCAGGCAGACGCTCTGGCCCCCCACCCCAGACTTCGGAGGCTTGAAGTTCTTGCCAGTACATCAAGGAGGAGACAAAGGTCACTACAGCCTGGCGAGCACGGTACTGACTGGAGGCCTAGCTCTGCACCGTGCGTTCCCCTGGCCCACAGACCTGGGGGTGTGGCCCAGCATCCTCATGCTTGTGGCACAGCTATTGACAGCCTCACAGGAGATTTGTGCCAGCCCCTCTGGGCCCAGAGTGAGCCATTTCTTCCCTGAATTCTCTTAGTGGTCCCCAAGCCATCCTATTTTCCACAATGGGCCCCACACTACCCTGACCCCCTCGCTGCCCGCCAAGCCCTCTCCTTGAGTACAGAGATGGTTGGCAGAATCACCTAGAAAAGCCCCAGACCTGGGCATTCCCTGTGGCTGTCCAGGCCTGGGGGTGCAGGCGGAATTATCTGATGTTGGCTCTACCGTCAGAACTCAAGGTGGTAGGCAGGGTTGTGCATCCCAATTTAGCCTGATCTCTTTGAATAAAGCCTTTTTTTTTTTTTGGATGAATACCTTTATGGGGGGATAAATGAATGCTGTGTTTTATCTGTGGGGCATTTCTCTGGTGGGAGACATAAATGACTCCTTTCTGTGCTTTGCCAGCGTCTCGTGAGCCAGACCCTCACTAACAGGCGTGTAATTGTGGGCACACAAGTGCATGTGTGTGGGATAGGTTCCAAGTGGGATGGGCAGGTCACCTTCTGGCTTACATATATACCCACACGCACACCCCCTTTTCTCCATTTGAGGTGCGAGACTTCGGGGTGCCAGATCTCTTAAGAGATGATTGGATTACAAGTCCTCTTCCAAGGGGGATGTGAGCTGAGCTTTCAGAGCCAAGGCTCCCACCAGCATGAGTGGCAAACTCCTACTCATCCTTCAAGATCCCACTCCCGCATCACCCCTTGAGTCTCCCGCAGGCAGAGTTGGAGCCTCAGGCAGTCTGCTGTCTTTCTGGTGTAACGTGGGTGCAATGCTGTGGTTGGCGGCTCCTTGAGGCCCAGGACCTTGTCTCACCTGCCCTCCCCCACCCCAGGGCCTCAGCATGCTGGCTGGTGCTTGCAGAGGAGGGTGAGCAGGAGGGGTCCAAGGAGGGAGTCAGAGGGACCTCCCATTAATCGGAATAGGCTCTCTGAAAGTTGAGAGGAGCTTGGGCTTGCCCCCTTGTCTCCACCCCTGACCCATGTCCTGTTCAGAGGTTGCCCTCAGAACCCCTCCTGGGGAAAACTCAGTGTTGAAGGAGATGATAGGTCCTTGGAGCCAGTGTGCGTGAGGTGATGTGAGGCTGGGCTTGAGGGCAAGAGTGCCAGAAGGCACAGAATCAGAATGAAATCACTGACCGGGATGGGACTGAGCAGTCACCATGTGGAGGCTGGCAGTGCTGGCCACACCACAAAGTTCTGGAGTTGGGAAGTGGCTGTGAGCTGGGGAGTGGGCAGAGCCTGCGTCTCTGGGTGACCCCAAGAGCCCTCACCCAGAAAACCATCATAGAACCTAGACAGACTCCGGGAAGGTCAGGCCTGGTCACTCCCGCAGACCCTGCACCCTCACACCTGAGGAGCCCCCGATGGCTCCTTCAGCCAGGATACTGCATGGTGGGGACAGCTGAATTCTGCGCTCAGGGGTCTCTATAGGGAAGCTCCATCAGTAGGGGTGCCAGGCTGAGACCCTGGAGGGTGGTGGAGCCCCAGGAAGAGAGGAGATGTAAACTGCATGCGTGTGAGCTTGCCCCTGCTGTGTTCTTGACGTCAGGCTTCCTGGCAAGGGGTCAGGGGCACAGCCCACTGCTGCCAGGTCCCATGGGGCCCACTCATCCAGTCCCCGCTTGCTGAGCAGCTGCTGGGTCCCTGCAGGTGCAGGAGGTGTGGAGTCCCTTTGGGCCAGGGCCTTCCCTTCCTCTTCTGAGTCCCTGGAGTGAAGCCGGCTGGCCCAGAGGAGCAGGAGGGGCAGACCAGAGGCCAAGGTCCATGCCCCACTCTGCTGTCTGGACACGGGGAATAGGATGGGGGGGAGGGCCCCCAGGCTCCACCTGGCACGTTAGGTTTAGGACATATTTATTGTCACCGTTTTGGGTTAAATTTAGCTTCCTTAGGCTGGTCCAGGATGGGATTTATGATGTTAACTCAGACGTTCAATAATAACTCCCCTGATCTCATCTGTAGAAAGTGAGCCCCATGAAGTCCTCAGAGTTGTGAGGTCAGGGACCCCTCCTTGCCCCACGCTGTCCCTTGAGACAGCCTCTCCCCCATTGCCCTCCCCCACAGCTTCTTTCCCATCAACTTGGATTTGGGGTGTGACTTGTAGTCTTGGGGAGCTGTCAGGCTTATCTACAAAGTAGGGACCCACCAGGAGGGCCTCAACCTGCCCACGCCATGAGGGGATGCAGCACCTGGGCTCCATCCTTGGTCAGGGGGACTCCAGGCCTGGACTCAGTGGTCAGGGTCCCTTTCTTACCTCCACCCTCAAGAGTTTTGGATGGGAGCTCTGTGTCAGTGATAGGGTTCAGAATAAAATACAGTTGTTTAAATGAATGACTTCACAACAAAATGGGTTCACCCATGTGTTTTTCTTCTGGTTTTTTAATTTGTGACCACAATGAGGCCATTTTCCAAAAGAAAACTTTTTGCCTTGGTCCCCGCCCCCAATTCTCATTGGCGCTGCTCGGCCCTGGTCCCCACAGGCAGCCCTCCTCATTCCTGTTGGTACCGCATGACCCACCTGGGGCTTGGGGAATATGGGCTACAGATTAGGTAATAGTGTGGTGTCAGTACTGGAGGTACTGATCCTACAGCTTCACGGAGATTACACAAGAGAGTGTCATCGAGAAGCACGCAGACTTGGTCTCACGTGCTTCAGAAGAGGTGAGAAGTGCCACGTGAGACTGCGGAAGGGGAGAGAGCTTACATAGAGGGGCTGTACCCTGAGTTCGTGGTACTAGTCTTGCAACTTTTCTCCAAGTTTGACAATTTTCAGAATAATAAGCTTTAAAAAAAAAGTACTACACAAGGAAAAAAACCCTTGAACCCCCGACCCTGTACCTGTAAGGTCTAGACTCTTCCAGCTGAAGGAACACAATGTTGTAGTAGCCACTCCCTGGCATTTCTCTAGAGTGTGGCCCCATATGTGTAGAACCCACCGCCATGTCCTAGGCGGTGGGCGCTGCCTGCTTAGCCCTGTGCAGATGGTAAATGGAGCCCATTCTGCATGTGTTCTGTTTCGGCTGTGTTTGATTTGTGAAGGCCACAGTGTGTTGATCCAGTTTAACGTTGGCGGGCATTTGGGCTGCTTCCCAATACAGGCCATCGCAAACAATGCTCCACGCTCTCCCCTGCGCCTCCCAGTGCTTTAGCTTCTGCTGTAGTGGAGGCTCTGGGCCTGCTGGGGCCTGGGGTCCATTTTGGAAGGTGAGCCCCCAGGCCTTGCTGGGACTGGGTATGGAGGTGAGGGAGAGGCCGTTCCCGGGGCTTCCGGCCAGCACTGAGGCTGGGTACCTGGCTCCAGCGGAGCCTGCTCCTTCCTGCTGTCCTGGGCTTACCCCTCCCCTCCCCCGTTCTGCTGGGGCCCTCCAGGAGCTAGGACCATTAGTGGGACAGAGGAACCCTATCTCTGTCCTAGAGGGGAGCGAGAGCCTTCTGGACGCCCTAGAGTGTCCCCAAAGAAATTCCTGCCTGCGGACGTGTTTTTCCCACTCAAGAAAGGCAGATACAAGGTCCCAAGCAAGTCTGCTTCCCTCCTCCAGACCGCCATTAACCACCTCACAGGAAGAGCCCACCTTGGGGTGAGTCAGTAGCCTTCCTGAGGTGGGAGATGGCAGGGATTGGCTCCTTTCCTGCAAGCACAGCGGTAGGGGGCGTCTCTGCGGAGGTGAGGAGCAGGCAGACTGGTAATTCAGGATCATTTTTTAATTAGCACGTTAATGGTTCCCCTGCTGATGGGTGCTATTAGGAGTCCCCCAAGTAAATTTAGGCATCCCCCTGTGGCCTCCTGTGGCATGTTATGGTTGCATTCCCTGCCCCTTGTTCTCTGTCCCTCTAAGGGGCTCAGCTGGCAGGGGGTGGAGGCAGGCCCCAGATCCTCCCTCCCCCGTCACATCCCGCCTCCTGGAGGTGATCGCCATCCTGAAGTTTGAAAACTACCTTGCTTTTCTTTGTAGCTCTCCCATATAAGGCTGTGCTCCCAGTAACAGGCCTGTTTAGATGAAAGCATATTTTGGGTATTTCTCTGTGTGTTGTTTTTTTTCACTCAGCATTATGCTGATTTAATGATTGCACATTGATGGGTGTAGCCTGGGAGCATGTTTTCATTGCTACACAGTATTCTGTTGTATAATTATTGTTGTTCTTAACTGCCATCAAATTGGCCTGCAACTCACCGGACTTCATGCACAACAGAAGGAAACGCTGCCTGGTCCTGCGCCATCCCCAGGATTGGTTGCAGACTGGGCAGTTGTGATCCTTAGGGTTGTTCATTGGGTGATTTTTGGAAGTAGATCACCAGGCCTTTATTTTCTCTTTCATCTGGAATCTCCACTGAAACCTATTCAGCATCATAGCAACATGCAAGCCTCCACTGACAGATGGGTGGTCACTGTGCGTGAGGTGCCTTGGCCAGGAGTCGAACCTGGGTCTCACGCATGGAAGACGAGAATTCTACCACTGAACCATCACTGCCTCTTTGTGTGATATATTGTCAGTTGTTAAGTGCCATTAAGTCAGTTTTTGACTCATAGCAACCCCTTGTGACGAGTAGAACGACCCTCTAGGGTTTTCTTAGGCTGTAGTCTTAATTTTTTTTTTTTTTTTTTTGTCTTTATGGGAGTAGGTTACCAGGTCTTTTTCCTGCAGAGCCACTAGGTGTGTTCTAACTGCCAACCTTTTGGTTAGCAGCTGAATGCTTAACTGCTGTGCCACCAGGGCTCCTTCTTGGCGTGACTATGATCACAATTTATTCATCTTTTCTCCTGTCAATGGAAATGGGTATTTTTTTCAATTTTTTGCTACTGAAATCTCCATCAGCTTTTTAAATCCTGCTGGGACTTCTATTTGTTTGAAATACAACATTTCTGACCAGTAAATTGCCCGTTCCTTGGAGTCTGGCTCTGTGCACCTGCCTCTGGAATCTCGCTATGGCCCAAGTGGTGAGACTTTGGGCTGGGGGGCCCAGGTGCCTCTGTGCCTTCTGTTTGCAGAGCTGGCTGGCTGACAGAGCAGGAGCAGTCTGGGCTCAGGGCTCTGAGGGGCTATTTCTGGCTCCACCACCAGCATGCTCCTCTTACCCAGGGCGAGTTCTCTTCTCCAGTGCCTTGGGCTCTTCCCGCTGTCCTGCTGCCTAAAGTATCTCAAGCGTCAGCAGTTCAGACCTGCAGTATGTAGATTAATGTGGGATGGGGAGGGGTTAAATCATGCACCCGCTCCGAATACCAGCCAGAGGGTCTCTGAAGTGTCCTTGGGCCCCACTGGCAAAGATGGCCCTGCCGCCATCCCACTGCTACCTTGAAAGCATGAATTTGACTTCAGCAGAAAACTGCCAGTAGTCATGGAATTAGGACAAAGAGGTGAAGGACTGAATCAGGCTATTGGCTCTACCACTTGTAGGTGGCTGTGTCTGGACCTTGACTCCGCCTGAGTTAGTCCCCGCCCTGCACCTGCCTGTCCACTCCAGACGTTAGGCTCTGTCCTAGCTTTGCCGGCTGGCCTGTGCCCAGCGAGCCAGTTAGTCTGCGTCCCCCTGCTCCGGTGTCTCTGCCCACTACCCGCAGCGTGCAGTGGGCGTGACGGCCCGCCAGCCAGCACAGCTGCACACAGACGATGACTCTCTTCTCTTTCTGTCCTCAGATCACCAGAAGCTGGAGAGGGAGGCTCGGATCTGCCGCCTGTTGAAGCACTCCAACATCGGTGAGGAGGGGTGGGGGCGGGGCCGGCAGCCTGCTCCTTCCTGAGGATCAGACTTGCAGAGCGCGCGATTCGCTCCTTTCCCTCTTGCTTCATCGAGATAGTCCCCGTGATCACTCCCCACTGACAGCCATAGGACAGCAGTGCTGAGGCAGGCCTCTGTCCTGTGTGGATGGGGCCCAGGGGTCCTGCTTCCACTTGGCTCTGGCCAGGGCTCCTGGGTGCTGCCCCCGCCGGAGGTGTAGGCAGGCCAGCCCCTAACCCTGCCCTGTGCCTTGTGGGGTGAGGATGCTAACAGGTCCCCCAGAAGGGGTTGTGAGATGAGGTGACCCTGTGGAGTACTTGGTGTGTCCTCTCCATGACAGGAGCTATGGTGTTGGAAAACACACAGGGCTTAACACCAGTGGCCTCAGAGCAGCCACACAACAGCCATGTTACAAAGACTTGCCAAAGTACCACACCACGGTGCCATCCACAGATCTAGTCTGCTCACCAGTTTCTGGGAGCCTCTGGTATCTGCTTTTGCCCAGCCCAGGCCCAGGGCTGTGGACACATGTGTGGCCAGCCTCCTGTCTGGGAGAAGTATCTGCTGCCCAGGGGTCTCTGGAGCCCCAGACTGGAGTGGAGGCGTGGGCAGTGGGCCCACTTGCCCATAGGCAGGGCCAGGGCAGCACCTGGTTTACGAGGCCACGGAGAAGGTCTCTGAGGTGATGCAGGGCTTTGGGCCCTGGATGGAGGCGAGGATGAGGAGGGTATCTGGCACGTGGTCTGCCTAGTGTGTCTGAACAGCCTCCTGCTTGTGTCGTATGGCCCACCCACTGTGTGGAAGTATCTCCCTGACTTAGGGACCCCAGTCTTTGCCCCCTAAGAGCATGTGGGGTGCTCTGCCTATCATGGTACCCACTCTTTCTGAAGCCAAGCTGAGTCCCAGGCTAGTGTAATACAGTTCTTGGGCTGGTGACCCCAGGCTGTTCTGACACATGAAGGCACTGAGATCTCAGCCTCACTGGGCAATGGCCTGTCCCCTCCTCACTCCTGTGGCTCCAGAGAGATCCCTGCTGCGATTCCCTGATGGAACAGGCATGTGTGTCTGTCCCCATCTACCTGTGCTTCTCTACCTCTGGTCCCTTTAGGGACTTCTGAGGAGCCTTAGTCCTGTCCCTCCAGCTGTTTCCCTCCCCTTCATCCTCTACCCCTCCTCTTTTTTCTTTTTTTGAACTTAATCAATTTCTTTATTGTACTTTAGATGAAGGTTTACAGAACAAACTAGTTTCTCACTAAACAGTTAGTACACGTATTGTTGTATGACGTTGGTTAACAACCCCACAACATGTCAACACTCTCCCTTCTCAACCTTGAGTTCCCTATTACCAGCTTTCCTGTCCCCTTCTGCCTTCTAGTCCTTGCCCCTGGGCTGGTATGCCCCTTTAGTCTCCTTTTGTTTTATGGGTCTGTCCAATCTTTGGCTGAAGGGTGAACCTCAGGAGTGACTTCATTACTGAGCTGAAAGGGTGTCCAGGGGCTGTACTCTCAGGGTTTCTACTGTCTCTGTCAGACCAGCAAGTTCATCTTTCTTCTGCATCCCTTGAGCACCAGCTGAGGGCCTGTTCTTTCTAAGTGTATTTTCAGGATTTGGACAGATCTTCAACAGGCCTTCTCCCTGCCCTGCCTGGAGGCCCTGTGTGGTTCTGGGATTCCAAGCAGGTCCTTGAGAAGTGGCCATGGAGGTCTTGCTCACAGTGACCTCATTCCAGTCTAGACCGATACATTCTAGAACCCCAGAGGAGGGCAGATCTGAGCTAGAGGTACAGACCCAGAGTGGGGACAGCTGCCTGAGGCCTGGAACAGCTGGGGAGGACTTCTAGGAGATGAGGAGCCCCTCCCTCCGTAGCAGCTGGCCCAGCCCAACCTCTCAGGAAGAGTCAAGGGTGTTCACACGCCCCTGAGAGGAAGTGGCCACGTGGAGATGCACCCACCTGGTGGAGCTGAGGGAGTGTGCCCCTGGGGAGTGAGCACCCCGCCTTCCCCATCAGCTTCCTCACCTGTAAAATGGAGGTGCCTGTCCTCCCTCACAGGGACCTGGTAGGAAGGACGAGATGATTCCCATGGAAAGCAGGGAGAAACTGTGATGCCCCCCTGCTTTCTGAGGTGCCACGCTTGGGATCTCAAGTGCAGAGGCTTGGATTCAGCCTGTCTCATGGCTTACAAGCTTCGTGGTCATGCTATAGCCTTAGCTGCTCAGACACGGCCTCGCCTCCTCATTTGTGAAATGGAGCATTCCAGCCACCTATATCCTAGGGTGGCATCCACCTACTGCTTTGTCACCGTCACCTCAGAACCTAGCAGCCTGTGCGATAAGCACGCCTGCCCTTACGGTTTCTGTGAGTCAGGAACTCAAGAACAGCTTAGTTGGGTGGGCGGGGCTGGCTACCCGATTTGCACAAGGAAAATGTGGGGCCCCTTGCTCACAGCTTATTAAGAACGTCCAGGTGGCATCAGCAGAGCAGGGCCTTTCCACCAGGGCCAGGCTGCTGCACAGATTGTGGAGCTGGCCTGTGGGGGCAGCTCCCGCAGTTTTGGTCCTAGGCTCCAGGTCCTTGCTGCCTTCTGAAGGCATGACGGAAACTTTTAGGGTCTGTCTCCAGGGGCTCACCCACGTGGCGGCTGCTACTCCTCCCCTGCCCCCCTCCCAGGAATGACAGAGGAGAGAGAGGCCAAGGAGACTGAGCCTTCTCCTGCCACATGCACAGCTGCCTCCTTCTGTCCATCTGAAGCCAGTTATTGAGCCCAGCCCACACTTGAGGGAAAAGCAGTTAAACTCCACCTCTTAAAAGGGAGGCCTATCAAGGGATTTGAGGTCTTATATTAAAACCACCAGAGTGAACCATGAGGTTGGACCTGTAGGTGTCTGCTGAGCCACATAGTTGTGCAAGTGCATGTTGGCCTGTTGCAAGTGGGAGCCCCGGGGCTTGGTTCCTGAGCACAGCACAGACCCCAGCGACAGTGTCCTAGGTAGTGTCACCTTCTCTTTAGAGACAAAGAGGAGAATCGGGGAGGCCTGAGACTGCCCAGGTGGGGAAGAGTGGTGCTGTTGCGAGGGTCCTGGCAGCACCCTACAGTAGAGATAGGAGGCCTAGGCCTGCTCTGTGGCTATGATGCCTGGGCAGCGCTCTCCAGGCTGAGAGTGGCCCTTGGTCTTTGCACCACAAAGTCCTGTGTCTGTAGGGAGGGCCCAGGGGAAGAACCCTGGGCAGTGTTCCCTGGACCCTCCCAGCATCCTGCAGTCTTGATCCTTAGCCTGGGGTCCTCAGCGGTGTGGGGCCACAGGGTGGAGGGGCAGGCTGCCTGTAGAGCCAGACTGCCCAGAGGTTCTTTGACCCCGTGCTGTCAGTAGAAGGAAATACTTCTGCTGGGGGTGTCACTTCTCACCCTGTCCGGGCCAGAGCCCACCCAGGTGACCTTGTGGGATCCCCAGGGTCCCCCCTGGGTTGAGCACAGCTTTTGGAGTTGAAGGTCAGTCTGGCTCCCTTAAGTAATGACTGGGGTGGTAGTAAGTCGACATCTGCTCAGCCCTGTCACTCAGCAGAGGTGGCAGAGCCTCTGACCCCAGCTCACTGTGCTGAGGTTGATGGTAGGGGTGGGATCACCATGCTGTTCCCTCCTCTGTGGGCCCACAGCCTAGCCTGCCCTCTGGAGGAGCCTCCCCCTCCAAACGCAGCTGTGTCACATCTGTGCTGTACCTGGCTGTCATTTGTAACCCTGAGGTTGACACTGTCCACTGTCTTGGTTCCCTGGCATTCCTTGGCTTATAGCTCTGCCTCCTACAGACTCTGCCTTCGCTGTCACGTGGCTGTTTCCCCTCTGTGTCTGTGTGTCGTCTTCTCCTTTTATAAGAACACCACTCGTACAGGATCAAGACCCACCCTATTCCAGTGTGATCTCATGTCAGCTTAATGACGTCTTCAAAGATTCTATTTCCAAATAAGGTCACATTCTCAGGTACAGGTGTTAGGACTTCAGCATATCTTTTGGGGGGGGGGGCACAATTCACTCCGTAACAGTCGCCCACTGGCCTACCAGAATTCATGTCCTTCCCACATGCAAAACATGTTCACCCCATCCCAGCGTCCCCAAAAGTCTTAACCCATTCCAGGATCCCCTCTAAATCCAAAATCTCATTTTCCGAATCATCTAAATTAGGTATGGGTGAGACTATGGGTATGGTGCATCCTGGGGTGAAATGCTTCTCCATCTGTGGACCTGTGAAACCTAGGATACAGGTTATCTGCTTCCAAAATACAAAGGCGGGGCATGCGCAGGATAGGTATTCCCATTCGAAAAAGAAGAAATTGGAAGGAAAAAGCAAGTCCAAATCCTAGCAGGACAAATTCCATTGACTCTCAAGGCTTGAAAACAGCCCTCCGAGCCCATCAGGGTGGTGACCCCGCTCTCTGAAATTCAAGAGGTGGCAGCCCTGCTCTCTTGCCAACCTGTGCGCTCTGGGCCTAGTGACAGCAGTCCTGCTGGCCTCTGAACCACCCGTGGGATTGTCCTTTCCTTTTCTTGAAGGACAACGTGTTTGCAGCTAAGTAGCCCTGTTGGCCCGTTTCCTGTCAGAGTATTCCAGAAGTCCAACAGCCTTCCTTAATTTTGTCCCATCTTTGTCCCCTTCAACCTGTGTTGGCAGCGTTGCTGCTAAGATGGTTGATTGAATCCACAGGTCACACAACTAATCTCTTTAGCAAACGACTGTCTAGCCATACCCTTGGTGTCATCTCCAGAGCGTGCTTTCTCAATTTTTGCAGTATGGGTAGGCTGAGAACAATTCATTCCTCAGTTTACCTCTTTCCTTCTGCATTTTGCTATAAGCAAGCAGCAAAGAGAAACCAGGCCTCACCTTCCATACTCTGCTTAGAAATCTCCTCAGCCAATCATCCAAGTTCATTACTTACAAATTCTGCTTTCCGCACAACTCTGGAATATAATTCGGCCAAGTTCTCTGTCACTTTATGACAAGGATAGCCTTTTCTCCAGTGTCCAATAACATGTTCCTCATTTCCTTTTCAGACCTTACCGGAAGTGCCTTTAAAGTTCATATTTCTAGCAGCATTCTGGTTATGATGATAAAAGTATTTTCCATAGCTCTCCTCACTTCTTCATTACCTTTAACATCCAAAATTCTGCTAACAGTCTTGTTATGGGTTGAATTATGTCCTCCAGAAATATGTGTTGTAAATCCTAACCCCTATGGGGCCGCTATGAGTCAGAATTGACTTGACGGCAACCAGTTGGTTTTTTTGGGTTATACTTATGGTTATAATCCCATTTTGGAATGGGTTTTCTTTGTTGTGTTAATGAGGTAGTATTAGTGTGTGGTGTGTCTCAAATCAGTCTCTTTTGAGATATAAAAAGAGCGGATTAAGGAAGCAAGCAAGCAAGCATGGAGGGGAAGATACAGGCCACATGATCACCATGCAACCTAGGAATAGAAGCTGAAAAGAGACAAAAACCTTCCCCCAGAACAGACAGAGAGGGAGCCTTCCCTTAGAGCCAGTGCCCTGAATTCACACTTCTAGCTTCTGAAATGGTGAGAAAATAAATTTTTGTTCTTTAAAGCCATCCTCTTGTGGTATTTCTGTTATAGCAGCACTAGATAACTAGGACATGTCTCCTCAAGGCAATCTAGGGTTTTACTATCAAGCACCTCAGAACTCTTCTAGCTTCTACCCATTACCCAGTTCCAAGGCTCTTTCCACATTTTAGGTGTTTGTTATAGCAGCACCTCACTTCTTGATATGTTAGTGTTCTGGAGGTATTGTAACAGCATCACAGCTGGATGGCTTAAAATGAAACAGATTTATTATCTCACAGTTCTGGAGGCCAATCCTTTGCCCTTGAGTCGACTCCAACTTGTAGCAATCCTATAGGGCAGAGTAGAACTGCTCCATAGGGTTTCCAGGTCTGTGAATCTTCATGAAAGCAGACTGCCACATCTTTCTCCCACAGAGTGACTGGTGGAATCAAACCACCAACCTTTCTGTTAGCAGCTGAGTGCTTAACCTTTGTACCATGAGGGCTCCTTTCTGGAGGCCAGAGGTCTCAATTCAGGGTGTCAGCAGGGCCATGCCCTCTCCAAAGGCTCTAGGGAAGAATGCTTCCTTGTCTTCTTCCAGTTTCAGGTAGCCCCAGTGCTCCTTGGCCTACAGCTGTGCCTTCTGCAGTTTCTCCCTCTGTGTCTTGTCTCTTCTGTTCTATAAGGACATCATCAGATTGCATGAGGATCCAGCCCACTCTAGTGTGACCTCATGCTAGCTAATAACGTCTTCAAAGGCCCTATTTCCCCCAAAATGGTTACATTTGCAGGCACAGGGGTTAGGATTTCAGCACCCCTGGAAAGCCTCAGGAATTTGTTTGTGTGGCACGTACTTACAGAGGGCTGGGCGCTGTCCTAGGAACAAGACTGTCCAAGCCTTCATCACACGCACACAGGGAAGGATGAGGACAAGAAATTGATAGTCTTGGCCGCAAGGGGCTTGCAGCTAATAACGCAAGCAGATCCCAGACCTTCCTTGCTGGAGCCCTCGGGCGCTAGGGACAGAGGAGTTAAGGGAGCCTGTGGCAGGCAGGGCTTTTTAACAGCTTCTGTTAACAGGGAAGAGCCCCACATCACAGCAGTCAGCAGAGCCCCATTCAGCCCTGACCTGGGGGGCAGATTTTGACAAAGGTTTATGTCTGAGTTTCCCCTGCCTCCTCCCTCCAGCCCATCCCCTCACACTGATCCTGTCTTATCAGGGTCTTGGCTCTCTCCAGCCCACCATGCAAAAAAAAAAAGCAAGCACTCCTTTCTGCTGCCCCCAGGTTGGCTGACCCCATCTCCACCTGCTTCCACACCTGCCTTGCATGTTCCAGTGAGGTGGCTGGGCAGGTAGGCAGGTAGGCATGCAGGAACACGTGCGGCCCCGGGAGACTTGTGCAAAGTTGGACAATCGCTGAGTCTCTGGACTGCTCAGTGCTGGCTCTGCTGGATGGCAGCTCCTCTTCTACCTGCTCCTCTGTGTATCCCTGCCCTCTGGGGACCTCAGAACCTCCCAGGGTCCAGAGGAGGCTGCTAGGAAAGGGCAGACGAAGTGGCATGTGGGAGGGGACAAGGCTCCGTGCAGCTTCTGTGGGGCAGAAGGACCCCCACTGAATGCCCCCTGACCTGGGACTTTAGAGGGAAGCTGCTGGCCGTGGAAAGCAGCAGCCCCAACCCCAGGGCCCTTTGTACCCCACTCTGAAGGAGGGTGCAGGCCACAGCCCCAGTGGGCTGAGCCCTAAAGCAAAGCCAGGAGGCCAGGAGGTGGCAAGGATATCATACCCTGAGCAGTGGGGTGTGGGGAAGGTAGGGGGGACCAGGAGTGGGGCAGGCAGCAGCTTGGAAGGGGTCTGTGTCCACTGCAGCAGACCTTCCCAGACCAGCTCTTCCAGGCACCACTGTGGGACTTCTAGTTATTCTCTGCCACATCTGTGTTCCACCTGCAGCATTGCTTAGTATTTTTATTTAAGTAGATTTTATGACAACTCATTTTTTAACCTAGCGCCGTCTTCAGCAATAGTATCTGTGAAATCTTGGATCTGATATGCTAGTTAAGTTTTCTTCTAAACCATTAAAATAAATGTGTAACTATTTTTAAGATGGTAAAAGTGTTGGAAGGGTGCTCACGTGCACCACCTGAGCTCACCGCACAGATGCCCGCACATGGGAGACGTCTGAGCAGGCCCCGGAGAGGGTGGCCCCATCATGGAGGCAGGGGCACAGGGCAGGAGGCAGCCCCCAGAGAAAGAAGCCAGAAAACCCAGAGGCCCAGACCCCTGCAGGCCTCCCCCCCGCGCCCGCCTCCACAAAGGGCACAGGTACACCTGAGGCTGAAGGTCAGATTCCCCTGGAGGGAAGGAGGGAAAGGCCTCAGGGAGAGGGCTCTTCCCTCCTCTACTCCCCTCCCTCCACACTTCTCTTCCCTCTTCCTCCGCTTCCCCTTTCTCTCCCACTCCCCATACTTTTCTTCCTGACTCCAGTTTTACCTTTGGGAAGGTGTCTGAGGGGAGACACCTGGGCTGGGGGGCTGTTCAAACAGTGCTGCACCTGCGGGAGCCCTACTGAGTTGACTGGGTGCCTCCCAACTAGAAGGGAGTCAAAGAAGGAGCTTCTGTTTAACTTTGAGGTTGTGGTGACACCGATGATGACAGGCCAGCCTGGGCCAAGTGGGGGCCTGGTGGTAAATTGGGGAGTCTGGAAGGGCCGACTGGGGGCACTCCCTGCTCTTGGTATAGATCTCAGCTGGGGAGGGCTGGCCAGTGCTGCGGAGAGGCTTGCATGGGAAGGATTAACACCTAGCTGGGCACCTGCTTGCAGAGGTGAAGAGAGTTGACCTAGCCCAGGAGCTGGGCAGAGGACACAGGGTCCTGCGAGACCTCTCTTTCTGAGCGTGTGCTGGACTGGAGGGAGAGGGCAGGGTGCCCGTCCTTGAGCAGAGCCAGAAATAGTGCAGGCCTGGAAAGGGAACCTGCAGGGGAGGGGAAGGAGGACAGTGGACTAGGGGTGCAGAGCCACAGCGCACCTTCTCCCTGCTGTGACTTTGGGGCTTTTCTCATGCAGGGCATTTGTCAGGCTACTCCTTAAGGGTCTGGGGTCTTCCTTGGGAAGCCACCGTGCGCAGACAGTGGGGGTGACAGCATGCACTGTTGCTTAGGAGCTCTGCATACTCTGTGTGACACCATGCCTAGGTTCTCTTATCACACGGGGCCAGCTGTGCCCTGCCCAAGGCCACCCAGCTGGTCCATGAGGCAGTGGGGGCAGAAACTCCTCATCCAGCCGGAAACAGTGTGGGGGATACCTCCTCACCACATCAGGTCGAGGTTTGAAGGTGAGGGACGGCCGGGGGCGGAGGTACAGGTCGAAGCTGCTAGGTGTGGAAGATGCTAATGGAACAGCCCCTGGGAGGACCAGTGCTGGAGAGGGAGGATAGGGCAGCCAGTTAGAAACTAGGACGCAGGAGAGAACATGAGGAAGGGGGTCAGGCTGGAAGCTGGTGCCTGTCTGCCTCAAGCTTGGGTCACACCAGCAGCAGTCCTGGGTGGTGAGGAGGAGCAGGGCCCCAGGTCTGTCAGGCCAGCAAGGAGAACTTAAGGACAGGGCTTCCAGGCTGCTGGAGGGCAGCTCCTTCAGGTTCGGACTCAGGCCTGGGCCCACTGCCTCCCCGGGTTGCCTGCCCTGCTTGCCTGTGACCTGCTGCGTGGCCTTTATCCTCCGTGCTCTTGGCCTCCACATCTGCAGCCTACCCAGCAGGGTCCTGGTGAAGGTTAAATGGAGCAAACATGTGTTCAGCACTTACAAGTGCCTGGCGTGTCCCAAGTGTTCAATATGTGTTGCCTGGCGTTGCTGCTGTTGTTCTAGGGTTTGGCAGAGGGGAGTGGGGTCCAAAGCGAGTCACTCCTTGGAAATACTTGCTCTATGGTGCAGGGGGCACCTCCAACTTCCAGGGGAGGAAGTCACAGGGGTTGCTTTCTCTGTGCTGAAAGTCACTTAGCTATTCATTCGTTCATTCAGCAAATTCCAACCAGCCCTGCTCTGCACTGGACATTGCTCTAGGCTATGGAGAAAACAGACAAAAATCCACGCGTCTCTATAAACAATAACCGTGAGGAACACGTAAATAGCCAGGGCTCCTCGCTGCTGGTTTCTCCCTGTCTGTATCAGCTCTGGGACCCTGAACTTAAGGTCAGGCCTCTGTAAGCTATAGCACACGGCCCAGCTTGCCTCAGGACCACATAGTATGGTGGCTGGGGGTGGGGGTGGTTGAGGGCCTGCTGTCACAATCCTCCTTAGGCCAGTCCCTGAGCACCCCCCGCCCCCAACCCCACCATGTACCACGCAGCAGGGAGAGGCTAGGTGCTCCAGGGGGCAGTCCTGGGCTGGGTGGGCGGACAACAGAGAATTTTGCCTCAGCTGCCTTGCTACACGAAGCCTGCACAGGCTGCTTTCCCAGGCTTCAGCTGGGTGAAGCTACTACCCCCAGAACTAAGAGGGACCTGAGTCTCTGTTGGTGGAAGTGGTAAATGGAGGAAAATGGGAGACCAGACAGACTGCTGATGGCAGGCAGTGGAGGGCAGCACCACCCCACACCATTGCCCACCGCAAGGCCTGGGCCCCAAGCTGCACTTTGCAGCCCACAGGGTTTGAGGT
Organism: Elephas maximus indicus; assembly: GCF_024166365.1. Taxonomy (NCBI): domain Eukaryota; kingdom Metazoa; phylum Chordata; class Mammalia; order Proboscidea; family Elephantidae; genus Elephas; species Elephas maximus. The sequence continues at coordinate 121,068,731 of NC_064826.1, forward strand.
AGGCACCTGGACCCAGAAGGCCCACAGGTCCTCCCAACTTGCCATCCTGTGTAGCTCACTCAGCACCACAGGGGGCTCTCCCCTCTTGAGGGCTGGCTGGTGACTGCGTCCCACGGAGGAGGTGGGCCTGGCCACAGGGAGCTCGTCCTGGCTCTGTCAGCCCCTCAGGGCCCTTTCCTGTCTCCACAGTGCGTCTCCATGACAGCATCTCTGAGGAAGGCTTCCACTACCTCGTCTTTGACCTGTAAGTACCGAAGCTGACCACCCTTACCCACCCCAGCCCCAGTGGACATGGGCCTGACTTAGGGGTCTGGTGCTCTCAAGCTCATGTCTGCTGCTGGCCTGCCAGGCCCAGCTGCCCTCACCACCACCTGCCTGGAGGAGCAAGCAGGGCATGCTGCAGGTGGGGCAGGGGTCTTGGGCTGGGGCAGCACTTGAAAGAGGAGTGAGGGCTCGTTGAGCTCTGTGGTTAGCTTGTCAGGCAGGGCCTGGGTACCCTGGACCCCCAGAAAGAGTGAGGCCTGTTTCACCTTCCTTCTGTTGGGCCTCGTCTGACTGGACTTGGAGCCTCAGAGCTGCATGCTGGCATGGCGTGCGCGTGTAAGCGTTTGGGTGGAGGCGAGAAGGCGTCTAGTGGTGGGGGCGCTCAGCTGCCTCTCACCTGCCTGATTTAGCAGCGGTGACCTCATCACCTCCCTCCTTGTACTGCTTAGCAGTGCTATATTTAGCTGCTGGTGAGTCAGTGCAGTCCTAGGACCCTGGGTGGGCAGGGCCCAGAGGCCATGGCCTGCCCTTGTTGCCTGCCTTAGCCTGTCATTGCCTGCCCCTCAGCCGCCCTTGCCCACCCTCAGGCTGTGTCCTGGATGGGGAGATGCCTCAGCCATGGCGGGGGGTGGAGGCCAACATTGGATCTTCTGGTCAAGACAGTGTGTCCACAGGCCCCAGGCACCACCTGGCATTGTTGCCAGTGCCTGGGCCTGGCCAAGCTACGGCCTCTCCTGTGGGGCCAGAGCTGTGCCCCATGCCCTGAGGAGGGGCAGGCCCTCTGCCCCACGTGTGCCCTCATTCCTACTTCCTCCAGTGGGTATCTTCTGCAGGCAATGGAGAAGCCATTGAATGTAGGGGAGCAGGCAGCGTCCCTGCCCTGGTGGCAGACAGACGGCTGTGAACGTTTTAGGAGCAGACAAGGAGAGAAGATGGGTGCACGTGTGTGCCTGTGTGTATACGTGTGTGTATGCGTGTGCATGTGTTTGTGAGTGAGCATGTGTGCGTGTGTGTACACGTGTATGCACCTCAGTGTGTGCATGCATGTGCTTGAGTGTGTGCACCTGCGTGTTTGCCCGTTTGTGTGCTTTGTGTGTGTGCACATGTGTGTGTAGATGTTTCTTGTCTCTGAGCACTGGCAAGCACGGGACAGCCAGGGGTGTGGGTGAGAGGCTCTGAATGTGGGCAGGGACGAGGAAGCCAGCTGGGGAGGTTGGAGGGGGCCCTGCACACCCTTCCCCAAACCTCCGTGGCCTTCAGATTATGATTGTCCCAGATGGCGTCCACACCCAGGGAAGCTGGGAAGGCAGCACCCTCCCGCCCCACGCAGACCACCCTAGAGTGTCCCACAGCCCTCCAGCCACCAGGGGAGGGAGGGTGGGAGCATGTCATACCAGGCAGTGGCTCTGAGTGGGCCCTTGGCCTGCAGGGCGCAGGGCTGTGGCATGGGAGGCCTGTCTGCCCCTGTGTCTCCAGGGCTATGGGAGGCTGAGACAGGAGGAGAGGAGGCCCTAAAGACACAGAGGTGGGCCTGGCTGCTGCCCAGCTCCCTTCCCTCCCTTCACAGGCTCATATGGCACTCTCCAAAGCCTCCACTGTGCTGTCTGCTGAGGGGTTTGGTGGGGCCTACGCTGGCTCCAAAAATTGGGAAAACACTTTCTGGTCCGGGTTGACATCACCTTCAGGAGACCCGTGTCAGTGTAGGGACTCTGGATTTTGGATTCTGGGGGCGGGTGGGTACCCCCATTCCCCATGCCTGGGAATGTTACAGAGGCTTGGGGGCCTGACCTGGGAACAGGGAGTCTTACACACACCACAAGTCAGCCACAGTGTCCCACAGAGGCCCACAGTGCCTGAGTGATGGATGCCTTGGGCAAGAGTGGAAACCCCCAAGTACCAATAGCAGCAATAAGGTGGAGACCCAGGAGCACAGTTCCCTGCCCCCTTAAGCTCTGGTCTGAGGGAGGCTGTGGCCCTGGAGTTCACCAGAACAAACGGGAGCCCAGAGCACCTGTCCCCTGGGCCCAGGAGCACTCCTGGTGGGGTCTCTCTGTGCTGCTGCTGTTCTTGCCTGAGGCCTGGCCTGCTTTTTTCGTCACTGCCCTGTAACAGGGCTTAAGGCCTGAGAGATCAGATCTGTGGGGCTGTGTGTGGGGAGGGTAAACGGTGGACTGTAGAGCCCTGGTGGTGCAGTGGTTAAGAGCTACGGCTGCTAGCCAAAATGTCGGCAGTTCACATTCAACAGCCACTCCTTGGAAACCCTATGTGGCAGTTCTACTCTGTCTTATAGGGTTGCTGTGGGTTGGAATCAACTTGAGGGCAAGAGCTTTTTTTTTTTTTAAACGGTAGAGCTAGAGAATGCCAGGCTCCTCTCCTGGGCTAGACCGAGAATTTGATCTTCCTGCTAAATGCGTGCACACACATGCAATCTGTGCACATGCATGCAAGCACATACACACCTGTGGGCACACATGAGCACATGTGCATATATACACACGCACAGGCTGTCCAAGCTTAGGGGCCAGGCTAGATGGCCCTGGAAGACCTCACCTAAGAATTATTTTGTTTCTTTGTACACAGTGTGGTAGCTGATGGGACACACAGGTGTGATGAGCAACTAGAAGTGACAGGAGAGAGAGGAAGAGGAGGTGGCAGGCAGGCCTGAGCTCAGCAGCGCAGTCTGCTTTTTGAGGGACACAGAGCAGCAAAGCCCTCTGGCCTGCTGCTGGAGGCCCAGGCCCAGGCTTGGGGCAGAGCCTTTGCCCCGATCCAGGACAGGGAACGGGGAACGAGAGGGAGTCTCCTGGTCTTTTAATTACGGCTATGTGCAGGGGCTCTAGGTGCCTCCCTAGCACACTGAGTTCACGACAGCTGTGCACATGCGGTGTTGCAGCTCCTGCTTTAGAGGTGAAGACCTGCCCGGTCCCGCAGCTGAAGGAAGGCAGCACCTGACCCGACCCCAGGCTTCTGACCCCAGAGCCAGTTCAGGGTAGTGCCTCGGAGGGGCAGTGCATGCAGGCTGCTGTTTCCCTTGGTCACTCGCCTTCTCTGACCCTCAGTTTCCTCCAGGGTGAAGGGGATCATAATAGTCCCTCACTCCAAGGACTGTTGCGAAGTCTCAGCAGGACACTCAGATAAGGCATTTAGCCCATGCCTGGGGCCTGCTAGCAGTCAGTACTGAGAGAGAGTCTGCCCATGCCAGGACCCCTGTTCAACAGTCCCTACTCCCCTGTTGCCCCTGCCACTGGCCAGCCGGCACTGAGTGCTGAGACACAAACATGAGGAAGACCTGAGCCCCACCTTCAAGGAACTAATACGTGGAGGCTGGCATGGTGGCAGACATGTGGCTGGGCAGCCATGGGGTAGGCAGGGAGTTGGGGAGAAGGTGTGGATGTAGAGGGAAGTGCTCACCTGTGTACTCGCAGGGACACAGGAGGGAACATTGGAACAGGGGATTCTGGGCCACCTCAGGGTGGAGTTTCCTGGTGGTGTCTCCTGGCTGACTTGGAGCTTGCTGAGTTGGGTGAATGGCTTGGGTGGACCCAGGGGATGGCTTTGTCTATTCCCTGTAAATCAGGACAACTGTGTGCAAGCCCCCTGTACCCCTGGTTTTGTCACCTTTCTGTCCCATGTCTTCTCCAATTTCCCAGCCTGGGGGACCTTGGGCAGCCTGGACCCTTTCAGGTTCCCAAAGGTCCTCCAGGCAGCAGTTCCTGCCCCTGGGGCTCCATCCAGACTGTAAGGCCACTCACAGGGTGGTGCACAGGATGGCAAGAGGAAGTGCCAACATGGGTCCCAGCTGCTGGACACTGTCGTTGCTCTCCTCTTGGATGAACCCTTCAGCACCCCAGCCACTGGAGAGGCCAGGCCCAGTCACTACATTTTCTGTAGTGAGGGCCATATCTCTGGCCCCAGGGGGTTTGTAGAGGGGCACAGAACCTGGCGTTAGAGTCACAAGGCTGGGGTATAATAGTGCAGAGCCAAACTCCTGGGCAAGTTATGTAGACCTTTGAAACTCTGTTCTCATCTGTAAACTGAATGTGTCATGCCGTGGTTGTGAGGATTAAAACGTTAAATATGATCAGACATGAGTACGCACTTGGTAAACTGTCTGGCACAGGTGATGATGGCGACAGGTGGAGGTGGTGGTGGTATTGATGGTGCAGGTGGTGATGGTGACGCTGGTGGTGGTGGTGCTAGTGGCAGGTAATAGTGACTATGCAGGAGGTGGTGTTTGTGATGGAGGTGGTGATGGTGACAGTGGTGGAGGTGGTGATGGTGACATTGGTGGCGGTGGTGGTGATAGTGGCAGGTGATAGTGACTCTATGCAGGAGGTGGTGGTGGTGTGGGTGGTGATGATGATGGCGGAGGTAGTGATGGTATTGGTGGTGGTGATGGTAGTGGCATGTAATAGTGATTCTGTGCAGGAGGTGGTGGTGGTGTGGGTGATGGTGATAGTGACAGAGGTGACAGGCTCCCAAAATGTGACTCCAGTGTGCTGTCCCTGCAGGGTCACAGGTGGGGAGCTCTTTGAGGACATTGTGGCGAGGGAGTACTACAGTGAGGCTGATGCCAGGTGAGTGCAGAGCCCTCCCACCGCCGTGCCTTCTCCCTCTCTAAACCCCCTCTGCCTTTCTTTCGCCCCACCCTTTCCTACCGCTTCTAATGTTTCTATGCAACGTTTCCCTCCATGGCCTGGTAAAGGGTCAGCCATGAGGAAGCACTGGCTCTGCCAGCCTACACTGCCCACATGGCTGAGGGCCAGCAGGCCCTGCTGAGAGCTCTCAGCCCCTGGCCTCCATGTGTTTTGATGGGCAGGGTCAGGGGAGGGTGGCCTCGGGGGAACGGATAGCCTGTGGCCTGAGTGCGAAGAGGCCCAGTCCTGCTTGGTTTCAGTGGGGTCAGCTACTTGTCCAGGGTCTCAACCCAAGCCCTGAGGGAACTGATCCCAAGATCCGGTGACCTCCTTGGGGGCTGGCCAGGGAAGGAAAAGAGCACAGCTCGTTCGTAAGGTGTCTTCCCACCCTTTTCTCGGAAGTCTCAGTCCGTGGCTGATAACAGGCACTTCTTGGTTAACCTTTCTCATAGTGATGAGTGGTTTCCAAGGCAGGGCCAGGAATCCTCTTCCAGGGACCCTCCTTGATCTTACCAGTTTGACATACAAGGAGAAGCATGGGGTCCTGTGTTGGTGGGTGGTGGGTGGGAAAGGCCCCCAACTGGAGGTGACAAGCATTAGCTCCCAGTTCCTGGAGGGGTAGACCACACATGGCCTACTGCAGCCCAGGTTCCTGAGCCAGGCACCACTCAGATTCATGACGAGAGGTATCCCTCATCACAGGGCACCTCAGTTTGGGAACAGCTAGGGTGGTTGCTCCCTGACCGCCAGCTGACATGATGTGAAGGAAGGGCAGGCCTGGGGCCAGAGGTGGACTTGGCACAGACCTGCCAGCAAAAGAAAGACAAGAAGGCCAGGTGGGGTCCTCGCTAGTGGCAGAATTATGGATGACTTTACATTTTTTAATTTTCTTTTTATATTTTCAAAGAATTTCTTTAATGAGTGCGTATTACTTTTCTCATCAAGAAAAATGAATGTCGTCTAAAAAAATACCTCCATGGACATTGCTCCTGTGTGGCACAGGAGGCCTTGCTGTGGAGAGGTGCAGCCTTGTGTAGGGAGCCTGCTGGGCCTGGCTAACTGTCCACCAGAGCTGGCCCCGGGAACAAGGGAGTGTGCTACAGGCCTTCTGGGGAAGGGCCTGGTCAGGGGTCCCTGGAGGCCCTCCCTGACATCTCTAAGGGCAGGTGGAGCCCTGGGTAGACAGAGGGTTCTGAGGATCCTGGCGAGGCATGAAGTGGCTCCCTCAAGTCTCGCCCCCACCTTCTCAGACTGGGCCCCAGCTCCCATGGCCTGGGAGGAACTGGACTGAACACTGGCTGGAGTGAAAAGAACTGCTCTCAAATCTTGCCTGTGGACTCCTAGAGGATTTCCTCTGGTCTTCAGTTTCCATGTCTGGGACAGGGAACTAGTACATTCCAGCTCACAGCTGAGCCGTGCCCTCGGCCCCCCCAGGAAGAGGAGGGGCCCTGCAGCCCCAGACTGTCTCCCATTCCTCTGGAGCCCCTGAGTCCCTCCCCCCATGTCTTCCAAACTGGGCACCCACCCCCTACAGGCTCACATCCAGTCCCAGTCATCCCGGACTTTTTGACATCTGGTCCTGGGGCTCTCATCCCATTGTCTGTCTCTTCTCCACACTCACTGTCCCTCTGCCCTTCCTCAGCTTCTCTGACTCCTCCCCTCCATGTCAACATCCCTGGGGCAGCGATGTCTCACCTCCCTGTCCCTCTCCCACCCTACCCACCGCCCAGTTCTGCCTTGCGCTCTTGTCTTCATCAGCTGATAGAAGGTATAACCTGCACTCACCCCTAAACCTCTGCACACAGGGACCTATGGGTTATGCTCCTCCAGTTCCAGGCTGCCGGGGCAGGAGTAGAGGGGTGCATGCTGACCTGCCTCACCCTGAACAACCTGTGCTGCCACCGAAGCAAGGCCTGGAGGTGGAGCAGGTGGCCGTTGCCAGGAGCACACAGGAGGGCCGGGCTCAGGGCTTGCAGGAGCTCTAGCGCACACCCTGGTCATGCCAGGCCACTGTTCTCCCTGACGGAGAGAGCACATCTGCCCATCTGCAGACATGGCCTCGGCTTCTCCCTGCTTTCTTTGTCCCCTATCTTTCTCGTTTCATGTCTCTGATGGACACGCAGCCCCCTTCGGAGTGAGTGCAGGGTGCCAGCCTCGAGGGGCCCCTACTTGGCCAGTAAGAGTTGGCCTTTGTGTAACCCAGGCCCCTGGCTGGCTTCCTCCTCTGCTGTCTCCCGTGCCCAGTGCAGACCAGGAGGCTCAGAGCTGCCTGGAAGCTGGTGGGCTCAGGACGAGGATAAACTGTTGGGATTTTCCATGGGTCTCTGAGATGCTCTGGCTGTTGGGGTCTCAGGAATCTTCCTTAGAGGAAGCTGTGGAATGCTGGGAGGGGAGGCAGGGATGAGGAGGGCCCAGGACTTCCAACATGCTCCTGCCCCATTCAGAGGGCCGACACCTACTCCTCAAGGGCCGGAGTCCCCTCTGCTGGGGCCCCCTTGGAACTGGCCCAGAGGAAGTGGTGCTCTGGGTTAGGCATGCCTTCACCATCCTACCCACAAACCCCTAGTTCTCTCTCTGAAACTCTGCTGCCTCTTTTGCGGGATCAGTGTCTGGTGGCCAAACTATGGGGAAGTGGGCAGGCCTTTGCCCTGTGGTGTGCTGGGCACAGGGGCGATGGCAGGGCAGTGCAGGGAAGCAGGCTGGCACACTGATGCAGCCATTGTGAGCACCCTGCTTCTGTGTTTGTAGGGCCAGGAGCTCTAACTTCCCCTTTCTCTTAGGGAGCCATATACATTGGGTCATGAGGACTACTGGCTTCCTTCTTTGTGCCCATGTCCTGCCCAGGCAGTTGCACCTGACAGGCCATCTGAAATGTGAGCCCAAGGGCGTCAGTTACTCCGTGGCTATCACCATATGTAAAGGGGTAGAATTGGAGACAGGAATGTGGCAAAGGAAGGGCTGGCTGACTCCAAAAGAGCAGATCTCCCTGAAGGCGGGTGGGGTGGAGCTGAGCATTACATACCCCATGGAATATAGTCAGATTGTGCTGAGATGGAAAAGACAGGGAGCCAGCAGCATGGTGTGGAGGGGCCGCCAGGGCAGCCCAGCCAGGCCAGACACACATCGCCCTGTGGCTCTTCCATGCACCTGCTCAAGGCCTGGTGCACTGAACACCGAATACCTGACGAATTTCCAATGTTTACCGCTGGAGGGAGAGGAGATGAGGGAAGGAATTGCTTTTCTGAACTCTGTTCTAACCAGTAAGATTGGAGATGCCTCTTAGGAGGGGGCGGGATTTTTATTTTATGATTTGTAAGGAAACTTAGGGGTGTATGTGTCCTTTTTCAGACTGAGGAAAGCACATTTCAAAACATGTAGGACTCCCCGAAACTAACTCTGAAAAGGAATACAGCTGATGAGAGCTGGTTCAGGGAGTCTCAGAAATGAAGTTCTGCCGCAGAGTACTGGGAGACCCAGGGGCATGCTGACTCCCCCGAGCCCAGCCAGGAGGGCAGGGGGCATGCCTGACAGGATGCAGAGCCCTGCTCAGAGCAGGACAGGCCAGGAATCTGAGGGTGTCCAGATGCAGCTTGGGGATAACCCTGGCCACAAAGGTGACTTGTTCGCAGTTCAGAAAAGACAACAGGCCCAGTGAGGGTGTTGGCTGCTGTCTTGGGAGGCCAGTACGATGCTAGCAGATGAAGAGGGGAGAAGGCAGCACGAGCCATCTTTGGAGAGCCAGCCCCACCCCAGCCAGGGTGGGGTGTTCAGACAGGAGGGTGAGAGTAGCTGAGATGCAAGGTACCCCGCTGCAAGGTCGCCAGCTGCAGAGGTGACCCCATGCCAGAGTCCTCTGAGGTGATGTGAAGCCCCGAGGAGGGTGAGAGGCCAGAATTACTAAGCTGCTCGTGTAGCCCTAGCACAGCATTCTACCGCAGAGTTGTGTTTGCCGAACAAGATGGTGCCCGAGCACAGAGATGCCATGGCAACCACCACTCATGGTGCTGCACGATACGGGAGTGCTCCCAGAGGACATGGTGTGGAGATGATCATGATTTCGTTTTGGATGGCCATGCCAGACATCAGTTACAGGCCTAGATTTCAGCGACATTTGCAAATTTTCCAGGATGCCTCGGGGGAGCCATGAGACATGGACAGAGGATGCTATTGCTGCATCTTCGGTGCTGACCCGGGAGGTGCATCCATAGGACCGGGTGTGGGCAGATGAGCTCACTGATTCAACAAACATCTGTCAAACATCTGTCATCAGAGACACAATAGAGCATGGCTCTCCTGTCATGGAGCCACAGCCCAGTGGAGAGGTGACCACACGAGAGGAAACCACAACTTGGCCCAGTGTAACTGGGGAGCATGCTTAATAAGGAGACATCCCTGCTCAAGGCCTTGAGGCAGGCTGAGTTGAGAATGGAGAAGACATCTGAGGATGGAAAAGACACAGGAGGTGACCCTGAGCTGCAGCCAAGATGTGTGGTGGTCTCCATCCGTTTATGGGCTGATCCAGATGCCGAAGTGGCTTCCCAGAGGAGGGCACTGGGGCTGCCTGTGGCCGTGGCTGTTCTGAGCTATGCCCAGGGTGGGTGCCACAGATGATGGGCTTCTGAGAATGTGCCGGAAGGCACTGGAAACACAGGGCTGCAGCTGGCCTTTGGAGGGGTTGGCAAACTGCAGAGCTGTGCTGGAATGGAGAGGGTTCTGAGCATGAAAAGTCACGTGACCGGATTCCAGAGCAGAGGGATTGTCTCTTGGGGCCTGCTGCCTGGGGGCTGCACTGTGGTGGGAAGAGGTGCCTCCATGGCTCAGGTGCTTCCTGTGTGTAGGCCAGGCCCTTATTCCTTGCTCAGGAGACTCTGGTGACAGCTCACCAGGCTGGTCCCAGGGGCTGGGCATGGGCTTCCCAGACTGCCTATCTGAGCTGAGAGTGTGGCTTCCTGTGGACAGAACCTACCTGCTGTGGGCCTAGAGTCCTCTGCAGCTGCAGGAAGACGTGTTTGGGCAGTGACAGGGTAGGTGCTGGCTGGGGTGCCAATGGGGACAAAGGGCCACTCCCTCCAGTGACCGTGGAGACAGGGACACAGCCCGTGCTGGGGAGGGGGGCAGCAGGGAGGGAGCAAAATGGGTGCAGGAGACCAGGTGGTGCAGCAAGGGCAGGGCACCTTGGAGAGCTGCGGCCTTGCCTTTGGCTGACATCTGAAGGGGGTTTGAGCGCGGTCCCTTTTCATCCCCCTAAACCTCAGGATTCTGTCCTCCCATTGGGATTCTGACATCTGGGGTCTCTCAGGGAGGAAGCAGACTTCATTTCTGTTACAGAGGACCAACTATTTCCAGATGTGGCCAAAAGAGGGTGGGAGCTGTTGGACGAAGAGGATTGGTCCTGCCCCCCAGGGAATCTGGCGACTCCCCTGGTTCACCTGGCTCTCAGTCACCTCACTGCATGTATCTCTGTGTCCCCAGACTCCAGTGTGTTCAGGGATGGGCCCACCGCCCATTAGCCAGTACCCAGAGGGGCTGTAGTCGTGTGACATCGTAGTCCCGTAGAGCAGAGTCCCCCGGGGCAGCTGGGCTGAGGGTACTGTGGGTCCTGAGAGGCCTATGACTGCTCTGAGGGAACTTACAGGTGGGGGGAGGGTACAGGGTGAGCACCTGGATGGGCAGCGGGCAGGCCCAGGCCAGGGCCTCCATGTGAGCAGGGCTGGGTGGGCCCTCGGTCTGAGGTACAAGGGATACAATGAGCAGGATGGCTGAAGGACAGGGTCAGGCAGGTGGCCTGAGGGCAGCCCTGGGCAGCTCTGACCTCTGCCAGTATTCATACTCCAGAAGGGCCCTAGGACTTCTGCTGACCAACCCTTCCTGGCCACATAAGGAAGGCCTGGAGGGGAAGGTCCATGCTCAGGGCCCCAGCAAAGCCAGGACTGCCGCTCACCAGGAGCACCAGGTGTGCCCACACTGTCTGCCCCCTCAGGCCTGCCCACCAGGAACCGCTGGGACCCCCGTGCTCTAGAGCTCTGCTGTCCACACAGTGGCATGGGTGACCATGTGTCGGTGGCCACAGCATTGGCACTGGTGCCCAAGGGTGCAGCCTGCACACCTCAGCATCCAGCGTACCCCTTCTCTCCTGGCTCTGCGTCTGCCCCACCCCCCAGCCTTAATTTCCCGTCTTCTTTCTCACCATCACCCCCCTTTGCCTGCTCAGTCCCAGCCTCCCTCCTGAGGAAACCACGGGCCTGGGGAGGGGCTCCAGGAAAAGGGCGTGTTTTCTTTCTATGGCCCTTCCCTGGCCCTGCCCTGCCTCCTCCACAGACTCAGCTGGGGCCGGCAGAGGAGAGGGCTCGCTTGGCTTTTGTGACTCCTGCTTAGGCCTTTTGCCGACCTTTAGGGGTGAGGAAAGCATCTCAGGGCTCCTTCCTGGCCAGCTGTCCCCTCTTCCTTGATTCCAAACCTACTGCTCCACATGGCCCCCAGCCAGCCTGGGGACCCCACCCCAAGGCCCACACTGCTCCTGTATGCCTCCACAGCCCACCCATGGTGCTTCCCAGAGCAGACACATGCTGCTTTCCCAGCTCCCCCTTTCCACCCTCCTCCCTACTCCCTACCCTCCTCCCTACTCCCCACCCTCCTGGATGGAGGGGCTCTCCTGGGTAGCCCTCTGTCCTCCCCAGGCAAGGCTTCTGGCCAGGCCATCAGGTGTTGGAAGAGGGAGGCCTGGATTTGTCTTCACAGGGCCCTCCTCCTGGGGTCTTAGAAGCCCCTCTCAGGGAAAAGGGCTCTGGCCCACCACTGTGCATCTCCTCCCACCAAGCCCCCTTCCTGGGGCTGCACCCCCTCTCTGAGCCCTCTAGCTTCCGCTCCCCCCACCCCCGCTGCCATCCGCACAGGGAACTAACCGGCCCTGGTGTTTGCAGTCACTGCATCCAGCAGATCCTGGAGGCGGTTCTCCATTGCCACCAAATGGGGGTCGTCCACAGAGACCTCAAGGTGAGTGTCCTCCTCATGGCACTTGTCTGTCTGTCGTCTGCATGTCAGTCTAAAAGAAGCCTGGCCAGAGCAGAGCAGGCAGGTTCTTGCTGCTGCAGTGCGCCCCAATGGTGCACCACACACACACATACGTGTGTATGCCACCTGGGCCTCAGGGACCTGCTGGGCACCCACAGGCAGTCCCTCAAAAATCCACGTGGGGTCTCCATACACTCCCAGGCCCCTGAAGACAGCCCTGGACGGGTGGGTGGGGCAGGCACCTGGCTAGCAGATGCCAGTTGAGGATAGTGAGGGACAACCCATTCCAGTCCTTTCTCTGAGTCCCTACTGCCTGGGCTGCAGCTCCCTATTAGGCCTAGCAGCCACAGGCCCTGTTTAGAGGAAGGTCCCCACCACCTGGTGCCAGGGAGGTGGGGAGCAGGGTGGGGAGGCTGCTCAGAGGAACAGCTCTGCAGACACAGCTCTTCTCTCCTCCCTCTTCCCTTCTTCCTTCCCCTCCCTTCTTCTTCCTTCCCTCCTCCCTCCCTCCTCCTCCTTCTCCCTTCTTCCTTCTCTCCTTCCTCCCCCTCCCTTCTTCCTTTCCTCCTCCCTCCTTCTTCCTCCTCCTCCCTTCTTCCCTCCTTCCTCCCCCTCCCTTCTTCTTCCTTCTCTCCTCCCTCCCTTCTGTTTCCTCTTCTCCCTTCTTCAGCCTTAGCCTTCTCCAAGGCTTAGTTTGGGGCCATTTCTTCCCCAGGGGTGGCACTGTGAATTCTGGGTCTGTCCCCCCCGCTTAGAAGCCAGGCTGGTGGCATGTGATGGGGCCTCCCCAAAATACCATGCTAAATGAGTCTTCGCCCTTTCTTGGGGCAGTGATGGGGCATGAGCTGATTCCTGCAGCATCTCTGCAGAGATGGTCAGTGAGAGTCCCACGTGCAGTATAGTCACAGGACACCCCCCATGTCCCTTTTGGGACTGCCAGCCCTTTACACACCCATACCCTGGCACCGCCTCCAGTCTGCATGTCCTGTCTGGTTGCCCACCTGTGCAGGTCCGTGTCCTCTGTCCTATGTTGGTGCCTCACTCAGGCCTCTGACCATGCAGGAGAGGACCTGCTGTCTGGGAGGGACCACCTGTGCTCTCCTTGAGGGGGCGTGCCTGGGCCTGCTTCTTGGACTCCGTGGCTCCCCTGCGAAGGGGATGTATGGTAGCCTGTCCCCTCCTTGTCCCTGGACCCCATTACTTATCTAGGTGTCTTTGAAGCCAAGACATGAAGTCAGGGCTCCCTTCCGCACCTGAGGTGTGACCTGGGAGCAGAAGAGGTGGGGGGGAGGGAGCGGGGAGGCTGCAGTGGTCCTTGCAGGTAGAGAGTGGGGCAGTCCCCTGCACTGAAGAAGACCCACTGTCTCAATGAGACAGGTAGGCTGAGGTGCTGTGAGTCTGATCTGAGCCTAGTGAGGGCAGTGTAGGGAGCAGGGAGGAGCCAACAAAACTCAGGCATATCATCTCAGGGGCCACAGTGGGGGTAGATTCCTGTGGCACGGGTCAGATGGCATGAGATCTCTGTTCTTCAGGGTCAGGCATACTGGGCCCAGCTGCAGCTGGCTCAGGCTGTCCCCTGCCTGGGCATCATAGGAGGCTGAGGAGGCCTGCCTCCCTCCCACTCAGACCGTCCTCCAACAGCCCTTCCCAAAGACTAGGGGAAGAAATTCTGCTCTGCTCCCTTGGGGGAGGGCACACATTTGTGATACCATCTGGTCACTTTCCAGGTGACTGGTACCTGATTTTCAGAATGAAGCTTCTCTCCTAGCCTGGCTAGGGCCCCCCTGGTGGTTCAAACTTTGTGTGGGGTGCTTGGGGAGGTTGGATCCCCTGCCCATTCCCACTGGCAAGTCAAGATGCTCAGGATCCTCAGGGCCCTGCTAGCTTGGCCTTTGAGGGCCCCTCTCAAGCTAGACCCTGGAGGATGAGGATGAGCGTGACCTGACTATGTGACCTTGGGAAATGGGAGGCTGAGGCAGGACACAGAGGAGAGGGTGGGATGGCTTGTCCTCCAGTTGCTGTAGGTGGATCCTTGCACCCTCAGAATAGGCTCTGGGATCTGCCACTGGGGACCTGGGGTGTGGAGAACCCCACTCCCAAAGCTCAGAGTGGGAGCGCAGACCCTTCCATGTGGAGTTGCATATTTCATTGGTTCTAAGTCGGAATCGACTTGATGGCAATGGGTTTGGCTTTGGTTTTAAGGGCCCACTTGTTCACATTTTAAAATTTCTGAAGTTGAGATGCATCTTACAACCAGTGTTTAAAAAGCAATTTAATTGGCAGGGTTTTGTCTGTCTTAGTGGGTCCTTGTGGAAAGCAACCATAGAGGAAAGCAGTGGTATGGTTTTTGACAGGAGGTGTCAGCACTGAGTCATGAGAGAGAGGCCTTGCTGGTAGAGGCACCTGAGGGCTCCAGAGAGCCTGGTGGGCAGGGATAAAGATGTGCACACACAGGGAGCTCCCCTCAAGGTGGCAGGGCTGGGCGTCTGGTGACTGCCAGGGTGGTTCCAGGCCTGCCGAAACAGGCCTGGCCTGGTGGGAATGCTTGGAGTGGGGAGGGGCATGGTCCTGAGGGGACACAGCCACCTGGCCCCCCTTCCCAGCCCCTGGGCCAAGTGCCCTTTAGTCACAGGGCAGCAGCCTCCTTGGCTGTTTCTGTGGGGTAGGGGAACATGCTACCTCCCCACTTAGCAAGGGTACTGCTACCCCAGAGAGGGTGTGAGTGTGGAGGGTCAGCTGGGGGGACCTGGCCCAGAGAGGGTGTGAGTGTGGAGGGTCAGCTGGGGGGACCTGGCCCAGGGAGGGTGTGAGTGTGGAGGGTCACCTGGGGGCATCTGGCCCAGGGAGGGTGTGAGTGTGGAGGGTCACCTGGGGGGCAGCCCAGGGAGGGTATGAGTGTGGTGGTCACCTGGGGGCATCTGGCCCAGGGAGCGTGTGAGTGTGATGGTCATCTAGGGGGTGGCCGAGGGAGGGTGTGAGCGTGGAGGGTCACCTGGGGACAGCTGGCCCTTGGGACATGCCAGCCTGCCCAGGTAGAGTCAGAGCGGACTCTCTTCCTGTTGAGTGTGGTGGGGCAGCAGCTGGGTGGGCTTAGAGGGTGGAGGGGGAGTGCCCAGGGGTGGACTTCCTGTGTGGCCCCACTTGCTGGGAGCCCTCTGCTTGATCCTCCCTCCTGCAGCCCTTTGAGGGATCCCTGCTCTAGCAAGAAGGGCTGAGCCCACAGCAGGCATCTCCCGTATGTCAGAGCTGCCTCAGATTCCTGCTGGGAGCTAAGGTGGGGACTGGGGGAGCGCCTCTCTACTGAAGGGGGCTCAGGACAGTGCGAGTCCCCCTGGCCTGCCCCCCCCCGCCCCGTTACTGCCTGTGTGAGGGGACCGAGCATGGAGTGGCTGTCCTGTTGCTGTTGTCTTGGGGTAGGGGTGATGCGGGAGCCTCCCGGGACTGAGGACAGCGTGGGGCAGGGCAGGGGGTGGTGGCAGCACCCTCATCTCCTCATACTGCTCTGGTCTCTGTGTCTCCCCCTCCCCATAACTCACCCCACTGGTGAATGTCTCCTGGCCCTGATGGCACCTGCAGCCTGAGAACCTACTTCTAGCCAGCAAATGCAAAGGTGCTGCGGTGAAGCTGGCTGACTTTGGTCTGGCCATCGAGGTGCAGGGGGACCAGCAGGCATGGTTTGGTAAGTGCGGGGCCAGCCAACAAGGGAAGGGGTGCAACCCCAGCATCTCCTCACTGGCCCTCTCTCCCTGCTAGGGTTTGCTGGCACACCAGGGTACCTGTCCCCAGAGGTCCTTCGGAAGGAGGCTTATGGCAAGCCTGTGGACATCTGGGCGTGCGGTGAGGCCCGGGCATGTACCGGGGGGCTGGGGGGACTGGGGCAGCCACTTGGGTGGGGCAGCTGGTGCTGTTCCAGGCCAGGCAGTGTGTGTCAATCCTCTCCAGAGCTGACAGACAGCCAGAGTCCCTGCCCACTGCCCATGTGGGGGCAGAGAGGTCTGCCCCAGAAACAGCAGCAGGGTGGGCAGCTAGGGGGAGGGCGGGTCTCGCAGACCCCTGGCAGGGGAAGTGCAACGCTGGAGGAGCTGACCCTGGCCTCACCTCTGAAGTGGGGTGGTCACTGAGACATTGGGTAGGAGACCATGAGGCTCTCTGTGCCAGCCTGACAGCCTGTTTGAAGCTGCTTCAATGTGACACTATCTAGCACTTACCTCACAGTGCCAGTGGAAGGCAGAGGGCAGTGTAGGGTCCCAGGAGACTCATGGGTTCACACTGTGGGCCAGGCCAGCCAAGGCTTTCGTGTGTCCCTCTGATAGCGCCAGGGGTGTGTCCTGTCTGCAGCATCCCCATCACATGCTAAGGATGAGCCAGGGATGGGCACTGGACCCTTGCCTGGGGGACCCCAGGGAGGTCCTGCCTACTCCCTGGCTGTAGATGTGCTCTTGGGCCCTGCTGGGCACATGTGGCTAGAAGGTGGCCATTTGGGGGCACCTGCCACATGCTCACAGCCACCCTCCCCAGGAGTGATCCTCTACATCCTGCTCGTGGGCTACCCGCCCTTCTGGGACGAGGACCAGCACAAGCTGTACCAGCAGATCAAGGCTGGAGCCTACGACGTGAGTGCTGCCACCCCACCCTCACAAGCCATAGGGAGGCCGTGAAGACCCAGCCACCCCGTGTGTACACGTGAGCATGCACGTGTGTACATGTGTGTGCACATGTACGTGTGTGCACGTGTATGTACACATTTGTATATGCGTGTGTGTGCGAGAGTATGTGAGTGTGCGTGTTTGTGTGTGTGCGTGTGTGCACACTTGTGAGTGGGCCGGCTGGGAAGGAGGCAGGAATTGAGGGAATGAAGCCACCTGCGGTCAGAGCCTGGGGCCCTGTTTTCCTACATTTCTTGCCAGGATGAGACCCCCTGAAGTGCCCTGGCTCTTGTACTGGTGAGGGCCTTCAGACTGCTCCTGTGCCTTCTTTCCTTCTCTAGTTCCCCTCCCCCGAGTGGGACACTGTCACTCCTGAAGCCAAAAACCTCATCAACCAGATGCTCACTATCAACCCGGCAAAGCGCATCACGGCCCATGAGGCTCTGAAGCACCCATGGGTCTGTGTAAGTGGCCTTAGCTCGTGCTTGCAGACAGGGCTCCTGGGGGTGACCTCAGAGATTCCAGCCTGCCAGAAGGAGGCTCACCCTGGGGGCTTGCAGAGAGGACCCCTCCCCTGCAACCTTATGCCTTGTACCCTGATGGCCCCCAGTACCCTGGGTCCTGCTTGTGGCCTTTGTGATGTGCAGCTGGTTTTTCTTTGGAGCCCGTGAACCTGTCTCTGGAAGGGCAGGTGCTTGAGGAGCATGTGGACCAAGGGGAGGCCCTTCCTGTGACCCCTGTCCTGTTTTCTGGGGAACAGCAGCTACTGGGACAGGAGGCGAGGATTGGGGGGGGGCTTGTGCTGGTATGATGGGGGCTTGGAGGCAGGCAGGGACGGGGTGGGGAGCAGAAATGAGGACAGGCAAAGGGGGGGTTGGATATGGGGATGGGGACAGGAATGGGTGGGGCAACAGGACAGGCCTTGCCCTGAGGGCGTGGTCTGTGGCTCTCAGCATGTGGTGGCCCCAGGAGTGTCCCAAGGCCTGCTGCCCTGAGTCCCCCGGCTGCTCTTCCTGGTCCCCTGGGGACAGAGCTGGCCACTCGGGGCTCCTGCAGCTGTGGATCATTCCCTTTCTCACAGCAACGCTCCACGGTGGCCTCTATGATGCACAGACAGGAGACTGTGGAATGTCTGAAGAAGTTCAATGCCAGGAGGAAGCTCAAGGTGAGCGTGCCCACTCTTCTGGTGAGGGCAGTGTGTGTGCCCTCCTTCAGGTCCGGCCCTGGGGCACCTCCTGCTTGTGGCCGGAAGCCCTGTGCAGGCAGCTCCATGGGAGGCCGCAGCACCTGTTGGCTCTTCCCACCACAGCAGACCTGGAGACAGGCTGCTCGCTTTCAACCAAATGGGGCCAACGAACTCAGTCCCAGAGCTCCAGGGCTGTCCCCATGTTCTTGAGACTTACGGGCCAGTGTGGGAAGTGACACCATGGTGTCCAGGGCCACAGAGCTGCCTGCCGAGGCCCACAAACAGCCCTTTGTCCCCTGCTGTCTTCCTCCTCCCTGTCTGTGCCCCATCCAGGGTTCCTTAGTACCCAGGGCTGTGGTTGGGAGAGGGGAAGGAGCTGCTGAGGGGAGAATGGGTGGCATAGTCAGTCATTTACTCTCTAGTAAGAGACAGTTTAGAAGCTTCTGACCCAAGCAGGTTTTGGTAGGGAAAATAGGGAGTAGGCCCAGGGGCGTGGTGGGCAGGAAGGGGAGGGTACTAATAGGGAGCCCAGATGCTCAGAGACACACCTGACCTCCTACCTCCACCTGCTGTGCTGGTCCAGCTAGAGGGGCTGTCTGGGGTGGTGCCCATAGATGGGCAGCATGCTGGGGTGGTCTGATGGCCTCCTGCCTGCCCTCTGCTGGCCTCTCCAAAGGGCTTCTCCCCATAGCACCCTGCTCCTTCAAAGTCTGCTGCTGAATGGCAGAGCGGCCCCCAACCAGGCCACCCCTCAGTGAGAAGCATGGGTGTTTGAAATCTTCCTGGAGCTACAGAACCACCTGCCGGGTGGGGTGGTGGGTGATCCTGGCAACCTCCGCAAGGCTCTGTGGGTCTTGACATGCTCTGGAAGCTGTGGTGGGATGGCCAGGTTCAGAAGGCCCAGGGGACATCACTGTGCTCTAGTTCTGACAATGAGGCTGGTCTGGGGCCCAGCTGGTCCATGTCCAGAACGTTCGCTTCTTTGGAAGGCCAGCTCTGGAGTCCTGCCAGGCATCCCAAGGCTCTGAGCTTCCAGATGGGGTGGGCCAGGATCTGGGCTCACCTGTGTATTTCTTCCTCAGGGAGCCATCCTTACCACCATGCTGGCCACTCGGAACTTCTCAGGTGAGCACTCTGTTTCCAGATGAAGGGGCCGCTGCCCTGTGCCGCAGGTCCTCACTGAGCAGTTGAGCCAAAGCAAGAAGGCTCTCCCTGTGACCACCAGCCAGCTCCCTTTCCCTTCCCCACGCCATGCCCCAGCTCCACGCCCATTGCGGGCTGCCCAGGAGGCCTGGGCCCCCTGGCTGGTGCCCTTGGTGATGATGCCCAGGGTCCAGCCCCCTCCCCCCGCCTCCGTCATTGTACTTGATCTCTGTGTCCCATCTCCAGACACCTCCTGTGCCCTCTGCGTGTCTGCAGGCCCTGGTCCGGCAGCTCTGTTCTGTTTCAAGCCCTCTGGGCACGCGTTTTGTGTCTGGGAGGTGGGCAGTGAGTTGGAGGGTAAGCAAGAGGAAGATCTGGACAGCTGGCAGGTGCTGGCTTGGTCACCAGTGGGAGGGGGTGGTGGAGTGGAGTCCTGCTGGGCTCAGGGTCTCGTCCCTGTTGTTGCGTCTCTGTGGGTCCGTGGAGGGCTCCGTTCTCTGGCTGTCTGTGTGTCCCACTCCCTCAGCCCCCCAACCTCCCCCAGCTCCCCACCCCTGTCCTGTTACTTTTGCTGTGATTGTACTGCTGGGGATGGGCTGTGCACCATCACACCAACACTAACGGACATGTCCTGTCTATGCGTGGGGGGCCTGGGGCCACGCCCTCTCCCATGTCTCCCCCTCCTGCCCCCTCCCCACAGGCCCTGCTCACCCAGAAACCCCCCCTGGGGTTTTCTGCTGAGAAAGGAGGCAAATGCTTTGCAAACGCTAATCAGTCCTGATCTTGTTTTCACTCTTCTTGTGAAAGGGATTCTGGGACCAACAGTCTCATCTCTTACCTAAACTTTAACTCTGATTTTCTTCTGCTTCCTTTGTCTCTCTTCTCTTCGTATCTTGCCTGCCCTGTCCGTGTCCCCTCCACCCTCTGTCACCGCTCCCCTCTGCTGTCTCTAACCCGGCGCTCACAGTGGGCAGACAGACCACCGCTCCTGCCACAATGTCCACCGCCGCCTCCGGTGCCACCATGGGGCTGGTGGAGCAAGGTAGATGTGTCTTGACAAGCGTCCCCGCCCCCGCCAGACCTCAGCATGCAGCCCCTCACCACATGCAGACTGCCCACTCAGGTCGTCTCTGTGAGGGGCTAGAGGACCCCCTGAGGCCCTTCTAGCCCCATGTACACTTGGCTGGAATGGCCTGAGAGGACACTCCCTGAGTCCTGGTCCTCAGGAGAGCCTCTTCTCAGAGCCCTTTGCTCTCTGAAGCCCTCTGTGCATTCAATGCCCATTACGATCTCATTCACAATGGCCTTGGCCCCGCAAGAAGGATGTGGGCCACTGCCGGAGGCTTATCAGAACCTGAGTAGGGAGCCCTCTGCCCCAGGGAAGGACAGGAAAGTGAGCCCTCCCCTGTGAGATCACATTTGAGGCCCTTAGTCAGTGGTCATCCCCACCCACTGCCCATACCCACCTTGCCTTCAGGAGAGCAGACATGGCACCTACAGCCCTGCCCCACCCCGGGGGACCTGAGCACACCCTGGGTCCCGGTCCTTGGCCTTTTGCCTGCTCTGCAGGGCTTTGTGCGGGTGAGTGGGTGGGCAGGCAGGAGCGTGATCTGGGGTTGCTGTGTTCTCCACTTGCGTGTCTGACCCGTGGTCCCCAGGACAGGCTGTGCCCTGCCTGGGGCCCAGGCACTCAGACTCCGTCCTCATTGGGGTTCTTCCTATGAGAACCTCCTCGCCTCACCCCGAAACCCACCCCTTTGGCCTTCTGCCGACCTGCCCCTTTCGGGGCCATGTGGGAACCAGCCCCTGTGTGAACAAGACCCTGCTATCTCTGGGTTCACACATCTGTGTCCCCCCGTGTGCAGCCACAGGGACCTTCCAGCTGGCACCCTGGCTCCCACTGCAGCTCAACCTGAGGGCCAATACGGGCTGGGCCTGTGACTAGGCCACTGGAGTGCCCATGGTACTCCAGTGGGGGCAGGAAGCATCCCCCCTGGCTCCCACCCCACTGCCTTCCAGAGCCTCAGAGCTCCCCAGGTGGCACTTCCCAAGGGCAGCCTCATCTTCCGTTAAGAGTCGCCCACATTCGCCCCGTAGACGAGCCCAGAGGCAGGACCCAGGGAGGGGCATCCTGAGTCAGGTCCATTTCACAAGGTGGGGGTGAGGTAGGCAGCTGCTTTTGGAGCCTGAGGCCGTGCCACCTGGAAAGCCAGCCTTGCCTGCAAGGGGCATGGGCGGCTGTGCATGAGGTCATGCATGCACCGGGCACCACACCGCAGCAAGGCTGCTGTGTCCAAAGGGCACGCATGGGGAGGGTGCCCGCATGGCTGAACAGGGGCCAGGTGTGGGCCCACAGGGATACGGGCACAAAGCGATGGAGGAGGGCCCCCCAGTGGCCTCGCCAACCCTGAAGGGCTGCAGACACAGAGAGCGAGAGGACTCAGTCCCCAAAAGGTGGCCCTTTTTGTAGAGCATGTTGCAGTTGATGGAAGCACATCGCCAGGTCCCCACGTGACCTTCCTAGCTGTCCCTCCTGCTGGGAAAAGGCACTGCCAGCAAAGGGAGGCAGGACTGTAGGGGAGGGGCCTGCCTCACCAGAAGACAGGTGGGGTGGGGCAGAGGCACTCTCCCAGCAGCCGGAGAGCCCCCACCCTAGATGTCTGGAATTCCTACTTTGTCCACCTGGGGCTCCTGCTGTATAAAACAAAGGGCTTTAGCTTGAGACAACCCGAGGGGCACTCCTTGTGCCTTTGACTGCTGGTATAGGTGAGCAGCTGACAGTGTTCTGGACACCGTGAATCTGGGCTTAGTCCAGGATACACATGTGGATCTCCAGGAAATGAGTGGCCCCAAGAAATGCCATTGCAGGATCTCTGGGCTCAGTCAGGAGCTGGGGGAGGAGGGCTGTGTCCTTGCCCTGGTTGGGGGAGTGACAGTGTCGCAGGCTACCCAGAGGATTTGTTAAATAGAGGGGGTCGCAATAAAGACTGTCAGGGACTCGATTGAAATTGCACAGATGTCTTCACTGCGGGCTCTCAGCACCCGTGGCATCCCTCCTGAACCCTGAGGGGAGGGCTGACTCAGTGTGCAGTATCTTCCACTCTGACTGTGAAACCCTTTTGTCTTCATCGCACTGGTAACTGGTAACATCTTGAGCAACACAGTTTGGAAATGCAGGCTATGCTAGAGTCAGAGATAAATGGAATCCTTTTAGCACCAGGGACAGCTGCACAGGCAAGCCCCTCCTCTGGGCTGGTGTTGCTGCCTCTCCTAAAGAGTAGACACGGACAGCCTGAGGGTGCTTGGCTGGCCCTTGGGCAACCAGCCTGGACAGAATCTGTTGGGGCACCATGGACTAGCGGGGTGCTAAAGGGACAGCTCTGGGCCTGCCCAGAGACCACCAGAGTAACCCGTTTCAATGAGGCCATGTCTTTAAAATGTGTGTCCCCACAGTGGATGGAGTCTGCCTACTTGCCTGCTCAGGGCTGATGTCCTTTTCCCCCAGAGACAAAGGAAGGAGCCTGGAGCCCCTCTCCAATCACCCCATCCACTGCACCCCTCACCTTTGTTAGGACTAGTGGATCAGCCACCAAGACAGGGATCTGGGGGACTCTCCGTGGACTCAGCCTGCCTCCCACTTCAGGGCCACACTGGGCAAGTCCAGGCTGGCTGGCTGGGTAAATGGTTCTGGTGTCTGAGCGGTCAGGGTCAGAGGTGGATTGGAAGGAGCTGCGCGTGTTGGAGATGGGGAAAGAGGAGCAAGGGCGCTAGCAGCCCAGTGGGGGGTCTGTGAGGGGAGTGCTGGGGGCGGGGCCTCCCTGTGCTCACGGCTGGTGTGGGAGGAGGGGTCAGCCTGTTCTGTGTGGCTGCCCAGAGCCAGTGGAGGGAGACCCAGGTGGTTGTAGCTGTGATACCCATGAGCTTTTTAATAGGTAGCGCTATAGAAGAGCCCTGGTGGTGTGGTAGTGAAGAGCTCGGCTGCCAACCAAAAGGCTTAAATCCACCGGCCGCTCCTTGGAAACCCTATGGAGGCAGTTCTACTCTGTCTTGTTGGGTCAACTGTGAGTCCGAATCTACTCTACAGCAACGGGCTTGGTTTTTGGGTTGTGGTATAGCGGAGTGGTACAAGGGGCGTTCCTGGTTCCCCAGGTCTCCTGGCAGAGCTGCTGTGGATGTCAGGCCTGCAGGGGAGGGGAGAGACTTGGGAGGAGTCACATGCAGAAATGCAAGCCCCTGGGTGGGGGGGAGGGTGGGAGGGGATGGACTTGCTGGTCTCAAGAGCCGCTTCAGATTCCTCACTAACTCCTGAGAGAGCTGCCCCACACATCCTGTAGGGGATCCTCTGGGGCTTGATATGAAACTTCTGAGGGAATTAACGGGTCAGTGAAGGAGGCGGGAAGCTCAGATAGCCCTGCCCTGGCCACCGTCCTCCTGGGTCAAATAACGCCAACAAGTCACATCACGGCCCCACGGCCCCACACAAAGCTTGGGACCACTGAGGAGGAGGCAGGACAGTAGTTGGCATGGGCACTGGTGAGGAAGATGGCCAGCTGCCGACCAGCCCTGTCCTGATGGGTGTTCAGCCCAGGCTGGTTCTCTGAAGTGGACTCCAGCAGTGTCAGGGTCACCCAAGGGTGTGTGAGGCAGATGCAAACTCGAGGCCGGGTGGCAAGGACCTGTATTTCTCAGCAGCTCCCAAGTGCTGCTGGTACTGCTGGTGCAGCCTGTAAGAGGACCACCGAAGCTCGCTGGGTCTCAGTGGTTTCCTGCCTGCCTGCCTCTCTACGAGGACCCAGAGCAGATAGAGGCCTGGCCTGGCACAGCCTGGAGATGGTGCGGGCAGGGCAGGATCCCAGAACTACATGTCCTGCCCAGCCCCTGTGGCCACTTGGTCCCCTCCAGCAGACAGGAGAGCCAGGCTACGGCACCCAGCTGGCCAGAGCCTTTGGATCTGAGCAGCGGGCCGACTATCTGCCAGCCTCTCCAGCCTTGGCCCCAGGCTGAGGGACCACACCTGGCTCTTGGGCAGGGTCTCCGTCCCCTGCCCCACATGAGCCGTGGCATGGCCCTAGAGCAGGCACCGGGCTGCGCTGCGAGGAGGGAGGCTGCTTCCCGACCTGTGCACCAGCTGTCTGTGGTGCCACTTGGCTCTACTTCGAGGCTGGGTTGAGGCCGTGGTGGCAAGCATGGGCTGGCAGCTTCTCAGTGGGGCACGTCACGGGCACAAGTGATGCCTGCCAGGGCGAACACAAACCTTGTTTTCTCTCTTCTTCCTCACTACCTCCTCCTCCTCTCATCTTTCCTTTTCTGTAAGGTAAGCTGACTTCCTTTTTCTTCTGTAGTTCCATAGTAAAATGCTAACGCTCTGCAGGGCATAACCCCCTGCTAGGGGACATCGCTTGGACACTGGGTCTGTGGCTCCATCAAGGCCTCTGATGAGTGGGTGGGCAGGGGCTTGAATGGCAGGCCCCCCGCCTCCCTGAGGAGGAGTGTTGGGGTGACATGGGCATGGGAGCCTGGGGATAGAGATGGCCTTTGGACCCCTTCTGCCAAGTGTGTCCATCTTGTTGACCCCAGAGTCCAGAATCCTTTGGGGCTTGTGGGCAAAGAGGACCGTGCCGGCCACAGCCGGTCTGATGGTCCCGCCATTCAGGAGTGGAGAGAGACAGGCTTGCCAGAGGTGCTGGGAGGTGGGCAGGGCTCAGATGAGGTGTTCCGCAGCCCCCGGAGCCCTGCCCTGTATGGGCCACCTGCCACCTGCTGCCAGGACCCGGAGGAGTGACAAGACCCTATGCCCCTCTTGGGGCGTGGCCTCCTGCCTGGGCCCAGCCTGGCACCCTCTTGTGGCCCCATAGGTGGCCAGCCACTTCCTGGGACACAGTCTCTGTTCCATCCAGCCCGAGGAGTAGGTGGTGATAGCGCTGGTCCTGCCTGCCCCCTGGCCTAGCCTGCGAGGTGCCCCTCAGCTGAGAGACCTTGGGTGGGGACGCTCACCACCTAGGCCAAATGACTGGCAGCCCTGGGGTCACTGGCCTGGCTGGCTGCTGGGACCATGCCAAGCTGCAGAGCACAGACGGCTGTGGGTGTGGGATCCACACTGTCAGTATCCGGCACTCCTGGGAGGCACTGGTCCCCGGCAGGACAGTGCTCACACCCAGTCCTGTGGGCACCTGAGGGCCCTTACATGGAGGAGCAGTGGGACCCCAGGGCCACCGCTGCTTATGCTGCCCTTTTCCCCCCACACAGCAGCCAAGAGTCTACTGAACAAGAAGGCAGATGGAGTCAAGGTGAGGAGGCTTGCTGGCCGGGTGTGGGAGAAGCCACCTTGGCAGGCAGGAGGGTGTATGGCCCCGCCCAGCTCTCTTCCATGTCTCACAGGCTCTTCTTCTCTCCACAGCCCCAGACGAACAGCACCAAAAACAGTGCGGCAGCCACCAGCCCCAAGGGGACGCTGCCTCCTGCAGCCCTGGTACTGGCTCCTTCTCAACTGTCCTCACGTCCTGGGCTGTGGTTGTCCCCTCTGTCAGAGGTCCAGGGTCCCCAGCAGGCACACACCAGCCCCTGTGCCCCCTGGGGGAGTGAGGGTCAGGCTTACTTCTGGACAAGAGAGGCTGCGTCATGAGCCCAGGGTCAGGTGGGCACGCAGCGAGCCCCTCACTTGGGGCCTGTCCCACTTGTAGGTGACCCCCCTCCTGAGGGGCTGCACAGCAGGGGTGCAGGTGGCTGGGGCTCTGCAGCCACCTGAGGTCTGGGCAAGTGCCTCCTGGGGGACTAGGGTGCAGGCCAGGGGGAGAAGGAGGCTGTAACCAAGGCCACAGCTGGGCCTGGATTGGAGGGACTCTGAAGGGGCAGCCCAGGGTGGTGTCATCAAGTGCCTCAGGGCATTGAGGTGCTGTCCTGCCCCAGACCCGCTCCCTGAGTCACCACCAGGATATTGTGTCTGGGAGGTGGGGGCTGTGCTTCCCCTCAACAAGTGGGGCCACTCTGTGGACATAATGTCTCCCCAAGAAAAAGGGCCTGGTCCTGGCGTCTGCACCCACCCAGAGCCCTAGAGGGAGGGAGGAGAGAGCCACAGTACCTTGGCTGTCTCCATCAGTGACCAGCCCTGCCTGCAGCCCTGACCCCACTGCACCAGCCTCACAGCCTGGGTTGTCTCGACCGTTGGTCTGTGCGTGCCACACTCCAAGGCCAGGTGAGGCCAAGTGAGGAGCAGGGTGTCTGTACTGCCAGACTGCCTGAGAGCGGCTGCACTGGGGGCTTTTCAGAAAGCCCAAGAAGCAAGGGCGGGGCAGGGAAGGTGACACGGGGCAGACCCCTGAGCAGCCTGTGAGAGGTCACCAGGCAGGCTGGACAATGCCTTCCTACCCAGTGACCCCCAGCTGGTGCACCCAAGAGTGCAGCGCCGGTCTGAGCAAGTCATCCTGAGAGGTTGGGGTTCGCTGGTCCGGAGGCTCCTGCATGTGCTTGAAAGGCCTGTGTGGGTGCCCATGTGCCCCAGGCTGGGACCACTGTCCCCAGCTTCACCTCCAGCCCCCCTTGGCTTCAGGAGGGCTGGGTTTATACGTAGGGCCAGTCTCAGCTTGGGGGAGAGAGCTGTGGTGGTGAGGCAGGTGGGAGCTGCCGGAGCCCCGGTGGTGGTGGGAGGGGCCGGCAGTGGCCTCAAAGGCCTCAGCACCGTCTCCATCTCGCACCATCCATCTCCATGTGCCACCCCCACCCCAGGCTGCCACACAAAGCTTCAGGCCTGTGGACCCCACCAAGCTGAGACAGGAGGTCCAGACAGGCACCTCCCAAGCAGGCAGCGCACTCACGTTGCCCCGAGCGTGGCCATGCTCCCCGCTTCTGGCATGGCCATGCCCTCTCCCACTTGGCTTCAGTCAGCTTCATCCATGTTTCTTCCAGCCCCCCTTTGAACCATTCTCGAGTAGCAGTCCTGCTTCACCCCCTCCATGCACTGCCACTCTCTTCTCTCTCCACGTCCTGGCTCTCCTCCTCTTCTCACTCTCCCTCTCTCTCCTCCTCTGTCTTCCTTCTCCTGTAGGAGCCTCAAACCACCGTTATCCATAACCCCGTGGACGGGATTAAGGTACTGCTGCCTCTTTCCTTGTGCCCTGTGGGAGCTCTGCCCGGGAGGAGGCAGACGGCAGTCTGGCTGGCACTGGCCACTTGCCTCCTCGAGCCCTCAGCATGCCCCAAGTCCAGGGCGAGGGCCTGGGTGCTGACCAGGGTGCAGGAGTGGCGTGGAGGCAGTGTGCATGATGCAGCCTCCTGTCTGGTTGGCAGCAGGAGGCAACTTGCATTCAGCCCAGAGAACTGAGGAGGCCAGGTAGTTGCTGCCCCACAGGGAGGGTCCAGGGACCACAGCATAGGGTGCCCAGCCACGGTGTAATGAGGTCCACACTGCAACCAGCACCCTTGTTAGCACAGGGTACCCATGAGCACGGGGCCAGGGCTCCCTGCTGTCTCTGCCCCACCCCCCGCTGGCCGTGGCCAGGCCCATCCAGCTTAGTTAGAAGAGGGGCTGTGCCAGGAGGGTCTCCTACACCCAGAGCTACTGAAAGGGTCCCAGCAGAAGGCTGGCTGGACTCGCCACCATGCCCATCAGTGCTGGCCTGGCAGGGACAGGGTACACATCCGTGTCCCCGAGCACGCTCCCACCCGGTATCCCTGAACAGCATCTTCTCTTCTCTCCCACCTTCTCTGCTCATCAGCTCCCATAGCTCATCGCATCACATCCTCCTGGGGGGAGGGAAGGGAGGGCGGTGTGGTGGGATCAGACAGGCCTGCAGCCTGACCTTCCTGGGGTCCTTCGCAGCCCCCTGCGCCCCGCCAGGCCCCTGCCTCCTCCTAGCCACACCCCCACCTCTCCTGTCCTCAGAAGACATCTGACTGGACCAGCCCCACCTTCTCCTGGGGCGAGCAGGGAGGCCACCCGAGGGTGTGAGAGAGGGGAGGGCCCAGCATTGCCCCATCCCACAGCCTGGGTGCGTGTTCCTCCAGACGGTATGTGTCGGGGTAGGCTTGTGCTCTCCCTGCGGAGGGGCCTCCAGGCAACCTCCTGGGGCTGTGCTGAACCCTGATCTTGCACCCTGAAGACCCGCCACAACACACACACATGCACACATCTGACCTGGGGCCCAGGCGGTGTGTCCGGTTGGGTGGGGGCCGGGGGCTGGTCCTTTGAGGACCCTTGAGTGAAGATGTTTCTTCTGAGGAGTGGAGCACATGTCCCCGGGGACTTGGGGGCAGGTGGATGAACCAGAGTTTTTATCTGAAGGCAGTAAGCCACCAGAGCTGGGGTGTGGGTCCCGGCCATGCTGCCGTTGAGGTCAGCAGCACCATCTGGTCTGGCAGCCTTCAGCGGGACGGTCCAGCCCACCTCCCACAGGAAAGGACCTGTGACCCTCTCACCCTGCTGGCCCTGTGTTCCTGGGTGTCCCATCCTGTCTGAGGTTTTGAGAAGGCAGAATCCTCTCTCCTGTCTTTTTGAAGAGAGTCTTTCCCTGCCTGTGGTGGCTGTGGATGAAGTGAAGTCTCCGGCTGGGGGCAAGGCCTCACTTCCGAGCGGCAGGTGGCTGGTGCCTGGGGGCAGGGAGGGGTGTGGGTTCCTGTGCAGCCCCAGAAGGAAGCTGTGAGAATGCCCCTTGTAACCAGGGACATCCTGGTGACCAGCCAGAAGCCGCTGCCCCCTCCAGTCTTGGCTGGGCACTGTGTCCAGGGCTGGAGCTTGGCAGAGCGGGAAGAGTGTCTCCACAGTCCCCTGGTGGCCTCCAGGTCCTGGCCATTCAGCGCTGTGGGAGTGGGCTGGGCAAGACCTGTCTGGGAGCTCTAGCAGTTCCCACCTGGGGCTGCCCCCACCTGCCGCAGGCCTTGAGCACCAGCTTCACCTGGGGCACACCAGTCCTTACCGCTCCCCTGTGTTTCCCTAGGAGTCCTCTGACAGCACCAACACCACCATAGAGGACGAAGACACAAAAGGTATCCTTCGCACCTTCCTCTGCTGCACTCTGGGATGACCAGGGATGGATGATGGGAGGGCGGAGGGGAGCCAGAGAGGCTGGGCCATGAGTCTGCACAGTGGCTGCGTCTCCCTGTGGAGGGCTCTGTCCCAGGAGCGTCTAGGGGGACCCGGCAGCCTCTGGGGGAGATGGCAGGCATCGGTTGGCCATCAAGGAGCTGTGCCCTGCCCCCGTGTGTCTGGTTCTCCGAGAGCTGCCAGGGGAGACCAGGCCGGTGTGGCTGTGCTGACCTTCGTGAGGCTTGTCTGGTTCACATGGTTCACGTTTGCTCAAAGATGCTTTTCTTCTTCTAAAGTTTCCTGAGCTTTTGGTTCAGCTGTGGCTGAAGTTGACATATGGATAGGTAGCATTATCTGGGAACCGTGAAGGTGGCTCTGGAATGTTCCGTGCTGTGTTTGCTGAGCCGAGGTAGCCTGCCTTCTAAGAGGGGTGTGGGTCTCACAGCTTTGTGTTCAGTTGTTTCATACCCTGGCTCCCAGGCCTCCCCTCCCCCACAGTCCTGAGCCAGGCCAGTGGCCTTGGTAGTGGTGCCTTCCTCCCAAAAAGGCCCAGGGCAACTGGTGGCCTCGAGCTCTTGGAGGCCCAGACTTTCACCTCCTCACCAGAGCCTTTTTCTCTGCCCACCCAGCCACCTACAACCACAGCATGGACTCCTGACCCTGGTTTCTGTCTACACGTTCCCATAGACAACCCTAACCTCACCTCAGGACTGTGCTGGGGCAGTGGGACAGCCCTGGGCCACTCCACCCTGCTCTGTCCCCCACCCCACACCCTTGGCAGGGCAGAGGCAAGAGTGTTGCTTCCCAGGGCTGACCAGTAAGATCCCCTTTGAGCTGGCAGGGCTGTGAGGCCACCCTGGTGCCCAGCCTGCAGGCCTCGGTCCCGGATGGGGTTCTGCAGCAGGACTGACTGCTGGCTGTGGGTTGGGGCTGGGCCAGAGCAGAACACACAGGTGCCAGGGTGGCCACCTGGACCCCAGCGGCCCTTCCTGTAGGAAGGGTGGGGAGAGAAGAAGCCTCAGCCCCTCGGCCTCTGCCTAGACACCCTTCTGGCCGGTGGGAGAGGCTGGGGAGGGGCCTGGAGCGGGCCTGAGAAGCCTTTCAAGGCTGGCTGGGTGCCTTGCTCGGGCCCGCAAGCCAACCCAGTGTGGCCCTGATTGGCTTCGAGGCCACAGGCAGACATGACTTGTCTGCTTTGGCAGGTAAAAGCTGCGCTGCTGTCCGTGTTATGGTGCTGTCCCCTTGCTGTGTTCCACTGGGGCAGCCCATAGCTAGTCCCATATCCCTTCCTTCACTCCCTACGGACTGCTGCCGACTGCTGGGAGAAGAGGGGCACACCGAGGGAGGAGCAAACCCTCACACTTTGGTCCTCCCCCAGGGGCCAGGCACAGGAAGTTGTTTTTTACCTACAGGCTCCTGGCCCCTGGCTTTCCCCTGTGGTTTTCTCCCCCAAGTACCCCCACAGCCTCCTGTCACTCACCGTCTGTCTGTTCCACCTCAGCCCCCAGGATCTCTGACATCCTGAGCTCAGTGAGGAGGGTCTCAGGGACCCCAGAAGCTGAGGGGCCCCCACCCTGCCTGTCTCCGACTCTCCTAGGCCCCCTGCCCCCGTGTAAGTAGCCACCCCAGGCCTGCTACCCTGCTGCCGGGGGCTCCCTGCGAATGGCCTGGTGGCTGAACTGCTTCCTTGCACCCCCTGCACGGCCTCGGCTCCCCTCGCGGGCGACTGCCCGGGGCCAGGCAGAGCTGTGCGGGCACCTGGTGTATTATCCTCTGCGCTAACTCGGGAAGGGGATGGAGTGCCCCGCTTCTCTCCAGGGGCCCAGCCCCACCCCCTATGCTCACATCCCACCTGCTTCCTTCCCAAACCTTACAGCTAACTCCCCCAGCCCTGGGCCACTCCCCCACAGGGTCTATCTGGCAGCCCAGGGGCAAGCAAGGACCCTCTGGGGTCCCTCATCAGAGTATCTGGTGGGGCCCCCAGCTGCCGCCTCTGGGCTCCATCACAGAGCCTGGCCTGGGCAGCACCGAGCCTGCTGGCACCCCTTGACCATGGGGCACCCTGTCCCCATATGGAGGGCTCCTGGTGTGAATTCCCTTCCACACTGGTGTCTGAAGCAGAAGAAGGTGTCTGTGACCTGACCCCACCCCCAAGGCCCCAGGGGCTCGCAGGCAAAGAAATGTTACAGAAAGATATTTCCACGTTCACAGCCCTGGGTACTTAAAAGGTGTGCCGCAAACAGGCTGTCCACCTGAGGCTGGGACCATCTGTTCTTGTTCACGTTCTTGCGCTCACTAATTCACTTGATGTGTCCATCTTTCAAGCCCTTGCCTGGTCCCTTTGTGACAGGAGTGTCCTCTGTCCCTTTTGGGCCAAGTTGCCACCATCTGCCTAAAGCAGGTTTCAACACCACCTCCACAAACAGGTGTACATTCCTTCTTGTACCCCTCATCCCCGCACTCCCCTTCTGTGCCCCTGCATTTCCACTCCACCCCCAGTGACTCTGTCCCCTCAGTCCCCTGCAACTCCCCACAACCTCTACATCGCCCCCGCCCCCCCGTTTCTCCACATCCCCACCACATTCTCTACATTCCCCCAGGTCCACTCACAGACTCCTCCATCCTCTCCCCTTCCATCTTCCACGGCCCCCCATGGCCCCCACACACCCCCCCCAGAAACTCCCTCATCCTGTCCCCTTCCATCCCTCATGGCCCCTACCCCCTCACCCCACAAACTCCCCCATTTTGTCCCCTTCTATCCCCCATGTTTCCCACCCCGCTACAAACTCCCCCATACTCTCCCCTTCTCACACAGCTCCTCGTGTTCTTCCAAATTCCCTGCAAACTCCTCCATCCTCTCCACTTCTCCTACATTCCCCCACATCCCCGAAATCCCCCATAAACTCCTTTGTTTTCTCCCCTT
This sequence comes from Elephas maximus indicus, assembly GCF_024166365.1. Classification (NCBI taxonomy): domain Eukaryota; kingdom Metazoa; phylum Chordata; class Mammalia; order Proboscidea; family Elephantidae; genus Elephas; species Elephas maximus. The sequence continues at coordinate 121,100,559 of NC_064826.1, forward strand.
CTATCCCTCTCATCCTCCCACATCTTTTCCTCCAGACTCCCCCAATTCCCCCATAAAGTCTTCCACCCACTCCCTTCCATCTCCATCCTCAAGTCCCCCCTTGTCTCCCTCCTCTCTCACACCCTCCCCCCATCCCGCTACCCCAGGGCTTGCCTTCCCAGCCACAGGTTTTCCGTGCCTGCCCCAGTGCCTGTCCTGTCCTCACCATCTGTCTGTTCTGCCCCAGTCCCCAGGGTTTCTGACATCCTGAGTTCAGTGAGGAGGGACTTTGGGACTCTGGAAGCCGAGGGTCCCCCGCCAGTCGGGCCCCCACCCTGCCCGTTTCCGACTCTCCTAGGCCCCCTGCTCGCCCCGTGTAAGTAGCCTTCTGAAGGGGCTGCTGCTGCTTTTTGGGTTCACACTGATGCCTGAGGCCCCTTGCTGTGTGGCCCGTGTGGGTATGCCTGCAGCCGGGCTGGGATGCAGCCTGCTTCAGGGGAGGGCAGGAGACTAGAGGGGGCCACAAGGCCCCTTTGCTGCATCACAGTGTGTTAGTTAAACCATATGAAAATGCCATTTGGTCTCAGAAAATGGAAATTGTAGTTAAAGAAATGAGTGTGTGTGTATTCAAAACACCTGTGTAGGGGGAACGACTCAGAAAGTAAGGGTCTGTAGCTAAACCCCAGCTCCCACTGCTGTGTGGCTCCTAGTTTACCCTGGGTGATAAGTGGGATAAACAGTGATCAGCATGAACCCCAGGGGCTGCCCCGTGGCTGCGAGCCACTGCCTGTTCAGGGCTTGGCAAACTGTGAAGTGCTGGGCTGGGGGCCCCTGTGCCTGTGGGACACAGCGCGGAATCTGAGGGGCGTGTCTTTGCGGTGGGGCCATGGTTGGGGCAGCAGGAGCAGTCGGGGCGGTGTGTGGCACAGAGGTGGCTGCATATGGAGGCAGCAGCGAGATGCAGGTCAACCTGGAAGCTGGGAGGCGCCAGTGGTGTTCCTGAGCTTGTCTGGAGCTGCGGGCACCTGCACTGTGTATCACTTACAGGGATGGATGACATCTCAGGGCTGCAACCCCTGCCTCCGCCCCCACTGTGGGGGACGCTGGGGCTGAGAGGCAGTGCCGAAATGCTTCCTGAGAAGAGGCTGCTGGGCCCAGGGTGGGTGGATGCCAGGGCACAGGGGCCCAGAATGGCCGGGGAGTGGCTGGGTGAGTACGCAGGGGTCCTGGGGCTCTGCACAGACCTGGCCAGGACTGGCCCTGCTGAGGGGGTGGCAAGGGTGAGAGGAGAGAGTGGAGCTCCTGGAGCACTGGGGGCAGGGGAGCGGCTGGGGACACAGCCTGCAGGTGTGAGGGGCCTGGCGGCTAGCTGCTGAGGACCTGGCGATGGAGGGGTGGCTGCAGCCTCTGGGGCAGTGGGGCTGTGGGGCCAGCTGAGCCTCTGGAGGTGTCAGGAAACCGTCCAGCCCTGCAGATGGTACAGGGCCTGGTTCACAGGTGAGGGACCTGAGGCAGGGAGGGCAGTCTGGATGGACTTGGCCAGCTAGGGCTCCTTCACAAGTTTGTCTGGAGGTGAGGCCCACAGTTGGTCTGGGTCCACCAGGAGACTGAGAGCTTGAGTGAGGGGTGCTCCGTGTAGCCACCCCCCGAGTGCTCTAGGCCAGAGGGGAGGGTAGCCACCAACTGATCAGTGCTGGGGGCTGGGTGTGCAGGTGGTGGGGTGGCCGTCACTGAGTTGGGTCCCTGCTCCTGGAGGCCACTCTGGCGCCCCGAGCATCCCAGCCCCTTGAGTGCTGGGGGCATCAGCAGGTGGAGGAACAGGCAGGGTCATAGGGTGGTGTCTCCAGCTTCTGAGGGGCTGGGGTGCATTTTAGCTTTGTCTTACACTGGAGCCAAGATGCTGAGCCTGGATGTGTGCAGAGGTGCCTGCCCAGGGGACCCTTAGCTCTGCTCCCTGAGCCCTCCTCTCCAGACCAGGGAGGCCAGGACTGTGCACAAATGGGCATTTCTAGAGAGGACCAGCTTGATGGGCCTGCCTCAAGAGGGTCCAGTAGCCCAGGCACAGGACGTGTTCCACAGCTGTCTGCATTTGTAATCAGGGTAGGTGCCCCGGCCCCCAGAGAGCCAGGCCCTCAGCCAGGCCCCCTCTGGTGCCAGGGCCACCATCTCCCCTTTGCCTCCCCAGGCTGTTCTCTAGAATCTGGGATTATACTCAATCCAAACTGATCCCTTGAAGGTGCCTGTCTGGGACAGGGCATGTGGGAGCTCCCTCACTGACCTCCCAGGGGACCATGAATTTAGCCCTGGCTGGCATGGTGGGAGGGGTCCCAGAGGGAGCCGGCGGGACAGAATCTGCTCTGGCTCTAACTGGACCGTTAGGCTGTGAAAAGGAGCCTGAAGCCTGTCGCCCCTGGGGTCTCTCAGCATTGCCCTCTGGGGACGTTCACTTGGCAGGGTCCCTCCTAGGCTGGATCTCATGCCATGTGCCATGGCTTTGCCTCCCCAGGTGCCTGGGAGTGTGGGCTCAGGTGGTCCTCAGCTGTCAGGCTCCACTGGGCCTTCTTCATGGGCAGAAGCCCCTTCATACCTGCCGCCTCCTGGGGTGCCTCCTCCCTCGCTTGTGTAAAATGTGCTTCTCCAGGACCCAAGACACTGAGGACACAGGAGTGCCTGCATGCCATTTGGGAGACAGGGATCACACTTGCACCAGGGAGCAACCCAAAGCAGGGCAGCACTGGGGTTGAGTTGCGCTGAGGTCTGGGCAGCAGTGATTCCGTAGGGTCAGAAGGCAGCATCCAGCATCAGGCCTTATTCATGGCTGTGTGAATTGCCTTGTGAAGCTTCAACTTCCTTATCTGTAGAATGGGTGTGGTATACATACTTTAACCCTGTTTCCCAGACTTTGGGCATCCGGGTACCATCTTCGTGATTTATGCTGTAACCATATATCCCTTTTTCTATTGTTTACTTAATGTATTTTGTTTATGCTGACTCCCATTTCTTTCTTTAAAAAACAACTTGTTGAGATATAATCCACATTCTGTAAAGTTGACAGTCTTAAGGTATACAGTTCAGGGGTTTTTAGTATAGCGATAACTACTATTTAATTTCAGGACATTTTCCGTACCCATTAGCAGTTACTCCTCATCCCCTACCCCCCAGCAACTTCTAATCTACTTTCTGTTGCTGTGGATTTCACTAGTCTAGATATTTCGTATGAATGGAATCAGACAATATGTGGCCTTTTGTGACTGGCTTCTTTCACTTAGCATAATGCTTTCAAAGTTCATCCATGTTGTAGCATGTGTCAGGACTTCATTACTTTTTATGGCCAAATAATATTCCATTGTGTAAATATACCACATTTTATTTATCTATTTATTAGTTGATGGACAGTTGGTTTGTTGCCACTTTTTTGGCAGTTATGAATAATGCAACTATGAACATTCATGTATAAATTTTTGTGTGGATATATGTTTTCAATTCTTTTGGATATATACTTAGGAGTGCAACTGCTGGTAACTCGATGTTTAATTTTTTTGAAGAACTGCCAAACTGTTTCCAAAGTGGCCGCACCACTTCACATTTCCACTAGCAAAGTATGAGGCTTCCAATTTCTTCAGAGTCTCACCAACACTTGTTTTGTATTTCTGGTAATAGCCATCGTAGTGGGTGCAAACTGATACCTCATTGTGACTTTGATTTGAATTTCCCTAAGGACTAAAAATGCTGAACGTCTTGATGTGCTTATTGGCCATCTGTACATCTTTAGAGTAATGTCTATTCAGATCCTCTGCCCATTTTTTAATTAGGTTATTCCTCTTTTTATTGTTGAGTTGTTATCCTTTATATATTCTGGATACAAGTCCGTTATGAGATACATGATTCGTGATTATTTTCTTCCATTCTGTAGGTTGTCTTTTCACTTTGATAGTGTCCTTTGAAGCACAGAAGTTTCTAATACTGATGATATCCAGTACATCTATTTTTTCCTTTGTCGCTTGTACTTTTGGTGTCACATATGAGAAAACTTTGTCTAATCCAAGATCATGAAGATTTACTTCTATATTTCCTTCTAAGAGTTTTATAGTTTTAATACATTTAGGTCTCTGGTCCATTTTGAGTTAATTTTCATATATGGTGTGAGGAAGGGATCCAACTTCATTCTTTCACACGTGGAAATCCTGTTGTCCCAGCACCATTTGTTGAAAAGACTGTTCTATCACTCATTGAATTGTCTTGGCACCCTTGTCAAAAATCAGTTAACCATAAATGTATCAGTTTATTTCTGGTCTCTGAATTCTATTCCATTAATCTATATGTCCATCCTTATATTTTGTAGTAAGTTTTGAAACTGAGAAATGTATGTCGTTCAAACTTGTTCTTTTTCAAAGTTGTTTTGTTTATTCTGGGTCCCTTGCATTTCCACGTGAATTTTAGGATCAGCTTGTTAATTTATGGGAAAAAAAAAAAAGCAACTGGAATTTTGACAGGGACTGTGTTGAATATTTAGATCAATTTAGAGAGTATTACTATCTTAACATTATTAACTCATCCAGTCCATGAACAAGGGATATCCTTCCATTTATTTAGATCCTCTTTAATTTCTCAGTGATGCTTTATAATATCCAGGGTACAAGTCTTGCACTATTCAACCAGGCAGCTGATAGCTCTGTCTTAGCCTTCACACCCTGCTTGCACAGATCCTCCAGGTCAACCCGAGGAGAGAGAGCATAGGGCCTTCTCAGGAGACTCCTGGCCTGTGCAGAGCCCTGCACACACATGTGCCCTCCAGTATCCCTAGGAATCTGATAGAGCTTTTCAAGGTCCCCATAAACATCTTCTTCCTTGGTTTTCCCTTTTAAGATTTTTGGTCGGCCTCTTGTTAGCCACAGCTGGTAACACTGTCCCAGGCAGCTGTGGCATTAAACAATTGCTGCTGATTGTTTTCAACAAATGTCTTGTGAATGGGGCTGCGCACCCAGAGTAAGCTCTCAGTCGGATCAGATAAGGACTAGCCCTGAAAACGGAGCTTTTCCATGAGCTACCAGTCAGATAGGGACAGTTCTCTGGGATGGGACTTTTGGGGTGCTCCAAGCCCATTCTGTCCCCTCCAGGACTGCCAGGTTGCTGGCTGTCATTGCTAACCGTAGTTATGAGGCTGCGGGAGCTTGGTGTTGGCTGCAGTCTCAGGCTCTGTGGGTTGGCAAGATGGGTGCCAGTAGCCCCAACCCATTTTTCTTCCATTTTTAGTTGTAATTAATTTTTAAGAACTCAATATTACTTCACTGAATGGAAGATTAGTTTCACTTACCACAAGTATAAGGTAACCGTAAAAGTGCTGGGAAGCAGAACAGTGCCGTTCAATTCCAGCTGCATTCTGTTGTCTGCTGAAGATCTCATACTTGGCCAGCCACTCTCTCTGTGTTAGAAAGGAGATTAATAAGTGTCACGGGGGGAGTTCAGGACATGTTAACACCAGAGATGTCTCCCTTGATGTGATTGGAAGGATTGTCCAGGAACTGAAAAGGAATAGATCCCTCACTATGCCCTCCACAGACCACCCAAACCATTAGGGGCCATGGGCCAGACCTAGGGACAGGGTGGGCTCCTGAGCAGGCGTGGGACACTGAAGTTGTTGCAGCCCGTGGGAGGGGTGAGGTGATGCTGGGAAGAAGGCACTGAGGGCCCTAGGTCACCCAGAATGGAGACAGGCAGGTGGGGGGAAGGCCTGGTGGGTACTGTGGTTGCAGGGAGGATGACATCTGGGTAGGGGAGGGGTCCGTCAGCCAGGCAAGGGGCAGACAAGTGCATTAGGGCATTTTCCTGGGAACAGAAGGGCGTCTGGGCCAGTGACATTGGGCTGGAACTGGAGGAGAGGTCTGGCCTGAAGATAGAAAGTCTAGAGCTACCTCCAGAGAAGTGGCTGGTACAGCAGGGGGAGTGGATGAGGTCCCCAGGGGAGAGAGGAAAGAGGGAAAGCAGACAACTCCAAATTGGAAAGCACCCCAGGTAGGGGCCAGAGGGGTGGGCTGGAGCAGAAGCAATTGAAGGGAAAGAGAGTTGCTGGGGTAGAATCTGAAGGGTCAAGAGGGTGAGGACTAAGGGCCGTTGACTGTGCCAGGTCAGAGCCCAAGTGCCCTCTTAGGAGCTTGGCAGAGGTACTGGGGCTGAGCTGTGTAGAGCAGGACTTGTGATCACGGGGAAGGGGCTCTGGAGCCCAAGGCCCACCCTGCCAGAGGCATCTTCCCAGGGACCACCAGGCAGTAGGGACTGGGTTCTTCAGGGAGACTCCTACACCCGGCTGTGTCATGTTCTAAAAATGAAGCTGCACCCAGACCTACAGCAGAAGTGGGGCACCCCCACCCAGCACCACACGATACCACTGGTACCTCCTGGACCTCCCATTGGGGGAGGTAGACAGGGCTGTCCCCAGGGGCCAGCAGGCCACACCCCTCACAATGGCCTGCGATTAGACTCTCAGATCCAGCAGTTCCTCGGCTTCGTCCCTCCACGGAGCACTCGGGGCTGCCCACCTCAGCGTTCGTGGCCAGAGTGGACCCCGTGTGGATGCCCATCACCAGTGCCTCAACTGAGTGGATGGCAGGATGTCCACACAGAGAGGCCAGGCAGCCCTTTTGGGAGCGTGGCTGTGCAGAGCGCTGGGGAGTCGGGGCCCTCTAGAGCATGCAGGGAGGGGCACACGTGCCCATGCTCAGAAACCTTGTGACCTGGTAGGGAGAGCCTGGCTTTTCAGTGCATTTGTTGATGTCTGAATTTTTCCCATGTGCATGTGTTTCACTCTTAAAAATCATTATGATGTGTTCATATGTGTGCACGTGTGTGGTGTGTGCATGTGTGTGCACGTGAGTGTACGTGTGTCTGTAAGGAAATGGGTACATACCTTGTTCAGGATAGTACTTTCTCTGGGGAGAGTGAGTGAAGGGCAAGATTGAAGGGGCTACACAGGGATCTTCAACTATATCCAGAGTGTTTTATGTCTTTAAGAAATGTCTAGAGCAAATATGAAAACTGTTACCCACAAGGGGGCGGGTACATCAGGTACACTGTCCTCTATGGCTTTTCCATATGTTTAAGGTATTTTGCAATAGAAGTGAATTCTAATTTTAGTTTTAAAAAATTAAAAAGGTGAATACCTTTGGGAGGGCCACAGCAGTAGGTAGGGCTGCCCAGGGGATTCTGCGGAGGGTGCAGAGGGAGGGGCTGTGGACCCAAATCCTGGGGCACCAAGCAGTCGGGCAGGAGGGGTGGGTGGTATCTGGAGGCATCAGCAGGGCCCAGGACTAGCAGCAGTGGAGACTTGGATCTATCTGAGAGGGGGGCAGTGAAGCCATGGGGTTGCAGGGCCCTCGAGGGAGAAAACAGAGATGGGTGCTCAGAGGTTACGGAGACCAGACTGGGAGCTGCCCCAGGGCTCTGTGCTGCTGTGATTTGCTCAGAGTCTTGCCCGGACCCTCTTGCTTCCCTCACCTTTGCTCCTGGAGATCCCTCCACAGCCAGCATTTGTGCTGCACCCACACCTCAGCCTGGCCCCCTGCTCCCTGGCTACCTGACCCTCCAGGCAGCCAACTGCTGCCCTGCAGGGGGCCCTTCCTGAGGTCGGGACCTTTGTTGTCCTGCAGTGGCCCCAGTTCCTAGCCTGGCCTGGCACACAGAAAACAGTTGTTACATAGCGGCATAAAGAGCAGGTGGGAAGGCAGGAGCCTGGAAGGGTGTGAGCTGGCAGGCAGGGGTGAGGGCCAGGAAGGGAGGAGGCAGGAGGGGAGCGCCTCCAGGGACTCTGGCGCTGGGCTTAAGCGTGTTTTCCCCTTTACTGCATTTTCCAGACATTTTGGTAATGTGCATGGTGTGTTTCTATCATTTAAATATGTCTTATTAAAAAATTTTTAAAAAGCTCTCCGTGGCGCCCCCTCCTCTGTGGTGGGGTGGGGTGTCCAAGGGTTCGTGCCGCCTGGGGCTGGCGCGCTCACTGGTGGTGTGCCCCTCTCAGCCCGCAAGCAGGAGATCATCAAAATCACGGAGCAGCTCATCGAGGCTGTCAACAACGGCGACTTCGAGGCCTATGCGTGAGTCCTGCTGGGCAGACAGGGCGGATGGTGGGCAGCCCCTGCTCTGCTGCAGCTCCTCCGCTGGGTGAGGGGTAGGCCGGGAGGTGGGCGGAGCCTGCCCCGGCAAGGTCCAGAAAACCCCCTCCTCACTGTGTTTGCCCCCCCAGGAAAATCTGTGATCCAGGCCTGACCTCCTTTGAGCCCGAAGCTCTGGGCAACCTGGTAGAAGGGATGGACTTCCACAGATTCTACTTTGAGAACTGTGAGTGGAGGGGCCTGCTGGGGTAGCCCAAGGGAGACCTGCCCTCCAGGGCCATGGGGTTGGTTTGCCCCACGTCCCACCTCTCAGGGGACCTGGGGCAGGAGTCCCTCCAATCCCGCAAAGGGGCGGGAATTACCCAAACCTTCGCTCCGCCCCCTCGCAGTGCTCGCCAAGAACAACAAGCCAATCCACACCACCATCCTGAACCCGCACGTGCACGTGATCGGCGAGGACGCGGCCTGCATCGCCTATATCCGCCTCACGCAGTACATTGATGGGCAGGGACGGCCCCGCACCAGCCAGTCAGAGGAGACCCGCGTGTGGCACCGCCGTGACGGCAAGTGGCAGAACGTTCACTTCCACTGCTCAGGCGCGCCCGTGGCCCCACTGCAGTGAAGGTGAGGGCAGCAGCATCCCAGAGCAGGCGGTGGGGACGGGGAGGGCGGTGGAAGCTGTGGCAGAGCTACTCTCAGGGAGCCCCTGCTGGCTCCCACTGGTGACAGGAGAGTCTTTTTTTCCCCAAGAGAAGCCAGAGGAATGAAGTCATAAGGGGGGATGGCAGGCTGCTCCCCCATCTTCTCATCTAAGAGGTGACCAGGCTGGGTGTGGTGGGGCATCCCCCAAGGTTTGGGACAGCAAATGAGGGACGGAGCCGCACACGCTGGCAAGAGGCAGGACTCACCTGAGCTTCCTGGGTGATTTAGTGGGTGGTGAAGAATCCTGCAAGCACAGCCAGTGGGCACTACACCGCGACGGCGGATGAGGGGTACATGTAGATGCCCCACTTCCCCGGGACCAGCAAAAATAGGACAGCATTGTTACAGTTCTGTGAGAGCAGTTACATAGATGCTCTCAGTTGGCTCACAAAGTCAAATCTCAGCTGTACAGGAACGGTAGCATAATCGACTAATGACATTTTGAATCCCATTTCCTGTGCTGGGTCCTTTTGTATACATCGACTTTAAACCTCCTTTTGGGTTGCCCGTTTTGCTGACCACAAAACCTAGGGTCACAGAAGTAAAAAGGCTTGCTTAGGAAAGTGATCCCTGTCTGCCCCTAACGGGCCCCAACCAGCAGGCAGTGACCGGGCTGCCCTACCTGCCCTGTGTTTCAGAGCTGCCCACCAGTGGTCTCATCCTGATGGAGTTGGTGTTTGGAGCCAAGCCGCCCTTTGGGGTGCACGGCCTGCCTGTCGCATGTTCGTGTCTGCCTCATCCCCTTCCCTGGTGCCTGTGTCTGCAGAAAAACCAAGACCAGATGTGATTTCGTTTTACAAACTAAATGACAACAACCACACACAAAAAAAATTGACATCGGATGAAAAAAAAAAAAAAAAACTAAACAGAAAAAAAATCTGTAGAAATCACTGGCGTTTGTGGGGCTTTGAAACCAACCAGCCACTCCCCCCACAGCTCCACGTGTGTGTCCGTCCAGTGCCTCGGCCTGCAGTGACCAGGTGGGGCAGTGAAATTGTCCACAAGGCTCCACCCCCTCTGCTGACCCGTGTTGAATGGTGTTAGTTTGTTAGATAACACACACACCCCCCACAAACAAACCAAGGCATTTGCATTCTCTCTGCCAGTGCATGGGCCTCTGCAGTGGTGTGCTTACAAGTGGCTGTCATGAGCTGTCAGGCATCTTTGGGGATGGGGCCATGGATGTCCCTCTGGGCCTACCCTCCTTTCTCTGCTAGTCGTGCCTGAGAGTTGCTATTGTTCCTTCTTGCTTTTTCTTTCTTCCCTTCTGCCCATCGTCCTTTTAGCCCTGTGAAGGGATGGGTGTGGGGCTCCCCCCCACGCCCACATTCCCATCCCCAGCCATGGATGATGAATGCCAGCAAAGGGCCAGGCCAGTCCCTCAGCCCCTGGAGCTGGCATTCCTGGCTGGGCCTTGGATGCTGCCACCCTCTGGGAGGATGATGGAGACACAGTGGAGGAAACCAGAAGCGACTGGGGACTCTGCCTTGGGCTTGACCCAGCCCTCAAGACCATCCTAGAAGACCCCAATCAGCTCTGGTCTTTTCTCAGAGGCCAGTGAGGTGCAAAGCAGGTGCACTTTCGTTTCAGACTTTGTATCTGGCTGAGGCAGGCCAAAATGACATGCCCACTGTGGAGGCCTCAGCCTGGGGCTGGCCCCCCTCCCTTCTCAGGCCAGGCCCCCCTGGTCAGCCCCACCACAGCCTGGAAGCAGACACGAGGAAGGACCATGGGTCTTATGCCATGACGAAGCTGGAGGGGGCCGGGCAGTGTTTGCAGTGGGTGAGCTGCAGGGCTCCAGGCTTGTGTTGTGTGATGCAGGAAGTAGCAGAGGGGACAGAAGGCATGGAGACAGGTGGCTCTGGGGCCACCTAGGCCGAGGCAGGGTCTGGACAAGTGTTTTCTGAAGTAGGAGCGTTTGTGGTATCTAGGCGTGGAAGCAGAGGGAGGAGGACCTGGAGCTGCTCAAAAGCCAAGGCTGGAGCCCTGGAGCACAGCACAGGAGGTTCAGTGCAGGAATTAGCAGGCAAGAATTAGTGGGACTGACTAAAGCAGGCACTGAGGGTGTTGCTCCCCCAGCCCAGGCCAACAGTGCCCAGAGCTGGGGCCTGACTGCTGGGCCCTGGTGCAGTGTGAGCCTGTAGGGAGATGAGTTGGCAGCACCTTCCAGCCAACCCTGGAGGCAGCAGGGACCCAGCAGTGGGCGAGAAGGCAGGCTGTGGGCAGGGAGAAGAGTAGTCAGATGGCCTGGCCCCCTTGGAGACCAAGGCAGGCACAGTGTGAACACTTGGGAGCAGGACCCAGTAACTAGGACTTGAGGGATCCAGGGGGCATGGCTGTGCCCACAAGCTGCCAGTTGGCTTGTGAGGCAAGGTGACAGGAGGGTGGGAGAGGAGCCTGTGTCTCCATGGCTGTATGTACGTCTGTAGCTTACTGAGCACAGCTGTGAGCACTGGGTGCCTGGTGTGGTGGGAGGGCACCACGTGGTGCAGGATATCAGACACTTCTAGAGAAGCGCTCAAGGGGTTGGCCAGATGAGGTGCCAGGGAGGAAGAGGCCCTGGGGAGGACCCTGCCCAACACCAGCCACCTTCAATTCAGGTTGCACTTTCAACAAGGACTTTATCTTCCCCCCACAACTCAAGCTAAGGGAGGGACGTGGAATGGGGAGCAGGCCCAGGATCCCACACTCAGGGGGTTGCCCATCGAGGGACACTCAGAGTAGACACCCATTGTGCCATCCACACTCTGCTCAGGATGGCCAGCACCCAGGCCTTCCCTCCGTGGACACAGGGTAAACATCTCCAGGCTCCATGAGCGTGAGGCCCTGGGCGGGGCGGCAGCCACCTCTGCCACTGCTCCCATTGTTACCGCAGAGCCGCCTGTCTGGGATCATTGGTGTTTTTTTTGTTTTCCTTTTTTCTGGGGACAGTTCTTTTGCATGACCTCTAAGGAGAACCACACCCCGCATTGCTACTAGGTGTCCGTGCGTGGCCCGCCCGGCTGCGGGGGCGTGCGGAGGCTCGCTGGCCGCCCCCATGCTGGTGGACCTTCCTCCCTCCTCTTTTTGCTGAGTTTTATTGTCTTTTCTTTCTGAGCCTTGTAAGTGTACAAAAATTCTTATTTTGTTCTGTCTCGGGAAACTGCAAATAAAAACAGGACAAACTGCTTCATGTGCAGCTGGGAGGTTTGTGACATGACCTGCTGACCCCACTCCACCTCAGACTCAGAACCCCTGTGGTGGGGCCCCAGGCCAGTCCCTGCCCAGGGTCCACCCAGTGTAGGGCAGGGAGGGAGAAGGGTGAGGCGTCTACCCTTGGGCCACCCCTAGGTGCTCGCTCTGTGCAGCCACACTTCACGGCTTGGCCAGCCATCACAACCTCAAGGCCCTAGCCTCTGCAGTCACCAAGTGGCCATCTCTGGGTGGGAGGAGCCCTGGCCCCCGCCCAGGCCCCGACTGTCCTGTTGTTTCTCATCTCAGCTACCCATTTGACATCTGTGCACCAATCACGAAGACCAGACACAGCAAACATGCCCACAGACCTGCGCCTCACACCCAACACGCTGGGCTGCAGGGTGACACCCCACACACCTGTACGGGAGTCAGAAGCAGCAAGGGTGACTGTGCTGTGGGCAGAGACAGTGGGTGGACACGCAGAGGGCAGCCTGGGACCAAGACGGGAGGAGGTAAAGGACAAGGATATCAGGGTAGTCCTAAAGGCCAGTCAGATCAGGAGTGGACACCCATGCCCTGCCTAGGCTCTGTGCAGAGCTTGTGCTCTATGGCCCCAGGAGGGCTATGTCATGAGAGCTCGGAAGCACCCTGACCATCCCGTGGTGGCTGGGTTAGTGCTGCTCTGGCCCCTGCCCTGTCATCCACCTTACACCTCCCTGCTTTCTTAGAACAGAACGTGGGCTTCAAAACCACTCCTAGACCTGCTGCCCCACCCCTCCCTTTGGTCCAGCAATGCCTAGGCCCCATCTGGCCCCAGCCTGTCCCACATGACTCAGTGGCTCAGTACAGTGATGAGTAGGAGTAACCTCCAATGTTCCAGACACTTGGTCACAGACATCCTCATACCTATGGGGGTCCTGGGGCGAGTGCCCCTTTCAAGTGCCCCAGTGGCCCTGTGGTAGGGTTTGTAAGGCAGGGAATCTAGGGCAGCCTGTGGAGGCAGTGGTGTGTCTGGCCATCCCAGGGACAGCGCTGTATCTAGGGCTCCACTCGCCTATCAGCTGTAATCGGATACAGCCAGGCAGCCTTTCCAGGCTAGGTTCGCTGAAGGGGGAGAAGGGGTGTGTTGCAGGGAGGACCACAGGGGGCCACCTTCCCTGTCCTGTCCCTCAGGTTGGAGATCCCAAGCTCTGGCATGGGGCGAGCCCTTGTGCACACCTTTCTGGGGTCTTTACACAGACTACAGAGAGGGTGGGAGTCCCACTCTGCCAGAACCCAGGACCAAGTGTCACCCAGCCAGCTTCCCATTGAAGGATGGGTCAGTTTGAGGTGTTTCATCAGCCACCCTTTCAACTCGAATTCCTCCGGGCACAGCTCCCTGCACAGACCCTGGCAGTCTCTGAGCAGAAGATGGGCCGTACCTCGTACAGCCCAGGCTGCGTCCAGGCCAGGCAGGGGCTTCTCTGGTTTCAGCCCCTGGAGCTCAAGCTGGTCCCTGGGCCACCTGCCCAGAGCTGAAATCAAACAAGGGCCTGGCCTCTAATTGATCAAACAAGGGGCACAGGAGTCAGGCTTGTCTTTGCCTCCACATTCATGAGGCAGCCAGCTCAGCCCTTTTCTTAAATGCAAGACCAGGTTTGGACTGCAGTCTGACCTGCAAGGTGGGCTGTTCCTTCCTGCGCCACCCCGCAGGGCCCAGCCCACCTTGCCTGTGAGGGAGTCTGGTGGGCTCTACACAGTAGAGCCAGGGTGTCTGGCCTCAGGCAGCAGTTCTCCCTGGCTGTCTCAGGGGCCCAGGTGGGCGTCCTGGTTGTAGCTTGCACCAGGAAACAGGATTCAGAGCCAAAAGAGGAGCTTCTTTCTACTCTGGGGCTCCCTCACCTGGTTAACAGCAAAAACAAAGGAGGGTTCCCACCAGACAGCAGGTCAATCTGTCAGGGCAGCCATCTCCCCTGCCTCCACACCCCACCCCCCATCTGCTGGCCCACTTGCAGGGCAGTGAGGCTCTGGACGGGGCCTCCCTTTAAAAGCCCATTCAGCAAACCCACAGGACCATATTAGAATTTCAACAGACATTTTTATCCAGACAAGAACCCCCCAAAACCGAACAAAGTTAGGCAGCAGCTACACACACGGTCAAATGATTAGCATACAAGAGACCAGACGCACTACAGAGCCCATCACACAGCCAACCCCTCCAAAAGCAGCCCCCACCCTCACTGCCAGACAGGACCCTCTACTTGGCCCAGGGCTGGCAGCAGATCTGGTAACGGATCTCATCCCTTTGTCCCACAGATTCACATCCCGCCCCCTCTTGTGTTTCCCCCGTGTGGGAGAGGGAACTGTTCCTTTCTCCCTGCGGAGGCAGAGCAGGGTAAGGACTGAAATGTCACAAAACCCACCAAGACCCAAAGGCAAGGTCAGCACCCACATTCAGGCACCAGGACTCCAGTGGGCAGGGCTGGGTATGCCACCTTCCAGGGCTATAAAGAGGTGGAGGTGCCTAGCCCTGGGCTGAGGGGCCTCATGGCAGTAGGAAACCAGACAAGCCGGTAGAAGGCCTTTAGCCAGTACAGTGCTCCGAGGGCAGATGGCACATAAGCTGTCAGGAGCTAGGGTCAGGCACAGTCCAGGTCCCACCCCAGCCCAAGCAGTGAAGGCCGGCTGCCTGGCACTTGTGATAGAGTGGGACCTCTTGGGTGATCAAGAGCCAGCATGGTAAGGGAGACAAGCTCAAGGGAGGGGTTCACAAGGGTGACACCATGCTGGTCCAAAATTTGGTGAGACGGCACCAACCCAGCAGGGACTTTGTGAGGACAGGATCCCAAAGGTGCAATTTGAGCTTGTGTCCTCGTAAGCACAGCAGAGCGTGAAATGGGCAGTCTGGGACACGGCACCGCAGCCTGCACAGGATGTACGCACCCCGTTGACAGGCTTCTCTCACTAGCCTGTCTCCAGCATTGGGCAGGCCTCCTGTAGGACAAGACGGGCTCCTGAGCCCCTGGAACCAGAGCGCTCCTCGACCTCTACCCCCAACAGCTGCCTCTGGCCAGGACTCCTGAGCCAGACGGTCTTTCTTCTGAGCTAGGTGCGGGGCAGAGGAAAGCTGGAGACACCTCCCACATGGGAAGATGCCTGGGCCTGCTGAGACAGCCAGGCAGCCAGAGAGGCATATGAAAACTGGTTGAGAGACTGCAGGACACACTGCTTTGATCCGGATGTTCAAGGTAAAATCATATTACAACTCAGAGCAGATGCCTGCCGCCCCCCAGCAGCTCCAAGAACTCTGGGCTGGATTCGGCCTGAAGATGATTTCCAGCTGACCAATGAAAAACATCCCATTTTCCCGGGCCTAACTCCCAACCTGCTGGCTGGGATGGCGACTACCTACATGCTCCTACAAATATTTCTGCTCATCCAAGTCACCTCTGTGGTACTGGATGAAAACGTTGATTAGGGTGGCCCTGCCCTCCAAAGGAAGCCAATCTTCACAAAAACGGGAACAGAACAGCTGTTACCAGCAACCTGTGGTGCTCAGCAGCTGCCTCCTTAGCCACCTGTACCAGTTGCCTGGCTACTGACCATCCCACAGCCGCGTGCCTTGATAGAACATGCCCTGCCACTGGCCCGCTGCCCTGGACTGGCCACTGTGGCCTGGAGAGACTGTCTCAGGAGAATGTGATCTTTAAGCTTGGCCCCAGCCCAGCCCCGCGGCCCCACTACGATGAGCAAACACCTTCCTGCTTGCTGGAGTGACTTTCTTCTAACATTAATATAATTAATATACAAAAGGGTCAAGAAAGAACTGGTTCTGACCTTCCTGTGGTGCTCTGTTGAAGTTAGGGGCCCATCAAACTCTTTCTGGGGGCAAGAGGGGGTGTGAAAACCCTGTCCTTCAGCATCTGCAGGAGTCATTGAGAGTTTATGGTTTCATTTGGCCCAAAACTATACCTTTGGGGGCCTCAAATTATCTTTCCAGAAATTACAACTTGACATATGAATTTGAACATCCCCCCCTCCCCCCCAATTCCTTCTACTACCCTCCTCAGTTCCTCCTAGGAAACTCCCAGGATAAAAAATGAAAAGGTGTCCCCAACTCTGGATCCTGTTCTGTGACAATTTCTTCTTTTCCAGATGCTTTATGGTTCTCATTATGAATGATGGTGCCATTTCCAGCGCAGGGGTCTCTGTTGGCTGGATCACATGATTGCACAGCATGAGTTTTGTTTCCGGGCCTTGTAAGATACAAAGAGGAGTTGAAAAAGGAGGATTCAGGAGGGTGGATGGCCCAGCACATCTCCTATCCCCCAACTCTACACATAACAGAGTAAGTTCTGCAGGGAAAAGGGAGACCTCAGGGCTACAGGCTGCCTGCAGGGGCTCTGGAGCCTGGCACTGTGTCCCCTACCACTGAGGGAGACACTGAAGCAAAGAGAACAATACTGCCCTCCATACATACCTCCAGGAAAACACCTCCATAGCTCACTTCATCAAGAACAAGGTAAGCAAGTTTTCAATGCGAATCTTAGAGCCTTATCTTTCTCACTCGCACCCATTAATACAAACCACAAGTAAGATTCCTGCTGTTAGGCCAGGTATGGAGCCCTAGTGGCGCAGTGGTTAAGAGCTCTACTGCTGACCAAAAGGTCAGCAGTTCAAATCCACCAGTCGTTCCTTGGAAACCCATGGGGCAGTTCTACTCTGTCCTATAGGGTCACCAAGAGTCGGGATTGACTCGACTGCAATGGGTTTTTTGTTTGTTTGTTTGAAACCAGGTACAAGCTAAGAAACAATAGTGCAAAGTGAACTGGCTGAATCCCCTAACTCTGCCCCATTCCTGTCTTCCACCAACATTCCCTGCCCACCTTTGCCCTGCTCTTTGTGAGCTGTGTTTACTACAGGAGGGTCTTCGTGAAGACAGACATGATCCCTACTTGGGTGCACAGGGAACTGCTTCCACCACCTTTCCTTATGTCCCCTGGTCACATATACACCCCTAGCCCTGCTTGGCCACCTCCCTCCAATGCAAATGTGTGTGGATGGATAAAGTAAATCCATTCCTACTACTGTTCAAGCAACGGGTCAACAGTCACTATAATGTAGAAAGATATTAGTATCGACCTGAGAGAGAAATCATCAGTGTGAATAATCCTTGCCAGTAAAATACTACTGTCAAAGGGGAATTAACTAGGGGCCCAAGCACCTTTTCAGAAAACCCAAATTACTGGCATCTTAAGGAATTACGCTTAACCCCAGTAATCAGAAGTTGACCCAGCTTCGCCTTCCTGGGGCAGGGTGTGTGTTGTGAAAAGAGCACCAGGGGTGACATGACAACAGGTGGAAACAGCACCTGAGCACACCTGCCATCACTCTGCCTGCCTGGGTCCTGGCACTAACCACTCTGGGCCTGGACACCGCACGGGGGCGGGGGGGCCAAAATCCACCGTTATGAAATATCCCGAGACTTGTTCTTATGGAAAGTGCCTCCAGAGACGAGCACACTGCCACTGTTCTGAGAGGGACGCCCAACAGAAGCCCGGGCCCGCACTCACAGTTTTATAGAAGGCTTTAGACTGCGTTCCCAGCACTTCTGACTTGGACACCAAGTCATCTAGCTTCTCGCCTCGCTCTAACAAAGACTCCATGGTGTTGTGCTGGACAAAAGAAGAGAGAGAAAAGAACTCTTTACTCTGTTCAACAAGCGAACACTGACATTAGCCTCTTGTGGTCAGCTACCAATAGCTTGATAGGTTTGAGTATGGGGCATCTGCAGGAAAGCCTGGCAGGAAAGGACACCAGAGGATAAAGGACCCAGACCTTACAGTGGAGCTTACTCAAAAGCTGCCAAAGGATTTTTTTTCCAGTACTAGCTTCTTCCCCCCCACCGCTTTTTTTAAAAATTTTATTGTGGTAAAATATATACAACAAAGACCTTGCTGTTCTAACCGTTAAACATACCGTTCAGTAACATGTTACTTTCACACTCTTGTGTAATCATCTATTGCCAGTTTTTCATCAACCCAAACACACTGAAGGATTTAAAGCAAACGAATGAGAAGTTAACTGCTGCTGTCTGAGGGCCAGACTAGAGGTAGGCGGGGCTAGAAACAAAGGGAGCAGTTAGAGGGCCATGATGAGAGTTCAGGCAAAGACCACAAGGGCCTAAGACCAAGCTGAAAAGTGAACAGCTGCCCATTTGCCAAATGTAGTGCAGAGCTAAAAACAACAACAAAAACAGAAGCAGCAGCTACTCATCAGGAGATTTCAGGTCAAAATGCTGGGTCCAGCTTTCCTCCTAACACTGGCATACCTGGCAACTCTGGGCCTGTGCCAACAGAAGCACGGCTGCCCCCTATCAGTGCACACACTCTGGTTGGCCTCCATGCGCCTGGTCTCTGTCGGCATCCAAGTTTGTGAACCAACCTAATGAAGGCACCAGTAGTCAGAATGAAATGTTTGCAGCCTGGTCCAGACATAAGGTGGGCGCCATTAACCAAGACGGGCAACGGGGAGGAGGAGCCAGGCCTGGGCTGCCTGAGTGGGTCTGGGTTTGAGGGCTCTGGAGCATGGGAGAGATGGGCAATGATAGTTTCAGGAAAGTGCTTTCGTTACTAATAAAACAAATCTCAACTCTGCATGCTTGACCTGTGGCAAGTCCCTTACACCCTCAGTTTTCAAATGTGGTCTACACCCTTCTTGCTTACCAGAATGATTTTGGTTTCATCTAGTTCAGCCTGCACTTTGGTCATGGGGTCAGCTTCTCGCGGGTTCTAGGAAGGAGCCAAAAATAAGACAAGTCAGGACAGAACCGGCCACCCTGGAAAGATATCTCCCAACAGAGGGAGCAGGACACTGTGCCATTAAAGACCACACCTATTCAAACACACAGTAGAGACAGAGCCCGCCCTGAACTACGGGGTCCCAGCTCTAAACGCAATGCCTCTGCATTCTTCAAACAGAAGTTCAAGAGACAACACCCGTGACTGAGGCTGTAGGGAAGTCACCAGAGCCAGAACTCTCAAGGCAGCTGACGTTTCAGGGGCACACACTCTCCTCCACACAACGTTCCTTTAAAGCCCACCTGGTATTTACTAAGATGGTCATCCAGGGCTGCGTAGTGGACTGTAGCAGGGGATCCCTGTGGCCAGTCTATCCTGTCAACTTGCTTGGAGAACTCATCTAGTACCTGTAAGACAAATGACCCTCACCAGTAAGCCCACCCTGTGCCCATCCACACTGTAGCACAGGCTGGAATCCAGAGCCTCACCCCAAAAGAGGTGCCCAGGCCTCCCAGAGCCCAGGGAAGAGATCTAATGGCAAGGGGGAAAATCTAGGCTAACGTTCCCCTTTCCAAAAGTTTTAATCATTAGAGCATAAGCTAAATACTCCGAGAATTAAGAAGTATGCCCAGGCTAAGATGAACTTCACCCCATGGATGATAAAGTTACTTAAAATTTTAAATTACACATTTCCAACTTCTGTTTATCAGGTTATAAATTCCCAAGAAAAAATGGACACTAGTTTTCCAAAGTAATTTTTCAAAATGGGAATTAGGTCCTTCAAAATTTAAGCAGCCACTGGAATTCATGCAGGAAACAAGACAAGGTCTCTGTCTTCAAGCAGTCTGATCAGCACTACACAAAAAACAAGTGTTTAGTGCCAAGCTCTGTGGTGGTGAGTGACATCGGGGAAGAGAGATATGGTAATCGTGAGGGCACCATGGAGGAAGTTAGCCTCCAGGGGGACAGACAGAGGGCACTCAGGGAGGCAGAGGGCAGGTGCCCCAGGGCAGACTGTGGAGCCTGGTGTGGTATCTAGAAGGCACTGAGGGCCAGTGGGGGTCTTGAACTATGACTGGGAAGGTGTGGGCAACAGGACCCTGAGTGGAGGCAGATAAGTCAGGAGGCGGGACCAGGTATGAGATGACGAGAGTGTCAGCTAAGGAGGGAGACATGGGTACAGGAAGGTGAACCCGGGGGTTCCACTGCAAAGGAAGAGACGCTGTGTGACTCAGTGGCAGGCAGAGGAGAGAGGGCAGAGGGGAGTATCAGAGGTGGCTCTAGGGATCCTTGTCTGGACACTGGTGGTTTGAGGAGCAGAAATTAGCACCAGGGAGGGAACTGGGAAAGGGATGTCAGTTGTTGTGTGGTTTAGGGCAGGGAGAAAAGCTGATAACGTGTTGATCTGAAACACAAAGCCTACAGTATACATGCGTGTATTTCACTCCTTGTGACTCACGCACCACGGTCACCCTGACACTACAGCCCACTAATAATGCCCACTGGGCTTGTCCATGTCCAACCCAGCTGGACATAAACTCACCTTCTCTAGCAAGGTAAAGGCCACCCGGGAAGGATATTCGCTGTCGGCAATGACCACACCTGCTAGGTTGTCGTTTCGGACATAGACGTGGCACAGATACTCTAAACAGCAAGAGATCAGACACAAAGCGGATGACACAAGGGTTCTGGATTTTTTTATACCACAAAAAAATCAGTCAAAGCATGACAACCCTGGCTCCCACGTTTCAGACTGAATGCAGCCACTGTGACATTCAAGAGTTCAGGAAGGTCTGGGGATATAGTTTTGGGACGAGGTAGGAAAGGCTCCACAGCATGGCACAGGAACACTCTGAGCACTGCATGCTGGAGCACTACTGTCACCCTGGCCCCGTGCTGGTTTAGGACTAGTAAATGCCGAGAGGCCTGCATGCACAAAGCCTGGGTCTAAAGGAGCTCCCAGCTGTGCAGAAAACACACCTACTGCAATACACCTGAGTGGATTTCCAAGTCATATCCTTGAAGTCAGGCCTGAATGCCTGAGGGGACTGCAGCCCTCAAAGGCCCTCTTTTGTGCTGCACTCAAACTCTAAGTGAACCTCGACAAAACAAGAAGCTTCCACTTTCTTAAAAAACCCTCCCAGAGTGGCAGAAAAGGAAGTCACCTTTCACAGCCTCAGGCTTCCATACTATAGCAACCCTGCTCACCCTGCTCCAAAGACAAACAGATAAAGCCCGTATTAGCTACTGCTGGTCAAGGTCTCAAGTGTTACTGTACTGAAGTCATCACGTGATTAAAAAGTGCAGTCTGTACAAGGACTTCTGCAAAATACTCACAGTCCATAAAATTGTTAATTTTCTTTACTTTGAAAGAATTCAATTAACCGTATCTCTAAACAAGGTTTATAACTTACTACTAAGAACCTTCGTGTCCTTAAAAATCTGATTCAAGGTTCCACTGCTGAACAACGAGCTAATAAAAGAAGAAAGGAAGTGATTCTGAATCTTAAATCAGAAAAGGGTGGAGATGAAAACAGGACAAAGAGGGGGAGGGGAGACTAGGAGATCATCACCAATATCCTCCAGATCTTGTTTACATTCCCAGTAAGATCCAAACATGGGGGTCGGACAAATATACTCCCTAGAAACTGGGAAGCTGAGGTCAGTGTCTGGGAAATGAGAAATTGGGAAAGGCAGACACAACCTGAGGGAGAACTGAGAGAATATTTAAATGTTCACGATTCAGTTTCACTTCCGTGATGTAAACAATACAGGAATCCCTCAAAGCAAATGCATTTTCAGTACTGCCTTGCCTTATAACTGACGTTCATATTATCAATACAATGACTTCACATCACAGTGACCCGAGGCCAGTGCAACCATGTGTGAGATGGTCTTTCTGTCTGATGAAGTACATACACCTTTCCTCATCTGTGTGTGTAACACACGCCTCTAAAATAAGCACCAAAAAACCTCCATGAAACCTGAATTATGAAGAGAAAAAATAATTACGTTTTCGGATTCATAATCAAAAAAATCTAAGGAGCCTGGCATGCAGTGTTACCTCAAAAACTCTATCTGGAAATGCTATTCTGAGAGGTCTGCAACTCTAAAGAGAAAAGGAAGACTACAACATGAAGGGTGTTTACTGATCCAAGAAAGTCAGACCCTCACCTTAAGTGAATCCAAGCTTTGAGGACAATTTCACTCCAGAACCCCCAGACTTCCACAGTGGGCACAGAACTATGCACAGGCAGCAGAAGGAGGAGGGGACAGAGGACAAGCTAGATGAGGAGGGGGCCCTGGTTCTCTCAGGAAGTACCCCTCTCCCTCATGAGATGACAGATTGTGCTGAGGGCTGTGTGCGGCCTGCAGTGTGGCAGCCCGAGCCAGCTGAGTACTCAGAAGGTGGCTGCTCCTTACCTTGTTCTTTGACAGACGCTCTGCTGCCTTTTGCTGAGCGCTCCACAATCAGCTGACTTGTAAAGGTCATGAACTCCTGAACACTAGGAAACAGAGCACATATTACCTTCTTGCTGTCACCTTGTCAGTAACACAATGGAAAGTGACCTCTGGGCTTACATAGTAAGGAAACATTGATTTTGGTTTCATTCTTTTCCCTCCCAACAAATAATAAAAGCTCTATAAATGAACTTGAATGCACGCATTTACGAATCATCACCATTTAAACCACAGCTGTTTGCTACCTAGCTCCCCAAAACACCCTACCTCTAGACTTCTGGGATATTTTCTACAAGCTAAAGTCAATGCAATGTTCTGGCCAGAGCATTACTTGGGAAACCAGTGGAGAAGGAAGCAGTTCCTACTCTTAATTCCCCACTAACTGCCAAGAAGCAGGACAAGTAAAATCGCTCTGGAAAAACACAATTGGCAACAAACTGTTAAGTAGATGCACAGCCAGCTATGACTGTAGCAATAGGAAGAACGTTGGCAATGCCACTCACAACTGCAGTGAGTGATGACTCGGCCCCAGTCTGCATAGGAGGAGCCTGGGGCACCCTGGAAGGAATAGAGGAAAATGCCTTCACCAAGACAAAGAAGTGGGAAATGGCCTGCGGTAGGAGGAGAAAGTCAGCATGTGCCCAACAGGGAGATCCATGTGCAACGGAGCAGTCACAAGTGAGGGTCCAGCCAGAGAAACAGAGGTCAAAAGATACCTCTGACTGGGAAACAAAGGTCTCAACTGGGAGTCCACAGCAGACCATCAACAGGTTTGTAAACTCCGTGAGACTGCACCAAGGCTCTGCAGGACCGTGAAGAACCCTGATTCTGGCACAGACTGCCCAGGTTGGGTTCCCAGCTCTACCGCTCACTAGGTGGGTAACTTTGGGCAAGTTACTCACTGCACTGTGCCTCATATATTAAATCAGGATTTGTTGTGAGGACTGAATGTAATCCACTTAGCCCAATGCCTTGCACACAGTATTACTTGCTACCATTATTCTCAGAAAATGATACGATCAAAGTAATCCCTTAGAAAAGAAGTCCCCAAATAAAGAAGCCTTCGCAGTAAAACTAAAAGGGGACAGAGTTAAAGAGTACGACCGTGATCAGACAAAGGAAGGGTTGCAGTAATTACAAGAGCCTGCATATGAGGGCCGGAAAGGTTGGAAAAGCATCCCAAGTTTTTAAGCTTGGGCCATGGAAATCATGGGGCGGGAAGGCTGGAAGTGAGGAGAGCTTACAAGGAAAATGATGAGCTCAGGTGGAACACATGTTGTTTTAAGAGATGCTAAGAGAGATGTCCCTTTAATGTTGTAGCTCTGTTAATCAAGTGAAGCTGCTGTGGGTAACCCATGCCAGGGAAGAAAATTCCTACAACTGAATCTCTGAGAATCATTAGTATTAAGGGGCAGTGTAAAAAAAACGAATCAGAGGTAGCCAAGCTGGCACCAGAAGTTTCATCAGAAAAATACAAGAACGTAAGGCAGAGGATAGGCACCATGGCAAAGAAACAAAAGTATCAAGAAGACGGTAGGCCAAAAGGACAAGAAAGTTTCAACAAAAAGCAACAGAAGGTGTTTTTAGATCCTGCCAGCAAGCCACTGGTAAAGCATTCCCATAATGAAAACTGAACCCAAACGACAAGTTCCACCAGATTTTGATACAAGGTAGTAACAGATTCTGACCCTGTAGGGATCTAAACTTACCAGTTTAGAACATCTGGGAATCTGCACTGTTTCAAAGTCCCTTTAAAATTTTTATACAACAAAAATTTGAAAAACACTGAGTACGAGACAGTGCTCTAGAACGAAATAAGCCTTTTACGAGCGAAAAAAGGGTGATTCCTTCGGAGACCGAGGAACTGGCCACGCTGGAATCCAATGCGGGAGGCCTCCCCCGCGACGCCGGGCCTCCCCCGCCCCAGGTTTG
The DNA here is from genome assembly GCF_024166365.1 of Elephas maximus indicus. Classification (NCBI taxonomy): domain Eukaryota; kingdom Metazoa; phylum Chordata; class Mammalia; order Proboscidea; family Elephantidae; genus Elephas; species Elephas maximus. The sequence goes on from NC_064826.1 coordinate 121,124,692, forward strand.
CATTGACCTGGGCCTGCACGACAGGGTCCGCTCACCTGGACCTCTGAAAGAAGCTGAAGGAGGACACGTCGTACGCGGCTTTCAGCAGCACCGCCTTGGGCTCGCCTTTGTACAGGACACTGAGGCTGTACAGTTTCATGGCGCCGGCGCCCCCGGGCCGCCCGGCCGGCCACGGGACCCGCTCGCAGGGAGCAGCTCGGCCGCCACCCCGGCTTCCCAGGGGCTGCTGACGGGGCGGACGCCGGTTTCCTCCTCCGGGCTCGGGGTTCACTTCCGGTTCCGGTACTGCGGCAGCCGCTCGAAGCCTAACGAAAGATTTTTTTCTCGCGTCCCGGATGCAGAAATAAGCGGCCGGAAACACGCAAGCGGGGCGGGGCGGGGCGGGGCGCTGCGCGTGCGCGTTGGTATGGCCCAGCCACCGAGCGTCCGTCGGGTCCTGCTGAGGCAGTTTGGTGGGAGTACGGTGGGCGCGTTGCCGGCTCCGTCCACTTAGGCCTCGGAGCTGTTGTCTGAGGAATGAGAAGACACTGCCAGCTTTATAGGGCAGAGCAAAAACTTGGGGGCTTTGATTTGTGGGCGACCTGCCTTCCTGGGAAGTTTTTTCGAAATCAAATCCCCTTTTGAATGCCGGGCCGACTTTTGTGTTCTAGGGGATCCTCCAGGGATGTGAAGACATGCCTTCAATTTCAGACGCCTTCCACCTGCCTGGCGTGAGAGCGAATCCCTCAGCATGGCCCTCACGGGCGAGCGCAGCTGGGGCCTGTCCACATCTGGGAAACGCGATAGTCCGACACAGCAGTGATTTCGGAGGCAGTCTGCCGACCTCACAGAATAGCAGACCTCGCTTCGGAAAAGGGCAGAAAATTCAGTTCCATACCTCAAGGAGCAGCTTGATGCACACTCACCTGGAAAATACCTGCCTTCTACTTGAGGTGGTGAAATAATGCTTTGTAGATGAAAGGGGGCGGATGTGGCATAGTTCCCTGAGGATACCACATCTTGCCCATTTCTTGCTTATTAAATGACATCAGAAAGAAACCGGCAAAACACACACACGTAAAAGAACGTTGGTCTTTGAAAGCGTAGCAGTATGGTTACACAATCATTATGCCACAGGGAATCAGGCAGTCAGATCTGAAATGATGAGAAATGGATATTATATTTGGGAAATCAATAGCATGACTAATTACTCTAACTCAGGGTTTCTCCCCTGACACCATAGACATTTTGGTCGGATCCTTCTCTGTTGTGGATGCATCCCGTGCCCTGTAGGCAGCATCTCAGGCCTTGTAACCACTAGATGTCAGCAGCTCCCATTCCCCAGTTGTGGGAACTAAAAATGTCCGCAGACATTGCTGAATGTCCCCTGGGAACAGTGGTTTAAATATTTCTGTGGCTGAAGGAAGGTCCCTTACCACTTGCCTTTTCACTCAGCACCTCCCTCACCAATGCTCTTCCCTGGGTATCTCCAAGTGCAGAGGGTGGAAAGGCTTTTCCACAACTCCTCCACTTTGGTGCTGTTAAAACAAAAATCATATTAAGGCAATAACAGAGCCTGATTGAAGTTTATCTAATGTACAAATTGCAGATCAGGGTAACATTTTGACTAGGGAGTCAAAAATGTTCCAAAGAAGAAAGAACTTCCAAATATAAACTTTTTATTGTGCTTTAAGTGAAAGTTTACAAATCAAGTCAGTCTCTCACACAAAAACTTATATACACCTTGCTACATACTCCCAGTTACTCTCCCCTTAATGAGACAGCCCTCTCCCTCCCTCCACTCTCTCTTTTCATATCCCTTATGCCAGCTTCTAACCCCCTCTACCCTCTCATCTCCCCTCCAGGCAGGAGATGCCAACATAGTCTCAAGTGTCCACCTGATCCAAGAAGCTCATTCTTCACCAGCATCCCTCTCCATCCCATTGTCCAGTCCAATCCCTGTCTGAAGAGTTGGCTTTGGGAATGGCTTCTATCCTGGGCCAACAGAAGGTCTGGGGGCCATGACCACCGGAGTCCTTATAGTCTCAGACCATTAAATCTGGTCTTTTTATGAGAATTTAGGGTGTGCATCCCACTGTTCTCCTGCTCCCTCAGGGGTTCTCTGTTGTGTTCCCTGTCACGGCAGTCATCAGTTGTAGCCAGGCACCCTCTAGTTCTGGTCTCAGGCTGATGTAGTCTCTGGTTTATGTGGCCCTTTCTGTCTCTTGGGCTCGTAATTACCTTGTGTCCTTGGTATTCTTCATTCGCCTTTGGTTCAGGTGGTTTGAAACCAATTGATGCATCTTAGATGGCTGCTTGCTAGCGTTTAAGACCCCAGACGCCACTCTTCAAAGTGGGATGCAGAATGTTTTCTTAATAGAGTTTATCATGCCAATTGACTTAGATGTCCCCTGAAACCATGGTCCCCAAACCCCCGCCCCTGCTACGCCAGCCTTCAAAGCATTCAGTTTATTCAGGAAACTTCTTTGCTTTTGGTTTAGTCCAGTTGTGCTGACCTCGCCTGTATTGTGTGTTGTCTTTCCTGTCACCTAAATTAGTTCTTATCTACTATCTAATTAGTGGATACCCCTCTCCCACCCCCCCACCTGTCTCATAACCATCAAAGAATATTTTCTTCTCTGTTTAAACTATTTCTTGAGTTCCCAAAGATTTTTTATACCCCATTTGGTCGGCATTGCCATGGAAAATTGGGCCAGAGTAGAACTGATAAAACAATTTGTGGTCATGAAGGGTTCCATACAGTATTGTCTTGAGGAACAATTAAAATAATTACTGATTTACCCTAAAATATAGCTCCTAGTCTGATCTTTGTAGTTCCTGTTGAAACTGCACATAGATAATTCTTTTAAAAAAGCACAAGGCCTATGCCAAAACGTTCTTTACTCATTAATCTGGATGATTATTTGACTTACAGGTGACTTTTAGGAGACCAGTATTCTCAAGTCTCAAGGTTCAAAGATCATCTTAGGGTGATAGCTTGGGTGGGTCACCTCAGCCTCCATGGATTCAGAAATCTAGATTCCGTGAGAATTAAAACTCCACTCCTCAGTACTAAACATCATGACATCATGATTCTCTCTCTACCGCCTGAAGCTAGAGGATCTCTGATGCCACTCCATTTTTACATTGTGCAACTGTTCTGTAAGTCTGAAATTACAAAGAAGAAGGTTGTGGGGGAGGGGTGCTTATATTCCAATACAAGGATCCACAGGAGTGGGTGGGTGCAGCTCTCTGGAGCCCAGGCTTCCCCTGTATGTGCTGGGTCCTGGAAGAAAGGCTTGTCTGCAGGCAGAAATGGACCAACGTGCCCCCTGCCCAGGCCGTGTTTTAAGTTCACTCCTACTGGGCCCAGCAAGCACCCACCCGCCTTTGTCCAGCTCACAGAATGTCCCAGCCCTGGCTGCATATCAGAACCTAGGAGCTGGGTAGAAGCCAAACTAGGGCATACCCCTGGAAGGCTCACCCACTAGTTCAGTCAGCCAAGGCCAGGGTAGCAGGACTGTCTTCACTCTAAATGTGAGCCTCAGCATGTTGTCAGGCCCCCGTGCCCTGACCAGTTCACCAAGCTGAGGAGCTCAGACTTGATGCAATCAACTGGGTCCATAAATAAATCCACAGATCCAGGAACACTGCTCACTGCCATATTCCCTCCAGGACCCACTGGGTCCCCCATGCCACAAGTGCAGCAAGCCGTGGCTCTGGCCATCCAAGGTTTTGAGCTCTGCTCCAGACTGTGAGGGAACAACGGGGATTTCAGCGCAAGGGAGGGACAGGGACAAGGATCCCAACAAGGTTCACCAGGTGCAGTGATCAGGAAGGAGTCACAAATTAGGAAGACAAGAGGCAGGTATGTGAGGCAGGCACCCCCTTTTTCTGAGAGCTACCTCCCCTGCAGGGGCTTCCCCAGCAGTCAGCTCTGTAGGAAGAGCCCCCTTCCCAGCTCAGGGCTGGGGCTGCACGCGTAACCCACGCTGGGCCGGTGCAGGGATATGTGGAATTGGGACATGGTCATCAGGGCCGGTGGCTTGCCCTGGCGGTGCTACTACCATAGCTGTGGGGTCGCTGTGGCGCAAAGAACGGAGTCTTGCAGAGCGGCAAAGATGCAGCAGACAAGCAGGCAGAGGCGGGCTGACCCGCTGGAGAGGGGCCAAGCCCAAGCCCATTGCTGTTGAGTCGATTCCGACTCAGAGAGACCCCAGCGGACATTGTAGAACTGCTCCACAGAGTTTCCAAGGAGCGCCTAGTAGATTCCATCTGCCGACCTTTTGGTTAGGGGCCCTAGCACTTAACCAGTACGCCACTTAGGGTTTCCTGGAGAGGGGCTGAGCGGAACATATTCTTGGGACAGGTCCTGCTGCAATGGAAGCAGTATGCCTTGGTGCCTCAGAGAGGCCCCAGCCAGTCAGCACAAGCTCATCCCCTATTGCCATAGCAACGAGTTTACTGCCGGGCACATTGCGCGGACTCAGCCAATCAACGCAGGCCATCACCCTGACGAGCACTTGTTCCTGGACAAGTCATCCAATCAGAGTAGCGTCCAGGAATCGCGTGACCCCTTCCTTTCGAGGACAGACGTTTCTCTCTGAGCAGTGTGATTTGCGCAGGTTTCAGAAGTTCTTGACTTCCAAGCGGTGTAAATACAGAGAAAGCAATGGTTAAACACGGAAGATAAAATACGTGTGTTTATATTAACTCCCTCTCAAATTCCCTTCACTTGAACGGCACAGAGACAAGAGTAGGAGGAGGACAGTAACAAGCGGAAAGGGGCGAGGCAGATAAACAACTGAATGACTGAGCGGACGGGAGGTGGAAGCTCGCGTCTAGGAAGGGCCGAAGAAGCGGGCGGAGCCCTAGAGGCTCCAGCTGTCTCCTCCACCGGGCTCCGCAGTTTCTTCCCTCGGGAATGTACCCCTCTCTGCCCCAGCCCGGGGAGGGATGGAGGCGTTTCCTTTGGGGAAATTGAATGGCACAGAGAAAAGACTTAGATCCTACCACTTCTGAGATCCCCAGCAAAACCCCTCATCGTTTAAAGTAGACCGTGTTGGGTAGAAATGCCCTCTCAAGCCTCAGTGACCTTATCTGGGAAGTAGGGATAATAATACTACCCCTGCCTGCTATACGAAGACTGTTCTGATCGATCGAAAGGGTGAATGCAAAAGTGCTCTGTGAATCGTAAATGCTTCAATCGATATTAGTTATGACGGTAATTGCTCTTACTAATAAATACATTGCGTTTCCTTAGAAATAAGCAGGAAATGCACAAGATCTATATGAGAAAATAATAAAACTTGCCTGAAGGACATAAAAAGAAGACATAAGTAAATGGGGTAACATACCATATTTCTGGATGAGAAGATTTGATATTATAAAGATGTCAGTTCTCTAAAATGAATCCAGATATTCATAAATTCAGTGCATTTCCAAGGAAAATATCAACAGCATTATCTTGTGAAATGGAATGAAGAGATTCTAAAATTTATATGAAAGAGAAAAGATACATGGTGAAGAAAACTGCCCCACCAGATACTGTTTTTGTTGTTAGCTGCTGTGGGGTCAGCCCCGAACTCATGGCAACCCTATCCATCATGGAACAAAACCGCTGCCCAGACCTATGCCATCCCCACGATGAGCTGCAGATCAGACCATTGGGATCCCTAGGGTTTTCGCTGGCTGAGTTTTGGAAGCACATCACCAAGCCTTTCTTCCTAATCTGTCTTAGTCTGTAAGCGCCACTGAAACCTGTTCAGCATCATAGCAACAGGCAAGCTTCCACTGACAGATGGGTGGTAGCTGCTCATGAGGTGAATTAGCCAGAGCGGTTTGGGTCTCCTGAATGGAAGGGGAGAATTCTACCACTGAACCACCACTGCCCTCCACCAGGTATCAAATACACTAAAACATCAGATCCTACGTATCAGAAACCTGTGTCCTGGTGTTGACACAGGAATATACAGCTGGATATTAAGAATACAAAGCAAGGCAAAGCCAAGGCCACAACTGGACCAATTCGGCTGGCAAAGATATAACCAGCCACTTCTATATTCAGACTGTTTCTTACGTACATAGATAACAAAAGGAAGAGTACCCAAAGGTGTCAGATCCACGGGTACTTGTCCCACATGCCAAAAAGGAAAACAGCAAAACAAAAAGGGTTGGATGACTGCAAAACACGTTGTGGGATACCCCTTTGCTGAGGAGCCAATTCTGTACTATAGCTGAGTGGTTTTATAGTCTGCAGCTCTACCCTGAGGGGCTGGGGCAGGATGTCCGTATCTCCACAGAACATGGAGGCCATAAGGAGGTATGTCATGACAGTCCGTCAGGGGAGGAGAAGAGGGGGTGGGAGAGGCCTTGAGGTAGCTCCTCAGGAGCCGCCCATTTTCTCGTGTTCCAGGAGGATCACAAAGTTCTGTCAAAACCCAGATTAGATGTGGTTTCAAATTTTGCCTGAGTGGCCTATGTGGACACCTGCGAGGTGACCAGAGCAGAGCTGTTACCTACAACAGAGAAGTAAAACAGTGGAATACAAATTGTGGGTCCAATTAACACGTCAGTGGGGAAAGGATAGCCCAGTCAACAAATAGCTTTATTAGACTCCTACCTTTAACATACACAGAAATAAATTCTAAAAGGACTAAAGTGCTAAATATAATTCTTTTTTAAATATTGGAAGGAAATTTTGGAGAACAGTTTTATAATTTTGGGGTGGAAAATGCTTTTCTTAACAAAGCATGAAGCCCAAAACAAGAAAGAAAAGGTTTAAAGTCATAAAAAGTAAATATTTCTGTATGTCAGACACTTTCAATCAAGTTGTAAGTTTAGCAATGTTGTCGTCGTTAGGTGCTGTCAAGTGGGCTCCAACTCGTAGTGACCCTATGTACATCAGCAATGGTATTCCTCATTCCACGTCCACTTCTAAATCCAGCTTGAATTTCTGGCAGTTCCCTGTCAATATACTGCTGCAGCCATTTTGGAATGATCTTTAACAAAATTTTACTCATGTGTGATGTTAATGATATTGTTCGATAATTTCTGCATTGGGTTGGATCACCTTTCTTGGGAATAGGCATAAATATGGATCTCTTCCAGTTGGTTAGCAAAGTAGCTGTCTTCTAAGTTTCTTGGCATAGGTGAGTGAGCACTTCTAGCACCACATCCGTTTGTTGAAATATCTCAATTAGTATTCTGTCAATTCCTGGAGCCTTGTTTTTCTCCAGTGCCTTCAGTGCAGCTTGGACGTCATCCTTCAGTACCATCAGTTCGTGATCAAACACTACCTCCTTTGGTACAGTAACTCTGTTTATTCCTTCCATCTTCTTTTGATGCTTCCTGTGTCATTTAATATTTTCCCTGTAGAACCCTTCAGTATTGCAACTCGAGGCTTGAATTTTTTCTTCAGTTCTTTCAGCTTGAGAAATACTGAGCGTGTTCTTCCTTTTTGGTTTTCTACCTCAAGGCCTTTGCACACGTCATTATAATACTTTATGTTGTCTTCTCTAGCTGGCCTTTGAAATCTTCTTTTTAGCTCCTTTACTTCATCATTTCTTTTTTTCGCTTTAGCTACTCGACGTTCAAGAGCAAGTTTCAGAGGAAGAAAGGCCCGGCAGTCTACTTCTGAAAAGAATTAGCCAGTGAAAACCTTATGAATGGCAGTGGAACATTGTCTGATGTAGTGCTGGAAGATGAGCCCCTCAGGTTGGAAGGCACCCTTCATGTGTCTCAGTTTGTTGTACTATGGGGGCTTGTGTGTTGCTGTGATGCTGGAAGCTATGCCACCGGTGTTCAAATGCCAGCAGGGTCACCCGTGGCGAACAGGTTTCAGGTGAGCTTCCAGACCAAGCCAGACTAAGACCAGGCTAAGTTTAAACAAAGGAGGCTGGGGGAAACATTGTAGCATATTTAATAAACAATTAATAGATATTCCAGATGGCATATAAAAAGATTCTACAAATCGATAAGTAAAAGATAATTCAATAACAAAATAGTTGAAGAATAGAAACAAATTAGCCTTAGAAGAGGAAATGTAAATAACCAAACAAACATGAAAAGTTGTCCAGCATTTTGTGACTCAAACCACAAGGAGATGAAAGATCAGCAAAAAATTACAAATATTTATAATCTTAAGGGTTGACCAGTATGTACCCAAACTACTGTTAGTGGAAGTATTAATAAATTGGTGAAGCCATTTCAGGAGGCAGTGTAGTCCTATCTACCAAAACGTAAGTATTTGAACTAGTGATTCAACCTTTAGGAGCCATCCAGAAGAAACATTTACATACGCTTACTAAGGTAAAGGAAACCCTGGTGGTGTAGTGGTTAAGTGCTATGGCTGCCAACCAAAAGCTGAGCAGTTCGAATCCACCAGGCGCTCCTTGGAAACTCTATGGGGCAGCTCTACACTGTCTTATAGGGTCGCTATGAGTTGGAATTAACTTGAGGCCATCGGGTTTGGTTTTTGGTTACTAAGGTGAAATAAGATCTCCACCACAGCCTTGTCAATAATAGTGGAAAATGGGAACACCAAAATTACTGTTAGTAGGGAGTTGTTGAGAAAATATTGCCATCCATCCATCTGGAGGTGTCTCTCTGTTGGCCCAGGCCTAGTCCCTCTTCAATCTAGGCCTACGCTGTCCAGTGTGGTTGCCATCAGCCACACAGAGCACTTGAAATGTGGCCGGTATAATCAAGAAGTGCTGTCACACACCAGATTTCAAAGAGTTGTGAGCCAGAAACACCTTCTAAGATCAGCTTTGGCTCCCACATCTTGTTTCTGACAGGTTAAATGAGTTCCCTTGGCTGACATCAGTCACCTGCAGAACTGCAGCTTCCCAGCTCCACGCACACCATCTTCATACCCCACCAAGGCCACTCTGTCCTGCTACATTTGCACTCAGAGGTGTGAGAAGGTACATATAGGCACAGGCAAACAGCATCACCCTGGGCTGGGGGCTGGTGCAGAGCCTTCACCTCAGGGTCACAAGAGGAGGACCCAGCCTCTGTAGGATCTTTATCTGGCAGTATTGACCTCAGCTGGGCCTGTGTTGGCTAGGGTCAAGGTTTCGGAGTCAGGTTTCAAGATGGTAGGCTGGAGACAGAACCTCATGGTCCTGAGCACACTTGGCAACTCCAACTGTTTCCTCTAGAAAGGCCCAATCTGCTTTGTCAAGCACCCCAGCTTACGTTGATCTTTGCTCTTGGGATATAGTTTTGGAAAACCCTGTGACACCAACTGAACAGGTGGCAAAGTGGTTGCAGGCTGGTGGTTGCTGTGGTGACAATGTGCTTGAGTGGTTGCCATGGTGACAGGAGTGGAGGCCTCCTGCCATAGACTCAGTTTTCTGCATGGCAGCTCTAATGACAGGACGGTAAGCACTGCTGAGGCCCGCAGGTGTGAATGCGGAGGCCCACTCCTAGTCCCTGGAGTAACCACACACCTTTTCCAGAGCCCAGCAGGCCCGGCAGGAGAATTCCCATTTCTACACCTGGAAGTGTTGAGCCAGTGGCTGTTTCAAGGGGAGTCAGGTTGGTGTGTAAGAGGAATGCAGTAACCAGCAGCCTAATTACTTGAAAGCTGTTCCCACGCCACAGAAGGGAAGAGGATCATTCTGCTGAGTCTCTTCAGAGGACACCAAGCACGTACAGCTTCACACAGCCTGGAGGGAACGCTGACTCGCCCTGAGAACTCTACTCCAGGTATCCCCGGCCGTGCCAGGAGGACACGGGTCTGAGCAGGCTTTGGTGGAGATGGGCTGGGCTGCTGTCCCAGAGGAGAAAGCTCGGCATCTTCCAGGGAAACAATGAAAAGGAGGAAACTGTGATTGAACCTCAAACTGGGAACCAGCCAGAACGTGGACCATCTTCTCCCCAATACCCAGGAAGAAGCCTTGGGATATTTCTACTCTGGAGACCTGTTGGGAAGCGCGGGGTCCCAGCTCACCAGGGCTGGCTGCTGTACAAATGCTGGATCACAGAGCCAGAATGGAGAACGCCAAGAAGGAGAAGGTAGCTCACCACTTCCTGAGGTTTTCTGGAAGCATTTATGTCACCCCGAGGTTTGATGGTTTGTTTAGCACTGACAAGGGTCTGCACCTCAGAATCTGATTTTATCCACAGGCCTTTTAGGAAAGATGGAACTAGGGAGCACTCTGTGGGGCACTGCTTGTCTAGGGGGCAGGCTGGGTCCTCTCCCCACAGCTTTGGACTTGGCCCCACATGACCTGTAAGTTAGGTGGCAGGGTTAGTCCAGGAGCCGACCTCCATTGAGTAGAGGTGCTGGAGAGTTTGGGACGCTAGCAGCATGGTATTGAAGCCTGGGGTCTTTAGTGGGTAGAACTAACTGCCCAACATTGAAAACAACACTCAACAAATTTCACAAAAGGTCAGATGCTGGCACCTCCTTGCAGGAGCCACTTCACACAGAGCCTGAGGGTCAATGATCCCTGTGAGGAATGGAGGGCAATTACTTTTCCAAAACAGAGAGAAATCCAGGCCTTCTCTGAACCAGCCCTGCACCCAAGCCAGGAGCTGGAGATAGATCAAGCAGGTGGGAAGCATAGCAGAACGGTGATCAGGGCTCATACCCATAACCTCAGGCTGGGGGGCCAAAAGTAACACAGGCTGGGGCATGCTTTCCCCCTCACATTCACCTAGCCTCTTGTTTATCTTCTCTCATGTGAAGTGATGAGGTCAGCATAAACCAGGCTGGCTCTGTTCTAGACAGAGCTGATGTCGTCAGGAGAAAAACAACCGCCAGTGGCAGGAGGCACCCGGCTATAGGCAGCGACAGGCAGGCCTGGCCACGCCCAGCCCCTCCGTCACTGGGAGATGTGGCAGGAGCCTAGGTTAGGCATCCTGCCCAAAGGGGCCATGTAAGGCACCTGGGCAGAAGGAAAGCGGTGTCTTTGATGGCACAATTAGAGGGGCCGCTTGGTGACAGTGAGAAGTGGAATGCTTTCTCCAAATGGAGAGAGAAAGCATGGTGTTGGGGGGTGTGTGTGTGTGTATGTGTGCACTCATGCACATGCATACAAATCACCTTAACGGAGGCCATAGCAAAGGGTGACACCAAGGTCGCTGCATTGGCAGTAGTTTGTGCTGGGATCTTACCATCTTGGTGCCATGGAACCATTCTCAGACCCAAGGCCAGCCCCTTCCCGTCTGCCCACATCACAAAACGGTTTCTGCCACAGGTGGGAAGGAAGGCCCCTGTGCACCAACCTTAGTACGAATATTTTGGGGCACCAAAACCTCAGTCATCAAGATAAATAATATTTTAATGCAATATTTTAAAAAATCAAAATTAATTCAAAAAGTCCCTGAGGAACAAAATATCAAAAGTTTAAATAAAAACAGGGTCAGCATTACTGACATTTTCTTTAGTCTCAGGCTCGGCGGTGGGCTCAGCCAGCAGAGACCCTTGTTGGGGTGGAAGCCCTCCCACAGGTCCTCTCTGCTTGGGAGGATTTGCTGGTTATTTTGGGGTGCCTTAGGGTGGTCCCCCGTCAGGATCTGCTGCTTTCCCCTAGTTGCTGACTACCCAGGCCCTGGGTGCTTCTCTGCAGTGAGCTGTGCCTTCCTCACCTGTTCAAAGTTGCACTATCAGTGTGGCTCTGTCTACTGCAGCTTCCCTTCCTTTCCAGGTGCTTTGGCCCATTTCCGTCTCTTCATTTCTGCGGCCCAAAGTCATTCTGCCTGTGCTTACTTCCTTGATTCTACCTTTGGGCGTTCCTTTATGATCTGCATGGAGCCTGTGGCCTCATTTACCTATCCAGGGGCTTCCCTACATGGCTGTCAGCTTCTTAAACAGCGTTTCCAGAGCTCCTTACGGGCAGGCCTAGTCCTCCTGTCATAGCCTACCAGGCATAGGCCCTTCCCTATGAGCTTGCCTGGCTTTTCCCCTTCCCCCTACAGCCCACCTTCCCGCCCTTGCCGTTCACCATCCCCCATCCTCCACTCCTGCCAACTCACTGTTCCATATCATGCTCTATCCCAGGTCGGGCCACCATACCACCGCCACTGCAGTGAGCATACCTCCTAAGGCTTTCTCCTAGCAGCTGTGCCTTTCTGGTGCCTGGTTGTTTCTGTTCCAACAGGCACTCCGTTGGGCTGCTCCAGTCCATTATATGTCATGTCGTATTGAGGACAAGTTGTACCACTCTCCTGCTTCACCTTTTTCAATGTTTTTAAAAAGTTCTGGGCTCTTGTGTACATTTGTTCTTCAGATGAATTTTAGAATTATTAGTCAAGTTCCAGAAAAAAGTCCTGTTGGGTTTTGATTTGGCGAGAAATGAAACTTACCATTTATTCAGATCTTTGTCTTTCAGTAAAGCATAAAAATGTCATCTCTTTGAGTCTTGGACTCTCTTTCCCAAGAGAGTTGAGGTAGTGATACAGTATTTTCTTTGAGCCCTGTGAGGAAGTGCCTTTTTTATGCCATCCAACAGTCACCCATGCTAGATGACACTGGAAACACTTCAACAACTAGGCGAAAGTTTCCCAAGCAGGAAACGGCTGGCTTGTGTGCAGGGTATCTCTGCTCTGACCCTGTATAGGCTTCCCGTGGTGGACGCATGACAAATATGAGTGAATACCTTCTGTGGGCAGGCACTGTGCTGGGCACGTAGGCCATGTCCACTGACCAACAGCATTACAAAGTTCCATCTCTGCTCCTTTTCTTAAAAAATAATATTATAGTGGTAAAATGTATATTTTTAAAAATTGCCAGCTTTACTTTTTTAAAATTTTTATTTATTTTGCTTTAGGGGAAAGCTTACAAATCAAGTCAGTCTCTCATACAAAAAGTTTACACACTTTGCTATGTAATCCTACCCGCTCTCCCTGTAATGAGACAGCGGATTTCTCCTCTCCACCCTGTATTCCCTGTGTCCTTTCCAAAACGCCCTTGTCCCCCTCGTCCTTCTCATCTCACCACCAGACAGGAGTTGCCCACATAGTCTCAAGTGTCTACTTGAGCCAAGAAGCTCACTCCTCACCAGTATCATGGTCTGTCTTACAGTCCAGTCCAAACCCTGTCTGGAGAGTTGGTTTCGGAAATGGTTCTAATCTTGGGCTAGCAAAAGGTTTGGGGACCATGACTATCGGGGTCCCTTCAGTCTCAGTCAGACCATTAAGCCTGGTCTTTTTACGAGGATTTGAGATCTGCATCCCCCTGTTTGCTCCATCAGGGATTCTCTGTTGTGTTCCCTGTTAGGGCAGCGATCCTTGGTAGCCTGGTACCATCTAGTTCTTCCAGGCTCAGGCCGATGACGTCTCTGGTTTACGTGGCCCTTTCTGTCTCCTAGGCACATCTTTACCATGTCTTCGGTGTTCTTCATTTGTTTCAGGTAGATTGAGACCAATTGATGCATCTTAGATGGCAGCTTGCTAGTGTTTAAAACCCCAGACGCCTCTCACCACAGTGGAATACAGAACGTTTTCTTAATAAATTTTGTTATGCCAATTGACCTAGATGTCACCTGAAACTGTGGTCCCCAGACCCCCATCCCTGCTACTCTGGCCTTTGAAGTGTTTGGTTGTATTCAGGAAACTTCTTTGCTTTTGGATTAGTCCAGTTGTGCTGACTTCCCCTGTGTCATGTGTTGCCCTTCCCTTCACCTAAAATAATTCTTGTCTGCTATCTAGTTAGTTTGTTTTATCTAGTTAGTGAATATCCGTCTCTCTCCCTCCCCACCCTCATTACCATCAAAGAATATTTTCTTCTGTGTTTAAACTTTATCTAGAGTTCTTATAATAGTGGTCTTATACAATATTTGTCCTTTTGCAGCTGACTAATTTCACTCAGCATAACACCTTCCAGATTACTCCATGTTATAAGATGTTTCACACATTCATCGTTGTTCCTAATCATTGCGTGGTATTCCATTGTGTGACTATACCATAATTTATTTATCCATTCATCCGATGATGGGCACCTTGGTTGCTTCCAACTTTTTGCTATTGTAAACACTGCTGCAGTGAACATGTGTCTGTTTGTGTGAAGGCTCTTGTTTCTCTAGGATATATTCCAAGGAGTGAAATTGCTGGATTCTATGGTAGTTCTATTTCTAGCTTTTTAAGGAAGCACCAAATCGATTTCCAAAGTTGTTGTACCATTTTACATTCCCACCAGCAGTGTATAAGTGTTCCAGTCTCTCCATAACCTCTCCAACATTTATTATTTGCTGTTTTTTGGATTAATGCCAGCCTTGTTGGGGTGAGATGGAATCTCATTGTAGTTTTGGTTTGCATTTCTCTAATGGCTAATGATCGTGAGCATTTCCTCATGTATCTGTTAGCTGCCTGAATGTCGTCTTTGGTGAAGTGCATGTTCATATCCTTTGCCCATTTTATTAATTCGGTTATTTGTCTTTTTGTTGTTGAGTTTTTGCAGTATCATGTAGATTTTAGAGATCGGGTGCTGACCAGAAATGTTATAGCTAAAAACTTTTTCCCAGTCTGTAGGTAGTCTTTTTACTCTTTTGGTGAAGTCTTTGGATGAGCATAGGTGTTTGATTTTTAGGAGCTCCCAGTTATCTAGTTTCTCTTCTGGTGTTTGTACGTTGTTAGTAATGTTTTGTGTACTGTTTATGCCGTGTATTAGGGCTCCTAGTGTTGTCCCTATTTTTTTCTTCCATGTTCTTTATTGTTTTAGATTTTATATTTAGGTCTTTGATCCGTTTTGAGTTAGTTTTTGTGCATGGTGTGAGGTATGGGTCTTGTTTCATTTTTGTGCAGATGTATATCCAGTTATGCCAGCACTATTTGTTAAAGAGACTATCTTTTCCCCATTTAACTGTTTTGAGGCCTTTGTCAAATATCAGCTGCTCATATGTGGACGGATTTATGTCTGGATTCTCAATTCTGTTCCATTGGTCTATGTATCTGTTGTTGTACCAGTACTAGGGTATTTTGACTACTGTGGCAGTATAATAGGTTCTAAAATCAGGTAGTGTGAGGCCTTCCACTTTGTTCTTCTTTTTCAGTAATGCTTTACTTATCCAGGGCCTCTTTCCCCTCCATATGAAGTCGGCAATTTGTTTCTCCATCTCATTAAAAAATGTCACTGGTATTTGGATCGGAGTTGCATTGTATCTATAGATCGCTTTGGGTAGAATAGACATTTTTACAATGTTGAGTCTTCCTATCCACGAGCAGGGTATGTTTTTCCACTTATGTAGGTCTCTTTAGTTTCCTGCAGTAGTGTCTTATAGTTTTCTTTGTATGGGTCTTTGACATCTCTGGCTGGATTTATTCCTAAGTATTTTATCTTCTTGGCAGCTATTATAAACTGTATTGATTTGGTGATTTCTTCTTGGATGTTCTCTTTGTTGGTGTAGAGGAATCTAACTGATTTATGTGTATTTATCTTGCATCCTGATACTGTGCTAAACTCTTCTATTCATTTTAGTAGTTTTCTGGAGGATTCCTTAGAGTTTTCTGTGTATAAGATCATGTCATCTGCAAATAGAGATACTTTGACTTCTTCCTTACCAATTTGGATGCCCTTTATTTCTTTATCTAGCCTAATTGCTCTGGCTAGGACCTCCAACACAATGTTGAATAATAGTGGTGATAAAGGGCATCCTTATCAGGTTCCTGATCTCAAGGGGAATGCTTTCAGACTCTCTCCACTTAGAATGATGTTGGCTGTTGACTTTGTATAAATGCCCTTTATTATGATGAGGAATTTTCCTTCTATTCCTATTTTGCTGAGAGTTTTTTTCATGAATTGGTGTTGAACTTTGTCAAATACCTTTTCTGCATCAATTGATAACATCATGTGGTTCTTGTCTTTTATTTATGTGATGGATTACACTGATTATTTCTCTAATGTTGAACCATCCCTGCATACCTGGTATGAATCTCACTTGGTCATGGTGAATTATTTTTTTGATATGTTGTTGAATTCTATTGGCTAGAATTTTGTTGAGGATTTTTGCATCTAAGTTCATGAGGGATATAAGTCTGTAATTTTCTATTTTTGTGGTGTCTCTACCTGGTTTTGGTATCAGGGATATGGTGGCTTCATAGAATGAGTTGGAGAGAATTCCATCCTTTTTTATGCTCTGAAATACCTCTAGTAGTAGTGGTGTTAACTCTTCTCTGAAATTTTGGTAGAATTCTCCCTTGAAGCCATCAAGGCCAGGGCTTTATTTATTTATTTATTTAGCTTAATTTGTATTGTCCTTTAAGTGAAAGTTGACAAATCAAGCCAATCTCTCAGACAAAAACTTATATACACCTTGCTACATACTCCCAATTGCTCTCCCCCTAATGAGACAGCCGGCTCCCTGCCTCCACTCTCTCTTTTTGTGTCCATTTTGCCAACCTCTCACCCTCTCTACCCTCCCATCTTCCCTACAGGCAGGAGATGCCAACAAAGTCTCAAGTGTCCAACTGATCCAAGAAGCTTACTCTTCACCAGCATCCCTCTCTAACCCATTGTCCAGTCCAATTCCTGTCTGAAGAGTCGGCTTCGGGAATGGTTCCTGTCCTGGGGCAACAGAAGGTCTGGGGGCCATGACCACCGGGGTCCTTCTAGTCTCAGTCAGACCAGTAAGTCTGGTCTTTTTACGAGATTTTGGGGTCTGCATCCCAACTCTCTCCTCCTCCCTCAGAGGTCCTCTGTCATGTTCCCTGTCAGGGCAGTCATCAGTTGTAGCCGGGCACCATCTAGTTCTTCTGGTCTCAGGCTGATGTAGTCTCTGGTTTATGTGGCCCTTTCTGTCTCTTGGGCTCATAATTACCTTGTGTCTTTGGTGTTCTTCATTCTCCTTTGATCCAGGTGGGTTGAGACCAATTGATGCATCTTAGATGGCCGCTTGCTTGTGTTTAAGACCCCAGATTCCGCTCTCCAAAGTGGGATGCAGAATGTTTTCTTAATAGATTATGCCAGTTGACTTAGATGTCCCCTGAAACCATGGTCCCCAAACCCCCGCCCCTGCTACACTGGCCTTTGAAGCATTCAGTTTATTCTGGAAACTTCTTTGCTTTTGGTTTAGTTCAGTTGTGCTTACCTCCCCTGTATTGTGTGTTGTCTTTCCTATCACCTAAAGTAGTTCTGATCTACTGTAAAATTAGTGAATCCCCCCCCACCCTCCCTCCCTCCCTCCCTCCCTCCCCCTTCTCGTAACCACAAAAGAATGTTTTCTTCTCAGTTTAAACTATTTCTCAAGTTCTTATAATAGTGGACTTATACAATATTTATCCTTTTGCAACTGACTAATTTCACTCAGCATAATGCCTTCCAGGTTCCTCCATGTTATGAAATGTTTCCCAGATTCCTCACTGTTCTTTATTGATGCATAGTATTCCATTGTGTGAATATACCATAATTTATTTATCCGTTCATCCGTTGATGGGCACCTTGATTGCTTCCATCTTTTTGCTACTATAAACAGTGCTGCAGTAAACATGGGTGTGTATATATCTGTTCATGTAAAGGCTCTTATTTCTCTAGGATATATTCCAAGGAGTGGTATTGCTGGATAGTATGGTAGTTCTATTTCTAGCTTTTTAAGGAAGCGCCAAATCGATTTCCAAAGTGGTTGTACCAGTTTACATTCCCACCAGCAGTGTATAAGTGTTCCAGTCTCTCCACAGCCTCTCCAACGTTTATTATTTTGTATTTTTTGCATTAATGCCAGCCTTGTTGGAGTGAGATGAAATCTCATTGTAGTTTTGATCTGCATTTCTCTAATGGCTAATGATCGTGAACATTTCCTCATGTATCTGTTAGCTACCTGAATGTCTTCTGTAGTGAAGTGTCTATTCATATCTTTTGCCCATTTTTTAATTGGGTTATTTGTCTTTTTGCAGTTGAGTTTTTGCAGTATTATGTAGATTTTAGAGATCAGGCACTGATCAGAAATGTCGTAGCTAAAAACTTTTTCCCAGTCTGTAGGTAGTCTTTTTACTCTTTTGGTGAAGTCTTTGGATGAGCATAGGTGTTTGATTATTAGGAGCTCCCAGTTATCTAGTTTTTCTTCTGCATTCTTTATAATCTTTTGTATATTGTTTATGCCATGTATTAGGGCTCCTAACGTTGTCCCTATTTTTTCTTCCATGAACTTTATCGTTTTAGGTTTTTATATTTAGGTGTTTGATCCATTTTGAGTTAGTTTTTGTGCATGGAGTGAGGTATGGGTCTTGTTTCATTTTTTTGCAGATGGATATCCAGTTATGCCAGCACCATTTGTTAAAAAGACTGTCTTTTCCCCATTTAACTGTTTTGGGGCCTTTGTCAAATATCAGCTGCTCATATGTGGATGGATTTATGTCTCGATTCCCAATTCTGTTCCACTGGTCCATGTATCTGTTGTTTTTATACTAATGCCTTATTTATCCGGGGCCTCTTTCCCTTCCATATGAAATTGGTGATTTCTTTCTCCATCTCGTTAAAGAATGTCTTTGGGATTTGGATCGGAATTGCATAAAATGTATAGATCGCTTTTGGTACAATAGACATTTTTATAATGTTAAGTCTTCCTATCCATGAGCAAGGTATGTTCTTCCACTTTTGTAAGTCTCTTTTGGTTTCTTGCAGAAGCATACTGTAGTTTTCTTTGTATAAGTCTTTTACATCTCTGGTAAGATTTATTCCTAAGTATTTAATCTTCTTGAGGGCTACTGTAAATGGCATTGATTTGGTGATTTCCTCTTTGATGTTCTTTTTGTTGGTGTAGAGGAATCCAACTGATTTTTCTATGTTTATCTTGTATCCTGATACTCTGCTGAACTCTTCTATTAGTTTCAGTAGTTTTCTGGAGGATTCCTTAGGGTTTTCTGGGTATAAGATCATGTTATCTGCAAATATAGATACTTTGACTTCTTCCTTGCCAATCTGGACGCCCTTTATTTCTTTATCTAGCCTAATTGCTCTGGCTAGGACTCCCAGCACAATGTTGAATAAGAGTGGTGATAAAGGGCATCCTTGTCTGGCTCCCGATCTCAGTGGGAATGTTTTCAGGCTTTCTCCATTTAGGGTGATATTGGCTGTTGACTTTGTATAAATGCCCTTTATTATGTTGAGAAATTTTCTTTCTATTCGTATTTTGCTGAGAGTTTTTATCATGAAAGAGTGTTAAACTTTGTCAAATGCCTTTTCTGCATCAATTGATGCAATCATGTGATTCTTGACTTTTGTTTAATTTATGTGGTGGATTACATTAATTGTTTTTCTAATGGTGAACCATCCCTGCATACCTGGTATGAATCCCACTTGGTCATGGTGAATTATTTTTTTGATATGTTGTTGAATTCTATTGGCTAGAGTTTTGTTGAGGATTTGTGCATCTACATTCATGAGGAATATAGGTCTATAATTTTCTTTTCTTGTGGTGTCTTTACCTGGCTTTGGTATCAGGGATATGGTGGCTTCATAGAATGAATTTGGTAGTATTCCATTCTTTTCTGTGCTTTGAAATACCTTTAGTAGTAGTGGTGTTAACTCCTCTCTGAAAGTTTAGTAGAACTCTGCAGTGAAGCTGTCTGGACCAGGGCTTTTTTTTTGTTGGGAGTTTTTTGATTACCTTTTCAATCTCTTCTTTTGTTATGGGTCTATTTAGTTGTTCTACCTCAGTTTGTGTTAGTTTAGGCAGGCAGTGTGTTTCTAGGATTCATCCATTTCTCCTAGGTGTTCAAATTTGAGTATAGTTTTTCATAGTAATCTGACGTAAGTCTTTTAATTTCGGTTGGGTCTGTTGTAATATCGCCCATCTCATTTCTTATTTGGGTTATTTGCTTCCTCTCCTGTTTTTCTTTTGTCAGTTTGGCCAATGGTTTATCAATTTTGTTGAGTTTTTCAAAAAAACAGCTTTTGGTCTTGTTAATTCTTTCAATCATTTTTGTTTTCTATTTCATTTAGTTCAGCTCTAAGTTTTATTATTTGTTTTCTTCTGGTGCCTGTGGGTTTCTTTTGTTGCTCTCTTTCTATTTGCTCAAGTTGTAGGCATAGTTCTTTGATTTTGGCCCTTTCTTTTTTTTTGGATGTGTGCATTTATTGATATAAATTGGCCTCTGAACACCGCTTTTGCTGTGTCCCAAAGGTTCTGATAGGAAGTGTTTTCATTCTCATTGGATTCTCTGAATTTCTTTATTCCATCCTTAATGTCTTCTATAATCCAGTCTTTTTGAGCAGGGTATTGTTCAGTTTCCAAGTGTTCAATTTCTTTTCCCTGCTTTTCCTGTTATTGATTTCCACTTTTATGGCCTTACAGTCAGAGAAGATGCTTTGTAATATTTCAATGTTTTGGATTCTGGTAAGGCTTGCTTTATGACCTAATATGTGGTCTATTCTAGAGAATGTTCCATGTGCACTAGAAAAGAAAGTATAGTTGGTTGCTGTTGGGTGGGGTGTTCTGTATATGTCTACGAGGTCAAGTTGGTTGATTGTGGCATTTAGATCTTCCATGTCTTTAATGAGCTTCTTTCTGGATGTCCTGTCCTTCACCAAAAGTGGTGTGTTGAAGTCTACTATTATTGTGGAGCTGTCTATCTCACTCTTCAATGCTGACAGAGTTTGTTTTATTTATCTTGCAGCCCTGTCATTGGGTGCATAAATACTTAATATGGTTATATCTTCTTGGTATATTGTCCCTTTAATCATTATATGGTGTCCTTCCTTATCTTTTCTGATGGATTTATCTTTAAAGTCTATTTTTTCAGAAATTAATATTGGCACTCCTGTTTTTTGATTGTTGTTTGCTTGATATATTTTTTCTATCCTTTGAGTTTTAGTTTGTTTTTGTCTCTAAGTCTAAGGTGTGTCTCGTAGGCAGCATATAGACGGATCTTGTTGTTTTTTAATCCTTTCTGCCACACTCTGTCTTTTTATTGGTGCATTTAGTCCATTTACATTCAGGGTAATTATGGATAGGTATGAATTTTTTTTTTTTTATTTATGAATTTAGTGCTATCATTCTGATGTCTTTTTTTGTGTGTTGACAGCTTCTTTTTCCCACTTGATTTTATGTGCTGAGTAGATTTTCTTTTTATATTGTCCTTTCCTCATATTTGTTGTTGTTGATTTTGTTTCTGCTCAGTCTGTATTTTTCCCTGGTATTTTATTTTGATGAGTAGGATAGTTTGTCTCCTTTATGGTTACCTTTTTATTTACCCTTATTTTTCTAAATTTACAACTAACTTTTATTTCTTTGTATTGCCGTATCTTCCTCTCCATATGAAAGGTGTATGATTACATTTCTTAGTCCCTCTTTATTATTTTAATATTGTCTTCTTATATGTAATAACATCACCGTTACCCTATGTTGGGCTTTTTTTTTTTTTTAATCTTGCTTTTTTGTTTGTTTGTTTTTTTTTTTTGGATTTCCCTGTCTGGGTTGACTTCTGGTTGCTCTGCCCAGTGTTCTAGTCTTGGGTTGATACCTGATATTATTGATTTTCTACAAAGAACTCCCTTTAGTATTTCTTGTAATTTTGGTTTGGTTTTTACGAATTCCCTCAACTTGTGCTTATCTGGAAATGTCTTAATTTCACCTTCGTATTTAAGAGACAGTTTTGATGGATATATGATTCTTGGCAGGCAATTTTTTTCCTTCAATTTTTTAAATATGTCATCCCATTGCCTTCTTGCCTGCATGGTTTCTGCCCAGTAGTCCGAGCTTATTCTTATTGGCTCTCCCTTGTAGGTGACTTTTCTTTTATCCCTGGCTGCTCTTATAATTGTCTCCTTATCTTTGGTTTTGGCAAGCTTGATTATAATATGTCTTGGTGACTTTCTTTTAAGATCTACCTTATGTGGAGTTCAATAAGCATCTTGGATAGATATCTTCTCATCTTTCACAGTATCAGGGAAGTTTTCTGCCAACAAATGCTCAACAATTTTCTCTGTATTTTCTGCTATCCCTCCCTGTTCTGGTACTTCAGTCACTCGTAGGTTATTTCTCTTGATAGAGTCCCACATGATTCTTAAGGTTTCTTCATTTTTTTTTAATTCTTTTATCTGATTTTTCTTCAAATATATTAGTGCCAAGTGATTTATCTTCGAGTTCAGAAATTCTAGCTTCTACTTGCTCAATTCTGCTCCTCTGACTTTCTACTGAGTTATCTCATTCTGTAATTTTATTGTTAATCTTCTGAATTTCTGATTGCTGTCTGTCTAAGGATTTTTCCAGCTTATTAAACTTTTCATTATATTCCTGAATAATCTTTCTGAATTCTTCAGTTGCTTTATCTGTGTGTTCCTTGGCTTGTTCTGCGTATTGCCTCATTTCCTTTCTGATGTGTTGAAGGGTTCTGTATATTAAACTTTTGTATTCTGCATCTGGTAATTCCAGGAATGCACTTTCATCTAAAAGATCCCTGGATTCTTTGTTTTGAGAGCCTGTTGAGGTGATCATGGACTGTTTCTTTATGTGACTTGATATTGACTGTTGTCTCCGAGCCATCTATAAGTTGTTGTATTAGCTTATGCTTGCTTACTGTGCCATAGCTGCTTGCTTTGTTTTCTTTTGGTATACCCCTATGGGTTCCTTGAGTGAGCTAGCTTGATTATTTTCACCTTTGGAGCTCTGGTGTCCTGTCCCCAGCTGGCTAGAGCTGTTATCAGGTATATCAGTCTAGGAGTCCATTCAGTTTTCTTGTATGAATTCAGCTCAGGTTTCCAGGTAGCTGATATCAAGTGTGTGGTACAGGTTCTGTCCTACAGTCTTAGAGGGGCAGGGGTGATTGGCGTATATACCCGTATCTGATTGCAGCAGGGGGTCATGCTCTGAACAAGGCAGAGGGCTAAGAACCGACCCCCAAGTGTCTCTGAGGAAGACGCATTTCTGTTCCCTAGAGCGTGCTGGTGGGGGGCTCCGCAGAGGGGCCATGGGCACTCAAAGGTTTTGTTGTAAGAACTGGGAGGTACCAGTTATCCCTGGGCCCCTGTCACAGGTGGCTGGGTGACCCAAGTGGAGCCACCAGTCCTTAGGTCTCTGTTGTGGGTAGGTGAGGACCTTGTTTAATAGGCAAAGCAATGTCAAACGTCAAACACCCACCTCTCCACCGCACTGCTGAAATGGTTGGAGTTTGCCAACAAGGGCCTATTCTCCTGAAATAGGTCCGCACAGACCCATGCAGAAGGGAAAGGCGCTCAAGATCCACAGATGGTTTATGCCTAGACGGGAGCCGTTTCTGTCCTGAGCTCTCCCAGTTAATGGAGCTAGCAAATTATCTTTTCCCCCCAGTTGGAATTTTTTTCCTTCCCCAACACCCAGAGGACGGCTCCAGGTGCTCACCAGGGTCTATCTCAGGCCTAGGGATTCAGCCACTGAAGCTGGGTTGGGGCTTGGAGGGGGGGCGCAGTAAAATATACGCAAGTACTTAGCTTTTGCAGACAGCGCCCTTCTGCTCAGGTTCCGGAGGTGTGAGTGGGCTGTGTGGCTGGCTGCTTCTCCCTGAGGAAACTGCGGCAGAATGCTAGGACCAGCCCACCCCGCCGCCTCCGCCGCCACCGCGGCCACTCCGGAAATGGTGCCTGAGGGTTCCCCACGATTCAGGTCTGGCAACTCCTCTCTGCTTCTGAACGGTCTCTTCCTCCCCCGGCCCTCAGTTCGTTGTCTAAGCTTGCCTTTGATGCTCAGAGCTCCCAGCTTGTCACAAATATACTCGTTTCACTTGTCTTTTCGGGTCTTTTTTGTAAAGAGGTCTTGACGGAAGCATCTGTCTATTCCGCTGTCTTGGCTCTGCCTCTCTCCTTTTTACTCTTTTGGTGAAGTCTTTGGATGAGCATAGGTGTGTGATTTTTAGGAGCTTCCAGTTATCTAGTATTTCTTCTGTATTGTTAGTAACGTTTTGTATACTGTTTATTCCATATATTAGGGCTCCTAACATCATCCTTATTTTTTCTTCCATGATCTTTATGCTTTTAGATTTTACATTTAGGTCTTTTATCCATTTTGAGTTTGTTTTTTGTGCATGGAGTGAGGTATAGGTCTTGTTTCATTTTTTTGCAGATGGATATCCACTTATGCCAGCACCATTTGTTAAAAAGACTGTCTTTTCCTCCATTTAACTGTTTTGAGGCCTTTGTCAAATATCAGCTGCTCATGTGTGGATGGATTTATGTCTGGATTTTCAATTCTGTTCCATTGATCTATGTATCTGTTGTTGTACCAGGGTATTTTGACTACTGTGGCAGCATAACAGGTTCTAAAACCAAGTAGAGTGAGACCTCCCACTTTGTTCTTCTTTTTCAGTAATGCTTTACTTATCTGGGGCCTCTTTCCCTTCCATATAAAGTTCGTGATTTGTTTTCCCATCTCATTAAAGAATGTCGTTAGAATTTGGATCTGAATTGCATTAAATCTTTAGATTGCTTTTGGTAGAAAGACATTTTTATAATGTTAAGTCTTCCTATCCATGAGCAAGGTATGTTTTTCCACTTATGTAGGTCTGTTTTGCTTTCTTGTAGAAATGTTTTGAAGTTTTCTTTGTATAAGCCTTTTACATCTCTGGTAAGATTTATTCCTAAGTATTTTATCTTCTTGGGGGCTACTGTAAATGCCATTGATTTGGTGATTTCCTCTTCAATGTTCTTTTTTGTTGGTGTAGAGGGATCCAACTGATTTTTGTGTGTTTATCTTGTATCCCGATACTCTGCTGAATTCTCCTATTAGTTTCTGCAATTTTCTGGAGGATTCCTTAGAATTTTCTGTGTATAAGATCATGTCATCTGCAAATAGGGATAATTTTACTTCTTCCTTGCCAGTCTGGATGCCCTTTATTTCTTTATCTAGCCTAATCGCTCTGGCTAGGTCCTCCAGCACAGTGTTGAGTAAGAGCAATGATAAAGGGCATTCTTGTCTGGCTCCCGATCTCAAGGGGAATACTTTCAGGCTCTCTCCATTTAGGATGATGTTTGCTATTGCCTTTGTATAAATGCCCTTTATTATGTTGAGGAATTTTCCTTCTATTCCTATTTTGCTGAGAGTTTTTTCATGAATTGGTATTGAACTTTGTCAAATGCCTTTTCTGCATCAATTGATAACATCGTGTTGTTGTCTTTTGTTTTATTTATGTGATGGATTACACTGATTGTTTCTCTAATGTTGAACCGTCCCTGCATACCTGGTATGAATCCCGCTTGGTCATGGTGAATTATTTTTTTGATATGTTGTTGAATTGTATTGGCTAGAATTTTGTTGAGGATTTTTGTATCTAAATTCTTGAGGGATATAGATCTGTAATTTTCTATTTTTGTGGTGTCTTTACCTGGCCTTGGTATCAGGGATATGCTGGCTTCATAGAATTAGTTTGGGAGTATTCTGTCCTTTTCTATGCTCTGAAATTCCTTTAGTAGTAGTGGTGTTAACTCTTCTTTGAAAGTTTGGTAGAACTCTGCGGTGAAGACGTCCAGGACAGAGCTTTTTTTTTTTGGGAGTTTTTGTTTGCCTTTTCAATCTCTTCTTTCGTTATGGGTCTATTTAGTTGTTCTACCTATGTTTGTGTTAGTTTAGGTAGGTAGTGTGTTTCTAGGAATTCATCCATTTCTTCTAGGTTTCGCAAATTTGTTAGAATACAATTTGTCGTAGTAATCCGATATGATTCTTTTAATTTCAGTAGTGTCTGTTGTAATATCGCCCATCTCATTTGGGTTATTTGCTTCCTCTCCTGTTTTGCTTTTGTCAGTTTGGCCAATGGTTTGTTAATTTTGTTGATTTTTTCAAAGAACCAGCTTTTGGTCTTGTTAATTCTTTCAATTGTTTTTCTGTTTTCTATTTCATTTAGCTTTGCTCTCATTCTTGTTATTTGTTTCATCTAGTGCCTGAGGGTTTCTTTTGTTGCTCTCTTTCTATTTGTTCAAGTTGTAGGGATAGTTCTTTGATTTTGGCCCTTTCTTCTTTTTGGATATGTGCATTTATTGATATAAATTGACCTCTGAGCACTGCTTTTGCTGTGTCCCAAAGGTTCTGATAGGAAGTGTTTTCATTCTCATTGGATTCTCTGAATTTCTTTATTCCATCCTTAATGTCTTCTATAATCCAGTCTTTTTTGAGCAGGGTATTGTTCATTTTCCAAGTGTTTGATTTCTTTTCCCTGCTTTTCCTGTTAGATTTCCACTTTTATGGCCTTACGGTCAGAGAAGATGCTTTGTAATATTTCAATGTTTTGGATTCTGGTAAGGCTTGCTTTATGACCTAATATGTGGTCTATTCTAGAGAATGTTCCATGTGCACTAGAAAAGAAAGTATAGTTGGTTGCTGTTGGGTGGGGTGTTCTGTATATGTCTACGAGGTCAAGTTGGTTGATTGTGGCATTTAGATCTTCCGTGTCTTTAATGAGCTTCTTTCTGGATGTCCTGTCCTTCACCAAAAGTGGTGTGTTGAAGTCTACTATTATTGTGGAGCTGTCTATCTCACTCTTCAATGCTGACAGAGTTTGTTTTATTTATCTTGCAGCCCTGTCATTGGGTGCATAAATACTTAATATGGTTATATCTTCTTGGTGTATTGTCCCTTTAATCATTATATAGTGTCTTCCTTATCCTTTCCGATGGATTTAACTTTGAAGCCTATTTTGTCAGAAATTAATATTGGCACTCCTCCTGTTTTTTGATTGTTGTTTGCTTGATATATTTTTTCTATCCTTTGAGTTTTAGTTTGTTTGTGTCTCTAAGTCTAAGGTGTGGCCCTTGTAGGCAGCATATAGACGGATCTTGTTTTTTAATCCATTCTGCCACACTCTGTCTCTTTATTGGTGCATTTAAGCCATTTACATTCAGCATAATTATGGATAGGTGTGAATTTAGTGGTATTGTTTTGTTGTCTTTTTTTGTGTGTTGTTGACAGTTTCTTTGTCCCACTTAATTTAATGTGACGAGTAGATTATCTTTATATATTGTCCTTTCCTCATATTTGTTTTTGTTGATTTTGTTTCGCTGAGTCTCTATTTTTTTCTTCTATTTTATTTTGATGTGTAGGGTAATTTGTCTCCTTTGTGGTTACCTTATAATTTACCGTTATTTTTCTAAATTTAAACCTAACTCTTATTTCTTTGTATCACCTTATCTTCCTCTCCATATGGAAGATCTGTGACTACATTTCTTAGTCCCTCTTTATTGTTTTAATGTTGTCTTCTTTTTCATAATAACATCACTGTTACCCTGTTTTGAGCGTTTTTTTCTAATCTCGGTTTATTTTTGTGATTTCCCTGTCTGGGCTGACTTCTGATTGCTCTGCCTGGTGTTCTAGTCTTGGGTTGATACCTGATATTATTGATTTTCTAACCAGAGAGCACCTTTTAGTATTTCTTGTAGTTTTGATTTGGTTTTTACGAATTTCCTAAACTTCTGTTTATCTGGAAATGTCCTAATTTCACCTTCATATTTGAGAGACAGTTTTGCTGGATATATGATTCTTGGCTGGCAACTTTTTTCCTTCAGTTTTTTACATGAGTCATCCCATTGCCTTCTTGCGTGCATGGTTTCTGCTGAGTAATCCACTTATTCTTATTGGCTCTCCTTTGTAGGTGACTTTTCGTTTAGCCCTAGCTGCTCTTAAAATTCTCTCGTTATCTTTGGTTTTAGCAAGTTTGATTATAATATGTCTTGGAGACTTTCCTTTAACATCTACCTAATGTGGAGTTCAACGAGCATCTTGGATAGATATCTTCTCATCTTTCACGACGTCGTGGAAGTTTTCTGCCAACAAATCTTCAAAAATTCTCTTTATTTTCTGTTATCCCTTCTTGTTCTGGAACTCCAGTTACTTGTAGGTTATTTCTCTTGATAGAGTCTGACATGATTCTTAAGGTTTCTTCATTTTTTTTAATTCTTTTATCTGATTTTTCTTCAGATATATTAGTGCCAAGTGCTTTATCTTCAAGTTCAGAAATTCTGCCTTCCACTTGCTCAGTTCTGCTCCTCTAGCTTTCTATTGAGTTGTCTACTTCTGTAATTTTATTGTTAATCTTCTGAATTTCTGATTGCTGTTTGTCTATGGATTTTTCCAGCTTATTAAACTTTTCATTATGTTCATGAATAATCTTTTTAATTCCTTCAGTTGCTTTATCTGTGTGTTCCTTTGGCTTGTTTCGTGTATTGCCTCATTTCCTTCCTGATGTCTTGAAGTGTTCTGTATATTAATCTTTTGTATTCTGCCTCTGGTAATTCCAGGAATGCACTTTCACCTAGAAGATCCCTTGATTCTTTGTTTTGAGAGCTTGTTGAGGTGATCATGGTTTGTTTCTTTATGTGACTTGATATTGACTGTTGTCTCTGAGCCATCTATAAGTTATCATGTTTGTTTATTTTATGTTTGTTTACTGTGTCATAGGTTCTTGCTTTGCTTTGTTTTGATATGCCCAAATGGGTTGCTTGAGTGAGCTAGCTTGATTATTTTCACCTATGGAGCTCTGATGTCTTGCCCCAGCTGGCTAGAGCTGTTATCAGGTATATCAGTCTAGGAGTCCATTCAGTTTTCTTGTATGAATTCAGCTCAGGTGTTCAGGTAGCTGATCATCAAGTGTGTGGTACAGGCTCTGTCCTACAGTCTTACATGGGCAGAGGTGATTGGTGTAGGTACCGGTATTTGGTTGCAGCAGGAGGTCACACTCTGAAGAAGGCAGGGGCTGAGAATCGTCCCCCACGTGTCTCTGAAGAAAGTGTGTCCCTGTTCCCTAGAGTGTACAGGTGGGTGGATTCTGCAGACAGACCATGGGCACCCATTGTTCCTGGTTGTAAGGACTGGGAGGTACCAGTTATCCTTGGATCCCTCTCATAGGTGCCTGGGTGACCTAAGTGGAGCCACCAGTCCTTAGGCCCCTGATGTGGGTAGGCAAAGACCCTGTTCAATAGGCAAAGCAACATCAAACATCAAACACCCACTTCTCTGCCACATAGCTGAACCAGTTGTAGTCTACCAACAAGGGCCTATTCTCCTCAAATAGGCCAAGACAGGTCCACGCAGAGGGGAAAGGTGCTCAAAGTTCACGGACCATTTACGCCTGGACAGGAGCCGCTTCTGTTCTGAGCTCCCCCAGTTAGTAGAGCTGGAAACTATCTTTTCCCCAAATTGTAAGTTTATTCCTTCTCCAAGGCTGGGAGGATGGCTCTAGGTGCTCAACAGGGCCTATCTCAGGCCCAGGGAAATGAACAGCTGCTGAAGCCACCCTGGGAGCGGGGGGTGGGGGGCTGTGGGGGAGGCTCAGTAAAATATACACAAGTACTTAGCTTTTGCCGATAGCGCTCTTCTTCTCTGGTTCCGGAGGTGTGAGTAGGCTGTGTTGCTTGTGGCTTCTCCCTGATGAAACTGCAGCCGAACACTAATACCAGACCGCTGCCACCACTCCTGGGAATGGTGCCTGAGGGCTCCCCGCGATTCAGGTCCAGTAACTACTCTCTGCTTCTGAACCGCCTCTTCCTCCCACTGCCCCTCAGTTCATTTTCTAATCTTGCCTTTGATGCTCAGGGCTCCTAGCTTGTCATAAATATACTTGTTTCACCAAATTCTCATAAAAAGACCAGACTTAATGACTGAGACTAGAGGAATCCCAGTAGTCATGGTCTCCAAACGTTCTGTTGGCCCAGGACAGGAACCATTCCCGAAGACAACTCATCAGACATGGAAGGGACTGGACAATGGGTAGGAAAGAGATGCTGATGAAGAGTGAGCTGCTTGTATCAGGTGGACACTTGAGACTGTGTTGGCATCTCCTGTCTGGAGGGGAGATAGGAGGGTAGAGAGGGTTAGAAACTGGCAAAATTGTCACGAGAGACTGGAAGGGCTGACTCATTAGGGGGAGAGTAAGTGGGAGATGGAGTAAGGTGTATAATAAGCTTATATGTGACAGACTGACTTGATTTGTAAACGTTCACTTAAAGCTCAATAAAAATTATTAAAATATATATATATACACACACATATATACTTGTTTCACTTGTTTTTTCAGGTCTTTGTTGTAAAGAAGGCTCGCCGGAAGTGTCTGTCTATTCCACCATCTTGGCTCCTCCTCCAGGGCTTTTTGTTGTTGTTGTTGGGAGTTTTTAAATTAACCTTTTGATGTCTTCTTTTGTTATGGGCCTACTTAGTTGTTCTATCTCTGTTTGTGTTAGTTTAGGTAGGTAGTGTGTTTCTAGAAATTTGTCCATTTCCTCTACATTTTCAAATTTGTTAGAGTACAATTTTTCATAGCAATCTGATATGATTCTTTTAATTTCAGTTGGGTCTGTTGTAATATCACCCATCTCGTTTCTTATTTGGGTTATTTGCATCCTCTCCTGTTTTTCTTTTGTCAGTCTGGCCAGTGATTTATCGATTTTGTTAATCTTTTCAAAGAACCAGTTTTTGGTCTTGTTAACTCTTTCAATTGTTTTTCTGTTTTCTATTTCATTTGGTTGTGCTCTAATTTTTATTACTTGCTTTCTTCTGATGTCTGAGGGTTTCTTTTTTGCTCTCTTTCTATTTGTTCAAGTTGTAGGGATAATTCTTGGATTTTGACCCTTTCTTCTTTTTGGATGTGCATTTATATAAATTGACCTCTGAGCACCGCTTTCACTGTGTCCCAAAGGTTCTGATAGGAAGTGTTTTCATTCTCATTGGATTCTATGAATTTCTTTATTCCATCCTTAATATCTTTTATAATCCAATTGTTTTTGAGCAAAGTGTTGTTCAGTTTCCATGTGTTTGACTTCTTTTCCCTGTTTTTTCTGTTATTGATTTCCATTTTTATGGCTTTTGGTCAGAGAAGATGTTTTGTAATATTTTGATGCTTTGGATTCTGTTAAGACTTGCTTTATGGCCTAATGTGTGATCTATACTAGAGACCATTCCATGTGTATTGGAAAAGAAAGTATAAATGTCTGCTGTTGGGTGGACTGTTCTGTATGTCTATGAGGTCAGGTTGGTGGATTGTGGCATTTAGATCTTCCATGTCTTTATTGAGCTTCTTTCTGGATGTTCTGCCTGTCACTAAAAGTCGTGTGTTGAAGTTTTCTACTGTTATTGTGGAGCTGTCTATCTCACTTTTCAATGCTGTTAGAGTTTGCCAGCTTAAGTACTCTTAAGTGTACTTTTAAGTGACATTAATTACATTACCACTATTTATTTCCAAAATTTTTCATCACCCAAAACAGAAACTTTAACTTCTAAGCATCCCTCTCTTCCCCAATTACCTGTAACTTCAAATCTACTTTTGTCTCTATGCATGTGCCTATTCTAAATATTTCCTATAAATGGGATCATACAATATTTGTCCTTTTGAGCCTATCTTTTTTCACTCAGCATAATGTTTTCAAGGTTCATTCATGTCATAGCGTGTATCAGAATTTCATTTCTATTTATCAGTAATATTCCATTGTTTGGATATACCACATTTTGTTTATTCATTCATTCTTCTGTTGATGGGCACTTGGGATGTTTCCACCTTTTGGTGAACAAGTGTCTGTTTGAGTCCCTGTTTTCAGTTCTTTTGGGTATATACCCAGGAGTGTAATTGCTGGGTTGGAGTGGTTAAGCATTGGCAGTTTGATTCCACTGGCTGCTCCTTGGAAACCCTATGGGGCAGTTCTACTCTGTCCTATAGGGTTGCTATGAGCCGGAATCGACTTGACAGCAATGGTTTTCTTTTAGTCTATGTTTAACTTTTTGAGGAACTGTCAAGCTGTTGTCTGGAGGGGTTGCTCCATTCTGCATTCCCACCAGCAGTACCTGAGGGTTCCAATTTCTCCACATCCTCACCAACACTTGTTTATTTTCCATTTCTTTTCTGATAATAGCCATCCTTCCATAAAGATTACAGCCTTGGAAACTCTACGGGGCAATTCTACCCTCTTATAAGTTGGCTCTGAGTCAGAATTGACTATATGACAATAGGTTTGGGGTCATTTCCCTAATGACTAATGTGGGCCAGTAATGGTTCAGTTGTAGAATTCTCACTTCTGTGTGGGAGGCCCAGGTTCAATTCCTGGCCAATGCACCTCATGGGCAGCCACCACCAGGGGTAGATTAACCGGCAAGCAAGGTAACCATGGGCTTAATTGTGTTTATTTACTAATCTGTAGCAAACAATTTTACAAACGGTTTTAGTGCACAGGTGAAATTGTACACTACAAATTAGTAAGTAAGCGTAAGTAAGCCTGTGTATACCTTGCTTATTGGGTAAACTGTCTCTGGCCACTATTCATACGAAGGTTTAAATGTTGCTATGATGCTAAACAGGTCAGTAGAGCTTCCAGATTAAGATGGATTAGGAAGAAAGGTCTGGTGATCTACATCAAAAAATCAGCCAGTGAAAACCCTATGGATCACAACAGTCCGAACCACAACTAATCATGGGAATGGTGCAGGACCAGGCAAAGTTTCATTCCATTGTGCATGGGGTTGCATGATTTAAGTACCAATTTAACGGCAGCTAATTTTAACAATAATAACAAGTGACATTGAACTTCTTTTCATGTGATTATTTGCCATTTGTGTTTCTTTGGAGAAATGTTTATTCGAGTGCTTTGCCTGTTTTTTTTTTTTTTTTAAATTGTGTTTTGATGAAAGTTTACACAGGAAATTAGGTTCTCATTTAATAATTTCTGTACATATTGTTCAGTGACATTGGTTGCATTCTTCACAGTGTATCAGCATTCTCATTATTTCCATTTTGGTTGTTCTGTTTCCATTAATCGAGCTTCCTTGTCCCCTCCTTGTCTTTTCATCTTTGGTCTAGGGTAAAAGTTAACCATTTGGTTTCGTCTAGACAGTTATTTTGAGAATCACAGTACTCATGGGGGATATTATTTATTTTATGAGCCAATCTGTCATTTGGCTGAAAGGTGACCTCTGGGAGTGGTTTGAGTTCCAAGTTTAAAGAGTATCTCAGGGAGATAGCTCAGGGATTCATCTAGTCTCTACCGGTCCAGTGAGTCTGGCTTTTATTTATTTATTAGTAATTTGAGTTTTGTTCTACATTTTCTCCCATTCTATCTGGGATCATCTATTGAGTCCCTGATTGAGACGGTTGGTAGTGGTGGCCTGGAACCAACTAGTTCTTCTGGTCTCAAGGTAGCTGATGTCTGTTGTTCAGTAGACTATGGGTTCTGTAGACTAATGTCTTTTTTGAGTCTTTGGTTTCCTTATTTTTCTTTAGCTCTGGATGAGTAGAGACCAATGGCCACTCACAAGCTTTTAAGATCCCATATACTACTCACCAAACTGGTATGTAGAACATTGTCTTTATGGACTATATTATCCCAATTGACTGAGTTTCTGCTCCTAACCCCTCAAACCCAGTAGACCAATCCTGTGAGGTGTTTGCTTGTGTCTAGGAAGTATCTGTAACTGTGCCCCCATGTGCTTTATTTTATACTTGAAAATATATGCAGCAAATATATATGTATATATACATATACCGAGAGTTATTCACATATGTTTTCTTGTACATATTTGTGCATACTTATATATCTATGTAATCAAACACATAATTTTTTTTAGTTGTTATTACTGTTGTTTCAAAATTGTATATCCTCCAATGAAATTTTTTAAACAAATTTCCACATAAATCATTCATTGACACTGGTTAAATTTATCACAATTTGTCAGTGTTCTCTTTAATTGTGTCTATATCCTTGTATTTGTGCTAAAACACTTGCCTTTACTATGGTTGTGCTGTGCTCAGTACTTCCACTCAGAGCCACATTTCCCATCACCGAAAGTTACAATTTTCTAAGTTCTAAAACATACTTACGCTCCCCCCCACCCCCCGGTAACTACCAATGAATATTGATCTCTCTGTATTTATCTGTTCTTATAAAAGAGAGATCATACAGTATTTGTCCTTATATGCTTGAGTTATTTCCCTTAGCATTATGCCCTCCCTGTCCATCCATGTTATAATATGTTTTGTGGATTCATCATTGTTCTTTATGGTTGAGAAGTATTCCATTGTGTGTAGGTGTCGCAATTTGTTTATCCATTCATCTGTTGTTGGGCACTTTGGTTGTTTCCATTGTTTTGCTATTGTGAATGAAGCTGCAATGAACATTAAAAAAATCTGTTGTCATTGAGTTGACTCTGACTCATAGTGACCCTGTAGACAGAGTAGAACTGCCCCATAGGGTTTCCAAGGAGTGGCTGATGGATTCAAACTGCCAGCCTTTTGGTTGGCAGCTGCAGCTCTTAACCACTGTGCCACCAGGGCTTGGCAATGGACATATCTCTGGTTCTGTCAGTAGTTACAGGTCCCTAGGGTATATTTCTAGGAGTCGAATTGCTGGATCATAAGGTAGCTCTATTTCTAGTTTTTTTCAGGAAGTGCCAAACCAATCTCCATAGTGGTTATACCATTTTACAGTCCCACAAGCAATGAATAAGGGTTTCAATCTCCCCTCATCCTCGCCAACATTTGTTGTTTTCTGTTTTTTTAATCCGTGCCATTTTAGTAGCTCTGAGTTGTCAATTCTATTCCACTGGTCTATGTGTCTGTTGTTGAACCAGTACCAGACTGTTTTGATTACAGTGGCTGTATAGTATGTTTTGATATCAGGGAGCGTGAGGTCTCCTGCCTTGTTCTTTTTCCTCCATGTTGCTTTGGCTATTTGGGGTTTCTTTCCTTTCCATATGAAGTTGGTCATTTGTTTTTCCATGTCAGTTAAGAATGTTGTTGGGATTTGTATTGGGATTGCATTGAATCTGTAGATTGTTTTAGGTAGTATTGACATTTTCACTGTATTAAGCCTTCCTATTTTTTTTTTTTTTTAAATAGGGTCGCTATGAGTCAGAATCAACTCGATGGCAACGGATTTGGTCTTAGTTTTTTATCCATGAGCAAGAGATGTCTTTTCATTTGTGTAGGTCTCTTTTAGTCTCTTGTAGCAGTGTTTTATAATTCTCATTCTGTAAGTCATTGTATATGTCCCTGGTCAAGTTAGTCCTTAGATACTGTATTGATTTGAGGGCTATTGTAAATGGTACTGTTTTCTTAATTTCTTTTTCAGAGTAGTCTTTGTTAGTATAAAGGAACCCAAATGATTTTTATTCGTTGATCTTGTATCCTGTAACGTTGCTGAATTCTTCTATTAGTTTCAGCAGTTTTTATTGTGGAATCTTTAGGGTCTTCTATATACAGGATCATGTCGTCTGCAAATATTGATAATTTTACCTCTTCTTTTCCAATTTGGATACCTTTTATTTCTCTCTCTGTTGCCCTGGCTAGGATTTCCAGTACAACGTGAAATAAAAGTGGTGATAATGGGCATCTTTGTCTCATTCCTGTTCTCAAAGGGAAGGTTCTCAGCTATTGAGTATGATGTTGGCTATTGGTTTTTCATATATGCCCTTAATTAAAAACCACCAAACCAGTTGCAGTCAAGTCAACTGCAACTCAGAAATAGAATGTCCTTTCTATTCCTATTTTGCTGAGAGTTTTTATCAGGAAAGGGTGTTGAATTTTATTGAATGCCTTTTCTCCTTCTATAGATATGATCATGTGGTTCTTTTCCATTGTTGTATTTATGTGGTGAATTGCATTTGTTGACTTTCTAATGTTGAACCACTCTTGTAATCCTGGTATGAATCCCAAATGATCATGGTGTATGATTTTTTTTATATGTTGCTGTAGTCTGTTGGCTAGAATTTTGTTGAAAATGTTTGCATCTGTGTTCATAAGGGATATTGGTCTGTAGTTTCTAGTATCAGGGATATGCGGGCTTCATAAAAGGAGTTCAGTAGTATCATGGATTGAATTGTGTCCCTCAAAAATATGTGTCACCTTGGCTAGCCCATGGTTCCCAGTATTGTGTGATTGTCCACAATTTTGTCACCTGATGTGATTTTCCTGTGTGTTGTAAATCCTAGCACTATGATGTTAATGAGGTGGATTAATGGCAGTTATATTGATGAGATCTACAAGATTAGATTGTGTCTTAAATCAACCTCTTTTGAGATATAAAAGAGAGAAGCTAGCAGAGAGACAGGGGGACCTCATACCACCAAGAAAGAAGCACCAGGAGCATAGCATGTCTTTTGGACCTGTGGTCCCTGCGGAGAGATGCTCCTAGTCCAGGGGAAGATTGATGACGAGGAACTTCCCCCAGAGCCGACAAGAGAGAAAGCCTTTCTCTGGAGCTGATGCCCTGAATTTGGACTTGTAGCCTACTAGACTGTGAGAAAACAAACTTCTGTTTGTTGAAGCCCTCCACTTGTGGTATTTCTGTTAAAGCAGCATGAGATAACTAAGACAAACAGTGTTCCTTCCTCTTCTATGTTTTTGAAGAGATTGAGTAAGATTGGTATCAACTCTTCTCTGAATGTTGGGTAGAATTCTCCAGCGTAGCCATCTGGTCCTTGGGGAGGGGGGTTTGTTGGTAGTTTTTTGTTGTTGTTGTTAACACATTCTTTCTTTCTTTTTTTAATTGTACTTTAGATGAAGGTTTGTTGGTAGTTTTTTCGATGACACCTTCAATGTCTTGTTTTATGATGGATCTGTATAAATTTTCTACCTCTGTTTGTGATAACTTGCGTAGGTAGTGTGTTTCGAGAAATTTCTTCATTTCCTCTAAGTTTTCAAATTTGTTGGAGTATGGTTTTTCACAGTAGTTGGTTATGATCTTCTTTATCTCTGATAGATCTGTTGTAATGTCACCAATTTCATTTCTTAATTTGGTTATTTGCCTCTTCTGGGTATTTTCTTTTGTCTGTCTAGCCAGTGGTTTGTCTATTTTGTTGAAAACCAGAAGTTGGTTCTTTGAAAATTTTTTTTCAAAGAACCAACTTCTGGTTTTGTTGATCCTTTCAATTGTTTTTCTATTTTCTAATTCATTTATCTCTGCTTTGATTTTTATTTTATTTTTTCTAGTTGCTTTTGGCTTCTTTTCTCTTCCTTTTCTATCTGTTCAAGTTTTCTTCTTTTTTAATGTGGGCATTTATTATTGATTTCGCCCTGAGTACTGCTTTTTCTGTGTCCCAAAGATTTTGATATGTTGTGTTTTCATTTGCATTTGATTCCAGGAATTTTTTAATTTCACTTTTCCTTTTTGTATATGACCCAATTTTTTTTTTTTTAGTGTATTATTTAGTTTCCATGTAATTTTTTTTTTTTCCTTATTTATCCTATTGTTTATTTCTAGTTTCATACTGTTATGGTCTGAGAAAATGCTTTGTATGATTTCAACCTTTATAAGTTTGTTGAGACTGTTTTCGTAACCTAGCATATGGTCTATTTTGGAATATGATCCATGTGCACTGGAGAAGAATGTGTGTTGTTCTGATATTGGGTGGAGTGTTTTACATACATCTGTTAGGTCCAATTGGCTTATGGTTTTATTTAAATTCTCAATATCTTTAGTGATTTTCTTTCAGATGTTCTGTCTGTAATTAAAAGTGGCATGTTGAAGCCCCCTACTATTATTGTGGAGTTGTCTACTTCTCCTTTCGTATTAGTTAGAATTTGTTTCATACATTTTGGTGCATTGCTGTTAGGTGCATATGTATCTATAATTGTCATGTCTTCTTGTTGAATCGACCCTTTTATTATTATGTAATTGCCTTCTTTATCTCTTGTAATGTATTTTTATTTAAAGTCATTTTACCTGATATCAGTATGGCCACTTTGCTGTTTTTTGTTTACCGGTTGCATGGAATATTTTCCTCCATCCTTTTCAGTCTGTTCGTGTCCTTGTGTCTCAGGTGGGTTTTTTGTGGACAGCAAAAGATGGAGTATTTTTTTTTTTTAATCCATTCTACCACTCTCTGTCTTTTCCATAGGGCATTTAGACCATTTACATTTAAGGTTATTACTAAAAACTAATTGTCTACCTCACACATTTTGTTACTTGTTTTTTGAGTGTTTTGTATCTTATTTGTTTATTACACTGATTTTTGTGTTTTTGTTTGTGTTTTGGGTGCTTTCCTGTGATGAGACTTTTTGTTAACTTGCTTTTCTCTTGAGTGTTTTTTCTTAGTGATTTCTTAATAGTCACCACATATGTCACGTTACATAACACAATTACTACAGCATCTAAGAACAGATGTTAACATACAACCTTAACATGATAAATGTACTCCTGATATGCTCCTCCCACCCCCATTTCTGCTGTTGTGTCTCCATTAACATCAATGTACAACCTATATATGATAGGTTTAGTTTGTACTTATTTCTTAATGTCCTTGCCTTACCGTTTGGAGTACTCCCTTGAGTAATACTTGCAAAGCTGGTCTGGTAGTGGCAAATTCCCAGAGCTCGTGTTTGTTTGGGAATGTCTTGATTACCCCCTCATTTCTGAATGACAAGTTTACTGGGTAAAGTATTCTTGGTTGACAATTGTTTTGGTTCAGTATTTTATATTCATTGCTCCATTGCCTTCTGGCCTCTAGAGTTTCTGGGGAGAAATCCCCATTGATTCTTATGAAAGACCCTTGGTATGTTAAATTGCATTTTTCTCTGGCTGCTTTCAGAATTCTCTCCTTGTCTTTGGTTTTCAAGAATTTTATTAGGATATGTCACGAAGTTGATCTTTTTGTGTCTCTTCTGATTGGAGTTCATGTTGCTTTCTATATTTACAGGCTTTGTTCTCTGCTCGGTCTGAGAAATTCTCTCTGATTATCTCTTGGAAAATTATTTCTATGCCTTTATTGTTGTCATTGTGCCCTGGGAGTCCAATAATTCTAATGTTTTTTCTTTTGTGATTTTGTGGTTTTTACTAGTTTTTGTTGAACTTGAGCCATTTTGTTATCTTTAAAATTTTATTCTGTTTATTATGGGAAAGTTCAAGAGATCTGTATGCTTGGTCTCTGGGACTCAAAATGCATGCACATGCATGCACATGGGGGATTGTTCACTGGATGCCTCCACTGGTGTGTGCAGTGGGGATCGACTTTACTGTGGTGACAATGAGAGTTTTTTGTAGTCCTTTCCTCACTGGCACTGCTGCACTGGCACACCGACTACCCACAGTGTCCTGCTGGGGACTACCTCTTGTTTGCCTGTCATTCTGAACAGTTCCGCTTGCCCCGCTGCCCTTGCAGCTCTTCCTGGTCCTAATGCCCATTAGTTTCAGCCTCAATAAGGTTCAACAGTATTCTCATGCAGTGTTAAGGTCTTCCTTCACCCCCTCCCACTTGTGCAGCCCACCGACTCCCACAGTCAATTTGCACTGCCTTAAAAAAAAATCCAGCTAGAGCTTCCTCAGATAAGCTCCCCTTCAGAAACCCTGGTGGCATAGTGATAAAGTGCTACAGCTGCTAACCAAAAGGTCAGCAATTCCAATCCACCAAGGCGTTCCTTGGAAACTCTATGGGGCAGTTCTTCTCTGTCCTATAGGGTCGCTATGAGTTGGAATCAACTTGACGGCAACGGGTTCTGTGTTCCCTGCTTGGAATGATACCCAGTCCTGTCCCAAGATGGCTGCGATGAGCTTGTGCTCCCAGTGTTAGCAGCTAGGATCTGTCGGTTTCTGTGTTGACCCTGTTCCTCCTCTCCCCCACTTCTGGACTCATCTCCATTCTCCAATTCCTCAGATGATGTATGGAATTCTGAGATCCTAGTCTGTGCTTGCTTTTATTTGTTATTCAGTGTCTTAGCTGCTGGGGGAGTAGATGGGAGCATCTACTCACTTTGCCATCTTGCTCTGTCCCCCTCCATTGCCTGTTTTTTAATTGGGTTGGTAGTCTTTTTGTGGTTAAATCGTAGAAGTTCTTTATATATTTTGAATATTAAACCCTTCTTAGGTATAGACTTACCAAGTATTTTCTCCCATTCTGTAGATGGTCTCTTCACATTGTCAGTAAAGTCCTTTGATGCCCAAAAGCTTTAATATGGATGAAATCCAATTTACTTTGTCTTTTATTTTTCATGCCTTTTGTGTCATATCTAAGAATCTATTGCTGTAGGTCAAGTGGCAGGTGAAGACTTCTGCTGGCTCATGAGATTGTGGGGGATCTGGCAAGTCCAAAATCTGCAGGTCACCTGGCAAGCCAGAGACTTCTGCAGGCTTACATCCCAAGATCTATAGGTCTGGTGACAAGAACAGTGCAGAGTTGAGAGAGAGTGTGAACTCTGACAGAATATCCATTTATATTCTCAAGGCAGACCACATCTGCAAGGAAATTCCCCTTTCAACCAATTGGTTGATTACACGAGATCACATAGAAAGTGATTACATCACATCACAGCATATCACGTCACGTCACGCCACATCACATCACTTCACTTTACATGATGAAACAGCCACCAGTCCAGTGTCTAGCTAAATCACTGAGAATTATAGCCTTGCCAAGTTGACACATAAGATTAACCATCACAACTTGGCACCAAATACACATCTCCTTAAACCATACATAATTTCTAAATAAAGACTATTATAAAGTCATATTTCCACCTAACATGATACAACTAACGTGTACAACCTCACCCCTTTTGCATCTTGTATATTATAGTAAGTAATGCGACAAGGGTGGGAAGAAAACAAAGATATTACACACATGCACACACAAACATATAACAAAACAAGGAAGAAATACTTACAACAGTTATAGTCCTCATTCCTGCAGTTGGCCATGTGGTCGTTGCTGGTATTTACAACTTCTTCCAGTACTCGGTCCATATTCCCTTTGCCCTCAGCAAGCATGTCAGCTGGTCATGGTTCTTTGCCTGGGGGGGTGACCCAAACCTTCATGCCTGAAGGCTCTGGCCGATTAGCAGTCCTGTTTGAATTGGGTTGTTGTAGTTTTCCATTGACTTTAATCACAGAGCATGGTAGTAGTAAGAGCTGCCTTAAGTGATCGCCTATATTCCAGATGTATTCTTCTTTACATCCACTGTGTAATAACTGTCCAATTTCCCCTTGGTAATCAGGATCAATCACACAAACCAATATAGTAACTCCTTTCTTTCTCTCTTGATTCAGAGGTATGAGGAGCCCAAAGTGGCTAGGTGGCCTTCTTAATTTTCAGTTCAGTGTAATCAGTGTTGTGTCTTCTGGTGGGAGCACTCTTCCCTTTGGAACTAAGTAAGACCTCTTGACCAACAGCGCATAAGAAACAAAATTTTTGTGAGTAGGTCACTAGGGATAATAGTAAATGGTGTCACTCCCGTTTCTACCACTTAATCTGTGAATCCTGTCTACGGGAGAAACAGCACTGTGTATTGGATGCTGATATAAAGCATATATAGCCTCCTGGAGAACATTGTCTCATCCCTGCAATATTGCCACCTAGCTGCCACCATAACTGAATTTTTTAAAATAACATTTTATTGTGTTTTCAGTGAAGATTAACAAAGCAGTTTAGGTTCCCATTCAACAATTTCTACACAAGTTGTTCAGTGATGTTGGTTACATTCTTCACAACTCCTGAACATTCTCATTATTTTTGCTCTGGGTGTTCCATTTCCAGTAATCTAGCTTCCCTGACCCCTTATATTCTCATCATTGTATTAAAATAATTGATTGTTTGGTCTCATATAGGTGATTTTTTTTTAAAAAAAAGAAGCACAGTACTCATGGGTAATATACTTTTTTTTTTTTTTTTAGCCAATTTGTTATTTAGCTACAAGATGACCTCAGGGGTTAGTTTCAGTTCAAGATTTGAGGAGCACCTCAAGGCAACAGTCTCAATCAGTCCAGTAAGTCTAGTTGTTTTTTAGAAATTTGAGGTTCTGATCCACATTTTTCTCTCATTCTATAAGGTTCCACCTCTTATGGCCCTGATTAGAATGCTCAGTAGCGTAGCTGAGCACCATCTAGTTCTTCTGGTTTCAGGGTAGGTGAGGATGTGGTCCACATAGACTATTTGTCCAATGGACTAGTTTCTTCACTGAGTCTTTGGTTTCCTTCTTTCTCTTTAGCTCCGACTGAGTAGAGACAAATAGTTGTGGCTTAGACGTCCACTCATGAGCTTTCAGAACTCAGACACTACTCACCAAACTAGGATGTAGAATATAGCTTTATGAACTGTGTAATGTCAATTGACTGAGATATCCCATGAGACTATGGTCCTACTCCTTCAAACCCAGAAATCCAATCCAGTGAGGTGCTTGGTTATGTCTAAGACTTATCTGTAACTGTGTGCCCTGTGTGCTTTATGATATCTATGAATATATATAGGTGGATAGCATCACATATTTTTAGTTGTTTTGATGTTTCAAAATTATATATGCCATAGCAATTACCAAGAGATCCCTTTTTCTTGTGTACTTTTTGGTGACATCATTTACTTCATCAAACTGTGTACACTTCACCCTCATTCGGTTTTACCTTTCCCATCACCAAAAATAACAAGTGTCTACTATCTAGAGAGTGAATCCTCATAGCCTCATCCACCCATTTCTGGTAACCACTAATGAACATTAATTGCTATATATTTACTTGTTCATGTCATTTCATAAAAGTGAGAACCTACAATATTTGTTTTTTTGCAATTGACTTATTTTGCTCAACATAATGTCCTCCAGGTTCATCCACGTTCCAAGATGTTTTGGGAATTCATTTTTCTTTATCACTGTGTAGTATTCCATTGTATGTTTGAACCACATTTTACTTATCTATTCATCTATTGATGGGCACTTAAATTATTTCCATTTTTTGCTGCTGTGAGTAGTGCTGTGATGAACATAGGTGTGCGTATGTCTGTTTGTGTCACTATTACATCCCTAGGGTACATACCTAGGAGTGGAATTGCTGGATCAGATGGCAGCGTTACCTTTAGTTTTTTGAGGAGTTGCCAGACTGTTTTCCACGATGGCTGCACCATTTTGGATTCCCATCAGCAATGGATGAGTATTCCAATTCCTCTACAACTCCTCTAACACTTGTTATTTTCCTTTTTTTTAATCTTGGTCATCCTAGTTGGAGTGAAATGGCATCTCATGGTTTTTATTTGCATTTCACTGATGGCTAATGACACTAAGTATCTTTTCATGTGCTTGTTGGCCATTTGTATATCCTTTTTGGTGAAGTGTCTGTTCATGTCTTTTGCCCAGTTTTTGATTGGGTTATTTGTCTTTTTGTTGTTAAGTTGTAGAAGCTTTCTACGTATTTTAGATTTTAGACCCTTATCAGTTATATAATTCCCAAAGGTTTTTTCCCCAGTCTGTAGGTTGTCTCTGTACTCTTTTGATAAATTCTTTTGGTGAACATAAGTATTTAGCTTTTATGAGGTCCCAGTTATCTATTTTCTTTTGCTTGTGCATTTGTTGTTATGTTTGATAACGTACCATTGAAAAAAATTAGGTCCCAAAGCTTTGCTCCTATATTCTTTTGAAGAATTTTATGGTTTTAGAGTTACACTTAGATCTTTGATCCATTTTGATTTAGTGTTTGTGTATGGTTGTGCAGTTGTTAAGATCTGGGCTGCTGAAAAGGTTGGCAATTCACCAGATTCTCCTTGGAAGCTCTGTGGGGAGTTCT
The DNA here is from genome assembly GCF_024166365.1 of Elephas maximus indicus. Lineage (NCBI taxonomy): Eukaryota > Metazoa > Chordata > Mammalia > Proboscidea > Elephantidae > Elephas > Elephas maximus. The sequence continues at coordinate 121,168,022 of NC_064826.1, forward strand.
ACTCTGCCCTATAGGGTCGCTATGAGTTGGAATTGACTCGACGGCATTGGGTTTGGTTTTGGTTATGGTGTGAGGTATGGATGTTGTTTTATTTTTCTGCATGTGAAAATCCAGTTTTGCCAGTGTCATTTGTTGAAGAGGTTGTTCTCTCCCCCATTGAATGAATTTGGCACCCTTGTCAAAAATCAATTGATCATGCTTGTTTGTATTTATTTCTGGATTTTCAGTTCTATTTCATTGGTCTATGTGTCTATCACTAAGCCAGAACCAGCCTCTTGTGATTACTGTAACTGTTATAATGTGTTTTGAAGGCAGGAACAGTGAGACCTCCTACTTTGTACTTCTTCTTAAAAATTGCTTTGGCTATTTGGGGTCTTTTGTCTTTCCATATAAAACTGGAGATTAATTTTTCCATTTCTGTAAAGAATGCTGTTGGAATTTTGATTGGGACTGCGTTGTATCTGTGGATCGCTTTGGGTAGTATTGACACCTTGACTCTTGTCTTAGGCTGGGTTTTCTAGAGAAGCAAAACCAGCACAGTGTATAAACACATATATATATATAGAGAGAGAGAGAGAGAGACAGATTTATATAAAGGAAATGGCTCACGCAGTAGTAGAGGCTGGAATGTCCAACGTTCGTGGGTCAGACTGGAGGCTTCTCCTGATTCATGTAGCCGCAGGTGCTGGTGAATCAAGATTGGAAGGTCAGATAGGAAGCCTCTGGCTCACAGGCTGTGGAGGCGAAGGCATCCCAAGATCAGCAGGTAAGACGGCAGATAAGCTGCTAACTCAAGTCCCAAGTACTGGAGGTCAGATGAACAGGAGCCAGCTGCAGGATCCAGAGTGAGCAAAAACCAGCAAGCCTTGCCAGAAAGTCCACCTATATTGGATGCAGGCCACACCCCCAAGGAAACTCCCTTTCCATTATTGGCTGCTCACAATAGATCTCATCATGGAGGTGATCACAATATGTCAGATCTAATTACAAAGATGATTACATCATTAAAACCTGCCAAACTACATCATAATTGCCAAACCACTGTGGACCATGGCCCAGCCAAGCTGACACACAACTTTAACCATCACAGCTATATTAAGTCTTCCAAGCCATGAGCACAGAACATCTTTCCATCTATTAGGCCTTCTTTAGTCTCTATCAGCAGTGTTTCACAATTTTCATTGTATAAGTCTTTCACAACCCTGGGTAAATTTATCCCCAGATATTTTATTCTCTGTCATGGATTGAACTATGTCCCCCCCCAAAATGTGTGTATTGACTCGGTAATGCCATGATTCCAAGTATTCTGTGGTTGTCCTCCATTTTGTGGTTGTAAGTTTATGTTAAAGAGGATTAGGGTGGGATTCTAACACCCTTACCAGGTCACATCCCTGATCCAATGTACAGAGTTTCCCTGGGATGTGGCCTGCACCACCTTTTATCTCTCAAGAGATAAAAGGAAAGGGAAGGTAGCAGAGAGGGGGACCTCATACCACCAAGAAAGCAGTGCCAGGACCAGAGTACGTCCTTTGGACCCGGGGTCCCTGCACAGAGAAGCTCCTAGTCTGGGGGAAGATTGATGAGAAAGCTGACTGAGAGAGAAAACCTTCCTCTGGAGCTGACACCCTTAATTGGACTTGTAGCCTGCTTTACTGTGAGAAAATAAATTTCTCTTTGTTAAAGCCATCCGCTTGTGGTATTTCTGTTATAGCAGCACTAGATGACTAAGGTGCTATGGTAACTGAAGTTGTTTTCTTAATCTTTTCTTCAGATTTCTCATTGTTGGTGTGTAGAAACCCAGCTGATTTTTGTGTGTTGACCTTGTATCCTTCAACTTTGCGAAATTCCTCTATTAGTTCTAGAAGATTTTTAGTAGATTTTTTGGAATTTTCTATATATAGAATCATGTCATCTGTGAATAGGGATAGTCTTACCTTTACCTTTCCAGTTAAGATAACTTATTTCTTTTCCTTGCCGTATTGCCCTAAGACTTCCAGTACAATACTGAATAGGAGTGGTGAGAGTGGGCATTCTCGTCTAGTTCCCGTTTTCAAGAGAAAAGTTTTTAATTAATCTTTCTACGTTGAATATAATGTTGACTGTTGGTTTTTCATAAAGGCTCTTAATTATGTTGAGGAACTTTGGTTTTATTCCTATCTCGTTAAGAGTGTTTATCGAGAAGGGGTGCTGGATTTTATTGAATGCCTTTTCTGCATCATTTGAGATGATTGTGTGCTTCTTTTCCTTTGTTCTATGAATAACTATTGATTGATTTTTTAATGTTGAACCCACCTTGCATTCCTGGTATAAATCCCACTTGATCATGATGTATAATTCTTTTAATATGCAATTGTATTCTGTTTGCTAGTGTTTTGTTGAAAATTGTGTCATCTATATTCATAAGGGATATTGCCCTGTAGTTTTCTTTTCTTGTGATGCCTTTGTCTGATTTTGGTACCGGGGTAATGCTGACTTTATAGAGTTTGGGAGTATTCCTTCTTCCTCTATTTTTTGGAACAGTTTGGACAGGGATTGGTGTCAGTTCTTCTCTAAATGTTTGGAAGAATTTCTCAGTGAAGCCATCTAGTTCTGGATTTTCTTTGTTGAGAGGCTTTTTATTACTAAATCAATCTCTTGTTATGGGTCTGTTGAGATTTTCTACTTCCTTTGAGTCAGTTTAGGTAGGTTATGTGTCCATTTCATCAAAGTTAATGATTTTCTTGGAGTACAGTTGTTCATAGCATTTTGTTATGATCCTTTTTATGTCAGTTGGGTAAGTTGTAATGTCTCTGCTTTCATTTCTTATTTCGGTTATTTGCATCTTCTCTGTTTCTTTGCCAGCCTAGCAAGTGGTTTGTGAATTTTATTGATCTTTTCGAAAAAGCAACTTCTAGTTTAGTTGATTCTCTCTACTGTTTTCTTGTTCTCTAATTTATTTCTGCTCTGATCTTTATTATTCCTTTTCATCTAGTAGCTTTAGGTTTAGTTTGCTCTTCTTTTTATAGTTCCTCAAGCTGTAGAGTTAGACTATTTATTTAAGATGCTTCTTTTTTAGCGTAGGCATTTATTGCTGTAATTTTTCCTCTGAGGACTGCCTTTGCTGTATCCAACACATTTTGGTATGATGTGTTTTTATTTTCATTTATCTCCAACTATTTTTTATTTCATTCTTAATTTCTTCTTTGACCCAATAGTTATTTAATAGTGTATTGTTTAATTTCCATGAATTTGTGTGTTTTCTAGTTTTGTTTCTGCTGTTAATTTCTAATATGCCATTGTGGTCAGAGAAGATACTTTGTATAATTTTAATATTTTTAAATTTGCTGAGGCTTGTTTTGTGGCCGAGAATATGGTCTATTCTGGAAATTGATCCATGTGCACAGGATAAAAATGTGTCTTGTTCTGATGATGGGTGGAGTGTTCTATATATGTCATTAGGTCTGGTTGGCTTGTAATTGAATCTTTAAAAGGCCATTCAACTCTTCTATCAGTCCAGCTATTTCAGGATGATGGTGAACGTGGTAAGACCAGTAAATTCCATGATCCTGGGCCCTTGCTGCACTGAGCCCTGGTGGCAAGTGATGAAGTGATATGGCTGCTAACCGAAAGGTCAGCAGTTCAAATCTACCAATCACTCTTTGGAACCCTATGGAGCAGTTTTACTCTGTCCCATAGGGTAGTTATGGGTCAAAATTGACTCGATGGCAACGGGTTTATTTTTGGTTTGGGCCCTTCTTGCACTTCATTTGCTGTGAAGTGAGTTCCTTGATCTGAGACAATGTTGTATAGAATACTATGATGGTGGATAAGGAATTCTGTAAGTCTACAGATGATAATTTTAGCAGAAGCATTATGGGCAGGGAAGGCAAATCTGTATCCAGAGTAAATGTCTAACCCAGTAAGAACAAAATGCTTCCCTTTCCCTGGTGGAAGCAGTTCAATGTAATCAACCTGCCACCAGGTTATTGGTTGACCACCCCTAAAGAATGGTGCCATATCAGGGACTAGGTAGGTGTTGATTTCTGCTGCTAGCAGATTGGGTATTTAGCAGTGGATGTAGCCAACTTGGTCTTGATGAGTAAAAGTCCATGTTGCTAAAACCATACATAATTTTCATCCTTGCCACCACGGGCCTGTTGGGAGTGGCTGGGGAAAGAGACTGACCAGGGAACAAGTCATTGTCAACCTATCCACTTGATTATTAAATCTTCTACTGCTGATGTCTCTATTTGGTGAGTATTCACATGCTAATACAAATATCTTGACATATGTGGCCCATTCAGAAAGGTCTGTCCATGTGTCTTTTCCCCATACCTCCTTGTCACCAACTTTCCAATCATGTTCCTCCGAAGTCCCTGACCATCTAGTTAAGCCATTGGCTACAGCAGTATACAATCACACATCTGGTCATTTCTCCTTCCAAGAAAAATGAACAAACTGGTGAACTGCTCAAAGTTCTGCGCTCAGGGAGGACTTGCCTTCATCACTGTCCTTCAGGGAAGTCCCAGAAAGGAGCTGCAGTACTGGAGCTCTTCACTTTTGAGTGGTGCCTGCATATCATGCAGAACCAGCTATCAACTAGGCATAAGTTTTCTCTTTCTCAGTCAACTGACCACAAGGAACCCCCCCATAAGGCCATAGGTGCAGGCTGGGAAAGGGAAGATAATGTAACAGGGGTGGTGACCATGGGCATTTGGGCCACTTCCTCGTGTAACTTACTTGTGCCTTCAGGTCCTACTCATGCTCAATCTTGCATATACCACGTCCATTTGACGATGGGGTGCTGCTGTGCACATCCAACTTTATGACTTTGTGGGTCAGACAACACCCAGTTCATGGTGGGCAGCTCAGATCGCATGATAACTTAATAGCCCACAATTAAGTGCTCAGTCTCTACTCCCAGTAACAAACGAAAAGCTGTTTCTCAAAAGAAGAATAGTTATCTGTAGAGGATGGCAGGGCTTTGTCCCAAAATCCTAAGGGTATGCAATGTGATTCACCAATAGGGGCCTGCCAAAGACACCAAACAGCATCTCTCTCTGCCACTGATACTTCAAGCATCATTGAATCTGCTGAATCACATGGCCCAAGTGAGAGAACAGCTTACATGTCAGCCTGGACATATTGCAGAGCCTTCTCTTGTTCTGAGCCCTATTCAAAACTAGCAACTTTTTGAGTCACTTGATAAATATGCCAGGAGTAGCACACCCAAATGAGGAATATGTTGCTTCCAAAATCCAGAGTCCTACCAGGCATTGTGCCTCTTTTTTTAGTCCTAGGAGGGGCCAGATGTAATAACTATCCTTCACCTTAGAAGTAATATCTCAACATGTCCCACATCACTGGACCCCTAGAAATTTCACTGAGGTAGAAAGCACCTGAATTTTTGTCAGGTTTATTTTCTACTGTCTGCCAGCAAATGTCTTACCAAGAAATTTAGAGTAGTTGCTATTTCTTGCTCACTACAGCCAATCAGCATCAATGTAATGGACCAGTGTGATGTCTTGTGGAAGGGAAAGGCAATCAAGTTCCCTGTGGACTAAATTATGACGTAGGTCTGGGGAGGTGATATACCCTGAGATAGGACAGTGAACGTGTATTGCTAGCCTTGCCAGCTGAAGGAAAACTGCTTCTGATGGTATTTACAAACAGGAATCAAGAAAAAGGCATTGGCCAGATGAATAGCTGTGTACCAGGTACCAGGAGATGTATTAATTTGCTGAAGCAATGAAACATCTGGAACAGCAGCTGCTATAATTGCAGCTGGAGTCACCTCCTGATTGAGATTACAATAATCCACTGTCATTCTCCAAATCCTTCTGTTTTCTACACAAGCCAAATAGGCAAGTTGAATGGCGATGTGATGGGAATCACAAATATTGCTTTTGGTTTATTTCCTAGGTAGAGGCAATTCTGGTGGCTCCCACTTGGCCTTTCCTCCACATGCCGAAGATGCAATATGGCAGTTGCTGAGTATGTCCACTCCAATTATGCATTCCAAAGCAGGGGTAATCATTACAGAATGAGTTTGGAGACCCACTGTGAGATGTACCTGAGCTAAGACTCCATTAATAACTTGACCTCCATATGCCCCTATTCTAACTGGTGGATCATGGTGACATTTTGGGTCTCTGAATTAGTGTCAATTCAGAACCAGTGTCAAGTAATCCCCCAAAAGTCTGATTATTTTCTTTCCCACAATGAAGTCATTCTGGTAAAAGGCAATAGATATCTTAGAGGAAGGCTGATAGAAAGATTAACAGTATAAATTTTCGGCAGTATAGTGGGCTCTTTCCACAAGGGTACCTGGTCTTCCCTTTATTCAAGTGGTTGTTGTTATGTGAAATGGCTCAAGTCTGGAAATTGATTGAGGGGCTGTGACTCTATTTTGGCTATTCAAGTTAGACTTCTGTTCACTTAATCTACAGCTCTTCTGCTTGTGCAGTTTAAGTACAGATAGTCCCTGACTTATGATGGGGTTCCGTTCTGATGACTTCTGTTATAAGTTGGTTCTGACATAAGTCGAATACCTCATTTTTAAAAAACTTTTCATTATTATTGCCTTTTATTATCAGTATCTTTATGAATCAAATCTTTATTTGTCTTTGGGGGTTGGAAACATTACATATAAACTTACAGATAATGATAACATCAGCAAATTACGTACTGCAGCATTGTATGTGATACATATTACTAACGATAATATGTACATAAAAAAAGTACTGCTGGTCATAAGTGCAGATTGTTGTACCTCAAATACATCATAACTCGGGGACTACCTGTAAATATTTAGTAAGTTTTGCATCAATATCACTCCTAGGGACACCAGGACTAAGTAACCAAAGCCGTAAGTCCATGTGAGTCAGACTATTCTGATTACTGCTTTGACTCTTTTGTCCACTATAGTAACCATACCAACCTTGTCTTTGCTGATTAAGTGCTGCCACTTGGCCCCTGCCACCCCAGGATCCAATCACTCACATTTGTAGTTAGGCTCCCCAATTTAGAGAGGGCAATTCCCACTGTAATATCTGACCTATATAGAAGAGTAATCATGGCAATCTTTAAAGATGCAGTGGCTGCCCCTGCAAATTTTTTCCTCACAGTTGTGGTGAAAGAGGTGTCCTCTGAGCACTCCCATAGTGGGCAGGTGAGTCTGACACAAGAAATCCACTGTAACATTCTAATTTCCCTAAGCTTTTTTTTTTGGGTACCTTTTTCTACAGTATACTAAGCAGTTCTGGCATTTCAACTACATTTAATGTAGGCCACCTTTTGGTGCATATTTCAACCAACCAACCAATAAACTGTTAGATCCTTTTCTAAACTCTTGAGCTGAAACATTGAATAAAGAATCTCTGCTTTAGTGGGTCCGTATTAATAAATTTGGACGGATCCCATTCCTCTGGGGCCCCACAGGAGAGAGGCGCCTGAGGGTAGCATTGCCTCCTGGTTTGAGTCAGGAGGCCCTACTCGTGGCAGCATTGCACCAGAACCACAAACCACACCTGGAGAGTACGTTCCAGCAGGAAAAAAGAAAAAGAACAGTTGGATACACGAGATTTGGATTTTGCAGGCATAGGCTAATTAGGTGACTACCTGGTCCTCTGCCACCTCCAAGCTCAGTATTGCCCAACATGAGTTGCAGTGCTTATGTTTTTCTTTTGCTTGGGTGCAATGTTTAATGTCCAAGTGGCCTTTGTGAAGTGGGAGTGCTATTCAGTGAGTTGTCCTATAGTAAAGTTGTATGTCAGCCTTGGCTGAGCCATGATTCTGAATGGTTTGGAAGTTAAGTAATGATGTAGTTTGGCAGTTATGTAATGATTTAGTTATCTTCCATAATGTGATTGGATGTGATCAGCCAATCTGCTGTAAGGGAAATTTCCTTTGGGTGTTTCCTGCATCCAATATATATTTGGATGTATATGTATATATAGATACACATACACACACATATATGTACATATATATATACACACACACACACATATGGAGGCTGTAGCAAAGCTTGCTGGCTCTTGATCCTCCATCTGGCTTGTCATCATCTGATATCAGGTTCTTTGGATTTGAGCCAGCTACCTGTCATCTTACCTGCTGATCTTGGGATTCGTCGGCCTCTGCAGCCCATGAGCCAGTGGCCTGCCCTCTCACCTGCTGATCTTAGGTTCATCAGGCTATTTGAGTCAGAAGTCTCCAGCCTGACACCTGACCCATGGACTTGGGACATTCCAGCCTCTACAACCATGTGAGCCGTTTCTCTTTCTCTCTATATTCATATGCACTTCATTGGCTTTCTTTCTCTGGAGAACCCAGCCTAAGACATCCTTCTTGATGGTCTTTGCATAGCTGCTGCTTTGTTTTCAGTTCCAGCATTCTATCTCCCCGTTTGTCTGAAGGAGATGGGGGCATGGAAGTTTGATATTATGTCATGGGAACGTGCCCATCGCTGGGTTACTCATGCTGTAAATGAGGTACCTTGACCTAATTGAGGTCCAGTTGGATATCTGGCAGAGGTATTTTTGAAGGCTGCAATGGTGGTCCCAGTGTCCACATGACACACAGGGATTGCTGTTCCATATCTGGAATATATGTCCACAGTGGTAAGGCACCACCAAAATCCATGACTAGAAACTAGAGATCTGATGTGGTCAATCTACCAAAAACATGTAGGGCCAATTCCTTCGTGACACAATTCTCTAGTTGCACACCATGGGTTTGTGGACAGGAGTCACAAGACTGTACGACATCTCAGCCTTCCATTTTCTCTAGAGAAAGTCCTTGTGAATTGGCCTATTCTTGCATCTTGGGTGGGCTTTCATGTTCTGTCCAGTAATGTACCCAACAGACAGTTATGGAAAATTGCTGGGCACCTGCTTGATTGGCTCAGGAATTCATGTTCCATTTCAAGTGATCTTTTGGCAAGGGCATCAGTATGAATGATGTGGAAGGCAGAGCCAACATGGCACCCTAGACAAATGCACTGTGCTGTCCTTCTACAGTGAAGAACTGAAAAACTAAGTAAAACAGATACAAACATCAATCCTAAGCATCAAATGAAGGGATAAAGAACTAGATTAAACACCAAATGGAAGAAAAAACTCAACAGAAGACAGAGAACGAGGGGAGATACAGAGTGGAGGCCCCCTGCCAACTAACATGACACAATGTCAACATTTTGAAGCACGGCCAGCAATGACCCTAGACAGGGAGTACGGGAAGGCAACTTCATGGAGCTCCCAGCAGGAGCTAGAGCACCTGGTAACCAGAGAAACACACTTTCCCACCTCTCACTCTTCTGCCCCATATGCCAACTCCCACCCCTTCTGGCCAGCCCCCAGGTCCGCCCTACCGCCATCAGCTGGCTACCTTTTTTTTCTTTCTCTCTCTTTTCTTTCTTCCTGCCACCTAGCCCCATATATCACCCTGCCCCACCTTCTTGCTGGCCCCTTACACGTTGCCATGGCTAGAGCATCCTCAATGCTCAGGCCTACCACCACACTGGGCCTGCACCACTCCTCCCCTCCCACCACTTGACCAGATGTTGAACAGTGGGAAGTGAGCCCATACCACTCCCCCTCCAACACCCCACCCATCCAATGAGGGACTGTGAACATTCCTACATTGCTGGGCCAACATCAGGAGCCAGACAGTGCCCACCCAGTCAGCCCTCAGCCACCTTGCCAAACTAGCATACAGTGAAGTGGGCTTGTTCTGCCTGCTGCTGCCCTGCCCACCTGGACAAGGTGGTGAGAGGTATCATGCCCACAGATGAGCGAGTAGCAAAGCATGCCCAGTCCACCTGCCCTGACATTTGAAAACAAAACAAAAAAAGCAGGATGAAACCATAAGTAAAGAAGAGAAAATTCACAAATGAAAGTAGCTCAGCACAAGAAAGTAAGAGGGATAAAAAAAATATCAGCACCACAAAAACAAAACAAAACAAAACAGCACAATATGACAGCAATAAACTCATTAAAAAACAACAACAACAAAACCACCGCCATCCAGCCGATGCCAACTCATAGTGACTCGGCATCAAGTAGAACTCTTCCATATGGTTTTCAAGGAGCAGGTGGTGGATTTGAACTGTAGATGTTTTGGGTAGCAGTCGAGCTCTTAACTACTGTCCCACCAGGGCTCCAAGCCTGTCAATAATCACACTGAATGTAAATGGCTCAAAAGCACCAATAAAGAGGTAGAGTGGCAGAATGGATTTAAAAAAAAGACTTGTCAGCCTGCTGTCTACTAGAGACCCATCTTAGACACAAAGACATAAATATATTAAACATCAAAGGCTGGAAAAACTTTATCAAGCAAACAGTAACCAAAAAGGCACAGGAGTGGCAATGCTAATCCCAGGTAAAATAGAATTTAAGGCAAAATCCACCATAGAAGACAAGAAAAAACATTATGTAATGATTAAATGGACAATCTATCAAGAAGACATAACCTTAATAAATATCTATGACCCAACGACAGGGCTCCAAAATACATAAAAACAAACTCTAACGGCACTGAAAAGAGAAATAGACAGTTTCACAATAGTAGTAGGAGACTTCAACACATTACTTTCAATAAAGGAGAGAACATCTAGAAAGAAACTGAACAAAGATACAGAAGATCTAAAGGCCACAATTAGCCAGCTTGACCTCATAGACATATATAGAACTCTCCACCCAACGGCAACAAAATGTACATTCTTTTCCAATGGATGGAATCCTCTCCAGAACAGACCACATTTTAGGCCACAAAGCAACCATCAATAAAATCCAAAACATCAAAATAATACAAATGATTCTCACTGATCACAACACCAAAAAAGTAGAATCGATAACAGGTAGAGCAAGGGAAAAAAAGAAAATCAAATACATGGAAATGGAATAATATCTTGCTTAAAAACAACTGGGTAATAAAAGAGGGAATCAAAAAATTATTAGAATCAAATGAGAATGAAAACATATCATACCAAAACCTTTGGGACACACCAAAGGCAATGCTCAGAGGCCACCTTACAACGATAAATGCACACATCAAAAAAGAACTTGCCAAAATCAAAATATTAGCCCTACAACTCAAACAGAGAACAGCAAAAGGAGAACACAGCCACCAGAAGAAAGAAAATAATAAAGATTAGAAAAAAAATAAATAGAGAACAGCAAAGCAATAGAAAGAATCAACAAGACCAAAAGTTGGTTCTTTGAAAATATCAACATAATCAATAAACCATCAGCCAAACTGACAAAAGAGAAAATGGAGAGGAAATAACCCAAATAAGACATGAGATGGGGGAAGTTACAACAGACCTAACAGAAGTAAAATGGATCATAACAGAATACTATGAAAACCTGTACTCCAACAAATTTGAGAACCTAGAGGTAATGGACAAATTTCTAGAAACACACTAACTACCTAAACTAACACAAGCTGAGACAGAAAATCTGAACAGATCTATACAAGAGAAGACATTGAAGAAGTAATTAAAAAAAAGAAAAAAACTAACAAAAAAAGCCCTGGCCCAGTTGGCTTCACTGGAGAGTTCAACCAAACATTCAGCAAAGAGCTCACACCGGTACTACTCAAACTATTTGAGCGTAAAAAGGAAGGAATACTCCTGAATTCATTCTATGAAGCCACCATAACCCTGATACCAAAACCAGGCAAAGACACCACACACACGAAAAGAAAATTACAGACAAATATTTCTGATGAATATAGATGCAAAAATTCTCAACAAAATTCTAGCCAATAGAATTCAGTATCACATCAAAAAAATAATACACCTTGATCGAATGGGATTCATACCAGGTATGCAAGAATGGTTCAACACTAGAAAATCAATCAATGAAATTCACCACATAAATAGAACAAAATAAAAGAATCACATGATCATCTCAATCAACCACAAAAAAGGCATTTGATGAAGTCCAACACTCGTTTTGATAAAAACACTCGAAAAAATATGAATAGAAGGGAAATTCCTCAACATAATAAAGGACACCTATACAAAACCAGGAGCCCTGGCAGCACAGTGGTTAAGAGCTTGGCTGCTAACCGAAAGGTTGATGGTTTGAATCCACCAGCTGCTTCTTGGAAACCCTATGGGGCAGTTCTACTCTGTCCTATAGGGTTGCTATGAGTCAGAATTGCCTTGACAGCAATGGGTTTTGGTATACAAGACCGACAGCCAACATCATCCTCAACAGAGAGAGGCTGAAAGCATTCTCCCTGAGAAAGGGAAAAAGACAAGGATTCCCTTTATCACCACGCCTATTTAACATTGTGCTGAGAATACTAGCTAGGGCAATAAAGCAAGAAAAAGAAATAAAGGGCATCCAAATTGGAAAGGAGGAAAACTACCCCCATTCACAGATATGATGCTGTACATAGAAAACCCCAAAGACTTCACAAGAAAACTACTGTAACTAATTGAAAGATTCAGCAGGGTAGCAGGATACAAGATCAACATACAAAAATCAGTTGGATTTCCATACATCAAAAAAGAGAACTTAGAAAAGGAAATCAGTGAAACAATAACATTTGTAATAGCCCCTAAAAAGATAAAATATTTAGGAATAAATCTAACCAGGGACATAAAAGACCTCTACAAAGAAAACTATAAAACACTATTGTCAGAAACAAAAAGACCTGTTGTTGTTGTTGTTAGGTGCCGTCGAGTGGGTTCAACTCATAGTGACCCTATGCACAACAGAACAAAACACTGTCCCGTCCTGCGCCATCCTTACAATCCTTGTTATTCTTGAGCCCATTGTCACAGCCACTGTGTCAATCCACCTCGTTGAGGGTCTTCCTCTTTTCTGCTGACCCTGTACTTTGCCAAGCATGATATCCTTCTCCAGAGACTGATCCCTCCTGACATGTCCAAAGCATGTAAGATGCAGTCTCACCATCCTTGCTTCTAAGGAGCATTCTGGTTATACTGCTTCCAAGACAGATTTGTTCGTTCTTCTGGCAGTCCATGGCATATTCAATATTCTTCACCAACACCACAACTCAAAGGCAAAGACCTACATAAATGGAAAAACATACCATGCTCATGGACAGGAAGATGCAACATTTTGAAAATATCAATCCTACCCAAAGTGATCTGAAGATATAATGAAACCCCAATCCAAATGCCAACAGCAGTCTTTAATGAGATGGAAAAACTAACCACTGACTTTATAGGGAAAGTATTATTGAAGGAAAAGAACAAAGTAGGAAGCCACATACCACCTTATCTCATAACTTACTATACAGCCACCGTAGTCCAAATAGCCTGGTACTGGTACAATGACAGACACATAGCCAATGGAACAGAATCCAGAACCTAGTTGTAAATCCATCCACCTACGGTCAGCTGATATCTGACAAAGGACCAAAGTCTATGAAATGAGGAAGAGACAATCTCTGCAATCTAAAATCTAAAATGATCAAGGTCATGGAAGAAAAAAGAGGGAGCCCTAATACATGACATAAACAGTATAGAAAACATTACTAACAATGCGGAAGAAAAACTAGATTACTGGGAGCTCCTAAAAATCAAACACCTATGCTCATCCAAAGACTTCACCAAAAGAGTAAAAAAGATTACCTACAGACTGGGAAAAAGTTTTTAACTATGACATTTCTGACCAGCATCTGATCTCTAAAATCTACATGATACTTCAAAAACTCAACTGCAAAAAGACAAATAACCCAATTAAAAAATGGACAAAAAGTATGAACAGACACTTCACTAAAGAATACATTCAGGTAGCTAAGAGATAAATGAGGAAATGTTCACAATCATTAGCCATTACAGAAATGCAGATCAAAACTACCATGAGATTCCATCTTGCTTCAACAAGGCTGGCATTAATCCAAAAAACACAAAATAATGTTGAAGAGGTGTGGAGAGACTGGAAAGCTTATACACTGCTGGTGGGAATGTAAAATGGTACAACCACTAATCAATTTAACACTTCCTTAAAAAACTAGAAATAGAATTACCGTACGATCCAGCAATCCCACTCCTTGGAATATATCCTAGAGAAATAAGAGCCTTTACACAAACAGATATATGGACACCCATGTTCACTGCAGCACTGTTTACAATAGCAAAAAGATGGAAGCAACCAAGGTGCCCATCAACAGATGAATGGATAAATAAATTACGGTATATTCACACAATGGAATACTACGCATCAATAAAGAACAGTGAGGAATCTGGGAAACATTTCATAACATGGAGGAATCTGGACGGCATTATGCTGAGTGAAATTAGTCAGTTGCAAAAGGACAAATATTGTATATGACCACTATTATAAGAACTCGAGAAATAGTTTAAACAGAGAAGAAAATACTATTTGATAGTTAGAGGGGCGGGGAGGGAGGGAGAGGGGTATTCACTAATTAGATAGTGTATGAGAACTACTTTAGGTGAAGGGAAAGACAACACACAGTACAGGCGAGGTCAGCACAACTGGACTAAACCAAAAGCAAAGAAGTTTCCTGAATATAATGAATGCTTCAAAGGCCAGCACAGCAGGGGCGGGGGTTTGGCGACCATGGTTTCAGGGGACATCTAAGTCAATTGGCATAATAAAATCTATTAAGAAAACATTCTGCATTCCACTTTGGAGGGTGGCATCTGGAGTCTTAAACACTAGCAAGTGGCCATCTAAGATGCATCAATCGGTCTCAACCCATCTGGAGCAAAGGAGAATGAAGAACACCAAGGGCAGAAGATAATTACAAGCCCAAGAGACAGAAAGGGCCACATAAACCAGAGACTACATCAGCCTGAGACCAGAAGAACTAGATGGTGCCCGGCTACAACCGATGACTGCCCTGACAGGGAACACAACAGAGAATCCCTGAAGGAGCAGGAGAGCGGTGGGATGCAGACCCCAAATTCTCATAAAAAGACCAGACTTAATGGTCTGACTGAGACTAGATGGACCCCGGTGGTCATGGCCCCCAGACCTTCTGTTAGCCCAGGACGGGAACATTCCCAAAGTCAACCCTTCAGACAGAGATTGGACTGGACAATGGGATAGAAAAAGATGCTGGTGAAGAATGAGCTTCTTGGATCAAGTAGACACATGAGACTATGTGGGCAGCTCCTGTCTGGAGGGGAGATGAGAGGGCTGAGGGGTTTAGAAGCTGGTGGAATGGACACGAAAAGAGAGTGGAGGGAAGGAGCGGGCTGTCTCATTAGGGCGAGAGCAATTAGGAGTGTATAACAGGTTGCGTATAAATTTTTGTATGAGAGACTGACTTGATTTGTAAACTTTTACTTAAAGCACAATAATAAAAAAAAAAAAAAGACGTAACAGGAAGTTGTGGCTGTAGTTTTCTGCACAACCGTCACTGTGCACGGAGCTCAGCCTATTAGGCAGGAAGTCCAGTCAAAAGGTGGTTTGGAACAGATGGCTGTGGCAGTCCGATAGACTTTGTTATCTTTGAGTTTTGTAGATCCATCTGTGAACCAAGCCATGCTGTCAGTTGGAACCTCTTTGAACCGGGCCTCTGCTTTGTGAAAGTTGGATCAGGAGCATCCCCTGCAGGTTTCTCAGCCTCCTCTGCTAAAGCAGCCACCTGTTCACGGAGCCGACTGACTCCCTGGGGTTCCAGCCAGACTTTGTCTTGGATGTACTATTTTCACTTAATAATGGAGCTCTGCTGGGCTTGCCCTAATCCACGTGAGAATGGGCGGCTCTGGTCTTAAATTCACATATGGTACATCGATGGTCAAATGCTCAGTTTCCGCTAAGACCCACTAGCAAGCCAAGAGCTGCCACTCAAACAGGGTGTATCTCCTGGATGCTTTGGATGGTCTGTGTGTCCAAAACCCATCAGGCCAGAGCACCCCTGTGCAGCCTTTTACCACAGACTCCAGTCTGCATGGATAGGAGTCACTGAAACCTATAGTTCCGTAGGGCTGGCAGCCTCCATTGCCCCCGGTGGCAGGGCCTGTGCCATGGCACCACACAGCCTCCAGAGGCTGCTGTTGCTGGGGTCCTACTCAAAGGTGGCTGCTTTGCATGTCACCTTCACTAGGACGGCCAAAAGAATGTCCAAATGTGGTACATGTTCAGTAGCTACCAACCGTTGAGCCTCTTTCTTATTAGTGCAGGCTGCAAAGGACAGCAACTTTTGTCTGTCCTCAGCAGGAATAATCCTCTGACTACCTGGTCAGGTGGTTCCCAGGAACTGCACTTGTGAAGCAGGTCCTTGGACCTTATCAGGATTGATGGCACAGCCTGCATTTGTCTTAATATCTGTGACCTTATGTAGGGACCGTTCAACTTGTTCCTTAGTTGGGCCTGCAATGAGGAAGTCATCAGGATTGTGGATGACAAGTACTTCTGGTGGTAATTGGACTTGTTGCAAGTCTAGCTCTACTCACTAGTGACATATTGCAGGGGAATGAAGGTATTCCAGAAGCATAATAAAGGTATACTGTAGGCCATTCCACGTGAATGCAAATTGGCCCTGATCATTATCCCACAAAGGGATAGAGAAAAAGTCATTAGCCAAATCAGCAACAGTGTACTTACCAGTCTCCTGTGTGGACTCCCCCACCTTGGTAGTGGCAATAAATTTCAGGCACCGCAGAGGCCAAGGATGGCACCTTAGCATTCAATATATGGTAGTACACTGTCGGCCTCCAAGGTCCTGAAGTCTTTCTTACAGGCCAGACTGGACTGTTAAACTGTGATAAGATGATACACAATACCCAGCACGTAGTAAGCCCTGAGTCAATAAAATAGTGCACTTTTCTCCAAATGGAATGTGGTACTATTTTTATTGAATAACCCAAAGGGGCTTGGGTGATTTGGGTGGTTGGCAGGAGTGTGTGTACCCTACTGTTACAGCTCTGGGTTCATTACTGTGAGGGACCACATCCGCTCAGGTGGCAGTGGTATTCCATGCCACAAGCATCCAAAATATCAACACCTATGATGCACTCAGCGGTGGGAACCATGATCACCAGTGCCCAAAATGGCCCAAAAGACCCCATCCATAAGCATATGCCCACATGGGTCACCATGTTCACCTCAAAATCTCCCAATGCCACCAACCCCTTGCCTTGGCAAGGGCCCAGGATTATGGTCCCTTAAAAAAAAAAACAAACCAAAACCACTGCCGTCGAGTTGATTCCGACTCATAGCGACCCTATATGGTTCCTTGGCCCCCAGTATTTTGTAGTCTCATAAATGTCTGAATTCCCTCTGATTCCCTCTCCATCTTTACAGAGACAAATGGCTGCCAGTCCCCAGCAGGGACCCAAAGACCTTGGCCCCATCCCTAATCATTCTTTTTAAAAGGAGTAAGGTCGGGGCACATGTGAGAAGGCTCATTCTCTTTGTCGGATTCAGTGACCTACAGTGAGAATTGTCTTCTGCATTTTCCTGAATGTGGTGCAGGGAAGCCTTAGCAACCCATACGTCTTCCTTCCTTGGACTGTTCTTAGGGAGCCGGAGAGCTACCGTGCAGAATTCTAAATCCTCCCACTCCTGTGAGTCCTCTTCTTCTTGTCCCTTTATGGATCAGACCAGAGCATTTATTACCAACTTAAAGGGATTCCCCTCCACCCGATAGCAATGGTAGAGGTCTTCTGTAGAGATCCAATCTGTTATGGGTTGAATTGTGTCCCCCCCCAAATGTGTATCAACTTGCCTAGGCCATGATCCCCAGTATTGTGTGATTGTCCACCATTTTTTATACAGTTAAAAAATTTTTTTATTTTGCTGTAAGCGAAAGTTTACAAATCAAGTCAGTCTCTCATACAAAAATTTATATACACCTTGCTATGTACTTCTAGTTGCTCTCCCACGAATAAGACAGCACACTCCTTCTCTCCACCATGTATTCCCTGTATCCATTCAGTCAGCTTCTGTCCCCCTCTGCCTTCTCATCCCCCTCCAGACAGGAGCTGCCCACTTAGTCTCATGTGTCTACTTAAGCCAAGAAGCTCACTCCTCACCAGGATCATCTTCTATCTTACAGTCCAGTCCAATCCCTGTCTGAAGAGTTGGCTTTGGGAAGGGTTCCAGTCTTGGGCTAACAGAAGGTCTGGGGACCATGACCTCCACTGTCATTCTAGTCTCAGTCAGACCATTAAGTCTGGTCTTTTTACAAGGATTTGAGGTCTGCATCCCACTGTTCTCCTGCTCCTTCAGGGATTCTCTGTTGTGTTCCCTGTCAGGGCAGTCATCGGTTGTAGCTGGGCACCATCTAGTTCTTCTGGTCTCAGGCTGATGTAGTCTCTGGTTTATATGGCCCTTTCTGTCTCTTGGGCCCATAATTACCTTGTGTCTTTGGTGTTTTTCACTCTCCTTTGGTCCAGGTAGGTTGAGACCAATTGATGCATCTTACGTGGCTGCTTGCTAGCATTTAAGACCCCAGATGCCACTCACCAAAGTGGGATGCAGAACATTTTCTTAATAGATTTTATTATGCCAATTGACCTAGCTATCCCCTGAAACCATGGCCCCCAGGACCCCAGCCCTGCTACTCTGTCCCTCAAAGCTTTGGGTTATATTCAGGAGACTTAGCTTTTGGATTAGTCCAATTATGCTGACTTCCCCTGTGTTTTGTGTTGTCCTTCCCTTCACCTAAAATAATTCTTGTCTACTATCTAATTAGTGGATACCCCTCTGCCTCCCTCCTTCCTCTCCCTCGTAACCATCAAAGAATGTTTTCTTCTGTGTTTAAGCCTTTTCTTGGGTTCTTATAATAGTGGTTTCATACAATATTTGTACTTTTGCGACTGACTAATTTCACTCAGCCTAATGCCTTCCAGGTTCCTCCATGTTATGAGATGTTTCACGGATTCATCATTGTTCTTTATTATTGGGTAGTATTCCATTGTGTGAATATACCATAATTTGTTTATCCGTTTACCCATTGATGGGCACCTTGGTTGTTCCCATCTTTTTGCTATTGTAAACAGTGCTGCAATGAACTTGCGTGTGCATATATCTATTTGTGTGAAGGCTCTTTTCCTCTAAGATATATTCCAAGGAGTGGGATTGCTGGATCGTATGGTAGTTCTATTTCTAGCTTTTTAAGAAAGCGTTAAATTGATTTCCAAAGTGATTGTGCCATTTTACATTCCCTCCACTTGCATATAAGTGTTCCAGTCTCTCCATGACCTCTCCAACATTTATTATTTTGCGTTTCTTGGATTAATGTCAGCCTTTTTTTTTTTTTTTTAATTGTGGTGAGATGGTATCTCACTGTAGTTTTGACTCACATTTCTCTAATGGCTAATGATCTCGGGCATTTCCTCATGTATTTGTTAGCCACCTGAACGTCTTCTTTGGTGAAATGTCTTTCATATCCTTTGCCCATTTTTTTTTTTAATTGGGTTATTTGTCTTTTTGTTGTTGAGGTTTTGCAGTATCTGATAGATTTTAAAGATTAGATGCTGATCAGATTTGTCATGCCCAAAATTTTTTTCTCTGTCTGTTGGTTGACTTTTTATTCTTTTGGTGAAGTCTTTGGATAAGCGTGTTTGATTTTTAGGAACCCCCAGTTATCTAGTTTCTCTTCTGGTGTTTGTGCATTGTTAGAAATGTTTTCTATACTGTTTATGCCATGTATTAGGGCTCCTAGTGTTGTCCCTATTTTTTCTTCCATGATCTTTATCGTTTTAGATTTTATATTTAGGTCTTTGATCCATTCTGAGTTAGTTTTTTGTGCATGGTGTGAGGGATGGGTCTCGTTTCATTTTTCTGCAGATGGATATCCAGTTATGCCAGCACCATTCGTTAAAGAAACTGTCTTTTTCCCATTTAACAGACTTTGAGGCTTTGTCACATATCAGTTGCTCATAGCTGGATGAATTTATGTCTGGATTCTCAATTTTGTTCCATTGGTCTATGTATCTCTTGTTGTATCAGTACCAGGCTGTTTTGACTACTGTGGCAGTATAATAGGTTCTAAAATCAGGTAGTATGAGGCCTCCCACTTTGTTCTTCTTTTTTTTTTTTTAATTTTTATTAAGCTTCAAGTGAACATTTACCATTCCAATCAGTCTGTCACATGTAGGTTTACATACATCTTACTCCCTTCTCCCACTTGCTCTCCCCCTATTGAGTCAGCCCTTACAGTCTCTCGTTTCGTGCCAATTTTGCCATCTTCCCTCTCTCTCTATCTTCCCATCCCCCCTCCAGTCAAGAGTTGCCAACACACTCTCCCGTGTCCACCTGATTTAATTAGCTTACTCTTCATCAGTATCTCTCTCCCCCCCACTGACCAGTCCTTTTCATGCCTGATGATTTGTCTTCGGGGATGGTTTGTTCTTCTTTTTCAGTAATGCTTTACTTATCCAGGACCTCTTTCCCATCCATATGAAGTTGGTGATTTGTTTCTCTATCTCATTTAAAAATGCCGTTGGAATTTGCATCGGGATTGCATTGTGTCTGTAGATCCTTTGGGGTAGAATAGACATTTTCGCAATGTTGAATCTACCTATCCATGAGCAAGGTGTTTTCCACTTACATAAGTCTCTTTTGGTTTCTTGCAATAGTATCTTGTAGTTTTCTTTGTATGGGTCTTTTACATCTCTGGTTAGATTTATTCCTAAGTATTTTATCTTTTTTTTTTTTTTTATCTTTTTAGGGGCTATTGTAAATGGTATTGATTTGGTGATTTCTTCTTCAGGGTTCTCTTTCTTGGTGTAGAGGAATCCAACTGATTTTTCTGTTTATCTTGTATCCTGATTCTTTGCTGAACTCTTCTATTAGTTCCAGTAGTTTTCTTGAGGATTCTTTAGGGTTTTCGGTGTATAAGATCATATCATCTGAAAATAGATACTTTCACTTCTTCCTTATCAATTTGGATGCCCTTTATTCCTTTTTCTATGGAAACCCTGGTGGTGTAGCAGTTAAGAGCTACATCTACCAAGCAAAAGGTTGGTAGTTCAAAGCCACCAGGGACTCCTTGGAAACCCCACTCTGTTCTTCAGGGTCACTACGAGTCAAAATTGACTCCATGGCAATGGGTTTGTTTGTTTTCGTTCCTTTTGTAGCCTTACTGCTCTGGCTAGGACCTCCAACACAATGTTGAATAAAAGTGGTGATAAAGGGCATTCTTGTCTGGTTCTGTTCTTAAGGGGAATGTTTTCAGACTCTGCATTTAGGATGATGTTGGCTGTTGGCTTTGTATAAATGCCCTTTATTATATTGAGGAATTTCTCTTCTATTCCTATTTTGCTGAGAATTTTTATCATGAATGGGTGTTGAACTTTGTCAAATGCCTTTTCTGCATCAATTGATAAGATCATGTGGTTCTTGTCTTTTGTTTTATTTATGTGGTGGATTACATTGATTGTTTTTCAAATGTTGAAACATCTCTGAATACCTGGCATGACTCTCACTTGACCATGATGAATTATTTTTTTGAGATGTTGTTGAATTCTATTGGCTAGAATTTTATTGAGGATTTTTACGTCTAAGTTCGTGAGGGATATTGGTCTGTAATTTTCTTTTTTTGTGGTGTCTTTACCTGGTTTTGGTATCAGAGTTATGCTGGCTTCTTAGAATGAGTTTGGGAGTATTCCATCTTGTCTCTGCTCTGCAATACATTTAGTAGTAGTGCTGTTAACTCTGAAAGTTTGGTATAATTCTCCAGAGAAGCTGTCAGGGCCAGGGCTTTTTTGTTGTTGAGAGTTCTGTAATTACCTTTTCAGTCTCTTCTTTAGTTATAGGTTTATTTAGTTGTTCTCCCACTGTTTGTGTTAGTTTAGGTAGGTAGTGTGTTTCTAGAAATTTGTTCCATTGCCTCTAGGTTTTTGAATTTGTTAGAGTACAATTTTTCATAGTATTCTGTTATGATTCTTTTAATTTCTGTTGGGTATATTGTGATATTGCCCAACTGATTTCTTATTTGGGTTATTTGCTTCTTCTCCTGTTTTTCTTTGGTCAGTTTGGCCAATGGTTTATCGATTTTATTGATCTTTTCAAAGAACCAGCTTTTGGTCTTGTTAACTCTTTTGATTGTTTTTCTACTCTCTATTTCATTTAATTCTGCTCCAATTTTTATTATCTGCTCTCTTCTGGTGCCCAAGGGTTTCTTTTGCTGTTCTGTTTCTATTTGAGTTCTTGGGCTCATTCTTTGATTTTGTTCTTTCTTCTTTTTGGATATGTGCATTTACTGCTATAAATTGACCTCTGAGCACAGCTTTTGCTGTTTCCCAAAGGTTCTGGTAGGATGTGTTTTCATTCTCAAGATGTTCCATTTCCAGGTGTTTGACTTTTTTTCCTTGCTTTTTCTGTTATTGATTTCTACTTTTATGGCTTTATGGTCATAAAGATTCTTTGTAATATTTCGATGTTTTGGATTATGTTGAGTCTTGCTTTATGGCCTAATTTGTGGTCTGTTTTGGAGAATGTTCTGTGTGTTGGAAAAGAAAGTGTCCCTGGCTGCTGTTGTGCAGAGTGTCCTGTATATGTCTGTGAGGTCAAGTTGGTTGATTGTGACATTTAGATCTTCTGTATCTTTATTGATCTTCTTTCTGGATATTCTGTCCTTCACCAAAAGGGGTGTGTTGAAGTCTCCTGCTACTATTTTGGAGCTGTCTGTCTCTCTTTTCAATGCCGTTAGGTTTCGTTTTACATATTTTGGAGCCCTGTCATTGGGTGTGTAAATATTTATTATGATATGTCCTCCTGGTGTGTTGACCCTTAAATCATTATATAGTGCCCTTCCTTATCCTTTGTGGTGGATTTTACTTTAAAGTGTATTTTGTCAGAAATTAATATTGCCACTCCTGCTTTTTTTTGATTGTTGTTTGGTAGATTTTTTTTCCATCCTTTGTGTTTTAGTTTGTTTGTGTCTCTAAGTCTAAGGTGTGTCTCTTTTAGGTAGCATATAGACAGTGTTTTTCAATCCATTCTGCCACTCTCTGTATCATTATTGGCACATTTAGTCCATTTACATTCAGCGTAATTATGGATAGGTATGTGTTTAGTGCTGTCAGTTTGATGTCTTTTTTTGTGTTGTTGACAGTTCCTTTGCTCCACTTAATTTTCTGTGCCGAGTCATTTTTCTTTACAAATTTTCTTTTCCTCTTTTTCACTGTTCTTGATTTTGTATTTGCTGAGTCTTTATGTTTTTCTTGTTTTTTTATTTTGACGTGTAGCGTTGTTAGTCTCCTTTTTGGCAACCTTAATATTTACCCCTATTTTTCTAAGTTTAAATCAATCTTTTATTTCATTATATCCCCTTGACTTCCTCTCCATATGAAAGATCTATGATGATTTTTTTGTCCTTCTTTATTGATTTAGGGTTGTCATCTTTTACATAATGACGTCCCTTTTCCCTGTTTTGAGTGTTTTAGCTTTTTGATTTATTTCTGTGATTTCCCTCTCTGCGTCAATAGCTCCTTGCTCTGTCCTGTGTTCTAGTTTTGGGTTGTTATCTGATGTTATTGACTTTCTAACTGGAGGACTCCCTTAGTGTATTTATTGTAATTTTGGTTTGGTTTTTGCAAATTCCCTAAACTTATGTTTGTCTGGAAATGTTCTAATTTTGCCATCATATTTGAGAGACAGTTTTGCTGGATTTATAATCCTTGGTTGGCAATTTTTTTCCTTCAAGGCTTTATAGATGTCATCCCATTGCCTTCTTGCCTGCATGATTTCTGCTGAGTAGTCTGAACTTAGTCTTACTGACTCTCATTTATAGGTGATTTTTTGCCTATCCCTAGCTGCTTTTAAAATTCTGTCTTTAGCTTTGGTTTTGGCAAGTTTGATTATATGTCTTGGTGACTTTCTTTTGGGATCAACCTTATTTGGAGCTCAATGAGCATCTTGGATAGATATCTTCTCATCTTTCAAGATATCAGGGAATTTTTCCATCAAAAAATCTTCAATAATTCTCTCTGTATTTTCTGTTATCCCTGCCATTCTAGTACTCCAATTGCTCGTAGGTTATTTCTCTTGATAAGAGTCCCACATAGTTCTTAGGGTTGCTTCATTTTTTTTTTTTTAACTCTTTTATCTGATTTTTCCTCAAATATGTTGGTGCCAAGTGCTTTATCTTCAATCTCACTAATTCTGACTTCCATTGCCTTAATTGTGCTCTTATGACTTTCTATTGAATTGTCTAATTCTGAAATTTTATTGTTAATCTTCTGAATCTCTGTTTGCTGTTTCTCTATGGATTCTTGCAGCCTATTAAATTTGTCATTATGCTCTTGTCTAATCTGCTCAAGTTCCTCTAATGCTTTGTCTGTGTGTTCCTTGGCTTTTTCTTTATTTTGCCTGATCTCCTTCCTGATCTCTTGAAGAATTCTGTATATTAATCTTTGTAATTCTCTGGTAATTCCAGAAAATTCTCTTCATACAGACGATTTCTTGATTCTTTGTTTTGGGAGCTTGCTGAAGCCATGGTTGTCTGCCTTTTTATATAATTTGATATTGACTATTGTCTCCAAGCCACCAATAAGTTATTGTATTTATTTACTTTATATTTGCTTACTGTGTCCTAGCTCCTTGTTGTGTTGTGTTTTGATAAGTCCAAATAGGCTGCTCGAGTGAGCTAGTTTGATTATTGGTGCCTTGAAGCTCCAACATCTGTCACCAGGTGGTTAGAGCTGTTACTAGGTATGTGAGCCCAGGAGTCCATGCACTTTTCTTGTATGGATTTAGCTCAGGTGTCCAGATACTCACCAAGTGCGTGATGCAGGCTCTCACCTACACTCCTAGACAAGCAGGGGTGATTGGCGTAGGCACAAGTATCTGGGTGCAGTAGAGAGTCATGTGCTGAGCAAGGCAGGTGGCTGACAACCACACCTGAGTGTCTGTGAGGATAGCATGTCCCTGTTCCCTACAGCATGTAGGCGGGGAGGTTTTTCATCTGGACTATGGGCACCCAGTGCTGTTGGCTGTAAGGACTGGAAGCACCACTTATTCGTGGACCCCTGTTGCATGTGGCTAGGTGTCGTGGGTGGAGCCACCAGTCCTCAGGCCCCTGATATGGGTAGGTAAGGACCCTGCCTAATAGGCAGAGTGGTGTCAAATGACACGAACTTGTCTCTCCACCATATAGCTGAAACAGTTGAAGTTAGACTTCAGGTACATACCCTGTTGTATTATGCTAATGAGGGCCTATGCTGTTGAAATGGGCCCACACTGGTCTATGCAAGGGTAAAAGGCATTCAAAGTCCATAGACCCCTTATGCCCATGCCTAGGCAAAGGATCTGTTTCTGCCCTGGGTTCCTGGCTTAGAGGAGCCAGCAGATTATTTTTTCCCCCTGTTTGTTAATGTGTTCCTTCTCCAAGGCTGGAAGAATGGCTCAGGGCATGTGCAGAGTCCTTCTACCAGCCCAAGGGTTGCAGCTGGCTGGGAGACCCAGTGCAGAGTGGGAACGGAGCAGGTAAGTGGGTAAAAGTTTTTTCCCGAAGGAATATTTTTGGATAGCGGTAGGTTAAACGCAGGTACTTATCGTTTGCCAATTTTTCTGGAGGGTTGAACAGACTCTCCGCCGTTCGACTTCCCCTGACATGGAAAATGTGTCCTGAATGGCTCTGCTTGCCTCACCAAGCTCATGGCAGTGGTGGAATTGGCCTGCGGGCTGCTGGTGGTCAAATCTAGCAACTCCTTGCTGCTTCTGAACCGTTTCTCCCTCCCCCTGTGGCTCAGACTGATTCCTCAACTTTGACTTTGATATTCAGGGCTCCTAACTTGTCATATACAATCAATTCACTTGTTTCTTTGGGTCTTTGTTGTAAAAGGGACCACATGAAGCATCTGACTACTCCGCCATCCTGGCCATGTCTCTCCTGTCCTTTAGTTCTTTTTCCGTGTTTTCTTTTAGCTCTTTAAGCATATTTAATACTGTTCTCTTAAAATCTTTGTCTAGTAAGTTCATTATCTGGGCTTCCCCTGGGATAGTTTCTGTCACTTTATTTTGTTCTTTTCAATAGGCCATCCTGTCCTGTTTCTTTGTATGCCTTGTTATTTGGTGTTGCAAATTGTACATTTGAATACTGTAATGTGCTGACTCTGGGAATAAGATTATCTCCCTTCCTCGGAGTTTGCCTTTTTTTTGTTGTTTAGTTGTTGAAGGCTGTAATCCATTTGTTTAGTAACTTCCCTAACTATTTTTGCAAAGACTGCTCTCATAGATGTGTTGTGTGGACACTGAAGTCTCTGTAGCTTGTGTTCAGCTGGTATTTTGACAGAGATTTCCTTGAATGCTAGGGGAAACAAATAAAAAAGGAAAGAGAAAACAATTTCTCCCAGTCTTTGAAAACTGACTCTGTGCTAAGGCCCTTCTTCAACACTTAGACCGACTTGTACTGAATCTAGGAATCAACCTAAGGTGAAGGTCTAAGGCGTTGTCAAGGAATTTCTGAGCATGTGTCCTTTCTTGGGTAAGCATGTGGCCTTTTCAATTCCTCTGGTTCTTTTGAAACCCTTAATTTTTTAAATAAATCATCTCCCCAGCTTCTCCTTTAAGGCTTTATGCACATATTCTATGCCATAATGACACTCTTTAGCCCAAAATTTTGCATGCAGTTTACAGCCTATGGCATTACTCACTGCCCAAATCCAAATGATTGCTTCAATCCTTCAGGCAGCCTTCAGGCAGGTTAGAACAGACACACAGTAATTTGTAAACAGTCTGCTCTTCTCCCTCTAGAGCCAGAGACCAGGCTCCCTCTCTGGAAGTGTGGGAGCCACTGTTATAAGATGGCCAGACTGAGCCAGGGAGGGGGTAGGGTATAGGCGAGTAGGAAAACAAAGCTTTTCAGCCTTTAAGATGGCCCCTTTTTCTTGGTTCAGCTATTATTTAGCTGTTATAGCCCTTCGAATGGTTTCCAAGTTCTGACAAAGTTAGGTCTGCCAGTTCCTGTTTATTTTTTGTTTGTTTTGTTTTTGGTGCTGTTGTTGGGGTATGCAGCTGCTTATGCTGAACAGGAGTGTGCAGCTGCTTATGCTGCCATCTTGCTCCAGATCTCTCCTGCCTCCTTTTGCTCTTGCCTCTCCAAAGCATTATGTCAGACGTGTGCTTAGGGGAGCCTCACCAGAAGGCACAGCCTTATACAAACAGAATACTTGTTGACCAACTGCCTGACAGGCTGACAGGTTCCAGCCCCTTCCAGCCTTGACAGAGCCTTGGCCCCAGGCTGGCTGCCTATAGCTTTCAACCCCTGGAGCCAGACTGAGCCCAGCTGTGGAGGAACCTAGGATGCAGATGTTCTTCCCCCGAAGGACAAACCAGAAGCTTGGCACCAGGCTCTGCAGTGCCCTGACCCCACCCCAGGCTCTGACCCCCATCTTCAGGCACAGCTCTAGCCTGGGGCCCAAATGAGATTTCCCACACTTCCCTGTTGAAGCAAAGCTCAAGGCCTAAGCTTGAGGAGGATTTCCCAGTGAGGGTGCCTACCACCTTCCACATCCACCCTCTTTCTGAGACCCACATGCTGACACTTCTCAGGGAGCTCTGCAAATGGCAAGCTGTACCTGTGGTCCCCGTGTCTCTGGCCCACACATTTCAAGCACAAGAGGGAGTGCGTGCTTCTGCTGCATTGGATCTTTTCAGGAACCAAGTCTAGCAAACATCAAAATGCAATAGAAATAATGAGGATGATTAGCCAGTTGGATCAGGCTAGTGGACTGCCTGCCTCCTTCTCTACTTGGCCATGACCCCCTGGAAGGAATATGGGTTTTCTTATATTCTTCTTTATACTTTTCTATTTGTTTTAATTCCTACCCCTCCTGGGCAAACAGTGTAACTGGTCCCTCCACAGTAGGTCCATCTCTACTCTGTGACTCCATGGCTTGCCATGGGGGTGTCCAGGGTGTCCCCGGTGAACAGGGGTACGGTCTGTGATGTACAGCACACACAGAACAGGTGCATGTCATGGGATGTGTTTGTGACCCGTATGCCGAGAGAAGTCCTACTGACCTGGCGAAGTCCATTACCAAGACGGCGTTAGTCATAGGCCAATATGACACAGGAGCAACTGGCAGGGGACAGAATCGAATGATGGTATGACGAAGTTGCTAATTTTCCCCCCAGACCTAGCTTTGCTTCCTGAGTCTTAAATTCCCTATGTACATTTCTGTCTCCATGGCCCCATCTGTGTTCAAAATCCTAGTGACTTTGGGCTCCCCTGAGTGCCTTCTTATATCCCATGCTTGACCAGACGGGGCCTCATGGCCCTCAGTCACCCTTCCCCCAAGACCAGGTCTACAGCCTCCTGGTCATTGTAACTCCTCATCCAAATGTATGCAACACCAGATCCTCACACTAGCCTCCATCTAAGAGAGACAAGATCAGAGGTTCAGAGCAGACAGATAAGCCTGGTGTGCTTCCAGCTCCTGCTCCTTAGCCTCCATCTGTGCTCATCACTGAGATGGGAGTGGTAATGACACTCACCTCTGAGGGTCGGGAGCACAAGAGCATGCCTTCCTATTTGGCAGAGTGATCAGCTGTGGGACAATTTTCTGAGGGAGATGAGGATGGCCTAGATGTGGAGGGGGGTGTAGTTGGAAGTGAGTGGGGCTTAGACTAGAGGGAAACAGTGGACATCACAAGAGGAAGGGGTCACTTGAACTCCAAGTTGCTATTCCACAGTGATGGAAGGGCCTGCACCCCCATGCCTGTGGTCCAGCAACGGCAAATAGTCGGTCTCACTTGTTCTCACAGCCACTCTATGAAGTAGGGCATGCTTTTATGCATCTTACTGTTGTGGCCAAAACAACAGCAGATTCACCATAGCTGCGATGTAGAGGTCTCTGTTAGGCCCATCTGAAAGTTCTGAGGCCCTTGTGAGATGCTGGGGCCTTGGCAGAAAGGGCTGGGTCCCTGGCCCTACCCCAACAACACTGTTAACTAATGGTAGGATGTCTGGGAAGCCCAGTTACCTAGATACACATTCATCTACAAAGGCGCTTTTGTGCATATGATAGTGATGAGATAAAAATCTAAATATCCACCCCGATTTACATTAGGTTTTGTGAGGGCCATGAACAGTACAAGATGGGTCTGGCCTGCATAGGACTCTGGGAGAGAACCAGGGTATTTTACCGAGTGGTGACCTGGGTAAAGAAAAAATACACCAAACACCTGACTTCATGGTAACATCAATTGAAACCCATTAACTAGTATAAGAACAACACCATTAATCGTTGTTTAGATTCCTCTGCACGCAGGCCCTGCATGTTAGCATTAGATGGTATATAAACACCCAATCCTCACTATTGTGCATGTACTTCTACCCTGGTGACTCTTGACACTTCACTGTCACAAGATTTCTGGCACTGATTTCTGTATGTAAGTTCCCTAATAAAGCCTTGTCTGATCATCCTGGCTTTTACAGCCTCTTTTTTTTTTTTTTTTTTTTGGAATCTGACCTGTGCCCCATGGAGCTACTTCTGCTACTGAGGTGTGACAGTTTTCTACTACGGCTATAACAAATCATCACAAACTTAGCGGTTTAAAACAACACAAATGTATTATCTTCCAGTTCTGAAGTCTGAAATGGGTTTCACTGGGCTAAAATCAAGGTGTTGGCGGGGTTTTATTCCTTCTGGAGGCTCCAGGGGAAAATCCCTTTCCTCATCTTTTCCATCGTCTAGGAGCCCTTGTGGCACAGTAGTTAAGTGTTCGGCTGCTAACCAAAAGTTCGGCAGTTTAAATCCACCAGCCAGTCTTTGGGAACCCTATGAGGCAGTTCTGCTCTGTCCC
This sequence comes from Elephas maximus indicus, assembly GCF_024166365.1. Classification (NCBI taxonomy): domain Eukaryota; kingdom Metazoa; phylum Chordata; class Mammalia; order Proboscidea; family Elephantidae; genus Elephas; species Elephas maximus. Next base: position 121,197,718 of record NC_064826.1, read on the forward strand.
ATCGGATCACTATGAGTCGGAATCAACTCAACAGCAACAGGATTTTTTTTTTTTTAGAGGCTATCCATATTCCTTGAGAGCTGGTGGGCTCTTCCTCCATCTTCAAAGCCAACAATTGCCTCGCTCTGACCTCTGCTTCTGTCTGCACATCTCCTTCTCTGACTATTCTGCCTCCTCTTCCTTAAAATAGATAATATTGGACCTACCCAGATAATCCAGGATCATCGCTCCATCTCAAGATCCTTAACTTAATCACATCTGCAAAATCCTTTTTACAATGTAAGGTAATATACTTACAGGTCTCAGGGATTAGGACATCTTTGGGAGCCATTATTTGGCCAACTGCACTATCCCATTCACCCACCTCAAAGGCCCATGTCAGTTGTGAAGACTGTCTTGATCCTCTCACTGTGACTCCTCCTGCTTTATACTTTGGCTCACTTGGTTTGAGAATTTCTCTTTTCAGAAGTAGATTCCCCACATACAAAGATGTAAAACTTTATTTTTAGAGCAAATTTAGGCTTACAGAAAAATGGAAAGTTCTGTATAACCCCTTCCCCTGCACATTGCTTCTCCTACTATTAACATCTTGTATTCCTGTGGTACATTTGTTACAATTAATGAACTAAATTGATATATCATTATTAACTAAAGTCCACAGTTTACATTAAGGCTCACCCTTTGCACTGTACAGTCCTATGGGTTTTGACAAATATATAATATCACATGTCCACCCTTACATTATCATACAGAATAGTTTCACTGCCCTAAAAATGCTCTGTTCTTCACCTATTCATCCCTCTTCCTGGCCCCTTGGCAACCACTGGTCTTTTCACTGACTCTATAGTTTTGCCTCTTCCATAATATTAAATAGTTGGAATCATACAGTATATGGATTTTTCAAACTGGCTTCTTTCACTTAGCAGTATGCATTTAAGTTTCCTCCGTATCTTTTGTGGCTTGACAGCTTATGTTTTATAAAGCTGAATAAAAATCCACTGTATGGATGTACACAGTTTATCCATTCACCTATTGAAGGATACTTTTGTTGTTTCCAATGGGTATTTATATACGGTCGCTATGAGTTGGAATCAACACAACGGCAGTGGGTTTGGGTTTTGGGTTTTTATGAACAAAACTGTTATAAATATTTGTGCACAGGTTTTTATGTGAACATATGTTTCCAACTTATTTGGGTAAATAGCTAGGAGTGCAATTGCTGGATCATGTGGTAAGCCTATGATTATCTTTGTAAGAAGTTGCCAAACTGCCTTCCAAGGTGGCTGTGCCATTTTGCATTCACACCAGCAATGAGTGAGAGTTTCCCGTTTCTCCACATCCTCACCAGAATTTTGGGTTGTTAGTGTTTTAGATTTTAGCCATTCTAATAGGTGTATATCGTCTGTCAGTTTGTGGTGACTTGCATGTTGCTGTAATGCTAGAAGCTATGCCGCCGGTATTTCAAATGCCAGCCAGATCATCCATGGTGGACAGGTTTCAGCAGAGCTTTTAGACTAGAAAGAAGTGCCTGGTGGTCTACTTCTGAAAGAATTGGCCAGTAAAACTTTATGGATAACAGCAAAACATTGTCTGATATAGTGTCAGCAGATGAGTTCCTCAGGTTGGAAGGCAATCAAAATACGACTGGGGAACAGCTGCCTCCTCAAAGCAGAGTTGACCTTAATGATGTGGATAGAGTAAAGTTTTGGGGACCTTCATTTGCTGATGTGGCATGACTCAAAATGAGAAGAAGCAGCTGCAAACATCTATTAATAGTCAAAACGTGGAATGTACAAAGTATGAATCAAGGAAAATTGGAAGTTGTCAAAAATGAAATGGAATGCATAAATGAAATGGAATGCATATCCTAGGCATTAGTGAGCTGATGTGGATTGGTATTGGCCATTTTGAATTGGATAATCATGTGGTCTACTATGTCAGGAATGACAAATTGAATAGGAATGGTGTCACATTCGTCATCAAAAAGAACATCTCAAGTTCTATTCTGAAGTACCATGCTGTCAGTGATAGGATAATATCCATACACCTACAAGGAGAACCAGTTAATACGACTATTATTCAAATTTAAGCACCAACTACTAATGCCATTGATGAAGAAATTAAAGATTTTTACCAACTTCTGCAGTCTGAAATTGATCAAACATGCAATCAAGATGCAATGGCAATTATTGGTGATTGAAATGCAAAAGTAGTTAGAAAATATGGCCTTGGTGGTAGAAACAGCACCAGAGATTGCATGATAGAATTTTGCAAGACCAATGACTTCTTCATTGCAAATACCTTTTTTGAACAATATAAATGCAACTATACACATGGACCTCGCCAGATGGAATACATAGAAATCAAATAGACTACATCTGTTGAAAGGTGTAGTCTCAATATCATCAGTCGGAACAAGGCCAGGGGCCAACTGTGGATCAGATCATCAATTGCTCATATGCAAGTTCGAGTTGAAACTGAAGAAAATTAGAGCAAGTTCACAAGAGCCAAAGTACAACCTTGAGTATATCCCACCTGAATTTAGAGACCATCTCAAAAATATATTTGACATGTTGGACACTGATGACCAAAGCCCAGACAAGTTGTGGAATGACATCAAAGGACATCATACATGAAGAAAGCAAGAGATCATTAAAAAGACAGGAGAGAAAGAACAGACCAAAATAGATGTTAGAAGAGGCTTTGAAATTTGCTTTTGAAAGTCTAGTAGCTAAAGCAAAAGGAAAAAATGGTTGAGTAAAAGAGCTGGACAGGAGATTTCAATGGGCAGCTCGAGAAGACAAAGTATTATGATGACATGTGCAAAGGCTTGTAGATAGAAAACCAAAAGGGAAGAAGACACTCAGAATTTCTCAAGCTGAAAGAACTGAAGAAAAAATTCAAGCCTTGAATTGCAATACTGAAGGATTCTATGGGGGAAATATTAAATAAGACAGGAAGCACCAAAAGAAGATGAAAGTCACTATACCAGAAATAATTGGTCATGTTCAACCATGTCAAGAGGTAACATACGATCAGGAATCGATGGTACTGAAGGAAGAAGTCCAAGCTGAACTGAAGGCATTGGCGAAAAACAAGGCTCCAGGAATTGACCGAATACCAATTGAGATGTTTCAACAAATGAATGCAGCACTGGAAATGCTCACTCATCTATGCCAAGAAATTTGGAAGCAGCTACCTGGCCAATCAACTGGAAGGAATCCATATTTATGCCTATTCCCAATCTAATGCAGAAATTATCAAAACATCATTAATATCACATGTAAGCAAAATTTTGCTGAAGATCATTCAAAAGCAGCTGCATCAGTATATGGACAGGGAACTACCAGAAATTCAAGCCAGATTTAGAAGAGGACATGGAACCAGGGATAGCATTGCTGATGTCAGGTGGATCCTGGCTGAAAGTAGAGAGTGCCAGAAAAAATGTTTACCTGTGTTGTATTGGCTATGCTATGCTAAGGCATTCAACTATGTCAATCATAGCAAATTATGGATAACATTGCGGAGAATGGGAATTCCGGAACACTCAATTGTGCTCATGAGGAATCTGTACATGGATCAATAGGGAGTAGTTCAAACAGAACTAGGGGATACCGCATGGTTTAAAGCCAGGAAAGGTGTACATCAGGGTTGTATCCTTTCACTGTACCTATTCATTCTGCATGCTGATCAAATAATCCAAAAAGCTGGACTATATGAAGAAGAATGGGACATCAGGATTGGAGAAAGACTCATTAACAACCTACGTTATGGAGATGACAAAACATTGACTGCTGAAAGTGAAGAGGACTTGAAGCACTTACTGATAAAGATCAAAGACCACAGCCTTCATTATGGATTATGCCTCAACATAAAGAAAACAAAAATCCTCACAACTGGACCAATAAGCAAAATCATGATGAACGGAGAAAAGATTGAAGTTGTCAAAGATTTCGTTTTACTTGGATCCACAATCAATACCCATGGAAGAGAGAGGCAAAGCCAAGATGGCGGAATAGACAGATGCTTCCGGCAAGCCCTCTTTACAAAGCAAGTGAAACGAGTATATTTGTGACAAGCTGGGAGCCCTGAGCATCAAAGGCAAGCTTAGAAAGCGAACTGAGGGGCGGGGGAGGAAGACGCCATTCAGAAGTGGAGAGGAGTTATCAGACCTGAGTCACAGGGAGCCCGCAGGCACTATTCTGGGAGCAGCAGTAGGCTGGTACTAGGATTCGGCCACAGTTTCCCAAGGGAGAAGCAGACAGCCACACAGCCCACTCACACCTCTGAAACCTGAGGAGAACAGCGCTCTTGGCAAAAGCTAAGTACTTGCGTATATTTTATTGCGCCCCTCCTACCCTCAAGCCAGCTTCAGCGGCTAAATCCCTAGGCCTGAGATAGACCCTGGTGAGCACCTAGAGCCATCCTCCCGGTCTTGGGGAAGGAAAAATTTGCAATTGGTGGGAAAAGATAATTTGCTAGCTCCATTAACCAGGGGAGCTCAGGACAGAAGCGGCTCCTGTCCAGGCAAAAACCATAGGTGGACCTTGAGCACCTTTCCCTTCTGCATGGACCTGTATGGGCCTATTTCGGGAGAATAGGCCCTTGTTGGCAAACTCCAACCATTTCCGCTGTGCAGTGGAAAGGTGGGTGTTAGACATTTGACATTGCTTTGCCTATTAAACAAGGTCCTCACCTATCCACATCAGGGACCTAAGGACTGGTAGCTCCACTCAGGTCACCCAGCCACCCACAACAGGGGTCCAAAGATAACTGGTACCTCCCAGTCCTTACAACCAAAAACTTTGGGTGCCCACGGTCCCTCTGCAGAACCCACCCAGCAGCACACTCTAGGGAACAGAGACACATTTTCTTCAGAGACACTTGGGGGTCAGTTCTCAGCCCCCTGCCTTGTTCAGAGCGTGACCCCCTGCTGCAATCAGATACCAGTATATATGCCAATCACCCCTGCCCCTCTAAGATTGTAGGACAGCATCTATACCACATACTTGATGATCAGCTACCTGGAAACCTGAGCTGAATTCATACAAGAAAACTGAATGGACTCCTAGACTGATATACCTGATAGCAGCTCTAGCCTGTGGAGACAGGACACCAGAGCTCCAAAGGCAAAAATAATCAAGCTAGCTCACTCAAGGAACCCATAGCAGTATACCAAAACAAAACAAAGCAAGCAGCTACGATACAGTAAGCAAGCATAAACTAAAACAATAACTTAAAGATGGCTCAGAGACAACAGTCAATATCAAGTCACATAAAGAAACAGACCATGATCACCTCAACAGGCTCTCGAAACAAAAAACCCAAGGATCTTTCAGATGAAACCGCATTCCTGGAATTACCAGATGCAGAATACAAAAGTTTAATATACAGAACCCTTCAAGACATCTGGAAGGAAACGAGGAAATATTCAGAACAAGCCAAGGAACACACAGATAAAGCAACTGAAGAAATTAGAAAGATTATTCAGGAACATAATGAAAAGTTTAATAAGCTGGAAAAATCCATAGACAGACAGCAATCAGAAATTCAGAAAATTAACAATAAAATTACAGAATTAGACAACTCAATAGAAAGTCAGAGGAGCAGAATTGAGGAAGTAGAAGCTAGAATTTCCAAACTCAAAGATAAATCACTTGGCATTTATATATTTGAAGAAAAATCAGATAAAAGAATTTAAAAAAATGAAGAAACCTTAAGAATCATGTGGGACTCTATCAAGAGAAATAACCTATGAGTGATTGGAGTACCAGAACAGGGAGGAATAACAGAAAATACAGAGAAAATTGTTGAAGATTTGTTGGAAGAAACTTCCCTGATATTGTGAAAGATGAGAAGATATCTATCCAAGATGCTCATCGAACTCCACGTAAGGTAGATGTTAAAAGAAAGTCACCAAGGCATATTATAATAAAGCTTGCCAAAACCAAAGATAAAGAGAGAATTATAAGAGCAGCAAGGGATAAACAAAAAGTCACCTGCAAAAGGGATCGAATAAGAATAAACTCAGACTACTCGGCAGAAACCATGCAGACAAGAAGGCAATGGGATGACATATTTAAAAAACTGAAGGAAAAAATTTGCCAGCCAAGAATCTTATATCCAGCAAAACTGTCTCTTAAATACGGAGGTGAAATTAGGACATTTCCAGATAAACAGAAGTTTAGGAGATTCGTAAAAACCAAACCAAAACTACAAGAAATACTAAAGGGAGTTTTTTGGTTAGAAAATCAATAATATCAGGTATCAACCCAAGACTAGAACACTGGGCAGAGCAACCAGAAGTCAACCCAGACAGGGAAATCCAAAAAAAACAAAGCAAGATTAAAAAAAAAAAAAGCCCAACACACGTTAACGGCGATGTTATTACATATAAGAAGACAACATTAAAATAATAAAGAGGGACTAAGAAATGTAATCATACACCTTCCATATGGAGAGGAAGTTAACGGCAATACAAAGAAATAAAAGTTAGTTATAAATTTAGAAAACTAAGGGTAAATAATAAGGTAACCACAAAGGAGACAAACTATCCTACTCATCAAAATAAAATACCAGGGAAAAATACAGACTGAGCAGAAACAAAATCAACAACAACAAATATGAGGAAAGGACAATATAAAAAGAAAATCTACTCAGGACATAAAATCAAGTGGGAAAAAGAAGCTGTCAACACACACAAAAAGACATCAATATGATAGCACTAAATTCATACCTATCCATAATTACCCTGAATGTAAATGGACTAAATGCACCAATAAAGAAACAGAGTGTGGCAGAATGGATTAAAAAACAAGATCCATCTATATGCTGCCTACAAGAGACACACCTTAGACTTAGAGACATAGACAAACTAAAACTCAAAGGATAGAAAAAAATATATCAAGCAAACAACAATCAAAAAACAGCAGGAGTGCCAATATTAATTTCTGACAAAATAGACTTTAAAGTTAAATCCATCAGAAAGGATAAGGAAAGACACTATATAATGATTAAAGGGACAATACACCAAGAAGATATAACCATATTAAGTATTTATGCACCCAATCACAGGGCTGCAAGATAAATAAAACAAACTCTATCAGCATTGAAGAGTGAGATAGGCAGCTCCACAATAATAGTAGACTTCAACACACCACTTTTAGTGAAGGACAGGACATCCAGAAAGAAGCTCAATAAAGACACGGAAGATCTAAATGCCACAATCAACCACCTTGACCTCGTAGACATATACAGAACACTCCACCCAACAGCAACCAACTATACTTTCTTTTCTAGTGCACATGGAACATTCTCTAGAATAGACCACATATTAGGTCATAAAGCAAGCCTTAGCAGAATCCAAAACATTGAAATATTACAAAGCATCTTCTCTGACCATAAAGCCATAAAAGTGGAAATCAATAACAGGAAAAGCAGGGAAAAGAAATCAAACACTTGGAAACTGAACAATACCCTGCTCAAAGAAGACTGGATTATAGAAGACATTAAGGATGGAATAAAGAAATTCATAGAATCCAATGAGAATGAAAACACTTCCTATGAAAACCTTCGGGACACAGCAAAAGCGATGTTCAGAGGCCAATTTATATCAATAAATGCACAATCCAAAAAAAAGAAAGGGCCAAAATCAAAGAATTATCCCTACAACTTGAACAAATAGAAAGAGAGCAACAAAAGAAAGCCACAGGCACCAGAAGAAAACAAATAACAAAAATTAGAGCTGAACTAAATGAAATGGAAAACAAAAACAATAGAAAGAATTAACAAGACTAAAATTTGTTTTTTTTTTTTTTTAAATCAACAAAATTGATAAACCCCTGGCCAAACTGACAAAAGAAAAACAGGAGAGGAAGCAAATAACCCGAAAAAGAAATGAGATGGGCAATATTACAACAGACCCAGCTGAAATTAAATGAATCATATCAGATTACTATGAAAAACTATACTCAAATTTGAAAACCTAAAAGAAATGGATGAATTCCTAGAAACACACTACCTACCTAAACTAACACAGAGGTGGAACAACTAACTAGACCCATAACAAAAGAAGAGATTGAAAAGGTAATCAAAAAACTCCCAACAGTGCTCCTAAAAATCAAACACTTATTCTCATCCAAAGACTTCACCAAAAGAGTAAGAAGACTACCTACAGACTGGGAAAAAGTTTTTAGCTATGACATTTCTGATCAGCACCTGATCTCTAAAATCTACATGATACTTCAAAAACTCAACTGCAAAAAGACAAATAACCCAATTTAAAAATGGGCAAAAGATATGAATAGACACTTCACTAAAGAAGACATTCAGGTAGCTAACAGATATATGAGGAAATGTTCACGATCATTAGCCATTAGAGAAATGCGGATCAAAACTACAATGAGATTTCATCTCACTCCAACTAGACTGGCATTAATCCAAAAAACTCAAAATAATAAATGTTGGAGAGGCTGTGGAGAGATTGGAACACTTCTACACTGCTGGTGGGGATGTCAAATGGTACAACCACTTTGGAAATTGATTTGGTGCTTCCTTAAAAAGCTAGAAATAGAACTACCATACGATCCAGCAATCTCACTCCTTGGAATATATCCTAGAGAAATAAGCACAAAGATGGAAGCAACCAAGGTGCCCATCAACGGATGAATGAATACTACGCATCGATAAAGAACAGTGAGGAATCTGGGAAACATTTCATAACATGGAGGAACCTGGAAGGCATTATGCTGAGTGAGATTAGTCAGTTGCAAAAGGACAAATATTGTTTAAGACCACTATTATAAGAACTTGAGAAATAGTTTAAACTGAGAAGAAAACATTCTTTTGTGGTTACGAGGGGGGGAGGGAGGAAGGGTGGGAGGGGGTACTCACTAATTAGATAGTAGATAAGAACTACTTTGGGTGAAGGGAAGGACAGCACACAATACAAGGGAGGTCAGCACAATTGGACTAAACCAAAAGCAAAGAAGTTTCCTGAATGGACTGAATGCTTCTAGGGCCAGTGTAGCGGGGGCAGGGGTCTGGAGACCATGCTATTGTGAATAAAGCAGCAATGCATATAGGTGTGCACATGTCTGTTCATGTCATTATGTCTAGGTGTCTAGGGTATATATCTAGGAATGAGACTGCTGGATCATAGGTTAGTTCTAATTTTTTGAGGATGCATCATACCATTTTCCATAGTGGTTTTACCATCTCACAGTCCCACCAGCATGGATAAGCATTTCAGTCTCCCACATCCTTGTCAACATTTGTTGTTATCTGTTTTTTTAATCGGTGCCATTTTAGCCGGGGTGAGATGGTATCTCACTGTAGTCTTGATTTGCATCTGTCTAATGATCATGAGCATCCTTTCATGTGTTCCTTGGTCACTTGGATGTCCTCTGGTGAAGTTCTGTTCATGTCCTTTGCCCACTTTATGATTGTCTTTTTGTTGTTGAGTTGTTGAGTTCTCTATAAATTTTACAGATTAAATAATTATTGGATATGTCATTTCTGAAGATTTGTACATTGGCTTTTTATTCTTTTGATGAAGTCTTTTGATGAGCATAAGTTTTTAATTTTTATGAGGTCCTATTTATCTAATTTGTCTTGTGCTATTACTGCATTTGTTTCTGTTGTTATCCTGTTTTGCAAGAGATTAGTCCCTACAGTTTTCTCTCTGTGTTTTCTTCCAGAAACTTTATAATTTTAGCTTTAACATTTAGGTCTTTGATCCATTTTGAGTTATTTTTTGTGTATGGTATGTGAGGTATGTTTCCTGTATCATTTTTCTACAAGTGGATATCAAGTTTTGCCAGCACCTTTTATTAAAGAGGCTGTTTCTTCCTGATTGAATGGTGTCTTAGGCCGAGTTCTCTAGAGAAGCAAAGCCAGTGAAGTGTATGTATGTATATAGATATATATAGAGAGAGAAAGATTTATCTCAAGGAAATGGCTCACATGGTTGTAGAGGCTGGCAAGTCCCAGGTCTGTGGATCAGGCATCAGGCTGGAGGCTTCTCTTGACTCATGTAGCTGCAGGGGCTGACGAACCCGAGATCAGCAGGTCAGATGGCAGCACACTGGCTCGTGGGTTGTGGAGGCTGAAGAATCCAAGATCAGCAGGTAAGACAGTACGCTGCTGGCTCACAGGCTATAGAGGCTACAAACCCCAAGTACGGCAGGCAACAAGGCAGGATGCTGGCTCAAGTCCTAAGAACCAGAGGTCAGATAATGATGAGCCAGAAGCAGGGTCCAAAACAAGCAAGCGAGCTTTGCCAGAATGTCCATATATATATTGGATGCAGGCTACACCCCCAAGGAAACTCCCCTTACTGCTGATTGGCTGATCACATCAGAGCACATCATAGAGGATGACTATATCATTACATAATTGCCAAATTATGGCTTTACATAACCGCCAAATTACATCATTACATAACTGCTGTCGTAGTCATCTAGTGCTGCTGTAACAGAAATACCACCAGTGGATGGCTTTAACAAACAGATGTTTATCCTCTCACAGCCCAGTAGGCTAGAAGTCCAAATTCAGGGCACCAGCTCCAGGGGAAGACTTTCTCTCTGTGTTGGCTCTGGAGGAAGGTCCTTGTCATCAGTCTTCCCTTGGTCTGGGAGTTTCTCTGCACAGGAACCAGGAGTCCAAAGGACACACTTTGCTCCCGGCATTGCTTTCTTGGTCATAAGAGGTCCCATGTCTCTCTGCTTGCTTCTCTCTTTTATATCTCAAAAGAGATTGGCTTAAGACACTATCTAATCTTGTAGATCTCATCAATATAACTGCTGCTAATTCATCTCATTAACATCATGTGATAGAATTTACAACACTTAGGGAAATTACATCAGATGACAAAATGGTAGACAATCACACAATACTGGGAATCATGACCTAGCCAAGTTGCCAGACATTTTCAGGGGACACAATTCAATCCACAACAACTGCCAAATCACATCATTACATAACTGCTAAACTACTGAGAATCATGGCCCAGCCAACTTGACGCTCAACCTTAACCATCACAAATGGACTTGGACCCCTTGTCAAAAACGAGTTGTCCATAGATGAATGGATTTATTTCTGGGTTCTCAATTCTATTCCACTAGTCTGTGTGTCTATTTTTGAACCAATATCAGGTTATTTTGATTACAGTGGCTATATAGTATGTTTTGATATCAGGGAGTGTGAAGCCTCCAGCTTTGTTCTTGTTCTTCGATATTGATTTGGCTATTCAGGGTTTCTGTCCTTTCCATATGAAGTTGATCATTAGTTTTTCATTTTAGTAAAGAATGTTATTGGGATTTGCATTGGGGTTGCACTGTATCTGTAGATCATTTGAAGTAGAACTGATGTTTTCACTATGTCTTCCAACCCATGAACATGGAATGTCCTCCCATTTACATAGGTGTCTTTTTGTCCCTTGTAGCAGTGTTTTATAATTCTCATTGTATAAGTCTTTTATGTCTCTGGTTAGATTAATTCCTAGGTATTTTATAATTTGGGTGACTATTGTAAATGGTGTTGTTTTCTTGATTTCTTTTTCAGAATACTCCTTGTTAGTGTAAAGGAACCCAACTAATTTCTGTGAGTTGATCTTGTACCCTGCAAAATTGCTAAATTTTTCTATTAGTTCCAGTAGTTTTATTGTGGAATATTTTGGGTCTTTTATGTATAGGATCATATCATCTCCGAATAGAGATAGTTTTCCTTGTTACTTCTGATTTGGATACCTTTTCTTTCTTATTGCTCTGGCTAAGACTTCCAGGACAATATTGAATAAGAGTGGTGATAATGGGAATCTTTGTCCCATTTCCATCCTCAGAGGGAAGGCTCTCAGTCTTTCTCCATTGAGTATAATGTTGGCTGTTGGATTTACATATATGCCCTTAGTTATGCTGAGAAATTTCCCATCTATTCCTATTTTGCTGAGGGTTTTTATCAGGAAAAGGTGTTGAATTTTATCAAATGCCTTTTCTGCATCAATTGATATGATCACACGGTTCATTTGTTTTATTTATGTGGTGGATTACAGTGATTGATTTTCTACTGTTGAACCTTCCTTGTAATCCTGGTCTGAATCCCCCTTGATCGAGGTGTATAATTTTTTTTTTTTTTGATATGTTGCTGAATTCTGTTGGCTAGAATTTATTGCAAATTTTTGCATCTATATTCATGAGGGATATTGGTTTGTAATTTTCTTTTTTTGTTATGCCTTTGCCTGGTTTAGGTACTAGGGTGCTAGAAAGAGTTAGGGAGTATTCTTTCCTCTTCTATGTTTTTAAAGAGTTTGAGTAGAATTGGTGTCAACTGTTCTCTGAATGTTTGGTAGAATAACTCAGTACAGCTATCTGGTCCTAGGCTTTTTCATTGTCGTTGGAAGTTTTTTGATGACATCTGCAATCTCTTCTTTTGTAATGGATATGTTTAGATTCTCTATGTCTGTTTGTGTTACTTTAGGAAGGTGGTGTGTGTCTAGGAATTTGTTCACTTCATCTTGGTTTTCAAATTTGTTGGAGTACAATTTTACATAGTAATGTGTTACGATCCTCTTTATCTCAGTTGAGTCTGTTGCAGTGTCTCCAGTTTGATTTCTTAATTTGGTTATTTGTCTTTTCCATTTTTTTCTTCTTTTATCCATTCAAAGAACCAACTTCTGGTTTTGTTGATTTTTTTTTGTTTGTTTTTCTGTTTTCTATTTCATTTATTTCTGCCCTAATCTTTGTTATTTCTTTTTTCTGGTAGATTTGAGCTTTTTTTGCTCTTCCTTTTCTATTTGTTCAGTTGTTGGTTTAAGTTATTTGTTCTGGATCTTTCTTCTTTTTTAACATAGGCGTTTATTGCTATGAATTTCTGAGTACAGCTTTTGCTGTGCCCCAAAGGTTTTGATATGTTGTGTTTTCATTTTTGCTTGATTCTAAGAATTGTTTGATTTCACTTCTGATTTTGTCTATGACCCGATAGTTTTTTAGTAGTGTAATTTAGTTTCCATGTATTTTTTTCCCCCTTACTTTTCCTGTTGTTGATTTCTAGCTTCATACCATTATGGTCAGAGAAGATGCTTTGTATGATTTCAATCTTTTTTAATTTGTTGAGATTTGTTTTAAGTCCTCGTGTCTTATCCTGTGTTCTCTAGAGAAGCAAAAGCAGTGAAGCGTGTATATATATGTTTGTGTATACATGTATATATACATATACATGTATATATATACATACATACATATATATATATATATATGGAAACCCTGGTGGCATAGTGGTTAAGTGCTATGGTTGCTAACCAAAAGGTCGGCAGTTTGAATCCACCAGGCGCTCCTTGGAAACTCTATGGGGCAGTTCTACTCTGTCCTATAGAGTCGCTATGAGTTGGAATCGACTTGATGGCAGTGGGTTTTATATATATATACACACACAAAGAGCGGAAAATTTATCTCAAGGAAATGGCATAACTGCCAAACTACATCATTATATCACTGCCAAACCACTGAGAATCATGGCCCAGCCAAGTTGACATACAACCTTCATCATCACATCTAGTACATGGTCCATTCTGGAAAATTAATCACGTGCACTGGAGAAAAATGTGTATTGTTCTGATGATGGGTAGTGTGTTCTATATATGTTCACTAGGTCAAATTGGCTTATGGTTTTATTTAAGATCTCAATGTCCTTAGTGATCTTCTTTTTATATTTTCTGTCTAGAATTGAACGTAGTGTGTTGAAGTCCTCAACTATTATTTTGTGGTTTTCTATTTCTCCTTTTACATTAGTCAGTATTCATTTCATATATTTTGGAACACTGATGTTAGGTGCATATATATTTATAATTGTTGTGTCTTCTTGCTGGATTGACCCTTTTATTATTACGTAATGTCTTTTTTTTATCTCTTGTAATAGATTTTAATTTAAAGTCTATTTTATCTGATATCAGTATGGGTACCTATGCTCTTTTTTGTTTACTAGTTGCATAACATTTTATTTCCATCCTTTTATTTTCAGTCTGTTTGTATCCTTGTGTCTAAGGTGTGTTTCTTATAGAGAGCAAAAGGATGGATCATGTTTTTTTAATCCATTTTGCCACTCTCTACCTTTTGCATGTGTCATTTAGACAATTTACATTTAAGTTTATTACTGGAAACAAAGTGTCTACCTCATTCATTTTACTATTTGTTTTTTGAGTGTTTCCTATCTTCTTTGTCTTTTTATTCTCATTTTTCTGTTATTATTTGTGCTTGGCTCCTTTCTTGTGATGAGCCTTTATGATTTATTCCTTCTTTTCTTCTGTGTATTTTTTTTCTAGTTAATTTCTTAGTGGTTACCACATGTATTACATTACACAACTTGCAATTGTGACATCATTTAACACATGAATAACAGGTAATGCGGAACATTTACATATTAAATCTATCCCTGATTTGCTCCTCCCTCCCCCATACCTGTTAGTGAGTCTCCATTAACATCATCGTAAAAAAAAAAAAAAAAATTTTTTTTTTTTTTATAGCCTATATTCGATACGTTTTCATTATATTTATTTCTTGCAAACTTGATGTATTTCCTGTGGGGTTAAGTTGTTGAGTTTATTCCCTGAAAATATCTTGTACCTGGTACTTATGATTGCCCATGTTGTTGCATTTTTTGGAGATCTCTATCACCCTCTCATTTTTTTTCCCATGTATAAATTCAAGTATTTGTTTAATGTTCTTGCCTTTCCATTTGGAGAACTCCCTTAAGTAACACTTGCACAAGTGGTCTGGTAGTGACAAGTTCCCAGAGCTTCTGTTTATATAGGAATGTCTTGATTTCTCCCTCATTTTTGAACGACAGCTTTGCTGGGTAAAGAATTCTTGGTTGGAAATTGTTTTCATTCAATATTTTATATATGTCATCCATTGTCTTCTGGGCTCTAGAGTTTCTGTGGAGAAATCCTCACTAATTCTGATGAAGAACACTTGATATGTTATATTGTGTTTTTCTCTTGCTGCTTTCAGAATTCTCCCTTGTCTTTTGTTTTCAGGAATTTTATTAGAATGTGGTATGGACTGGATTTTTTAAACTTCTCCTCATTGTAGTTCATATAGCTTCCTGTATTTGCAGGCTTGTTTTTTTGTGCAGGTCTGGGAAATCCTCTATGATTATCTGTTAGAAATTTCCTTCTACACTTGTATTATTGTCATGGCGCTCTGGAATTCCAATAATTCTAATGTTAGATTTCCTAATTAAATCTTATATTTCCATTTGGCTTTGTTCATTTTTCTTTGTTCTTTTCTCTTGTCTCCCGAGACTTGATAAGTTCAGTTACTCTGTCTTCTACTTCACTTATCCTATCTTCTGTCTGTTTGACTCTATTGAGTGTTTCTCTTGCATTTCTAATTCAGTTGCTTTATTATTCAGTTCCAGTAATTCTCATTGTTTGTTTTTTTTAATGTTTTTTATTCCCTTATTGAGTTTCTTATTTTGTTCCTCCGTTTGTTTCCTGACCTCTGTTAGTTTGTTCTCTGTGTGCTTTTTGCTTTCTTTAAACATATTAACACCATTGTATGGAAGTTTTGTATTTTTTCCATTAACCTGGTCTCCATAGGAGAAATTTCTTCTTCATGTTTTCTTTTTGATTAGTCCTTCTTCTCTTGTGATTTTGTGTGCTTTAATATTTTTTGTTGAATGTGGGACATTTTTATATTCTTTTTAATATTTTAAAATTCTAAGTTTTCTGATCTTTAGGGGAATCATAGTTAGATTTAGCACCTCTCTCTTCTCCTAAGAACCACTAGAGGGTACTCTTGTCCTTAGGTTTTTTTCAGGAGTTTTAGGTTTTTTCAGCTGAACCAGGAGTTTTGTCTGAGGTTTTATCTGGGTGCTTATTCTGACAGGTTCTCCGTGAGGTGGCTGATTTTACTGGTTTGTTAGACTTCCTCTGTTTTTTGAGGTTTTGGCAGTGGCCCTGAATGTATTCTTGTAGTTGATTTCTTTTACCCCCGTATATGGAATTTAGGACACCTCTGCCTCTGCAGCTTAATGCACATGTGTGGGTTCCCCCCCCCCCCCCCCCCGCTGGCTTGGCTTTCTCAAGGAAGAAGTGGGGAATGCTTTATGTGCTTTTCTCATGGGTGCTCCTATACAGGCTCTCCTGTGGTGTCCTGCTCTAGGCAGGAAGTTAGTTGTTTCCCTCCGTTTTGCCTGTCTAATGTATTTTTCTCTCCCTGGTTGAAGACTGGCTCAGGTGGCTTTTTGGCATGCCTAGGTCCTAGAGCCCACCTGTCTTGGGTCTCAGCCAGGTTCAACAGCACTCACTTGCAATGTCTTGGCCTCCCTTTGCCCCCTCCCAAGTGTGTGGCCTCCAAACTCCCATAGTCAATCTCTGCCACCTTGCTTCCTCAGTTTAGCTCCTGTCCTGTGTTCTTTGTTCGTGATGCTGCCCATCCCTGTCCCAAAATGGCTACGATGAGCTGAGTCCTCCATGTGCTAGTGGCTAGGATTTCCCAGCTTCTGTGCTGCACCCACTCCTCCTCTCCTGTTCCTGGACTCACCTCAACTCTCTAATGCTTCAGCTGCCTTCTGGAGTTCTGAGATCTTAATCTGTGCTTGTTTTTATTCATTATTCAGTGGGTTAGGTGCTGGGGGATAAATGAGAGCAAGCACTTACTCTGCCATCTTGCCCCACCCCTTCATAACATCAATTTTAATTGATTCTTTTAGTTGTTGAGTTGTAGGAGCTCTTTCTATATTCTGATATTAATTTTTTGTTAGATATACAATTTGCAAGTATTTTCTTCCATTTAGTGGGTCATGGTCTCACTCTCGATAGTGTCTTTTGATGCACAAAAGTTTTTAATTTTAATAAAGCTCAACTTATCTATTTTTTTCTTTTGTTGCTTGTGCTTTTGGTGTCATATGTAAGAATCCATTGCAAAATCCAAGGTTATGAAGATTTCCTCTGTTTTTATTCTAAGATTTTTATAGTTTTAAGTCTTAGATTTAGGTCTTTGAATCCATTTTGAGTTGATTTATGAATATAGTATAAATAAGGGTCCAACTTCATTCTTTTGCATGTGGATATCCAATTTCTCCAGCACCATTTGTTGAAAAGACTGTCCTTTTCCCACTGAATAAACTTGGCACTCTTGTCAAAAATCAATTAAGCATATGTATGAATGTTTAGTTATGGGCTGTCTAGTCTATTCCATTGGTCTACATGTCTATCCTTAGGCTAGTGCCACAATTTTATTATTTATTTTTATTACTGTAGCTTTGCAATACATTTTGAAGTCAAGAAGTGTGAGTCCTCCTACTTTGTTCTTCATTTACAATATTATTTGGTTTATTTAGGGACCCCTGAAATTCTATATGAATTTTAGAATGGGTTTTCTATTTCTTAAAAAAAAAAAAAAACACCATTGGTATTTTGATAGAGATTGCATTGAATCTGTAAATCTCTTTGGGTAGTGCTGTCATCTTAACAATATTGTCTCCCAATCCATGAACATGGGATGTCTGTTCATTTATTTAGGTCTTCTTTAATTTCTTTCAGCAATGTTTTGTAGTTTTCAGTGTATAAGTATTTCTCCACCTTGGTTAAATTTACTCCTAAGTATTCTTTTAGATGCTATTGTAAATGGAATTGGTTTTTCTTACTTTCCTTTTTGGATTGTTCATTGCTAGTGTATAGAAATGCAACTGATTTTTGTATTTTGATTTTTTATCCTGTAACTTTGTGGAATTGATTTATTAGCTCTAGCAGTTTTTTTTTCTTTTTTAAGTTTCTTTAGGCTTTTCTACATATAAGATCACTAAATAGGTTTTTAAAGAGAGTTTTATTGATATTTGAGGAATTAGATGGGTTCCTGTCCCTTAAGTTTTGTCTTTTGTAGAATGTCATGAAAATGAAATAATTGAGAATATAATATTTTGTGCCTGGCTTCTTTCACTTAGAATAATGCTTTTGTCAATAATTCATTCCTTTCCATTGCTGAGTAGTGTTCCGTTACACGAATGTACCACAGTCAGTGTATTCATTTATCCATTCACCAGCTAATGGACATTTGGATTGTTTCCAGCTCTTATCTATTATGAATGAAGCTGCTATGAACACTCAAGTACAGGTCTTTGTGTGGACATATGTTTTCATTTCTTTGGGGTAAATACCTATGAATGGGACATATGGAAGTACATGTTTGACCTTGTAAGAAACTGTCAAACTGTTTTCCAAAGTGGGCTATATCATTTTGCATTCCTACCAGCAATATTCAAGGGTTCCAGTTGCTCCATATCCTCCTCAACAGTTGGTGCGGCCCATCTTTTACATTCTAGCCACTCTGGTGGGTGCGTAGTGGTATGCCATTGTGGTTTTAATTTGCATTTCCCTTATGAATAATGATGAGATTTTTTCATGTGCTTACTGGGAATTCATATATCTTCTTTGGTAAGGTTTGTCTTCCTATTATTGAATGGTAAGAATTCTTTATAGATCTTGGATAAAAGGTGTTTTATTAGCTGTGTGTTTGCTCTCCTGTAGATAGTAACTCTACAGGAATTGTAATGAACAACCTGGGCCTGACTCCATGTTTGATTCTATGATGTGGGTCTCACTCATCTTTGAAGGAAGAAAGAAATTTGCATCTTTCTTGCCCCTTTACTCATGTTGTCAACACATTGTCAAGAACCCTCACCTTCCACTCCTGCCTTCCTGTAATACTGTCTTGACTCCCTTCCTCCGTAAATTCCTGAAGAATCTCCTCAGCCTAAGCCCCCAGTGCCTCCTCTCCCACTTTCTTGGGATGGATGGCTCCTTAGAGGAAGGCAAAGGAGAGACTGAATAGGGCCAGCCAAGTCCACTGCCTGCTCAAACTGACAAGCAGGGATCTAAATCCACAATAATCTCAGTTCCATCATGAAAGGAACGGAGATAGTTCCAGAGATACCCAAATTTGTGCACTTGCATATTTAACAAAAAGAAGCAGGAATTAGCCAACCTAGTTGTCAACTATCACCAAGACCTCTGTAGTTCTTGGGCCCTCCCTGAGCCCATGCTTAGCCCGCCCTGTACATTCCCTGCCCTGAGCCTGACTCCTTGCATGGTGCTGGGTGTCCTCCTTGATACTCATCTTTCTCCAGAGGGGGCCCTCTCCCTCCTCCCTACTCAGTTTAAAGAATATTATTCCCTACCTGTCAAAGTCTGTAGCCCTCAAATATACCTCACAAACGCATCATGTCATGTTCAAAGAGTCAGACTTTTTCTTAAGTCTTGGACAGCAAAGACAAATCCAGTCTTTAAGAATTTTGGTTGTATCCCATACTTCCTCTTCTCATTTATTCAACATGAAGCTATTGAGTGTCTGCCAGGTGCCAGAACCTATGAACAGTTCGCAGCCCTTACCTTCACAAGGCTTGATCTCTTGGGGCCAAACAAAAAGCCAACATACACTTGAGCATAATGCACAGCTGAAAGCATTATGCTATAATCCCTTCAGGGTGGGCTGGCCAGTGATGCACAAAGTCCTCTGCACCTGGGCTTGCCATTCGCACATTCAAAGCCCTGACATGCATTAGCCTCTCCTACATGCCAGGCAGCTTGCTAATAGGAATGTGAAAGTGAATAAGGCGGTTTCCCAGGCAAATCCCTCCTCTCTCCCCACCTCTGCTGGCCTGTTCTTCCTTGCCCCACCAGTGCACCATCTGGCCCTCATCTGCCTCCCTGAGCCCGTTGTTTTCTTCCTCTGGACTCACATGCCCTATCCACTGCATCAGCAGCCCCTCTCTGCCCATTACTGCCACCAGACAACAAGCGGACAGCCAAGCAGAGCACTCTTACAGCAGGTGCACGGGAGGAGAGACAGGCCTCCTTTCCTGCCCTGTGTGTTCACCAAGACAGAAAAGGGCCATGGCTGTAGGCACTGTCTCCGTATAGAGAGGGACAAAGGAAACTTTTGCCTCTTTGGCACCGTAGCCCTAGTGTGGATGGGTTATGGAAATAACAAATTAAAGGGCAAACAAGACAACTCACTGGCATGTGAGGTGGGCATGTGACTATTTTCAGGAGTAAACTCAGGTATAATGTCGGCCTGCATTTTAGGTTCATTCCATATACCAGCACTTGAGTGACTCTTGTGGACGCTCCCTTCTCTAATTCAGATCAGAAGGTGCTATTTGATAAATGTGACCTCATTGCATTACATGGTATCAAAATGACTTTAAAGAGTAAACAAAGCCCCCAAGAAACCTAACTTCATTCACAGAGATGCTCTTTGGGAGAATGACATTCACACTCCTGGCACATTATGAGCATATAGTATAAACAGTACCAACAGCAATCAAGAAATAAATAACAATCAATTATTTAGAACTTCCTAAGTGCCTCCCAATAATAAAGATGGCACAGGGCTGGGCAACATTTTGTTCTATTATACATAAATTCTCCACGAGTCAGAGCCAACTTGACAGCAACTGACAACAAGGGCTTCACATGTAAAAATCACTTAATCTTCGTGACAATTGTATGAGGCAGGAAATACTATCATCCCCATTTTACAGATAAGGAAACTGAGGCATGGGAGGTTAACTAACTGGCACAGCTAGTCCAAGGCACAGCCAGAATTTAGACCCAGGTAGTCCAGCTGTAGAATCCATACTCTTAATCATATGCTACATTGCCTCCCCTTTATAATAAACATCATTACAGGGTGGAGACAAAAAATTTCATCTCAAAATAAATAAATATTTATAAATGTCTGCCAGTCCTATTCAGCATGCCAAATAGATTTGGTACAAATACTTTGGGAGAAAATTTAAACCACAAAACCAAAGCCAGATGCTATATTCTGTGAGGCTCTACAAGCACACATACCTAAAATTCCAAAATGTTGCAGTTTTGAAGGGGTCCATTCAATGCCAGAATCCTTTCTGCAGCCCCCTTCCTATAGCCACCTAGATTCAGCTTGAATGCTTCCCATGATGAGGCAGCTCATTCTCTGAACACCTCCATTGCCCATAGCAGGAAGAACAAACATGACACATGTTCTGAAACTCTCCTAATTTATACCCATGGCAGACATCACTAACTGATCACAACTCTTTCCCCAGGCCCAGGACAGACATCACTAATTGATCATGATCCTCACAACATTTTAAAATAATTCTCCAAGCAAACACTGCAGCTGGTGTTGACTAAATACTTAAAATGAAACCATTTGTTATTCTAGGCTTACAGAATGGCATGGCTTCCAGTGCTTTTCATGATTTGACCCTTGCCACCCTTTAAACTCTTCAACCTCATTTTCTTTATCAAAAACAATGTTCTTTTCATTTTTTATTAATCAGTAATGAAGCAAATATAAAAACCCTCCCTTTA
This sequence comes from Elephas maximus indicus, assembly GCF_024166365.1. Lineage (NCBI taxonomy): Eukaryota > Metazoa > Chordata > Mammalia > Proboscidea > Elephantidae > Elephas > Elephas maximus. The sequence goes on from NC_064826.1 coordinate 121,219,073, forward strand.
TTACCCAGCCCACCTCAGAAGAAATAACAGCCTCCCCATAAGCCACTTCTGTTAAAAGTTGGATTTGAGACTTTTGTTATCAATTTATTTACGTACGTACGTGCTTACACGTGTAGAGTTTGGTTCTTTTAACATAAGTGGAATTACACTGTGTAGCATTCCAAACTTGCTTTTCCTCCGTATTATAAAGATATAATATGTCAGATCAACCTATTTAGATACACCGGTCAACATTAAGGATACACAGCATCGTGTATAGCTACTGCATGGTACTCCTCAGAATCCCTTCTCCTGTGAATTAGGTTATCACAATGACGTTTACTTTGCAGTTATCAGTGAGTATATTGGTAGGGAGAGCAAGTAATGATGCTCCGTCTCTTCCTTTGTAATAGTTACTTCTTCTCTGAGTGGTAGTGAAGAGAGTACTTGCTTTGTGTCTGACTCTCCTGAGAAAGCTTTTGCTATTTTACATGAAATAAGGTGTTTCATTTAGGTTTCTGATGCACCATTTAATAAATTTTTGTAATACTGAATTTTATTTTATTGAAGTGAAATTTACCCAACATAAAATTAATCTTTTAATTGAACAATTTAGTGGTATTTATTACATTCACAGTATTGTACAACCACCACCTCTATATAGTTCAAAAATATTTCAATCAGCTCAAAAGGAAGTGCTCTACCCATCAAGGAGTCACTCCCCGTTTCAACTTCTCCCTGCCTCTGACAACCATTGATTGCTTTCTATCTCTATAGATTTTCCTATTCTGGACATTTCATGTAAATGGAATCACATAATATGTGACTATCTTAGTTATCTAGTGCTGCTATAACAGAAATACCACAAGTGGCTTTAACAAACAGAAATTTATTTTCTCACAGCGTAAGAGGCTAGAAGTCTGAATTCAGGCTGCCGGCTCTAGGGCAAGGCTTTCTTTCTCTGTAGGCTCTGGTGGAAGGTCCCTGTCACTTCTGAGACTCTGCTCCTAGGCAATCTTTATGTGGCTTGGCATCTCTCTTCCCCCATCTCTGCTTGCTAGGTTGAGTTTAATCTCTTTTATATCCCAAAATAGATTGACTCAAGATACACTCTATCCTAATCCTGCCTCATCAACACAACAAAGGCAACCCATTCCCAAATGGGATTATAACCACAGACATAGAGGTTAGAATTTACAACACATATTTTTGGGGAATGCAGCCCTGGTGTCACAGTGGTTAAAATGCTTGGCTACTAACTGAAGGGGAGCCATGGGGTTAAAAATACAGCAGTCTGCTTCCTTAAAGATTACAGCCTTGGAAACCCTATGGGGCAGTTCTACTCTGTCCTATGGGGTCACTATGAGTCGAAGTCAACTCCACAGCAATGAGTTTGGTTTTTGGTTTTTTTGTTTTGGGAGGGACACAATTCAATCCATAACAGTGACTTTTGTGCATGCTTTTTTCCCTTAACATAATGTTCTCAAGTTTCATCCATGTTGTAGCATGTGTCAGTACTTCATTCCTTTTTTATGGCTGTATAATATTCCATTATATGAATATACCAGAATTTGTTCATCACCTGAGGGACATTTGTGTCATTTTCACCTTTTGGCTATTATGAATAGTACTGCTATGAGCATACATGCACATGCAGTTTTTTTCAGTCCCTGTTTTTAGTTCTTTGGAGTATATACCTAGGAAGTGTATTGCTGGGTCATAACATAATTCTGTTTAACTTTTTGAGAAACCCCCAAACTGTTTCCCGCAGTAGCTGAACAATCTAACATTCCTATCAGCAGTGCACAAGGGATCCAGTAATTTTCCAGGTTTTTCTGATAACAGGCATCCTAATAGGAGTCTAGTTCTTCTGGTCTCAGGGTAGATGAGGCCATGGTTCATGCAGACTATTAGTCCTGTAGACTAGTTTCTTCTTTGAGTCTTCAGTTTCCTTCTTCTCTTTTGCTCCTGGTGAATAGAGACCAATAGTTGCATCTTAGGTGGCTGCTTGCAAGCTTTTAAGACCCCAGACACTACTCATCAAACCAGGATGTAGAGCGCAACTTTATGAACTATATTGTGCCAACTGATGGGGATGTCCCATGAGACTATGGTCCTATTCCTTCAAACCTAGAAATCCAATCCTGTGAAGCGTTTGGTTAAGTCTAAGAACTTTCCGTAACTGTCCCCTATGTGTTTTATTATACATACGAATATATGTGTATACAGCCACATAAACGTGTATGCATATACATTCGCCTGTGTGTACACACCTGGTGCTGTAGTGTCAATTCTGACTCATAGCGACCCTATAGGACAGAGTAGAACTGTCCTATACGGTTTCCAAGGAACACCTGGTGGATTCAAACTGCCAGCCTTTTTGGTTAGCGGCCGAGTTCTTCATCACTGTGCCACCAGAGCTCCCTGTATCTGTATAGAATGTTTCAAAATCAGGAAGTGTGAGTCCTCCTACTTTGTTCCTCTCTTTCAACATTGCTTTAGCTATTCCGGGCCTCTTGCCATTCCATATAAAGTTGATGATTGGTTTTTCTATTTCTCTAAAGAAGGCTGTTGGAATTTCAATAAATCTATAGATCACTTTGGGTAGTAATGACTTCTTAACAACCTTAAGTCTTCCAAGCCATGAACATGGAACATCTTTCCATTTAAGTCTTTTTTAATCTTTTTCATCAGTGTTTTATAGCTTCCATTGTATAAATTCTTCATTTCCCTGGTTTGATTTATTCCTGGGTATTTTATTCTCTTAGATGCTATTGTAAATGGAATTGTTTGCCTAATTTCCCTTTTATATTTCTCATTGCTGGCGTATATAAAGCCAACTGATTTTTGTGTGTTAACCTTGTACTCTGCAACTTTGCTAAATTCCTCTATTAACTCTAGGAGTTTTGTGGATTCTCTGGGATTTTGTTCTGCAGGTATTTCTTTCTTTTTTTTTTTTTCATTTTCTTGATAAAGTAGTTTGATGCACAAAAGTTTTTAGTTTTGATGAAGTCCAATCTATCTATTTTTTCTTTTGTTGCTTATACTTTTGGTATCATATTTAAGACTCCATTGTCAAGTCCAAGAATATGAAGATTTATCCTTATATTTTGTCTAAGAGTTTTATGATTTTAGCCCTGGGATTTAGATCTTTGATCTATTCTGATTTAATTTTTCATGTGGAGTATATATAGTTTTGCTTGTGGAAATCCAGTTGTCCCAGCACCACTGGTTGAATATATTTTTCTTTCCCCCATTGAGTAGACTTGGCACCCTTGTTAAAAATTGATTGACCATAGATGTGTGGGTTTATTTCTGAACTCTCAATTCTACTACATTGGTCTATGTATATATCTTTATGCCAGTACCACTATGTTCTGATAGCAATAGCTGCATAGTAATTCTTCAAATGAGAAAGTTGTGGGTCCCCCAACTTCATTCTTTTTCAAGATTGTCTGGACATTTGGGACCTCTTGCAATTCCACATAGATTTGAGCATAGGCTTCTTCATTTCTCAAAAAAAAAAAAAAAGGCTGTTGGAATTTTGACAGGGATCGTGTTGAATCTGTAGATCACTTTGGGTAGTATTGACATCTTAACAATACTAGTTTTCTAATCCATGTGAACACAGAATTTTTTTTATTTCTTTAGATTTTCTTTAACTTCTTTCAGTAGTGTTTCATGGTTTTCAGAGTACAAGTCTTTAACCTCCTTATATACATTCTTAGCTATTTTATTCTTTTAGCTATTGTAAATGGAATTGTTTTTGTCATTTCCTTTGAGAATTGTTCATTGCTTAGAAAATCAAACAATGCAATTCACCACATAAATAAAACAAAGAAAAGAAATACGTGATCATTTCAATTGACACACAAAAAAAACATTTGATAAAATCTAAATCCTTTTCTGATAAAAACTCTCAGCAAAATAGGAAAAGAAGGGAAAAATCCTGAATATAGTTAAGGGCATATATCCAAAACCAACAACCAACATTATTCTCAATGGAGAAGGACTAGGAGTTTTCCCCTTGAGAATGGAAATGAGACAAGGATGGCTATTATCACCACACTTATTGAATATTTTACTGGAAGTGTTAACCAGAGAAATAAGGCAAGAAAGAATAATAAAAGAGTATCCAAACCTGAAAGAAAGAGGTAAAAACATCCTTATTTACAGACAACATGACCCTGTACATAGAAAACCCCGAAGATTCCATAAGAAAGCTTCTGGATCAACCCACTTTGGAGAGTGGCGTCTGGGGTCCTAAATGCTAGCAAGCAGCCATCTAAGATGCATCAATTGGTCTCAACCCACCTGGATCAAAGGAAAATGAAGAACACCAAGGACACAAGGTAATTATGAGCCCAAGAGACAGAAAGGGACACAAAAACCAGAGACTACATCAGCCTGAGACCAGAAGAACTAGATGGTGCCCAGCTACAACCGATGACTGCCCTGACAGGGAACACAACAGAGAACCCTGAGGGAGCAGGAGAGCAGTGGGATGCAGATCCCAAATTCTCATAAAAAGACCAGACTTAATGGTCTGACTGAGACTAGAAGGACCCCGGTGGTCATGGCTCCCAGACCTTCTGTTGGCCCAGGACAGGAACCATTCCCGGAGCCAACTCTTCAGACAGAAATTGGACTGGACAATGGGTTGGAGAGGGATGCTGGTGAGGAGTGAGCTTCTTGGAGCAGGTGGACACTTGAGACTCTGTTGACATCTCCTGCCTAGGAGGGAGATGGGAGGGTAGAAGGAGTTAGAAGCTGGCAAAATGGACATGAAAAGAGAGAGCAGAGGAAGGGAGCCAGCTGTATCATTAGGGGGAGAGCAATTGGGAGTATGTGGCAAGGTGTATATAAGCTTTTGTGTGAGAGACTGACTTGATTCGTAAACTTGCACTTATTGCACAATAAAAATTTTTTAAAAAGATGAAAAAAAGAAAGTTTCTGGATCATATAGAAGAATTAAGAAACATTGCAGGGTACAAATCAACACACAAAAACCAGTTGGCTTCTTTTATACTAACGGAGAATTCAGAAAAGGAAATCAAGAAATCAATACCATTTACAATAGCCCCCAAAATGATAAATATCTAGGAATAAACCTAACCAGGGGTTTTGTAGTTTTCACTGAGGAAGAAAACTACAAAACACTACTACGATAGTCTAAAAGAGACCTACATAAAAGAAAGGACATTCCGTGTTCATGGACTGAAGAACTTAAATTCTGAAAATGTCAATACTACCAAAATGATCAGTAGATACAATGCAATTCCAATCCAAATTGCAGCATTCTTTACTGAAATGGAAAAACTAATCACCAACTCTACATGGGAAAGAAACAGGTCCCTAATAGCCAAAGCAATATTGAGGAACAAAGTAGGAAGCTTTACACTTGCCAATCTCGAAACATACTATACAGCTACAGAAATCAAAACAGCTTGGTATTGGTCCAGTGATAGACACATAGACAAGTGGAATAGAACTCAGAGACCAGAAATAAATCCATCCATCTACAGGCAGCCGATTTTTGATGAGGAGTCAAAGTCCATTCAGTAGGAAAGAAACAGTCTCTTTAAGAAATGGTGTAGACAAAACTTGATATCCACTTGCAGAAAAATGAAACAGGACCCATACCTCACAACATACACAAAAACTAACTCAAAATGGATCAAATACCTAAATGTTAAAGCTAAAACCATGGAAGAAAACATAGGGAAAAAATGTGGGACCTAGTCTTTTTAAAAAATAAACTATCAAACACAACTACAAATGCACAAACAGCAGAAGGCAAATTCAATATCTGGGATCTCATAAAAATTAAATATTATGCTTATCCAATTGTCAAAAGAATATAAAGACAACATACAGACAGCGAAAAAATCTTCTGGAATGACATACCAGGTAAGAGTAAAATCTCTGAAATATGTAGAAAACATCAACAATACAACAACAAAAAGATAACCCAATTTAAAAATGGACAAAGGACAGGAACAGACATTTCACCAAAGAGGACATTCAAGTAGCCAACAAACACTTGATAAGATGCCATTAGAGAGATGCAAATCAAAACTACAATGAGATACCATCTCACCCCTGCTAAAATGATACTGATATAAAAAAAAAAAAACAGCAAATGCTAGCAAAGATGTGGTGAGACTGGAACACTGATCCACAGCTGGTGGGATTGTAAAATAGTACAACCTCTATGTAGAATGATGGAACTTCCTCAAAAAGCTATAAATACAACTACCGTATGATCCAGCAATCCCACTCCTTTGTATATAAAAAGATATTCCTAGAAGAGACAGGAGTAGACACATGCACACCTCTGTTCATTGCAGCACTATTCACAATAGCAAAAAATGGAAACAACCTGTGAGGGTTAAGGTTATGTGTTAACTTGGCTAGGTCATGTTTCTTAGTGGTTTCGCAGGTATTATATAACCATTCTCCATTCTGTGATCTGATGGACTCAATCAGTTCAAAGGGGAGTTTCCTCGGGAGTGTGGCCTGCATTCAATACACATGGGTGTTCTGGCAAAGCTCGACCTGTCTCAGTTTTGCACCCATCTCGTCATCGTTTGACCTCTGGTTCTTAGGATGTGAGCCAGCAGACTGCCATCTGACTTGCCAGTTTTGGATTTGTCAGCCCCTGCGACCACGTGAGTCAGGAGAAGCATCCAGCCTGATGCCTGACTCATAGATTTGGGACTTGCCAGCCTCCACAACTGCCTGAACCATTTCCTTGAAATCTCTCTCTCTCTATATATATATACCTGTGTGTGTGTGTATATATACATATATATATATATACACACACACATATATTTCACTGGTTTTGCTCCTTTAGAGAACCCAGCCTAAGACATCAGGTACCGAGAGTGGTAGGTACTACAGGAACATAATCATAAGTATGAATTTTTGGAATTGGTTCTGAAGCCTGGCTAGTCTAAAGGTGCTGATGATTCTGCCTCCAGTAGTGAAGAGAGCACTGCTAATCATCCATGGCATGAGGTGGCAATAGAAATATGCAGAATATCACACCACTGGATCAAATATTTGTGAGGGACAAGGCTCTGGGTGATTACATATTTGATAGTTTTCTACAATTTTGTCAGAATGAGAAGTATAAGGAAGCTGGCTGGCTGGTCCTACTTTCACTAGACAAAGCGGTGAAAGGGATGAGCTTAGGACTTCAGAGTCACAGCTCAAGTGCTGCATACAAGACCTGAAAGTTGCCACTTGTGCCTTGAAAGAAAGTCTCATTTCTTGTAGTAACAGGGCTGATATTGCCAAAAACCAAACCCAGATTCTTATCATAAGAGTAGCTGAATTACAATTGAATTCCCAACTTCCAATAGTGTCTGAAGTTAAAGTGAGGCCATTGTTTGGGAAGAAATGGGATGCTGAAACTTTGGATGGGAGCACATGAACAGATAATCAAAGAGCTGAGGATATTGAGCCCCTAAATTCTGTCAAATCAGGCCTACCAACAGAACCATCCCTCTTATTCCCATCTGAAGAGATTACTCCATTTTTGTATGCTGAACTGCCCTCCCTAGTAAAGCCATTATCCCTCCCACCCCCACCTGATGAGATTAACCCAGCTGTGCCTGAAGAGTGTCTGTCTGAGATATCACCTGAGGCTTCACCTGGGGCATTGCCTGGGGCATCGCCTGAGGCAGATGCCTGATAAGACATTGTTGGATGTCCCCAGGACCCACCACCCATTTTTGTTTCTAGACCTATAACTAGACTTAAGTCCCAGTGAGCCCCAAGAGGTGAAATACAAAGTGTGACCTAGGAGGAGGTGCACTACACTACAAAAGAACCGCTTGATCATTCTAATATATAGAAACAGAAACCTGGGGAATATGTGTGGGAATGGCTATTAAGGGTGTCGGATAACGGTCCAAGGAACATAAAGTTGGATCAGTCTGAGTTTATTGATATGGGCCTACCAAGCACAGGTTCTTTATTCAATGTTTCAGCCCAGGAGGTTAAAAAAGATCTAATAGTTTATTTGGTTGCGTTGCTGAAGTATGGATTAAGCAGTGGCCTACACTAAATCAAATTGAAGTACCAGACCTGCCTTGATATACTGCAGAAGAAAGTATCCAAAGACTTATGGAAATTGGCATGTTAGAGTGGATTTATCAGGTTAGACCCACAGACCCACCCGTACAGTACGAAGGTCACAGTCCTTACCACAATTATGAGGAACAAATTTGTGAAGGGAGCCCCATCATCCTTGAAGACTGCTGTGATTGCTAATTATGTAAGTCATATTTGACAATGGGAACTGCCCTGTGATGGCTAAGATTGTGTGTCAACTTGGCTGAGCCATGATTCTCAGTGTTTTGGCAGTTGTATAAAGTTGTGATCACTTTCCTGTTGAAATTTGATATGTGATCACCCCCATGATGGAATCTGCTGAGTTGGTACTGGCGGGGGTGGGGCCTATGGCAGCTCACTGCCCCCTCAGCCTTCATCTCTCTACCTTCCACTGCCTACTTCTCTCCTGCTTGCCTTGCAAAAATTGTTGGCTTGTTCTGGATCCAGCAGCCGTCTCTTGTCTGACCTCTGGTTCTTGGGACTTGAGCTAGAAGCTTATCTGTCCATCTTGGGATTCACCAGTCTTCACGGCCTGCAAGCAAGAGTCCTGCTCCCTGACCTGCCTGTCTTGGGTTCACCAGCCCCTCCGGCTAAGCGACTCAGGAGAAACTTTGCGGTCTTGCCTGCCAACCTTGGGGATTCCTCGACCGTCACAACTTGTGAGTGGGATCCCTGCTCTCCAACCTGCTCATCTTGGGTTCACCAGCTTCTGCGGCTCCGCAAATTGGGAAAAGACTATCCTGATCCAACCCCTACAATCGCTTGAGCTGTTTCCTTAATATAAATCTCTCTATATATATTTATGGAAACCCTGGTGGCACAGTGGTTAAGAGTCTGGCTGCTTACCAAAAGGTCAGCAGTTCAAATCCACCAGGTGCTGCTTGGAAACCCTGAGGCAGTTCTACTCTGTCCCATAGGGTTGCTATGAGTCGGAAGCGACTCGACGGCAATGGGTTTGTTTTTTTTTTTTTTCTTTTTTTGTGTGGTTATATATATTTATACACATTACTGGTTTTGCTTCTCTAGAGAACCCAGCCTAAGACATGCCCTATCTGAATTAAGACACCTAAATACAACGGGGCTGACTGGACCCCATGGTGGTAAGGGCCAAGTACTGGCACTGAATTGACAAAGTAACCAGTGTGGTTACTATAATGGACAGTAGAGCCAAAGCAGTAATCAAAATAATCTGACTCATGTGGGCCTATGGCGTTGGCTACTTAGTCATGATGTTCCTAGGAGTGAAATAGATGGGAAATCTACTATATCTTTACTTGATCTATGTAAGTAGAAGAATTCTAGGTCGTGTGAATGGCAGTTTAACTTGAATGGCCAGAATAGAGAGTCAGCCCCTCAATCAATTCCTACACTTGAACCAGTTTACAGACCCACAACCCCTTGAAAGATAGGGAGGCTGAGTCTCCTTGAGGAAGGACCCCACTACTCTGCAAAAATTTATACTGTTAATCTTTCTCCCAGATTTCCTCAAAGGGATCTGTGGCCTTTTACAAGAGTGACTGTTCATTGAGGAAAAGGAAATAATCAGACTTTTTGCGTATTACTGGACACTGGCTCTGAACTAAAACTAACTCCAGTAGCCCGAAAACATCACTCTGGCCCACCAGTCAGAGTAGCGGTATATGTAGGTCAGGTTATTAATGGAGTCTTACCTCAGGTCCAGCTCACAGTGGGTCCAGGGGTCCCCAAATCCATCCCGTAGTGATTTCCTCAGTTCAAGAATGTGTAATTGGAATAGGCACACTCAGTAACTGAGAGAACCCCCACATTGGATCCCTAACAAGTAGAGTAGGGGCTATTATGGTAGGAAAAGCCAAGCAGAAGCCATTAGAACTGTCCCTACCTAGGAAAATAGTAAACCAAAAGCAATACCACAATCCTAGAGGTACTGCAGAGATTACTGTCACCATGAAGGACTTGAAGGATGCAGGCGTGGTGATTACCACCACATCCCCATTCAACTCGCCTATTTGGCCTGTGCAAAAAACAGATGGATCTTGGAGAATGACAGTAGATTATTGTAAACTTAACCAGGTGGTGACTCCAATTGCAGCTGCTGTTCCAGATGTGGTTTCATTGCTTGAGCAAGGTAATACATCTCCTGGTGCCTGTATGCAGCTATCGATCTTGCTATTGCCTTTTTCTTCATATCTGTTTCAAAGGATCACCAGAAGCAATTTGCCTTCAGCTGGCAAGACCAGCAATACACCTTCACTGTGCTGCCTCAGGGGCACATCAACTCTCTAGCACTATGTCATAACATAGTCTGCGGAAATCTTGATTGCCTTTCCCTTTCACAAGACATCACATTGTTCATTACATTGATGACATTATGTTGATTGGCCCTAGTAAGGAAGAAGTATTAATGACTCTAGACTTATTGGTAAGACTTTCACATGCTAGAGGGTAGGAAATTAACCCAACAAAATTTCAGGTGCCTTTCACCTCAGTGAAATTTCTAGGGGTCCAATGGTGCGGGGCATGTCTTAAGTGAAGGATAAGTTGTTGCTTCTGGCCCCTCCTACAACTAAAGGGAGGTACAATGCCTGGCAGATCTCTTTGGATTTTGGCAGTGACATATCCCTCATTTGGGTGTGTGACTCCAGCCTATTTATCAAATAGCCTAAAAAACTGCTGGTTTTGAGAGGGGCCCAAACCAAGAGAAAGCTCTACAACAGGTTCAGGCTGCCATGCAAGCTGCTCTGCCACTTGGACCGTATGATCAAGCTGATCCAATGGTGTTTGAAGTGTCAGTGACAGATAGAGATGCTGTTTGGCATCTTCGGAAGGCCACTGTTGATGAATCAGAGCACAGACCCTTAAAATTTTAGAGCAAAGCCCTGCATTCCTGTGCAGATAACTATTCTCCTTTTGAGAATCAGCTTTTGTCTTGTTACTGGGCCTTAGTAGAGACTGAACAATTAACCATGGGCCATTAGGTCACCATGCTGCCTAAGCTGCCCATCATTAACTGTGTGTTGTCTGACCCGCAGAGTCATAAAGCTGGCTGTGGTATATATGAGATTGAGCTTCAGCAGAATCTGAAGGCACAAATAACTTAAGTGAGGAAGTGGCTCAAATGTCTATAGTCTCCACTCCTGTCACATTACCTGCCCTCTCCCAGTCTGCATCTATGGCCTCATAAGAAGTTCCTTATGATTAGTTGACTGAGGAAGAGAAAACTCGTGCCTGGTTTACAGATGATTCTGCATAATATGCAGGTACCACTCAAAAGTGGATAGCGGCAGTGCTGCAGCCCTTTTCTGGCAACCCCTTGAGGGACAGTTGTGAAGGGAAATCCTCTGAATGGACAGAACTTCGAGCAGTGCACCTGGTTGTTCACTTTGGTTAGAAGGAGAAATGGCCAGATATGTGATTGTATACTGACTCATGGGCTGTGGTCAATGGTTTGGCTGAATGGTCAGGGACTTGGAAGGAACATGATTGGAAAATTGGTGACAAAGAGGTATGGGGAAGAGGTATGTAGATAGGCTTCTCTGATTGGGACAAGGAACTACAGATATTTGTGTTTCATGTGAATGGCCACCAAAGGGCGACCCCAGCAGAGGAGGATTTTAACAATTGAGTGGATAGGATGATGTGTTCTGTAGAAACCAGCCATCCTCTTTCCCCAGCCACTCCTGTCATTGCCCAATAGGCTCATGAATGAAGTGGCCATGGTGGCAGGGATGGAGGGTATGCATGGGCTTAGCAACATGGACTTCCACTCACCAAGGCCACCTTGGCAACAGCACTGCTGAGTGCCCAATCTGCCAGCAGCAGAGACCAACACTGAGTAACCGATATGGCACCGCTCCTCAGGGCAATCAACCAGCAACCTGATGGCAGGTTGATTGCACTGGCCTGCTTCCATCATGGAAAAGGCAGCATTTTATTCTTGGTGGAACAGATACTTACTGTGGATATGGATTTGCCTTCCCTGCACACAATGCTTTTGCCAAAACTACCATCTGTAAATTCACAGACTGCCTTATCCACTGTCATGATATCCCACTCAGCATTGCTTCTGACCAAGGGACTCACTTCACAGCAAATGAAGTGTGGCAATGGGCCCATGCTCATGGAATTTACTGGTCTTACCATGTTCCCTATCAATCTGTAGCAGCAGGCTTGTTAGAATGATGGAATGGCCTTCTAAAGACACAATTACACTGCCATCTAGGTGGCAATACCTTGCAGGGTTGGGCCTATGTGCTCCTGGAAGTTGTATATGCTCTAAAACTGTGTCAAATATATGGTTCTGCTTCTTCAATAGCCAGGATTCATGAGTCCAGGAACTAAGGGGTAGAAATGGATGTGGCACCACTCATTGTTACCCTTAGTTACCTGTTCACAAAATTTTTATATCTTGTCCCTGGAACCCTATGATTTGTAGGCTTAGAGGTCTTAGTTCCAAAGGGAGGAATGCTCCCACCAGGAGAGACAACACTGATTCCATTGGCCACTTTGACCTCCTCATACCTCTGGATCAACAGGCAAAGAAGGGACTCACCATATTGGCTAGTGTAATTGATCCTGTTTACCAAGGGGAAATCAGGTTGATATCACATAATGGAGGTAAAGAAGAGTATGTTTGGAATACAGGAGATCCCTTAGGGCGTCTCTTAGCACTACCATGCCCTGTGATTAATGTCAATGGAAAACTACAGCAACCCAATTCCAACATGACTAGTAATGGCCCAAACCTTTCAGGAATGAGGGTTTGGGTCACCCCACCAGGCAAAGAACCATGACCAGCTGAGGTGCTTGGTGAGGGTAGAGGGAATATGGAACAGGTAGTGAACGTAGGTAGTTCTAAAAACTATCTATAACCACATGATCAGTTGCAGAAATGAGAACTGTAACTGTTTTGAGCATTTCTTCCTTGTTTTGTTATACATGTATGTGTGTGTGTATAGCAAATATCTTTGTTTTCTTCCTTTCTTTATTCCATTGCTTATTATAAAATATAAGATATAAACAGGGCTAGTGCATTTTTGGTTGTGCACATGTTAGTTGTATCATGTTACGTGCAAGTATGACTTTATAATTGTCTTTATTTAGAGATTATTTGTGGTTTATGGAGATGTATACAGGTGCCAAGTTGACAAAGGGTGAACTTTGATGGTTGAAGTTATGTGTCAGATCCACTAGGCCATGTTTCTCAGTGGCTTGGCAGATATTATATAATCACCCTCCCTTTTGTGATCTGATATAAGCATCCAATCAGTTGAAAGGAGAGGTTCCTTGGGGATGTGGCCTGCATCCAATATACATGGACATTCTGGCAAAGCTCACTCTCTCAATCCTGCTCTTGGTACATTAGCCAGCAGCCTGCCATCTGACTTGCTGATTTTGGGTTCGTCAGTCCCTGAAACCACATGAGTCAGGAGAAGCCTCCAGCCTAGTGCCTGACCCATGGATTTGGGACTTGCCAGCCTCCACAACTGTGTGAGCCATTTCCTGGAAATAAATCTCTCTCTCTCCATATATATACATACATCATGTGTATATATATGGAGCCCTGGGGGCACAATGGTTAAGTGATATGGCTGCTAACCAAAAGGTCGGCAGTTCCTTGGAAACCCTATGGGGCAGTTCTACTCTGTCCTGTAGGGTCACTATGGGTCAGGATCAACTCTATGGCAATGGGTAGCTATATATATACTTCACTGGTTTTGCTCCTCTAGAGAACCAGCCTAAGACACAGCCTAAGTGCCCATTAACAGAGGAATGGATAAGCAAAATGTGGTACCTACATACAATGGAATACTACACAGCCATACAGAATAGTGATTAGTTCTCGAAACATATAATGTGGTTGAATCTGGAGGACATTATACTGAGTGAAATAAGTCAGTCACAAAGAATATATATTGAATGGTCTCACTTTTATAAAATGACAAGAATAGGTGTACATACAAAAACCAATATTCATTGGTAGTTACCAGGGATGGGAGGCAGAGGGATGGGGAATCACTCTCTAGATAGTAGACATTTGTTATTTTTTATAATGGGAAAGGTAATGCCAAATGTTGGTGCAGGGTGCACAGCTTACAAAAGTAGATGATACTGCTAATAATTACACAAGAAAAAGGGACTTTTTGGTGAATGCTATAACATATACTATTTTGAAACAACAGCAAAAACAACCAAAAAATATATGTGTGGTTACATGTGTAGGTATGTATGCATATATGTGTATAGGTAGATATTATGTGTGTACATATGTTTGCATGTATAGGTTTATCTATATGCATATGTATATACATGTATGTGTGTACATGCATATATGTTCATATATATAATAAAGCACATAGGGGCACACAGTTATGGATACTTCTTAGACATAACCAAACACCTCATGGGAGTGGTTTACTGGGTTTGAAGGCTTAGGGCCATAGTCTTGTGGGACAATTTGGTCATTTGGTGCAATATAGCCCATAAAGTCTATGTTCTGCATCCTAGTTGGTGAGTAGTGTCTGGGGTCTTAAAAGCTTATAAGCGGCTATCTCAGATACAAATATTGGTCTCTACTCATCCGGAGCAAAAGAGAAAGAAGAAAATCAAAGACTCAGAGAAGAAACTAGCCTATAAGACTAATAGCCTACATGAACCATGGCATCATGTACTCTGAGACCAGAAGAACTAGATGGTACCCTGCTACCATTACTGACCATTCTGATCAGGACCACAATAGATGGCTCCTGATAGAATGGGAGAAAAATATAGAATAGAACTCAAGTCCTTAAAAAGTCCAGACCTACTGGACAGGTTGAGAATAGAGTACCTTCCGAGACTGTCATCTTGAGATACTCTTTAAACTTTGAACTGAAAATACTCTGAGGTCACCTTTCAGCTAAATGACAGATTGACTCATAAAATAAAGAGTATCACCCATGAGTACCGTGCTCCTTTAAAAAATCATCTATATGAGACCAAACAGTCAACGTTTACTCTAAAGTAAAGATGAGAAGGTAAGGGGGGCAGGGAAACTAGATTACTGGAAAAGGAACAACTAGAACAAAAATAATGAGAATGTTGACACATTGTAGAAAATGTAACTAATGTCACTGAACAATTTGTGTAGAAATTGTTAAAATGGAATGCTAATTTGCTGTATAAACTTTCACTGAAAACACAATAAAATATTATTTTTTTAAAAATTTTTCATTGTTAGTGTACAGAAACACAACTGATTTTTTTGTGTTGATCTTGTACCCTGCCACTTGGCTGAATTCACTTATTAGTCCTAGTAACTTTTTGGTGGATTCTTTGGGATTTTCTGTATATAGGATCATGTCATCTGTGAATAGAGATGTTTGTACTTCTTCCTTTCTGATTCGATCCTTTTACTTCTTTTTCTTGACTAATTGCTCTGGCTAGAACTTCTAGTACGATGTTGAATAACAGTGGTGAAAGCAGGCATCCTTGTCTTGTTTCTGACCTTAGGGTGAAAGCCTCTGTCTTTCGCCATAGAGTATGATGCTAGCTGTGAGTTTTTTATAAATAGCCTTTATGATGTTAGGAAAGTTCTCTTCTATTCCTAGTTTACTAAGTGTTTTTATAATGAAAGAGTGTTGGATTTTTGTTAAATTCCTTTTCTGTACTAAGATAATCGTGTGGGTTTCTTTTTGTTTTTGTTTATTTTTATCTTTCTTTCTTTCTTCATTCTATTAACGTGGTGTATCACTTCTTGGCTCTTAATTGAAAGATTAGTGGTTCAGACCCATCCAGCTGCTCTGCAGGAGAATGACCTGGCAATCTGCTTTCATAAAGATTACAGCCAAGAAAGCGCTATGAGCAGTTCTACCCTGCCACATGGAGTCGCTATGAATCTGAATCAACTCAACAGCACCCAACAACAACAATAAATCACTTCTCCGCCTTTTGGCTAAAATCAAGTGTATTAATGTGGTGTAATGCATTTTTTTTAATGCATTGGGATTTTCTTATGTCCAACCACTCTGCATTCCTGGGGTCAATCCCATTTGGTCATGATGTATAATCCTTTTAATATGTTGTTGGTGTTCATTGATGTTTCATCTTTTTTTTATTAAATGCATTTAAGGATGTAAAGTTTCCCTATTTTTGGCTATTCACCATAATTTTATATTTATATTTGGTGCACTCATGGTCATTCGTTTATAAAGGATCTGTTACTTAATTCAGTACTTTTTTCTTTTCCAAGTGGAAAGAATTTTTTGGTTGCCCTTTTGTTGTCCAGCCCTCAGCCACGTTTGCTTGGGGTGCACTCTGTGCGGGAACTCTGGTGGCGTAGTGGTTAAGTGCTACGGCTGCTAACCAAAGGGTCCAGAGTTCGAATCTGCCAGGCACTCCTTGGAAACTTTATGGGGCAGTTCTACTCTGTCCTATAGGGTTGCTATGAGTCGGAATTGACTTGACAACACTGGGTTTGGTTTTTGGGTTTTTTGGACGCTGTATGCATCTTAAGTCTGAACCACTCTGAAATATTTGTATTTCTCCAAACACCTCTGACTTTGCCTGTTGACCGCTCTAATCTGGAATGTCCTTCCCTCTGTTCTCTACTTCACCAGTTCCCACTCACCCATAAAGGGCTACAGGAAAGGCTTAGGAAACCCTGTCCTAATGCCTCCAGAAGAAACCTGTCTTTTTTATGCTCACCAAAGACTCTAGAGCTTTTCCAGTACCATTATTTATCAATATTTGTTTGTCTCTTATGCCAGATCGTAAGGTCCTTAAGAACTAGAAACTAGTCACTTCTGTACCCTTAGACTGAGCACAAATTAGGTACTGAATAAATGTTGAATGAATAAGAAATCCAATATCCCCTTCCAAACTTTCTATTTCTGATCATTTTATACCATCATTCTTGGTATTACATAATTAAGGTATGCTTAACTGCCATAATCAATAGATCAAAACATGAAATGGGTCTATGCAATAGGGTTGTATTTCTCACTCATATAATAGCCAAATGCCTATGTTAGTTGGATGGGAAGTTTTCTTCTCTATGGTAATTTAAGAAGCCAGACTTCACCCCTTTCATAGCACCATCCACCCACTACAGTCTCATCATCATCCTCATCTAGCCCCTGGAAAGATGAGAAAGAACATGGAGGAGCCACCCCCTTTGAAAAGCCTGGACCTGGAAGTGGTACTTCTGCTCAGATTCCATGGATACACCTAACTGCAAAGTAGACTGGGAAATGTAGAACTGGCCAGTCCCTCACCTGCCATTCTTATTACAGGGCATAAAAAGGAAGATGAATTTGGCCACAACTAGCAATGTGTCATGGATTGAATAGTGTCCCCCCAAAATATGCATCAACTTGGCTAGGCCATGACCCCCAGTTTTGTGTGGATGTCCTTCATTTTGTGATCTGATGTAATTTTCCTATGTGTTGTAAACCCTAATCTCTGCCTGTGGTTGATGAAGCCAGATTAGGCTATGTTAAAGAGAATTAGGGTGGGATGCAACACCCTTACTCAGATCACAGCACTGATTCGATATAAGCGGAATTTC
Organism: Elephas maximus indicus; assembly: GCF_024166365.1. Lineage (NCBI taxonomy): Eukaryota > Metazoa > Chordata > Mammalia > Proboscidea > Elephantidae > Elephas > Elephas maximus. The sequence goes on from NC_064826.1 coordinate 121,236,702, forward strand.
CCTGGAGTGTAGCCTGCATCATCTTTTATCTTATAAGAGATAAAAGGAGAGAGAAGCAAGTAGAGAGATAGGGATCTCATACCACCAAGAAAGAAGTGTCAGGAGTGGAGCATTTCTGTTGGACCCAGGGTCCCTGTGCTGAGAAGCTCCCAGACCAGGGGAAGATTGATGACAAGTACCTTCCCCCAGAACCAATAGTGAAAGAAAGCCTTCCCCAGGAGCTGGTGCCCTGAATTCAGACTTTTAGCATCCCAGACTATGAGAGAATAGACTTCTGTTTGTTAAAGCCATGCACTTGTGGTATTTCTAAATCTCTGCCACAGCCTGCTCCTCTGACCACCTAATATACGTGTACACCTTTCTCCTTTCACTTAGAATACACGTTCATCTCTCCCCAAAAGAGGTATCCCAGGATCTCTTGCATCACTGCCTCTAGGTCCAAATCCAGGATGAGAAATCCCCGTCAAGTTCAGGAAGTGTTGCCTGTAGCCCAGTGATCTATGACTTAAAAAAGGAGTTACTTGACCATCCTTCTGCATCCAACATGGAAGAGAGGAGCATGGACAGGGTTAGGATAATGAAAATTCCCCTTTGAAATAGGGAAGAATGGAAAAAGAAAAATCCCAACCATATCAATGATGCTATCCCATGAAGCAGGGATTGAGTTGACTTCCTTGCCATGGTGGTGGAAGTGTTCCTTGATATGACTCTTGTTCTGCCCTCTGAGGTAAACTCCATCATGCACTGTTCTCTGTGGCCTCAGGCTCTGCCCTTTGGGGGCTTCTTTATTGTTCTCCCTGGCCACATCTACAGTGGGTATTGGGAAGTATGCCCTTTTGCAGCCCACTTCCATCTGATGAAAGTTGAGGGGACAGAAAGGGTGTGTTCTATAGCTTGAACAATCAAAGTCTTGTTCAAAGCCTTTCTCAGGTCATGTTTTTTTTTTTTTTTCTTTTTTTTGGTTGCATCTTATCTGCTCACAGGCAGCCGAACACGCCAGTTAACAGCAACCAAATTTTTTTCCTGGGCATCGTCTTTACAACCACTTTATTTCTTCTTAGTCCCTATCCTCCTCTTGATTTAATAGCACCTACTTTGCTTTCTCTTCACTTTGCAGCCATTTGAATGACTGACCTGAATAAGATGGTCACACCATCAAATTCAACTTTGCCACAGAGCTGAACCTTGTCAGCCAGAAACTTCCTCGGTCTTATCTGCAGTTTGAGGGGAGTACAGAAGCAGTTACCATCTCTAGCCTTGTTTATAGGCCATATGATATCCACATAGTGTTTAGGATTTTGCAAGGCACCTGCTGGTAAATACTGTTGAATGAATGAATGAATGCCCAAGTGTGATTCAGTGAAGATACCATTTGTGGAAGTAAAAACTTGCTTTTGCCATGCAGATTGTCCAGCTCGTTGGTCATCCTCTTTTCAGACAAGAAGCTTCATTGATTTGATTCAGGACTGGCATCAAAGGGGCATGATACTTGATCTGTGCCCTGAGTTCACTCTGAAATAATCAATAAACTGGCTGCTTAGAGCTGGGATCTTAGGAGATATTTAACCTCCAGGGGTTTCAGTTTCCCATACATTAAACAGCAGCTCAGTGTCACAGTGAAGCATAACATGGGAAAACCACTGCACACAAACTAATGGCAGTTTTTGTGATTCCAGAGTGCCTCCTGCTGTCTCCTGGCTCATCTCTCTCTTGCCCTTCTGGCCATGACATCCTGGCTACAGGGGAGGCAAAACCTCTCATCCCACCCCCGCTGCCTGACCCAGGTCAGCTCCCCTGACACGCTCTCACCCTCCACCCAGTAGGCCCTGGTCTTCTTACTCTTGGCTGTTACTGGACTTCCCATTAATACAGGGCACAGCCAGTTTCTAGTCTCCCCAGCCGTAAGCAAACACTTGTGACACCTCTATGTTCTTATTGCATCAGCCCAGGGAGCGCTGAGTGGCAGTCAGGGACAGGCCAGGGAGAAGGGGTGGTGCTTTGGGGCTCACTCAGGCTACAAACAGGAGCTCCCTGCCCATTTCCCTTGACCACATGGGATCTGGCCATTTGGCCCATTTAATTATGAACCTGCATCTTTTAGAGTTTGGGACTCAGAGCCTCTGTGCAAAAATACCAGATCAGGCCTGACCTTTTTGGTTCCTTTAATTTGATTTAAATTACTATCCCATTAAGGCACATTTATTGAAGAAAAGCATAGGAAATACATACCAGGAAAGTAAATTAAAATTATTCAAATTCCCACCATGAAGATAATTACAATGACCATTTTGCAGGATTTCCTCCCATATACATATGTGTATTATATATACATATATACATAAAAATTGATCGTGCTATATTTTATAACTGTTTTTTCCCAGCATTAGTCAGTTATTGCTGCATGACAAATTACCACAAAATACAGCAGTTTAAAACAACAAATAGCATTTATTATCTCCAGAGTCTGTGTATCAGGAACTCAGAAGCAGTTAGCTGGGTGGTTCCCGCTTGGGTCTCTCCTGAGGGTGCTGTTACCCTGTCAGCCTGGGGCTGCATCATCTGAAGGCTCCCCTGGAGCTGCAGGATAGGCTTCTGGGGTAGCAGACTCATGCCTGGCCTGGCAAGTTGGAGCTGCCTGTTGGCAAGAGGCCTCAGCTCCTCTCAGTGGACATCTTCATGGGGCTTAGAGTTTCCTCATGGCATGGTGGCCATCTTCCCCCAGAGCAAAAATCCAAGAGAAAGCAAGGCAGAAGCTGCAATGTCTTTTGTGGCCTGTTTTTCAGAAGCCACACTGCCTCATTTCTGAAATCTCCTGTTGATTAAACAAATCAGCCCCGTCCAGTGTGGTAGAGACCACACAGGGCATGAAGTCTTTGAAGGCGGACTCACTGGGGCCATCTTGGAAGGTGGCCACCGCATTCCCTTTAAACAGCATGACATCTTTCCCTGCCAATCAAGGCAAATGAATCTTATCTTATCTTTTTTTTTTTTTTAATAATTTTTATTGTGCTTTAAGTAAAAGTTTACAAGTAAAATCAGTTTCTCACACAAAAACCCATATACACCTTGCTACACACTCCCAGTTACACTCCCCCTAATGAGACAGCCCACTCTTTCCCTCTACTCTCTCTTTTCATGTCCTTTTCACCAGCTTCTAACCCCTTCCACCCTCTCATCTCCCCTCCACACAGGAGATTCCAACATAGTCTCAAGTGTCCACCTGATCCAAGAAGCTCACTCCTCACCAGCATCCCTCTCCAACCCATTGTCCAGTCCAGTCTATGTCTGAAGAGTTGGCTTCAGGAATGGTTCCCGTCCTGGGGCAACAGAAGGTCTGGGGGCCATGACCACTGGGGTTCTTCCAGTCCCAGTCAGACCCATTAAGTCTGGTCTTATGAGAATTTGGGGTCTGCATCCCACTGCTCTCCTGCTCCCTCAGGGGTTCTCTCTTATGTTCCCTCTCAGGGCATTCATCGGTTGTAGCCGGGCACCATCTAGTTCTTCTGGTCTCAGGATGATGTAGTCGCTGGTTCATGTGGCCCTTCCTGTCTCTTGGGCTGGTAATCACCTTGTGTCCTTGGTGTTCTTCATTCTCCTTTGATCCAGGTGGGCTGAGACCAGTTGATGCAAGATGGCTGCTTGCTAACATTTAAGACCCCAGATGCCACTCTTCAAAGTGGGATGCAGAATGTTTTCTTAATAGATTTTATTATGCCAATTGACTTGGATGTCCCCTGAAACCATGGTCCCCAGACCCCTGCCCCTGCTACGCTGGCCTTCAAAGCATTCAGTTTATTCAGGAAACTTCTTTGCTTTTGGTTTTGGATCTTATCATTTTTAATGACTGCATATAATGCACCATAATTTATTTAACCAATCCCTTGGATATCCGAGTTGTGTCCCATTTCTTTTAATTTTAGGATGAATAGCCATGAACATCCATCATTGAACTTGTCAGATTATTTCCAAGGGATAAATGAAAAAGAAACTCAAGCCATGCCCCTTGATCAGCTCCCACTTGAGCAGCCAAGGGATGAGGGTACCAACTGTGGTACTGATTCCGTTCTTCCAAATGCTCCATCTCTTTCCGTCCCCATTAATGGGGAGCTCACTGTCAACCGAGACATCCTATTCCATTGTCGGCCGCTGTTTAGCTGTTTTCTTAGGATGTTCTAAATTGAGACCATGTTTAGCCATCCTCCTCAGGACAGCCCTTGAGATAGTGCAGACTCTTAACTATGCCCTGGGCACTCCCAGTTCCTTCGGCCATCTCTGAGGCCCTCCTCTTTCCATCCCAGCCCCTCTTCTCTACACAGGCTCCGGTTCACCCATCAAAACCTCCTTCAGGGCAAGTTCTGTCTCTTGCTAGGCTGGCCTTCAACTCCAGCCTAGTACTGACCCACAGGATCATCCTTTCACTTAGAGAGGAAGTGCTGGGACAGGAGGTCAAGGTGGAAAGGCACAAAAGGTATGACCTGAGGTGTGGGAGTCTAGCTGTGGAGAAGGGTCAGCTAGTGTAGGAACAGATGTTTCAGACCCCTTCCTGCCCTCACGGGTGTCTGTGAATACAAAGGGGCCTCTGGGAAAGGGCTCTGGAGAGGATGTGTGCTGCTCAAAGTAACAAGCTAGAGAGGTCTGCAAGTGAAGTCATCTTTGCTCTATTTTGGGAAAGGGATCAATCCTGTCCAGAGCTTCTTCAGGGGCAACCCTACTGGCCATTGGTGGAAGAGCCAATGAGCACTGGAAGCCCAGCCAAATTAGGAAGGTGCCCAGTTGCCTCCGCTCCAGCCTTTGTTCACTTCCTCCCCACCTACCTCTCAGAGAACAGAGTGGTGGTAGACTTTGGGGAGGAGAACTTTGGTCCTCCTTACACATGCTGTGCACTTGAACCAGGAGATGTCAGGCATGTGCCAGGACCAGGAGACTGGCAAAGCCCTCGGGAACGGCTGTTCCAGAAGAAACCCCCACTCCAAACCCTGGTATGAGCCCTTCTACTGTGCAAACAGTGGCTTGGAGTCAGGGGCTGGGCAGTGGGCAGGTCAGTGACCTGTCACAGCTGGTCTGGTGGAGCCATCTTTGCTCTATTTTGGGAAACGGATCAATTGTGTCAATGGCTTCCTCAGGAGCCAAACCTGCTGGCCATTTGTGGGAAAGCCTGGCATGTGGTCAAGCTGCCACCTGTACCTTGGCCCACTGGGGAGCTCCAACTAATTTTAGCAGAGCTTGGCATGTATCCACATGTCCTGGGCATGTCCAGGGTCACTACTGGGCAAGCCCCAGGGAATGGGGTGCTCTGAGGCAGGGGCTATCTTCAGCCCTTCCCTCTCTCTTCAGTTGAGCCAAAGGGATGAGGACACAAGTTACCTGAGTAATAAAAAGGGGTTTTGTTACAAAAATACTTGTTTTAGTCTTCAACTGCAAATGGCTGCCTTGAGATCCTACCCCCCCTCCCCCCCAAAAAAGAACAAGCAGGGAGGTAATTCTTGGGTTCAACTGATCTCTCAGGATGCCTGGAATCAGGCACTAACCACTGCCCTACCCTGCCCACTCCCTGCTGGAGACCAAGCGTGTACCCCTCCTGGGCATCACTCCCATTGGTCCGGATGAGGTCATGTGCCCACCCTTGAGCCAATCGTGCACTAGGGTGGGCTCTGCTCTGATTGGCAGAAGAGACTTCATCATGGAGCATTTCTAAGTCCCCATGGCAGTAGTAAGTTCCCTAGGGCTGGGATGTGGCTTTGGAGGGCAGACGACAGGAGCAGGCCAGGAAAGGTGTGACTGTGAGTCCTGTTCCTACACAGGGCTGCAGAGGGAAGGCCTTCCTAGAAGGGCCAGTCCCTTGGAGCAGTCGAATCCTCTCGCCTCTGCATCCGAATACTTCTTGAGCCTTTCGGCCTTCTGCACCTCCCCACCCCTCAGCCTTGCCTTGGATCAGAGCCTCCTTATTTCCTGCTGAGAATTCAGCAGCAGCCTCCCCTTCTCATCCAAGCTCCCCCAGAATATACGAAATGCAAGCTCCTCCAAGTTAAAATCCTTCTGTGATCAAGTCTAAACTCTTCAGCTTGGCACTAACAAACAAGGCCATTTCAGCCATCCATCCTGGCTCAGTTCTCACCGCTACTCCTCCCACCCCCAATTACTGTGGCCCAGGCATTTCAAACACTTGTGCGTTTCTGGGAAACCCTGGTGGCATAGAGTTTAAGTGCTACAGCTGCTGACCATAAAGGTCGGCAATTCAAAACCACCAGGGCCTCCTTGGAAACTGTATGGGGCAGTTCTACTCTGCCCTGTAGGGTCGCTATGAGTCAGAATTGACTTCACGATGGGTTGTTTTTTTTTTTTTTGGTGCGTTCCTGACTTTTGACCCTTGCAAGGCAAATGGGCTCTTGCATTGATTAAGAACCAGCCAAATAGTGAAGGGAAGTAGGTGTCCCTCCGGGCACCTCTGGGTAGCCAATCCGGGCTCCCAGTGTGCAGAGGGCACAGTCAGCTTCCCAGTAGCCCTGCCCCCTGACCTGATGTGGGCCAGCTCTGCCCTCTGTGCCCGCCCCTTGACCCCAGGGTGGGGACAGAGTATATCAGCAGCCCGCCCTGGATCACAGTGCAGAAGCCCTGGGCGGCCTGCCACAGGTAGCTCTCAGCCAGGCAGCCCTCACCTGTACAGGTGAGGAGGCCCATCTGAGCCCCGAGCACAGCAGAAGTATCTCCATCTTTCAGAAAACCTACTTCTTGGCCCCTCAGAGAGATGGCAGTGGATGCCACGACGAGCTGGGTCCAGACAGCCTTGGATCTGGTAAGGGTCACCCAAGGGCACCACTCTCTCCTTCCAAGGGATGCTGGCCTTGGGGGAGCAGCCCGGGCGAGGGAGTGGCAGGATTCCTAGTGTGCAGACAGGTTACAGCATGTGGGGGCAGTATAGAATGGTGATGGCTGGACCCCTAGAAGGAGGCAAGCAAGGCTCTGGGGAGTCCCCTCTCCCCACTATTCCTTCCTCACTGCTGTCCCCTAACGAAAGCCACCCATGGAGAGTGTTGTGTTGGGAGCTCCTTTTAGCAGCGGCTTGTCAGTTCGTGGGCTGACGATCTCCCCCAGGATGCTTGCTCTGGTGCAGCCAGCCATCTTGTAGAAGACCCAGCTTGCTCAGCACTCCCCAGCTGTTTCAGGGCTTCCACAAACTCGCTTTTACATGACCCTCAACCCTCGTGGCAGTTCTGTGGCCTGTCACTACTGTGTGCACAGACTCGAGGCCTGGGGAATGAGGGGGCCAGGTTCACTGCCCTCCAGGGATATGGGGTGGGCTCTGGAGCCCACACCCCGATGCTCTGGCCTTAGCCATGTCCTCTGGGGCTCACAGCCGTCCCTCCCAGCACCTCTGCAGACTGTCCTTTAGGCTAGGGCACACAGAGGGGTGGCAGGACTTCAGTGCTCACTGCTCCTGCTTACTGAGGACTTATTAAGACCCAGCTTCAAGAGCTTTGCACACATTCCTGCCACTCTACAGGTGAGGAAAAGAAGACACATTCAGCTAGCAAGAGGCAGAGCTGAGATCAAGTTCAGACAGAGAGGTTCCAGAGCTGCTCTGGTGACCAGAACCCTGTGCTGCCTCAGGGCACGGCTTAGGCACCCCCAAAGGCACCAGCTGAAGGCCCAAAGGCATTCTCTGGGTTCCACAAACAGAAGGGGAGAGGATGAAAGGCCTGCTGCGGGCCATGGCCTCTTCTGTCCCAAGGCAACATCTCATGCTGTGCTCCCACCTTGGTGCTGACTGCCTGGGCAGAATTGCTCAGCTTGAGGTTGGTGGTGGCTACACCAGTCCCTGTTTCCACCCCTCACTGGCCCCAGGTTGTCATTTCTTGACCTCCCCACCTTTAAGCCCCTCTCCTATTTCCTGGTTCGGGAATTCTCTGGGTCCTTGAAGGGCATGCCTCAAATAAAGGGGATGGCACAATGGCTGCCTAGGCAGAGGCTGCTCTTGGGTAGAGTTTGTCTCTATGAAGCCACTGTATCTTTATAAGGAAAAAAGGGCAGAGAGGTTGTTTGTAGCTGCAGACTGTGTGTGCTTCTATTGCCACATTCCCCAGAGAAGTGTCTGTGTAGGCTCCTCCACGCCCACCCCAGACATCAGGAAAGGCTTGACCCTGCTACCTGAGGCCCCAGGTGCCCAAGTTTGGGCCCAGAATGACCAGCTGGATGAGAGGCGCAGGAGGAGGGGAGACTGTCCCCCCAACAGCCTTCCCCTACCCCCTGGGCAGGTGCTGACTGGATCAGCAGCCTTGAACATGCTCTCTTTCACTGGGGTAATAAGTAATAATGTAGGGCACAGGTGCTGTGACTTATATGCCCCAGTCCCACCCTGGGAAGGCACAGAGGCAGGATGGCTGGAGTTTCAAACTCGCTCTTTAGACTCTGTCCCCTCTGGCTGTCTTCCCCTCTTATCATGAAAACCCCTGGAAGCCAGACTAGTTCACAGCCATCAGTCCCCTTCCAGCAAGGCCAAAGGAGAGGCTGCAAGAGCCAGGGTGAGCTGGGGGTGTCGTAGGGGTGTGGGAGACACCCCCCGAGCCCAGATGACCTGGCTTGAGGCCAGCTCCACCCTCCCTGCCCAGGTGACCCTGCTTGGCAAGAATGGTCCAATCTATGTGTGTTCACAGCCAGCTGGCTTCCCCTTGGTTCCCTCCTCTCTAAAACAGAGCTACTAGAAGGTGTCCTGCCTCCTTGACTGAGCTTTGGGGAAGGTACAACAAGCTAAAAGATGGGAGGCTTTGTGGGGTGTTGGCTCTTCTTTGGCTGTGCTCGGCAGCACCCAGCCCTCTGCAGCCCTGCTGCTCCAGCCTCTACACACCAGGTGACCCAGTGACCTTGGTCCATCTCCAGGCCTTAAGCGTGGCCTACATCTCCTTGGCTTCCAAAGTTAGGGCTCCAGCCAACCTTTCTCCTGAGCCTAAGCCTCCAGCATTCAACTTCCCTTGGCTACCAGACATTTTGATGTGCCTAAAGCAAATTCCCAATTTCCCCACCCCAGTCTGCATCTCCAAAGATCCCCAAACTCTGTCAATGACAATCCCTCCTTCAAGTTGCTCAGGCCAAACCTAGGAGGTCACCAGACTCTGCTGTTTTGCTCCCCATCCCCTTAGTCCATCAGCAAATGACACTGGCTATACCTTTTAGAATCCTACCACTTCCCATTACACTGTTCCATGGGATTCACACCACCATCCCAACTTTGGGACCAGACTGGTGGCTCTCTGCTTCTAGCCTGTCCCGCAGTTTGTTCTCCCCATGCAGCCAAGGCAGTCCTGTCCTTAGCTGAGTCAGAGTGGCCATGGATCCCTTCTCCCTCAGGCCAGGCCAGGGCCCACCGCACTGCCCTCCATTCAGCAGCTCCCTCAGCTCATCCCAGCACCATGTCACTCCACCTTCCCCTGTCAAGTCACACCTCACTGGCGGGCTTTCCCTGACCCCACCACAACTGCAATCGCCCCACCCATGTCTTCTCCCCGCTCTGTTTTCTCACCACCCAACATGCCACCAGTTGCTTCCTTATTTGGTTATTGCCCAGTGAGCATCGACTGATGAACGGGGTCACAGCTGTGCTCTCACACACCAGTGAGCAGCAACGGCCAAATATCTGTATTGTTCTAGTTGTGGATGTGAGCTCTGATTATGAGTCCTGCTTACTTCCTGGACAACATCTGTAAAACAAACACCTTTGAGCTGGCCAGGGCTTGCTGCGCACAGCCCTGCTCTTCTCTGAGGCTGGAGCTTGGGGGAGGACAGCTCTGGCTATGCTGTTTGTCCACCTGAGGCCAGTGTTTGGAGGCAGCTTGGACCTGGGGGATGTGGTCTCAGAGTGACCGGCCAGAGTGACAGGCTGGCTTCTCCAGGGTCCTCCCAGGTCCTCTGGGCTTCTCTGGGTTCCTCCGGGGTCCTCCAGGCTCCTCCAGGCTTCTCTAGGCTCCTCCAGCCTTTTCCAGGCTTCTCTGGGTTCCTCCAGGCTCCTCTGGGTTCCTCCAGGCTCCTCTGGTTTCCTCCAGACTCCTCTAAGCTCCTGTGGGCTTCTGTAGGCTCCTCTGGGGTTCTCTAGGCTCCTTCAGGCTTCTCTGGGCTTCTCTGGGCTCCTCCAGGCTCTTCCAAGCCTCCTCCAGCTCCTCCAGGATCCTCCAGGTTCTTGCTCTCCCCAGGCTGCTCCAAAAAAGAAGAACCAAACCCATTGCAGTTGAGCCAATTCCAACTCATAGCGACCCTGTAGGACAGAGTAGAACTGCCCCACAGGGTTTCCAAGGAGTGCCTGGTAGATTTGAACTGCCAGCCTTTTGGTTAGCTGCCATAGCACTTAACCACTACACCACCAGAGTTTCCAGGCAAGTCCTTCAAACACCGGCTTACATAGATACCCAACCCAGGCTTGTTAGAGAGACTTCTGACTCCAGGTCTGGACTCCAGCAGGGGCTCTGTTGCCATGCGAAGGAAGCAGACCTTGGGGTGTTGGGGGACAGGCCCATCTGGCTGCAGACCCAGCCCTGGGCTTCCTGCCCTGTGAGTTTGGGGTGCGCTGGGCTGCTTTGTCTGGCTTGCTTACAGGTGAAAGATGTGATAACATGGTGCCTGTGTCTCATGCAGAGCACAGAGGGTGACTGCCCACACTGAGCCTTGCCGCAGTTTCTGTACCCCAGCCCTCAGAGGGTCTGCAAGGTCCTAGACCTCCAGCCCAGCCAGCATGGTGAGCCATCCGCATCTTGTCCCTCAGCCATGACCCTGACTGTTCATGACCTCAAGGGTAGGAGGTCCTACCTGGGTCCTCTGGGGCATCCGCAGGCCACCAAGTGCTGGAGTACATCCTGCCCCTGAGGAGGGGCTTGTGCCCGCAGAGGCTGGGCGGGGGGGCTCACCTTTAGGGGACCCTGCCCATGAAAGAATTGAGCCCCAGGGAAGAGGTCTGCTGGAGGCTACGTCACCAATGGCCCATGGAGGACTGCAGCTGTGGAAACTTCCAGCACCCCTTCCCAACCTGTGCCCACTAGGAATGGGAGCCCTAGGGATGGGCACAGTGGGGCTCACAAACCCTGTGGTGTAGACAGTGAGGGGCCTGCCAAGCCCAAACCGGGTGGGCACAGTGTGCTTGGAACAGTCTCACTCAGGAAGCCCCCCTTCGAAGGTCTCCATCATTGGGCCGTCCCAGCATCTCAGCACCCAAAACAGTGGTGGCACACCCACGCCCTGCCCATGAGGGCAACTTCTCTACAGTCCCAGTGAGAGTGCACACCTACCTTTACAGACCTTTTGATCTGTCAGGAAGAGTCAGAAGTCCAGGTTTTATGTAAAAATGCCTCTAAGTGTTGGCAGCAAATTTAAGCCTCTGAGGTTATTGTACAAGATAGATCTGACCCACAGGCCAGATACAACTTTATTTACAGAGAGGAATTGTCTCCCCAAGAGGCTCCTGTCTCACTTTGTCACTGCTGCAGAGTGTGTTGTCCTGAGGGACCCAGCGTGGGCATCAGTAGCCCTGTCTGGCGGGCACGCGGTCCTGCCCTGGCCTTTGCCATTACAGCTCTCAGCCCACACCCCCACGTGCTCCTATTTGAAGGCTTTTTGACCCTCTGTAGAATAGATTCTTAGAAGTCGCTAGATCAAGATTGAATTTTGAAAGACACTCTGAGTCACCCTCTGAATGGACAGCATCAGTCTGACATGAAGCGGTCCGGGATTCCACAGAGGGACTTTCTGGCCTGGAGGCTAACAGTCTGCCCAGCCCTGCCAGCCTCACCACGCCTGTGATAAAGAAATAACAGCTACCCTCTGTCCCTCCTCAGAGCTGACCCCTGGGCCCCTGTAGCCAGGTCAGGCCAGCCTGGGAGGAAAGGTCACTCTGCAGGCCTCACAGGCCCCAGGCTAGCGTCCTCTCTGTGACCTCAGACTGCCGGGTCAGCTCCTCCCAAATGGCAGCAGGGATGTGGCTGCAGGGGTGAACCCAACAGAACACTTGACGGTTGCCAGACGCCCCTGAACAGCCTCGCTTCAGGGAAATGTCAGGCCTTCTCTGAGCGTGGGCTTGGGCTGTGCACTGCACACATGGTTCCTGTTGGCCTCTTCCTCATCAAGAAAATGGGTACATCCCTTCTGGGTGCTCTTGTGGAGAGGATGGGAGGCAGCCTGAATAAAGCGCTGGCTCCCGCCTGCCTGCTGTGTCGGGGCTCAGCACAGGTCGGGGGGTTATTAAAGGTAGAGTAGGGCACAGGCTGGGCTGTGGGCCTTGAAGAGTAAAGCTGGGTGTTTCCAGAGTGCTGAGGATGTCACCAGGGGTGTGCCCACAGGGACAGCCACAGGGTACGCTGCCCCTTACCCCTATGCCCGAGCTGCAGATGGTGCTGGGTTAGCAAACACTGACCTTTGAATCTGTGTGTGTCCTAGGCTTTGTCAGGTCCCCCTTTCTGACCTCCCCTGGGTTTAAATGTGAACCGTGGGGCCCAGTTAAGAGAAGCGTTCTTAACTAAGAATCTGGATCCATTAGGAACACTGTGGGCTGCAGGGAAGAGAGCCTGAATGACCATGGCCTCAGCAGTTGGATGCTCCCAGGACTCGCACGTGGGGTGGGGCTTCCAGGGGTGGAGGTCCCTGGGGGTGGAGGTCCCTGGGGGTGGGGGTCCTGGGAGTGGGCACATCACCATGCCACCTCTCCTCTTCACCATCCTCAGCAGGTGGTAATAGCTTTTCCCCTCTGGCTTGTCTCCTCCTGGTTGCAAGATAGTTGCCCCCATGACTGAAGTTAGAATGCACTTCCCATAAGCTCCCCACCCCATCACTAAAATCTGCTTCCCTTTGCAGCCATTGGCCAGAGCTGGGTCACTGGTCCAACTCTAAGCCAATCTCAGCAAAAGGAAATAGGAGTCATTGCTCATCCCTGGGAATGAGGGGCCTCCTGCTTCAAAAAGCTAAGACAAAGGGACAAAGGACTGTGCTGCCTCCTGGCTAGAATTCAGAGCACCTCCAAGCCCCTGCCTGACGTGTAAAATCACTGCATGGAGCAAGAACACTCTTGCGTGTTTGTGAAGAGTAGAGCCACTGTTTATCACAGTATCTTTCCTTCTTCTTTTTAGTTCAAAATGAAAATACTGCTTTTCCTTACCATTGCCCAGAGAGAGCCAGCATACCCCCTTGGCCTTTCCTCTATGAACACACACTGTATGCAAAGGGGTCACACACAGCCTCGGAGCAGGGTTCAGCTCCCTGGAACTCAAGGCCACTCCCCACATCCCATGTGGCAAGGCCAGTGAGCACAACACGGAAAGTCCATACCTACAGCTCCAGTGCCTACTGCATCTGGGCCTCGGGTGTCAGTGGCTCCACGAGTCCTCCCTGCCAAAGGCCTTGGGGCACCCATGATGAGGATAGCCATGCTGGGGTTGGCAGACACCTCTGTGTGCACACTGCACACCAGCCCCTGCTCTCCCAGAGGTGAGCGCCGGGGCTTTCAGTCTCCCCAGGGTGGCACCCCCAGTTCTGTTTCCTCTCGGCCCAGGATCCAAGGGAGCAGACCAAAAAACCAAACCCATTGCCAATTCTGACTCACAGTGACCCTACAGGACAGAGTAGAACTGCCCCATAGTGTTTTCAAGGAGCCCCTGGTGGATTCAAACTACCGACCTTTTGGTTAGCAGCCGAATGCTTAACCACTATACCATCAGGGTTTCCAGAGGGAGGTGCTAAGAGAAATTATGCCCCAGGAACGTTCTAGGCCCTGCCCTCTGCCACTCACCACCCCTCAACACACCCCAAGCAAAAATTATTTAGGGGCTGGTCTCCAAATGCCATGGCTTTAATTTTTCAACTGGTTTTAACTACGATAAGTAGTTTGAAATTATGTGTCCATATTGAAGGGTCTTCTCCCAGGCCCCCTAGCCTGGCAGCCCCTCCTTAGCCGGCCGCTCCCGAGCCCCTCCCTTTGGCAGGCAGAGCAGATCCTGGCCGAGTTCCAGCTGCAGGAGGAGGACCTGAAGAAGGTGATGAGTCGGATGCAGAAGGAGATGGACCGTGGCCTGAGACTGGAGACCCATGAGGAGGCCAGCGTGAAGATGCTGCCCACCTACGTACGTTCTACCCCAGAGGGCTCAGGTACGTCCACCAAATGGGACCGAGGGACAAGAATGTGGAGACAGCGGGGGGGGGGGGGCTGGGAAGGAGGAACAGAAGCAGAGGGACAGGGAGCAGGGCCTGAGAGCAGGGACAGGGGTCCAGGGACAGGGAGGAAGGAGGGACACGGGGATAGGGGCCCAAAGGCAGGGTGCAGGGATGGGGACACAGGGCTGGGGAGCAGGGACAGGAGGTAGGGCTGGGGAGCAGAGACAGTGGTAATGGGCAGAGGAATGGGGAGCAGGGAGAGGGGTGCAAGGATGGGTTACAGGGATGGGACACAGGGACCATGTGCAAGGACAGGGTGGAGGGATGAGGCCCAGGGACAAGACAGCCAGGGATGAGGGATGAGGTACAAGGACAGGGGTGTAGAGATGGGGTGCAGGGTAGGTACGGGGCACAGGGACAGGGAACAGGAACAGGGGTGGGGGGACAAGGTGCAGGGACGGGGACAGAGGGATAGGGTGGAGGGATGAGGGTGGAGGGATGGGGCACAGGGACAGGGACACAGGAATGGGGTAGAGGGATGCTGTGCAGGGATAGCACACAGGACAGGAGTAAAGGGTAGAGGGACATCGCCCAGGGATGGCACACAGGGACAGGGTTGGAGGGACAAGGGTTGAGGGATGGGGTGGAGGAACAAGGGTTGAGGGAAGGGGGTGGAGGGAAGGGGGTGAAGGGATAGGGTGCAAGGATAGAAGTGGCAGGACAAGGATGGAGGAATGGGAGTGGAGAGACAAGGGTGGAGAGATGAGGCACAGGGACGAGATAGATGGGGAGGAGGGGTGAGGTGCGAGGAGACGGGTGCAGCCACAGGGTGTGCAGGGTATGGGGCACAGGGACAGCTCCTCATCCTGGTGACAGCTGTCCCAGCCAGACCAGCAGGCAGAGGGGGCCTTCCACAGCAGCTCTGACTTGTCCTCCAGCAGGGGCCTGTCACAGGCTCTCCATGAGCAAGTGACAAAGTCTCCAACATGTTGGGTCCCAGACGCTTACAGGTCCTCACCCTTGGCCCTCTGGGCTGTTCCCCAGTCCTTTAGGCTTATTGTGAGCAGTCATGCCTCAGTAAAACTGCCTTTGTCATCTCATTTATGAGAGACTAGCTGTCCCTGGTCACTTAGGGTGGAGCCAGCTCAGCCTCTGAGACCAGCCTCGCCCCTCCTGAGCCCAGTACTGAGTCTGGGTTGCCTAACTAGCTGGTTCTGAGCCCCAGATAAATTTAGTCCAAGGCAGGGGTTTTCACAGTTTACTCAGGGGTCCCCCAGATTTCTGATCTCAACAGGCTTCACCCAGCTCCCTTGGGCCCTTCCTGTGCCTTCCCTCGCCCTGGGGTTTGGTTGTCCAGGCACCCCCACCCCATCCCCCCAACCCCCCGCCAGCAGACTGATGAGCGTCTCCCCGGGCTGCAGAAGTCGGGGACTTCCTCTCCCTGGATCTGGGCGGCACCAACTTCAGGGTGATGCTGGTGAAGGTGGGCGAAGGTGAGACAGGGCAGTGGAGCATCAAAACCAAGCACCAGATGTACTCCATCCCTGACGACGCCATGACAGGCACTGCGGAGATGGTGAGCAGGGTGGGCAACCGGGGGCTCAGTTCTCTCTGGGGCCATGGGCTGTGGGGACAGGAAGAAAATCACACCCCCCTCCCGCACCTCAGCCTCAGAGGGGCCTGAGAAGGCAGATGAGAGAGCTTAGACGTACTGCACCAGGCACGGGCGACTTGTTCACGGGTCCACAGTCACCCTCTGGCCAGCGTTGGGGAAGGTACTAGGTTGAGGAGGGGGTTAGTGGCAGGAGGAACCCCACAGAGTGGAACCCCTGTCCAATTTCTCAGAAGAACAAGTCAATGTGTAATGATTAGCAATGTGATAGGACAACTAAGCAGGGAGGCAGGAGTGCTTCAATCCAAGTCTGCCCAAGCAGCCAGGCCTGCTGACCATGGGAGACCCAGGAGAGGGGCAGAAGTAGAGTGAGCCCTGCGCCGGAGGCAGGCACGGCGGGGTGAGAAGTCAGATCCTAGCCACCCACCAGGCACGGCACAGAGCCCAGTCCTCCTGAGGGCAGAGTTACAAGGCAGGCTAAGGGTCCATGGCAGCCCAGGGCTCTCCACACCGCCTGTCTGCTGTCTGTCCAGGGGCCATGAGAGAATCAAGGTGGAAGTGATGGTGCTGGTGCATCCCTGGCCTCCAGCACCCAGCACACGACTTGGTCCATAAGTAGAACATTCCTGGCCAATTCTGTGGCCAGGCCCACAGGGAGGGGCAGGAGAGGCTGGTCCTTGACAGGGCCATGGTGAAGCATCTGGGACACCTGGAAGTATCAAAGAAGACTGGGTGCTGGGGACAGAAATTGTAGTTACAGCCGAGCCTGAGGCCGAACCTCACTGGGTCCAGCTGAAAGGGCTAGGCTGACAGCACAGGACCCTGGCATCAGGCGGGAGGCTCAGGGCCTGAGTTTCTACAAGCTGTGGCTAATCAGGACAGAGGAACCAAGGACGGGCCTGGCATTCAGGGGCAGACACGGAAGCCAATGCTCTCCTGAGACCTGAGGGCTCAGCACTGACTGTGTTCCTCAGGCAACAGGCCCCAGTGGGGTCGCCGCCTGCTGGCACACCCTCTGTAGTAAGAACAGGCCTTTCCTGGAAGTCCACCTGGGTATGCATCTTCCAGCTCTTTGACTATATCTCCGAGTGCATATCCGACTTCTTGGACAAGCATCAGATGAAGCACAAGAAGTTGCCTTTGGGCTTTACCTTCTCCTTTCCTGTGAGGCATGAAGACATCGACAAGGTGCGCTATGTTGAAGGGTGGGCCAGAGAAGAGGTCCAGCCTACTGGGACCCTGAAGATGGGTGGGTGGGTGGGTGGATGGATGGATTGATCCCAGAGACAGGCACATGGTATAAATAACTTGACTCAGAGTACATAGCAGTGCCAGAGCTCAAAGTCAGCTGCCTCCGCCATCCACACGTCGCATCACTATGCTACACCAACCCCCCCAAAAACAAACTCATTGCCACAGAGTCAGTTCCAGCCCTGAACCTTGTCTTTACTCTGGAATGCTGTCTCTAAGCTTTACTGTTCAAGAGTGCCTTTTTAATAAACATTTTAAAATTGGCTGCAAACTAGCCCTGCAGAAATATAAGATATTTATGGAGAATTGTCTCCCAACATTTCTCAAAGTTTTGTGACTACTCTAAGCCTCAGTTTCCCCAAGTGTAAAATAGGGCTGCATGTCCCTGTGGTCCGAGTTAGCTCCCTGGCCCTTCACCCCCTGCCCTGAGCCAGAGCTGGGTGAAAGGCCCTGCTCCTTGTCCCCACATCCCTCAGCATTTGTCTGCAGCAGCCACCAAGGGCTTTCCTCTTTCCACAGGGCATCCTTCTCAACTGGACAAAGGGCTTCAAGGCCTCAGGAGCAGAAGGGAACAACATTGTAGGGCTTCTGAGAGACGCCATCAAACGGAGAGGGGTGAGATGACATCTTTGCCTGCCCCTGGGCCTCCCATCCCCAGGCACCTTGGCCTCTCTCTCCACTCATCTTTAGGTCAGAATGCCAAAGGAGGGCTGGGCCTCCTTCACTTAGCTGGATAACACAGGGGAGGCCTGAGACCACCCTCCACATCACTGCTGCCTCTGTGCTCCTTGGCAGGACTTTGAGATGGACGTGGTTGCAATGGTGAATGACACTGTGGCCACCATGATCTCCTGTTACTACGAAGACCACCAGTGTGAGGTCGGCATGATTGTGGGTAAGAATCCTCACTCCCTCCTTCCAAGAGCCACAATCACACCTCACATCACAGAAGACTGGGCTGTATCTGCACATGTGTACGTGTGTGCCTACAGCAGGCAGCACAGAGCAGGGTTCCCAGGGCCAGAGGCCTCCACCTTGCCCCGCCGAAGGCCCTGCAGTCAAAAGACTCAGTCACTGATGATAGGCAGACAGAGTCCTGTGTACTGGGCATAAACCCCAAAGGGGCTGGGTCACAGCAGGGCTTGGGATGCAGCCCCGGGGTCGTGTGAGTTCAGGAGTTATTTACTGGTATGGAAGTATTTCCGTCATGGGATAATCACTGCATCAGACTGACGTGCCAGCTGCCTGTCCACCGCATGCATCAGGATTCGTGAAACAGTTTAACATTTTATCCAGTAAATCAGTCAAACCACACAGATTTGTCCAAGTAGAAGAGGGTAATCAAGAGTGATGGCATGCTCCCTGGGCCATCCCCCAGTGCAGCCCAGCCTCCTGGCCCTGCTGGAGTGGAGGCAAGTGCCAGCCTTTCCCAGGAGTTCCTGAGGTGGTTATAACCAGCGCTCCCTGCTCACTGAGGAGCAGCCTATGGTCCTGTGGTTGATGAGCTGTCTGCTGGCACACAGGCTGCCTGTGTTTGCCGGACTCTGGGTCCTGGTCACCTACAGTCAGTGTTGAAGTTATTTGCTTCTATGGGTCCTTTACAGCCAACTCTGAAATGTTATATATTTGTGTTCTTAGGAACCTATCTCTAATTATATCGCCCTTCCACACACACACACACAAAATCATTTCATATATATATACACATATATATATAAACCTATATATAAAAACCATAGCTGTTGAGTCAATTCAGACTCATAGCAACCCTATAGGACAGGCCCATAGAATTCCCAAGGCTGTAATATTTACAGATACAGACTGCCACATCTTTCTCCCGGGGAGGGGCTGGTGGGTTTGAACCACCAACCTATCAGTTAGCAGCCAAGCACGTAACCACTTCGCCAGCAGGGTTCCATATATGTGTCTACACACACACACACACACAGTGAAACTTGTGAGAGCTGGAACTCAACAGAACTGCATTATTTTTCCGGGTCTCACAAATTCTCAGCCTTTGACAGGGTACACAGTCAGACCACTTTTCTGTCTCTAGTTTTAGTTGGAAATATTTGAGTTTTCCTTCTCTGACAGGCTTCTGCCTTACATAGGTTCCAGATTTTGCAGGTTTTTTAAATATATATATATATATGATTTAAATTCCAGCCTGACCTCACTTTGTCTCTTACATCTTTTATTTTCCTTATACCTTTGAGAAGGAAAGTTGTCTTTAAAAGCAACATCTGAACAGCTGCTCCAGCAGTCCCTGGCTATGTCCCCTAGCCCTCCCTGACACCCAGTCAGGATTTGACTCCCCAAGACCCTTGACGTGAGCTCTCACCAGGCCAGGCTATTTTTGCTCTGCCCAGGCAGATCGTCTTGGAGCAGAGATGGCAAACGGGTGGCCTACGGCTCACACCTGCCTTGGAAACGAGCACACTCCACCTCTGGTTACAGCCTCTGACCTTGACTTGCTCACGTGGCTGCCCAGGCTCCTGGAGGCACCTGAGTTTGCGGACCCTGACGCCGTCTTAAGCATGCAGCCCACACAGTCCCACAGGGCCCCGCACTTAGCAGGGCCCCGTGCTTGGCTTAATGCTGGCTGCCACTGTTCTGAAATTGCTAATGTTTGAACAAGGGCCCCACGTTTTCATTTTGTCTGGGGCCTGTGCTACCTGCGGTAGCCATGAGTGTTCCCTGAGGACCTACAGTGTCTTAGTTACTTGTGGGTGCCACCAAGCATAGGCCTGGGGCAGAGAAATTCAGATCCGTGTGTGTGGCCAGTGTTAGAAACAAAGGAGGTGCACAAAGGAGTAAAATGATACAATCTCCACAGTGATGCTAATTGCCAAGGCACTTCCACACTGTTTCCCTCAGTTCTCCCAATGTCCCAGGTAATAGGTGGGGAAGAGGAAACAACCCAGAGAGGTGGGATCTACCCATGGTCACACGGTAGAGCCAAGTCTTCTAGCGCCTGGGGGAGTCATCTTTCCACTGAACCAGACAACACATGGAGACCCTTCATGCAGGCATGAGGGGCACAGAGTGGTGGGGCCCAGAGGAGGCTGGGAGGGCACCAAGCCAAAGGGGACTCCTGCAGGCCAGGATCAGGACATGCTGGCGGGGTACACCCTGGAGACATGGGGTTCCAGGGAATCGCAGTCCTCGCCAGCAGGCGTAGCTGCCCTGCCTGACACCAGGAAGCCCAGCAGGTGGTGGTTGTCCCAGGAGGGGCCTCACACAACCACCTGCTGCAGGCACAGGCTGCAACGCCTGCTACATGGAGGAGATGCAGAACGTGGAGCTGGTGGAGGGGAACGAGGGCCGCATGTGCGTCAACACCGAGTGGGGTGGCTTCGGCGACTCAGGCGAGCTGGACGAGTTTCTGCTGGAGTATGACCGCGTGGTGGATGAGACCTCCATGAACCCCGGTCAGCAGCTGTAAGGACCAATCCTGCCCTACCCCCCACCTCAGTGCCTTGATGTGCTCTGGGACTCCCAGTGGCTTGCAGCTGCGGGTGGGAGCTCTTACCTCTGCCCTATAATGGGCTTGTTTTTAAACAGCTTGGTGGAAAGCGCATTGACAGTCGTTGCGTGAGTGAGCTGGCTCAACATTCATTCCGCTCACCCTCAGGCCACCAAATGTGGGAACACCCATCTGCCGACAGATTCCCACCCACCACTGGCATAGTAAAGTCTCTGAGAAGCCTGTAGCGATGTGTAATTGTGTTTAACCCAGAGCTCTCCGAAGTAACTATCTGTCCACAGTCAGAGTGAATATGAATATTTTGTGGGATGATATGGGTTCGAAGAACACAGCCCTCCCCGAGCTTGTTTTAAAATAGGTATAATTTGTTAACCACTTACTACGTGCCAGGCTGAGTCTAAATGGACTTGAAAGCAATGAGTTGGGTTAAGTGCCAGGCACGTGCTAATTATTAGCTTCACAGCTGATGCTCATAAATGTCTATTAGCTCAGTAGTATTAAATGTATTTAAAGATTAAAAAAATATTGAGGCTCATAGACCTTAAGCAAGACCTTGCCCAGATGCGTGCATGCCAAGAGCTTATGTCTCAGCAGCTCTCACAGTGTTGGGTCTCTACCTGCACGTGAGGACCAGTCACCCTCTCCGGCTAGTCTTGTTCCCACCCGTCTCCCTGGAGCCACGCCGCAGGCGCCGGCGGCGGACCCGTTCGGGGTGACCTGGCTCCCCATCTCTCCCCAGATACGAGAAGCTTATCGGCGGCAAGTACATGGGCGAGTTGGTGCGCCTTGTGCTGCTGAAGCTCGCGGACGAGAACCTACTGTTTCACGGCAAGACCTCAGAGCAGCTGCGCACGCGCGGGGCCTTCGAGACGCGCTTTGTCTCGCAGGTGGAGAGGTGCGCGGAGCGGGGGCTTGGAGCGGGGCTCGGGGCGGGACCTGGGATGAGGGGCGGGGGCGGGGGCCTAGTACCAGCGGGGTGGGCAAGGGACGCAGGGCGGGGCCCGGGGGGCGGGGCCCTGGTAGCAGGAGGGGGCGGGCAAGGGGCGGAGGGCGGGGCCCGGAGCAGGGGCCCGGTAGGGGGCGGGGCGGGGCGGAATGGGGCGGGGCTAGGGGATGGGGCTAGGGGCGGGGCGGGAAGGGGGCGGGGCGGGGCGGGGCGGGGGCGGGGCACGGTAACCGCGAGTCCCCTTCGGAAACTCACCACCCCCTTTACCCTCACCACAGCCCCGAGGCGCGGCATTGTTGTCGCCCTACGTTAGATAGGGGACCCGGGGCTTAAAGAGACTAGTAATAACCCGGGTTATTGGCTGGTGCGTGGCAGGATCAGGCTTCGCGCCCCTCCGGAGCCCACGCCCCCGGTAGCTTTGCGTGGAGATTACGTAGGCAGGAGTCGCCCCCATTTCTCCAACAAGAGGCCCCAGGTCGTGAGCACCGGGCGAACTCCCTCGCGGCTCCACCGGCTGGGTCCCGGCCCCTCCGTCTCAACCACCTCTCGGTGCGGGAGGCGCGGGTCGAGCGGAACCGCGGGGCCGACCCTCTTGCGACCGGCCCATCTCCCCCGTCGCCTCTGCAGCGACTCGGGCGACCGCAAGCAGATCTACAACATCCTGAGCACCCTGGGGCTGCGCGCCTCGGCCACTGACTGCGACATCGTGCGCCTAGCCTGCGAGAGCGTGTCCACGCGCGCCGCGCAGATGTGCTCGGCCGGGCTGGCGGGCGTCATCAACCGCATGCGCGAGAGCCGCAGCGAGGAGGTGATGCACATCACCGTGGGCGTGGACGGCTCCGTGTACAAGCTGCATCCCAGGTGAGCGCCGCTGCGGGTGGGAGGGCAAAGGCGCGCCCCGGCCCTCTGCAGTCGGAGCCTCCGGGGAGCAGCCCTCCCACCTCCCTCGCTCACTACTGGCCCCACTCCCTCGTGCGTCTGTGTCCTGACCGGAGAGCTCTCTGCCTCAGTCCCCCACCTGAAAAATGGAGACTGAAAGGGGCGCTCTCCGATGTCCCTTGCGGCTTACAGTTACAGGAACCTTTGATCTTCCCTCTGCCTTCCTCTTCTCTTCCTCCGTGGCCCAGATGTGGGGAAGAGTCCCCTGACCAAGGCCTGCCTCTGTCCCCTAGCTTTACCCCCTTGCGACTGCGTTCCGCAAACGGGAAAGGGGCGAGGTGGGGCCTGGGAGGGAAGGGAGGAGACAGTGGCCAGGACTGTTTCCTTCATCCTCAGCTTCAAGGAACGCTTCCACGCCAGCGTACGAAGACTTACGCCCAGCTGCGAGATCACCTTTATCCAGTCGGAGGAGGGCAGCGGCCGGGGGGCGGCGCTCATCTCCGCCGTGGCCTGTAAGAAAGCCTGCATGCTGGGCCAGTGAAAAGCAGCCTGGGCCAGGGCAGGACGCCTCTCCTTGCAAGGACCCTGGAAGCCTCCGACCCCCGGGAAGATGGGGAAGGCCCCACCGGGGCCCATATAGGCCTCCTCTCTGAGTCAGTGGGACTGACGGCCCTTGGGAGGAGGGAGGGGCTGGGATGAGCAGGAACGGAGACCCCACAGAGCCCCTCACCTTGCTTGAATCCCACAACCCAGACCAGAGCTGCACATTCAAGACCGTTGCATCTTCTCTTCCCTCTTGGAGCTCTGTCCTGGCTCAGCCAACCCTGGGTCCCTGCTCAGGGAGGAGGCTGCTGCTCTGGACATTGCTGGGGCCTTGCTTCCCAGGGAACTCAGCCCACATGGGGAGGTGGCTCCATCAGCTTGGCCAGACTGTGGCCGGGGGCTGCTGATCACCCAGGCCTGGTGGTTCTGTACTGCCACCCTTGCCATCTTGCCTGTGGCTCAAGAGGCCCAGGAGAGTAATGGGAAGGGGGTCCAGCTCCACTGTGGAGGCCTCTGGGCTGTGGTACCCCCAAAAGGCTTAGAGATATTGGCCTTGCCCCTCTGTGTCCCCATCCCTGGTTGGTTCGGCCTGGTTTGTGGTCCTGGAATGGACCCTCAAAGAAGGTCCCCAAAGCCCCTGCCTGAGGGATGGTGCCAGCCCTCTGGGTTAGGAACCCACACAGGGGGAGGATCCCCCCACCTGCTCCCACCGAGAGGCCAGGGAGCAGCTTGGGGATGGCATCCTCAGCTCCCACAGCCTTGCCCCAATTAGCCAAGAGACACCCAGGCCCTTTCTACTCACCAGATCTCCCAGGTGTTGTGTTACCCTCTCCACACCCAACCTGTGACTTCATGTTTTTTTAATTAAAACATTTAAAAGTTTCAAACATGGCTTTGTCAACCATTCTTTAGCCCCTCTGCATGAGGCACAGTACATAAAGAGATGTCTTCACTTGCACACAGCCGCTTCTGTAGGCCTAGATATTTCCTGGAATTCACTGTCCGTTCCCCCAGCTGTACCCTGGGGAGTGTTATAAGTAACAGAGCAGACGGAACAGGAATGGGGGTGGCAGGGGAGCGGGGGTCAGAGACATTGGACAGTCCCTGCCTTTGCCGGTCCAGCCTGCCTGCCTGCCATGGGATGAGGGCTGTGAGTCTGTTGACCTCTCAATGCTCAGTGCTAAAGTCCTGAGTGTCCTAGGACTTCATGGGGCTGGGCATTGCTCTGGACTTGGGGCAGGGCTCCCCCAGGAGCTGTCCCTGCTGCTGCCTAGCCTCACAGGACAAGTTATATCCCCTTGAGACCATTTAGGTGGTTGCAGGGATTGGGGGGCCAGGGATGCAATATTTCAGACGATTTCTAAGGTCCTTCCTGATGCTCACATGGGTGAAATGCCTATTTAGAGTTTGTTGTTAGTTGCTGTCAAGTGGATTCTGACTTATGGTGACCCCATGTGTGCAGAGAATTCCACAGGAGTTTGAAGCTGTGACCTTTTAGATCACCAAGCCTTTCTTTCCAGGCACCTATAGGTAAGTTTGAACCATCAACCTTTCAGTTAGTAGTGAGAACTTAACCGTTTGTGCCACTCAGGGACTATCAGAGTTATCCAAGCCAAATTAATTAATCTAGGGCCATTTTCCACATAAACGTAATTACACATTGTGGGATAAAGAATAGAAGCCCTGGTGATGTGGTTAAGTGCTCAGCTGCTAACTGAAAGGTTGGCGGTTCAAACCCGCCAGCCAATCTGAAGAAGAAAGATGTGACAGTCAGCTTACATAAAGATTATAGCCTAGGAAACCCTATGGAGCAATTCTACTCTGTCCTTTGGGGTCGCTGTGAGTTGGAATCAACTCAACGGCAACAGGGAGGGGTAAAGAGTTACTCTGCATAATTTGTTCTTGGAATTTCTGAGTAACTGAGGTGCCTTTGTTATCTATGAAACCCTAGTGGTGCAGTGATTTTAAGAGCTCAGCTGCTAACCAAAAGTTTGGCTATTTGACATTATAGAAATGCAAATTAAAACTACAATGAGATCCCATCTCACTCCAACAAGGCTGGCATTAATCCAAAAAACACAAAATAATAAATGTTGGAGAGGCTGCAGAGAGATTGGAACTCATACACTGCTGGTGGGAATGTAAAATGGTACAACCACTTTGGAAATCTATCTGGTGTTTTCTTAAAAAGCTAGAAATAGAATTATCATACAACCCAGAAATCCCACTCCTCGGAATATACCCTAGAGAAATAAGAGCCTTTACATGAACAGATATATGCACACCCGTGTTTATTGCAGCTCTGTTTACAATAGCAAAAAGATGGAAGCAACCAAGGTGTCCATCAACAGATGAATGGTTAAATAAATTATGGTATATTCAGACAATGGAATACTACGCATTGATAAGGAACAGTGATGAATCTGTGAAACATTTCATAACATGGAGGAACCTGGAAGGCATTATGCTGAGTGAAATTAGTCAGATGCAAAAGGGCAAATATTGTATAAGACCACTATTATAAGATCTTGAGAAATAGTACAAACTAGGAAGAACACATTCTTTTGTGGTTATGAGAAGGGGGAGGGAGGGAGGGTGGGATAGGGTTATTTACTGATTAGATAGTAGATAAGAACTACTTTAGGTGAAGGGAAGGACAATACTCAATACAGGGAAGGTCAGCTCAACTGGACTGGACCAAAAGCAAAGAAGTTTCCGGGATAAACTGAATGCTTCAAAGGTCAGCAGAGCAAGGGCGGGGGTTTGGGAGCTATGGTTTAAGGGGATTTCTAAGTCAATTGGCAAAATAAACTCTATTAAGAAAACATTCTGCATCCCACTTTGAAGTGTGGCGTCTGGGGTCTTAAATGCTAACAAGTGGCCATCTAAGATGCATCAATTGGTCTCAACCCACCTGGATCAAAGGAGAATGAAGAACACCAAGGTCACAGGATAACTACGAGCCTGAGGCAGAAGGGGCCACATGAACTAGACACTTACATCATCCTGAGACCAGAAGAACCAGATGGTGCCCGGCCACAATGGATGACTGCCCTGACAGGGAGCACAACAGAGAACCCCTGAAGGAGCAGGAGAACAGTGGGATGCAGACCCCAAATTCTCATAAAAAGACCAGACTTAATGGTCTGACTGAGACTAGAAGAATCCTGGCGGTCATGGTCCCCAAACCTTCTGTTGGACCAGGACAGGAACTATTCCCGAAGACAACTCATCATTCATGGAAGGGACTGGACAGTGGGTTGGAGAGAGATGCTGATGAAGAGTGAGCTACTTGTATCAGGTGGACACTTGAGACTGTGTTGGCATCTGCTGTCTGGAGGGGAGAAGGGAGGATAGAGAGGGTTAGAAACTGGCAAACGGTCACAAAAGGAGAGACTGGAAGAAAGGAGCGGGCTGACTCATTAGGGGGAGAGTAAATGGGAGTATGTAGTAAGGTGTATATAAGTTTATATGTAACAGACTGACTTGATTTGTAAACTTTCACTTAAAGCACAATAAAAATTATTTAAAAAAAAAAAGTTTGGCTGTTTGAATCTATCAACTGTTCCTTGAAAACCCTATGGGGCAGTTCTATTCTGTCCTATAGGGTTGCTATGAGTCGGAATAGACTCAACAGCAATGGGTTTGGATTTTTTGGTTTTTTAATAACATGTCCGTAATTGGCACTCGCTATGAGTTGGAATAGACTCGACGGCACTGGGTTGGGGTTTATCTGTAATTGTAAGTATAGGACTTTCCATGAGTTTTGTGAGTTGTCTCAGCAAATTTTCAAACCCAAGGGAGTAGTGGGAGCCAGCAGGTCAGAAATTAGGGAGGTCTGGAACCCCTGGGCATGGAGGCGGTATCCTAAAGCGATAGTGAGAAAACCCCGAACTTGTAGCCAGCAGGTCAAAAGTAGGGGGAGCCCTGGGGACACCCAAGCTTGTGACTGGTGTCTGGCTGAGTTGGCAGTCTGGAGAACTGTGTCCTTTAACTTCTGAGCTCTGACCGAGCTCTGGGTAGTTAGGGTCTGAGGACGAAGTGCTGTGTGTGCAGCTGGGGTCAGAACAAAGAAGTGGAAAGTGGGAATTTTGATTTATGTTGGTTTTTCTCCTTGTACATGTCAATACATATTTTTGAATGATTTTAATATACACTCATTTTTCAATAAAAGCAACTACCCAACCACTTGAGGAATGACAGTACTTTGTTTCATTCAGAAATCAACCAAAATTGAGAACTTTGGAAAGCTACATCGCTGTGATACACACACCCGTTGTCTGACACTTCCTACATGGAATTGCTCCTGATCTTAGTTCTCTTAAATCCAGAGTGTCCACTATACATTGGTGCAAGCAGTTCATTACTTCGTTATGTCTTCTAATGCATGCAAGTTTGATCATTTACATAGGAAAGCACATTTTATTATAAATTCCTTTTTGTCCATTTTTTCTTGTATTACAGTTTAGGGCATGGTGTTGATTTTACCTTTAATTCTCTGCGTAGCTTATATAGTCTATGAATTTCATTTCAGGCTAGTAAAAAGAACCAGTGGCTGTCGCATCCCTTCCAACTCATGGTGACCCCATGTTTTAGTCATCTAGTGCTGCCATAACAGAAATACCACAAGTGGATGGCTTTAACAAAGAGAAATTTATTTCTTTACAGTTAAGTAGTCTAAAAGTCCAAATTCGGGCCGTCAGCTCCAGGGGAAGGCTTCCACTCTCTGTCGGCTCTGGAAGAAGGGCCTTGTCCTCAATCTTCCCATGGTCGAGGAGCTTCTCAGGCATAGGGACCCCAGGCCCAAAGGATGCACTCTGCTCCTGGTGCTGTTTTTTTGGTGGTATGATGTCCCCAACTCTCTTCTTGCTTTCCTTTCCTTTTATCGCTTGAGAGAGAAAAAGTGGTGCAGGCTACACCCCAGGGAAACTCCCTTTACCCTGGATCAGGGAGGTGACCTGAGTGAGGACGGTGTTACAATCTCACCCTAATCCTCTCAACATGAAATTACAATCAAAAAATGGAGGACAACCACACATGGCCTAACACATGTTTGGGGGGACATAATTCAACCCATGATACCCCATGTATGGTCAGAGTAGAACTGTGCTCCATGAGGTTCTCAGTGGCAGATTTTTTGGATGTAGATCACCAGGCCGTTCTTCTGAGGCACCTCTGGGCGGACTTGAGCCTCTAACGTTTTGTTTCTCAGCCAAGTGCATTAACTCTTTGCACTACTCAAGGATGCCCAGGATAGTAAAGAAGGTGTTATTAAATATTTGTTATACATAAGAGGATGTTGGATTCGGTGGGATGAGAACCCTCTCTCTACCAACCAGTCTCTCCCTGCATTCCCCCTCACCCCTCACTCTGAAGGCCAAGCTGAGGGAAGGCCCCCGATGAACACAGGCCATGCTCCAGGGGAGGGGGCAAAGGTGGGCGCTTTGCAACTGAGCCCACGTGGTTGACCTCTGGAAGGTTCCCTGCAGCCCCATCGCCTCCTCTGCACCCTCAGCCAGGGAGGAGCTGGTAGACAACTGCACTCTGGCCCAAAAGACAGCCCCTCCCGCTCCCGCCCCACACCCCATACCCCACACCCAGGCAAGGGGCTGGGCTGACCCACTGCCCACTGAAGCTCAGGCAGGCCGCAGCCACAAGAGGGGCTCTGGCAAAGGCCTCGCTGCCCTGAGCTCATGACTCACTTTCACGGGGGTCCACGAAGATGCCTGGGGTCCAGACAGTCTGCTCTGCGCCCACCACGGTGGTCCCATAAGCATCATATGATACTGTGTCACATTCCAGTGTACCCATCAGCAGGTGCTGGGCCCTCTGGGAACACAGATATCAACACACCTGGGCACCCTGGAAGCACAGAGCTGGGAGACAAGGGGTTACAGACATCAGAGCCACAGTCTCCAGGCCACAGAAACCATGCCACATAAGGGGCACAGACCTCCGGGGAGCTTCCTGAGGGAGGTGGAGTTTGAGACGGAGTTTGAGGGACTCTGAGATCTCAAAAAGCAGAGATGGCAGTGTCCACAGGGAGGTGCTGCAGGCAGGGCAACAGACACAGCAAAGGCCTGGAGGTGGGAGAACAGCCAGACCCACATGTCCCTATCACCCCAGAATTGCCCCAAAGCCAACCAAAGAGTCCTATTTGAGGTCACCATCCGCCCAGAGGGGAATGTTCACTGAAACCTCGTGAGATCCATCTTCAGAACCACCTACTGCCCTTCCAAGCCAGGCGGGGCCAGCAGCCTTTCAACCTCTGCTGTCCTGTTGGGCTGGCCAGGTGCTGAGCTGGACCTGCAGGAGGGATGGTCCCAGCCCTCTGTGAAGGACAAGACACTGAGGCCAAATTTAGGAGGTCTGTGGTCCCCAGGTGGGGGATCCTTCATGCTGCATCTGCAACGGGCAGACTTTGAGCCTCCTCTGCTCTCAGCTGGACTTCGCATCAACCGGATCTAACCTGGAGTGGATGACATGCCATGTCGAGTGAGTCTGTGAAGGAAACCCAATGGAGGCCTGGAGATCACAGGAATGTGGCTGGAATCTGCAGGGGTTTTCATCTGCCCCAGCCCAGGCAGGGACTGCCAAGTTTGGGCCTGTCCTTGGCTTCTCTCCTTATTTGGCCCACCAGGTGATAAGGCTGACACATAAAGCAGGCTGTGGGCCCTGTGCAGCCACCGACCCACAGCAGGGACACAGAGATCGGACTGAAAGGATGGTAAGTGCCAGGTAGGGCTATAAGGCTGGCAGACTCACAAGTGCTGTTGCACCGCTGCCTTTGGGTTAGGAGAGCAGAACCAGCTCCCTGGAGGCAGGCTGCCAAGGAGGAGAGAGGTAGCCTGGGAGCCCCAGCTATTGAAGGTGCTCCCCACTAGTCCTGGGCCTGCATGGGGCCCCAGAGGCGATCCCAGAGATGAGGAAGAGGAGTGTCTCAGAGGTATGCGGGGGGTGGACTGCAGGGAGAGGGAGAGGACCCCTCCCACCCACAGTGTTGCAGGCCAGCAGGAAGACAGGCACCCGGGGCAAGGCTGCAGCCACCAAACAGGCCCAACGCGGCTCTTCCAACGTGTTTTCCATGTTCGAACAAGCCCAGATCCAGGAATTCAAGGAAGTGAGTGCCCCAAGCCCAAAGCCCTGCCCCACAACATCCCCTTCTCTCTAGGTCAGTAGCCCTGGTGCTGCCCAGAGCCTCCCCAGGCCTCCCCAGGCCTCCCCCGGCCCCTGCTCCTCACACCACCCAGGACTCTCCTACCTCCTGCCTTCCAAGGGGGTGGGGAGCTGGTTCCTGTAGGAGACCCTGCCCCTCACCTCACAGGCCTTCAGCTGCATCGACCAGAACCGGGACGGTATCATCTGCAAGTCTGACCTGAGGGAGACCTACTCCCAGCTTGGTTCGTGAGCTCTTCTCCCACCCCAACCCATCCCTACAAGGGCCTCTGCTAGATACCAGCCCCACCCCTCCCGAGGACATCCCTCTGCCCTCTCCACCCCCTGCTCCCAGCCTGCTCGCACCACCCTCCCTCCCCTCTTTCCACACTTTTCTTCCACTTCTCCCCTTCCCCCTCCTTCCCTGCCCTGAGCTGAGGCTGGGAAGGAGGGGAGGACAGTCCAGTGTCCCTGGGTCCACTCCTGTCCCTGTCCCCAGGGAAGCTGAGTGTCCCTGACGAGGAGCTGGACGCCATGCTGCAGGAGGGAAAGGGCCCCATCAACTTCACTGTCTTCCTCACACTTTTTGGGGAGAAGCTTAATGGTGAGCTGGGTGTTCGGGACCCTCCTCCTGCTTCTGCCTGGTCTCCATCTCCAGTGGCCACACAGGCCCAGAGAAGGTGGCCCCACTGCATGGACCTCCCCAACGTCCCACAGGCACTGCCAGCAAAGTCCCAACTCCAGAGTGAGCAAATGGGCCTTCAGGTCCACTTCCTAACCCTAAGTCCCGACCTTCTCCCTGCCTCGTCCCCCCCTCTGGTCCCCAAGGGACACTTTGTATCAGTAGGAGATAGGGGGCTCCATGCGTACCCTGGGACTCTTCCTGGGTGGGGCCAGTTAGCTGAGGGGGTGGGTGCTTGCCCGGCTTTCTCCACCCCAGGGACGGACCCTGAGGAGGCTATCCTGAGTGCCTTTCGCATGTTTGACCCCAGTGGCCAGGGGGTGGTGAACAAGGATGAGTAAGTGTGAATGACCGGGTACGGGTACTCTGCTGGGTCTCCACCCCAGACTGTTGTGAGGGCAGCTGCCTTAATTTGGGGGGCCTTCTTGTCACCTTCGTGAGTGGGCAGTGGGAGCTCCCGCCCAGTCTCCATGCAGCTGGCCCCTCTGTGGCCTTCTCCATTCTTCCAGGTTCAAGCAGCTCCTCCTGACCCAGGCAGACAAGTTCTCTCTGGCTGAGGTGAGGCATCTTGGCTACTTCAGTCCCATTTCCTGACTTCTACTCTGGGCCCCAGCCAGGAAGGGCCTGGGAATACCCTGGTGAACAGAACAAGCCCAGCCCCTGCCCTTGAGAGGCTCAGAGCCAGCAGGAAAGACCCGGACCCAGTGTAATGGGCACTCTGAGGGTGGCGTTAGAAGACGAAGGGGATGTACCAGGCAGAGAGGGCTGTGTGTGCGTGTGTGCAGAGGCCCAGGTGCTCCAGCAGGTGAGCGGGAGCATGCCGGAGCAACTGGAGGGATGCCCTGCACATGCGGGGCAGGAGGGTGCAGACGTAGAATCTTGGGAGGCACCTCCATGTGGCCATGTGCCCAGAGCCCCATATCAGACAGCAGAAAGGCTACGAGCTAACACGCCGCTGGGGGAGAGAGAGGTACGGGTCCCAGGTCTCCCTCGGGTCTCTCCAGGACCCCTCCTGCCCCCAGCCCCTCCATGCCTGTCTGCTGGGCTGTGCCAGGGGCCAAGGCTGTCCCTCACCAGTGCCTCCTCCAGGTTGAGCAGATGTTCGCCCTGACACCCATGGACCTGGCAGGGAACATCGACTACAAATCCCTGTGTTACATCATCACCCACGGAGATGAGAAAGAGGAGTGACGGGAGCCGGGCCACCGGGGAGGGCTCAGGCCTGTGGGATCCTCAATAAACTTGCTAAATTAGACCTGCTGTGGTGGCTTGTCTGTGGCAGATGGTGGGGGCAGCCAAGGGGACTGTCTTAGTTATGTGCTGCTGTAACAGAAATACCAAAGTGGATGGCTTTGACAAATAGAAATTTAGTATCTCACAGTCCTGGTGGCTAGAACTCGGAATTCAGAGCACCAGCTCCTGGGAAGGCTTTCTTTGTTAGCTCTGGGGGAAGGTCCTTGTCATCAATCTTTCCCTGGTCTAGGAGCTTCTCAGAGTAGAGACTCTGGGTCCAAATGACATGCTCCACTCCTGGTACTTCTTTTTGGTGGCATGAGGTCCCCCTCCTCTCTGCTGTATTCTTTTATATCTCAAAAGAGATTGACTCAAAATACAACCTAATCCTGTAGATTCAGTCCAGCCTCATTAACATAACTGCCTCTAATCCTGCCTTATTAACATCATAAACCAAAAAAAAAAAAAACCCAAACCCATTGCTGTCGAGTCGATTCCAACTCATAGTGACTTCATAGGGTTTCCAAGGAGCACCTGGTAGATTTGAACTGCTGACCTTTGGTTAGCAGTTATAGCTCTTAAGCACTATGCCACCAGGGATGACCATTAATATCATAGAGGTTAGGATTTACAACACATAGGATAATCACATCAGATCCCAAAATGGTGGACAACCACACAATAGTGGGAATCATGGTCTAGCCAAGCTGACGCACATTTTGGGGGGGGGGTCACAATTAAATCCATAACAGAGACCTAGGGGCCTGAGGGGGCCTAGACCCAGTGCAGTGACTGCAATGACGACAGGCACCCCCAGTATGAGCGCGTGCTGTGAGCCAGGGCCCTTTAGTGCCTCTCCACAATCCCTCACAACTGCAAGGGGTGAGCTCTTAGTATGCTCCGTTTGCGGATGAATACAGTGAGGGAGGCGCAGAGAAGATGGATACCTCACCCAGGCTGTATCTCTAGGCAGAGAAACAGGTGGGTTCGCATTCATTTGCCATCAGGCCCAGGGATGAGCCACTAAGTGATGCTCTGCCAGTTCCTTGAGGGTGTGCAGAGAAGAGGCTGCGGACCAGGCACTCACAAACTCTGTTCAACAGCCCAACTGATGGACAGGCCCGGGGCCCTGCCCGCCCAGAACCCCTGACCACGGGGCCCCCTCTGCCCTCTGCTCTTTCCCTGTCTCAGCACACTGGGCTCAGGTGGGCCTCCCTGCACACCTGCATGGGGTTTCCTGGGTCCTGTTTGAAAGGCACAGAGGAACCCATTTGAAAGCACAAGCAACTTCACATTAGAAATATGGACATGGAGAAATGACGGGAAACAGAGGCCAAAGGAGGGGCCAGAATACACACCAATTTTCAAAGGGGGTTCTCAACAATCAGCGCCATGCTTTGGTACCAGTCAGGTACCTTGAGGGTCAGATGCTGTAGAGAATTGTTAGTGTCCCCAGGGTCTCCACATTCCCCACCTCATCTGCAGAAGCCAGGGGCTGGAGGAGCTGGTGCAGCAGGAAGGATAGAACATACCTCCCACATCCTGGGAACTGAAAGGTCAGCAGCAGAGCCTCCAAAGCACCCATAAAAGAGACAGCGCGATCCTTGGCCAGACCCAGAGGATGCAAAGCCTGCCTCCAACAGGAACAGCCAAGAAAGGACTCTCCACTGCACCTTTCCTCTCCTCCTTCCCAGCTGCTGTAATGACAGTAGCTGGGGAAGTGGAGAAGAGGCGAGCAGGCAGAAGGAACTGGCTGCATTCCCCTCCCAAAGGCCAGCAAGGGGAGAGTGTTCCAAACCGGAGAGGTGTGCAGAGTTTTGATTTTTATCTGGGATTTGACAGTGTTAATTCCTAAATTGAGACTGTGATTTAAAGTAATCATGGCTTGTTCTACCGCGTAAAAGTGTTGAAGACTTAAATGCGAAGAGAAATACCAGAAATTAGTGTAACAGAATTGTGAGTAGATATGATTCACATCTGGCACCGTCAAACCGGAAGTACCTGGAAGGCCCCCTCTGAAGACAGGGCAGTGAAAACAGGTTATATAGGTCGGGGCTGGGCACGGTGGGAGCCTTGGGGCGAAGTGGTTAACAGCTCGGCTGCTAACCAAAAGGTCAAAAAGGCCAGCAGTTTGAATCTACCAGGAGCTCCTTGGAAACCCTATGGGGCAGTTCTACTCTCTCCTGTAGGGTCGAAATTGACTCAAGAGGCAATAGGTTTGGGTTTTTGTTTTTTTGTTTGTTTCTCAGGAAACAGCACGTGCAGGGTTTCAGGGTCAGTCAGTTGTAAAAAAACAGACATTAAGGACATGGCATATATCTTAAGGAGCCCTAGTGGTGCAGAGGTTAAGAACTTGGCTGTTAACCAAAAGGTCAGCAGTTTGAATCCAAGAGTGCTCCACGGAAACCCTATGGGGTAGTTCTACTGTGTAGTGTAGGAATCTGAATCAACTCAATGGCAATGGTTTTATTATTTTGGTTACATATTCTAACACCCAGCTTGCAGTCAGACCCTGGAGTTCCTGTTTCTGGACACTGACTACACGTAGGTAATTCTCCAACGCAGCCCATTGCCGAAGGCCAAATGTCTCCACTAAGCTGCCTGCTAGGCACTTCTTTGACTTGAAGGTAGCTTTAGGAAAACCATTTCCTTAAAGGCTCAAGGTTCAAAAGGACATGTCTGGGGTTGGTCACCCCAACTCCATGGACCCCAGAAATCTGGAATCCAAGAGAATTAAAACGGTTTCTCATTCATGGCCACAAAAGTCAAAGAACTGCCAGAGTTTTCATCCAGAGAGGAGGCAACCAGCCCACTCCTGCTGAGTATGCCTGAAAGGACAGTAGATGTGCTAAATCAAGTAGCCTTTATGATCATATCACAGGAGTTTTCTTGTTCAACAAACTGATTTTAGAAAGTAAAGGATACCTTTAAAAATCCAGCCCTCTATAAAGAAAAGTTGTGAGGCTCTGAAGATTATCAAATAAAACAAACCCCTTGCTGTCAAGTCAATTATGACTCACCGTGTAGAACTGCTCCCACTCACAGAACAGAACTGCCCAGAGGGTTTCTGAGGAGCAGCTGATGGATTCAAACTGCCAACTTTCTGGTTAGCAGCCAAGCTCTCAACCGCTGGGCCACCTTGGTGGCTCCCCTATAATGATTTAAAAAAAAATTACAGCCTCAGAAAACCCTATGGAGCAGTTCTACTGTGTCACATGGGGTCACTATAAGTAGAAACTGACTAGATAGCACCTAAAATAGTATGAAAAAAATGCACGATAGCTCAAAAATTTTTATATTGATGGCATGTTGAAATGATAATATTTTGGGGTAATATAATGGAGCCCTGGTGGCATAGAGCTCCTCTGTTAAGTGAAAGACTGGCAGTTCGAATCCACCAGCCACTCTTTGGAAACCCTAAGGGGCAGTTCTATTCTGTCCTATAGGGTCCTGGGAGTTGGAATCTACTGACAGCAATGGTTTTTCTCTCTCTCTTTTTTAAATTGGATTAAACAAAATATTACTAAAATTAATTTCACCTATTACTTTTTACTTTTTTAATTGGCTACTAGAAATTTTAAAATTACATATGTGACTCGCGTTTCTAGCTTACATTATACTTCCATTGGACAGCGCTGAGTTAGACTGTTGAATGTATTTATTTCAGCCCGGGATTTCGGGAGGCTTTGAGCTGTCACGCAGATTCAAACCTAGCAGCAGGGGCAAGGACCAATAACAGCAGAGTTCTCCGCAGGCAGTGCCGGGAGTCGGGGTTCCGAGTCCCCCGAAGGAAGACGGTTACAGTGGGCCCCGGTTGGCTCCAAGTGTTCCGGCTGCACAGGCAGAAAAGTAGCAGAGATCATACAAATTCATTTGTAGAACCAGTTTTTTTCCTCAATAGAGGCCCGAGGTGAGTGGTCTCACGGTTCGTACCTGAAGATGTTTGGGAAAAGTTGCGAGCGGGGTGAATGAGGCTGAGGGAGCCCCGGAGGAGCCAGGCCGCCTCCGGCGCCAACACCCAGGGAGGGGACCCTGGAGCGCTGTCTCCGGCCGAGGCGCCGTGCGGGGGCGGCCGGCTCCCCTCGCCCTCGCCAGGCAGTGGGTCCCGCAGGCAAAGGGCCCAGAGGGCACCATGTAACCCGGGGTCTGCCGCCCCGCCGCCAGGCGCCGGCTCCCCTCCCTGGACCCGAGGCGGCGCCGCGGAGACCGCGTCGCCCGCTCACAGGCCGCCGGCTGGGCCTCACCACGCCCCGCAGTCTCCGCCTGCCCCCGCCAGCAGCCGGCCGGCCACCCCTTCCCAGAGCCTGGCCCGGCCCTCTCACGGGGTGACCCCCAGGGTCTGAGGCCCGCCCCCCCTGCGGAGCCCGAGGCTACAGTTTATAGAGAGACTGGGGAACCTGCGGACTGGCGGGCGTTGTGCCCCCAAAACGCCTCCAGCGGGTGGGCCGCAGGCAAAGAGGGCCCTAAGGGCAAATGCAAATTAAAAATTAGAAAACCTTAATTCTTCCTCGTTCGTATAAAGGGAGAGACGCCCCCTCCCTTTTCTTAGAGCATTTCCTTAAGAAAACATGTAATTGTACATTCTCTGCTTCTTTTTGGAATCTAAACCAGCTTCCCGCAAGTTTCACAGGCAGGCATTTTTCCTCAGGTCCTGGCAGCCATCTTCCTTTCACCCCGTTTCATCACGCAGGCGGTTGGAGCCCCTGGCCACCATCACAGGGGGAGGCAGGGCCTAATTTCAGTAGGGCCTAGCTCCAAGCTGCAATCCTATCTCCTGTCATAAAGATAAAAATCCTATTGCCATTGAGTGGATTCGGACTCATAGCAACGCTACGGAACAGAGAACAACTGCCCCATAGGGTTTCCAAGGCTGTAATCTTTATGGAAGCAGACTGCCACATCTTTTTCCCACAGAGCCACTGCAGACCTTTCCGTTAGCAGCTGAGTGCTTAACCACTGCGTCATCAGGGCTCCTTGTCATAAAGATACAGGAAGTCTATTTGTCCTTTGGATAAAGACAGTTAGCTAATACAGGTTCTACCCCATTACCAAGCGAATGTAGGAGATGCTCTGTGTGACAAATGCTGCAGTGAGTCCTCCTACCCAAGGGCAGGTATTCATCGGGACCACACATATGTAATGGGTCCATCTGCGACCATATAACTGGGGAGATTCCTTTCTGCCTTTGCAGTCAGTCTCTTTAGCGGACCTCTGTGATGCATCACATTCTGGCTCAATGCTTCCTTCCTTATAACACTGTTTTCTTTCCCTCCTACTTTTGTGGAGAGTTTGACTGGGCTGGCAGAGGATTTTGCTGTTAATTATTTTCCCAACATGGCCTAATGCTCCAACCCCATCAGAGACTCCCTTGCCAGTGGGGCAGAGCTGCCAGCCCCTCCCTCCTTCACCCTCCTGTGGGGCCAGGCCCCTGTTTTGTTGTTTCTGATTCTATTCCTGTGCTCCCACAACCCTGCCCTCACTACCCCACTCGGCCACTCCCCTTGCTGAGGGATGTGCCACATTCTTTCTGTAAACATGTTAACATTCTTTCTGTAGACATGTTAACACCCCTGATAAGGTTAATGACCAGGCTCTTAAACTTTCTGCCTCCGGCATGAGAAAAATGTAATCTCTAAGGAAGCTTGGGCTGCGTTTAGCCCTTTGTGCTGTTTTAAAGTTTAACAGTCAGGGTTTGATGAGTGCCTCTTGAAGCCCTGATGCCACAGCGGTTAAAGTGATTGACTGCTAACCGTCGTGCGGTTTGAAACCACCAGCCCTGCTTGGGGGAAAGATGTGGCAGTCTGCTTCCACAGAGGTTTACAGCCTCGGAAACCCATTGGGGTCACTACGAGTCAGAACTGACTTGTCGGCAATGGGTTTGATTTTTGGTTTTCCTGTCACCACAGCCACCTCACCCACCTTCCAGCCCAGACCCTCTCCCACAAAGGGAGGGGCGGAGATATCCCAGCTCTGGTACTTCGTCCTAATTTTACTGCAGCAAACATGCAAGACTTGGGGAATCCAGCTGTGTCTGGTTAAGCTGGAGGGACTAGTAAGTAATAGGTCCAAACCCACCTGCCTTTCTTTGCAGTCTGCTGTCTAGACCGAAAGGCTGTGGGGTGCAGAGACGCAAAGGGAGGCGCAGTGAGGAAGGTCAGGGAGCACGGTGCTGTGAGGCTGGGGCCAGGGTCCCAGTCCTGGCCCTTCACTATGTATGTGGGGGGCCTTGCGTGACACCCACCCCCTCTGTAAAGGAGGGTTGGACTGAATAGTCACAATTTCTCACACTCATTGAGCACTTCTCTGGACCAGGCTAGGTGCTGGACATGAATTAACACGCTAATCCTCCCAATATCCTGGTACACCTGTAGCTGTCTACTCGTCCCCCAAGCCTCTGCCTCCCTAGGACTCCTCATGCTCCATGGTAACTAGATTCGTAGTTGTGCACCTGGACTCCTGTGCTGGTAGGTGTGACCCTGCGGGATGCCAGAGGTAGCATCATATGGCACATTTCTTCCTTAAGAGACAGATGTATATGCCGTCCTTTGCTTCCTCCTCCTCCCTTCTGCAGCCTGGAACATGGCCGGAACAAGCCACCTTGGACTGTGAAAACAATGGCCATGCCTGAAGGATAACGGTGTGTGAGCTGGGCTGATCTGGGGTCACTGACATTGCGGAAAACACCATGCAAGACCAAGACCTCCCATCCACATTTTACACGAAGAGAAATCACTTCTGCCTGATGGAAGTCACTGTTATTTGGAGTTTTTCATACTGAGAACTGAACCTAACTCCCACCAATACAGTGTGAAGATTACCCCCATTTTACAGATAGGGAAACTGAGGCCCCACATGGTTAACAACTTGCCCAAGGTCATGCCCAGTCCATAGGTGGCAGAGCCAGAATGTGAACCCGGTCATCTGGATCCAGAGTTTGTGCTATTAATCTTTAGACGGGGCAGAGCACAGAGCATGAAGGCTATGATTTGGGGTATGCGCTCTCTAGAGAAGCAACCAGCCCGCAGATGCCCCAGAGAGCCTGAGAATAGTGCTGAGTCCTTGCACCTAGAAGTCTTCATGTCCTAAACATATCTAGGAGCTGAAAATGAGGACACCTGAACTGTGTAAGGAGACCTGGTGGCATAGTGGTTGAGAGCTCGGCTGCAAAACAAAAGCCCAGTAGTTCAAATCTACCAACTGCTCCTTGGAAACCCTATGGGGCAGTTCTACCCTGCCCTACAGGGTTGCTAGGAATTGGAATTGACTCAATTGCAAAGGGGTAAACTATATAACCTTTCAATAGCACCACCCACACCCTCCTGACCTACACTGTTGTCAAGGCTGGCTTTGCCAAGCGCCTCCCTTCCCTGGAGTGACCCCCTTCCACCCCTACCCCTAGACTCTGTCACTGCGTCTTGCATGACAAAAGTTCAGGCTCCTCTGGCCCCATCATGTCAAGGAATGTTTCTTATCTCTGTCTCTAGCACTGTGCCTGGCACATAGCAGCGCTCAGGAAATGTCTAGTGGCTGGTTAAGTGATGTGAGGACATCTCCAGGCTTTCTGGGGTGTGCAAGAAGAGGGCCTGGCTGAGGGCCAACAAGCTCTACAGACGCTGGGGGTTATTTGGGCTGGCCACTAAGGCGGTTAATGCCCTGAGATTTCTCTCTATGTAGCAGAGTTGTGCCTCCCACCTGAAGGGTTGTCCAGGTGGGCTGCTGCTGACTTGCTCCTGAGGAGGCAGAGTGGAGGAGAAAAGGGTGGCCCCAGCATAGGCTGCATGGGTTAGGACAGCCCCCTCCTGCAGGGCTGGGAGCATAGGAGAGCCTCAGCCGCCGGCTTCTCTCTGTACTGGCTCCCTCCACTCTCTCCCTCAGGGCCTCAGTGCCGTACCTCTGCCACCCCAGGGGTCTGGAACAGCCTCTAGTCAGCCCCGTCAGCCCCTAGCTCCCCCCTATCCGCCAGCTGTCTGTGGAGCATCTCCACATGGATGTGTCGCTGACGTTTACAGACAAACGGCTCTAAAATAGAACCTTATCACCCTCCCCTGCCATCAGCAACACCCCACCAGCCTTCTCCCCGAGCCATCTTCATGGGCTTGTGACCCTCCTCTGTCTTCTTGGCCCTCCTCTTCTGGCTAGTCTGAGCCACCCTGAGTTCCCACCTGGGCTCCAGCGACAGCCCTTCTTGCTGTGGGCCACCTCCTCCTGACACCCACAGGGATGGGTGCAGTCTCATGCCTTGGGCCACAGGGGGCTGGGCTGGCTGGTCTCTCTGATGATGCCCAGGCTGGACTGAAATCAGAAGCACTGCGAGCAGCTGGTGGCCACCTTTCCCCAGGGCACTGGAGTAGAGGCCCAGCCCTGGGTAGCCCCACAAGAACCCCGTGTCCTTGCAGTGAAGCCCAGTCTTTGCTTATGTCAGCTCCTGCTGCTTTCTGTGACTTGTAATCAAGACCTACATCCTACCTTACGCCCAGCTCTGGGGGTAGGAGGGTCAGCCCTACCTGCAGCCTGGCCTAGCCCACCTCAGTTACCTGACTAGGGTCCCAGCCTCTAAGGTCAGGCCCTGCCCGGGTTGCATCTATGCCACTCCCATGGCCCTGCCCTTGGTTGAAGTCCCAAGGCTGGGACCCTTCATGGCACGGAGCAGTTGCCGGCCTGGCCTGCCAGGACCCTCTGTGCTGTCCACTTTAGATCCGCCCCTCCGTTAACAGGTGCTGCGGCTCTCTGTTTCCAAACGGCACTGCCTCCCCGTCCTGCACCTGGACTGCATGTGCTATCAGTGGGAGGTAATTTCTGGTAACCAGCCCGATATGGACACCTGGGAGGTCAGAGCCTCAGCAACAAGGGATCAGGCACTGGGGATGAGCCCAGCCAGCAGGGCCACTCTCCCCGAATTCTCAGGACACTGGAGGCCCATCATCCCAGAGGCTGGCATCTTCACTGGAGAATTCAAAATGTGAGACGATTTCTGTGCTTCCAGCTGCCTGGCCCTCTAAAGCACCCATCATTCCCTTCTGTTCTCAAACCTGGTCCTCCAGTCTCCCATTAGTTCTGGGAGTCCTTGATACCCAACCAATATACCACAATCAAAAGCCAAAGGGCCTGCCTGCCTTCACCTGCTACTGACCTGCAGCTGGGTCTGCCCACTTCAGGGCCCAGGTGCCATTTTGAGTCTTCTCCTGAGTCAGCCTACCTGATAGCACAGTTACCTGTCAACCGAGTGAGATTCCTAATACTTTGGGGGAGGCCAGGACCATTTAATATGCCTCTTTGTGTATCTAGTTCTGCTCCAACTTTATTCTGTAAATGGATAATAAATGTCTCAAGGTGATTGATGTTGCTGACTTTCCTTTATCTCACACTTAATTACAAATTTACCATTAGGCCTTTGGAAGGAGCCACTTTCAGAAACTCAAGCATCATTGTCAAGAAACCCAATCTTTCCCCTAGACCTCATAGGAAATTGAAAATATTCATGTAGTGCACAAATGTTTATTGTTTTTGCTTGTTTGATTCTACAGCATCTGTCTACACTGGAATGTAAAACAGGTGATTGCCTTTGTTGCAGAAAATAGGATTCAGTCTAATTTAGGCAAAAAGAGATTTATTAAAGCACATCAGATGTTATAGATTGAATTTTGTCCTCTAAAAATATGTGTTGAATTCTTGGGCCTTGTAGATGCGTTCCTGTTTGGAAAGAACGTTTTCTATTGTTACGTTAATGAGGTCATACTGGTGTACAGCAGATCCTAAACATAATCACTCCTTTTTTTTTTTTTTTTATTGTGCTTTAGGTGAAAGTTTACAAATCAAGTCAGTCTGTCATACAAAAACTTATACACACCTTGCTGTGTACTCCTAGCTGCTCTCCTCTTAACGAGATAGCATATCCTCCTCTCCACCCTGTATTCCCCGTGTCCATTCAACCAGCTCCTGTTCCCCTCTTCCTTCTCATTTCATCACCAGACAGGAGTTGCCCATGTAGTCTCAAGTATCTACTTGAGCCAAGAAGCTCATTCCTCACCAGTATCATTGTCTGTCTTATAGTCCAGGCCAAAACCTGTCTGTAGAGCTGACGTGGGGAATGGTTCCAATCTTGGGCTAACAAAGGGTCTGGGGACCATGACCGTGAGTGTCCCTCCAGTCTCTGTCAGGCCATTAAGCCTGCATTCCACTGTTCTCCTGCTCCATCAAGGATTCTCTGTTGTGTTCCCTGTCAGGGCAGTGATCGGTGGTAGCCAGGCGCCTTCTAGTTCTTCCGGTCTCAGGCTAATGGAGTCTCTGGTTTATGTGGCCTTTTCTCTCTTTTGGGCTCATCTTTACCATATGTCTTTGGTGTTCTTCATTCTCCTTTGCTCCAGGTAGGTTGAGACCAATTTATGCATCTTAGATGGCCACTTGCTAGCGTTTAAGACCCCAGATGCCTCTCATCAAAGTGGGATGCAGCACATTTTCTTAATACATTTTGTTATGCCAATTGACCTAGATGTCCCCTGAAACTATGATCCCCAAACCCCCGTCCCTGCTACTCTGGCCTTTGAAGTGTTTGGTTGTATTCAGGAAACGTCTTTGTTTTTGGTTTAGTCCAGTTGTACCGACTATCCCCGTGTTGTGTGTTGCCCTTCACCGCACCTAAAAAAAATTATGTGTACTATCTAGGGAAACCCTGGTGGTGTAGTGGTTAAGCGCTACGGCTGCTAACCAAAGAGTCAGCAGTTTGAATCCGCCAGGTGCTCCTTGGAGACTCTATGGGGCAGTTCTACTCTGTCCTATAGGGTTGCTATGAGTCGGAATTGACTCGACAGCACTGGGTTTGTCTTTTTTGGTTTGGTACTATTTTTTTAGTTAGTGAATATCACTCTCCCTCCCTTTCCACCCTTGTAACCATCAAAGAATATTTTCTTTGGTGTTTAAACTTTATCTAGAGTTCTTATGATAGTGGTCTCATACAATATTTGTCCTTTTGCAATAGGCTAATTTCACTCAGCATAATGCCTTCCAGATTCCTCCATGTTATGAAATGTTTCACAGATTCATCATTCTTAATCACTGCATGGTATTCCATAGTGTGAATATACCATAATTTATTTATCCATTCATCTGTTGATGGGCACCTTGGTTGCTTCCATCTTTTTGCTATTGTAAACAGTGCTGCAATGAACATGAGTGTGCATATATTTGTTTGTGTGAAGGCTCTTATTTCTTTAGGGTATATTCCAAGGAATGGAATTGCTGAATCACATGGTAGTTCTATTTCTAGCTTTTTAACTAAGTGCCAAATTGATTTCCCAATTGGTTCTACCATTTTACATTCCCAACAGAAGTGTATGAGTGTTCCAGTCTCTCCACAACCTCTCCAACATTTATTATTTTGTGTTTTTTGGATTAATGCCAGCCTTGTTGGAGTGAGATGGAATCTCATTGTAGTTTTGATTTGCATTTCTCTAAAAGCTAATGATCATGAGCATTACCTCAAGTATCTCTTAGCAGCCTGAATGTCTTCTTTGGTAAAGTGCCTGTTGATATCCTTTGCCCATTTTTAATTTGGTTATTTGTCTTTTTCTTGTTGAGTTTAGAGATCAGGTGCTGATTGGAAATGTCATAGCTAAAAACTTTTTCTCAATCTGTAGGTAATCTTTTTACTCTTTTGGTGAAGT
Organism: Elephas maximus indicus; assembly: GCF_024166365.1. NCBI lineage: Eukaryota > Metazoa > Chordata > Mammalia > Proboscidea > Elephantidae > Elephas > Elephas maximus. The sequence continues at coordinate 121,280,268 of NC_064826.1, forward strand.
CTTTGGTATTGATTTGGTGATTTCCTCTTCAACATCCTCTTTGTTGGTGTAGAGGAATCCAACTGATTTATGTATGTTTATCTTGTGTCCTGATACTCTGCTAAACTCTTTTATTAGTTTCAGTAGTTTTCTTGAGGATTCATTAGCTTTTACTGTGTATAAGATCATGTCATCTGCAAATAGAGGTACTTTTACTTCTTCTTTGCCAATTTTGATGCCCTTTATTTCTTTATCTAGCCTAGCAGCTCTGGCTAGCACCTTCATCACAATGTTGAGTAAGAGTGGTGATAAAGGACATCCTTGTCTGGTTCCTGTTCTCAAGGGGAATGCTCTCAGTCTTTCTCCATTTAGGATGATACTGGCTGTTGGGTTTGTATAAATGCCCTTTATTATGTTGAGGAATTTTCCTTCTATTCCTGTTTTGCTGAGAGTTTTTATCATGAATGGGTGTTGAACTTTGTCAGATGCCTTTTCTGCATCAATGGATAACATCATATGGTTCTTGTCTTTTGTTTTATTTGTGTGATGGATTACATTGATTGTTTTTCTAATGTTGAACCATCCCTGCATACCTGGTATGAATCCCACCTTGTCGTGGTGAGTTATTTTATTTTTTTTTTGATATGTTGTTGAATTCTATCGGCTAGAATTTTGTTGAGGAATTTTGCATTTAAGTTCATGAGGGATATTGGTCTGTAATTTTCTTTCTTTTTTTTTTTTTATGTAGTGTTTTTTCCTGGTTTTGGTATCAGGGTTATGTTGGCTTCAAAGAATGGACTTGGGAGTATTCCATCCTTTTCTATGTTCTAAAATACCTTTAGTAGTAGTAGTATTAACTCTTCTCTGACAGTTTGGTAGAATTCTCCAGTGAAGCCATCAGGGCTAGGGCTTTTTTTTGTTGGGAGTTTTTTTTATTACCTTTTCAATCTCTTTTTTTTTGTTGTTGTTATGGGTTTCTTTCGCTGTTCTACCTCTGTTTGTGTTAGTTTAGGTAGGTAGCATGTTTCTAGAAATTTGTCCATTTCCTCTAGGTTTCCAAATTTGTTAGAGTATAATTTTTCATAGTATTTTGTTATGATTCTTTTAATTTCAGTTGGATCTCTTGTGATATCTCCCAGCTCATTTCTTATTTGGTTGTTTGCTTCATCTCCTGTTTTTCTTTTGTCAGTCTGGCCAACGGTTTATCCATTTTGTTAATTTTTGCAAAGAACCAGCTTTTGGTCTTGTTAACTCATTAAATTTTCTGTACTCTATTTCATTTAATTCTGCTCTAATTTTTATTACTTTCTTTCTTCTGGTGCCTGAGGGTTTCTTTTGTTGCTCTCTTTCTATTCATTCAAGTTGTAGGGATAATTCTTTGATTTGGGCCCTTTCTTCTTTTTGTATGTGTACATTTATTGATATAAACGGACCTCTGAGCACTGCTTTAGCTGTGTCCCAAAGGTTCTGACAGGAAGTGTTTTCATTCTCATTGGATTCAATGGATTTCTTTATTCCATCCTTAATTTCTTCTATAATCCAATCATATTTTTTTTTATAATTTTAATTGTGCTTTAAGTGAAATTTTACAAATCAAGTCAGTCTCTCACACAAAAACCCATATACGCCTTGCTACACACTCCCAATTACTTTTTTTAATCAGACAGCCTGCTCTCTCCCTCCACTCTCTCTTTTCATGTCCATTTCACCAGCCTCTAACCCCCTCCACCATCTCATCTCCCCTCCAGGCAGGGGATGTCAACATAGTCTCAAGTGTCCACCTGATCCAAGAAGCTCACTCCTCACCAGCATCCGTCTCCAACCCATTGTCCAGTCCCATCCATGTCTGAAAAGTTGGCTTCAGGAATGGTTCCTATCCTGGGGCAACAGAAGGTCTGGAGGCCATGACCACCGTGGTCCTTCTAGTCTCAGTCAGACAATTAAGTCTGGTCTTATGAGAATTTGGGGTCTGCATCCCACTGCTGTCCTGCTCCCTCAGGGGTTCTCTGTTGTGTTCCCTGTCAGAACAGTCATTGGTTGTAGCCGGGGACCATCTAGTTCTTCTGGTCTCAGGATGATGTAGTCTCTGGTTCATGTGGCCCTTTCTGTCTCTTGGGCTCGTAATCACCTTGTGTCCTTGGTGTTCTTCATTCTCCTTTGATCCAGGTGGGATGCAGAATGTTTTCTTAATAGATTTTATTATGCCAATTGACTTAGATGTCCCCTGAAACCATGGTCTCCAGACCCCTGCCCCTGCTATGCTGGCCTTCAAGCATTCAGTTTATTCAGGAAACTTCTTTGCTTTTGGTTTAGTCCAATTGTGCTGACCTCCCCTGTATTGTGTGCTGTCTTTCCCTTCACCTAAAGTAGTTCTTATCTACTATCTAATTAGTGAATGCCCGTCTCCCACCCACCCTCCCTCCCCCCTCTCGTAACCACAAAAGAATATTTTCTTCTCAGTTTAAACTATTTCTCAAATTCTTATAATAGTGGTCTTATACAATATTTGTCCTTTTGCAACTGACTAATTTCACTCAGCATAATGCCTTCCAGGTTCCTCCATGTTATGAAATGTTTCACAGATTCGTCACTGTTCTTTATCGATGAGTCGTATTCCATTGTGTGAATATACCATAATTTATTTATCCATTCATCCGTTGATGGGCACCTTGGTTGCTTCCATCTTTTTGCTATTGTAAACAGTGATGCAATAAACATGGGTGTGCATATACCTATTCTTGTAAAGGCTCTTATTTCTCTAGGATATATGCCAAGGAGTGAGATTGCTGGATTGTATGGTAGTTCTATCTCTAGCTCTTTAAGGAAGCACCAAATCGATTTCCAAAGTGGTTGTACCATTTTACATTCCCACCAGCAGTGAAGAAGTGTTCCAATCTCTCCATGGCCTCTCCAACATTTATTATTTTGAGTTTTTTGGATGAATGCCAGTCTTGTTGGAGTGAGATGAAATCTCATTATAGTTTTGATCTGCATTTCTCTAATGGCTAATGATCGTGAACATTTTCTCACATATCTGTTAGCTACCTGAATGTCTTCTTTAGCGAAGTATCTATTCATATCTTTTGCCCATTTTTTAACTGGGTTATTTGTCTTTTTGCAGTTGAGTTTTTGCAGTATCATGTAGATTTTAGAGATCAGGCGCTGATCAGAAATGTCATAGCTAAAAACTTTTTCCCAGTCTGTAGGTAGTCTTTTTACTCTTTTGGTGAAGTCTTTGGATGAGCTAGGTGTTTGATTTTTAGGAGCTCCCAGTTATCTAGTTTTTCTTCGGTATTCTTTATAATGTTTTGTATACCGTTCATGCCATGTATTAGGGCTCCTAACGTTGTCCCTAATTTTTCTTCCATGATCTTTATCATTTTAGATTTTATATTTAGGCCTTTGATCCATTTTGAGTTCATTTTTGTGCATGGAGTGAGGTATGGGTCTTGTTTCATTTTTTTGCAGATGGATATCCAGTTATGCCAGCACCATTTGTTAAAAAGACTGTCTTTTCCCCATTTAACTGTTTTGGGGCCTTTGTCAAATATCAACTGCTCATATGTGGATGGATTTATGTCTGGATTCTCAATTCTGTTCCATTGGTCCATGTATCTGTTGTTCTTTCAGTACCAGGCTGTTTTGACTACTGTGGCGGTATAATAGGTTCTAAAATCAGGTAGAGTAAGGCCTCCCACTTTGTTCTTTTTTTTCAGTAATGCCTTATTTATCCAGGGACTCTTTCCCTCCTATATGAAGTTGGTGGTTTATTTCTCCATCTCATTAAAGAGTGGCATTGGGATTTGGATTGGAATTGCATTAAATGTATAGATCACTTTTGGTAGAATAGACATTTTTATAATATTAAGTCTTCCTATCCACGAGCAACATATGTTCTTCCACTTATGTCTCTTTTGGTTTCTTGCAGAAGCGTACTATAGTTTTTTTTTTTTTTGTATAAGTCTTTTACATCTCTGGTAAGATTTATTCCTAAGTATTTTATCTTCTTGGTGGCTAGTGTAAATGGCATTAATTTGGTGATTTCCTCTTCTATGTTCTTTTTGTTGGTGTAGAGGCATCCAACTGATTTTTGTATGTTTATCTTGTATCCCGATACTCTGCTGAACTCTTCTATTAGTTTCAGTAGTTTTCTGGAGGATTCCTTAGGGTTTTCTGTGTATAAGATCATGTCATCTGCAAATAGAGATACTTTGACTTCTTCCTTGCCAATCTGGATGCCCTTATTTCTTTATCTAGCCTAATTGCTCTGGCTAGAACTTCCAGTACAATTTTGAATAAGAGTAGTGATAAAGGGCATCCTTGTCTGGTTCCTGATCTCAATGGGAATGTTTTCAGGCTCTCTCCATTTAGGGTGATATTGGCTGTTGGCTTTGTATAAATGTCCTTTATTATGTTGAGGAATTTTCCTTCTATCCCTATTTTGCTGAGAGTTTTTATCATGAATGAGTGTTGAACTTTGTCAAATGCCTTTTCTGCATCAAGTGATAAAATCATGTGATTCTTGTCTTTTGTTTTAATTATGTGGTGGATTACATTAATTGTTTTTCTAATATTGAACCACCCCTGTATACCTAGTATGAATCCCACTTGGTCATGGTGAATTATTTTTTTGATATATTGTTGAATTCTATTGGCTACAATTTTGTTGAGGATTTTTGCATCTACATTCATGAAGGATATAGGTCTATAGTTTTCTTTCCTTGTGGTCTCTTTACCTGGTCTTGGTATCAGGGATATGCTGGCTTCATAGAATGAGTTTGGTAGCATTCTGTCCTTCTCTATGCTCTGAAAAACCTTTAGTAGTAGTGGTGTTAACTCTTCTCTGAAAGTTTGGTAGAACTCTGCAGTGAAGCCATCCGGACCAGAGCTTTCTTTTGTTAGGAGTTTTTTGATTACCTTTTCAATTTCTTCTTTTGTTATGGGTCTATTTAGTTGTTCTACCTCTGTTTGTATTATTTTAGGTAGGTAGTGTGTTTCTAGGAATTCATCCATTTCTTCTAGGTTTTCAAATTTGTTTGAGTATAGTTTTTCATAGTGATCTGATATGATTCTTTTAATTTCAGTTGGGTCTGTTGTAATATCGCCCATCTCATATCTTATTTGCGTTATTTGCTTCCTCTCCTGTCCTTATTTTGTCAGTTTGGCTAGTGGTTTATCAGTTTCGTTTAATCCAATCATTTTTGAGCAAAGTTTTGCTCAGCTTCCATATGTTTGATTTCTTTTCCCTGATTTCTCTGTTGTTGACTTCTAGTTTTATGGCTTTATTGTCAGAGAAGATGCTTTGTAATATTGAGACATTTTGAATTCTGCTAAGGTTTGCTTTATGGCCTGATATGTGGTCTATTCTAGAGAATGTTCCACATGCATTGGAAAAGATGGTATACTTGGATGCTGTTGGGTGGACTGTTCTGTGTGTGTCTATGAGGTCAAGTTGGTTGACTGTAACATAGCTCTTCTGTGTCTTTATTGGCCTTCTTTCTGGATGTTGTGTCCTTCACTGAAAGTGGTGTGTTGAGTTTGTTTTATGTATCTTGAAGCCCGGTTGTTCAGTCTCATCCCACCTGAAGCAAAGGAGAATGAAGAACAACAAAGACACAAGGTAATTATGAGCCCAAGAGACAGAAAGGGCCACATAAACCAGAGACTACATCAGCCTGAGACCAAAAGAACTAGATGGTGCCTGGCTACAACCGGCGACTACCCTGACAGGGAACACAACAGAGAACCCCTGAGGGAGAAGGAGAGAGAACAGTGGGACGCAGACCCCAAATTCTCATAAAAAGACCAGACTTAATGGTCTGACTGAGAGTAGAAGGACTTCAGTGGTCATGGTGCCAGACCTTCTGTTGCCCCAGGACAGGAACCATTCCCAAAGCCAACTCTTCAGACAGGGATTAGATTGGACAATGGGATAGAAAAAGATGCTGGTGAAGAATGAGCTTCTTGGACCAAGTAGAGACATGAGACTATGTTGGCATTTCCTATCTGGAGAGAAGATGAGAGGGTAGAGGGGTTCAGAAGCTGGCGGAATGGACACGAAAAGAGTGGAGGGAATAAGGGTGCTGCCTCATTAGGGGGAGAGCAATTAGCAGTATATAGCAGTGTGTATATAACTTTTTTTTTATGAGAGACTGACTTGATTTGTAAACTTTCATCTAAAGCACAATAATTTTTTTTTTTTTTTTTTTAAAAAGAGTAATAGAAAAATCTGGAAATGAATTATGGTGATCGTTGCCTCCAGCATGATGAATGTAATTAATGCCACTGAAGTGTTCATGTGAAAATGGTGTAAGTGGCAAATGCTTCATTATATATATTTTACCACAATAAAGCAAACAAACAAAAATCTCCATTAAACTTCTAGAAGAAAATGTTTGTGAAATCCAGCTAGGTAAAAACCCAGACACAACATCGAAAAGCATAACCTATATTTGATGGTTGAGATTGTGTGTCAACTTGGCTGGGTCATGATTCTCAGTGTTTATATGTGATCACTCCCATGATGGAATTTGCTGTGAGTAGCCAATCAGTTGAAGGGGATTTTCCTTGGGGGTGTGGCCTGCATTTGCGTATAAGCAGATGTTATAGCTTTTTGCTTGCTCTGGATCCTGTGGCTGCCTCCTGTTCATCTGACCTCCAGTTCTTGGTACTTGAGCTATCAGCTTATCTGCTGCTCTTGGGATTTGTCCATTTTCACAGCCTGTGAGGGGGAGCCCTGCCCTCCAACCTGCCAATCTTCAGTTCACCAGCCCGTGAAGCTACGTGAATCAGGAGAAACCTTACAGTCTTTCCTGCCAATCTTGGAATAAGACAATCTTCACAGGTTGTGAGAGCCCTGCTCTCCAACCTGCCAATCTTGGGTTCCCCAGCCCCTGCGGCTAAGTAAATCTAGAGAAGCCTCTATTGTGATCCACAGACATGGGACTTTCCAGCCTCTACAATTCTATGAACCATTTCCTTGATATAAATCTCTCTCTATATATATATTTATACACTTTACTGGATTTGTTTCTCTAGAGAACCCAGCCTAAGACACCAGAGAAGAAAAAAAATTCACTTCATAAAAATTAAAAACATCTGTTCTTCAAAAGATAGTGTAAAGAGCAGAAGAAGACATTCTTTGATGGTTCCAAGAGTAGAGAGGGAGGGAGAGAGGTATTCACTAATTAGATAGTAGACAAGAATTATTTTAGGTGAAGGGAAGGACAACGCACAATACAGGTGAAGTCAGCACAACTGGGCTAATCCAAAAGCTAAGAAGATTCCTGAATACAACCAAACACTTTGAGGGACAAAGTAGTAGGGGCGGGGGTCTAGGGACAATGGTTTCAGGGGACATCTAGGTCAATTGGCATAACAAAGTATATTAAGAAAACGTTCTGCATCCCATCTTGGTGAGTGGCAACCGGGGTCTTAAAAGCTAGCAAGCAGCCATCTAAGAAGGATCAATCAGTCTCAACCCACCTGGAGCAAAGAAGAATGAAGAAAACCAAAGACACAGGAAAAATATGAGCCCAAGAGACAGAAACGGCCACATAAACCAAAGAATCCATCAGCCTGAGACTAGAAGAACTACATGGTGCCTGGCTACCACCAATGACTGCCCCAACAGGGAACACAACAGAGAATCCCTGATGGAGCAGGAGAAAAGTTGGATACAGAACTCAAATTCTAGTAAAAAGACCAGACTTGATGGTCTGACTGAGACTGGAGGAACCCCAGAGGTTAGGGCCCCCAGACACCCTGTTAGCCCAAAACTAACACCATTCCTGAAACCAACTCTTTAGGCAAAGATTAGACTGGACTATAAGACATAAAATGATACTGGTGAGGAGTGTGATTCTTAGCTCAAGTAGACACATGAGAATATGTGGGCAGCTCCTGTCTGGAGGCAAGATGAGAAGGTAGAAGGGGACAGGAGCTGGTTGAATGGACACGGGAAATACAGATGGAGAGATGGAGTGTGCTGTCACTTTGTAGGAAGAGCAGCTAGGGTCACATAACAATGTGTGTATAAGTTTTTGTATGAGAAACTGACTTGAATTGTAAACTTTCACTTAAAGCACAATAAAAAAAAGAAAGAGAAAAAGATGTAAAGAGAATGAAAAGACAAGCTACAGATTGGGTAATGATATTTGTAAGTAACGTACGGGACAAAGACTTTGTATGCAAGATACATAAAGAACTCTTACAACTCAATATTAAGCAAACAACCCAATTTAAAATACAGGCAAAAGATGTGAAAGGACATGTCACGAAAAAACAAAAAATACAGATGGGAAATAAGCCCATGAAAAAGTGCTAAACTAATAATAATAATATGCTCAATATCATTAGTCATTAGGGAAATGGAAATTAAAACCACAATAAGATAACACTACACACCTATTCTACCACATATCCGTCAGTTTGCCACTGGTATTTCAATACCAGCAGCGTCACCCTTGGTGGACAGGTTTCAGCAGAACTTCCAGACCAAGACAAACTAGGAAGCAGGACCTGGCAGTCTACTTCTGAAAAAACTGCTCAGTGAAAACCTTATGAATAGCAGTATAATATTGTCTGATACAGTGCCAGAAGATGAGGCCCTCAGCTTTGAAGGCACTCAAAATATGACTGGGGAAGAGCTGCCTCCTCAAAATAGAGTCCACCTTAATGACATAGATGGAGTCAAGGTTTTGGACATTCATTTGCTGGTGTGGCACGACTCAAAATGAGAAGAAATAGTTGCAAACATCCATTAATAATTGGAAGGTAGAATGTACAAAGTATGAACCTAGGAAAATTGGAAGTTGTCAAAAATTAAATGGAACACATAAACAATGATATCCTAGGCATTAGTGAGCTGAAATGGACTGGTATGGGCATTTTGAATCAGATAATCAATGATCTATTATGCCAGGAATGAGACATTGAGGAGGAATGGTGTCACATTCATTGTCAAAAACAATTTTTTTTGAGATCTATCCTGAAGTACAATGCTGTCGGTGATAGCATAACATCCATATGCCTACAAAGAACACCAGTTAATATGACTATTTTTCAAATTTATGCACTAACCACTAAGGCCAAAGTTGAGAAAACAGGATTTTTACTAACTTCTGCAGTCTGAAATTGATCAAACACACAATCAAGATGCATTGGTGATTGGAATACGAAAGTTGGAAACTGAGAAGAAGGATCAGTAGTTGGGAAGTTTGCCATTGGTGATAGAGATGACATCGGAGAGTACATAATAGAATTTTGCAAGACCAATGACTTCATTGCAAATACTTTTTTTTCAACAACATAAATGGGGACTATACACATGAACCTTGCCAGAAGGAATACATGGGAATCAAATTAACTACATCTGTGGAAAGAGAAGACAGAAAAGCTCAACATCATCAGTCAGAACAGGGCCAGGGGCCAACTGTGGAACAGGCCATCAGTTACTCATATGCAAGTTCAAGATGAAACTGAAGAAAATTAGAACAGGTCCGTGAGAGCCAAAGTATGACCTTAGGTATATCCCACCTGAATTTAGAGACCATCTCAAGAATAGATTTGACACATTGAACACTATGGACCAAAGACCAGATGAGTTGTGGAATGACATCAAGGACATCATACATGAAGAAAGCAAGAGGTCATTAAAAAGAAGAAAAAAAGAAAAGACCAAAATGGATGTCAGAAGAGACTCCGAAAGTTGCTCTTGAACATGGAGTAGCTAAAGCGAATGGAAGAAATTATGAAGTAAAAGAGCTGAACAGATTTCAAAGGGCACCTTGAGAAGACAAAATAAAGCATTATAACGAAATGTGCAAAGACCCGGAGTTAGAAAATCAAAAAGGAAGAACACACTCAGCATTTCTCAAGCTAAAAGAACTAAAGAAAAAATTCAAGCCTCGAGTTGCAATATTGAAGGATTCTATGGGGAAAATATTAAACAATGCAGGAAGCATGAAAGGACAATGAAGGAATACATAGTCATTGTACCAAAAAGAACTGGTCAGCATTCAATCATTTCAGAAGAACTGATAGTACTGAAGGAAGAAGTCCAAGCTGCACTAGAAAGGTATTGACAAAAAACAAGGTGCCAGAAATTAAAGGAATACTAATTGAGATATTTCAACAAACAGGTGCAGTGCTGGAAACACTCACTTGTCTGTGCCAAGAAATTTGGAAGACAGCTGCGTGCCCAACCGACTGGAAGAGATCCATATTTGTACCCATTCCAAAGATAGGTGATGCAACAGAATGTGAATTTATCAAACAATATCATTAATATCACATGCAAATAAAATTCTGCTGAAGATCATTTGAAAGAGGTTGCACCAGTACATCAATAGGGAACTGCCAAAAATTCAAGCTAGATTCAGAAAAGGACATAGAACAAGGGATATCATTGCTGATGTCAGTCAGAGGGATCCTGGCTGAAAGCAGAGAATATCAGAAAGACGTTTACCTGTGTTTTATTAACTACGCAAAGGCATTCGACTGTGGGGATCATAACAAATTACGGGTAACGTTGCAAAGGATGGGAATTTCAGAGCACCTAATTGTACTCATGAGAGACCTGTACATAGACCAAGAGGCAGGTGTTCCAACAAGGGTATACCGCAAGGTTTAAAGTCAAGGTTTAAAGTGCCAGTGTTGTATCCTTTCACCATACTTCTTCAATCTGCATGCGGAGCAAATAATCTGAGAAGCTGGACTACAAGAAGAGGAACTCGACATCAGGATTAGAGGAAGATACACTGACAACCTGCAATATGCAGGTGACACAACCTTGCCTGCTGAAAGTAAGGAGGACTTGATGCACTTACTGGCAAAGATCAAAGACCACAGCCTTCAGTATGGATTACACCTCAATATACAGGAAGCAAAAAATCCTCACAACTGAACCAAAAAGCAACATAATGATAAACAGAGAAAAGATTGAAGTTATTGAGTATTTCATTTCACTTGGATCCACAATCAATGCCCACGGAAGTAGCAGTCAAGAAACTAAATGACGCATTGCATTGGGCAAATCTGCTGCAAAGGAACTCTTTCAAGTGTTTAAAAAGCAGGGATGTCACTTTGAGGATTAAGGTGTGCCTTACCTGGGCTGTGGTGTTTTCAATGGCCTCATATGCATGTTAAAGCTAGACAATGAGAAAGGAAGACCAAAGAATAATTGATGCCTTCGAATTACAATGCTGGCGAAGAATGTTGAATATACCATGGACTGCCTAAAGAACGAACAAATTTGTCTTGGAAGAAATACAGCCAGAATTATCCTTAGATGCAAGGATGATGAGACTTCATCTCACATACTTTAGACGTGTTATCAGGAGAGACCAGTCCCTAGAGAAGGACATCATGATTGGTAAAGTAGAAGGTCAGCAGAAAAGATGAAGACTATCAACGCAATGGATTGAGACAGTAGCTGCAACAATGGATTCAAGCAGAACAGTGATTGCGAGGATGGGGCAGTGTTTCATTCTGTGGTACACAGGCTCACTCTCAGTTGGAACCGACTCAATGGCACCTAAAAACAAACACACCTATTAAAAAAATTTTTTTTAAAGACTCCCATACCACCTAATAACATGTTTAGTGCTTCTCTCCCACCTCCTAGTTCTTTGCACAGTGCCTCGGGACTTAAAAGCTTGCAAGCAGCCAAACAAGTAACAATTGTTCTCTATTCAACCAAAGCAATGGAGGAAGAAAGAGAGTCAGGAATAGGAGGAGGAGATGGAATATGTTACTAATTGCCTCCATGAACAACTTCTTCCTTTGCCACAAGACCAGAAGAACTAGATGGCGACCAGCTACTGTTGCTGAACATTTTGATCAAAGATTCTACAAAATACTGACCAAAAGGGGGGAAATGCAGAACAGAATTTCATATTCTAATTGACTCCAGGCTTTCTAGAGCCATTGTGGCTGAATGAACCCCCAAACTATTACCCTGAGATTATCTTCAAACTTTAAACCAAAAATATCCCCTGAAGTCTTCTTAAAACCAAGCAATGTTGTTGTTGTTGTTAGGTGCCGTCATAATAACCCTGCATACAACAGAACAAAACACTGCCATTGTAATGGACTGAATTGTGTCCCCTAAAAATGTGTCAACTTGAAGGCCACGTGTGGTTGTCCTCCATTTTGTGATTTTCGTATGTATTATAAATCATAATCTCTGCCTGTGGTTAAAGAGGATTAGAGTGGGATGTAACACCCTTGCTCAGGCCACATCCCTGATCCACTTCTGCTCTTTTCTGGTAGTTAATTTGCTTGATTTTTTTTTCCATCCTTTAATTTTTAATACATTTACATCTTTGTTTCTTGCAGACAGCATATTGATGGATCCTGTTTTTTTATACATTCTGTCAGTCTGTGTCTCTTTATGGGTGCCATTTGAGCCATTTACATTCAGTGTAATTATTGATAGGTGTGAGTTTATTGCTGTCATTGTGTACTGCCTTTTTTTGTGTGTGTGTGGTGCTGACATTTTCTTTGTTCCTCTTACTCTCCTGTGCTGAGTTTCTTTTGTTTGTGGATTTCTTTTTCATTTATTTTGTTTTTGTTGATTTTGTTTTTATTGAGACTTTATGTTTCTTTTCTTTATTCTGACGAGTAGGTCTGTTAACTTTCCTTGTGGTGACCTTGAAACTTACTCTTCCTAGGTTTGAACCAGTCTATTATTACTTGGTATCACCTTGCCTTCTTCTCCATTAGAAAGTTCTATACCGTTTATTCTCTCTTTTATTTTTCTGATGTTGTTGTCATTTACAGATTAACCTCTCTGGTTCCCTGTTGCAATTCTTTTGGTTTTAGATAGTCCTTGAGAGTTCATTTCCTAGCTGGTACAATCTTGCGTCCTAGATTCAGGCTGTGGTCTGATATTGTTTGTTCTCAGACCGAAGCACTCTCCGACAATTCTTGTAAGTGTGGTTTGGTTTTTACATATTCCCTTAATTTCTGTTTATCTGGAAATGTCCTAATTTCACCATCATATTTGAACGAAAGTTTTGCGGGATGTATTATTCTTGGCTGGCAATTTTTTTTTGAGTTTTTATGTATGTCATCCCATTGCCTTCTTGCCTGCATGGTTTCTGCTGAATAATCAGAGCTTAGTCTTAATGTTTCTCCTCTGTATGTGACTTCTTGTTTTTCTCGAGCTGCTTGCAGGATTTTTTCTTTGTCTTTTGTTTTAGCGAGTGTGATTATGATATGCCTTGGTGTTTGTCTTTTGGGGTCAATCCTATATGAGGTTTGTTGAGCTTCTTGGATGGTCAGCTTTTCATCATTCATGATATTAGGGAAGTTTTCTGTCAGCAATCCTTCAATGATCCCCTCTGTGTTTTCCATTTTCTCTCCCTGTTCTGGAACTCCGATCACTCACAAATTTTTGCTTTTGATTGTACCCCACATAATTATCAGGGTTTCTTCATTTTTTTTCCGACTTTTCCTCAGAGTTGTACCCAAGTGTTTGCCTTCAATTTCACTGATTCTGTCTTCCATCGTTTCAAAACTGCTCCTCAGCCCTTCTATGACACTGTCCACTTCTGAAATCTTGTTATCTTTTGGCTTTCTATTGTTGTTTTTGAATGATTTCTAGTTGTGAATTTATTTTGGCATTTTGTTCCTGTATTACTCTCCTGAATTGTTCCATTTTTTGGTCTGTATTTTCCATGAATTTTTCTGCCTGTTCCATAAATTTGTCTATTTTTTTCCTCATTTTTTATCTGCTTTTGCTTCAGTTCTTGGATTGCTCTGAATATTAAAGATTTGAATTCCCTGTCAGGTAGTTCTAATGCCTTTTCTTCTACTGGAAAGCCATCTGGTGTTTTATTTTGGATGCCTACTGGAACTATCCTGTCCTGTTTTTTTTTTTAATATGTTTTGATACTGTCTGCTGTCTTTGGGACATTTGGTAGTTATTTTCTTTGTTTATTATAGACTTGTTTGTTTCATCCTGCTTTTTTTGTTTTATCTGGTTATGTCTGAGCAGGTGGGCTGTATGCTCTTTGTTGTTTGCTCATCTGTAGTCATGATACTTTTCACCTCCTTGTCCAATGGGCAGGGCCAGTCACTCAGCTATGGTGCAGCAGGGCAGGTCAAGCTGAAGGGGAGGCGCTGGGATGGGTTGTTTGTGGCACATACTAGGGCCAATAGGGCTGGCCAGGAATCAATGCTGGGCAGGTTTCAGTAGCCTGTGCCTGTGCTGCTTGGGGGTGTGATGCTCAGTGCACACACGGTGCAGGTAGGCAGGAAAGAGGGGGGTGGTTTTGATGTGTGGAGCTAACAGGGGTATGGGAAAGACTAGCGAGAAGAGGGAGAAACAGGAGCCAAAAACAAACAAGGAAAAAAAAAGGAGTGCCAAGGGAGCTTGCCATTGGATAGATGAGAAAGGGAAAAAGAAAGGAAAAAAACTAGATAAAAATTTGGAAAAGAAAAGCCCCCAGAAGTCCTGGAGTCCCACCAGGTAGGGCTGCTAAGACAGGGGAAGTGGCTCCCAGGCTGTACAGTATAGCCTGGGTAGAAGGGGTATAGATTTCACACAGCACCAGGTATTCAGGAGATAGGAGAAGAAGATAAGTGTAGAGAGATGAGAACTGAGAAATGAAGAAAGACAGAAAGCGAAAAACAGAGAAAAGAAAAAAAAAAAAATGCCCCCAGGGATCCCACTTCCGTGGCTTGCAGACTGGGGGCGTGGCTCCTAAGTCATGCAGTGCAGCCCGGCTAGAAGGGGCTCCCAAGCTGTGAAAAGAAAATGAAAACAAAACAGAACAAAGCAAACACAGGGGGAAAAAAAGCCCCAGGGATCCCACCAGCACGGTATCACTGGGTGGGGGAGTGGTTTTCCAGTGGAGCACAGCTTCACAGCCTTTCAAGAAGAAGCAAAGATGGCATACTGAGACAGGAGTTTCAGAGAAAGGAGGGGGAGGTGATAGGAGGCACAAAAGAAACCAAAAGAGACAGAAAAAAACCCAAAACCAGCTCAGGGGCCCAGCCAGTGTGGGTAGAGTGAATCCAAGCAGCCTGAGGCCAAATCAGTTGCCTCCTTGCCAAGAGACTGCGGCTGGTGGGAAGCAGAGGAAGCCGAAGGGGGCCGGGGGGAGAGGTGGTTAGGAAGGCATGTATCCCTCATTACCACATGTTCTGTCTCGTGCTGGGAGCTTCACGAAGCTGCTCGCCCATGCTTCCTCTTCGCCGATCTCTGGCGTGGGTGGGCAAATCCAAGTGGCACGGATGCTGCACTTCCTGGCCAGCCAGCCAGGAAGCTCAGAGGTAGAGCAGTGGGGAAAGAATGGGAGGTGCAAAAGCATGTATCGCTGGTTACTGGGTCCTCGGTCTCCTGCTGGGCTTTCCAAGAAGCTGCTTTCCTGTGTTCCCTGTCTGCCAATCCCTGACAGGAGTCCAAGATGGCGGATCCATGGCTGCACTAGCTGATGGGGCCCTCAGCACCTATCTCTCCTCGCTCTCTGTCCTCTGTCAATTTCTTATTCCGTTGGGTGCTTGGCTGAGTTCTTTCTCTCCCCATTTGACACTTCAAGTTCTAGGAATGACATTTGTCTCTGTTTTACTTAGTTTTTGGGGTCTTTGCTGTGGAGGGACACTGTGATGCTCCTGTCTATGGCGCCATGTTGGCCGGAACTGATCGTTTTTATTTTTTAATAGCCAAATACTGTAAACAAGCTTCTTAGTTTCCTAGTGTTGATGTACTATAAATACCACAAGTTATGGCTTTAAAAAACAGAAATTTATTTTCTCACAGTTCTGGAGGTTAAAAGTCCAAATCAGTGTCTTGGCCAATTCCTTCCTTGTCAGTAGCCCTGAGCATTCCTCAGTTCTTAGTGCTCCTCACATAGCATCTGTCTTCCCTAGTATGTGCTTGCTTCTGTGTCTAATCTGCTCTTTTTATAACTCAGTAGTGACTAGGTTTAGGACACACCCTGCACTGAAATGGCCTCATTAACATAACAAAGAAGACCCTATTTCCAAATAAGATTACATCCACAAGTACAGGGCTTATGATTCCAACCTATATTTTGGAGGTGATACAATTCAGTTCGCAACACATCCCAAATGGCCATCAGTAGAAAAGCGGATAAGCAAATTTTGGCATAGCCACAAAATGGAATACTATTCAGCAATAAAAAGAAATGAACTATTGGTACAGGCAACAACGTAGATAAATCTCAAAATAATTATGCTAAATGAAATATGCCAGACAATATGGAGTACATACTGTATTATTCCACCTATAAGACTCTAGAAAATGCAGACTAATCTATGGTTACATGAAGCAGATCGGTGGTTTCCTGAGGACAGGTCACAGGTTGGGGGGAGGAGACAGGGATTACAAAGGGGCACAAGAAAAATGTGAGGAATTGGGGGAAATTTTGGTATTCATTATGTTGATTGCGGTGACAGTGTCATGGATATATACATTTATATACATATATAATTTGTTTTTTTTTTATGGATACATATACAATTTGATAATGTTTGACATGTATTTATGAATGTATGCATGTATATGTCGAACATTACCAAATCGTGCACCTTAAACATGAGTAGTTCATTATACGTCATTATACCTCAATAAAATTGTTATTTAAAAAAAAGAGTTCAGTGCCTCTCCAAATTAAAAAAATTTTTTTTTTCTAAAAACATCAGTGAGCATGGTAGAAGGCCCTTTACTATTCTCACTCAATCCCTGCTTTCTATTGAAGTTAGTATGGGTAGTCCCTGATTTACAACGTATTCGAGTTATGATGAATCGCACTTACAGCCACCCTCCTTTTTTTTTTTCGGTACATCTTATCATTGTATGTACTACATACAATGTTGCTGCTCATAAGTTGCTGATATCATCATATCTTTAAGCTTATATGTAATATTTTCAACCCCCAAAGACAAATAAAGATTAGATTTATAAAGATACTGATAATAAAAAGCAATGATAATGAAAACTAAAAAAAGTGAGGTGTTCAAGTTACTTCAGAACTGACTTACAAAGGAGTCGTCAGAGCAGAAGTAAGTCTAATAAAGAAAAAATATATAAAACTTTGACAACAACAAAAAGACAACACAATCATAAAATGGGTAAAGGAACTGAACAGACATTTCAGCAAAGAGGACATTCAAATTACCACCGAACATATGAAAAGATGCTCAGGGTCATTAGCCATCACAGAGATGTAAATCAAAACCACAGTGACATACCATTTCACTCCCACTGGGATGGCTAAGATAAAAAAATAATAATAACAAATTTTGGCAAGGATGTGGGGAAATTGGCACATTTATCTGATGCTGGTGGGAATGCAAAATGGTATAGCTGTTATGGTAAACAGTTTGATGGTTCCTCAAAAAAATAAAAACAGAACTATCCTATGACCCAGCAATTCCACTTCTAGGTATGTACCCAAGAGACTTGAAAGCAGAGACCCAAAAAGAGACTTGTACACCAATTTTCATTGCAATACTATTCACAACAGCTATAAGGTGGAAACAACCTAGGTGCCTATCAACAGATGAATGGGTAAACAAAATGTGGTACATACATACAATGGAATATTACTCAGCCAGTAGGAGAAATGCAGTCTTGATACATACTCCAGTATGGATGAAGCTGAGAGACATTATGCTGAGCAAAATAAGCCAATCACAAAAGGACAAATATTGTATGCCCTCACTTACATAAAAAGACAAGAAAAGGCAAATGTACAGAGACCCAAGTTTATTAGTGGTTACCAAGGATGTGAAGGAGTGGGAAAAGAAGGGTTAACAGTGATGGAAAAATTACATTGATTAAGGGTAGGGTTGCACAGCCGATTACTGTATTTGCTGTCAATAAGTTGTACACCTGCAAAAAGTTGAATTGGCCAAAGTTGTGTGATAGATATATTTACAACAAAGACAAAAAGAAAAAAAAAGAGTAGCTACCGATGTGGCTTATGTACAATAAACACCTCGCAGGATTTGGTTCCTTCGTTTAGAGGTTTAGGGCCATGTTTTCATGGGACATCCCAGTTAATTGGCCTAATAATGTGTTTAGTGCTTCTCTGTTCTACCTCCAAGTTTACTGCATAGTGTCTGCAGTCTTAAAAACTTACAAGTGGCCGTCCAAGGCACAACAATTGGTCTCTAACCACCTGGAGCAAGAGAGGAAGAAGGAGAGTAAGGAATAGGACGAGGATATGGAATATGTGGCTTAATTGCCTCCATGAAAAACTGCCTCCTTTGCCGTGAGACCAGAACTGGGTGGTGTCCAGTTACCACTACTGAACATTTTGAACAAAGATTCTAGAGAAGAATCTTGATCAAAAAGGGGAAAATGTAGAACAGAATTTAAAATTCTTGTGGGCTCTAGACTTTCTAGAGCTATGGAGGGTGGATAAGCCCCTGAAACTATGCAGTGAGATAATCTTTAAACCTTAAGCCAAAAATATCCCCTGACATCATCTTAAAATAAACAGTAGTTTAGCTTAACTAGTAAAGAATGTCTTCCTTGAATATTATGCTCTTTTAAGAACTATCTATATGAGATCCAATTGACAACAGCAACTCGAAAGAACCTTAGGGGACAATGAGTTTATGTTAAATGAAGGAGGAACAACTCTGAAAAGGAGGGTGAGAAGGTTGCACAACTAGAAGAAAGTAATCAATGTCACGAAATTGTTCATGTAAAACTGTTGAATTGGTGTATGTTTTGCTGTGTATATTCTCAACAACAAAATAAATTTTAGAAAAAAAACTGTAAAACATACCACCCTAATAAATGGTTAGGGAGAAAAAAAGTACTAATTCACTCATTCATTCAACAAATACGGGCTCTACTGAGTCTACCATGTGCCAGGCATTGTGGTGAATGAATTAGATTTAGTTCTCATACATCTTCTGAAGGCAGATTTACCCAGTTGAGTCTGTATTGCACAGATGTTTGATAAAGGCCTAATTAAATGGCAGAGGCAAGGGTGAAGAGGAAGTGGGAAATTAGTCGGGTAACTCAGCTGATCTTTGTTGGTACTTTCTAGGTGAAGGTCCAGCACACAATTCAATGTTAGGGCAGAGTCAGGCTGCCTTTGTGAGACTCCCAGCTCTGTTATTCACTAGCTGCATGACTTCTCAGTACCTCAGTTTTCTCATTTGTAAAATGGGAGTAATAATAGTTTGTGTTTCAAAGGGTTATTTGAGAATTACATGAATTATTATGTATAAAAACTTAGAACAGTGGTAGGTCCATAGCAAGGGCTATTATATGTTTACTATTATTATTACCTACAAACAGATGACACAGTGAATGAGCAGAACAGTATATGCTAAAGGAAGCCTGAGACAGAATCACAGCACTGGTAGGTAGGAGTAGTGAGGAAAGCTTCATGGGGAAGGGTCTCATGGGCTTGGTTAGAGGACACAGCTACACTTGAGGCTAAGAAGAGCGTGAACGATGTGGATGCAATGAAGACACCAGAAAGTGGAGGAATGTTGGGATAGAGGATGGGTCAGCAGGCCATGGCCGAGAGGGGAAGAACCTTAAAATAGCCCTTAAAATAACTGTTTTCCTGGGCCACAGAAGCCTGCCAAAATATAAGATAATGGGAAAACCCAATAAGGTCTTTGATCCTGAGCTCCCATGCCCTTCCCCATGCTCCCCTCCCCTCGGCCCCTGTAGTTTTCCTTGACTCCCTTAAAAAAAAAAGTCAGGGTAATTGCTCCCCTTCCAGGTTCTCACAGACTTGGCGTTTCCTTTTATCTCAGTCCTAATGTTGCTAGCATGTGCATTCGTGTCAGTGGGTTCTTGCACATTCAGGGTCTCACTCTTGGGCATCGAGCAGGTGCTCCCAGATGCTTTGTTGGGGAAGAAGTATTAAAAATTACATTAAGCCAATAATTGAAATTCATTTAATATATGACTTGCAAATAGGGTAACATTCCAACTAGTTCAAAGTGTTCTAAAGAAACTTATACATTAAAACCATTGTCATTGTTCCCCACATAAAACCCATAATAATCTTTTAGTCCGCTCCATCCTATGTAATTAATTTCCTCTCGATCCTGGATCAGCAGTCTGTGAACCTGTGAGCTTCTACACAACAGTTCTGGAAATCTTCATTCAAACCAGTAGTGTCCACATTCCAAATATCTATCACAGTCTTTTTCATAAGTCTCTCATACAGTCCTTTTTTGTTGAAATACTCTGGTCAGACATGTTCAGGGAGTTAGCAAAGTAGAAACTATCTGCAGATGACAAAACTTAAAAAGGGTCACGGTTAACTTATTACTCCTAATAAAAGGCCTGATGAGAATTCATTACAAAAATAAAGCAAAGCAAAATAAAGTCAATTAAAAATAAAAAAACTTCTTAGACAAAATAATAGTATATAGTTAGGATATACCATGTGAACAAGCAACAACTCTTGGACACTTGTCTGAAATTAAAAGTCAAGAGATTTATTAAAGCTCAAGGTGATTTGATCCAGGGCTGAATTGGAAAGCAGCATGGTCCACTGAAATGGAACCAAGCAGTATGGAGCAGAACAGTTACAGAACTATTTTTATAGGGTTAAAAGAGAAACTGTATAACATGTTAAGTATTTACAGGAAAATCAACTGCTATTGTAATAATCACTTTTTGATTGGATAAATGTTAAAAAGCCATGCATATTGACAGGAATTACAGGAAATACTATGAATATACTTGTCTTAGTCATCTAATGCTGCTATAACAGAAATACCACAAATGGATGGCTTTCACAAACAGAAGTTTATTCTCTCACAGTCTAGTAAGGTAGAAATCTGAATTCAGGGCACCACTCCAGGGGAAGGCTTTCTCTCTCTGTTGCTCTGGGGGAAAGCCTTTGCCATCAATCTTCCCCAGTTGAGGAGCTTCTCAGTGCAGGTACCCTGGGGCCAAACGACAAGCTGTTCTCCTGGTTCTCGCTTCTTGGTGGTATGAGGTCCCTGTCTCTCTGCTCGCTTCTCTCTTTTATATCTTAAAAGAGATTGCCTTAAGACACAACCTAATCTTGCAGACCTCCTCAATATAACTGCTGCTAATCCATCTCATTAACATCATAGTGATAGGGTTTACAACACACAGGAAATCACACGGGATGACAAAATGGTTGACAATCACACAATGCTGGGAATCGTGGCCTAGCCAAGTTGACAGATATTTTGGGGGACACAATTCAGTCCATGACAATACTAAAATATGTTAAGTAGCTCAGCAAAGAAATCACAATGAGTTAATATATGCTTCTGATTGGTTGACATTTTATAAGAAAGCACAGGTTCTAGTAAGAGTTTCTTGGAACAAGTTGTAAAACACATTTTCTGGGAACAGTAAAACAGAAATAAGTTCCAGATAATGGTCAAGAGGCCAAGATAGGGTCTGGCCTGTACTTTTCTCTGAAGCCTCTGTCACATCGAGTGCTTATAGCAGATGTTAGAAAAGTAACTTAACAAGCACAAAAATAAGTTTTAGATTTTATATCAAAACTCAAGATGGAGTTAGGGCTCTAGGTATAAGCTGCATCTTTCCACAAACCAAGTGCCTCAGAATTTAAACTGTTAATCAAACAAGATTACCAAGTTTTGAAACATCTGACTATTAATACAACTTTATAGGTAAGTGATGTCAATACCCAGTTAAGCCACTGGCTTCAATGAAGCTAGATTCAAATTTAAGAAATAAAGCTGCAACCAAGTTAGCAATTTAAAATTGTGTTGTCTTATATGAGGTAAAACATCACAGGAGACACTGACATTTATACAAATTTTTAAGTCAGAGAAAATTGGGCACTTCTGATTTGACAACACATTTTATGCAACTCACAACATATTAAATAAACATTATTTCTAGCATTTTTTCTCCTACAAAGGAACAAGTCTTTTGTGACTTTCCATGAGCTTTCTACACGTTTCAAAAGGCAGAATTTTTGGCATAAAAGACATCACTTTAGGATAAAGAGCCATCAGGAGTTTTAACATATTGTCACTGAGAATACTTAGTGATTTAACTAAAATGACAATAAAATATTTTTTAAAACCTTAGCTTTTGCAAAAGCCATGAGATTTGCTTTTGAAGAACATAATACGGTCAGCTTATTCTAATGAGATAGAGAATCACTGCCTTCTAGACAGATTACACAGAAGATAAAGTCAACCCATCAATCCAGTAATTAAAGAAAATTTTGTCATTTTAACAGAGAAACTCAGTTTTTTATGTATCCTTTGATGCTAAAGCTCTTAAAAATCTTATAAAGTAACTTATCAAACATTAGCTACGGCAGTTAAAAACTTACCACATCAAATAAAATTGCCTTTTTATAAACTTTTTAAGCTTTTTGTCTTGATCGTGTATCATTTATAGTACAAACTTTTAAAAGGGCAAAAATGAGCACATGCATTAGCAGACCCAAAAATATATATCCTCTCTACTGCATATTTAAAAAATAAAAAGCAAAAGTACAGAAATGTGAATTATGATGAAACTTTGGCAAAGCCAAGATGGCAGCTTACTAACACCTTCTGTAATGTCCCTCTGCACCAAAGACCCCCCCCCCCAGGAACATGCAAAACAGAATCAGATAACAATCCCGGAACCCTGGACATCAAAAAAGGTCTAATAACTGAACCAAGATTTCAGGCCAACATGGCACTATAGACGGAAGAAGCACCATGCCCTCCCTCCACAGCAAAGACCTGAAAAATTAAGTAAAACAGAGACAAATGTCAATCCTTGAACCCTAAGTATCAGATGAAGAGATAAAGAACTCAACCAAGCTCCAAATGGAATAGGAAAATGACAGGAAAAAAGAGTGAGGAGAGACATGTGAAGAGCTCCCCTATCACGGAAGGCAGCACGGATTCACCTTCTTGGACTCCTGTCTGAGACTGGCAGACAGGGAGTACGGGAAAGCAGCTTCACAGGGCTCCCAGCAGGAGATGCAACACCTGGTAACCAGCGATATATGCTTTCCCACCTCCCATCCTTCTCCCTCCTGCTCAAACCTCCCCTGCTTCATAGCCGGCTGTGGCCAAGAAGTGCAGGGTCTGTGCCGCTTGGATTCACTCCGCCCACATCGGAGGTCGGCGCACGCGGAGTACAGGAAAGCGGCTTGCAGGAGCTCCTAGCAGGAGACACAGCATCCAGTCACCAGTGATATACGCCTTTCCACCCCGCATCTTTCTCCCCACTCCTGCTCAACATGCTGTTTCCCATCAGCCACAGTCTTTTGGCCGAGAGGCACTGGCTTCACCCACTTGCTGCTTGGATATGCCCCCAACCACACTGGCTGGCTCCTGGAGTGTCATTTGTTTGTAGCAAGTGTTGCTTTTTCTGCTTCTTTTCGTTTCCTCTGTGCCTCTCACCACCTCCCCCTTTTCTCTCAAACACCTGGCTCCGTGTGCCATCTTTGCTTCTTCTTGAAAGGCTGTGAAGCACCGCTCAACTCGGGAACAGCTTCCCTGGCCCGCCACCACGCTGGTGGGATCCCGGGGCTTTTTTTTTTTTTTTGCTTTGGTTTGTTTTGTTTGTTTTCTTTTTCTTTTTCAAGCTTTGGAACCCCTTCTACCTGGGCTGTACTGTGTAGCTTGGGATCCACTTCCCTGGTCTGCGTAGCCTCACTGGTGGGATCCCTGAGGGCATTTCTTTTTTTTTTCCCCCTCTCTTTTTTCCTTTTTTTCTCTGTTCATCTCTCAGTTTCTCGTCTCTCTATACTTACCTTCTTTTCCTGTCTCCTAAATACCTGGCACTGTGTGACACCTCTACCCCTTCTAGCCAGACTGTACTGCGTGGCCTGGGAGCCATTTCCCTGGTCTTCACAGCCACACCAGTGGGATCCCTGGAGAGTTTTCTTTTTTTTCTAATTTTTATTTATTTTTTCTTTTTCCCTTTTGTTTTTGTCCATTTGTTGGTTTCTCATCTCTCCACTCCAAAGGCAAGCTCTCTTAGCACTTTTTTCTTTGCCTCCTGTTTCTCTCTCCTCTTTCTCTTCTATCCCAAACCCACTTAGCTCCACACATCACAACCCCCTCCCCCCCCACCCCCCCCCCGCCTTCCTGCCTATCTGTATCTTACGCTGAACATCACACCGTTGAGCAGCACAGGCACGGGCTAACAGAACCTGCACTGCACGACCCCCAGCCCTGCCCTGTTGGCCCCAGTATGTGCCACAAACAACCCATCCTAGCACCTCCCCTTCAGCTGCACCTGCCCTGGCTGCATCATAGCTGAGCAACTGGCCCTGCCCATCGGACAAGGTGGTGAGAAGTACTGCGCCCACAGACAGGCAAACAACAAAGAACGCACAGCCCGCCTGCTCAGACATAACCAAATAAAACAAAAAAGCCGGATGAAACAAATCTACAATCAATAAAAGAAGAAAATAACTACTGAATGTCCTGAAGACAGCAGACAATACCAAAACATATTTTAAAAAAAGCAGGACAGGAGAGTTCCAGCAAGCGTCCAAAATAAACCATCAAAGGACTTTCCAGGAGAAGAAAGGACGCTACAACTACCTGATAGGGAATTCAAATCTCTAACGTTCAGAGCTTTTCAAGAGTTGAAGCAGGAAGCAGATAAAAGTGAGGAAAAAAATAGACAAAATCATAGAAAAAACAGACAAAACAATGCAACAATTCAGGAAAATAATACGTGACAAAAATGTGAAGTTAAATTCACAACTAGAAATCATACAAAAACAGCAATCAGAAATCCGAAAGATAAACAACAAGATTTCAGAAATGGACAGTGTAACAGAAGGTCTGAGGAGCAGGTCTGAAACAATGGAAGACAGAATCAGCAAAATTGAAGACAAACACTTGGACACAACGCTGAGGAGAAATCAGAAAAAAGAATGAAGAAAAATGAGGAAACCTGAGAATTATATGGGACACAATCAAAAGCAAAAATATACCAGTAACTGGAGTTCTAGAAGAGGGGGAGAAAACGGAAAACCCAGACAGGATTGTCGAAGAACTGCTGACAGAAAACTTCCCTAATACCATGAAAGATGAAAAGCTGACCATCCAAGATGCTCAAAGAACCCCATATATGATAGACCCCAAGATAAAATCACCAAGCATATCATAATCAGACTCACCAAAACCAAAGACAAAGAAAGAATCCTGAGAGCAGTTCAAGAAAAACAAAAAGTCACATACAGAGAGGAAACAATAAGACTAAACTCTGATTACTTGGCAGAAACCATGCAAGCAAGAAGACAATGGGATGATGTATATAAAACCTTGAAAGAAAAAAATTGCCAACCAGGAATACATATCCTGCAAAACTCTGGTTCAAATATGATGGTGAAATTAGGACAATTCCAGATAAGTAGAAATTAAGGTAACATGTAGAAACCAAACCAAATTTACAAGAAGTATTAAAGGGAGTCCTTCAGTTAGAGAACAAACAACAGATGATGGCCTGAATCTAGGATGCAAGATTGCACCAGCCAGATACCAACTCAGGAAAAGAACTCTCAAGGATTATTCAAAACTAAAAGATTTACAACAGGGAACCAGAGAGCTTAATCTGTAAATGACAATAATGTCAGAACAAAAAGAGAGAATAAATGGTGTAGGTATAGAACTTTCTAATGGAGAGGAAGGCAAGGTCATACCAAGTAATAAAAGACTGGTTCAAACCTGGGAAGATAAGGGTAAATTTCAAGGTAACCACAGAGAAAGTTAACAAACCTCCTCATCAAAATAAAGAAGAAAAACAAAGTCTCAGTAAACACAAAATCTACAAAAACAAAAGAAATTAAAAAAAATCCACAAACAAAAGGAATTCTGCACAGGAGAGTAAGAACAAAGAAAACGTCAGCAACACACACAAAAAAGCACTACAAAATGACTGCAATAAACTCATACCTATTAATAATTACACTGAATGTAATGGCCTAAATGCACCCATAAAGAGACTGAGAGTGACAGAATGGATAAAAAAATAGGATCTACCAACATGCTATCTACAAGAGACACACCTTAGAAACAAAGATGTAAATTTACTAAAAATCAAAGGATGGAAAAAATATACCAAGCAAACAGCTACGAAAAAAGAGCAGGAATGGCAATACTAATATCAGATAAAATAGACTTTAAAACAAAATCCACCATAAAAGACAAAGAAGGGCATTATATAATGATTAAAGGGATGATCCATCATGAAGACAAAACCATAATAAATATCTACTCGCCCAATGACAGGGCTCCAAAATGCATAAACTCTAACAGCACTGGAAACAGAAATTGACAGTTCTACAAAAATACTAGGAGACTTCAACACTCCACTCTCAATAAAGGACAGAACATCTAGAAAGAAACTCAACAAAGATACAGAAGATCTAAAGGCCACAATCAGCCAACTTGTACTCACAGATATATACAGAATAGTCTATCCAACAGCTGCAAAGTACCCATTCTTTTTCCAACACACAAAGAATGTTCTCCAGCATAGACCACATCTTAGGCCACACAGCAACCCTCAACAAAATCCAAAACACTGAGATGATACAAAGTATCTTCTCTGATGACAACACCATGGAAGTACAAATTAACAACAGGGAAAGCAAGGGAAAAAATCAATTACATGGAAACTGAATAACACCCTGCTTAAAAACCACCCAGTAATAGAAGAAATCAAAGATGAAATTTAAAAAATTCTTAGAATCAAATAAGAATGAAAACACATCATACCAAAACCTCTGCACAGCAAAGGCACTGCTCAGATGTCAATTTATAGCAAAGATGTACACGTCAAAAAATAAAGGGACAAAATTGAAACATTAGCCATGCAACTTGAACAAATAGAAAGAGAACAGCAAAAGAAGCCCACAGCCACCAGAAGAAAGAAATAATAAAAATTAGAGCAGAAATAAATGAAATACAGAACAGAAAAACAATATTAAAAATCAACAAAACCAAAAGTTGGCTCTGTGAAAGGAACAATGAAGTCAACAAACCACTGGCCAAATTAACAAAAGAAAAACAGGACAGGATGCAAACAGCCCAAATAAGAAATAAAATGGGGGACATTACAACAGACCCAACTGAAACAAAAAGGATCAGAACAGAGTATTATGAAAAACTATACTCCAACAAATTTGAAAGCCTAGAGGAAATGGACAAATTTCTAGAAACACACTAAAAAAAAAAAATTTCCACCCAAAATAATACAAAATGTTGAAAACCTGAAGAGACCTGTAAAGAGAAGAGACTGAAAAGGTAATGAAAAAAAAAAAAAACACCCAACAACAACAAAAAAGCCCTGGCCTAGATGGCTTCACTGGAGAATTCTACCAAACATTCAGAGAAAAGCTTATACCAGTATTACTCAAACTATTTCTGAACACAGAAAAGGAAAGGATACTTGCAAATTCATACTATGAAACCAGCATAACCCTGATACCAAAACCAAGCCAAGACACCACAAAAAAAAGAAAATTATAGACCAATATCTCTCATGAATATAGATGGAAAAATTCTCAACAGAATTCTAGCCAATATCAGCATCACATCAAAAAAAAATAATACACCATAATCAAGCAGGATTCATACCAGGTATGCAAGGATGGTTCGACATTAGAAAATCAATATAATCCACCACATAAATAAAAGAATCCCATGATCATCTCAATCAATGCAGAAAAGGCATTCAGCAAAGTCCAACACCCATTCCTGATAAAAACTCTCAATAAAATAGGTATAAAACGGAAATTTCTCAGCTTAATAAAAGGCATGTATACGAAAACAAAATCAAAAGCTGACATCATTCCTAATGAAGAGAGGCTGAAAACATTCCACTTCACAATAGGAACAAGACAAGGATGCCCTTTATTGCCACTCCTATTTAACATTGTGCTAGAAATTCTAGCTAGAGCAATAAAGCAAGAAAAAAGAAATAAAGGCCATCCAAATTGGCAAAGTAGTAGTAAAACTGTCCCTATTTGCAGATGATATGATACTATAAATAGAAAGCCCAAAAGACTCCGTGAGAAAACTACTTGAACTAATAGATTCAGCAGAGAAGCAGGATACAACATAAACATAAAAAAATTGTATGGATTCCTATACACCAATAAAGAGAACGATGAAAAGGAAATCAGGAAAACAATACTATTTATAATAGCCCCTAAAAAAATAAAATACTTAGGAATAAATCTAACCAGGGATGTAAAGGACCTATAAAAAGAAAACTACAAAACACTACCACAAGAAACCAGAACAGATCTATGTAAATGAAAAAACATACTGTGCTCGTGGACAGATAAGACTCAACATTGTACAAATGACAATTCTACCCAAAGGAATCTACAAATACAATCCAAATACCAATCACATTGTTTAAACAGATGGAAAAACTAATCATTAACTTTAAATGGAAAGAGAAGAGGCCCCAAATAAGTAAAGCACTATTTGAAGAAGAATAATAAAGTAGGAGGACTCACACTACCTGACCTCAGAACCTCTTCCAAAGCTATTAAACAGGTAGTCAAAACAGCCTGGTACTGGTACAATAACAGATGCATCGACTAATGGAACAGAATTGAGAACCAGATGTAACTCCATCCACCTACAGTCACCTGATCTTTGACAAGGGCCCAAAGTCCATCATTTAGGGAAAAGACAGTCTTTTTAACAAATAGTGCTGGCAAAACTGGACGTCCATCTACAAAAAAATGAAACAAGCCCCTTACCATATGTCATACACAAAAACTAATTCAAGATGAATCAAAGGCCTAAATATAGAGCCAAAAACTATAAAGATCATAGAAGAAAAAAATAGGATCAATGCTAGAGGCTCTAATACATGGAATCATAACTAACAACACACAAACTCCAGAAGATAAGCTAGATAACTGGGATCCTTTAAAAACTAAACACTTATGCTCATCTAAAGACTTTACCAAAAGAGTAAAAAGAGAAGCTACAGACTAGAAAAAATAATTTTGGCTATTACAAATCTGACAAAGATCTAATCCCTAAAATGTACAGAAAAATCTAGCACCTCTACAACAAAAAGACAAATAATCCAATTAAAAAATGTGCAAAAGATATGAACAGACACTTCACCAAAAAAACATTCAAGTAGCTAACAGACAAATGAGGAAATGCTCGCCATCACTAACCACTGGAGAAATGCAAATCAAAACCACAACGAGATACCATCTCACTCTGGCATTAATGGCACGAATCAAAAAAACAGAAAATAACAAATGTTGAAGAGGTTGCAGGGAGATTGGAACTTTTATGCACTGCTGATGGGAATGCAAAATGGTACAACCATTTTGGAAAATGATACAGTGCTTCCTTAGAAAGCTAGAAATAGAAATATGATCCAGGAATCCCACTCCTAGGAATATATCCTAGAGAAATAAGAGCTGTCACATGAATAGATACATGCACACCCATGTTCACTGCAGCACTGTTCACAATAGCAAAAGATGGAAACAACCTAGATGCCCATCAACAGATGAATGGATAGACAAACTATGGTACATACACACGATGGAGTGCTATGCAATGATAAAGAACAATGATGACTCTGTGAAGCAACTCACAACATGGATGAACCTAGAGGGCATGATGCTGAGTAAAATAAGTTAATCGTGAAAGGACAAATACTGTATGAGGCTACTGCTGTAAAAACTCATAAAAAGTTTTACACACAAAAAGAAACAATCTTTGATGGTTACAAGGTAGGGGAGAGGTGAGGATGGAAAAACACTAAATAGACAATAGATAAGTGCTAACTTTGGTGAAGGGTAAGACAGTACACAACACTGGGGAAGCCAGCACAACTTGTCCAAGGCAAGGTCATGGAAGCTCTATAGACACATCCGAACTCCCTGAGGGACCAAAATACTGGGCTGAGGGCTGTGGGGACTGTGGTCTAGGGAAACATCCAGCTCCGTTTGTATAACATTGTTTAGAAAGAAAATGTTCTACATTCTACTTTGATGAGTAACGTCTGGGGTCTTAGAGTCTGTGAGCGGCCATATAAGATACTCCACTGGTTTCACCCCATCAGAAGCAAAAGAGAATGAAGAAAACTAAAGACACAAAGGAAAGATTAGTCCAAGGGACTAATGGACCACAACTACTACAGCCTCCACCAGGCCGAGTCCAGTACAACTAGATGGTGCCCAGCTACCACCACCGACTCCTCTCATAGGGATCACAACAGAGGGTCCCAGGCAGAGCTGGAGAAAAACGTAGAACAAAATTCTAACTCAAAAAAATGACCAGACTTACAGCCCTGACAGAGACTGGAGAAACCCCGAGAGTATGGCCTCTGGACACGCTTTTAGCTCAGTAATGAAGTCACTCCTGAGGTTCATCCTTCAGCCAAAGATTAGACAGGCCCATAAAACAAAGGGAGACTAAATGGGCACACCAGCCCAGGGGCAAGCTCTGGAAGGCAGGAGGGGACAGGAAAGCTGGTAATAGGGAACCCAAGGTTGAGAAGGAGAGTGTTGACAAGTCATGCAGTTGGTGACTGTCATGGATTGAATTATGTCCCCCCCAAATACATGTACCAACTTGGTTAGGCCATGATTCCCAGTATTGTGTGGTTTCCTGCATTCTGCGATTATAATTTTGTGTTAAAAAGGATTAGGGTGGGATTGTAACACAACCCTCACCCAGGTCACATCCCTGATCCAATGTAAAGGGAGTTTCCCTGGGGTGTGGCCTGCACCACCTTTTATCTCTCAAGAGATAAAAAGGAAAGAGAAGCAAGCAGAGAGTTAGGGACCTCATACCACCAAGAAAACAGTGCCGGGAGCAGAGCGCATCCTTTGGACCTGGGGTCCCTGCACCTGAGAAGCTCCTCGACCAGGGGAAGACTGATGACAAGGAATCTTCCTCCAGAGCTGACAAAGAAAGCCTTCCCCGGGGGCTGACACCCTGAATTCGGACTTGTAACCTACTAGGGTGTGAGAGAATAAATTTCTCTTCGTTAAAGCCATCCACTTGTGGCATTTCTGTTATGGCAGCACTAGATGACTAAGACAGTGACCAATGTCATAAAATAATATGTGTACTAACTGTTTAATGAAAAGCTAGTTTGTTCCGTAAACCTTCATCTAAAGCACAATAATAAAAAAAAGAGAAAGAAGGAAAACAAACACTCAAAGAAAAAATTAGCCTACAGGACCAGTAGTCTACATGAACCACTGTCTCACCTACCTTAAGACCAGAAGAAGTAGATGGAGCCCCGCTACCACTACCTACTGTTCCGACCAGGGACAGAACAGATGGTCCTGGACAAAATGGGAAAAAGATGTAGAACAAAACTCAAATTTCTAAAAAAACACCATACTTATTTGACCAGTAGAGACTAGAGGAACCCCCGAGACTATCACCCTTGGGATACCCATTAAACTTGGAACTCAACCACTCCCGAAGGTCAACTATCAACCAAAAGACAGAGTGGTCCATAAAATAAATATCACCCATGAGTACTATGCTCTTCTAAACAATCATCTAAATGAGACCTAATGGTCAACATTTACCCTAGACCGAAGATGAGAAGATAAGGGAGGACAAGGAAGCCAGATTAATGGAAACAGAACAACGAGAACGGAAATAATGAGAATGCTGACACATTGTGAAAAACATATTTAATGTCACTGAATAATATGTATAGAAATTGCTAAATGAGAACATAACTTGCCATGTAAATTTTCTCTAAAATAACTATATATATATATATATGTATATATATATATATACACACATGTAGTATGTGACTGCTATTATAAACAACAAAAGGTTTACATACAGAAAAAAAAAATCTTTGATGGTTACCAGGGATGGGGGGGGAGGGCGGGAAAATACCAAATAGATAGTAAACACGTGTTAATATTCGTGAAGGGAAAGGCAATGCATAATATGGGAGAAGTCAGCACTACATGATCAAAGCAAGAGAGGACACTGAGAGGAACACAGTAATAAAAGGTAACTTTTTTTTTATGGTAACTGCTATGGCAACTACTATAGCATAGAGAATCCTGCAACAATAGTATTAACAAATCGTTTACGAACAGATACACAGATAGATACTCCAAGAGCTGTGGGAGGTGTAAGGGAGCACACCCACCAGCAGACACAGGTTCGGTGGTGGATATTTCTAAATACACGACTGCAGATGCTCCTCAGATGTTAACACAAGTGGCCCAGTCAGGGAAACCTCTTAGATATAACCAGACACCTCATGGGATGAAGTTCCTAGGCTCAAAGGCAAAGGACCATAGACTCGGGGGATTTCTACAGCAACTGGCACAAAATAGTTTATAAAGGCAATGTTCTACATCCTACTTTGGTGACTAGCATCTAGGGTCTTAAAACTTACAAGCAGCCACCTAAGATACAACTATCTGTCTCTTCCAGTCTGGAGGAAAGGAAAATGAAAAAATCAAACACTCGAGGGAACAATGAGTCCAAAGAAGTAACGGACCACATGAACCACAGCCTCCACAGCCCCGAGACCGGAAGAACTAGATAGATGGTGCCCAGCTACCACTGCCAACCTCTCTGACTAGAATCACAAAAGAGGATTCTGGACAGAGTGAGAGAAAATATAGAACAAAAAACCAAATTCACAAAAAAAGACCGGACTTACAGGTCTGACAGAGACTGGAGAAACCCCCGAGACTATGGCCCTAAGATACCCTTCAGACCTGGAACTGAAGCCATTCCCAGAGACCACCTTCCAGCTAAACAACAGACAATCCCATAAAATAAACAATAATACCCAACAGGAACACGTTCCTTAGAACAATCAATTATATGAGATCAAAAGGGCAATATTTGCCCAAAAGCAAAGATGAGAAGGCAGGAAGAGGTAGAAAATCAGGACAAAAGGAACCGGATCCCAGGACACAAAACATATAATTACTGTTGAAATAAAGTTTGTCCCAAACTTTTCCTTTATCTTATCCCATACTTTTTAATCTAACCTTAGCCCTTTTCCCTTACCAAAACACATCCTGCAGACTCAATCCAGCCCAAGCCACTTAAAAAGATTTTGGAAACTGCCTTTAAGTCGACTTACTACAAAACATAATAACTTTTAGAACTAATTCACTTTCATTAATTCCTGGTAATATTACAACTGTTCAATTTATAAGAGCACTTATTTACCTCTAAACCAGCCAGAACAAAGCTCTTTGAAAGAATATTATAATCTAATTTGATAATACCATCTGGAGGTAGGAAAACACTACATTTTCACAACCCTATTTTCTGTACCCTTTAAAGACTCTTTTAGAGAAGCAATTCAGAATAGCTTTTGTCTTTTTGAGGCCTCATTAAATGAGCAAAATAAACAATCTATCCTTTATTCAGTACACTTTTCAAATGAACCAATTTATATTAAAAAGTTTCTCAAAGTAGCTACCGAAGGCCCGAAAGCCCAAACCATCCTTGGTGAAATTATCCCATTCAGAAAGACAGGCATGCTCAGGAAGCTGTTTTTCTGGAAGAGGAAAGAACCTAGACTTTGCCAGACTCAAGAAAGCTGTCAAAGTCAGCCTTGGCCACTCTCCCTGACAGCAGGTGATAAAGCCTAGAGAGAAGCTCTTCTCTAGATCAAAGCTGAAGCTCTACAGATGAAAACAAGACAGAAGAACCACAAACTTACCAGTGTGTGAGCCGGCTCAATCAGGCTTGTACAGCCTACGCACCTGGTTTCTACTCTATGATTTTCCTTTTTAATGACAATACACAATTTTAGACAGCACCACGCTTTTAAACAAGCAAAGCAAATTGGGAACCCAGTTTCCTAAAATGGATATAATAACTCTAAGTTTTCTTTGGAAAGGGTAACCTATCTCAACAGAAAAAAAACAGGCTCTAAATCCCTAATTTTAAAATTTATTAACACGCCAGAGTCTCAGATGGAGGGATCCCAGACCATTTTGACTCAGCTGAATTCATTTTAAAAGCTGCCTGAGGCCTCTGTCAGACTCAGTCAGATTTTCCGTATCGAACCCAGTCTGATTTCTCTTGGACCCAGTCCAAGGAGAGTGTTCAAACAATGCAAACAGAAAGCAATAACGAAACCTGAGCATCAAACAGAAGTTCCCCAAAGAGGAAAAGGACAAAGCAAATGGAAACTCATTTTCCCAAAGTGGACGAAAAGAGCAGATGGGAACCTATTTCCCCAAAATGCCCACTGAAATTCCAAATCACCTCCAGTATATTCAGTTCGTTTTTCAGAAAACAATTATATGGTTAATAGCATTTTTGAACATGAACCCCAAACCAGCACCCCCAATAGGCAGGAGCTCCAAGCTCACTTTTCCTAGATGCTGAGGATCCTATTTCCTTAGGTTGAAACTTTGATTTCCCAGAGCCAAATAAAACTCCAAGTAGGGAGTCGGCTGTGGGGTTTGGTGAGTGTTTTGTTTTACAGTGTTCCTCCATGACATCAGAGTTTTCTCACGGCTGGCAGACAGCCTGCTGCCACTATACCCAACCTATGCCCAGCTTATCCTCACGAGTGTCTTTCTGTTGGTGGCAAGTGCCCTAAAGGCCCTCAGTTCTCACTTCATGCCCACCCATTTCTGCCGTTTAAGAAGGCTCTGAGATTCCTCTGTAACAACCATTCGAAACCTGGTTTCAATTTTTATGAAGCCAGTTCATTCTTGTTGGTGAAGTAGTTACGCGCTAGGGCTGCTACCAAAGGCTTCTGTAAAGATTTACACCCTAAGAAACCCTATGGGGCAGTTCTACTCAGTCCTTTAGGGTCGCTATGAGTCGGAATCGACTCGATGGCAATGGACTGGTTTTTGGTTAGCTCATCCCGCTGGAAAGGGACCTAGTCTCTTACAATTTCAAATTAATTTTAATTAAGGAGCTAAGCTTCGAGCAAAACGGGGAGCTCAAGATCCGAGAGTTCTTGCCATGGGCCTGAAGAGACCAGGGAGAAGCAGAGAACGACAATAAATGCTCTATGGGCTAAGTTCCTGATTCCCTGTTGAGGATTCAGGGACATGGGAAGATATCTTTGAAGTCCCACTTCTGATGCCATGTTTCTATTAAAATAAAATCATATTACTCCAATAATAGAAATGGGTTAAAATTTAATACACAACTTGCAAATCGCGGTAACATTTCGACTAAACCAAAAGAAACCCATTGCTGTCGAGTGGATTCCAATTCATAGAAAACCTGTAGAACAGAAAAACGGCCCTATAGGGTTTCAAAGGAGAAGCTGGTGGATTCAAATTACCGACCTTTTTAGTTAGCAGCCAAGCTTTTAACCACTGCACCACCAGGGCTCCACCATTTGACTAAAGTCAAAAATGTTCCAAAGAATAAAGAACTTCCAAAGATTCTTAATATACCCAGTCTTACAAACACTGCCATGGAAAATTGGCCAGAATAGAAGTGACTAAAAAAAAAAAAATTGTGGTCAGGAGGGATTGTGTTGAAGAACAATAAAAATAATTACTGATTTACCCTAAGACATAGATCCAGTCTCTGTGGATGCTGTCCATAGATAATTAAAAGAACACAATGCCTAAGGCAAAATATTCTTTACGAATTAATCTAGGCCACTGTTTGACTTAAAGGTGACTTTAGGAAACTGATATTCTCAAGGCGCAAGGTTCAAAGGTCAACTCAAAGCGATAGCTTGGTTGAGTGGTCACCTCAGCCTCCATAAAACCAAAAACTAAAGAGTCGATGCCGACTCACAGCGACCCTATAGGACAGAGTGGAACTGCGCCATAGAGTTCCAAGGAGCGCCTGGCGGATTCAAACTGCTGACCCTTTGGTTAGCAGCCATAGCACTTTACCACTACGCCAGCGGGGTTTCCTCAACCTCCATGGAACCCAGAAATCTGGATTCCACCAGAATTAAAACTGTCAGCAGGAACTCATTATGAGGCTTCACCGTGGAGCCTTGGCTCGGTTCCTGGGCGGGCGGGAGGGGCATCAACCATCCGGAAAGAACGGCGATCCCGAGGAGGGGCCTTTGGGCTGGCCAGGCCAGGGCGACGCGCTAACCCTCCACCTGCCGTACAGCTCCGTGGACACGCGGCTGGAGGCCAAACACCGCCCTATCCACGCATGCGCCTTCCTCGGGCGCCGGCCCCGCCCCGCGTTGACCGGAGAAAGGGGCGTGGCGCCGCGCTCGCGCTGCGCCCAGGAGCGCAGCGCACGGCGAGGGGCGGGGCGCGGCGCGCGGGGTTGGCGGGACGCGGCGCGCGGCGAGGGGCGCGGCGGCGGGAGGCTAGGTGGGCAGGTTTCCTGTGGGTCCGCGGAGCGCGGGAAGCGGCCAGGGGCTGGCGTTTCGTGTCCAGTGTCGACACTTTAGCCTCGTCGACCTGCTTAGGGGCGGTATCTCCGGGCCGCGCGGGCCGAACTGAGGCCAGAACCCAGGCGTGGTTGGCGGCCGCCCGGCAACCTCCCGGGGCTGAGGGTGCGTGCGCTCTTCGAGGCTGAGTGTTCGAATCCCCACTCTGGAGCTTGGTGTCTGGGCAGTAGCTAGCACTCAGGAGGCAACTTTTGTCTTAACTCGAGTTTGAGGAGCCCAGGTTGGTGTCTGGCTTCTCGACGGGTGTAGCAGACTCATCCTAAGCTTCTGGTACTGAAAGCTGTCAGGTATGTGTGCGGAGAGGTTGGGGGTACGGGGTGGAACTAGTTAACTCTGCGCTTTATGGGCCAAGGAGTGGGCGTCGTCGGCATAGGGGCTGATGCGCGATGGCAGAGAGGGCCGAGGGGTGGGCGGTGGGACGACCACGGAGACCTTAGTGCTCCTCTCCTCCCAGGCTGTTCGCACTTAACGCTTTTCTCCCAAGCATCTCCAGAAGCAGAGGTAGGTTTTCTTTTTTGTTGTGATAGCCGAAACTTTGTATTCCACTACTGTTTAATATTTTACATTATCTTCTATGAAGAACCCCCATGCCTCTGTCAGTTTGTCATACTGTGGGGGCTTGGGTGTTGCTGTGATGCAGGAAGCTATGCCACAGGTATTGAGGTACTAGCAGGGTCACCCATGGAGACAGGTTTCTACTGAGCTATCAGACTAAAACAGGCTAGGAAGAAGGACCCGGCAGTCTACTTCTGAAGAGAATTAGCCAGTGAAAACCTTACGAAAAGCAGTGGAACATTGTCTGAGAGGAGCCCCTCAGGTTGGAAGGAAGGCACTCAAAATAAGACTGGGAAAGAGCTGCCTCGTCAAAGTAGTCGACCTTTATGATGTGGATGGAGTCAAGCCTTCGGGACCTTCATTTGCTGATGTCACACGACTCGAAATGAGAAGAAACAGCTGCAGACATCCATTCTCCTTAGAAGCAAAGATGGTGAGACTACATCTCACACACTTTGGGCATGTTATTAGGAGGGACCAGTCCCTGGAGAAGGATGTAATGCTTGGTAAAGTAGAGAATCAGTGTAAAAGAGGAAGACCCTCAATAAGATGGATTGACACAGTGGCTGCAACAATGGGCTCAAGCGTAACAACGATTGTGAGGATGGAGCAGGACTGTTAAGTGTTTCATTCTGTTGTACATAGGGTTGCCATAAGTCAGAATCGACTCAACGGCACCTAACAACAGTTATGAAGAAAAAAAGATGTAGCAAGTTTATCCAGTGGTACAGCTTCATGTTCCCCTCCAGCACAAACAGGTAGACAGCTGAACAGAGGTGATTTTACTCGTCCTTGTATGTTAGGGGTGCACCAAAGCAGATGGTGGTTAGGCCTACCACAAGACCCCACTCAGTGAGGCTGCGATAGGAAAGGGCTGGTTTCCATCTACTGTGTGTCCGTGACTCAGTATGGTCTTGGCTGCTGCGTCCATTGTACACTTTTAGGTTTAAAGTTAATGCAGGTTAATTCATTCTTTCAACAAATATTTACAGCCTAGGCGCTAGACCAGAGCTGTCAGACAAATAGAATCCAAACTACTTACATGATTTAAAATTTTCTAATAGCTGTATTAAAAAGAGAAAAAAGCAGATGAAGTGAATTTTAATAATTTTTTATTTAACCCAGTATAACCAAACTATTGTCATCTCACCATTTACGTAAATAAATTGCTGAGATACTCTTTGCGCTGAGTCTTTGAAATCTGGTGTGTGTTTTCACTTACAGCACATCTCAGTTCAAGCTCGCCCCATTTCAAGTGCTTAGTAGTCGGGCCCATGTGGCCAGTGACCGCTGGTAATACCTCCAGGAATAAAGCATACAGAAGTCTCTGCCCTTGTGGAGCTTATGTGAGGAGGCAAACAATAAGCAAACGTAAATGTATAGTTTATTTTTAAGATGGCAAATGGTATGGAAAAAATAAAAATTGGAGAGGCAGAAGTGCCAGGGGATGGTTGCAGTTGTAAATCACATGGTCAGGGGAGGCCCCAGGCAGGTGACATTTGAACTGACTTGGAGAAGGAGCAAGTGAGCGGTAGCTGTATGGGAGAAGAGCTGTCTGGACAGCAGGAATGGGAGTGCAGAGGCCTGAGGCTGCGCATCCTGGGGCATCCAGGGAACACCGAAAAGGCCAGTGGGGTAGAGCGGGTGAGTAGAGGGAGAGTGGTAGCAGATGGGAGTGAGGACAAATGGGGCAGTGGGGCAGCTCCCATAGGCCGCGAAAGGACTTGGGTTTATTCAGTGAAAGGGAGAATCTTTGGAGAGTTTTGAGCAGAATAACTGATTTATGTTTTATGTTGTGCTATTAGGCTTATTATTGCTATCATGCTATTTTATGATAGGCTTATTTAATAAAAGGCTGGCCTTCTACCCTGAGCTGGGGTGGGCCTTGGGGAGCGGATGGGCAAATCAGGGGTTCCTTTGGGGGTCCTGGTGCAGATGTGGACCAATCCTGAGTCTGGGGTTCGGGAAGGAGCACTCCTAGCTTTCCTTTTACCCTCTTTGGATGAGGGTTACAGGGCCAGACACGGTGAATTTCTAGGTGCCGACCCCAGCTGGTTCCCTTCTTTACCGGTGCCCTTTGCTGCAGTGAGATCAGCTTGGTTGAGACACACCAGGGGCACTGCTGCTCTGGAGACAAGAAGGGGTTGCAGGAATCCACTTGTGTCCTTGCAGGACCACCTTCTCAGCTTGCGGGCGGCGGCGGCCCAGATCAGACGAGGCGGGAGCATGGCCATGTTCTCTGAGCAGGCTGCACAGAGGATCCCCACCCTGCTGTCTCCACTGTCGGCCAACACCCCCACCTTTGCCCGGGTGCCTGTGGTGGCCTACACCAACTCCTCGCAGCCCTTCCGGCTTGGGGAACGCAGCTTTAGCCGGCAGTATGCCCACATTTATGCCACCCGTCTCATCCAGATGAGGCCCTTCTTGGTGAGCCGGGCCCAGCAGCACTGGGGTAAGTGAAAAGTCTGCTAGATGCTTCCCCCACCACTACCCAGAAAGTAACTGGGATTTCTACAAATATTGTGCAAGAGAACTGGCAGAACTAGAACATTAATTTACTGCACTTAACCGTAGGAAAGGAAGCCTGATGGTGCAGGGGTTACACACTTGTCTGCTGACCAAGAGGTTGGTGGTTCAAACCCACCAGCCATTCCATGGGAGAAAGATGTGGCAGTCTGCCTCCAGAAAGATTAAAGCCTTGGAAACCCTATGGGGCAGTTCTACTTTGTCCTTTAGGGTTCTATGAGTCGGAATCGACTCAATGGCAATGAGTAACCTTAAGAAAGTTTCCTAACCTCTTATGCCTCAGTTTCTTCATATGGTGATCAGGGGGATTTAAAACAAATAATCTTTGGGTTTGCAAGTTAAGGTGGAGTTCAGAAGCTGGTGAAGCCAGGGTGTAGTTGAGTGGTGAGGACGGTTATTTCCTCAGCGTAGGGAAACGCTCCTGCTTTCAGCGCAGGTGGTTTGCTGGTGTGATCTCGAGCCCCTGTGCTGTAATGTGGTAGAGCACACCATGCCGAGGAAGAGGAAGGAGTGGCTCATCCATTCCCAAGGAGATTACCTCTTTCCCAAAGTCCTCTGTTTTCACATACCTTCTCCGTCTGCTTCTCCTGTCTCCCACGTTTGGGCATAAGAATCTCCTGTCCCTTGGCACTGTTCTTCCATCTTTCCTGACAAGCCGACCTGAGTGACTTGAATCTTTTATTTTCTTCATTTCTTCCTTGGTGATGTCTTACGCAGTTGGGTTACTCTTGGTGGTGAAGCAGGAACCCTGTCCCCCACTTTTATTTTCGGGTGATGTGCATGAGGGTGGCTTTCCGTGTAGTTGTCAAATTTGTCTCCTACTATGTTTTTAAACAGCTTTTTGTAGGCTGAGCCTGTGTCTGATTGATTTTTATTATCCCCAGTGCCAAGCCTGGTGGATGATCTCAACCCACACCAAATTGATCGGACTTGCGTTTTCTTACAGCCAGTTGGAAGAAACCATGTGGCACCCTCATCACTTGACCTAGAAATTGCTTAGCTAGATCATCACATTCTTTGGGGACATTTTCTGTTTTCTACCTTACTTCAGGTCAGAGTGCTGTTATACTTGGCACCTCTACCTAACAAGGTTCTCCTCTCCTTCACTTCCAGTGCTATTTTCCTACTTGCCTTTAAGCCTGTAAGGATGCCCTCTTCGAGGCCCTTCCAGGTGTCACCTGCTGCTTGGTCCCAATTCTACATTTTAGGGTTTTCATGACAGTGCCCCCTTCTGGTGCCAAAACCTAGTGGCGGTAAACAGCCATTTGGTTCTGGTCACAGGGTCTGCGGGTCAGGAATTGGGGCCAAGCATGGCAAGGACAGACATCCACTCCATGAGGAGTGGAGCTCTGGCTGGGAGACTCAGTGGTGGGGAGATGGCAGCACAGCGGGTTGGCAGTTTGAATCCATCAGGCACTCCGTGGAAACTCTATGGGGCAGTTTTACTCTGTCCTGTAGGGTCACTGTGAGTCGAAATTGACTCGACGACAATGGGTTAATGGGTTATGGTTTCCTTAGAGTCTGACATGTCTCTCCTGTGCTGGTGCCTCCTTACTGGGTTTTGAATTATTCTCTCTTCTACCCCTGTTTGGAGGTGTCTTAGTCATCTAGTGCTGCTGTAACAAATACCACAAGTAGATGGCTTTAACAAAGATAAATTTGTTCTCTCACAGTCTGGTAGGCTACAAGCCCAAATTCAGGGTGTCAGCTTCAGGGGAAAGCTTTCTCTCTGTCGGCTCTGGGGGAAGGTCCTCATCCTCAGTCTTCCCTTGGTCTGGGAGCTTCTCTGCACAGGAAACCCGGGTCCAAAGGATGCGCTTTGCTTCCGGCGCTGCTTTTTTGGTGGTATGAAGTCCTCACTTTTTGCTTGCTTCCCTTTCCTTTTATCTCTTGTAAGATAAAAGGTGGTACAGGCCACACCCCAGGGAAACTCCCTTTGCATTGGATCAGGGATGTGATCTGAGAAAGGGTGTTACATCCCACCCTAATCCTCTTTAGCCACAGAAGTTATGATTCATAACATGTAGGAAAATCACAAAATGGAGAACAGTCACACAATACTGGGAATCATGGCCTAACCAAGTTGACACATATTTTTGGGGGGCACAATTCAATCCATGGAAGGAGGTCTGTGGAGTGGACTTAGTTATATCAGGGCATGAAGAGCAAGGACTAGGTGGGACGCAGTTTGCTCAGAGAGGGCTAGTTCAGCGTCTGCACATGTCTCCTCAACCTAAGCTTTAACTGCAGGCTTTGGAGGCCTTCCTGAAAGCTTATTCTTACCTCTTCTCTCTACCAAGTCAGCAAGCACTGAAGGCTCTCCCTCTGCGTATCCTCCTCCTCCACCCCCTGTTCTGCGACACACATGCTCCCCCAACCCTCACTCCTACATACCTGCGTCCTCTACACTGCCCTCCTCCACACCCCACTCTTCCACCCCCCTATTCTATACCACCCTCCTCCACACCCCACTCTTCCACCCCCCTCTTCTACACCACCCTCCTCCACACCCCACTCTTCCACCCCCTCCTCTACACTGCCTTCCTCCACACCCCACTCTCTACTCCCCTCCTCTACACTGTCCTCCTCCACACCCCACTCTTCCACCCCACTCTTCTACACCGCCCTCCTCCACACCCCACTTTTCCACACCCACCTCTACACCACCTTCCTCCACACCCCACTCTTCCACCCCCTCCTCTACAGCACCCTCCTCCACACCCCACTCTACCAACCCCTCCTCTTCCGCCCCCTCCTGTACACTGCCCTGCTCCATACTGCACTCTTCCACCCCCCTCCTCTACACCACCCTCCTCCACACCCGACTTTTCCACCCCCCTCCTCTACACCACCCTCCTCCACACCCCACTCTTTCACCCCCTCCTCTACACTGTTCTCTTCCACACCCCACTCTTCCACTCCCGTTTTACACCACCCTCCTCCACACCCCACTCTTCCACCCCCCTTTTCTACACCACCCTCCTCCACACCCCACTCTTCCACCCCCTCCTCTACACCGCCCTCCTCCACACGCCACTCTTCCACCCCCCTCTTCTACACCACCCTCCTCCACACCCCACTCTTCCACCCCCTCCTCTACACCGCCCTCCTCCACACGCCACTCTTCCATCCCCCTCTTCTACGCCACCCTCCTCCACACGCCACTCTCCCCCCTCCTCTACACCACCCTCCTCCACACCCCACTCTTCCACCCTCCTCCACAGCCCACTCTTCCACCCCTCCTCTACACTGCCCTCCTCCACACCCCACTCTTCTGCCCCCCCACACCACCCTTCTCCACACCCCACTCTTCTACCCGCCTCCTCTACACCACCCTCCTCCACACCCCACTCTTTCCACTCCCTTCCTCTACACTACCCTCCTCCACACCCCACTTTACGCCCCCCTCTTCTACACTACCCTCCTCCACACCACACTCTTCCACCCTCTCCTCTAAACTGCCCTCCTCCACACCCCACTCTTCCTCCCCCTCCTCTACACGACCCTCCTCCACACCATACTCTTCCACCCCCTCCTCAACACTGCCCTCCTCACACCCCACTCTTCTACCCCCCTCTACACCACCCTCCTCCACACCCCACTCTTCCACCCACCTCCTCTACACCGTCCTCCTCCACACCCCACTCTACCACCCCCCTCCTATATACCACCCTTCTCGACACCTCACTCTTCCACCCCCTCCTCTACACTGCTCTCCTCCACACACCACTCTTCCACCCACCTCCTACACACCACCCTCCTCCACACGCCACTCTTCCACCCCGTCCTATACACCGCCCTCCTCCACACCGCCCTCCTCCACACCCCATTCTTCTGCCCCATCCTCTACACTGCCCTCCTCCCCACCCCACCCTTCCACCCCCATCTTCTACACCACCCTCCTCCACACCCCACTCTTCCACCCCGTCCTATACACCGCCCTCCTCCACACCGCCCTCCTCCACACCCCACTCTTCTACCGCCTCCTCTACACTGCCCTCCTCCACACCCCACCCTTCCACCCCCCTCTTCCACACCCCACTCTTCCACCGCCTCTTCTACACCACCCTCCTCCACACCCCACTCTTCCTCCCCCTCCTCTACACCGCCCTTCTCCACACCCCACTCTTCCACCCCCTCCTCTACACAGCCCTCCTCCACGCCCCACTCTTCCTTCTCCTCCTCTACACTGCCCTCCTCCACACCCCACTCTTCCTCCCCCTCCTCTACACTGCCCTCCTCCACACCCCACTCTTCCTCCCCCTCCTCTACACCGCCCTCCTCCACACCCCTCTTCCACCCCTCCTCTACACTGTCCTCCTCCATAACCCACTCTTCTACCCCCTCCTCTACACCACCCTCCTCCACACACTTTTCCACGCCCCTCCTGTACACCACCCTCCTCCACACCCCACTCTTTCACCCCCCCTCTACACTGTCCTCTTCCACACCCCACTCTTTCACTCCCCTTTTACACCACCCTCCTCCACACCCCACCCTTCCACCCCCTCCTCTATACCGCCCTCCTCCACACACCACTCTGCCACCCCCCTCTTCTACGCCACCCTCCTCCACACGCCACTCTCCCCCCTCCTCAACACCACCCTACTCCACACCCCACTCTTCCACCCTCCTCCACACCCCACTCTTCCACCCTCCTCCACACCCCACTCTTCCACCCCTCCTCTACACAGCCCTCCTCCACGCCCCACTCTTCCTTCTCCTCCTCTACACTGCCCTCCTCCACACCCCACTCTTCCTCCCCCTCCTCTACACCGCTCTCCTCCACACCCCTCTTCCACCCCTCCTCTACACTGCCCTCCTCCATAACCCACTCTTCTACCCCCCTCCTCTACACCACCCTCCTCCACACACGACTCTTCCATGCCCCTCCTCTACACCACCCTCCTCCACACCCCACTCTTTCACCCCCTCCTCTACACTGTCCTCTTCCACACCCCACTCTTTCACTCCCCTTTTACACCACCCTCCTCCACACCCCACCCTTCCACCCCCTCCTCTACACCGCCCTCCTCCACACACCACTCTGCCACCCCCCTCTTCTACGCCACCCTCCTCCACACGCCACTCTCCCCCCTCCTCAACACCACCCTACTCCACACCCCACTCTTCCACCCTCCTCCACACCCCACTCTTCCACCCTCCTGCACACCCCACTCTTCCCCCCCTCCTCTACACTGCCCTCCTCCACACCCCGCTCTTCTACCCCCCTCCTCTAAACCACCCTTCTCCACACCCCACTCTTCTACCCCCCTCCTCTACACCACCCTCCACCACACCCCACTCTTTCCACTCCCTCTACACTACCCTCCTCCACACCCCTTTCCACCCCCCTCCACACCCCTTTCCACCCCCCTCTTCTACACCACCCTCCTCCACAACCCACTCTTCCACCCCTCCTCTAAACCACCCTCCTCCACACCCCAGTCTT
This sequence comes from Elephas maximus indicus, assembly GCF_024166365.1. Classification (NCBI taxonomy): domain Eukaryota; kingdom Metazoa; phylum Chordata; class Mammalia; order Proboscidea; family Elephantidae; genus Elephas; species Elephas maximus. The sequence goes on from NC_064826.1 coordinate 121,325,126, forward strand.
CTATCCCCTCCTCTACACAGCTCTCCTCCACACACCACTCTTCCACCCACCTCCTATACACCACCCTCCTCCACACTCCACTCTTCCACCCCGTCCTATACACCGCCCTCCTCCACACCCCATTCTTCTGCCCCATCCTCTACACTGCCCTCCTCCCCACCCCAGCCTTCCACCCCCATCTTCTACACTGCCCTCCTCCACACCCCACTCCTCCACCCCGTCCTATACACCGCCGTCCTCCACACCGCCCTCCTCCACACCCCACTCTTCTACTGCCTCTTCTACACTGCTCTCCTCCACACCCCACCCTTCCACCCCCCTCTTCCACACCCCACTCTTCCACCGCCTCTTCTACACCACCTTCCTTCACACCCCACTCTTCCTCCCCCTCCTCTACACAGCCCTCCTCCACACCCCACCCTTCCACCCCCCTCTTCCACGCCGCACTCTTCCTCCCCCTCCTCTACACCGCCGTCCTCCACACCCCTCTTCCATGCCTCGTCTATACTGCCCTCCTCCGCACCCCACTCTTCTACCCGCCTCCTGTACACCACCCTTCTCCCCACCCCACTCTTCCACCCCTCCTCTACACAGCCCTCCTCCACGCCCCACTCTCCTACCTCCGTCCTCTACACCGCTCTCCTCCACACCTCACTCTTCTACCCCCTCCTCTACACTGCCCTCCTCCATACCCCACTCTTCTACCCCCTCTTCTACACCACCCTTCTCCACACCCCACTCTCCTACCTCCGTCCTCTACACCGCTCTCCTCCACACCTCACTCTTTCACTCCCCTCCTCTATACCACCCTCCACACCCCACTCTTCCAACCCCCTCCTCTACACCATCCTCCTCCACACCCCACTCTACCACCCCCCTCCTATACACCACGCTTCTCCACACCTCACTCTTCCACCCCCTCCTCTACACTGCTCTCCTCCACACACCACTCTTCCACCCACCTCCTATACACCACCCTCCTCCACACTCCACTCTTCCACCCCGTCCTATACACCGCCCTCCTCTACACCGCCCTCCTCCACACCCCATTCTTCTGCCCCATCCTCTACACTGCCCTCCTCCCCACCCCACCCTTCCACCCCCATCTTCTACACCACCCTCCTCCACACCCCACTCTTCCACCCTGTCCTATACACCGCCATCCTCTACACCGCCCTCCTCCACACCGCACCCTTCCATCCCCTCCTCTACACCCCCTCCTCCACACCCCACTCTTCTACCGCCTCCTCTACACTGCCCTCCTCCACACCCCACCCTTCCACCCCCCTCTTCCACACCCCACTCTTCCTCCCCCTCCTCTACACCGTCCTCCTCCACACCCCACTCTTCCACCCCCCTCCTATACACCACCCTTCTCCACACCCCCCTCTTCCGCCCCCTCCTCTACACTGCCCTCCTCCACACACCACTCTTCCACCCCCCCTCTACAACACCCTCCTCCACACCCCACTCTTCCACCCTGTCCTATACACCGCCATCCTCTACACCACCCTCCTCCACACCGCACCCTTCCATCCCCTCCTCTACACCCCCTCCTCCACACCCCACTCTTCCTCCCCCCTCCTCTACACCACCCTCCTCCACACCCCACTCTTCCACCCCCTCCTTTACACTGCCCTCCTCCATACCCCACTCTTCTACCCCCTCCTCTACACCACCCTTCTCCACACCCCACTCTCCTCCCCTCCACACCACCCTCCTCCACACCCCACTCTTCCATCCTCTCCTCTACACCCCCCTCCTCCACAGCCCACTTCCACCTCCTTCCCTATACGACCCTCCTCCACATCCCACTCTTCCACCCTGCTCTTCTACACCACCCTCCTCCATACTCCACTCTTCTACCCCCTTCCTCTACACCACCCTACTCCACACACCCCCCGCCACTGCACACCGTGATCCTCCACCCCTGCTCCTGTATACCTCCTGTATATCACACTCCTCCAAGTGTTTTTTTCAGAACGTCCTGAGTCTGCCTGTTTTCATGTTCCCCAAAGGTCTCAGTCAGGCCAGTGCTAAGAGTGCTTTGCCCACATCACAAAGAAGGGATGAGGCAGTGGGCTAACTAGGCAGCTGGCTCCACAGGAACAGGGGAAAGGGATATGAAGTTTTATATTTGGAGTATCTCTGATCTCACAGGACAAGGCAGTGGTTGGTGAAAGAAACCAAACTCTTAAAACTGCCCTGTTTTTAGGGCAGGGCTCTGCTGAGACCTGGCAGCACATCTCTAAGAAGCAGTGTTATAATTTAGGGGTAAGCGAAGTAGCATTATGCTGGTTTCCAGTCTGTGACTGTTGTAACAACTTACTGTGAGTGGGTGGTAAAAGAAATTTACTCTGCAATTTTGGAGGCCAGAGGTCCCTCAGGGGCTCTGGGCGAGAATCCTCCCTTGCCTCTTCCAGCTCTGCCTGGCGGTCCTGGGCTTGTGGCCACCTCATTCCAGGCTCTGCTCCATGGTCAAGTGTCCGCCTCCCTCTGCCTCTTCCTCAGAATACTTGTGACAGCATTTAGGGCCCAGCACATCCAGTGTGCCTCTGTCCTCCTGTGCTGTCACCTGTAACTGCAGGGAGGAAGCTCTTGTTCCTTTGTCCTTGATATTCTTTTCCCCAGGTGAAGAACAGGGCCCCTGGGCTGTGGTGCTCTGGTAAGGCCAGGGAAGGGGCTCCCTGGGGGCCATCAGGGCAAAGATGGGCTACTCTTTGAGGCGCTGTTCCTGTGCCCAGGCAGTGGAGTCAGGGTGAGGAAGCTGTGTGAGCTGCAGCCCGGTGAGGAGTGCTGTGTGGTGGGGACCCTCTTCAAGGCCATGCAGCTTCAGCCCTCCATCCTGCGGGAAGTCAGTGAGGAGGTAAGCCCCCGAGTCAGGGGTGGTGGGCAGAGTGGAGGCTTGCCTCCCTGGAGGAAGTCCCTGTGGACCACTGATGCATCCTTGGCTCTGCAGATGGAGCTTCACCTCAGACCCATGGCTTGGCCCCAGGGGCTTGGACTGGTCTTGGGAGGGAAGGAGGGAGGTCCAGAGAAGGTGGGCTCTGGGAGCGTTGGCTGCAGTACCCTGATGGGCTCTGGCCCAAGACCCCCTCTCACCTCCACATTCCAGCACAACCTGCTCCCTCAGCCTCCTCGGAGCAAATACATCCACCCAGATGACGAGCTAGTCTTGGAAGATGAATTGCAACGAATCAAACTAGAAGGCACCATTGAGGTGCAGAAGCTGGTTACAGGTGAGAGCAGGCCTCAGGGTGCATGTGGGGTGTCCCTTCTCTGGTCACATCAGTGGCACGGTGGAGGGCCCTATATTTATCTGCCGGAGCAACCTGCTGGGTTCAGGCAGGAGGAGGCCTAGGTGAGCAGGAATGCTGTTGATGGTGTTCTGAGTGGTGAATCCACCAGCGGAGCAGAGCTGGCTGCTTCTGCCCGTCTGGGTGAATGGAAAGAGCGGCAGTGCCTCCCAGCCTTCCCTCTAGACTTGACACTCATTGCTCCCCAGGCACGGTTCTGGCTGTGCTCGGCTCCGTGAGAGATGATGGGAAGTTTCTGGTGCAGGATCATTGCTTTGCTGACCTCGCCCCTCAGAAGCCAGTGGTCCCCCTAGACACAGACAGGTGAGGAGCAGGCACTTAGGGGGGCCTGAAGCAGAGACTCGTCAGTGGCTGTGCTGCCTTGCGCTGTAGTCCAGGGGAGCCCCATACCCCTTTCCTGACAGCCACCCTGCAGTCTGGCCAGGCACAAGCTGTCTGCTCCCCAGTGAAGGAGCTCTGCTGGGGGTCGCTCATCCCCAATCTGGAGTGCAGCCTCCTTTCTTTGTGCCCCTTACGCAGCTTCTCCTGCAGGTTTGTGCTGCTGGTGTCTGGTCTCGGGCTAGGTGGAGGTGGTGGCGAGAGCCTGCTGGGCACCCAGCTGCTCGTGGATGTGGTGACGGGACAGCTCGGGGATGAAGGGGAGCAGTGCAGTGCTGCCCACATTTCCCGGGTCATCCTGGCAGGAAACCTCCTCAGCCAAAACACCCAGAGCAGAGACTCCATCAATAAGGTACTCAGCCCATCCTGAGAAAGATCCTGGGACACTGTGCCAGAGAGCGGGGGTGCTGCAGGCCTAGGGCATAACACCTGTAGTTGCACCGAGGCCCCTCGGGGTCCTGGCTGGGAGGAACTGCAGGGTGCACGAGCCCTGGGACCCCCCGTACCTCAGCCTGGCCTGAGACCCCACTCTGCCTCCTCTGTGTCTCCCTACAGGCCAAGTACCTCACCAAGAAAACCCAGGCAGCCAGTGTGGAGGCCGTCAAGATGCTGGATGAGATTCTCCTGCAACTGAGTGTAAGTGAGTGTGGAGTGGGGTGGGGGAGGCAGGGTGGAGACAGCAGTCAGTCTGAGCCTGGCATGGGGACAGCAGTCAGCCTGAGCCTGACACAGGGGCAGCGTCAGTCTGAGAGTCCGGGTGGGGATAGGGGTCAGTCTGTGAGGCTGCAGTTAGACACGAGGTGGGCAGAGAAGGGGAGACTGAGTCACCTGAGCATGACAAGAGCCTCCTGCTAGGCTCTCCTACACTTTTGTCCTGCTAGGCCTCAGTGCCCGTGGATGTGATGCCTGGTGAATTTGACCCAACCAACTACACGCTGCCCCAGCAGCCTTTGCACCCGTGCATGTTCCCGCTGGCCACTGCCTACTCCACACTCCAGCTGGTCACCAACCCCTACCAGGCCACTATTGATGGAGTCAGGTACCGGAGCAGCTGCAGTCTCAACCTCTGGCCTCTGGCCTCAGGCAGAACAGTGAGGGGTAGCAGTGGGTCAGGCGGAAGTGGCAGGGTGGCGGGGCCAGCCTGGGGACACTGCCCAGCACGAGCCCCTGGGGTGGCTGGGTCCTCAGGAGCCACTGTGATACTGGGTATGGACCAGTGGCAGCTGCCTCCCCAGGCTAAGGCTCAGTGAGCCTTGTCTTGCAGATTCCTCGGTACCTCAGGACAGAATGTGAGTGACATCTTCCGCTACAGCAGCATGGAGGACCACCTGGAGATCCTGGAGTGGACCCTGCGAGTGCGTCACATCAGCCCCACAGCCCCTGACACCCTAGGTAACGAGACTCACCACGGGGGGAGCAAAGGGCCAGGGGGACTGATGAGAGGCCTACTTGGTGTTCAAGGGCTTCCTGGCCCTGATCTGCAGTCGCAAGCCTTGCCATGACCTGTCTAAGGAGACGATCAGAAACTTGCTTCTTGTTCTGGAAGCTACTCTAGAATCTTCATTTTGTCCTGGCAAGGCCCTGCTTAGGGCTGAAGCCTTGGGAACACGGAAATTGGGGCTGTCAGAGCATGGCCCTGTACCCAGTGACCACCCCTAGGGGCAAAGGCAGCTTCAACCCTCCCCACCACCGCCTCACCATCTCCCCAGGGTCACGTAGCAGTGTTTGGAGACATTCTTGTCATCATTTGGGGTGCTGTGGCATCTGGCAGGTGGAGGCCTGGGGTGCTGTCAACAACTGCACCACAGGACTCCCCAGTCCCAAATGGCAGTGACGAGGAATCCCTTCTTTTTCCTCCAGGCTGCTACCCCTTCTACAAAACAGACCCCTTCATCGTTCCTGAGTGTCCTCACGTCTACTTCTGTGGAAATACCCCCAGCTTCGGCTCCAAAGTCATCCGAGGTAAGTGTCCTCTGTGAGCCCGGCCCACAATTGAGAAGACCTGCCCGTGGGATCCCTGGCCACCCCGTCGGGTGGACGCCAGGGTCTCCAGAGTGGCTGTTGGTTGCCTACAGGGCCGTAATGTGATTGCAGAGAGCTCAGTGCCAGCCAGCTGGTGTGCTCGGAGCAGGGCTGGAATCGCTCCTGCTGGGGTGGTGGTCAGGCAGCTCTCCGGGCTGCGGTGCCATCAGCCTCGGGCCTTTATGCTGCTCCTAGCCCTTTCCGCTTCTGTCCAAAGAGCTTCTGTGCCCCCAGTGGCTGTTGCTATTGTGCCCCAGCGGGGTCCCTGTGCACCTTCGGTGACTTTCCTTGGAGAAGAATGCACCTAAGGTGGGTTCCCATGTGGCTTCCTCCTAGGCCCTGAGGACCAGACCGTGCTACTGGTGGCTGTCCCTGACTTCAGTGCCACGCAGACTGCCTGCCTCGTGAACCTGCGCAGCCTGGTCTGCCAGCCCATCAGCTTCTCAGGCTTTGGGGCAGAGGATGAAGAGGACCTGGGGGGCCCAAATCTGCACCCCTGACCCTCCAAGGCAGCCCTGACAAGAGGCCAGGGCTGCACCAGCCTTCACTTTGTAAATAAATCCTGAACATTGCTATCTGTGCCTCAGGCTCCTGGGCTGACACAGAACTTGTAGAGTGGGCCCTCTCTGGACAGGGGAACTGCTCTGGAGGGGACCCAGGAGGTGAATGCAAGCCTCCACGCACCCTGGAAAGTCCCGCTTCCTGTTACCTTCTCCAGCTGGTCAGAGGTGAGGGAGCCGTCTGCTGTGGGAGCATGTTTTATTGGAAGGGCCAGGCTGGGGAACCAAGTCTGCTGTCCACTCCTTCCACCCGCTCCAACCCATGCCCACCCTAATCTGCAGCACCTTGCTGTCTAGGCCAGGGTGGGGACCCAGAGGTGCCTGCGGCCTGTGTACAGACCGACTCTTAAGTTCTTGATCACATTCTTGGCCCCCTCAGAGGGGCAGGACAGTCCCCTGGAGGGGGCTGAGTAATCCCTAGCTGGGTCCACACCAGGCTGGGCCTCCATGTGCTGGAGGCCGGTGAATGGTGGGCTCTGGCAATGCTGCTGCCCTGCCCTCAGAAGTCCCCGAAGTTCACAGTGTAGGTCTCAGCTGTTGTAAAGGGGAACTCTGGGCCTGTGGCCAGCTCTTCCTCAAGTGTGAACTCAGTCCCAAGTTCTGTTACCACCTCTGTGTAGGTCTCAGTTTCCAGCTCCTCCCAGCTGGCAGTGGTTGGGGACGAGGTGCTCCAGGGCCCCAGAGTAGAAGTGGGGGGCAGGGTGGTGGTGGGGGCTGGGCCCGCTGTGGCTGCCGCTGTGGCTGTCGCGTTGAGGCGGCGCAGACGCATCTGCTCACGCATTCTCAGGCGGTACTGCAGGCGGCGACGCTGCATCATCCTTTGCTGGGGCGTCATAGGGCGGGACGGGTCGATGCGGGGGATGGGCCGGTTCCCGTTCATGGCCATGATCTCCCGGATGCGCTTCCAGTTGGAGCGCGAAAGGACAAAGTTGCACTGGGTGGCCCCGATGTCATAGTCTACGTTGCAGGTCTTGGCGCTTGGGGTGTAGCCCTCCGCATGGGCTGTCACACGGTACTCACCCGGGTTCAGGATGCGCCAGTAATCGCCCCCTTGTGCTGCAGAGCAAGGATCAGTGTGCTGCCCAGAGCTCCTGAGGCCTGCCCTCCCCACCCCTACACTGCGGGCCCTCCCCCAGGCCTGCGTGCCAACAGCACACAGACTCATCCTCTTTGCCAGTCAGGAGGACGAAGTGGGCCCCTAGGGGAAGGTGGGGTACAGGGGTGCACATGCGTTACCTGTCTTCACACCATGGTTGATGCCACTCACGGAGATGGTGGCATTGGCAATAGGGATGCCCTGCTCGTCTGTCACCACCCCTTTAATGCCGCGGTGAACCTACAGGGGTGGGGCCGGCAGGGCTGCTGCTTACACGGTGGCAGTGTCCTCCATGGAGGCCCCACACAGGACCACCCAGGCGCTGGCCCAGCCCTTGGCCCTCTCCCTGATGCCCCTCCCTGCAGACCCACCTGTTCCATGAAGGTGAGCAGGGCTTCCTTGTTGTTCTCCCACTCCCGGGGTAGCTCACTCTCATGTGGGAACTTGTCACAGCCCAGGTAGATAGAGAGCTCCAGGCAGTTAGTGTGCAGGTAACTGAAGTCATTGATAGCTGGGGCAGGGACAGACAGCCACAGTCATCACCCCACCCGCACCCCATCTCCCCTCACACCCCCCAGGCCTCACTCACTCCCCGATCTGGGGTTCCACTTGGCCCCGTTGACGATCCCCCTGCCGCTGGTGTAGTCCTGGGCCTGGCACCCGCCCCGGTAGGGCTCAGTCATGGTGAGATGAGTGGAGGCAAAGGAAATGGCCAGCCAGCGGAAGATGGCATGGTCCGGGGTCTCCTGGGCCTCGGATGCCTCGTCCTCCTCCTCCTCTCCCCGGGCAGCCGCCATGGCTGCAGCCAGCAGCTGCTCCTGGCTTGGTGGTCGGGCCATGTCATAGGGGTAGGACACAAGCCGCTCGCCACCGTTCAGGTTCGCCCCCAGCACAAAGGGATTCTTCTCCATCCAGGCAATGATGGCCCGGACCTCCGTGGACACCTGGGAGCCACCAGTGGGGACATGTGAGGCCAGGGCTGCAGCTTTGCGCCACCAGGCGCCTGCCTCCATGCCCCTCTGCAATGGGCAGATGGCAAACAACTGGGGTTCACCCCCAGGCCTCCAAGCCTGAGCGCCTGAAGTTCAGCCACCCACCAGCTGCCCCAAATTCAGTCCAGGACTCCAAGCCTGGCCAGGACCCCAGGGCTCTGCTGCAGCCTCACCGTGGCATCTGGGGAGAGGTAGCGGTCAGGAATGGGCAGGTTGTTGTTGGGGACTCGGTAGGGGACCCATTTCCTCTCCTCAGCACCCCACAGCACAGAGTTGAGATCCGGGAAGTCCTCAAAGATGTCAAAGCCCTCCTCAGTCCAGAGCCCCAGCGCCCAGTTCCCAAATTCTGAGCCCTGTGGGGAACCAGCTGGTCAGGGCCTGCTGCCCACCTGCAGCCCTGCCCTCGCTGCCCGCCCCGCCTACCCACCATCTGTGCGGCGACTTCGTAGCCATCGGGGTTCAGCGAGGGTACCAGGTGGATGCGCGTGTCGTGCACCAGGCTGCGCACCCGTGGGTTCCCGTCACGGTACTCGCGGCACATGTACTGCATCAGCAGCAGCAGCAGCTCCCGGCCTAGAGCCTCATTGCCGTGGATCCCAGCTGTGTAGCGGAACTCGGGCTCTCCTGCAAGGGCAGGAGCCTCAGTAAGCACCCTGCCACTGAGGCTGGCGGTCTGAGGGAAGGAGGCACAGGGTAGGCGGTGGCGCAGGGAGAGGAATCGAGCCTTGCAGGGTCCAGCAAAGCAGACCCAGGTGCTGAAGGACCCCGGAGGAGACAGCTCAGCTGAGCACAGGTAGGAGGGGCAAGCCACGTCCTGCCTGGCTCTGCCACGTGGGGGAGGTGAAGCAAGGATAGGGCCCTGGTAGCATGTACTTCAACAGCTAGGGGCTCCATGAAGGGCAGGGATGGTGCCAGGACGGTGTCCCCTGCTTACCCAGCTCATGCTCGCCAGGGTTGTCAGAGATCTCCATGGCGTAGATCTTCAGCCCACGTGAGCTCTTGCCCAGGCTGTATGTGCGGGTAATGGTGGGGCACTCTTCGTTCACCACCTTCATCAGCTGAGGGGGTAGGCTGAGAATCAGAGCCCACCACCCCTCCCTGACCCAATGGGCCCTGGCCACTCCCACTGTCTTGGGGAGGGCTTTCGGCTTTAAGAACCTCCAGAGGAAGGGGCAGGAGGAGCACTGCAGGTGACCCCAGCCCCTCTCAGATCAGCTCCCAGGTGCTAACACTGGGTAAAGAGGGCCCTGGGGAGTCCTGGCCCAGCTCCGCAGTCCTCAGGTGCTGGACTGGCAACTTCCCTCCTGAGGACCAGGAGGGCCATATGGCTTGACACTGAGCAAGCGCTGGGCAGAAGTACCCCACCCCCTCCCCCAGAATCCCTAAGCCAGCCCCTGAGCAAAGACCATACTCCCCAGCCCAGAGGAAGGACCCTCCCCACCTGGCGCATGTCCTTGTAGTTGTGGTGGCGGAAGTCCAAGTTGTCAGTGGCCACCACCTCATTTTGCACATAGTAGCTGTAGACAGCTGCAGGGGGCAGAGGGTGGGCTCTGAGCAGATAGCTGCATCCCAGCCCCCCTCCCCCTCACTGTTCTTTCCTCCTCTAGCCTGTCCCACCCACCCTCAACCAGCACTCACGAGCCAAGGGGCAGCCCAGCACCTCCAAGCGCAAGCACAGGCTGCCATTCCAGGTGAGTGGGTAGATACGGATAAAGCGGGCCACCACCGGCTCCGGGAACTCGCTCAGCACTGGTGTGTCCTTGTCCACGTTCCCATGGAAGGTCTGGGGACAGGCAGAGCCTCAGAGGACAGCCACCCCACTTGGCTGCAGACCATGGGGCAGAGCTGGGCTCCGGGAGGAGGCGCCCACCATTTCTTCATAACCGTTGCTGTACATCGTCCAGGTCTGGCTGTCATTGCTGAACCCCACAAAGAAAGTGGTCACAAAGTCGTCGCTGTGGGCAGAGTGGACGTGCCAGTCAGAGTGGACGTACCAGTCAGCCATTCCCCACCACCCTGGACTCAGAGGGCCCAAGCCTCTTCTCTGCTGGAACTAGAAGGGGCCTCAAAGTGTGTGGACTGGCCCCTAGGAAACCTGGCACGTACTTACTCCCTCTGACCTTATTTGCTTATCTGGAAACAGTTTCAGCGTCACAAGTGGTACACTACCGCCCCTGACTTCTCTCTAGGGGCCTTTCCCGGCTGGGCCCAGCCCAACAGGATGCCCCAAGCGGGGTTCATGTGGAGCCTAGAGGCCCCCCCACCCAGCAGCGTACTGGATGCTGGAATCTCGGCCTTGAGTGATGACGCCGGTGAATCTGGTGGTCCTCCTGCTGTCCACCTCAATCCACTGTGTCCGCCCATCATCCTCGGCACACCATGCCCCGTCATAGTAGTCGTCTTCATTGGGCCCTGCCTGGAGGGAGTGCGCAGGGAGCCTGAGTGGGGGATGGGAGAGCCCTGGCCCAGGCTGGGACAGGTTCCCAGGATACCCACCTGCATGTTGAGCCGGCCACGTTGTGCCCCCAGGCCGTGCCGCAGCATGGAGGAGGCACGAATCTGGTTGTCTTCAATGCGGTGTGACTCCATCCCAACAGGGGGGCACTCTGGGGACACGGCACCCCAGGCTGCAGGCCCATTGACTCCACCCCTCCCTCGACCACACCCTGAATCCAGGAACCCCAGGGCCCACAGGGCCAATGCCCATACTACCACTGCCCACGCCTGCCGCATCAAGGAGGATGAAGGCAGACCTCAGCCAGACAGTGCCCGCTGAACCAGTGGGCAGTGGAGCAACCAGGCCCCCTGATGCCCTGCTGGCCCAGCCCACTCCAGTTGTGACTCAAACCTAGATCAGGAGCTGTTCTCAGTTCCCACCCTATTCCTTCACTTCCCAGGCCTCAGCCGCCTTATCTGGAAAATGGGCCAACAGTGCCCAGCTCTGAGGAGGTTCAAGGCTCACGTGAGATTATTGGAAGGTCACCCCTGGAGAACATGCTTAGCTGGAGGTCACAGATGTCGTCATCAGAGACTGAGGCCTTTCTCTGCCACCCCAAGCCCCCATCCTCCCTCTACCACACCCACCAAAGCGGGAGGGCCCCAGGGAGCTCCGCCCTGTCCTAGCAGCCCAACCTCAGAGCCACCTGCCCAGGCCTCGAGTGGAGGTGTCTGCACAACTGAGGCTGCTCCCAGGGCCCCAGGAACTTAGGAGAAGGCAAGGGTTTTGTGGCGCAGGAGTGGCTGCCAGGGAATTTGGACCTGGGCTGCAGGACTTTGGCCTTGGGCAGGTCACTGGCTCCCAGTGCCCCACACTGGAGAAGGGACTCACTGATTTTCTCCACTGGAGCCCACTCCTCCTCCTCGCCCTTCCGGGGGCCTGTGGGGCAACATAGGGAGGGTGGTGCTGAGGGCCCCAGAATACCCAGGAGTCCAGATGCCCCCACACCAACCTCAGCCCCACAGGGACTCCTCATGCCCCAGCCCTGCCCCCTCACCCTTGTCCTTGCCCTTCTCCACAGCCCACTTGTCGTCCGTCTCCTCCTCCTTGGGGCTGCTGCCCTCCTTTTTGGGTTTCTCTGAGGGTGAAAGGAAGAGAGGCCTGTCAGCCCAGCCTTGGGACTGGGGCGTATGTGGGGCTTGGGCACAGGGAACAGAAGCTTGGTCCCACTCACTCAGCGTCTCCTTTTCTTCATCTGTGTCCAGCTTAGCATCCGGCTTCCGAGGGTGGGGACGCCGGAAGTAGTAGTCCACTGTGGGAGAGAGACGCCTACTGAGAGTGGCCCTGGATGGCCACTCCTCGGCCTCCGCCTGGGGCACTGCGAGGGACCCCTGGGCTGGGGCTCACCCGGCCACACTGCCTGCCAGGTTCCTGGTCTCACAGGACCCAGATTGAGCAGGCATGGAGAAGAGCAACAGCTCTAGGGTGGACAACAGCCTTGGTACAGGTGGGAATGAGCAGGACCCAATTAAGGTGGGCAACCTGGCCCCACAGGTGTCTGGTCCTGGAAAGGTGGGGGATCAAAGCTGAACGGAGCTGTGGATGGGGGATGGGCAGGAGTGGAGTGGCAGCTGGGCCACACCACCAAGAGTGTCAGGGCTTGGCTGGGCAGAGGGGAGGGGGAACAATTTGACCAGAAGCCATCTGGGGAAGTGTCATCTGGCCACTTTGGGGAGCCTGGGCGGGGGGGAAATGATGAGAACCTGATAAGGCCTGCAGCCCTGGGGAGGGGACAACAGAGGGACCCACCTACAGGGGAACCTGAGGAAGCAGACAGTATCAGAACACCAACAGGGCAGTGGCAAGGAACGGGTTTTCCCGCAGACCCAGGACACCCCCAGTGGGGGCGCAAGCAAAGGTGGAGCCAAGGCGGTAGCCAGGATCAGCCTGAGGGGGAAGACAGCAGGTTGGGGGTAGAGGCTACGGGACACGCCAGGCAGCAGGGGGCAGCACAGCTCCCACAGCCAGTCAGGCACCGTGGCCTAGTCTCCGACTCCCGACTCTGGGATGTCTGCTTGGCCCCCGCCCTCGCACTAGCAGCCAGGTCCTGGGCACTCACTGTCATCGTAGTCAGGGATCACGTAGCCATCACCGTAGTCAGGACTGGGTGGGGGTTGCAGGGGCTCCAAAGGCTGCTCTGTGGATATGCAGGGCAGAGTGGGCTCAGAGTCCTTGGGTCCCCTGCCCCAGCCCCAGGCCCACAGGCCCAGCCCCCTCCACCCCCAGCTCCCTGCCCTCCTCCCCGGTAGTCTCCCCTGCCTTGCCACCCTGGGCCCCAGGGAGGATGCAACTGTCCTACCGCTCCCCTTTTCTGGGCCCTCGACCACCAGCCGGGGCGGTTCAGGCTTTTCCTCAGGGCCCTTAGGCCTCTGGGGCCTCCTCCTGCTCGGTGGGGGCCTGGGCTTCTTCTGGCGCCGGATGTACTCAACTGAGGAGGAAGGGGTGCTGAGGCAGGCCACCCATGCCCCAAGGCCAGAGGCCCTGCCAGGAGTGCCAATGCAGATACAGGTGGAGCCCGCCAAGTGGTGGCGTCCTACTCACAGTCCTCATAGTCCTCGCGCTCTATCTGGTCGTTATAGTCCAGTGTGGGCACCTCCTCCTCCAGCTCTGGGGGAAAACGCTCACAGCTGCCTAGCTGAAGACATGCACTGACCGCCCCACCCCACCCTGCCCCCCGGAGCCTGGGCAGCCACCCACCGGGGACACACATGGAAACCCAGGATACTGACTACCCCTAACTATAACTACAGTCCTGGTGGGCCTCGTCCTCTCCAGATTTTAGACTGAGCCCCAAGTCCCGGGAAACCTGTCAGTCCCAGGCACACTGGGGCAGTGAGTCACCCTTGGTGCTGAGGCCAGGGTGGCTGCTGCCACTCACCAGGTTGGTGCTCCTCTGACACCAGGCCAGTCTCCTCTCCTCCTCGACCCTGCCAGGGGTTTGGGAGGGCCCCACCTGCAACACAGAAGCCCTCAGAGCAAGTGGACAGGAGGCCTTCCCTGGTCGCCTTTAGAGACCCCAGCAGTGGAAGGGTGGGCCTCCACGTCTTGGCTGCTGTCACCCACCCTCTGGAAGGCACGAGGGAGCCCTGCAGGCTCAGACCCCAGAGATGCATGGGTGGGATAATTCTGGATGGGGCCAGGGACAGAGATCCCAGGGCAGTGAAGAACAAGCCCTATCCACAAGGCCACCAACCCCTCTCCTTACCAAGCAGGAACTCACCAATCAGACTGCCAGAGTTTATCAAAACGAGGCCCCAGAGGCCTCCCCCGCGGTTGCTGAGGATACTTGAGGGTCTGCAGGAAGCAGTGGCCCAGGGACCCATCTTACCCCCACACTGCCCACACCCCAGCAGTAGGTCAGAGCTCAGTAGGAGGAGCCCCAGTACACACCTCCCTCCTGGGGTAGCTCCCTGAGGCCAGGGCTGGAGGGCAGGGGTGGTGGCCACTCCAGGATCTCTGGAGGGGTCGGGGTGGGGGACCTCTTCCCAGCTACGGGCCTCTTGGTGGCCTTGGGTGGCTTCTCCTTAGGCTTTTTGGTGGCCTTGGGTGGCTTCTCCTTAGGCTTCTTGGTGGCCTTGGGTGGCTTCTCCTTGGGCTTCTTGGTGGCCTTGGGTGGCTTCTCCTTGGGCTTCTTGGGGGGTCTGGGAGACCCATCTGAGGGCAGCTTGGTTGGTTTGGGGCCTTTGTCCTTCTTCCCTTTCTTTCCTTTGTCTTTAGGCTTTTCCAGAGGTGCTGTTGGAGAGTCAGATGTAAGTCAGATGGACTGAGAGCCCCTCTGTGTCTCAACAGCCTGGGCACAGCGCCTCTCATCGGTTCCTCATACAGACCAGGAGCTGAGGCTGAGGTGCTTGCCCAAGAGGCAGCGCTGGCATTTGAACCCAGGCTTTCTGTTTGCATGTCTAGGACTGTCACCACCACATTGCGTCCACTCTGAGGACAGAGCATGGGATATTCAATTCCCAAAGAAAAGGCCCTGGCTCCCCAACTGCCAAAACCTCAGCATGGGCCCCTCGGAACCCACTCTTCACTGCTTGCCCACTTGCCAGCCTGGGAGGGGCCAGAGGGGACCAGCTGGCCAGCCCTGGAGGCATGTGGTTCAAGAGGGAGGGGGCAGTCTCATTCCTCACTAACGCAGGAGGTAAAGGACCCAGGGCCCTCCCTAAAGCCTCCCTGCAGGGACAAGAAATGATCCCTGACAAGAAGCAAAGGGGGCAGGGCAGGTGGGAGGCCAGGTGGGGGTCCTGGGGGCTCACAGAGGACAGAGGGACAGCAGAAGGGGGCTTGGGGTTCCTCACCATCTCTGCTGCCCCGGCCTCACTCAGAGTAGCGGGGAAGCAGTAGGGTCCAGGCATGGGGCCTCCCAGTGGGAATCCTCCCAGGACCCTAAGCAGTGACCCTGAGCAGGAGCTGCACATACATCCAAAAGCCCAGGACAGTGACCCTGGAATGGGAGCAGGATGGGGGTGGGGGTGGGGGCTCTAGAAAGGCAACATGGGTTCCACAACCCGCCCCTGAGCAGTAGGGGGAGGAGCCAGAAAGATCTAGAGCTGAGACTGCAGGGGAGGGGCTCCCCTGCTGAACCTCAGGAATCATGGATGGTGCCTTGGAAACTTCTGAGATAAATAAACAAATCCTTTAAACAGCTAAGATTTATTGACAACTGATTATGTAAGAGGCCCTGAGTTAAATGCTTCAGTGACGCATCACCCCATTTCATTCTCATAGTAACCCAAGACTACCTACTGCCCCTCGGAGCCTGGGGGGCGGGGTGTCTTCTGCCATGCCCTCCCCTGCCTCTGCACTCCTGAAGTAGTAGACCACGGGCAGAAGGAGACTCCTGAGTCCCCTCCTAGGAAAGGCCTGAGTGGCCTCATTAGGACCAGCTGGCCAGCGACAGAACACAGACCTAGGGGAGGCGGGGGGCCGGGAGGCGGTGAGCAACATCTCTATTTGGCTCAAGCCTAGTCCCTCTAGGGGCCTGGGACTATCTGTACCACCGGCTCCCCAGTGGCGTGCCGGCCCCAGTGCCGAGTGCGGTTCCAGGCCCAGAGGGCTCTAAGCCAGCATGGGCCGCCTCTCCCCTCGTATCACGCAAAACATCGGGCTCAGTGGAGGATGGTGCGTTACCAAGCGGTTCTCGCGGCTGGGCAGATTGGGGGTGTCCAGACTCTGCCCTAGTCGCTCCATTCTCACTTGACGTCCAGGGTGCCCCAAGCGCCCCACACCCCCGCTCGCCGGCCTCCCCAACCGGGCTCTTACCCTCTCCTGCTGCCCCCGGCCTCGCCGCCTTCTTGCCCCCCGCCTGGGCTTTGCGGACACGCGGGGTGGACTCAGGGGGCGGTGGGGGCTCCACATCCTTCTCTCGGGGCTCAGGCTCCAGCTCGGACAGGAAACCCTCGAGGAACTCCTCGATCTCATCGTCAGTCAGCACCGTCTGCGGGCGGCCCCCGGGACACAGCGCCAACAGCGCCAGGAGGCAGCCGAGCAGGGACGCCCCGTGCAAGGCCGCCATAGAGCCGCGCTCTCGGGGGCTCCGGGCGGGGATCCGGCAAGGCGCCCCGAGGGGCTGGCGACGGCAGGCACTCCCGGCCCCGCGCGGCGCGCTCTCCTTCCCACCGCGCTCGGCAGCCCGCGGACCAGCCTCTCCAAAGCCCGAGCATCGGCCGGGGTAGGGGCCCGGGCTTCCGGAGCCCGGGCGGGGGGAGCGGGGGCGGGGGGGTGGAGCCGGCGCGGACGGCCTGGGCTCCGGCGCGGGGCGGGCAGTCTGGGCGCCAGCAGCGCACTTGGCAGCTCCCAAGGCGCGAACTGCCGGGAGTGGCCGGGCGGGAGGCCGGCGCCCAGGACCGAGGGCCTAGGGGCCGGGGACCTGGGGGAGGATCCGAGGGGGCTCGCCGCCCCTGCCCAACTCTCGGCCTCCCGCACCTCCCCTAATTCGGGACCCGGAGGCTAGACGCCCCAGCCCAGCCCTCTGGAGGGGACCCGGATCCCCATGAAGGAAAGCCTCCGGGACCCTCTCCATCTCGGAGGGCCGCCAAAGGACGCGAGGGGCTCCGGAGCGTGGTTCCTGTCCTTGCCACGTTTCTGGAGCTTTGGCTGGGTCGGCCAGGCTCGGCCAACTGTCACCAGCCCCAGCCCAGTTGTCAGTCGGGCCCCATTCAGTCACCCTGCAAAAGCAGGCGCTGAGTTCGGCAAGGGAGGGACAGAGGGTGGTTGAGCGGAGGTTCCACCGCTTTGGGAATTTACTTTCTATACCGAAAAAAAAAAAAGCCGATGCAAAATTGCCCGGAGGGAGGGGGCGTTGGAGCCAGCCATATAAGGGCACGAAGTTGCCCTCTCCCCTCCCAGGTCCTAAGGTCAAGAGTTTCTTGCCTACTCCTGCACTCACAGTGACCTAAGGAGGGGCGTCTGAATCTTGGGGAAGAGGGAAGCTTGGAGGAAGTCCCTGCCTGTTTCTCTGGCCTCTCCCCAGAGCAGCCCCTGGGGAAGCTAAGTCAGATTCAACGGGCAAGTTCATTGGGCAGCATCTAGGGGCTCAGCTCCATGCTGGCCATAATAGTGGGTACAAATGCACAGGAGACCAAATACTGTCCCTGAGGACCTTGAAGAGCCAGGGGAGAGGACATGTGCACTCCAGAGCTGACAGGAAATGAAGCTGTGTGTTCAGAGTGCCATAAGAACAATTCTGATCTCCTGCCCCCCAAATATGAATGAGGCGTAAATATCTGGAGTGCCATGAGGCCCCTGAGTGCCCTTGACTCACCACTTCCCTGACAGTTTCTTCACTGTTTCCTACAATTTACATCCCCCACTTACGCTGAGGGATGAGTGCTTTCCCATCAGTGAGATCCTACAGTGGACAGGGCAGCCATTCTCTCCGTCCCCTTACCAGAACTCATTCTTTAAAACGGTGTTTACAATAGCTGCTGCTGCGTGTGCACCCACCCGGGAGCACCCGGGTTGGATAGAGAATCCCACGAGTCCATTAGTAATGTCAGCATAGAGAGTTAGGATGAGTGTGCCTGGTATCTGACATAAGGCTTCTTGAAGGGCAAATGCTGGCTGGCCCCAAATGAGCCTCACAGCTAAGGTCAGAGCTCCCAAAACATACTCTCCCTTGAAGGAGTGAGGATACAAGAAACAGCACGAGTGGAATCTGCCGGTCAAGGTCAGGGACAATCACAGCCCTGACACAGTCATTTGTGTGGGTCTGGGCCCAGTGAGGCAGTCAAGTGGGAGGACCCGGGAGCCCCTGGTATGATTGACAAGTAGAGTTTGGTCCTTGGGTCAAAGGGAGAGGAAAAGCAGGGAAGGAAGCACCTGAATCCACAGGACACAGCCCTGACCAGCCTGAGCGCTGATGCCAGGGAGGCCACTGTGCGGCTGTGCTGAGACCAGGGCAGGAGGAGGGTGCCCAGGGCCCCTCTGGAGAGGCGCGCTTCAACACACCCTTCCTTCTTGTCCTTAAAAGGGCAGTACGGTACGGTAGTCAAGAGCTGGTCTCTGGAGTCAGTCCCGTCTCTGCCCTTCCCAATCTGCTCTCAAGTGCCCGCGTCAGGGCCGCAAAAGGAGGGTCGGCATACTCCAGCCGCACCCCCACCACCACACACACACATGCACGATCCGTGCTTACAGCAGGGGGCTTTTAGCACCAGTCACCTCCCTTCAGAGACCAAGGCTGCCCAGACAGACTTTTTTGTCCCGCCACGTGGCCCCAGGCTGGTCCCGCGGTGGTGAGGGTGAAGCGAGCTCTTACCCATCACTACCCCGTAAGCCTCTGAGTCATCGCTCTGGAAACTTCATCTCGGAATGTGCTCGTTGCACAAGTTGAGTGCGTCCAGTAGGAGGTCCGGGTTGGGTGAGGGGCCTGTGTAATGTCTTTCCCTCAGAACAGCGCCTCTGCTGGCTTCCCACGTGGATAGGGTTTGGCTAACATCCTCTGAAGGGGAAAACAGAAGATTTTAAAAACATGAAAATGAAATAGGGCCTTTTCCTCAGCCCCAGTGATTCACCAGCTGGCACATGAGCAAATGCCCTCTTGGGAAGCTTAGCTCCCAGGGAGGGGTGAGGGTCTGGGCAGGAGGACAGGGCAAGTGATCAGTTCCTGCTAGGCCTGGTGATCCTCTCCAGTGGGTGCAGCTGGGACCCCCACTAAACTGTAAATCTCACCCAGGAAGTCCTGTAAACCTGGACATGTTGCTCTGCCCAGGGCAAGGAGGCAGCCACAGGTCTGTAAGGGAATGGCCTCCCCTCTGCGAGGAGCACCCAAGGCCTGAGGCAGGTGGTGGAAGCAGGAGCCAGGCAGCTCGCCCTCCCAGGTACTGATCTGGCCAAGAGCCTCTGTGGCTGTACTCACCCTCCCAGGGTGTTCAGTGCACACACACACGCACACACACACGAGCACTCCTGGCACTCTTTGTGCAGGTCTGCTAGTCATCCGGGCTCCCCTCTCACCCCCCATCACCCAACTCCAGCTTCTTGAGAGAGACACATGTGAATTGCTGTGTCATGTCCATTCCCCCAGTGAGGGTCTGCCCAGGAAGAAGGACTGGGCCAACTGGGAAAGGCCATCTCACCCTGGAGGAATTTGCTGAGCTACAGCACACCTTGTTGGCAGAGTTCTGGGAGAGCCATGTGTGGGTTTGGCAGGGGTGGGGGGAGTGCTGCAAATGGGGGCGTCTGCTGCTCCTGAAACTGGCTGAAGGGGCTGGTGAGAGGACAAGGAACAGAGGGGTGTTATCTGCACCCTCACCCTCTGGCAGGGTGGGGATGGGCCAAGGGCACACCTTTGAGGGCCATCAAGAAAGAACCAGAGGTCAGGAGCAAGGATCCACTGCAGAGGTCAGTGGAAGAGGCCACCATCATGTAAAGGAACAGTCACTGCAGAGGGTCCTGTGAGCTGAGACTGGGGAGGTGGAGGTCATGCAGGCAAAACTGTCAAGCAGGGCACACCGATTGGCAGATGACTAGAGCTCCAGGCAAGTACACTTTGCCCTTTTAGGAACCCAACCCTTCCCTCGCCCTCCTGCCTGGGGGAGACAGGAGCTCCCATACTAGAGGGAGAGGCGGAGCAGAAGTGGGAAGGAGCAGGTCTGCGAATTGTGGGATTAGTCCACAGTGCAGAGGTCCAGGGTAGGGAGGGAACACTTGGAATTGGATGAGAAAGGGAAGCTTTGATTTAGATCGAGCTTGGCATTTTAATACCTCAGCATGAGACAGCTTATACCCAGCAAGTGAGAAGAAAGCTTTGGAGTCACTTGGGAGGGGCAGAGCGCACTTGGGAAAAAGTTAAGGTGTCTCCCGATTTATCCACTGAGGTCAGCCCATTCAGTAAGAGCGTCACGTGAAGTTGTGGCTTCATGGGGGTGGAGGGAGGCTCAGTGACACCTCTGATAGGAAGGGTTTGCTCTGATAGGAAGGGTGACATCTCTGATAGGAACGGTTTGCTCATCTAGGTGTTACCCATTCAAATAAAGTTCAAATTACCATCCACCTGGTGGCATCTGCAAGGCAATGAGCTCAGTAGCAAGGGGTGGGCTGGGGCCTGGGAGATGGGAGTTCCAGACAACTCTGCTGCCAACTCACCGCATGACCCCAGCCACATCCTTTCCCTCTCTGTGCCTCAAGGTCCCTGCATTATAAATGAGAGTGGCCACATTGCTTCCTTCCTACCCTCACCCTCCGTGGCTCCATCTCCAGCATTCCTGAGCCATTGATAACTCCCCACATCCAGGGAGTGAGGTGGCTGACTTAAGGAGGAGATTGAGCCTGGAGCCTCAGGCCCCGAGTGCCTGTGATGGTTCAGATCGTGTGTCAACTTGACTGGGCCATGATTCTCAGTGTTTTGGCAGTCTTATAAAGTGATCACTTCCCTGTAGAGATTTGATATGCTATCACCCCTATGATGGGATCTGCTGTGAGTAGCCAAGTTTCCTTGGGCGTGTGGCCTGCATCTGAATATAAGCAGACATTCTGGTAAGGCTTGTGGGCTTTTGCTCATTCTGGGTCCTGCAGCTGGTTCCTGCTAGTCTGACCTCAGGTTCTTTGGTCTTGAGCTAGCAGCTCACCTGAGGTCTTGTCTGCCAATCTTTGGATTCGTTGATCTTCACAGCCTGTGAGCAACAGCCCTGCTCTCTGACCTGCAGATCTTGGGTTCACCAGCTCCTGCAGCTTCATGAATCAGGAGAAGCCTCTATCCTGACCCATGGACTTGGGACGTTCCAGCCTCTACAGCCGTGTGAGCCATTTCCTTGATATATACCTTTCTATATACATTTATACACTTTATTGGCTTTACTTCTCTAGAGAACGCAGCCTAAGTCAGTGCCCTTCCCCTGAAAATGGTCTTCCACCCCTGGACAGAAGGGAAGACCACTTTTCAAACACACTGTGCCCCAAGGGACGCCACATCTCCATCTTGAGTTTCCTGAGTATGGGGAAAGATACTCCTGGGCCATCTTGCCAAAACCTGCAACCCCATGTCGGCAGGAAGCTGCCTCACCCAGTGTCCTGTGGCCAGAAAATGGCTCAGGCCTTTGGGGCAGGCAGGACAGATCATCACCCCTCAACCACCCATTCCCCAGCCTGACCCACTCACAGAGCCAGCCCCTCTCCCCTCTGCTGGGGCCGACCGTGGGTCATGGGTTTATTTAGCAAGTGTTTATGGAGCAACCTGAGCATGGCCCAGACGCACTGCAGTCACAGCCTTCCTCTCAAGCTCAGTCCAGTGAGGACGGATATCAGCAATGACCCCTCCAGGCAGAAGTACGTACAGACCAGGCTCCGAGCCACCTGGGGGGAGGGGACCCCAGCAGAGGCGAAGGTCTATTCCCAGACCGGAGACTCAGGGCCAGACCAGGTCTTAGTCATTTTGTATGTCAGGCCCTGGCACAGTGAATACCACGGAATGGGCACTGGATCAATGTTAATTAAGTACATTACTCCCTCCATTTCTAAGAAAGAAAACTGAGGCAGAAAGAGATGAAGTGACTTGTTTAAGTCACAAGCATGTAAGAGACAGAGAGAAGGTCCCAAGGTCTGATAGTGTGGTCACACAGCCTCCCGCCCCCCTGCCCTCACTGCTCTGTAGGGCCACTGGAGAACCTCAGGGGAGCTTGGGCCAGCCTCCCCTTCTGGGGCCCAAGGGTCGGGAGTTCTGGTCTAGCCAGAGTTCTAGCTGTGTGTTCTAGCAGGCCACGGGGCAGACAGACTTGGGAGAGGGTCCCAAGGAGGAACCAGGCCTAGAAGGGCAGGAGCTGCAGAGCCCGGGGCTGTGAAGCTGGGCCCTGAGGGGACCCTCCCAGCCTGCACCAGGCCCACCGGCGCCAAGGAAGAGGGAAAGCACATCTCTCCGACAGGTGGTTTCACAGGGCCTGCCTCCTCAGCTGTGGTAGGCTGAGAAGCTGGAGGACCATACCTGGGCCTCTCCAGGCTCCAGAAGAAGGACACCAGGCTGGTCTTGTCCGACGCCCTGAGAAACACCTCTTCCCTGCAGGGGAGTGCCTGGACACCACCTATGGGGGTGAACTGTAAAGAAGGATGGCTTCCAAAGCCAGTGGAGATAGACAGTGTCTAGCCCTCCATACAACTGGCAGGATAGTTTCGTTGTTTTCCTCCAACTTGAAAACCACTTGTGGATTTTCCACAGTCCCTGGTCTCCAGCTCCCCAGGTCCGGGCTGCTGAGTGAGCAGGGCTCACGCTGAATTCCTTCCACCCACCACAGGGCAGAAGGTAGCCGGAGGAGCAGCCTTCTGAGAGCCTCAGGGGCGGGGGTGCTGAGTGGGGTGGGAGGCGGGTGGTTTCCAGGCTGACTGAGTCCAGTGAGTAATTCTGTGGTTCCAGTGGCCGGGAAAGGGGACAAATGACCATGTAGTGTAACAATTAGCCCAGTGTTAGATCAGAGAAAGGAGAAGTTATTCAAAACAGGGTCCAATGGAAAAAAAAAAAGTAAACCCCTGCCTCACATCTCCACAAAATTAATTCCAGGAGGATTAAAGACGTAAATGTTAAAGTGAAACCATGAAAGTATTAAAAGAAAATAAAGGAGTCTACATGCATCTTGGAAGCAGCAGACGTTCTAAGAATGGACTGTAGAAGGTAGGAGAGAGAACTTTGTATAGACGTTCTCTACGTACCAAACTACACTGAAATGAGACTAAAGGCACAGAAGAAGCCGGAAAGGGTTGGCAGCTCCCACGTCAGAGAGGGATTATCCTCGTCTTCCACAGTTTAAAGAGCCACCGTGACCTCCAACTAGCCTGGCCAGAGGTCCCTAGCTCCCCGCTCACTGTACCTTCTCCCTGAGCCTTGGTTTCTCTCATCTGTACAATGGGAAGATAGCAATCCTACTCCTGCCTCACTCAGACGGTATGTAGAAAGCTGTGCCTGAAATATCGTAGGTCTGCTGCTAAATAAAGCTTTCTTTTACATTTTTAAAGCTAACTTGATTTTTTTTTTCCATTTTTAAAAGTGAACAAAGAACAGGCAATTCACAAAAGAAGAAACCTAAGTGGCCAATAAAACATGGAAAAATGTTTAACCTCACTAAAAATTATAAAATGCAAATTAAAGTACTCTGAGTTTTTTCCATAACAAACTGTGAAAAATTAGAAACCCCTGGTGTTGGGAGTGGCGCAGTGGTTAAGAGCTCAGGCTGTGAACCAAACAGTCAGCAGTTTGAATCCACCAGCCACTCCTTGGAAACCCTATGGGGCAGTTCTATTCTGTCCTGTTGGGTCCTATGAGTTGGAATCTACTCGAAGGCAACGAGTTTGGTTTGGGTTTGGTGTTGGCAGCATATCTGTGGGTGCTGTGGAATGGCCGTATGAGCACTTCCGGGGAGAGAAACTCCACAACTCTGGGAGGCCACCTCACTGAAGTGGTTTGGCTGCAAAGAATGCTCACCCAAGCAGGTAAACCATAACAGGCCATCCCATGGGCACCGTTGTACGTCAGGGCCCCAGCTCTCTGCCACAGTCCCTGAGGCCTCCACACTTCACCGGGGCTTTAGCACCCCATGGTGCCCCAGGGCTCCAGCTTCCCGCCAGCTTCCAGTTCGCTGTGGAATCCTCTCAGTGTCTCTGGACCCCAGTAGCCGTCCAGGCCACACCTTATTCCGGTCATCTGCAGCTGGAGGGGGCAGGTCATGTGTACAAGCATGGCCACATCAGCCTACCTCCCACAGGAGCCAAAAGAAGGACACGTGGGCTGGATAGGTCCCCAGGCTTGTCTCCTACAATGGAAAACTGGGTTCTAAGCCTTTTCAAAATAGCATGTGCTCCTGTCCCTGAGGAAAGGTTAGCATTGTGGCGTTACATTCACACGGGAAGCATGTTTGGGCAGCGAGTGACAATCACATCCTTTCCCCGCAGTGGGAACTGGGGAAGCGTGAGTTACTTAGAAGTAGTGCAGCTTGGGACATTGTCCCTACTGCACACTTTGGGAGCAAGACGTTGTGTCAGCACCCATGTTGGAATTGTTGCCACAGCAGCTCCTGTCCTATCCAGAGTAACACACGCTTCCATTTTTGATAGGAGAAAATTCTGCTAATAGGGTGGGCACATTCCTGCCTCAGTGCCTTCTTTGCACTTGCTGCCTCTTCTACCTGGATTTCCTTTCCTCAGACATCCGCAGGCCTGCAGGTCTTTACTCAAAGTCCCTGTGCATAAGGCTCCCCCTGACCTCCCCTTCCCCTATCTGCCAGTATTACCCATCCTACCTCCCTATTTGATTTTTCTTGTTAAAATCCTGGTTCCTTTGCTTGGCACACCCCCATAGCTTTACATCAACATCCTGGTTCCCCTCTCCTTAACTGCTGTCCAGTGCTAGAGGAAATCGGTGGAAACTGGTTTAGGTGCCATGTTGACATTCTGGATAGCCTTTTAGCTCATTAAATACCTCATACATAGTAACTTCCCCATCTCTGAGTGGAGATTAACTACAATTTTCTGAACATGCAATTCATACAGTTATATGTAAACTCCATTGTGCCTATGTAGTATGATTAAGAATATTGCTGATGTAACTCATATGAACTTCCTGCTTGTAAACCCCATAAAAATCACCTTCCCTCTCATCCTCCCTGAATAGCCTTGGTGGCAGCAGTCCCAACTATTCCTTTCCTTACACAATGAAATAAAGGCACCCTTCTACTCTCCCACCTCAATCTTGTTTATTGGCTGAGATGAGTTGCACAGAGCAGAACCTGGGGTTTATACCTGGCAACACTCTGAGCCCCAGGCCCAGGCCCCCCAGGTCAGAGGCTCTCCTGGGCCACATTCTCCCTTGTCCAGGCCTTTGTCCCTCCACCCAAACCCTCCTCCCTCTGTGACCGAGCCCTGATGCTGCTTCCTTTATCCCGGGTCCTCCTGGGCACTCCACTGCCGCAGTGCCGGCAGCTCTCCTCTGGCCTGTGCCTCTTGCTTCCACTGGGCACCTCTTCAGCCTTTCTGTATACTCCAGGACCCTACACCCACCTTGCCTTTCCAGCCACCTACCCTCAGGCCTGCCCTCTGGGC
The DNA here is from genome assembly GCF_024166365.1 of Elephas maximus indicus. Lineage (NCBI taxonomy): Eukaryota > Metazoa > Chordata > Mammalia > Proboscidea > Elephantidae > Elephas > Elephas maximus. Next base: position 121,350,502 of record NC_064826.1, read on the forward strand.
ACACCCAAGGACCCCGGTGACATCATACTTGTCCTTTTTAGCAGCGGTTCCCTCACAGTCCACAGCCATGGCCAGGCCCTCACCCACTGCAGGCCCCTTACAATCACTCTCTCACAGGCCTCGTGGGCCAACACCTTCCTAAAGGTGGAGAATTCAGACTTGGTTATTCTTGTGCCAGCCAGCTTGGAGACTAGTGACTAGGGCCTGAAAACTAGTGAGAAGCTCTGGGAGGCTATCCATCCCAAGGTCACAGTCACCCCTTAAGGCAGCATAAGAATGTATGTGTGAGCTCCGTAGGTCCAGCTATTAGTTGGGCCCATCACTGTTCCTGCATACTGGTGGAAAGGGGGATAGGGCCCCTTCCCAGGAAGGGATGTCCTAAGGTGGAAAGGGTAAGGGCACAGGGAGGGTCTCACCGCCCCCCCCCCCCAAGAGCTTCTCTCCAGCAGGGTATAGCTGGGCCACATTGGGTAAGAGCTAAGAGCAGCAGACCAGGGCACCAGCACAGTCTTCCTAGCCACATAAAGGGAAGGGAGGGTGTCCCAGGCAGAACGACTGGTGGGCACCAAGGCTGGGGTGATAAAGAACCTGCCATATAGGAAGAGCTGAAGAGGGGTTCAGACTGGGACTTGCTGTGGCTGTAGGGGTGGGAGAGGGTGAGATCCAGTGGCCAGCAGGGCCTGAGAAGCCAGCTTTGGGCTCTATCCTGTGGAGAACAAGGAGGGTGGGTGGTGTGGATGAGGATGGAGAGGCCCCACCACAGCAGAAGTGGGGAGACCACAACACCTGGGCCCATTTGACAGGGGAGAGGAAGGGGTGGGCCTCGGGCCTGTCCAGTGAACCGCTGGTCACGCACTCGTGAAGCAGGGGAGCTACAGGAAAGCCATGTGGACTTGGGATGATAGGTGGGTGAGGGCAGGGGCTGCAGCACCCAGAGAGGTGTAGGGGACAGTGACCCTCACCACATCTAGGTGGGATAAAGGGGGCAGATGTGTAAAGATACTCTGCAGATGGACATGGCAGTGGCCATGTTGCCCTGCCCTCTCAGGTGCCTGCGTTCATGGGGATCGCAGTCCCCAGGTGCCCAGCCCTGAGCTGTGCCCACCAGGAAGCCCTGCAACTCACCACCTGCCTGTGTCCTACCACTTGGCAGTGGAGGGGCTCTGTGCTGTCAGAGAAGGGCTCAGGCCACAGGCAAAAGTTTTTCCTTGAAAGGAAATCTTAGAGTAACTGCCCTGGGGGCCAGCTGGCAGGAGAGAGTTCTGGGAGCGGAGCCTGGTCAGGAGCCCTGGGCTGGGAGTAGTCCACCTCAGCCCATGTGGCACCCCTCCCCCACCCACAGCAGGCGCCTTGGGCCCAGCCACCACCTCCCCTGTCCCATCCTCCCTCTGTAAACTGTTGCTGCAACTCTTCACAGGCTGCTGGTTCGGTGTCTAGTGAATACTCTTCCTTTTTAAAATTTCTTTATTACACAAGTAATGTGTGTTCATTGCAGAAAATCAGAAAACACAAATAGACAAAATGACAAAACTCATATGATAATTTTATTAAATTTCAGATTGTCTCACCTCCCACAGAGAAAAGCTAACAGTTTGTTATATAATCTTTCAGACTTTTTTTGTAAGCAAACATGGACCTGGAGGAGTAATGGAAGGAGCCAGGTTCCCTAGGTTCAAATCCCAACATGGCTGCTCACTCACTGTGCTGACTCCAGTAAAATGAGGACATTGCTGCCACCCACCCAACAGGAATGGTCTGGGGATTAATGAGTTCACTCATGTGATGAGCTTAGAGCAGCGCCTGGCAGGAAGCACTGGGCCAGGGCTTGATCTCAGGATGAATATGTGCATATCCTTAAAACTTTATAACTGAAAATTTCAAACACAGGCAAGAGTAGAGAGATGATATTCTGAACCCCCATGCCCCCATTACCGAGCTTGTACAGTGATCAACTCATGGCCCATCTTGTTCCACCTGTACCCCTACCCTTTCCTCCTCCCCAAGAAAATTTCAAAGCAAATCCCAGACATCATATGATTTCACCAAGAAATATTTTCTTGTGCATTTCTAAAAGAAAGGACTCTTCTAACATAACCTATTATCACTCTTGAAAATCTAAACTAATTCCTCACTATCAAATGTCCAGTCAGTGTTCACATTTCCCCAGTTGTCTTAAAAATTTTATTTCTTACAGGTTATTTGTTTGAATCAGGATCCAAATAAGGTCCATGTGCCATGATTGATTGATCTGTCTCTTAAAATCTGTTTTTATCTACAGGATCCCCTCTATGTCTCTCTTTTGTTCTTGAAAATTTATTTATGGAAGAAACTAGGTTGTTTGTTCTTCAGTGTTTCCCATGATCTGAATTTTACCGATTGCATTCTGTGGTAAATATTTTAAATTTAAATGAACCTATTATATTTGTTGTGGATGTGAATTCAGTCCAAAAATTCAGAATGCAAGATCAACTTTATTTTTCCTTAAGTCAATTTCATTTCTATTTTGAGCCCCCGTTCCACAGTCATGAGGGTTTCCCTCTTCCTTGTCCCCAGACTCACTATTAAGTTCAGGGTCTCCCAGGACACCAGGCAACAGAGTGGGGGCTGCAGCATCCAATCCTCGAGGTCACCTGTGTATGTATTCTCTCCAGCATCTGCCATGTTTGACTGTGGAGCCTGGGCTCTAAGCCACTATGAGCTACCCTGTTGCCAAAAAAATGCCTGGGTGGTAGAAGATGCCCGGTTTGGGGAGGGTGTACTTCTTGAGTCGGGGAGCCTCTGTGCTGTGCCTTTTCACATTTAATGTACACGTCAGCCCTGAGCAGGAGGGTCCCGTAGGATTCCCATTTTACAAACGAGGAAGCTGAAGCTCTAGCTACTTAAGTGAATTCAGTCACTGGTGACAGAAGCCAAGCAGCACCTTCAAGATGATGGAAGATGAAGGGCCACATCCCTGCTGGGAGGCAGGAGGCCCCCTCTGAGCCCCTTCCAACCCTGCTTGGGTCTAGCCCCAGTGACCTCCATATCACTAAATTCGACAGCCACTTTTCAGTCCTCATCTCAAGTGATCCACTTGGTTGCGAGGATACCATCCTTGCTCAGCTTCCCCCTGGCCTCTGACTCCCTTTCTGTCTCCATCCTCTAAATTTTGGGAATCCTTTAGGGTTCAGATCTTGGGCATCTTCTGTATCTACACTCCTGCCTTTGGTGGTCTTGTTAGAGGACCCTAGAGGCTGAAGACACTTAATTAATTAGTACTCTACCAGTTATCAAACCATTCCCAGTCACCTCCCCACCACGTCACTCACTTCCTCTAAGTTGTTTTGCAGACCCTGTGGAGAGCCCTGAATGGTCCAGATCTAACCGACTCAGAGTGGTCAGACACGTGCAGAACAGACAAAGATGATCAACAAATGACCGTGGGCTGCCATGCATGCACAATAAAACAAGAGAACACATGTCAAGGAATGAAAAGACTTGTGTCAAGGAACGAAAATCACTGGACTTACGTCATCTGCAGTAGCTGAGCCCACTTCAAAAGTGAAGAGTCTGTCAGCCACTTCTATGCCGAGTCTTAGCCCCACCTCATAATGAATAATCAATAGAAACTATGAATAGTTAGAACTTCCTGATCTTGCCCACTGCCTTCCTCCACCCCATATGAATATGTATGATTGTGAAATGTGAATGCTTCCTCAAATTGAGGCATCCAATCTGAGGTTGATACCCCTGAGTTCAAACTTGCTAGCCTGTGAAATAAACTCTTTGTTCCTCTTTAAACCAGCTTCTGACAGTTTGGCTTCTTGCATGCTGGGCATGGACACTTTGGTCCGGATACAATCTCGATCAGTTAGGCTCGCCACTAACTTGTGTCTGCAGACCAAACCACCTCTAGGATACCATCTCACCTGACAGGTGATATAGAGGTGTTTCAGGGTCCCACATCCAGACCCACCTGCCCTCACAGGCTTCCCCATCCCAGGACACCACTATGCTTTCCTTTCAGGTGATCAGGGCAGACCCTCGACTGCTCTCTCTCACAGCCACATCCAACCACCAGCAAATCTTGTTGTTTCAACAGTTGGCCCTCTGTATCTGAGGGTTCTGCATCTGTGGATTCAACCGAGGATTGAAAATATTTGGAGAAGGGGAATGACTTTTTTTCTTGTCATTGTTCCCTAAACAACCCAGTATAACAACTATTTACATAGCATTTACATTGTATTAGGTATTATAAATAATCTAGAGATGATTTTAAGTATACAAGAGGATGTACATAGCTTATATGCAAATACTAAGCCATTTTATATAAGGGCCTTGAGCATCTGAGGATTTTGGTATCTGAGGGGGTTCTTGGAACCAATTCCTCTCAGATACCGAGGGAGAGAGGATGTGCTTTCAAATTATAATCAGAAGCCAGCCACCTCTAACCCTGCTCCCAGACTGCACCTCACTTGCCTGGATTAATGCAGTAGCCTCCTAGGGGGCCTCCCACCCCCACCCTCATCCCTCCAGTTTCTTCTCAAGACATCGGCTGGAGGGAGTTTATTAAAACTGAGTCAGATCACGCCCCTTCTCTGCTCAAAACCTCCTCACTTAGAGTAAATGCCGAAGTCCTCTCTGGGTCTTCAGGACCCCACACAATCTGCCTCACTTTCTGGCCCTCCCCTGTTCACTCTGCTCAGGCCACACTGGCTCCTTGCTGCACCACGAGCATCCCCAGCCTTTCCTCCTTGTTCCCTCTGCCAAGAACACGCTTCATTCCCAGCTTCTCCTCACCTCCGCAAAACCTTTGCTCAAACGCCATCTTCTCTGTGAGTTGTAGTTATACCTCTCCCTCCCCCCACCACCACCAATACACACACATTCTGCCCTGGGCACTGCCTCTCACTCACTGGCTTTGGTTCCTTCCCTGGCACTTAGCACTTATTATAAACTGTATCAGTTACCTATTGCTTCATAACAAACTTCCCCTGAGCTCAATGGCTTAAAACAATAATGACATATTGTTTCTCATGGTTCTTTGAGTTGACTGCTGCAGGTGGTGGCAGCTGGAGTCACCTATGTGATGGCATTCTGCTGGAAGCTTGGCTGGGGCTAGGACACCCAAAGCAAGGTAGTCTCCTCACATGTCTGGAGCTATCATGCTGCCTGCCACAAGGGAAGCCTCGGTGCTCCTCCAGGTGGTCTTTCTTGTCCATGTGGTCTCCCATCATACAGTTGCCCGGCTGAGCTTCTTCACATGGCAGCTGGCCTCTAGGAGGGCAAGAATGGACACTGTGAACCCAAAGTTTGGGCCCAAAGCCCCACAACACCACTTCTGCTGCATTCTGTTTTCAAAGTAAGTCTAGGGCTGACCCAGAATCAAGGGTGGGGAATGGACCTCACCTTTTGCTGAGAGAAGCATCCAAGCCCCACTGCATACAGGTGGGGCCAAAAGAAGGAATAAGTCTTGGAAGAAGTACAACCAGAATGCTTCTTAGAAGCAAGGATGGCGAGACTGCGTCTCACATACTTTGGACAGGTTATCAGGAGGGACCAATCCCTGCAGAAGGACATCATAAATGGTAAAATAGAGGGCTGGCAAACAAAGAGAAAGACCCTCAATGAGATGGACTGACACAGTTGGCTGCAACAATGGGCTCAAGCATAACAACGACTGTGAGGATGGCCCAGGACTGGGCAGCATTTCGTTCCGAGTACGTAGGGTTGCTATGAGTTGGAATTGACTCATCGACACCTACCAACAAGTATATCTATATATAGATATATATATATATATATATGCAACATAATATTTGCCATTTTTACGGTCTTCACATGTACAGCACAGTGCATGTTCAATCTTTTGGCTATACCATTTTGCATTCCCACCAGCAGTGGATGGGGGTTCCAATTTCTCCACATCTTCTTCAACACCTCTTGTTTTCCTTTTTTATCATTGTTATTCCAACGATGGTGAGATGGAATCTCATTGTGATTTTGATTTGCATCTTCCTGTGGTGTGTAATGGTTACAGAGCTATGGCTGCTAATCAAGAGGTTGGCAGTTCAAATCCAGCAGGTGCTCCTTGGAAACTCTATGAGGTGGTTCTACTCTATCTTATAGGGTTACTATGAGTCAGAATCGACTTGATGGCAAGGGGTTTCGGTTTTTGGAATGGCTAATGACACTGAGTATTTTTCATTTGCTTATTGGCCATTTGAGTATCCTCTTTGGTGAACTGTATATTCAAGTCCTTTGCCCATTTTTTGATTGGGTGGGTTGTTTGTCTTTTCATTGTTGAGTTGTAGGAGTTTTTAAAAACATATTTTGGATATTAAAATATCAATATAATGGTTCCTGAAAATTTTCTCCCAAACTGTAGGTTATATTTTCACTTTGTTGACAAAGTCCTTTGATGAACAAAAGTATTTAATATTTATAAAGATAGATAGATAACAGTTATCTATTTTGTCTTTTGCTGCTTGTGCTTTTATTGTCATATCTGATAATACATTGTTAAATTCTAGGTCCCACAGCCATGCCCCTACAACTTCTTCTAAGAATTTTACTGTTTTACTTTTTATGCTTAGGTCTTTAATTCATTTTGAATTGATTTTTGTGTATAGTTTGAGGCATGGATCCTGTTTTATTCTTCTGTACGTGGAAATCCAGTTTTCCCACTACCATTTATTGAAGAGACTCTTCTTTCTCCATTGAATGGACTTACCATCCTTGCTGAAAATAGGTTAACCATAGATGTATAGATTTATTTCTGGATTCTCAATTCCATTCCATTGGTCTATATGTCTATTATTATACCAGCACTAGGCTTTTTTGATTAGTGTAGTTTTATGGTATGTTTCGAAGTCAGGAAGTGTAAGTCCACCTACTTTATTTTTCTTCAAGGTTCTTTTAGCTATTTGGGGTCTTTTGCATTTCCATATAAATTGGAGGATTGGCTTTTCCATTTCTGCAAAGAAAGATGTTAGAATTTTGGTGGGGATTGCATTGAATTTGTAGATTGCTTTAGATAGTATTAATATCTTAACTATGTTGAGCCTTCCAATCCATGAACACAGAATATCCATCCATTTATTCAGGTCTTCCCTAGTTTCTTTCAGTAATATTTTATAGTTCTCTGTATACAAGTCTTTCACCTTCCTGGTTAAATTTATTCCTAGGTACTTTATTCTTTTAGATGCAGGGCAGGGTCCCCCCCCCACCCCCGTTCTGTGCTGTACCCCTGCACTTAGAACAGAACCTGCACACAACACAGTTTTGTTGAATGAATGTTTGGGAAGACGGCTCTGAAGTCAAACAGCCAGTGTTTAAGTCATAGCTCTGCCTTTTATGAGCTCTGCAACCCTGGAAACATTACTTTAGCTCTAAATCTTTATTTCTATATCTGCAAAATGGGAAAAATGACTGTAGTGCCAAGTCCATAAATCATGGAGAGAATAAAAATACGAAAAATGACTAGCACAGTGCTTGGCATAAATCAAGCCCTCAATAAATGTTGTTGTTGTTAGGTGCCATCGAGTTGGTTTCAACTCATAGTGATCCTACAGGACAGAGTAAAACTGCCCCATAGGGTTTCCAAGGAGCAGGTGGTAGATTTGAATGGCCAACCTTTTGGTTAGCAACCAAGCTCTTAACCACTATACCACCAGGGCTCCCAATAAGTTTTAGCACTTGTTATCTACTAGGATTCATCAAGGAGCCATGGTGGCACAATGGTTAAGCGCTCAGCTGCTAACGAAACATCAGTGGTTTGAGCCCATGAACTGTTCTGCTGGAGAAAAGACTGGTGATCTGCTCTCATAAAGATTACAGCCTGGGAAACCCTATGGGGCAGTTCTGCTTCACCCTATAGGGTCGCTATGAGTTAGAATTGATGCAACTACACACAGCAACAACAGAATTCATTAAGCCCCACACCGCCACTGCACCCAGCCTCCCATCCCTTATGTCTGCATATCACTCTGAACTTCCTGTCTAGGCTCCATTCCTGATTCTGACTTTGGGGCACACTTCATGGACACACCTATGCTGTCTTCCTACTCCCTTGCCCACCCAACTTCCACTTGTGAAGGGTGGGTCTCTGTGCCCACGCAGTGGCCCAAGCAGCCTTGCAGCCTCTGTTGTCTGACTTCAAGGCTCAGATTCTTTTGACCTGTCAGGATGCTCCACACTCCACTCAGTGGACCAGCATCATCCATAACAACCTTGCAGCATTCTGCAAAACTCTCCATCCCAAGGATTCTCCTTAGAGCCAGAAAACTAGGACTTTCTGTGGTTTTATCTGTTTTATTTCAATGATAATAGTAGCAAATGGGGAAATACCTAGACAAACAAAATTTATGCACAATATCTAAATAATATTTATTCAAGAATAACATTATATCCTGTCCTAGTATAAATTGAATAACCTGTGGTGGAAACATTAGACAACTTTATCAGCTTGCACCGGAGTTTGGGTTAGCAAACTTCCATCTCTCATGAGCCTTCCCTGGCCCCTTAAACTCTTCTCCCATTGTCAACGATGCTTGAACTGTTCGTTGAACCATGGCTGGTTGGAAAAACTAACCCAAAGATTATTCATTTTAAGGCCCTTGCCTCGGCTGGAAATAAGCTCTGAGAGCAGCCCCTTCAGCTAAATCATGCTCAAAAGTTTGCTCAGGAACAGAGGCATCAGCCTGATTATTGTGCAGATTGGTCTCATGAAGGTAGAGGGATTTCAAGAATGGTCTCAGAAACCAAAGGGAGAGAATGTGAGAGACTGTGATGAGCTGGGATAATGATCTAGAAGAGAGATGCCCAGAGGTGCTGAGGGCTGAGGAGACTGATGGGGATGGAGGCAGGATTGGACATTGGCCAGCCCATGGTCTTGTTTGTTGACAAGATGCCTCTCAGAATGTACTAGGGAGGGAAGGCGGTCAGTGCTACAGTGCGGACTGAGGGAAACAGCCTGCCCTGCTGCTGACTATGCAACCATGGAATGGTGGGTGAGCTGTGTCTCTGCCGCACCCCGTTCCTGGTGCTCATGACCTCTGAGACAGTATCAAGAAGCTGTACACCTGAAGGGCTTTCAGTATGATGAGAGTCTCTCCGGATATGATAGTGAAGATGTCAAGAACTGCAGCCAGAGCACCCCAGATAAAGAGAAGGTCACAGCCTCACCCAAGGTGAAGGGACAGTGATGGGAGAGGCTCTAGGTGGTGGGTGGTAACAAGAAAGGAAGGTGGTAGACTACAGAAATGACCCCGAATTCTTTGCAGGTCCCCCCACTTTGAGGTGGGTTCTATCTCCCCACCTTCACTGTCAGCTGACCTCGGATCTACAGAATCATCTGTTCCAATAGAATGAGTGAAGTGCTGCTGTGTCACTGCTGAGCTGAGTCCTTGAGGGCCTGGATCTTCTGCTCCTATTCCATGCTAGAAGTCTTTCCAGCATCTGTGTGAGATGTATAATTAGGTGAAGACAGGCCTGGCTTCTTTTAGCTAGGTTTTGGGGTGTCTTGCTACACAACAAAAGCCAACTGATACGGAGTGCAAGAAGAAACCAACAGCTCCAAGATGCGTCTTTGCCACGCATACCCACCGTTTCTGTCCCTTACAGCCTGGACACAGATTCCAGCCATCCTTGGGGTCCCCCAAGATTATCTGCCTGCCCCCAAAACATCTGTAAGCCACATATAACTGGAGTGGACACCTGCTGGTTCTGGTAACACAGGTTCTGCTATGGTGTTTGTCCCATGCCCCACCAGGCAACATCTTACCAGTGCTGCCAGTCACTGTGCTCACCCTCTGCTGGTAAGGGGTGGCACATGACCAAGTTTGCCCAATGCATACCATCTCCCTGGAATCTGAACCTTGGGCAGAGTGTCAAGTGGCGAGAAAGTGGCTAAAGGCAAAGCCCTGACCAGATTGTTGGTCTTGGGACTTTATTTTATCCTTTGTATAAACTAACAGTTAACCTGTCACTGTTTCATGGATTCAGCAGCAGACATAAGACTCCTGGGTCAGGGAAAACGGGCTTTATCACATGGGGCACAGCTAGCAGCATGAGCACTGGCAGGCCTGCATCGGTTCTTCTTGCTGCCCTGGTCCCATAGGGGCTATGCAGGAGCCAGATAGATGCTACACATGCAGTGGGTTTCCCTCACAGCAGAGGAACACTGAGCTCGGGGAGCCCACCACTTTATAGCAAACAATAGGCAAGCCTGCTCTTTGTCCCAAAGGGAGACATTACCTCAACTTTCAAAGTTACTACAAGTACAACCCTGAGGAATGGTCCAGGTACAGGGTGGTCAGGGCCATGCATTCTCAGCACACCCAGAAAGACTGGGCAGGAGTTCAGGGCTGCTGTAACAAAGTACCACAAACTGGGTAACTTAAAACAACAGAAAATCATCCTCTCATGATTCTGGAGGCTGGAAGTCCAAAATCAGAATGTCATCAGTGTTGGTTCCTTCTGGAGGCTCTGAAGGAAAATGTGTTCTATGTGTGTCTCCTAGCTTCTGCTGGCTACTGGCAATCCTTGGCATTCCTTGGCTTGTAGGCACATCTCTACCTCTGTCATCACATGACCATCTTCCCTCTGTATGTCTGTGTGTCCTAAATATCCCTCTGTCTTTTTCTTATAAGGACGCCAGTCATTGAATTTAGGGCCCACTGGATAACCCAGGATGATCTCACCTTGAGAGCCTTAACTCAATTATATCCACAAAGACCCTATTCCCAAATGTGGTGGTTAAGAATGTGTGTCAACTTGGCTGGGCCATGATTCTCAGCGTGTATATGTGATCACCTCCATGATGGAATCTGCTGTGAGTAGCCAATCAGTTGAAAGGGACTGTCCTTGCAGGTGTAGCCTGCATCCAAATATAAGCAAACGTTCTGGCTTTTTTTGCTGACTCTAGATCCTGCAGCTGTCTCCTGTTCGCCTGACCTCCAGTTCTTGGGATTTGAGCTATCAGCCTATCTGCCAATCTTGGGATTCATGGATCTTCACAGCCTGCGAGCAGAAGCCCTGCTCTCCAACATGCCAGTCTCGGGTTCACCAGCCCCTGTGGCTACATGAATCAAGAAAAACCTCTATCCTGATCCATGGACTTGGTATGTTCCAGACTCTGCAATCTCGTGAGCTGTTTCCTTGATATAAATCTCTGTATTTACATTTACGGAAACCCTGGTGGTGTGGTTGTTAAGTGCTACAGCTGCTAACCAAAGGGTCAGCAGTTCGAATCCTCCAGGCGCTCCTTGGAAACTCTATGGGGCAGTTCTACTCTATCCTATACGGTCACTATGAGTCGGAATCAACTCGACGGCACTGGGTTTGGTATTTATATGCTTTACTGGTTTTGCTTCTCTAGAAAACCCAGCCTAAGACACCAAATAAGGTCACACTGACAGATTCCAGGGCCTAGAATTTGGACATATTTCTTTAGGGGCTGCTATTCAACCCACTGGAGCCCTGGTGGTGCAGTAGTTAAGAGCTCAGCTGCTAATCAAAAGGTCAGCAGTTTGAATCCACCAGCTGCTCCTTGGAAACCCTATGGGGCAGTTCTATTCTGTCCTATAGGGCCTCTATGAGTCTGAATTGACTTGACAGAAATGGGTTTTAGTTTATTCAACTCACCACACCTTCCAACACAGTCATTGATTTATCTTAATTTAACCAGAGTTAGTTTCTGTTGCTTGTCACCTGGGAGCCCAAATTTTAAGAGTTGCCTGGAGATATTTTAGGGTAGAGTGCATCCTACACTCCAGAACACATAGTTCATAAATCCCTATTGGCACATCTCTTCTCCATGATTTTCCAGCCAAATCCCCATGGGGGTGGGAGTAGAAAATTCTTTCCTGCTCCTCCCACTCTAGACCCTCCCCCTGGACCTCAAAATCACCCATCCCTTTCTCACACAGAGCACATACAGTCAGCAAAGGGCCTTCCAGGGGCTTTAAAAGGCAGTGACACGTCCTCAAAAATAAAGCGTCTCTTTTTGTTCTTTAACATTGCCAGACCCTGTGCATGAGACAGTCCCATACACTAATGCAAACCCTTAATCCCATGGCTCTGATGTGAGCATCTATCCAGATAAGGAAACAAAGGGTCAGAGGGGTTGGTTCACATATCCTGGGTCACAGCAGAGTCCAGAATTGAGCTAGGTCAAAGCTGTGAGCCCAGGGGTAATAGGTTGAACAGTGGCCCCCAAAGATTTGTCTGCCCAGCACCTCAGAATGTGACATTTGGAATAAGGGTCTTTGCAGATGTAATAAGGTAAGGTTCTCAAGATGAAATGGATTTAGGGTAGGTCCTAAATTCAGTGATAGGGGTCCTTATAAGAAGAGGGGAAGACACACAGACACAGAGGAAGACCTGGAAAGAAGAAGTCTGTGTGACAACAAAGGCAAGATTGGAGTGATGCAGCCATATGCCCAGGAACGTCAAGGATTGCCAGGAGCCACCAGAGGCTGGGAGAGACAAGGAAGGACTCTTCTCTAGAGCCTCTGGGGGGAGCACGACCCTGTCACCATCTTGATTCCAGACTTCTAGCCTCCAAGACTAAGAGAGAATAAGTTTTGGTTGTTTAAGCCACCCAGCCTGTGGCACTTTGCTGCAGCAGCCACAAGAAATGAATCCATCACCTAAGCCAAACTCACCGCAGTGGGGTAAAACAGCTCTGAGAAGGCCCAGGGCAGCATTAGTAGGGCCTGAGGCATCGCAGGCCAGCAGCCCGCAGGACCTCCGGCCTTCAGCCTGAGGACTGTGGCTTGGCCACTCTGTACTACCAGTTTGCATGCATGAACCTGAAAATGTTGCTGGACTGGAACCAAAAAACAAGAGAGGTGGGCTCCAGAGGTAAGGAAAGGGTCTTGGTCCCACACACCCTTGAGAAAGGCTAAAGGACAGTCATGAAGAGCACTGAAGAGAACTTTCAAGAAGGTTCTCCACAGGGAGCTTTTGTGAAGGCCCTGAGGACTAAGGAACCATCCCTCAAGGACCTCTCGGAGCTGGAAATGTGAACAGGAAATTGCTTGATGAGATTCATCTTGGAAAAATGCAAGCTCATACATCTGGGCAAAAAGAATCCAAAACACAAGTATGAGGTGGGTGGGAATAAACACAGAGCAGGGAACAGGGTGGCCCACACCCTCAGGGCAGCTGAGAGCCCCAGGAAGTGCATGTGGGTCTGGTCAGGCCTGGGGAGGGTCCAGCCAGGCTGTCTGCAAAGCGTCTCTGACTTTTAGGGCAATGGTTTCAGTGTGGGGGGTAGAGGGCTGAAGATTTAGGGGTCAGGAATCCTTGGGCCAGGCTTATTGGAAAGAATAGGCTGAAGTCTCTGCTTCCCAGAAGGCCAGACCTCTGGTGGGGGTGGAGGTGGGTGTCCAGGAAGGAGGGGGGAGCTCCTGCCCACCAACTGGCCGGTAGCCCTGCCCACTCACTTCACCTACTTGGAGTAAAGAGACCTAGTGGACCTTTCGGAAGCTGATCCGGATCGAGGGTCACCTCCCCTTTCTCACAAAGCCCCCTTAGCTTGAGGAACGCCTCCTCTTCCTGGATGGCTTAGGGAAAGGGAAAGGAAATGGAGCAGCAAGAACAGGCATCTTGGACATCTCCAAAGACAGCCACTGGAGTCAGAGCCTGAGACCCAGACGTCTGGTCCTCCCACTCACTTGCTGAGGCTTTGGGCAGCTCGCTTGGCCTCTCTGAGCCAAAGGCTCCTCATCTATAAAATGACAGTAAAACTTGTTTCCCTCCCCCCCTTCCCTTTTTCTAAGTAATCCATATCCATTGAAGAAAGTTTAGAAAATACAAACAAAAATTAAAAATTATCCACAATCTCACTAATCACTGCAAATATTTTCTTAGCCATCTTGCCACTGTATTTCCTATGTATATTAAGACGGTCTCACATTGTACACACAGTTATCTGATTTTATCGAGGAATTGTATCATGTATCTCAAGGGCCTCTTTTTGTGCCATTGAATATGATTATACAGCATCATTCTTTTAAAGCCAAGGGTATTGGGGTACAATTGTCACACCCTTTTCAGTGTATAGTTCTACGAGTTTGACAAACATAGTCGTGTAATTGCCATCACAATCAAGTTGGGGAACAGTTCCATCACCCTCCCCCCCAAAAAAAATTCCCTGGTGCCTTTTACAGTGAATCCCGCTCACACCCCTAGCCCCCAACAACCACCAGTCTGTTTTCTGTCCTATAGTTTTGCCTTATCCAGAATGTCATTGTTATGGATTGAATTGTGTCCCCCTCCAAAATATATGTCAACTGGGCTAGGCCATGATTCCCAGTATTGTGAGATTGTCCAGTATTTTGTGATCTGATGTGATTATCTTATGTGTTGTAAATCACACCTCTATGATATCAATGAGGCAGGATTAAAGGCAGTTATGTTAATGAGGCAGGACTCAGTCTACAAGATTAGGTTGTATCTTGAGTCGATCTCTTATAAGGTATAAAAGAGAGAAGGGAAGCAAGCAGAGAGACAGGGGGACCTCCTACCACCAAGAATGAAGAACCAGGAGGGGAGTGCAACCTTTGGACCCAGGTCCCTGTGCTGAGAAGCTCCTAGACCAGGGGAAGATTGATGACAAGAACCTTCCCCCAGAACTGACAGAGAGAGAAAGTCTTCCCCTGGAGCTGGCACCCTGAATTCGGACTCCGAGCCTCCTACACTATGAGAGAATAAATTTCTGTTTGTTAAAGCCATCCACTTGTGGTATTTCTATTATAGCAGCACTAGATAACTAAGACAGTCATATAAACAGCTTCTTTCCCTTGGCATAAGGCATTTGAGATTGTTCTAGGGTAAAAACATCACAAAGTTTAGTAAAGCAAAAAGAAAGGTTTCATTCGGCATATGTTCAAAGAGGCAAAAGCAGGAAACGGACAAGCATGCTGCCAGAGTCTTGTCTGCCCAAATCCAAGGAATATTACAGAATGAGCAAAAGTGGAAAACAGACAAGCATGCTGCTACAGCCATGTCTGTCTGAGTTCAAGGAATATTACAGAATAGGCAAGAATGAGAAAAGGGACAAGAATGCTGCTAGAGCCATGTCTGCCAGAGTCCGAGGAACTTTACAGAGTCATCAGTATATATTAACATTATAAAATGGGCAAAACCAGAACCTGGAAGGCATTATGCTGAGTGAAATTAATCAGTTGCAAAAGGGCAAATATTGTATAAGACCACTATTATAAGAATTTGAGAAATAGTTTAAACTGAGAAGAAAATGTTCTTTTGTGGTTACGAGAGGGGGCAGGGAGGGAGGGTGGGAGAGGGGCATTCACTAATTAGACAGTAGATAAGAACTACTTTAGGTGAAGGGAAAGACAGCACACAATACAGGGGAGGTCAGCACAATTGGACTAAACCAAAAGCAAAGAAGTTTTCTGAATAAACTGAATGCTTTGAAGGTCAGCGTAGCAGGGGCAGGGGTCTGGGGACCATGGTTTCAGGGGACATCCAAGTCAATTGGCATAATAAAATCTATAAACAAAACATTCTGCATCCCACTTTGAAGAGTGGCACCTGGGGTCTTAAACGCTAGCAAGCAGCCATCTAAGATGCATCAATTGGTCTCAACCCACCTGGATCAAAGGAGAATGAAGAACACCAAGGGCACAAGGTGATTATGAGCCCAAGAGACAGGAAGGGCCACATGAACCAGCGACTACGTCATCCTGAGGCCAGAAGAACTAGATGTTGCCCGGCTACAACCAATAACTGCCGTGACAGGGAACACAACAGAGAACCCCTGAAGGAGCAGGAGAGCAGTGGGATGCAGACCCCAAATTCTTGTAAAAAGACCAGACTTAATGGTCTGACTGAGACTAGAAGGACCCCAGTGGTCATGGCCCCCAGACCTTCTGTTTGCCCAGGACAGGAACCATTCCCAAAGCCACCTCTTCAGACATGGGTTGGACTGGACAGTGGGTTGGAGAGGGATCCTGGTGAGGAGTGAGCTTCTTGGATCAGGTGGACACTTGAGACTGTGCTGGCATCTCCTGCCTGGAGGGGAGATGAGAGGGTGGAGGGGGTTAGAAGCTGGCGAAAAGGACACGAGAAGAGAGAGTGGAGGGAGAGAGTAGGCTGTCTCATTAGGGGGAGAGTAATTGGGAGTGTGTGGCAAGGTGTATATGGGTTTTTGTGTGAAACACTGACTTGATTTGTAAACTTTCACTTAAAGCACAATAAAAATTATTAAAAAAAAAAATGGGCAAAACCATTGACAGCTTCACCTTTTCACAGATTGGCCAGAAACTGCCAATTCACTGTGATTCTACATTTTGAATTATATTTCTTAATAATCATTGGTACAGGTTTCAGTAACGATAGTCAGGAGGCTCTTCATTGGTCCAACAAATATTACTATTCACTAAATGCTGATAAAAAAGATAAGAGTAGAAAGTAGGTAAGTCTTTTGTGCTCTGTTTATGATTTGTTTACGTGAAAGGTTCCCTCAAAAATATTTTCCATGATTGTCCTAGCTTTTTTTTTTTTTTTACCACAGTGCCCAGGTGATGCGTCTTTGTCAGTCCTTGTGAGTCTAGCTCCAGCTGGGTCACACTCGCTATGCTCAAGGACAGGGAATAATGGCTCCAAAATTATCTCCTAAATCAAGATTCATCCAAGTTGCTGTGTGGAGCAGGACTGCAGCCCATTCTCCTACTGAGTTACACTCCCTCCCGCCCCCACCCCCACCCACACCCCTAGGCCCATTGAATTGTCTCCAGTGCCTGGTGATTCCGAGTGACACTGCAGGACACCACTTTTAACGCTGTCTAGTATTCCATTGCACGGGCACAGCTGCATTTATTTAACTACTTTTTGTTGTTGGTATTTAGGCAATTTCCAGTTTTTACTTTTATAAATGGAACAGTTGTCAGTATCTCCGCCTTTTTTTTTTTTTTTTCCCCTTTAGAGCTGTGGGTCTCAAGCCTGACACACATCACAGTCACCTGGTGAGCTTTAAACAGTGCCAACGTCCAGGCCAATTACATTGGACTATCTGGAGAGGGCCTGGCTTCAAGAAGACTGAAAAATGAAGACAATTTCCAAGTACGTGGAGATAATCCTAAAGTTTCCATTCAGTGAGATCTTTCCCGTGCTGGAAGGGCCAACCTCCCAGGAAGTTCAATCCTTCCCAAGTGCCACCTTCGCCAAAGGTACACCTAGATCTTAACTTGCCTCCAGGGGCTCTTCCCCACTGGGCAAACCTCTGACACCTGCTGGGAAATCCACCTCCAGCCCCCCTGTTCCTCTCAGTCAGACCCAACCCTCCTCTCCAGGTTAATCCCCACGTCTGAGCTGTTTAGCAGGGGTTGATGCCCAGGGTGTAGATAGAATGGGCCTGGGGTGTGGACACTCCCTGTCCCATCTTCTGTGAGGTCTCCTCTATGAGAGTTGCAGACCCACCTTTTTATTCTGTTCACTGTCCAGTGACACACGCTGGAGCTCACACACACACACACACACACACACACACACACACACACACCAGTCACACACTTGCATACACTGGATCTCACACACACAGTGACACCTCCATACACTCACATACACTCCTTTCACATTTATACACTCCACTCAGAGTGCCCTTGGCCACCCAGAGCAAATGAACAATCTCCTAAGTGCCCTGCTGTGGTATAGGGCCTCTGCTGTGTTGGAGGACCTGCCTCACCCTACAAAGCAGGCACAGTCCTGTCACCACTCTGCATCCTGGTCTGCCACAGACCAAAGGGGCCTGTATGGAATAGTCACAGACTAACCCTCAGGGTTACTCCCTCGGCCACTCCACATCCTAGCAGGTACTTTGCAAAGATTACTTAGAAGGGCTCAACTAATTTTAAAGCTAACGGCCTTTCTTGGTGGGGGAGGGACAACCGGGGAAGTTTCTTCTAGTGTCAATTGGGTGAAATTCCTTCATACACATTTTTCACAGTTGCCCAGTGCTCATTAAAAGCTGTCTCTGCCTCCCAGCCATCCATGTTACTATGATGCTGAAAGCTATGCCATCCATATTTCAAGTACTAGCAGAACCAACCATGGTGGACAGGTTTCAGTCGAACTTCCAGGCTAAGACAAACTAGGAAGAAGGGCATGGCTATCCACTTCCAAAAATTAGCCAGTGAAAACCCTATGGATCATAACAGAATATTACTTAATACCACGCTGGGAGATGAGGCCCTTCAGGTTGGAAGACACTCAGATACGACTGGTGAAGAACTGCCTCCTCAAAGGAGAGTCGACCTGAATGACACAGATGGAGTAAAGTCTTTGGCACCTTCATTTGCTGACATGGCACAACTCAAAATAAGAGGTAACATAGACAAACAGCCATTAGTAATCAAAATATGAACATAATGTTTGGTAAGAGAGGGCCAATGAAAATGAGGGAAACCCTCAATGAGATGGATTGACACAATGGTGGTAACAATGGACACAAACATAGCAACGATTGTGAAGATGGCACAGACTGGGTAACATTTTATTCTGTTATACATAGGTCACCATGAGTCAGAGCTGATTCAATGGCTACTAACAACTGCCTGCCTGCCCAGGAGAGAACAAGGGCTCTGCAGAGGAGCCCAGGTATCCTGGCGGGAGACAGAGGAAAAGAAATGGTTGCAGAAAGGATGGACTTTCTGCTGGTGGACATTCAGGGCATTCTGCTGCGCGGCCTTAGTAGCCTCCCCTTCCCTGCTGGCAGGAGGAGAAATGAGGGCTGGGAGTGAGGGGCCTACAGTTGGAGCCTTATTGCTGTGGTGTGTGGGTTCTGGAGGTGTACTGGGAGGCTGGAAGGTGCCGTGGGAAGCCAAGATGAAGCCTAGGCTGAGGCATCTCCTCCCCTCAGCCCAGCACCCTGAGATCACAGAGCTGGGGAGAGCCAGCCCACTGAAGGTGACAGAAAAGGACTGGAGGAGAAGAAAGAAGGATGGGCAGGTGGTTCAGGGCTAGGGGAGCTGGGAGCTGGAAATTGAGGAGGGAAGAGTGTAGCAGAGAGGAGAGATGTGGGGAAAGGTGTTGCGGAGCCCAGCACTGGCCCGGTCCCATGAGAAAGCTGCACAGAGGAGAAGCCTGTCTAGAAAAGAGTGGCTTAGGGTCTCCCTGCACCCCAACTCAAGGTCACTCTTGGCCTGTCCCATTAGTTAGTCTGAGTATGCACTAAACTGTAGAAACAAAGAGATTCCAAAATATAGTAGATCAAAATAAGATAGATGCTGTTTACTTCACACGTGGTAGTCTAGGTCTGGTGTCAACAAACTGCAGCCCGTGGGCCAAACCCACCTGCCACCCATTTTTGTAAATGAAACCTTATTGGAGCAGAGCCTTGCCCATTGTTTATGTATTGTCTGCGGCTGCTTTTGTGCTACAGTTGCAGAGTCGAGTAGTTGTGACTGAGACCATATGGCCCGCAAAGCCTAAAATATTTACTCCTGCCAACCCCTGGTCTAGAAGTAGGCAAGTGGCTTTGCGCGCCAAGGTTGCTCAGGCTCCTTTCCTCCTGGTGCTCTTCCAGGGAGCATTGTCTGCACGGGAGGGCACTACAGGCTCTTTGCTCCCACATTCGTGTTTCAGCCCAAGGGAAGGGTTAATGCCCAGGGATTTCAAGGGAAGTGCACATCTGTGGCTTCTCCTCAGATATCACCAGGAGGACTTGATGATGTGTCCACACTTCACTGTAAAGGAGGTGGAGCCAGAGAAAGCTCCAAGTTTCTGTTACTAAAAGAAAGGAAGAGAGAATGACTATCAGGTAACCTCCAAGACAGAGTCAAAGCTCTTGGCTTAAAGTGACTTAACCCGTTGCCATCGAGTAGATTCTAATTCATGGAGATTCCACGTGCTACAGGGTAGAGCTGCTCCACAGGATTTTCTTGGCTGTAGTCTTCACAGACACAGACCACCAAGCCTTTCTTCTGGGGTGCCACCAGGTGGGTTCAGACGGCCAACCTTTAGGTTAGTGGAGTGAAAACTGTTTGTGCCATCCAGGAACCTGAAAATGACTGGAACCCTCCTTAAACTAGCTTGGAGAAAAGAGGTGTGTGGAGTAAGCACACTGCAGTGTCTTGCATATGCCAAATAAAAGAAACGCTGTTAAAAGCTAAGTGCCTCAGTCCCCCTTTCTCCCTGCTTCTTGGAAGAATTCTTGCTGGCTAGGTCTGAGTCCCAGTAATGGCAGCAGGGGTACTGAAGGATGCTGGAGCAGCTCCGAGCTGTGGTAGATGAGAATTCTGCAGAGCTTGGAGACAGGAGGAAAGGAGAGTTTGATGCGGCTATAAGCGCCGAGGGATATCAAGAATGTCAGAGATGACAACAGCCAAAAGGTGTCAATCGACAGGTGAATGGATAAATAAAATGTGGTACACACATTCAGTGGACTATTACTCAGCCATAAAGAGAAATGAAGTTCTGATACGTGCCATGACACGGATGAACTCTGACAACACGCTGAGTGAAATAAGCCAGATGCAAAAGGACAAATACTGTATGATCCCACTTACATGAAATAGGCAAATGTATGGAGATCAAAGTTTACTAGAAGTTACCAGAGGTGGGAGAGAGGGGGAGAGGGGAAGTCATTGCTTAGGAGGCATGGAGCTTCTGTCAATGGTTGTGGACTAATGTGGAAATGAATAGTGATGATGGCTGCACATGGCGAACGTGATTAATGCCGTTGAATCCTGCATGTGAAAAACGCTGAAATGGCAAAGGTGTTGCTACACATATATCTACCACACATATTAAAAACAAGTGTCGAGATGGACCAAGAGCATTCCAAAGCCTTTGGCCGGTGTTATGAATGCTTCTCACTTTTGGCAATCTCACAGGAGACAGCGCTAGATGAATGGCTGTCTGTGTTTTTGTTTTCTGGTCAAGTTGACAGACTGCTCCACACGGACATCCTGGCAGTTAGCAGAGGAAGGCTGAGGAGCCCAGCCTCAGGTGGGGCTAGGTCTGGACTCCATTCCATCCAGCCCCTTATTGCCAGCCTGCTCGCCTGCCCTATTTTCTCCCTCTTCCTGTGGTTTCCTTCACAGGGTGACAGGACCACGCTTTTCCCACCAAACTGCCTTTCCCACTTCCACACTTGACACCTGGCAGGGCTCTCGTCAGCCTCCTTCTGGCCAGAGGTCCCCTTCTAGACCAGTCAGCTGTAACTGGGGGTACAGGGCTGCCCAACCACCCTGGGTGGGACTCCAAGTAATGGCCCTGGTAGGTGGGCAGGTTGTACGTAAGCACACAGAGCTTCTGCAGGTGGATGGCCAGGCAGGGCTGGCTCCCAAGAAAAGGGAAGGGGCTAGGAGATACCCACTGGGTGTTCCCACACTGGGAAACAGCTCAACCTGCAGCCTGTCTCCAGCCCTCCCCTTGGCTCCAGCTGTGGAAAATCAACTGGGCTGACTGTGCACCATGCTCACCGTCTGTCCCACCCCCACCAGGACACATGCCAGGATTCTGTGGGGTGGCGGTAGGGCAGGCTGTAGTTTCCACTCCTGCCAGGAATTGCCAGCCTGCCCTCTGTGGTCCTGAAGGATCCGTGGGCGAAGCAGAAAGAGACGAGAGCCAGGGATGATGCAGGCCTCTGAGTGCTGTGGGGAGGGGAGAAAAGGCTGGATGCTCCTGTACCCACTAGTCCTCCTCAGGAGCACAGGGGCCTAGCCCCTAGAGGGATCCACAGATCTACGCTTCCCCCAAGGAGATTCCTGAGGGCTGTCAAAAAATCACTGACATCAAAAGGACGTGGTTCACATTGAAGTAACTTTTGTCCTCCCCAGGTATGAGAACTTGAGTTTTCACCAGGTGCACAACTGCCCAGATGTTCCTGAGAGAGGAGCCTGATCCTATCTCGCTTAAACTCCTGCTGTTTAGTGGGGTCTTTCTATCCTAACACAGTGATGTGGGAGCACAGGAAACAATGAGTGGAATGTTCTGGCACAGGAGGGGGCTCAATAAGCCGTGACCTCCACCTCTCATCCACAATACCTAGCTTCCCTCTTCCATCTCAAGACTTCTCCACCTCAGCACCCCAGATGGGCAGGGGTTCATGAGGCAGCCCCAGGTGCAGTGAGCTGGGGACACAGACCCTGTCTGGTGCTGGGGAGAGGGAAGCTTGCTCCAGGGGCAGGAGAGTGGCTGGGAGACCAGGAGCAGCTGGAGCCCTGACTTCCAACCAGGGCAGGGCCCATCTTAGCGTGGCCTAGCTCCCCTCCACTGAGGGCTGGACAAGCTCTGAGGCAAGGAGCCACTGTTGAGGGCACCCTTCCAAGGACAAGCTTTTACTAACCAGCCTCTTCCCCTCAAGTCTGACCCTGGCCAGTGGGGGACCTGCCCACCCTCAACCTGCAGCCGATCTGCCAGCCACCAGCAGTGCTCTGCGTGTCCCTCATGCTCCTGCCACACCTAGCCCGCCCCTTCCTCCAGGCCTCTCCCCTCCCTTGTCCCCGTTCTCAGCAGGTAGCCAAACTGACCTTGTCTTGGCTTCACAGTGATAATCCAAGTGGTTTTCAAACGTTATGGAGCGTCAGAACCAGGGAGGGGAACAGGGACCTTGTTAAACACAGAATCCAGGGTCTCATCCAGATTTCTGACTGCAGGTTCCCAGGTGATGTGGATGCTGCTGGTGGGGACCCCACTGTGAGAAGTGGTGCCATGGGCTGCACGGCAGCCCTCCCACCTCCTCCTATACCCCTGGCAGAGCTGTGTCCTATCTACCCCTCCAGCCTGTGGGGGCTCCAACGGGCTGCATGGGAGTCGCTGCTACTGACTTTGCCAATGTCACCTCATTCCTCGACACCCATTAGCAGCACTGCAAGAGGAGTCCAGTGTCCGGTCCTTCCCGAAGCCCCAGCATGCAGAGTGGCCTCTGTCTGCTTCCTTCACCCCTGAGCCTCTCCCTCCCGGTGGAGCAGTTGGAGGACAGGCAAGAGCACTCACTGCGCCTGGCATACATGCCCCCAGAGCTAACTCCAGGTGGCCTGGTCAGGTCTGTGGTGCCCCCTGCTCCTCGCCCCCCCCCCGCCTCCCCCGCCTCCCATGCACCCATATCATAGGCGAGGGGAAGCGGTGGATCTGGCGCTGTGGACTCTGTGTGTGTGAGTGTGTGTGTGTGTGTGTATTCGTCATCACCCTTTATGAATGCTGTGAGGTTTAGTTTTTCAGACATGTTGTTATTAATTTACAAAAGTGATACCTGCACATTATTAAAACAGTCTTTATTGAATTGTATAAAGTATAAAGCACATTCCTTATAATCCCCTTTCCCCAATAATCCTTTTAAGTGTCTGAAAAATACGTTTTTCTTGATTTATTTTTTGCATAAGTAGCATATAAAAACATACATGTATTTTATATAATTTAATATATACACGTATTCACAAAACTTCAATCAGACTCTATACCTTTTCAGCAACTTGACTTCTTTCACTTAATTTAGCATATTTCTTATGTTAGAAGTGTCAAAGAAAAAATTGCACCCCACAATGTTAAAATAGGCAGGGATGATTTCATACAAAAAGGATTATTGTGAAAGGAGAAAGACAGACCATCACAGTGGGCAGAAAGACCAGGACTAAGTCTGATCTAGACTCCCCGGAAGCAGAATATGGGATGGTTTTTAAAGATTGGAGTGAGCTAGTGGAGAACTGCTGCAACGCTGAAGGTCTCTAGGGGGCTAAGTAATGCATGTGCTGCACACAGGGAGTATCTCCTGGGTTTACCAGGAAAGGTAGATGGGACATGTTCCATTTGGATTCTATTAGGGCCAGGGAGGGAGGGGTCAGGAAGATGTATATATACCAGGGCTTCAAGCTGATTGGTTCTCGCTTCGAATCCACTGAGAATTTGCATATCCACCCCAGGTGTACTGAATCAACATCTACATTTTAACAGGACCCCCAGGTGATTCTTAGGTGTAACACATTTTGAAAACCAGTGCTCTACTAGTGGTTCTCAGAATTGGTCCCCAACCAGAAGCATTATCATCTGGGAATTTGTTAGAAATGAAAAAATCCTAGCAGGGGTTCAAACCTAAATGGACCAGTTGGAAGCCCTAATATGTACACAGCAATTCTTTTTTTAAAAATTACACAGCAATACATGGCTTCTTCCTCTTGTAAACATTTCAAACAACACAGAGGTGTACAAGCGTACACAGATCTGCCAAAAACCTAAATTGCTCAGAAAAACACCAAAATGTAGTGTAACAGAATATATTTATTGTGAGTAGATACTATTCGGATCGGGCAATGTCGACAAGAGTATTGGGAAAGAGCTCTGAAGAGGGGACAGTGAAAGCGGGTTATACAGGTTATTGTTAATTTATCAGAAAAAAAAAAAAAAAAACAAACTCATTGCCACTGAGTCGATTCCAACTCATACTGACCCTATAGAACAGAGTAGAACTGCCTCATAGGGTTTCCAAGGAGCAGCTGGTACATTTGAACTGCCGACCTTTTGTTAGCAGCCAAATGCTTAACCACTGCACCACCAGGGCCCCAATGTATCCGAAGATAGCATGTAAGCAGGAGGAGGGTTTCGGGATCCTTTAATTACAGAAACAGAATCACCAAGGACACACCATATATGCTAAAACACAGCCTCTAGTCAGACCCTGGAGTTCCTGCTTCTCAAAGCTGGTGGCACATAGATAATTTCCCAGAAGTACCTAATGCCTAAGACCAAATGGTCTCAGCTAAGCTGCTTAGTAAGCTACTGTTTGAATCGAAGACAACTCCAGGGAACTAGCTCTTCAAGGTTCAAAAGGACACCTAAGGGCAGATGGCCTGGGTGGGTCACTTTAATTCCATGAACCCAGAAATCTGGATTCCAGGAGAATCAAAATGATTTTGTCATTTCCTCCTTCTGATAATAATTCTGCTAGAAAAACTTTGATCACAAATGTTCAATAATGGTAGCTGAGCACCATCTGATTCTTCTGGCCTCATGACAAAGGAGACAGCTGTTAATGGTGGTAATCAGACATGGAGTCTAGTTCCTCCTCCACATGACTCTCCTTTCTTCTGCTGCTCCAGACTAACAGAGGCCAATTGTTGCACCTTGAATGGCTGCTTGCCAGCCTTTAAGACTCTAGACACTATACAATGAACTAGGAGGTAAACATTAAGAAGGATGGTAGGTCAGTTGACTGAAAAGTCTCACAAAACCATGACCTTAGGTCTTTGAATCAAGGGAAAAAAGCCCATGAGGCGTTTGTTTTCTTTTTCTTTTTTTAATTGTGGTTTAAGTGAAATTTTACAGTTCAAGTTAGTTTCTCATGCAAAAATTTATACACACATTGTTATGTAACCCTAGTTGCTCTCCCTATTATGTGACAGCACACTCTTTTCCATCCTGTATTTCCCATGTCTATTCAACCACTTCCTGGCCCTTTCTGCCTTCTCAACTCACCTCTGGACAGGAGTTGCCCACTTAGTCTCATGTATCTGCTTGAGCTAAGAAGCACACTCTTCTCATGTATCATTTTTATGTCCAGTCTAATCTTTGTCTAAAGGGTTGGCATCAGGAATGATTTTAGTTTTGGGCTAACAGAGAGTCCAGGGACCATGTCTTCTGGGGTCCCTCCGGTCTCAGTCAGACCATTAAGTCTGGTCTTTTTACTAGAATTTGAGCTCTGCACACTTTTTTCCTGCTCTGTCAGGGATCTCTGTTTTGTTTCCTGTCAGGGCGGTCATTCATGGTAGCCAGGCATCATCTTGTTCTTCTGGTCTCAGGATAACAGAGTCTCTTTGGCTCATACTTTCCTTGTGTCTTTGATGTTCTTCATTCTCCGTTATTCCAGGTAGGTTGGGACCCATTGATGCATCTTAGATGGCCGCTTGCTAGCTTTTAAGATCCCAGATGCCACTCACCAAAGTGGGATGCAGAACATTTTCTTAATAAACTTTGTTATGCTGATTGACCTAGATGTACCATGAAACCATGATCCCCAGACCCCAGTCCCCACTACTCTGCTGCTTGAAGTGTTTGGTTGTGTTCAGGAAACTTCTTAGCTTTTGGTTTAGTTCAGTTGTGCTGACTTCCCCTGTACTGTGTGTTGTCCTTCCCTTCACCTAAGATAAATCTTGTCTACTATCTAGTTAGTGAATACTCCTCTCCCTCCCTCCCCACCCTCCTAACCATCGAAGAATTTTTCTTCTGTGTTTAAACCTTTTTTTGAGTTCTTATAATAGTGGTCATACAATATTTGTCTTTTGCAACTGACTAATTCACTCAGCATAATGCCTTTCAGATTGATCCATGTTACGAAAAGCTTCTTGAAAATTCAACATTGTTCTTTATTGTTGTGTAGTATTCCATTGTGTGGATAGGTCATAATTTGTTTATCCATTCATCAGTTGATGGGCACCTAGGTTGTTTCCATCTTTTTGCTATTGTGAACAGTGCTGCAGTGAACATGGGTGTGCATATATTTATCTGTTTGACAGCTCTTATTTCTCTAGAATATATTCTAAGGAGTGGGATTGCTACAGCGTATGGTACTTCTATTTTTAGCTTTTTAAAGAAGTACCAAATCAATTTCTGACATAGTTGTACCATTTTACATTCTCACCAGCAGTGTGGAAACCCTGGTGGTGTAGTGGTTAAGTGCTACAGCTGCTAACCGAAAGGTTGGCGGGTGGAATCCACCAGACACTTCTTGGAAGCTATATGGGGCAGTTCTACTCTGTCCTATAGTGTCACTATGAGTTGGAATTGACTTGACAGCAATGGGTTTGGTTTTTTTATTTTGGACCAGAAGTGTATATGTGTTCTAGTCTCTCCACAACATCTCTGACATTTACTGTTTTGTGTTTTTTGGATTAATGCTAGCCTTGTTGGTATCCCACTGTAGTTTTTATTTCTATTTCTCTAATGGCTAATGATCGTGGGCATTTCCTCATGTAGCTGTGAGCCACCTGAATATCTTCTTTGGCGAACTGCCTGTTCATATCCTTTGGCTATTTTTAATTGAGTTATTTGTCTTTTTGTTGTTGAGGTTTTGCAGTATCTTGTAGATTTTAGAGATTAGGCACCGATCAAATTTGTCGTAGCCAAAATTTTTTTCCCAGTCTGTAGGTTGTCTTTTTACCCTTTTGGTGAACTCTTTTGATGAGAATAAGTGTTTGATTTTTAGAAGCTCCCAGTTATCTGGTTTCTCTTCTGGTATTTGTGCATTGTTAGTAATGTTTTGTATTCTGTTCATGCAATCCATGTATTAGGGCTCCAAGCGTTGTCCCTATATTTTTATTATTTATTATCTTTATTATTTTAGATTTTATAATTTAGGTCTTTGATCCATTTTGAGTTAGTTTTTGTGCATGGTGTGAGGGATAGGTCTTGTTTCATTTTTTTGCAGATAGATATCCAGTTATGCCAGCACCACTTCTTAGAGACTGTCTTTTCCCCAATTAATGGCCTTTGTTAAACATCAGCTGCTCATAGGCGGATGGATTTATGTCTGGATTCTCAATTCTGTTCCATTAGTCTCTGTATCTGTTGTTGTACCAGTACCAGGCTGTTTTGACTACCTTGGCGGTATAAGTTCTAAAATCGGGTAGTGTGAGGTCTCCCGCTTTGTGCTTCTTCTTTAGTAATGCTTTACTTATCCTGGGCCTTTTCCCTTTCCTTATGAAGTTCGTGATTTGTTTCTCCATCTCATTAAAAAATTCCATTGGGATTTGGATCGGTATTGCATTGTTTCTATAGATCCCTTGGAGTAGAATAGACATTTTCACAATGTTGAGTCTTCCTGTCTATGAGCAAGTATGTTTTTCCACTTATTGTAGGTCTCTTTTGGTTTCTCGCAGTAGTATCTTATAGTTTTCTTTGCAGAGATCTTTTACGCCTCTGGTTAGATTTATTCCTAAGTATTTTATCTTCTTGGGGGCTATTGTAAATGGTATTGATTTGGTGATTTCCTCTTCGACGTTCTTTTTGTTGGTGTAGAGGAATCCAACTGATTTTTGTATGTTTATCTTGTATCCCGATATTCGCCGAAATCTTCTATTACTTCCAGTAGTTTTCTTGTGGATTCTTTGGAGTTTTCTGTGTATAAGATTATATCATCTGCAAAGAGAGATACTTTTACTTCCTCCTTACAATTTGGATGCTCTTTATTTCTTTGTCTAGCCTAATTGCTTTGGCTAGGACCTCCAGCACAATATTGAATAAGAGTGGTGATAAAGGACATCATTGTCTGATTCCAGTTCTCAAGGGGAATGCTTCCCGACTCTCTCCATTTAGGATGATGTTGGCTGTTGGATTTGTATAAATGCCCTTTATCATGTTGAGAAATTTCCCTTCTGTCCCTATATTGCTGAGATTTTTTATCATGAATGGGTGTTGAACTTTGTCAAATGCCTTTTCTTCATCAATTGGTGAGATCACGTGGTTCTTGTCTTTTGTTTTATTTATGTGATGGATTGCATTGATTGTTTTTCTAATGTTGAATCATCCCTGCTTAAAAAAAAATTTTTTTTTTTTAATGAATTCTACTAGGTCATGGTGAATTATTTTTTTGATATGTTGTCGAATTCTATTGGCTAGAATTTTGTTGAGGATTTTTGCGTCTATGTTCATAAGGGATATTGGTCTGTAATTTTCTTTTTTTGTGGTATCTTTACCTGGTTTTGGCATCAGGGTTACGATGGGTTCATAGAATGAGTTTGGGAGTATTCCATTCTTTTCTATGCTCTGAAATACCTTTAGTAGTAGTTGTGTTAACTATTCTCTGAAAGTTTGGTAAAATTCCAGTGAAGCTGTCGGGGCCAGGGCTTCTTTTTGTTGGGATTTTTTTAAATTACCTTTTCAATCTCTTCTTTTGTTATAGGTTTATTTCATTGTTCTGCTTCTGTTTGTGTTAGTTTAGGTAGGTAGTGTGTTTCTAGAAATGTGTCCATTTCCTCTAGGTTTTCAAATTTGACAGAGTATAATTTTTCATAGTATTCTGTTATGATTCTTTTAATTTCAGTTGGGTCTGTTGTGGTATCGCCCATCTCATTTCTTATTCGGTTTTTCTTCCTCTTCTGTTTTTGTCAGTTTGGCTAATGATTTATCGATTTTGTTGATCTTTTCAAAGAACTAAATTTTGGTCTTATTAACTCTTTCAATTGTTTTTCTATTCTCCATTTCACGTAATTGTGCTCTAACTTTTATTATTTGCTGTCTTCTGGTGCCTAAGGGCTTCTTCTGTTGCTTTCTTCTAGTTGTTCGAATTGTAGGGATAGTGTTTTGATTTTAGCGCTTCCTTCTTTTTCGATGTGTGCATTTATTGCTATAAGTTGACCTCTGAGCACTGCTTTCGCTGTGTCCCAAAGGTGCTGGTAGGATGTGTTTTCATTCTCATTTGATTCTATGAATTTCTTTATTCCATCCTTAATTTCTTCTATAAACCATTAGCTTTTGAGCAAGGTATTGTTAGGTTTCCATGTGTTTGATCTTTTTTTTCCACTTGGTTTTTCTGTTATTGACTTCTACTTTTATGGCTTTATGGTCAGAAAAGATGCTTTGCAATATTTCAATGCTTTGGATTCTGTTAAGGCTTGCTTTACGGCCTAATATGTGGTCTATTCTGGAGAATGCTCCATGTGCGTTGGAAAAGAAAGTATACTTGGCTGCAGTTGGGTAGAGTGGTCTGTATATGTCTATGAGGTCAAGTTGGTTAATTGCGGCATTTAAATCTTCCGTGTCTTTATTGAGCTTCTTTCTGGATGTTTTGTCCTTCACCAAAAGTGGTGTGTTGATGTTTCCTAATATAATTGTGGAGCTGTCAATCTCTCTTTTCAATGCTGTTAAGAGTTTGTTTTATGTATTTTGGAGCCCTGTCATTGGGTGCATAAATATTTATTATGGTTATGTCCTCCTGGTGTATTGTCCCTTTAATATTTATATAGTGTCCTTCCTTATCCTTTGTGGTGGATTTTACTTTAAAGTCTCTTTTGTCAGAAATTAATATTGCCACTTCTGCTCTTTTTTCATTGTTTGCTTGATATATTTTTCCCATCCTTTGAGTTTTACTTTGTTTGCATCTTTAAGTCTAAGGTGCATCTCTTGGAGGCAGCATATAGACAGGTCATGTTTTTTTTTACCATTCCGCCACTCTCTGTCTTTTTACTGGTGTATTTAGTCCATTTACATTCAGGTAATTATTGATAGGTATGAGTTTAGTGCTGTCGTTTTGAAGCCTTTTTTGTGTGTGTATGTTGTTGACAGGGGCATTTGTTTTTACATAAGCAGCATCAGTAATTGCTGGTCATGTGCCTCAGCACCAGCTACATTCTGCAAAATCTCAGATTGTGTATTATTAATATAAACACAGCAGTGTCCATCTTTAAGGCACAAATTCCTCCATGGGAGACTAACAGGAGTCTAATGATACTGCATTTTGTAAAATCATACCTTGAACTTCATATACTTCTCTACTTTTGATCGCCACAAATTTGCTAAGTTTATCAATAGAAACTTCTAATTCAAGAGTTACAATTCTAAACCCATTTAAAATCTGAATATTTCCTTTAATGGAAATCAGCTATTTCAGTAACTAGTACATTCTATGGTCCTTTATATTACCCCCTCAATACAGTGTTACCAGTTCTATGTTTATGCTTCCATTTGTTTTTCTTTGAATTTTGTTCTTTTTAAAGACTTCATACTACCCCGTTTTTATGCATGCACCATAATTTACTTAGAACCTTATTAGTGGACATTGTGACTGTTTCTAATTTTTCATTATGAGTATCCTTGCATCTTTGTGTATATTTTTCAGACCACTTCTGGACCAAATTCTTGGAAAAGGAATTGTTGAATCAATGACTGTGATTTTGGTTTCAATTTGTTAGATACTGTCACCAAATCGGGTTCCAGAAAGTTCTTCCCACAAATTGTCAATTCCTTCACACTTAAAACATGTGCAATAAATTTTTTTTTTTTAAGTTTGGAGGAGATATTTTCCTCTCAGGTTTGCATTCCCCTAATGATTAGATGGTTTGGGCAATCTGGTCTAAGTTTATTAACTAGAATTTCTTCTGTGAATTGCCTACTTGTTCTCCCTGCCAATTTTTCTGTTGGATCATTGACTTTTTCTATCTGTTGAAAATTTTATGATCATAGGAATTAGCAGAGGCATTGTTGTGGGTGGAAACCTCAGGTTCTGCTTGGCACAACTCATCTCAGCCAATAAATGAGAGACCAAGGTGGGAGAGTAGAAAGGTGCCTGTATTTCATTGCGGAAGGAAAGGAGACATTTGGGGCTGCTGCTGCTAAGGCTAATCAGAGAGGGTGGAGGGGGAAGGTTACTTTTCAGAGGTTTATAAGTAGGAAATTCATACATGTTACATCAGCAACATTCTTATTCATACTACACAGGCGCAGTGGGGTTTACATATAACTTCATGCATCGAGTGTTCAGAAAATGGCAGTTAAACTCTACAAAAAGGCAGGGATGTTACTATGTAGGAGATCTAAAAGGTTATCCTGAATGTCAACATGGTGCCTAAGCTGGTTTCCGCCAATTTCCTCTAGTTTCAGGTAGCAGTTAAGGAGAGGGGAATCAGGATTTTAATGTAAAACTATGGGATGTGCCAAGCAGAGGAATCATGATATTAATGTAAAGCTATGGGGCATGCCAAGCAAGCTGCTTGACACCGTGGAATTTTCTGCAGTCTGGGAACCTCTGTCTCAGCATCACTGGGGGTTGTGGATTGCACTGGGTGACACTGTCAGAGGAGGTGACACCAAAATGACTGTGTACAAAATTTTTGTGCAATATTTCAGCAGAAATTTTTTTTTTATATAAAAATATCCCCATAGTTAGTTATAACAACAAACACATTTTTCATAAGCCCAGCTTACATGTATCAACATATCTACAAGGCTAAAACTTTATGCTAATTTACTTTTCAAATCTTCTAACGCAATCTTATACGATGGAGGAAAACTCCTTAACAAGTTGCGTTATGCAGATGACACAACCTTGCTTGCTGAAAGTGAAGAAGACTTGAAGCACTTACTGATGAAGATCAAAGACCACAGCCTTCAGTATGGATTACACCTCAATATAAAGAAATCCAAAATCCTCACAACTGGACCAATAAGGAACATCATGATAAAGGGGGAAAAGATTGATGTTGTCAAGGATTTCATTTTCCTTAGATCCACAATTAACACCCATGGAAGCAGCAGTCAAGAAATCAAAAGACGCGTTGCATTGGGTAAATCTGCTGCAAAGGACCTCTTTAAAGTGTTGAAAAGCAAAGATGTCACCTTGAAGACTAAGGTGCACCTGACCCAAGCCATGGTGTTTTCAATTGCCTCCTATGCATGTGAAAGCTGGACAATGAAAATGGAAGACCAAAGAAGAATTGATGCCTTTGAATTGGTGTTGGAGAAGAATATTGAATATACCATGGGCTGCCAAAAGAACGAGCAAATCTGTCTTGGAAGAAGAACAACCAGAATGCTCCTTAGAAGCAAGGATGGCGAAACAACGTCTCACATACTTTGGACGTGTTGTCAGGAGGGATAAGTCCCAGGAGAAGGACACCATGCTTGGTAAAGTAGAGGGTCTGCGAAAAAGAGGAAGACCCTCAATGGGAAGGACTGACGCAGTGGCTGCAGCAATGGGCTTAAGCATAAGAACAATTGTGAGGATGGTGCAAAACCAGGCAGTGTTTCATTCTGTCGTACACAGGGTCGCTATGAGTTGGAACTGACTCGACGGCACCTAACGACAACAACGCGCTCCTTTCAGAACTGTCATTATTACCCAATTACAACAATGCTTTGAATCAACTGGTTTTGTCTGCACATGCTGCAAGCTGTTGTTTTCATTGCTGCCAGCCTTTTCATAGTCGCTGATTTTGTCAAATTTTCTGGTGTTTTAGCTACAGGATTGTGATAATTAGTATACGTGAACCTATATCAACAACTTTTTTGAGAACTGTCCTAGGGTAAAATTGCCACAAAGTCACAGCCAAGCAAAAAGAAAGATTTTATTGTGTACATGTTCCATATAATTTCTAACCTATTAACTGAACCTTTTTAGCTTAGCACCTTTCCTTTATAAAAAAAATTTTATGGCTTTCCATGAAGTTTCAAAGTTGTCAGGAGTTTATTAGAGGTCACTGAGAAAGAATACTTAAGGTATTTAACCAAAAATCTTGATGGTAAAGACTTTTGACTTTTTTTTTTTAAGCCATGCAGCTTGGTTTTTGACTCAGGAATCTTATTCTAATGAGAGGCCAAGCCTCTGCCTTTGAGGCAGATTACACAAAGAATAAATTAACCCTTCAACCCAGTAATCAAAGATAATTTTGTAATTTTAACAGGAAGAAACCCAATTCTTTGTTGTACATGCTATTTAACTTTAAAGCTCCTAAAAATCTCACAAACTGAACTATTAAACTTTAGCCAGAGAGGTAAAACTTTTGATCATATCAAATAAATTTCTTTTTAATAAACCTTTTAAACATTGTCTTTGTTGCATATCTCTCAGTACATCCTTTTAAATGGTAAAAATGAATACACTCATTAGCAGATCCAAATATATATACTTGCCGTTGAGTCAATTTTGACTCATAGCAACCCTACAGGACACAGTAGAACTGTCCCATAGAGTTTCCAAAGAGCAGCTGGTAGATTCAAACTGCTGACCTTTTGGTTAGCAGCCAAACTCTTAACCACTACGCCACCAGGACTCCAAATTATATATATATAGTGTGTGTGTTTATATATATCCTTTATCTGTGCCATAAAAGGCAAAAATATGTAAACTTAAATTATGACAAATATCTATGAACTCAATTTAATACAGTTGTTGTTAGGTGATGTTGAGTCGATTCCGACTCATAACAACCCTATAGGACAGAGTTGCTGATGAATTTGAACTGCCTAACTTTTGGTTAGCAGCTGAGTTCTTAACCACTATGCCACCAGGGCTCCATTTAATATAGTAAGTTACCTAAAAGGTCCTGGAAATTATTTTAAACCTGTATACCATAAAACAAAATTGCTGTTGAAATAGTTTGTTTAAATATTCTAAATTTTCATTCAACTTATTCTATTTCCCATATTCTTTCCTATCTAATTTTAGCCCTTAAAGATTTCATCAATTGGCTTTGGAAATCACAAAGTCTCTGCTCAACAGACCAATTTATTGATATAAATATAACCTTAAGTTTCTGGCTAGGGGTGAGAACATTTTCCAAGGCCATTTCAGGTGCATCTCATTATGATTTCTATTTTTTTGCTTCTTAGTGTGCCCCTACAATAGAGTGAACTAGTTTACAGTTCTTTTATGATTGGGATCCACCGAATTCTGGTAACGATAGTAAGACAGCATTTTTCTTATTTTCTTTTGTCTAGATAGCTCTCCACCTAGTTGGAAGCGGTCTTTCAAAGCTTCCTTGGAGATATATGATGTCAGAGGCTGGGGGCCAGGACGCCTAATCCCGTCCCACCCTCCCTATTTTTTTCTTTTTAAGCTGGCCTAGGCATTTAGAAAGGCAAGAGATAACTAACTTCTTTCCATTTTACTATTCTCTTGGTAAGCAGTTTTGTTTTCTCTTTATCACAAGCTTCTATTTACCCAGTGTGATCATTAAGGTTGTGTGTCCACTTGGCTCGACCATGATTCTCAGCAGTTTGGCAGTTTGATGCAGTTTAGCCGTTGTATGATGATGTGATCACTTCCATGATAAGATTTGATGTAATGTGATCACCTCCATGATGGGATCTGCTGTGAGTAGCCAATCAGTTGAAAGGGAGTTTCCTTTAGGGTGTGGACCACATCCAATATAGGTGGACTCTCTGGCAACGCTCGTGGTCTTTTGCTCACTCTGGATCTTGCAGCTGTTTGTCTGACCTCCAGTTCTTGGGACTTGAGCTAGCAGCTTACCTGCTGTCTTGCCTGCCGGTCTTGGGATTGGTCAGTCTTTGCAGTCTGTGAGCAAGAGCCCTACTGTCTGACTTGCCTATCTTGGGTTCATCAGCCCCTATAGGTACGTGAATCAGGAGAAGCCTCCAGCCTGATCTACAGATTTGGGATGCTCCAGTCTCTACAACCACGTGAGCCATTTCCTTGATATAAATCTCTTTATAGATATTTATTCCTTCCATCTTCTTTTGATGCTTCGTGCATCATTTAATACTTCCTTCATAGAATCCTTCAATATTGCAACTTGAGGCTTGAATTTTTTCTTCAGTTCATTCAGCTTGAGAAATGCGGAGTGTGTATTCCTTGGAAGGAATACACAGAGTCACAGAGTCATGTCAGATGGATCCTGGCTGAAAGCAGAGAATACCAGAAGGATGTTTACCTGTATTTTATTGACTATAAAAAGGCATTCGACTGTGTGGATCATAACAAAAAGAACTGGTCAATATTCAACCATTTTAGGAAGTAGCATATGATCGGGAACCAATGGTACTGAAGGAAGAGGTCCAAGATGCACTGAAGGCATTTGCAGAAAACTAGGCTCCAGGAATTGACAGAATATCAATTGTGATGTTTCAACAAACAGAGGCAGCACTGTAAGTGCTCACTCACCTATGCCAAGAAATTTGGAAGATGGGCTACCTGGCCAACGAACTGAAGGAGATCCATATTTGTGCCTATTCCAAAGAAAAGTGATCCAACTGAATTCAGAAATTATTGAACAATATGATCACACACAAGTAAAATTTTGCTGAAGATAATTCGAAAGCGGCTGCAGCAGTACATCAACAGGGGACTGCCAGAAATTCAGGCTGGTTTCAGCAGAGGATGTGGAACCAGGGATATCATTGCTGATGTCAGATGGATCCTAGCTGAAAGCAGAGAATACCAGAAGGATGTTTACCTGTGGTTTACTGACTATGCAAAGACATTCGACTGTGTGGATCATAACAAACTATGGATAACACTGCGAAGAATGGGAATTCCAGAACACTTAATTGTGCTCATGAGGAACTTGTACATAGATCAAGAAGCAGCCACTTGAACAGAGCAAGGAGATGCTGCATTGCATAAAGTCAGGAAAGGTGTGCCTCAGGGTTGTATCCTTTCACCATACTTACTCAGTGTATATGCTGAGTAAATAATCCAAGAAGCTCAGCTATATGAAGAAGAAAGGGGCATCTGGATTGGAGGAAGACTCATTAACAACTGGTGTTATACAGATGACACAACCTTGCTTGCTGAAAGTGAAGAGGACTTGAAGCACTTACTGATGAAGATCAAAGAGTTCAGCCTTCATTATGGATTACACTGCAACATAAAGAAAACAAAAATCCCCACAACTGAACCAATAAGCAACATCATGATAAACAGAGAGAAGATTGAAGTTGTCAAGATTTCATTTTACTTGGATCCATAATCAACACCCATGGAAACAGCAGTCAAGAAATCAAAGGACATATTGCGTTGGGCAAATCCGCTGCAAAAGAACTCTTTAAAGTGTTAAAAAGCAAAGATATCACCTTGAAGACTAAGGCGTGCCTAACCCAAAGCCATGGTGTTTTGAATTGCCTCACATGCATGGGAAACCTGGAAAATGAATAAGGAAGACTGAAGAAGAATTGACACCTTGAATTATGGTGCTGACTAAGAATGTTGAATATGCCATGGACTGCCAAAAGAACGAGCAAATCTGTCTGGTAGGAAGTACAGCCAGAACACTCCTTAAAAGTGAGGATGGTAAGACTTCGTCTCACGTAGTTTGGACATGTTATTAGGACAGTCAGTCCCTGAAGAAGGACATTATGCTTGGTAAAGCAGAGGGTCAGCAAAAAAAAAAAAGAAGACCCCTAGTAAGATGGATTGACACAGTAGCTGCAACAATGGGCTCAAGCATAAAAAGGATTGTGAGGGTGGCACAGAACTGAGTAGTGTTTCATTCTGTTGTACATAGGGTTGTTAATATGAGTTTGAACCGACTCAACAGCACTTAACAACAACAACATAGATATTTATACGCTTTACGGGTTTCGCTTCTCTAGAGAACCCAGCCTAAGACTCCCACTAAATACTAAAGCTCTTTAGCAATTTTGTAAAGGAATCTACCAATTCTTGGTTAGTCTCTCTCCTTTTTTTTTTCTTTAGACTTGTCCTATGCCTCCCGTTTCCCATTCTGGAACTGTTGGTTTTATTTTAAGCCAAAATTACCCCTTTTCCTTAAATAAAACATATTTGTCATGGTTTAAATTGTGTCCCCGCAAAATATCTGTCAACTTGGCTAAGCCATGACTCCCAGTATTGTGTGATTGTCCACCATTTTGTCAGCTGATGTGATTTTCCTGCGTGTAAACCCAAACTCTATGACATTTATGAGGCAGGATTACAGGCAGTTATGTTAACGAGGCAGGGCTCAATCTACAAAATTAGGTTGTTTTAAGTCAATCTCTTTTGAGATATAAAAGAGAGAAGCAAGCAGAGAGACAGGAGGACCTCACATCACCAAGAAATCTGTGCCAAGAGCAGAATGCATCCTTTAGACCTGGGGTCCCTGCACCTGAGAAGCTACTAGTCCAGGGACCTTCTCCCAGAGGTGAAAGAGAGATAAAGACTTCCCCTGGAGCTGATGTCCTGATTTGGACTTTTAGCCTACTAGGCTGCAAGGGAACAAACTTGTTTGCTGAAGCCATCCACTTGTGGTATTTCTGTTATAGCAGCACTAGATAACTAAGACAATACATATAATATCTAGCTTAAGTTATCTAGAAAGGTTTTGTTTTTAAGGTAGACATAAACATTGCTTTTTAAGACCTTGTTATATCAATCAAAATAAAAAGCCTATCCTTGTTTTAGGGCACCTTTCAAAGAGACCAATTTATATCAAAGTTTCTCCAAGTAGCTACTAAAATTTCAAATCGTAAGACTGACACAGATGCAGTTTTTCTTGGGTGAGGAAAGAACCCAGGCTTTAAAAAAACAGTCTTACGAAAAACAGCAACTGTTGGCCATAGCCTCCAGCCTGATACAAGACATAAACTCAGATACAACACTCTAAAGCAGAAGCAAGCTCTCAGAACAAAACAAGACAGAAAGGCCACATAAACTCAACGGACAATACCACACAAAATAAGGTATGGAGAACCTAGTTTCTTAAAGTGCATACAGAAATTTTTGGTAAGATCAACTCAATTCAGTGGAAAAAACAGGTTCTAGATAAAACTTATTAACTTGCCAGACCCTCAGCTGGAGGAATATTAGTCCTTTTGACAAAAGCCGAGCATCAAGAAAAAGTTCCCCAAAGAGGAAAGAAAACACAACACAAATGGGAGTTCATTTTCCCAAAGTGGAAGGAAAGAAAACAAAATAAAACCCAGAGCAGGCTGGAACTCATTTTCCCAAAAAGATCATTGAAATTCCAAATTATTTCTAGTATATTCAGCTTATACTGTTTTTAAATACGAACTCCAGGGAGGAAATCCAGGCTCATTTATCAAAGATGTTAAGCTCTAAGGTTCAAGTCTTTGGTTTCCTTCTTTCTGAACTTCATTTGTTCTGCTAGCTAGAGACCTAGTCTCTTATTTTAGACCTTAAATATACTAGTTCCTCTAGTTGGAAAGTACTCTAAAGTAGCTACTGATGATTTTAATTCTAACATTGTGATTCTTTATTGAGAAACCGTATCATAAAACAGGCCTGGAGCTGCCACCTCCCCCTGAGAATTTCATAAAACAAATCAGGAGCTGCCACCTCCCTTTGTGAATTTCATAAAACAGGTCAACATAAAAAGGCAAACAGACACAAAAGTAAAAATACAGGGCCAACGACAAAAAAATAGAAAAATCCCTGAAGAGCTAAAAAAGCATTTCAGCAGAAGTGTAAGAAGAATACTTCCCACTGGCTTTAATTTATTTCAGATCCCTTTGGTTCTAATTTACATCTTAAAAAGATTAATCTGGCCACTTCAGAAGTCCCCCATTTAGACTACTGTAACGAATCCTTTTCTTTCATTAAATCATGCCATTTTTCTAAATACTGAGCCAAATTAGGCCTAAAATTCTTTACCATATGGGCAGCAGGTGTGCTGGATGGTGGGCCATCAATTTTGCTTTTCTCTTGTTATTCCCCACTTTAAATTTGGAAAGGGGAAAAGAAAGAGGTTTCAAAACAGAGCACTATTTTCCAGATTTTCCCTGAGTCACAAAAAGAAACCTAATGAGGAACACTACGGGATTTGGACAGTGTTTTGCTTAGGCCAGTGTGTACCTTAGCTGCGCAAGAGTTTGCTTGTGGGTGGCAGGGAGCCTAGTGCTCTAGCCTGTGTCAGGACCCCCATATCCTGTCACGGGCTTCTTTAACGCTCATGGTGAGTGCCAGTGACAGCCCTAATGGCTTTTACCAGTCGACCCGGGCCCTAATTTTGTGGCTTACATCGATTCAGAGCTCTTTGAAAACAGAATTACCTCTTTAATGTTTCAAATACCTGAATCCGGACACCAAACTGCAGTTCACCAAAGAGTTACTAGACATTACTCTTAATCAAAGGATCAAGCAAAAATCTTAGAAAGGTTCTCAATCTACCAACCGATTTTCGAACAATATGCCAAACAATACTTAAGAAAACATGAGAAAGAGAATAAACAAGGCTTGTTTTCTGAGAGCACTTACTCTGTTGGTGTGGAAGGGAGATGGAGTGTGAACACGTGGGGTCCAGAAGGCAGGACCTCTCTTTGCTGGTTTTTGGTCCACAGCCCAGTTCTCCTCATGGTCGACTGGATTCGTGGCTTCAGAAATCCTGCCAGACTAGGGTCATGGAAGCTCCATATACACATTCAAATTCCCTAAGGGGCCAAATCATGGGCCTGAGGGCTGTGGGGACCACAGTCTTGGGGAACATCTAACTTAATTGGCATAACATAATTTATAAAGAAAATGTTCTACATTCTACTTTGGTGAGTAGCGTCTGGGGTCTTATAAGTTTGTGAGCAGCCATCTAAGATACTTCAGTGGTCTCACCCCCTTCGTGAGAAAAGGAGAATGAAGAAAATCAAAGATATAAGGGAAAGATTAGTCCAAACGACTAATGGACCACAACAACCACAGCCTCCACCAGGCTGAGTCAGTACAACCAGCTACAACCACCAACTGCTCTGACAGAGATCACAACAGAGGGTGCTGGACAGAGCTGAAGAAAAATGTATAACAAAATTCTAACTCACAAAAAAAAAAAAAAAAAAAGACCAGGCTTACTGGTCTGACAGAGTCTGGAGAAACCCCAAGAGTATGGCCCCCCAACCCCCTTATAGCTCTGTAATGAAGTCATTCCCGAGGTTCACCCTTCAGCCAAAGATTAGACAGGCCCCTAAAACAAAACGAGATGGGCACACCAGCCCAGGGGCAAGGACAAGAAAGCAGGACGGGACGGTAAAGCTGGTAATGGGGAACCCAAAGTTGAAAAGGGGAGAGTGTTGATATTTCATGGGGTTGGCTACCAATGTCTCAAAACAATATGTGTATTAATTGTTTAATGAGAAACTAGTTTGCTCTGTAAACTTTCATCTAAAGTACAATAAAAAAAAGAAAAAAGATACTCCTGCCAGACTACGCCATCAATTGTCCTATGGTAAAATCACCACAAAGTTATGAGCAAAAAAAAAAAAAAAAGAAATTTTATTCAGCATATGTTCCAAAGGCACACGTGAGACAAGCATGCTGCCAGAACCATGTCTGCCAAAGTTCAAGGAATGTTACAGAATCATCAGGATACATTAGCATTACAAATGGGTAAAATCATTAAAAATTTCATCTTTTCACAGATTGGCTAAAAACTGCTAAATCTCATGATTCTACTGGTACAAATTTCAGTAATGACAGTCAGGAGGGTCTTCACTGGTCCAACAGATCTTAAAAAAAATAGAAAAAGAGTGGAACATATGTGGGTCTTTTCTGCTCTGAGTATTTGTTTATGTTAAAATTTCCACAGAAGATGTTTTCTAAGATTGTCCTAGCTATTGTTTTTACACCTCAGGGCCCAGTTGACATGTCTTTATGAGCCCTTGTGAGTCCAGCTCCAGCTGGGTCACATTCTTTATACTCAAGGACAGGGAATAATGGCTCCAATTTTATCTCCTAAGCCAGAATGAAATAGTAATTAAAGGAAAAGGAGAAAAATTTTAAAAAAGCTTCTGCTCAGTTATTAATAACGTTGTAGCTAATAATGTAATTCAGTGTAGATTTTATAAAACAATTTTGTTAGGATTTATATAATCTAAGAAATATTATATTTAAGCAATTTGCAACTATATTTACCACATATTATTCTGTGATTAAAATTGACAG
Source organism: Elephas maximus indicus (assembly GCF_024166365.1). Classification (NCBI taxonomy): domain Eukaryota; kingdom Metazoa; phylum Chordata; class Mammalia; order Proboscidea; family Elephantidae; genus Elephas; species Elephas maximus. Next base: position 121,391,780 of record NC_064826.1, read on the forward strand.
TAAACATTACTAAGAATTCTGTATGGTCTGGTACAAGAGGAGGTCCATGTGGGGGGTGATACCACGAGTTACCGCACTTGGTGACACCAACGCTAGTGACGCCACCAGAAATTAGACCAAATTTTAAAATATGTCACAGACACTTTTTCCTGATTTGTTTTCTGACATTAATTCTTTAGCAGTATGGAATCAAATTTTTATTAAAAACATTTTACTTTTTATTTCAAGAAGCCTTCTGTTGGAATTAAAAAATTCCTGATCCAAAATTAATCTGCTAGCAGTTTTTTTTTTTTTTTCTCTTTTACCCAAAGGGGCTAATCTGACTTTTCTTTGGTGTTCCAAAGAACAGACCGTAACAAAACTGTTAACCTGTGATTAAATGAAAAACACTGAACTTCTTTAAATTTTTAGAGACTCAAGACTGCAGGTAGGGAGAGGGAGCAATATTTTAATTTTAATCCTTTTTTAAAGTTAACTCAGTAGCCCTTAAATACTTCATCACCATGGAAACCTGTCTTTTTAAAGTAAAAGTTAAGTGAGTTCTCCATTCTCTAGGTTTCCTCTAGCATGAAGAAACGTTTCTCCTATTTGCAAATTGTTTATTAAACCACAGAGCAGTCAAATGTTGTTATTCTTTTTAATACATGATTATATTTTTAACAGTAGACATTTTTAATTTGTATGTAGTCAAGTTTACCATTCTTTTCCGTTAGCGTTTCCAAGTTTATTGCCATACTTAGATTGTAAAAACATGCCTCGGCTTTTTTTCCAGCACATTTTTTGGTTTCTTTTTTAGATTTCAATCTCTGACCCATCTGGAATTTATTTTGGCGTTAACGAGGGAGGGGCGGAGGGAGGGAGCCAGCGCCTATCTTTCCAGATGGCCGGCAGCCGTCCCAGCGCCATTTTACCGACCGCCTGTCCCGGGTTCTGAGGAGCAGCCCCTCAGGGGCCCCCGCCCGCCAGGCCTCTGCCGGGCTCCGTCCGGCTCTGCCCTCCGCCGGCCGCCGGGACTACCTGCCGAGCGGTTCCACGCCCGCGCGGTTCCGGCCCGCCACAGGGCGGGGGACGTCCTGCCTGGGCCCGGCCGGCTCTCCGGCGCCACCGCCCGTCAGCCCGAAGCCTGGGCGGGGCGGAGGACGCACCCCAGCCCGCCGAGCGCAGGGCGGTGCCCCAAGCCCCTGTCCCTTCCCTGTTCCCACTCTCCTTTTGCCGCCCCCGCCCTCTCACTCCCTCTTCGTGCCCCACTCCCCCCGCCCGCTCGCCCCCTACCGGAGCCCCGAACCCCTCCGCCCCAAGCCCCACCCCTTTCCCGGCTGTCGCCGAGGCCCAGCCTCTCCTTCACTTCAGCCTGCGGGGTGGGGCTTTCCCAGAGAAAATTTGAATAAAAGGCGTGTCCTCTGCCGTTATTTGCATAGGGGCGGGGCGAGTCTTTCTGAGCCGCCTCACTCGTATGGGGCGGGGCCCGCCTTATTTGCTGGGAGCCGGTGCCACTTTCTCTTCGAGCTGGCTTCCCTCTGCCTTCCGGTCTCACTCGCTGCTATGGCGCCGGTGCTTCCGAAGCGGCGGCGAGCCCAGGACGGGTCTGCAGCCGGCGCCAGGGCCCCCTCCACGCAGCCGCCGGCGCGCTTCCCCGGCGTCACCATCTACCTGGCCGAGCCGCGCATGGGCCGCAGCCGCCGGGCCTTCCTCACGCGCCTGGCGCTCTCCAAAGGCTTCTGCGTCCTGGACGAGTACAGGTGCGCGTGGCCAGAGTGCGACCGTCGCTGTCCCACGCGCGGGTCGCTGTGCCGTGCTGCCCGACCCGGCCCGGGGGCTCGTGTCCAGGCGGCGCTGCTCCCGGCACCAGGAGTGGCGCTCGGCGAGAGTACTGCGGCTCCCCGCGGCGGCTGGCCGCGTCCTCCAGGGGCCAGGGGGTGATGCCAAGGGACTCTGTACCGACGGCTCCAGCTCAGTGTCTGGGGCCCTAGCTCTTGAGTTCAGCTAGCTCTTGAGAGGTACCTGTATCCTTGTAATGCCGGAGCACCCGGTGGGGCCGGAGATGGTGGTAGTGGAATACAGACGGGATACCCGGGGTACGGCGTTTTAGAGCGGAGCAGCTGCTTTCGCGTATGGTGGTTTCTGTGAGGCCTCTTTACAGCTGAGGATATTGAAACTCAGAGATCTGAAATGGCTTGCACGCAGCTGATGGAAGTGGAGGGGCACCGGAGGTGTTTGGATTTCTAGTTAGTCCCGGCACTTCATGGTCACGTGACCTTTTTTCTGACCCTGTTTGCTCTTCTGTGGTGGTGGTGGTAGGCGTCATCGAGTCCGTTCCAACTCATAGCGACCCTATGTACAACAGAAGGAAACACTGCCTCTCTTTCGCCACGCTCACAATCGCTGTTACGCTTAAGCCCACTGTTGCAGCCACTGGGTCAATTCATCTCATTGAGGGTCTTCCTCTTTTTTGTTGACCCTGTACTCTACCAAGCATGATGTCCTCCAGGGACCCATCCCTCCTGACAACATGTCCAAAGTGTGTAAAATGCAGTCTCGCCATTTTTGCCTCTAAGGAGCATTCTGATTGTTCCAAGACAGACTTGTTTGTTCTTTAGGCAGTCCGTGATATATTCAATATTCTTTGCCAACACCACAATTCAAAGGTGTCAATTCTACGGTCTTCCTTATTCATTGCCCAGCTTTCGCATGCATAAGATGTGATTGCAAATATCATGGCTTGGGTCAGGTGCACCTTAGTCTTCAAGGTGACATCTTTGCTTTTCAACACTTTAAAGAGGTCTTTTGCAGCAGATTTGCCCAATGCAATGTGTCTCTTGATTTCTTGACTGCTGGTCGGTCCCTTTGGTGTTGATTATGGATCCAAGTAAAATGAAATCCCTGACAACTTCAGTCTTTTCCCCATTTAACATGATGTTGGTTCAATGTCCAGTTGTGAGGATTTTTGTTTTCCTTATGTTGAGGTGTAATCCATACTGAAGGCTGTGGTCTTTGATCTTCATCAGTTAGTACTTCAAGTCCTCTTCACTTTCAGCAAGTTTCTCTTCTGTAACAGGGTGTCATTACCATTTAGGGTGTTCTTCAGGATCACTTTCAGAATCAAAGGAACACACAGAGGCCAAAGGTTTTATAAAGGGCCATGTGAGCATAAGGAGTAATTATTAATAAATAGCAATTGGAATCTCTTTTCCACTGCTAGCAGCCTTTCTGCCTGGGGTGAGTCCCATCTTCCCTGTGGTCCAGACTGACTTCTGGAGCCTCTGAGTCTGCAGCCTGCTCTCCAGCCAGGGCTGAGACAGTGATTTGAGTGAGGACGTCCTAAAGGGAGGGAACCAACAGTTGCAAGGAATGGTGGCCGCAGAGGAAATGCTGAGAGCACCAGAGCTGGGGGTACCCACAGATTTGAGGCTGGGACAGCCAACACACCAGAGCCTGGTCCCTTTGCACCACTTCTTTGACTTTTTATTAAACATTCCCAGGGACCGCTCCTGTGCCCAACCCACTCAGAGAGATGATAACAGTTAACACTACATAGCAGCTTACCATGTCCCAGCTACTGTCCAAGCCCTTTTGCTTCCTAACTCATTTCAACTTACAACAACCTGACAAGGCAGGTCTGTGATTACCTCTGGTTTTCCGAAGAGAAAATTGAAGTACAGAAGAGTACAGCAAGTATGTGGCAGAGCTTGGGCTCAGACTCCAGCAGTCTGGCTCCAGGATTTGTGCCTATACCCCAGCACTTAGATGAAGATCTGGTCCTCAAGGAGCTCTTTCTCTGGGGTGGAGGGGGAGGAAGACAGACAAATTCACAGAGGCAGGCTGGGTTTGTGAGTGAGGCTGGAGACCACAGTTCTGTAGCTGCTGGAGTGGTGGTGGTGGCAGTTGGAGAATGAGTAGATACTTGCCAGGCAGAAGGGACAGCAAAAACAAAGACAGAGGTGCAGAGGAAGTAGGAAGGATGGTGGGGCCTGGACAGGGCTCTGGTCCTTACCTTCCTCCCCCTTCCTCTGGCCCAGCTCCGAGGTGACACACGTGGTGGTGGAGCAGACCTCGGCCATGGAGGCTGTCTGCTGGCAGGAGCGCCAGGCGGTGGCTGCTCCCTCAGATTGGACCCTGTCAAAACTGGTGAACATGAGCTGGTTCACAGAGAGCATGGCTGCAGGGCAGCCTGTGCCCGTGGAGTGCCGGCACTGCCTGGAGGTGAGCAGGGTGCAGGATCAGAGGTGGGCAAGAGACAAACCCCTGATGCAGGCCACGGCCCAACTGGGACACAGGGAGATCTGGCAGCAGTGCCTCAGTATCCTTCAAACAGTATGGGCTCTGCCCCAGACCACTAGGGGGCCGTCAAAGCCAGTGCTGGGGCCACAGGAGGGCTGGGATTCTCCATTCTCAGCACTGGTGCAAACTCTTGGGATTCTGCTTATCTTTAGCATCTTCGAGCCTTTTTTCCTCACCGAGTGGTTGAGACTGACCCTGAGTGAGATGACCCAAGGGTCAGCAGGAGCCCATCCCAGGATGCTTTGAGGTTCATGGCCTCTGTTCCACCTCGGTACTCCTGGGCACGGCACAGCGGGGCCTGCAGGTGTGGCTCAGGAGCCAGGCTGCCTGCATCCAAATCCTGGCTCTGCCTGTGAGGTGTAAGGCATGTCCTCTAACCCCTGAGGCCTCATGTCCCCATCTGAGTCCCCAGCCCACTCAGTTGGGAGGACTTGGGGAGATGGAGCACACACAGCAGCCTTGCAGCAGCAGGAAGAGTTAGTACTCTGTTAATATAGGAGTCATTGTCACTACTGCTCCTGATACCCCGGGCTGGTTGGCAGGGCTGCACCTCCCTCTGCCCCAGGCCTCGGATATTTTGTCACCCTCTCAGAGTCTGTGCACTCTGTCCTATAAGCCCAGGAGCCCGAGGATGACTACCCCGGGATAGGCAAAGCTCCTGGGAGCTGCCTGGTTCCGTTGCCAGATGTGCATCATGTCTTGCATCCGACCCTAGGCCCTGTAGGCCTGCGACCTTGTGGTAACCCATGCATTGCCATCCCCAGGTGGCCAAGTCCAGGAAGGGGGCCGCCAGCCCAGCATGGGTGCCACCTTACGCCTGCCAGCGTCTCACGCCTCTCACACACCATAACGCCAGCCTGGTGGTGAGCCATGGGTCCCCAGCCTCCCTGAGTTGGGGTTTCTGCCCTGTCCCAGCCCCGGGGGTGGGGGCTGTGGGTACAGGTGGGTGGTAGCTCAAGAGTTGGTGCTTGAGGCGGCTTGAGGCAGCCTGCTTACCCAACCCCTGACCACGGATCCTTCCCTACAGGAGGCTCTGGAGACACTGGCAGAGGCAGCAGGCTTCGAGGGCAGCGAGGGCCGCCTCCTCTCATTCCGCAAGGCAGCTTCTGTACTCAAGGCCCTGCCCAGCCCCATCATAGCCCTGAGGCAGTTGCAAGGGCTCCCCTACTTTGGAGATCACTCCTCCAGGGTTGTCCAGGTCAGTGCTCACCACACTGAATGGGGCACAGCTGTGAAAGGGCTTGGTCTGGATGTGATTGGATGGGGGTGAGAATCATGGGTCCCTCTCCCAGGAGGCCTTGGAGACTGGTGTAAAAATCGCGTGGGGACAGTGTCTGGCCTCCTCCAACCCCACAATGTGGAAGGAGAACCAGGATCAGCAGCTGACCACATGAGGTGGAGGCTAGATAAGCTTCCTCTCTGCTCTATTTTTACCAATTCTGACACCAGCATCCCTCACACAGCACTCTCTACTTCTCTGCTGGGTTCGATAATTCATTGCAGTGGCCACACAGAACTTACAGACCATGCTTACTGTTATGGGGCTTATTAGGGAAGTAACAGTCACAATTCAGGCTCAGGAACCCTCTGGGTACAGTTCTTCCATGACAGCTTCTTTCCAACCGTGCTCGCAGGCATGCCTCTCCCTGGCCCTAGGCCTCTCCCCAAAGGCACTCAGCTTTCTCTCTCCATGGGCCAGGAAGCCCACGGCACCATCTCCTGCTGCTGGGTCTCTGCTGCCATTGCTTCTCACGGTCTTCAGGGTTACAGCTTGCTATCTCTCTCTCTCTCTCTCAGTCTCCTGCTTCCAGGAGCTTGTCAGTGCAGGGATCCCGGGTCCAAAGGACATACTCTCTGCTCCTGGCTGTTCTTTCTTGGTGGTGGTAGGATCCTCCTCTCTGCTCTGGAATTGGCTCCCTTTTAAGGCAAAACTGACCAATTCCCTTGTTGGGCCACAATTACCCTATCACACAGTCCTGCCCAATCACCTGGGTAGGAGTTAGAAGACCATTGCTAGAAAGGCCACACAAAAGTGATAAATTACACAGCACCTGGTGACATAGAGAGTGGGTGACTTAGTGGTTCAGAGCCCAGCCATGGAGACAGACAGATGGGGGTACAAATGGTGGCTCCAAGACTTTGGATAAAACACTGACCTCAGATTCCTTCACGGTTGTACATTGGAGACACACCACTTACCTTAGGGCATCACTCTTGTTATCATCATAATTGTCAAACCCAAACTGCCCAGAAATGTAGGAAGACAGAAACCACGTAGGAGCACCACTTTTTTTTTTTTTTTATTAACTTTTATTGAGTTTCAAGTGAACGTTTACAAATCAAGTCAGTCTGTCACATATAAGTTAATATACATCTTACTCCTTACTCCCACTTGCTCTCCCCCTATTGAGTCAGCCCTTCCAGTCTCTCCTTTCGTGAAAACTTTGGCAGCCTCCAACTCTCTCTATCCTCCCATCCCCCCTCCAGATAGGAGATGCCAACACAGTCTCAAGTGTCCACCTGATATAATTAGCTCACTCTTCATCAGCATCTCTCTCCCACCCACTGTCCAGTCCCTTTCATGTCTGATGAATTGTCTTCGGGGATGGTTCCCGTCCTGTGCCAACAGAAGGTTTGGGGACCATGACCGCCGGGATTCCTCTAGTCACATCCAGACCATTAAGTATGGTCTTTTTATGAGAATTTGGGGTCTGCATCCCACTGATCTTCTGCTCCCTCAGGGGTTCTCTATTGAGGAGCACCACTTTTTAAAATACAAAGTGTCTTAGTTATCTAGTGCTGCCATAACTGAAATACCACAAGTGGATGGCTTTAATAAACAGAAGATTATTCTCTCACAGTGTAGTAGGCTAGGAGTCCAAATTTAGGGCGTCAGCTCCAGGGGAAGTCTTTCTCTGTCGGCTCTGGAGGAAAGACTTTGTCATCAATCTTCCCCTGGACTAGGAGCGCAGGAACCCTGGGTCTAAAGGACGCACTGTGCTCTTGGTGCTGCTTCCTTGGTGGTATGAGTGCCCCCTGTCTCTCTGCTCTCTTCTCTCTTTTATATCTCAAAAGAGATTGGCTAAGACACAATCCAATCTTCTAGATTGGGTCCTGCCTCATTAATATAACTGCAACCTAGCCCACTTAATTACCATCCTAGAGGTAGGATTTACAACATATAGGAAGATCACATCAGCTGGCAAAATGGTGGACAATCACAATGCTGGGAATCATGGCCTAGCCAAATTAATATACATATTTTTGGGGGACACAATTCAATCCACGACACAAAGCATTTGAGAACCAACACTTAAAGTTGTCCTCTTGTACGCTTTCATTGCAAAGAGATATGGTGACAAAAAGATATTTTTAAATGCTTTAAAAGTTATGCTTTTAAATGAAGCTGTATGGAATTTATCACATACATTTGATTGTGTACTTGTTATTCATCTGAGAGAGGATTCATTTGACCTGGACTCTTCAGCTGTAACTCCAGGCCCCAGGGGATTTGAGACTCACAACCTGGAGCCTCTGCCCCCTCCAGCTGCATGTCAGCAGCTTCGTTCATCCTCCCTGGCACAGCCTCCTGCTTCCCACAGCCTCCATTTCCAGGGCCCCCCCAGATCCGTAGACTATAAAGCCCCCTTTATGCAGGGTGCTGGAGGGGAATACCCCAGTCTTTGGGCCCCAGCCCCACACTGATGTCCTGTTCTTCTCTTTCTCCCCAGTCAGGCTTCTATGGTGCCAAACATATCTACTGGCATAGAGTTTTATGTTGTTTCTCTTCCCACAGGAGATGCTGGAGCACGGAGTATGTGAAGAGGTGGAGACATTGCGGTGCTCAGAGAGGTACCAGACCATGAAGGTGTGTGTGAGGCAGTACTAGGGTCCAGGGGCTGGTTCTATGTCCATGGAATCCCTCCAGGGCCACTGCACTGACAAATAGCCCCCAAGGAGCACAGCCCTCCCAGTTTTCCCCTGAGATTAGCGGCATGGTCTGTGTGCTGTGCAGAGAGCATGAGCAAGCTGGTGGTCCATATCAGGGTGTCCTCAGGAACAGTTTCTGTCAGTTTATTTTTTCTTTTGAATGGACCACACTTTCTTGTTTCTTTGTATGCTTTGTGATATTTTGTTGTTATCAAAATGTGAACATTTGAATATTATAATGTGATAACTCTGGAAATCGGATTTGCCCCTTTTCCCAGGGTTTGCTGTTCTTCATTGTTGAAGGCTACATTTTTTTACAGTTGTCTGTTTAGTGACTTCTCCAAACTTTTTTGCAGAGACTGCATTTCTTGTCATGTGTGATCACTTAAGTCTCTGTTCCTTTAGCTTCTGTTCATCTAGTGTTTTGACAAAAACTTTTTGAACACCAGGAGCTAAAAAAAGAAGAGAAAAAAAAGCATCTCTCCCAGTCTTTGACGATTGCCTCTGTGCTGGCACACTCCTTTTACACTTAGCCAGGCTATTTGCAACTTTGCCTCAGCCTTCACTTGCTGCTTTCCCTGAGCCTGGAGAAAGCTTAGGGTCTTCTCAGAACTTTTTTAGGCATGCTTCCTGCCCTAGACATGCACATAGCTTTCTGCATTCCTCAGTATACTTAGGTGCTTGTGACTGACTTAATTTTCCGAAGAAACTGCCTAACTTTTCCTCCCTGACTTTGGCTGCTCTATTGCATGTCTCAGTTATAATCTTCTCCCGACTTTGGGTGCTCTAGTGCATGTCTCAATTATAATTTTTTTCTTTTCTTCTGCTATTTTGTTTTTTGTGTGTCTTATACCTTCTTTGCCTCACATTTCCTCCAATACTGCCAATTTTTGTATTTTTTCATATTGGCAATGAACCATTTTAATTCTCCTTTCCTTTTGTATGTATTTTTTAGATATTTTCTTTGTGGTTACCACACACAAAAAAACAAAAAAAAACGTTGCTGTTGAGTTGATTCCGACTCATAGCAACCCTAAGGGACAGAGTAGAACTGCCCCAAATGGTATCTAAGGAGTGCCTGGTGGATTCAAACTACAGACCTTTTATTAGCAGCCATAGCTCTTAACCACTATACCACCAGGGTTTCTCATTTAACCTCTTACATTTATAACAACCTGGTTTAAATTGGTACTGACTTAACTTCAGTGACATACAGAAGCTATACCTATATTGTTCCTCAGGAGCCCTGATGGCGTTGTGGTTAAGAGCTGTGGCTATGGCTGCTAATGAGAAGGTCAGCAGTTCGAATCCACCAGCTGCTCTTTGGAAACCCTATAGGGCAGTTTTACTCTGTCCTGTAGGGTCGCTATAAGTCAGAATCAACTCAATGGCAGCAGGTTTGGTTTTTGTTTTTTTGTACTATTCTTCACACCCTCCCCCAACTTGTTTATGTTATTATCACCTATTACATCTTTTTACATCATGTGGTCTTACATTACATAACCTTGTACTTATTTTTTATGCATTTATCATTATAAAGGATGAAGAACATAACAACTAGAAATACCAAGCAAAAATATTTTATAACTTGCCCATGGAATTACCTTTAATGGAGATCTTTTTTCTATGTATGGCTTCACGTTACTGTCTAATGTTCTTTTTTTTCCCATCTGGAGGACTCCCTTTAGCATTTCTCATAGGGCAGGTCTAGTGGTTACGAATTCTCTCAGTCTTTATCTGGGAATGTATTAATTTCACCTACTTTCCTGAAAGACAATTTTGCTGGATATAGTATTCTTGGTTGACAATTCTTTTCTTTCAGCACTTAAATAATGTCATTCCATTTCTTTCTGGCCTCCAAGGTTTCTGAGGAGAAATTGGTGCTTAATTTTTTTTTAATGATATATTTAATAATATCTTATTGAGTGTTTGGTAGAAATTTACACAGCAATTTAGGTTCCCATTCGATAATTTCCACACAAGTTGTTCAGTAACATTAGTAACATTTATCACAATGTGTCAGTGCTCTAATTATGTTCTGTTTGTTCCGTTTCCAGTAGTCTAGTTCCCCTGCCCTCTTATCTTATCATCTTTGCTTTTGAGTAAGTGTTGACCTTTTGGTCTCATACTGATGGTTTTTAAGTAGAGCACCCCATGGATAATATCCTTTTTTGTGTGCCACTCTGCTATTTCATTAAAAGGTGATCTCAGGGAATAGGTTTGGTGCTAGGGCAGTAGTCTCAGGGAGTCTTCTGTTCTCTACTGTTCCAGTTTGTCTGGTCTTTTTTTTTTTTATGAGAATTTAAGTTCTCCATATTTTTTTCCCATTCTATCTGGGACCATCTATTGTGACCCCGGTCAGAATGGTCATAGTAGTTCATCACCTGGTTCTTCTGGTCTTCGGGTAGCTGAGGTTGTGGCTTATGTAGACGTGCTTCTTCTCGGAGCTTTTGGTTACCTTCTTACTGTTTTGCTCCTTGTGAGTAGAGACCTGCAATTGTGTTTTAGATGGCTGCTTGCAAACTTGTAAGACCCCAGATGCTACTCACTTCACTAGGCTGCAGATCATGATTTTTGTTAACTATATTGACTGAGTTGTGTCATGAGACTATGATCCTAAGTTTTCAAACTCAGAAAACCAATCTTGGAAGGTGTTTAGTTATGTCTGTGGAGTATCCGTATTTGTGTTTTCAGTGAATATATGTGTCTGCACCCATGTATTTGTATTTTTTTTTTTATAGATACTTCTGGAAACCCTGGTGGCATAGTGGTTAAGTGCTACAGCTGCCAACCAAAGGGTCGGCAATTTGAATCCGCCAGGCGCTCCTTGGAAACTCTGTGGGGCAGTTCTACTCTGTCCTATAGGGTCACTCTAAGCAGAAGTCAACTCGATGGCAATGAGTTTGCTTTTGGGGGGAGGGGTATTTACTGTGAATAAAGCTGGAATAGGTGTGCATATGTCTGTTCGTGTCACTACTTTTAGGACTATAGGGTATATACCTAGGAATAGGACTGATGGATCATAGGTTAGTTCTATTTCTCATTTTTCTGAGGAAGCTACATACGTTTTCCATGGTGGTTGTACCATTTTACAGTCCCAGCAGCATGGATAAGGGTTCCAGTGTCCCCACATCTTTGTCAACATTTGTTGTTTCTGTTTTTTTGATCAGTGCCGTTTTTTCCAGGGTGAGATTGTTGTTTTGATTTACATATCTCTAACGGCTAGTAATTGTGAACATCTTTTCATTGGTTGTTGGCTGCTTGAATGTCCTCTTTGGTGAAGATTCTGTTCATGTCCTTTGCCCATTTTGAGATTGGGTTGTTTGTTTTTCTGTTGTTGAGTTGTTGCAGTTTTCTGTGGATTTTAGAGATTAGACCATTATGGAATAAGTTGTTTCTGAAGATGTTTTTGCCAATCTGTAGGTTGTCTATTGGCTCTTTTACTAATCTTCTGGTGAGCATAAGTTTTTAATTTTTATAAAGTCCCATCTATTTCGTCTTCTTTATTTGTTCATTTGTTATGTTTGTTATCCTATTTTTACAAAGGATGAGGTCTCATAGTTTTCTTGTAGGAGTTTTATGGTTTTAAGTTTAACATTTAGGACTTTGAACCCCTTTGGGTTAGTTTTTGCCTGTGGGTGAGGTCTGGGTCCTATTCCATTTTCTACGGGTGGGTATCCAGTTTCACCAGCATCGTTTATTAAAGAGACTGTTTCTGCCCCAGTGAATCAACTTTGACCTTGTCGAAAATCAGTTGTCCATAGATGGCTGGGTTTAATTCTGCGTTCTCGATTCTGTTCCACTTGTCTTGTCTGTCGTTGAACCAATACCAGGCTGTTTTGATTACAGTGGCTGCATAGTATGTTTTGATATTAGGGAGTATAAGTCCTTCTGCTTTGTTCCTTTTCTTCTTATTGCTTTAGCTCTTTGGGGTTTCTTTCCTTTCCATATGACGTTGGTCATTATTTTTTCCATTTCAGTAAAGAATGTTGCTGGAATTTGTATTGGGATTACATTGTATCTGTAGATCACTTTAGGTAGAATTGACATTTTCACTATAGTAAGTCTTCCAATCCATGAGCACAGGATACCTTTCCACTTTTGTAGGTCTCTTTAAGTCTCTTATAGTCGTGTTTTATAATTTTCATTGTGTAAGTCTTTTATGTCCCTGGTTAGGTTAATTCCTGGGTATTTTTAAATCAATCTGGGGCTATTATAAAATGGTATTGTTCCCTTAATTTCTTTTTCAGAGTAGTCTTTGTTAGTGTAGAGGAACCGAACTAATTTTTGTGTGTTGATCTTGTACCCTTCAATGTTGCTAAATTCTTCTATTAATTCCAGCAGTTTTCTTGTGAAATCTTTAGAATCTTCTATGTATAGGGTCACTATGAGCCGAAACCAACTTGACGGCAATGGGTTTTTATATGTGTGTGTGTGTGTAGGATTTTTTTTAGGTATAGAGGTTATGGAACCAGGGATATCATTGCTAGTGTCAGATGGATCTTGGCTGAAAGCAGAGAATACCAAAAAAATTTTTACCTGTGTTTTATTGCCTACGCAAAGACAGTCAACTGTGTGGAGCATAACAAATTATGGGTAACATTGCAAAGAATGGGAATTCCATAACACTTAATTTTGCTCATGTGGAACCTGTACATAAATCAAGAAGCAGTAATTTGAATAGAAAAAGGGGATACTGTGTGGTTTACAGTCAGGAAAGGTGTGTGTCAGGGTCGTATCCTGTCACATACTTATTCAATCTGTATGCTGAGCAAATAATCCGAGAAGCTGGACCATATGAAGAAGAAGAATGTGGCATCAGGATTGGAGGAAGACAATTAACAACCTGTGATATGCAGATGATACAACCTTGCTTGCTGAAAGCGAAGAGGACTTGTAGCACTTACTGATGAAGATGAAAGATTTCAGCCTTCAGTATGGATTACAACATAAGAAAACAAAAATCCTCATAACTGGACCAGTAAGCAACATCATGATAAATGGAGAAAATATTGAGGTTGTCAAGGATTTCATTTTACTTGGATCCACAACCAGTGCCTGTGGAAGCAGCGGTCAGGAAATCAAAGGACATATTGCATTGAGCAAATCTGCTGCAAAAAACCTCTTTAAAGTGTTGCAAAGCAAAGATGTCACTTTGAGAACTAAGGTGCGCCTGACCCAAGCCATGCTACTTTCAGTTGCCTTATATGCTTGGGAAAGCTGAACAATGAATAAGGAAGACCAAAGAAGAATTGATGCCTTTGAATAATAGTGTTGGCGAAGAATATTGAATATACCATGGACTGCCAAAAGAAAAAACAAACCTGTCTTGAAAGAAGTACAGCCAGAAGGCTTCTTAAAGGCAAGAATGGCAAGATTTTATTTCACGTATTTGGAAATATTATCAGAAGGGACCAGTCCCTGGAGAAGGACATCATGCTTGGTAGAGCGTCATCAAAAAAGAGGAAAACCCTCAACTAGATGGATTGACACATTGGCTGCAACAATGGGCTCAAGCACAGCAATGATTGTGAGGATGGCACAGAGCTGGGCAGTGTTTCATTCTGTTGCACATAGGGTCCCTATTGATTCAGAACTGACGGCACCTAATAACAACATAGAATCATGTCATCTGCAAGCAAGTGGAGATAAGTCTTACTTCTTCTTTTCCAATCTGGATACCTTTTATTTCTCTTTCTTGTCTTATTGCCCTAGCTACGACTTCTAGTACAATGTTGAATAAGAATGGTGATAATAAGCATCCTTGTCCCGTTCCCATTCTCAAAGGGAAGGCTCTTAGCCTTTCTCTGTTGGGTATAATGTTGGCTGTTGATTTTACACATATGCCCTTAATTATATTGAGAAATTTCCTTTCTATTCCTATTTTGCTGAGAGTTTTTACCAGGAAAGGGTGTTGAATTTTGTTGAATGCATTTTCTGCATCAATTGATATGATCATTTGGCTCTTTTCCTTTGTTTTATTTATGTGGTATGGAGCCCTGGTGGAGCAGTGGTTAAGTACTTGGCTGCTAACCAAAAGTTTGGCAGTTCAAACCCACCAGCCACTGCATGGGAGAAAGATGTGGCAGTCTACTTCCATAAATATTCAGCCTTGGAAACCCTATGGGCAGTTGGACCCTGTCCTGTGTGGTTGCTGTGAGTCAATCGATTTGATGGCAGTGGTCATTTATGTAGTGGATTACATTAATTGATTTTCTGATGTTGAACTAACCACCCTGGTAATCCTGGTATGAATCCCACTTGATTGTGGTGTATGATTTTTTTGATATGTTGCTGAAGTCTTTTGACTAGAGTTTTGTTGAAAATTTTTGCATCTATGTTCATAATGGAAACCCTGGTGGCGTAGTGGTTAAGTGCTACGGCTGCTAACCAAAGAGTCAGCAGTTCGAATCTGCCAGGCGCTCCTTGGAAACTCTATGGGGCAGTTCTACTCTGTCCTATAGGGTCGCTATGAGTTGGAATCGACTCAAGGGCACTGGGTTTTTCTGGGTTATGTTCATAAGGGATAAAAAAAAAAAAAGGATATTGGTCTGTAATTGGTTTTTTGTGATGTCTTTGCCTAGCTTAGGAGCCCTGGTGGCGCAGTGGTTAAGAGCTCAGCTGCTAACCAAAAGGTTGGCAGTTTGAATCTAGCAGCTGCTCATTGGAAACACTCTGGGGCAGTTCTACTCTGTCCTATAGGGTTGCTATGAGTTGGAATCAACTCAACGGCAGCGGGTTTTTTTGTCTCATTTAGGTATCGGAGTTATGCTGTCTTCATGGAAAGAATTTGATAGTGTTCCTTCCTCTTCTCTGTTTTTGAAGAGATTAAGTAGGATTGGTGTCAGCTCTTCTCTCAATGTTTGGTAGAATGCTCCAGTATAACCATCTGGTCCTGGGCTTTTTGTTGTTGGCAATTTTTTGATGATATCTTCAATCTCTTATTTTTTAATGGATCTCTAAATTTTCTACCTCTGTGTTAGTTTGGGAAACCCTGGTGGCGTAGTGGTTAAGAGTTTGGCTGCTAACCAGAAGGTCGCAGTTTGAATCCACCAGGCGCTCCTTGGAAACCCTATGGGGCAGTTCTACTCTGTCCTGTAGGGTCGCTATGAGTCGGAATCAACTCGACAGCAATGTGTTTGGTTTTTTGGTTTGGTTGGGTGTTAGTTTGGGTAGCTAGTGTGTTTCTCAGAATTCATCCATTTCATCTAGGTTTTCAAATTTGTTGGAATAAATTTTTTCAGAGTAATCAGTTATGATCTTTATATCTTTGAATCACTTGTAATGTCAGCAGCTCCATTTCTTAATTTGGTTATTTGCCTCTTCTGGTTTTGTTTCTTTTGTCAATCTAACCAGTGGTTTGTCAATTTTATTGGTCCTTTCAGAGAACCAACTTTTGGTTTTGTTGGTTCTTTCTATTGTTTCTCTGTTTTGTTTATTTCTGCCCTGCTCTTTATTATTTCCTTTTTTTTCTGGCAGCTTTTGTCTTTTTTTCTTTCTTCTTTTTCTATTCATTGAAGTTATCAGTTTAAGTTAATGATTTTGGATCTTCTTTTTTAATGTAGGCATAAAAACTAATTTTTTTTAGTTTTTATTTATAGTTATTAATTTCCCTCTGAGTACTGCTTTTTCTGTGTCACAGAGATTTTGATATGTTGTGTTTTCATTTTCATTTGATTCTAAGAATTAGTTTCACTTTCGATTTCTTCTAGGACCCCATAGTTTTTTAGTAGTGTGTTGTCTTGGTCATCTAGTGCTGCCATAACAGAAATACCACAATTGGATGGCTTTAGCAAAGAGAAGTTTATTCTTTCACAGTCTAGTAAGCTAGAAGTCTGAATTTAGGGTGCTGGCTCCAGGGAGAGGCTTTCTCTCTTTGTTGGCTCTGGAGAAAGGTCCTTGTGATGCAGCAGTCTTCATTTGGCCTGGGAGCATCTCAGCGCAGGAACCCTGGGTTCTGCAGGAACTCCTGCTCCTGGCCCTGCTTGCTTGGTGGTATGAGGTACGCCCCTCACTGCTCGCTTCCTTTTCCTTTTTATCTCTTGAGAGATAAAAGGTGGTGCAGGCCACACCCCAGGGAAACACCCTTTACATTGGATCAGGGATGTGACCTGGGTAAGGGTGTTACAATCCCACCGTAATCTCTTTAACATAAAATTACAATTACAAAATGGAGGCCAACCACACAATACTGGGAGTCATGACCTAACCAAGTTGACACATATTTTTGGAAGACGCAGTTCAATCCATGACATGTATTATTTAGTCACCATGCCCCCCTGCCCCGTCCCCCGCCCACTTATTTTTCCTGTTGTTGATTTCTAGCTTTATACAGTTATGGTCAAAGAAGATGCTTTGTATGGTTTCAATCTTTTTTTAAATTTGTTGAGACTTGTTTTGTATCCTTGCATGTTCTGTTCTGGAAAATGATCCATGAGCACTGGAGAAGAATATAAATTATCCTGATGCTGGGTGGAGTGTTCTATTTTTGTCTGTCAGGTCCAATTGGCTTATGGTTTTATTTCAGTTCTCAGCGTTCTTAGTGATCCTTCTTTTTAGATGTCTGTCTATAATTGAAATTGGTGTGTTAAAGTCCCCTACTGTTGTTGTGGAGTTGTCTGTTTCTCCTTTCATATTAGTCAGTAGTTTTTTCATATTTTGGTGCATTGCTGTTAGGTGCATCTATATTGATAATTGTTATGTCTTCTTGCTGGATTGACCCCTTTATTGTTATGTAATATTTTTCTTTATCTTCTATAATAGATTTTGATTTAAAGTCTATTTTATCTGATATCAGTACGGCCACTCCAGCTCTTTTTTGTTAACTGGTTGCCTGGACTATTTTTCTCCATCCTTTTATTTTCCAATCGGTTTGTGTTTATGTCTCAGGTGCATTTCTTGTAGACACCAGAAGGATGGATCATGTTTTCTTTAATCCATTCTGCTGCTCTCTACTGTTTGCATGGGCATTTAGACCATTTGCATTTAAGGTTATTACTGAAAACGTAGTGTCTACCTCACTCATTTTACTATTTGTTTTTTGAGTGTTTCTTATCTTCTTTGTTTTTTTAATTCTGATTTTTCTGTTTTTGTTTGTATTTGGGTGCTTTCTTGTGATGAACCATTTGCCCTCTTTCTTCTGTTACTTCTGGGTGATTTCTTAGTGATTATCACATATATTACATTAGACAGTTTACAACTGTAACAGTGTTTAACATATGAACAACAGTTAACATACAACCTTAACGTAATAAATGTTATTTCTAATATGCTCCTTCCTCTCCCATTTCTGTAAATGTGTCTCCATTAACATCAATATATGGCCCCTATTCAGTAAGTTTACTTGGTGCTTATTAAAAACTTGGTGTTGTATTGTTCTTGAGATTTAATTATTGCATTTGCATTTATTCCCTGAAAACATCATATACTTTGTTCTTATGATTGCTATGTTATTGCATTTTTTTGAGGTCTTTCTTTCTTTTTCTTATTTTTTTCCTGGGTATAGATGCAAGTATTTATTTAATGCTCTTGCCTTTCTATTTGGAGTGCTCCTTTGAGTAATATTTGAAAAGCTGGTCTGGTAGTGGCAAAGTCCCAGAGCTTCTGTTTGTTTGGGAATGTCTTAATAATTTCCTCCTTGTTCTTGAATGACAGCTGGGCTGTGTAAAGAATTCTTGGTTGACAGTTGTTTTCATTCAGTATTTTATATATGTCACTCCATTGTCTTTTGGCCTCTAAAGCTTCTGGGAAGAAATCTGCATTGATTCTTATGAAAAGCTCTTAGTAAGTTATGATAAATTTTTCTCTTGCTACTTTCAGAATTCTCTCCCTGTCTTTGGTTTTCAAGAATTTTATTAGGCTATGGTATGGAGTTCATCTTTTTTGTGTCTCTTCAGTTTGGAGTTTGTCATGGATTGAATTATGTGCCCCCAGTGGTATGGAGTTCATCTTTTTTGTGTCTCTTCAGTTTGGAGTTTGTCATGGATTGAATTATGTGCCCCCAAAAATATGTATATCAACTTGGTTAGGCCGTGATACCCAGTATTGTGTGGTTGTCCTCCATTTTGTGATTGTAATTTTATATTGAGAGGATTTGGGTGGGATTGTAACACCACCCTTACTCAGGTCACCTCCCTGATCCAAAGTAAAGGGAGTTTCCCTGGAGCGTGGCCTGCACCACCATTTATCTCTTAAGAGATAAAAGGAAAGGGAAGCAAGCAGAGTTGGGGACCTCATACCACCAAGAAAGCAGCACCAGCAGTAGAGCACGTCCTCTGAACACGGGGTTCCTGCACCTGAGAAGCTCCTCGCCCAGCAGGAGATTGAGGACAAGGACCTTTCTTCAGAGCCGACAGAGAGAGAAAGCCTTCCCCTGGAGTTGATGCCCTGAATTTGGACTTGCAACCTACAAGACTGTAGGAAAATAAATTTCTCTTAGTTAAAGCCACCCACTTGTGGTATTTTTGTTATAACAATACTAGATGACTAAGACAGGGTTCAGGTAACTTCCCGTATTTGTAGGCTTGGTTCCCTGTTCAGGTCTGGGAAGTTCTTGTTGATTATCTCTTAAAAACTTGTTTCAATGCCCGTCTTAGTTGTCTAATGCTGCTATAACAGAAATACCACAAGTGGATGACTTTAACAAACAAAAATTTATTTTCTCACAGTTTAGGGGGTAAGAAGCCTGAATTCAGGGCTCCAGCTCCAGGCAAAGGCTTTCTCTCTTTGTTAGCTCTGGGGGAAGGTCCTTGTCATCAATCTTTTCCCTGGTCTAGGAGTTTCTCAGCAAAGGGATCCTGGGTCCAAAGAATGCACTCCACTCCTGGCTCTTCATTCTTGGTGGTAGGAGGTCCCCCTCCTCTCTGCTCAATTTTCTTTTTATATCTCAGAAGAGATTGATTCAAGATACAACCTAAACCTGTAGATTGTGTCCTGCCTCCTTAACATAACTGCCTCTAATCCTGCCTCATTAACATCATAGAGGTTAACAACGCATAGGATAATCATATCAGATCACAAAATGTATGGACAACCATACAGTACTGAGAATCATGGCCTTGCCAAGTTGATAGTTTTTGTGGGGCACAATTCAATCCATAACATTCCACCCATTGGCCCCCCAAAATTCATGTTTTTGACACATGTAAAACACATTCACCTCATCATATCGCAGCAAAAGTCTTAACTCCAAAGGCAAATTCCATCTTCTGAAAAATTTCTCTTCATCTGTGAAATGTAAAATTTAAGTTATCTGCTTCCAAGGTACAGTGGTGGAACAGGCACAAGGTAGACATTTCCATTACAAATGGGAGAAATTTTAGGGAAAGAAGGGATAACAGGCACCAAACATTCAGCAGGACATATTACATTAGCTTTCAAGGCTTGAAAATAATCCTCTGTTTTCTGAGACCATTTAGGCAGTGGCCCTGTCCTCCAGACTTTGGGTGTTAGCCAAACTTTCCGGATTCTGGGTGGAGGTCCCTTGGCCCTGGGCTTCAGCTCTGCCTTCCAGGCCCACTGGATCAGCAACTCTGCTCCCTTGAATTTGGGCAGCCCCATTCTCCTAGTCCATCTGAGTGGTGACCCCATCCCTCTGGTATTCATCAATGGTAGCCCCACACTTCAGACCCAGTTGGTGAAGATCTGACTCCTTGAAACCTAGGAGGCTGTGGTCCCACGCTTTGAGACCCAGCAGGCCATGGTTCCTCCCCTTGATACCCCAGAGGTCATGGCTCCACCCTTTGAGACTGAGGCGCCTTTGCCTCCTGTACTCCTTGTCTCTTCAGCTTCTGCTTTTTGGTTCCTTGGTCTCTCGGCCCCTTGGGTCTTTTGGACTGGCCGGGACTCTGCCCTGCTCAGGCAAGTTTTACAGAGTTCTTTAGCTCTAATGATAAGTGCCTAGAGGCACCCCACTCCACCAGGAAGCCTCCTGCCTGAAGGCAGTCAGCGCCCTTGCTCCATGGGTCAGCTCCTGCATTGTCTTGCACTGGTCTCCTGGTTCTCCTGCTGCCTTTACCGCTGCTTCTTGCCATCTGCACCATCTCCGGTGTTACAGCTCTGTTTACTTCCTTCTGAGCCCTCACCAGAATTGTGTTTGACGTCTATAATTCCACCAACAGCCTCTTCAAGGCAATCTAAGCTTTTGCTGTTAGGCACTTTAAAACTTTTCCAGCCTCCGCCCCATTACTTAATTCCAAAACCGCTTCCACATTGTATGTGTATGTTAGAGCAGCACCCCACACTCCCAGTGCAAAATTCTGTCTTAGTCATTTAGTGCTGCTCTATCAGAAATACCACAAGTGGATGGATGGCTTTAACAAACAGAAATTTATTCTCTCACAGTTTAGGAGGCTATAGAAGTCTGAATTCAGGGCACCAGCTCCAGGGGAAGGCTTTCTCTCTCTGTCAGCTCTGGGGGAAGGTCCTTGTCAACAGTCTTCCCCTGGTCCTGGAGTTTCTCAGCAAAGGGACTCTGGGTCTGAAGGACACACTCTGCTCCTGGCTCTTCATTCTTGGTGGCAGGAGATCCCCCTTTTCTCTGCTCCATTTTCACTTTTATATCTCAAGAAAAATTGACTCAAGATACAACCTAATGCTGTAGATTGTGTCCTGCCTCCTGAACATAACTGCCTTTAATCCTGCCTTATTAGCATCATAGAGGTTAGGATTTACAACACATAGCATAATCACATCGGATCGCAAAATGGTGGACAACCACGCAGTGCTGGGAATCATGGCTTAGCCAAGTTGATACACATTTTGGGGGAACACAGTTCAATCCATAACAATGCCTTTATTGTTGTCATGGTGCCCTGGGATTCCAATAATTCTCATGTTAGATTTCTTAATTAAATCCTGTCTCTCCTTTTGATTTTGGTTACTTTTCTTTTTTTATTTCTCTTGAAACTTCATGAGTTCAGTAATTTTGTCTTCCAGTTCATTTATTCTGTCTTCATCTGTTCACCTCTATTATTGAGTTTCTCTTGGTTTTTCTAATTCCATTACCTTATTCTTCAGTTCCATTATCCTCTTTGGGGTTTTTTTTTTTTTTTATGTTTCCTTGAGTGTCTTCATTTCATTCGTCCATTTAGTTCCTGATGTCTGCTAGTTTGTTTTCTGTGTGCTTTTTGCTTTCTTTACACATGTTTAGCCCCATAGTCTGAAAATTTTCAATTCTTTGCATTAGTTTGGCCTCCATAGGAGAAATTTCCTCTTCAAGTTTTGCATTTGATTGGTCCTTCTCTAGTGATTTTGTACGTTTTACTATTTTTTGTTGGGCTATTTTGTTATCTTTTTTTTTTTTTTTTACCTTAAATTTTGTATTCTGTTTTCTTTGTGGGAAATTTTTCTGATTGACTGCTGTGATGGTACAGCAGCTAAGTGCCTAGCTGCCAACTGAAAGGCCAGGGCTTGCATCCACCAGCCACTCCACAAGAGAAAGATGTGGCAGCCCATCTCTGCAAAGACACATAGCCCTGGGAACCCCGTGGAGCAGCTTCACTGTATCCCCACAGCGTCTGGACACATCAGAATTGACAGTGGGCTTGGTGTCTTTTCTGGAGAACCACCAGAGGTTCTGAGTGCTTGGTCTCTGGTATTCAGTGCACATTCATGGAAAGGAGAGTGTTTAGCTGGTTACAGATGCTGACGTAAGTGGTAGGGCTCAACTTTTCTGTTGCAAAGTTGGGGGGCTCTCTGTCTCCCTCACGGGCACCCCTACACAGGCTTACACATGGTGACCCACTGTGGATGGGGAGCTAGCCATTTTCCTCTTTGTCACCTGTCACTCTAAAGTATTCCCCTCGCCCTGCTGTCCTTGTAGTTCCTCCCAGTCCTAGTCCCTGTCTCAGGCCTCAGCGAGATTCAACAACATTCTCTTGCAACACCACGGTCTCCATCCTCCCTCTCTCAACTACACAGCCCACAAACTCCTACAGCCAATTTGCACCACTCTAAAAAATTGGGCTACAGCTTCCTTAGATTAGCCCCCTTTATTTGTTACCTATTTGGGGTGTTGCCTAGCCCCACTCCAAAATGGCTGCAATGAGTGTGTGCTCCCGATGTTAGTGAATATGTTCTTCCAGCTTCTGTGCCTTCCCTGCTCTTCCTCTCCCCTGCTTCTCGACTCACCCCAACTCTCCCAACACCTCAGCTGCCATCTAGAGTTCTGAGATCTCAATCTGTACTTGCTTTTATTCATTGTTCAGTGTGTTCGTTACTGGGGGAGTAAATGGAAGTGTCCACTCACTTCGCCATCTTGCTCCACCTCTGGCACTTAATCTTATTGGGGATACTTTGTATGTGGCTATTCATTTCTCTCTGCTACTTTCATGATTCTCTTTGTCTTTAGTTTTTCAGAGCTTGTTTATAAAAATGTCTCAGCGTGGATCTCTTTGGGTTTATTTTACTTGAAGTTCATTGACCTGCTTGGATTTGTAAATTCATGTCTTTTGTCAGATTTGGAAAGTTTTCTGACATTATTTCTTCAAATATTCTTTCTGTCCCTTTCTGCCATCTCTTGGGATTCCCATGTCTTGATGGTGTTTCACATTTCCATTTGGCTTTGCTCAGTCCGTTTTGTCGTTCCTCAGTTTCCGTAATTTTGATTACCTTATCCTCTAGATCATGATTGTTGTTTCTGTCAGCTCAAATCCGCTGCTAACTCGTTCCAATGAGTTTGTCATTTTAGTTATTGTGTTTCTCAATTCCAGTATTTCTGTTCGGTTACTCTTTATAATATCTATCTCTTTATTTATATCCCATTTTGTTCATGCATTATTTTCTTGTTGTTGTTGTTGTTGTTCTTTGTGTTTTCCTTTAGTTCTTTGAGCTTGTCTAATGTTGTTGTATTATATTCTTCTAATCCGTTCATTATTCGGGCTTCCATAAATATGATTTTGCTCCGTCTTATTCTCTTGAATGCGTTATCATCCCGTTTCTTTGCATGCCTCGTGATTTTTTTTGTTTTTATTGAAGCCAGGACATTAGAATTTTACAAGATGTTAGCTTTCTCATTTTCCCTGAACATACAGTGCTTTTAGCAGTACTACTTTCTGCAAGAAACTCTTAGGGGGGCACAACCTTCAGAATTTACTTACTGTCCCCTCTCCCTCCCTGGGGTACCTCTGGTTCAGGACAGACCAAGGTTTCAGCCCTTCAGCAGTTGCCAGACAGAAAACACACACTAATCAATTCACCCTCAGGGGTGTACAGGCCTTCAGTTTTTGGTGACCACTCTCTCCCCTGCTCTGTGAGGGCTCTGATTTCGACCATACCAAGGTTTCAGTCCTTTAGTGGTTCCCAGAATGATCCGAAAGCATATACTGATTAATCTACCCTCAGGTGTCTATAGTCCTCAGTCCTTGGTCACTGCTCCCTCTTCCGCTGTGTGAGGGCTCTAATTTTGGCCAGACCAAGGTTTTAGTCTTTCAGGCTGCCTCCAGACCGGTCAGAATATATACCCTGAACAGTCTTCTAGCAAGATCTGTCCTATTTATTTCAGAGCCAAAGATCAGGGCCCTTCTCTTACAGGAGAGCAGTGCATTGGCTGGGGTGTGACTCCACTACAGCCATCTGTCTGACACACCAGGAGGGGGAAGGGCAGAGACAGTGGAAGAAATGCTACCGTTTGAGATTCATCCTTGTCTTGATTCAGTTTGTGGCTCCTTGCTGCAGTCCTTTGCCCACCGTTTCAGAGTTCTCGCAGGGCTGAATACAGACTTCTAGTTGCTTTTTGTGTGGGGAAGATCAGGATCTCACACTGCCATCTTCCCAGAATTCTCAACCATAATCTTTTGCCCCAGGCAGCTGTGAGTTTTTTTGTTTGCCTGACAATGTTTTTGAGCAATGCCTGCTGCTTTTCTGCCCAGAGTGAGTTTTGAGTTCGGCAGGACAAAGAGGAGTGCCTTGTGTCAGTTCTTTAGGTAGACCGAAGACAGGTGAGAACAAACAGTTATTTGTGGGTAAAGTCTGCTCCGGTCCTTCCACAACCAGGAACCAGGGTCTCAGACTGGGGACCACCTGAGGACACCGCCAAGCTGAGGAAGGAGTGGGGCAAGGCAAGAAAGCATGCCACCAAACTTCCCTACTATTTTTAAGATGTCTTTTTCTTCAGCATTCCTTTGATTGCTGCAAAACCTTTGACTGTTCCCAGAGTTGTGACGAAGTTGTTTCTGACAGTTACTGCTGATTTTCAGTGTTTCCATTGGGAAAGGGCATTTGGAGCAGCCTTTTCTGCCATTTTGCTCACATCAGTCCTGGACTATTTCTCTGTCTCTCTTTTTTTAATTGTGATCAAAGCATACACACAAAAAATTGCCAAGACAACTTCCATGTTTACAACTCAGTGACATTGATTACATTTTTCATGTTGTACCACCATTATTGCTATCCTCGTCCAAAACATACCACCACCATTAACATAAACTCAGTGCCCTCCAAACAAAAACTCCCCTTTTCCCACTGCCTACCACATCTAACCCATAACCCATTGCCATCAAGTCGATTCCAACTCATATCGACCCATAGGACAGAGTAGAACTGCCCCGTAGGATTTCCAGGGAGCAGCTGGTGGATTTGAACTGCTGACCTTTTGGTTAACACCTGAGCTCTTATCCACTGCGCCACCAGGGTTCCCTCCCACGTCTGGTAATCATCAATAATCTTTGGTTTCTATATATTTGCTTGTTTCATATAATTGAGATCATACAGTGTTTGCCCTTTTGTGATTGACTTATTTCACTTAGCATAGTGTTTTCAAGGTTTATATTGTGGTATGCATCAGAACTTCATTTCTCTTTATGGCTGCATGATATTCAATTGTATGTACATACCACATTTTGTTTATTCATTCATCTGTTGATGGACATTTCAGTTGTTTCCACCTTTTGGCTACCGTGAAAAGTGTTGCAATGAACATTGGGTATATAGAATTCTGTTTGCATTCCTGCTTTCACTTCTTCTGGATATATACAGTGGAACCTGTTAGATGTGGCTGCCTTGGTTTTCTGTGTCTGGAAACTTTTCCATCTTTGACAGGGTGCAGTCTACCACTTTTCTATTGCCCTCTGTTAGCTGAAAACACAGTAAATCAAATCACTGCCATCGAGTCAATGCCAACTCATAGAGACCCTACAGGACAGAGTAGAACTGCTCCATGGAGTTTCCAAGGGCTGTAAATCTTTACAGAAGCAAACTGCCACATTTTTCTTTCACAGAGCAGCTGATAGGTTTGAGCTGCTGACCTTTTGGTTTGCAGCTGAGTGCTTAACTACTGCGCCACCAGGGCTCCTTGGAAAATACAGTAAGACCTGTGAAAGCTGGAACCTGTGTAAGGTGGAAACCTATCAGAGAAGGAATTATTTTCCACTAAAACAAGCAATGGAAAAGTGGTAAGACTGCACCCTGTGAAAAATGGAAAACTTGCAAGACCCGGAAAACCAAGGCAGTCCCTTCGAGTTCCACTTCTCACAGGTTTCACTGTATTTGAGTTTTCCCTAACTGACGGGTTTCCACCTTACATAGGTTCCAGCTTTTGAAGGTTTTACCTTACCAAGGAATTGAGTTGCTGGGTTATATGGTGATTCTATGTTCAACTTTTTGAGGAACCTCTAAACTGTTTTACAGCGACTGTATCATTTTACATTGCCATCAGCAACAAGGGTCCCAGTTTCTCCACAGCCTTGTCAACACTTGTTTTCCATTTTTTTGATCATTGCCATTCTTGATTTGGGAAATCCTGGTAGCATAGTGGTTAAGTGCTACAGCTGCTAACCAAAGGGTCGGCAGTTCGAATCCACCAGGAACTCCTTGGAAACTATATGGGGCAGTTCTGCTCTGTCCTATAGAGTCTCTATGAGTCAGAATCAACTCAACAGCAATAAGTTTGGTTTTATTCTTGATTTGGGTTTGCGTCTCCTTTTTACTGGCGTAGTGGTTAAGTGCTACGGCTGCTAACCAAAGGGTCGGCAGTTCAAATCCGCCAGGTGCTCCTTGGAAACTCTGTGGGGCAGTTCTACTCTGTCTATAGGGTCGCTATGAGTTGGAATCGACTCGATGGCTCTGGGTGTGGCTGGGTACTGGCTAATGATGTTGAGCATCTTTTCATGTTTGTTGGCCATCTGAATATCCTCTTTGGTTAACTGTTCAAGTCCTTTGCCCATTTTTTTAAATTGGTTTGTTTGTCTTTTCGTTGTTAAATTGTAGAAGTTTTACATATATTTTTGGTATTAGACCCTTATCTAATATAAAGTTCCTGAAAATTTTCTCCCATTCTGTAGGTTATTTTGTCACTTTGTTGATAAGGCCCTTTGATGTACAAAAGTATTTAATTCTTATGAAGTTCCAGCTATCTATTTTATCTTTTGTTATCTGATAATCTATAGCTGAACACACTCCTGGACTATTTTTGATGGAATATTCTTCAAATATATTACATGCTCTGGCATCTTAAACAGAGTATCCTGAACGAAGTGTGACCTTTATTTGGTTGCTGCAGGGACAGTTGAGTGTATAGGGCTGTGTATATTGCACTGAATATCTTCTGTCCCCTCCTTCTTTACAGTCTTGTGTATGACCTTCCTGGTGCTGTCAGCCTACCTGTCCCCACAGTGTACCTCCTCCTTCTTACCTGGCATTGACTGGGCCACGCCACCCGGGCTCTTTTGCACACTCTGTTTGCTTGTCTGAGTCAGAACTGCCCTTGGTTTTGTACCTGAAGGTTGTGGGATAAGTGACCTCAAGACCAGTGAAGGATGGCTCTCCTGGGAGGGTAAGGTCACGGTGCTATGGGAGTCACACAAGAGTGCTCTTGGAGTCAACAGGAAGGGCTTCAATGAGGAGACTTGAGTGGCGTGTGAAGGCAGAGAATAGGGAAATTGTTGGGGGACTGGATGAGCAGAAGCCAGAGCCATGAGGTGGCGCTGGAAGTTTGGGAAGGCAAGAAGACCGTGCTGGGGACTGGGATGGAAAGAAACAACCTTGGGGTGGGGGATTTCCCGTGAGGCACACGTGTGGGTCTTATTGTCAGCCCTGGCAGAGGCGAGAAATGTGTGGAGAGATATCAGAGCTGTCTCTGATTGCCCCCTGCTGGGCACCGCAGAGTCTCAGGAGGCATCCAGGTTGGCAGAAAACTGTATTAATGATTAGAAGCTTATTTTTATGAACAGTGTAATTGGAATAACCTCATTAGAATTTTATTAGGATTCTGTTGGCTGCAAGTGGCAGTGACTCTTTCAAACTGTTAAAGAATTCAGGGAAAGGATGGACCAGCAAATCCAGAAAGGGTGGGGTTTCTGCTGGTCTCAGGAGCCTGGAAACAGGTGTTGGAGGATTGCCAGGCCTCCGTTTATCCTCTCTGCCTCTCTCTGCATGCTGTCTTCATCCTCCTGCCACATCTACCTTCCACTACACAGCAGGAGACGTGCCACAGAGATGCCACTGACGGTACTAGTATCATATATCATGTCCCCCACTGCTGCATTGGCCTGACTCTCTCCCTTCAGTTGTGGAAGGACTGAATGGCTGGCCTAGGGCAGAGCTCCACTCTGACCAACCAGCTGTAGTTGGAGGAGAAACAGAGACGTTGCTGGCCCAGCTGGGGTTGGGGACAAGCTATGCATGGCAGGTGACTTGTGTGGGAAATACGTGTGAGGGCAGGTGCCTACACAGTTAACTAGGAGGTAGAAGAGAGGCACTAGACACATCATTAGGCCAATTAACTGGGATGTCCCATGAAACCATGACCCTAAACCTTTAAACCAAGGAAACAAATCCCATGAGGTGTTTGGTTGTGCATAAGTAGCCTCAGCAGCTATTTTTTATTATTTTTTAATTGTTGTAAATATATCTATCAGACAACTTTTGCCTATTCAGCTTTTTATAGGAATACAACTTATTGACAGCATTACAGTAATCAGCTGTGCAACCCTACCCTTAATACAATTTTTCCATCACCGTAAACTGAAGCTCGGTACTCATAAGTAATAAACTCCCAACCCCCCCCCTTCCTGCCCTGGTAACCACTAATAAACTTTTATTTAAGTGAGGTCATACAATATTTGTCCTTTTGTGATTGACTTATTTCACTCAGCATAATGTCTTCAAGCTCCATCCATATTGTAGCATATGTGAAGAATTTCTTTCTTTTACTGGCAGAATACTTTTCCATTGCATGTATGTACCACATTTTGTTTCTTCATTTGTCTGTTGATGGGCGTTTAGGTTGTTTCCACCTTTGGCTGTTGTGAATAGTGCTGCAGTGAACACGGGGGTACAAGTCTCTTCTTGAGTCACTGCTTTCAAGTCCTTTGGGTGTATGTCTAGGAATGTAGTTGCTGGGTCATATGGTAGTTCTATTTTTGGTTTTGGGGGAACTGCCACATTGTTTTCCACAATGGCTATATCATTCTGCATTCCCACTAGCAATGGATAAGGGTTCCAATTTCCCCACATTCTCGGCGATGTTTGCTATTTGCCGGTGTTTTTTATCTTAGCCATCCTAGTGGGAGTGCGGTGGTATCTTATTGTGGTTTTGATTTATACGTCTCTGATGGCTAATGACACTGAGCATCTTTTCATTTGTTTGGTGGCCACTTGAATGTCCTCCTTGGATTATTTGTCTTTTTGTTGTTAAGCTGTCAAAATTTTATATATATATTTTGGTTATTAAATTCTTATTGGATTTATGGTTTCCAAAGATACTCGTCTGGTCTGTAGCTTGTCTCTTCATTTTTTTGGTAAAGTCCTTTGATGAACAAAAGTTTAATTTTTATGAGGTCCTATTTATTTATTTTGTCATTTGCTATTTGTGGTTTTTGTTGTTATACTAGATAACCCATTGTTGAAAGCTAGGCCTATTGGCGTTGCCTCTGCCTGGTCTTCTAAGAATTTTATAGTTTCAGTTTGCACATTTAGGTCTTTAATGCATTTTGAATTTGTTTTACGTTTTTGTGTGTGGTGTGAGGCATGGATCCTGTTTCATTTTTCTGCATGTTGGAATCCAGTTTTCCCAGTACCATTTATTGAAGAGATTCTTCTTTTCCCATTGAGTGGACTTAGCACCCTTGTCAAAAATCATTTGACCATAGATGTGTGGGTTTATTGCTGGACTCTCAATTCTATTCCATTGGTCTGTGTGTCTGTTGCTATACTAGTACCAGGCTATTTTGATTACTGTAGCTGTGTAATATGTTTTAAAATCAGGAAAGTGTGAGTCCCCCTACTTTGTTCTTCTCTTTCAAAATTGCTTTTTAGCTATTCAGGGCTTCTTGCCATTCTATATGAGGTTAAGGATTGGTTTTTCTATTTCTGTAAAGAAGGCTTATGGAATGTTGATCGGGATTATGTTGAAACTATATATCGCTTTGGGTAGTATTGACATCATAACAATATTAAGCCTTCCAGTCTCTGAACATGGGACATCTTTCTGTTTACCTCTTTCAGCAGTGCTTTATAATTTTCACTGTATAAGCCCCTCGCATCCCTGGTTAAATTTATTCTTAGGTATTTTATTCTCTTAAATGCTATTATAAGTGGAATTCTTTCCCTAATTTCCCTTTCAGATTTTTCCTTGCTGATGTATAGAAACTCATCTATTTTTGTTTGTTGACTTTGTACCCTGTAACTTTGCTAAATACTTCTGTTAGCTATAACAGTTTTGTTGTAGACTCTTTGGGCCCCCTGTCATTGTTGTCAGGAAGAGCTATTGGGTTGCAGCTCTTACTAGGTTAGGGAGGTGTGGATTTTCAAGTAAACTAAGATCCTGTGCTCCAGTGGCTTATTGGGTGACTATTTGGCTTATATTAGAGTCACAGTCTAGAACCTTATTAAATTCTGGGGAGAGACCTTTTACAGAGAAGCAGATCAAGGCCCGGAGAAGAAGGTAGCTCTCCAAGGTCTTTCAGCAGGTGGGAGGCAGAGCCCCCATTCCTGACCCCTGACACTGCACCCTCTTTGGGGCTGCTGGAGGGAGGTGGGTATGAATTTTCTTCCCTGCATCACCTGGGAGGACTGCAGCATAGATCAGGTGAAAAGCACATTCTCTGGGCCAGACTACGAGGTTTGTGCCTTCTATTGTGTGACCTTGGGCAGGTTGCTTAAACTCTCTGAGGTCACGTTTCTCCATCTGCAAGACATGGATGACAGCAAGTGCCTGTTCCATCATGCTGCCATGATGATGCAGTGCGAGGGTGCAGGTTTGAAACACCTGTGGGGGAGCAGATGAAACCCCTGCAGCAAAGTCCGGCACACAGCTGGCCCTTGGCAAAGAGCAGGACCTTCATCTTCATCTTGCTATAAGAGTTTTGCTTCTGACCATGCTAATGGTGTTAATTCCTCCACACAGCTCTTCACCCAGATCTTTGGGGTTGGGGTGAAGACTGCTGACCGGTGGTACCAGGAAGGGCTGCGAACCCTGGATGACCTCCTCAAGCAGCCCCAGAAACTGACCCAGCAGCAGAAAGTAGGTGAGCCCTCAGTGCAAGAGTGAGCCCTGGGCTTCCCCAAAAGCCACCTGGATCTTGAAAGCTTCCCATATAGTAGACTCCTCTCCACTGACACATAGCAGACACCAATTTCTGCCTGGGGGGCCAGGAGAAGAGAAGCTGCAGAGTGGGCAGCCCAGGAAAAGGGGTGCCCACCCTGTGGAGGTGGGGCTACCCCCACCCTTAGTTAATGACAGTGACATTCTGGGGGCTCCTACTGGGTGCAGGGATAGGCTTCTTACTCCTGACTCCAGGGTCTTCTCAGCACCAACCCCAGCTGCCTTCACTGAGAGAGTCTGGAGCAGAGCCAGGAGGGGCACATTTGGGCCTCTGCTGTTCAGGGGCCCCCTTACCTCCGGAAGCCACCAGTCAGCATGACAGTGGCACCGGGCAGGGTACGCCTGAGCAGCCTGGGCCCTGGGCGTGTCTCCTTGCCCAGTGTGGTTTCTCGTGCTGGCTGCACATGGGCCTAACTGACAGCTGTGGCCCCATGCCCATAGAAGGTTAGGGGCACGGTAGAGGAGGTGAGGGGCCATTGTGGGGAGGTGGCACCATGCAGTGGAAAGAATGTAAACTTTAGTTCTCAGGCTTGGGTTTGAGTCCTGCCTCTGTCACCTATGTTACATGTGACCATGGCCTTTCTGAGCCTGTGTTACTTTTTCTGTGAAAGGAGGAAGATAACCATGGCACTGGAATTCTGTAGCTCCTCAGGGAACGCCTAGCACGTGGTTGGCTTTCCTCTTACTCCATGGAGGCCCTCCCCGGTTGCTTGGCTCACCCTGGGTTGGAGGCTGTACTCTCAGAGCGGCCTGGACCCCTGGCAGGCTGAGGAATCCCCCATGGCCAAGCAGACACCACCAGCTCACTGCCTCTTTGAACTGCTTCTCTGGGGCTGGCGAAGGCTGACACTTATTATTTCAAAAGCCATTCCGGAAGACTGTAGATGGGGGAGAGGAGGCCACTTAGGGGGCCTTAGGAGGGGCATCTGGTATAGTCAAATGGGAAGTGAGAGCCATGCCTAACAGAGGGTTAAGTGTGTACCACTCCTCTGGCTCCACTCCGCTGCCTCTGCCCACAAGTAAAGATAGGAGTAGCCAGTAGCCATTTATAGAGCTTGCTCTGTGTTAAGCACTGTAATTCTCACTTTTAAACCCCCTCAGCTGTGTGTGGTGGGTACTACAGTTCTTACTGGGCAGGTGAGGAGGCGGGAGACTTAGGTTAAAGTGAGGTATTGACAGGTGGCAGAGCCAAATTAACCACGTCTCTCTATCCCCCTGCCAATCCCATTTTACAGATGGGAAAACTGAGGCATTAAAAGTGAGGCAGGACTCCCAGTCAGTGTTGGGGTCCTGGTGTAATGGTGCAGTTCTGTGCGGTGTTACCCCTGGGGAAAACTGAGCACAGGGAATACAGCATCTCTGTGTTACTCTTTATACTGCAGCTGAGTCGACAATGACCTCAAAACAAGTTTAATTTAAAAAGGGGGTGGGGATAGTGTCGTGCTTAGATTGGGATCTTGTTCTGGTCCCTGTGCCCTGCCTTTGCTCCCTCCTCGGGGACTTCTCCTGGCTGGCTCCATGGACCCCCAGGGCAGGTGCCTGTGCTTGGGGAGGGCACAGGCTCTGGCAGGTAAGCATGCTGGGACTCAGCAGAAGCGGGTCCCTGCAGGGCTCCAGCACCACCAAGACCTGAGCACCCCAGTGCAGCGGCAGGACGCGGAGGCTCTGCAGCGGCTTGTGGAGGCAGCTGTGGCACAGGCCCTGCCGGGTGCCACTGTCATGCTGACTGGTGGCTTCCGGAGGTAAGGGGGTCCCTGAACAACAGGAGCCCAAATGTGCCCTTCCTGGCTCTGCTCTAGACTCTCCCAGTGAAGGGCGCCGGGCAACACTAAGGCAGGTCCACCCCTCACTGAAAGGAGCCCTGGCTGGAGGGAGGGGGTATGTGATGCGTTTCCAGATCAGGGCCACGGAGTCAGCCGTGTCCCCCTCAGGGGGAAGTTGCAGGGCCACGACGTGGACTTGCTCATCACTCACCCTCAGGAAGGCCAGGAGGCGGGGCTGCTGCCCAGAGTGGTGGGCTGCCTGAGGAACCAGGTGCGTGACTCAGGGCATGGGAGTGGCCAGTAGGAGGTGCGGGGCAGTGCCTGCAGTGAGCCTGCTTCTGCATCTCCAAGCACTGCTGGGCGGTGCCCACCTGCCCACTTCTCCCTGCAGGGCCTCATCCTGTACCACCACCACCAGCACAACCACTATGGGGACCCTGGCCACCCGGCGTGGCAGAACTCTACCATGGACGCCTTTGAGAAGAGTTTCTGCATTTTCCGCCTGCCGCAACCCCCCGGGGCAGCTGTTGAGGGGCCGCAGAGACCGTGCCAGGCCTGGAAGGCTGTGAGGGTAGACCTAGTGGTCACCCCAGTCAGCCAGTTCCCCTTTGCCCTGCTTGGCTGGACTGGCTCCAAGGTAGAGCAGTGTGTTGTGGAGGGGTGGGCCCGGTGGGTGGTTGGCGTGGGCCCTGCTAGTGGCAATCTCTTCTCACCTCAGCATTTCGAACGGGAGCTACGCTGGTTCAGCCGGAAGGAGAAGGGGCTGTGGCTGAATAGTCACGCGCTCTTTGACCCAGAGCAGGTATGTTGCCATGGCCTGGGAGCCTCACGGACTGTTCCCTGGCCCACGGGGGACAAATCTGAATCTAGGCCCCAGAACCTTCCATTCCTGATACCCGCAGGGCCAGAATCTGGGCCCCTGCACACCTGATCCAGGCCTGGTCAAGAGTACACCCACATGGTAGTGCCTGCCCTCACAGCCTCACCCCACGGCCTCTCCATGGAAGCGGCCCTGATGGCTCTCCATGCCTGCCACAGTGGAAGGCCTAGGATGAGCACATGCTATGGGACTGCTCAGAGCCTGGCTCGCGGCTACCCTGCCTCTCCTTCCATTGCAGAAGAAGTGTTTGCATGTGACTTCAGAGGAGGACATCTTCAGACACCTGGGCCTGGAGTACATTCCCCCTGAGCAGAGGAATGCCTGATCCTGCCCACCGGCACCTCCCCTGCCATCACCAGCCCTCACTTCCCTGGGAGCTTCCCAGGCACCAGACCCCACATGCCTCCTTGGAAGGAGAAGATGTGCTACTGTCCCTGTGTCTTCACCCTCACCCCCAAGTGGAGGGCTAAGTTCCCACCCACCTGGACTGAGGTGCTCCTTGTCCAGCTCAGCCCAGAGCCCGGACGTTGTGCTGTTTCTGTGGAGTGGAATGAGAGTCTGCACTGGGATTAAAGAGCTGTGTTATCTGAACACACGGCTGTGCGGAGTGTGATTGGGGGTCGTGGGGTGGGGCTCTGCTTGAGGTCCGTTCTGCTGGCACACTGCCCATCTGTCAGCTCTGCCTGGGCCATAGGAAGGAGATCTGTGCACGCCCAGGCTCAGTGCAGCATCATTGATGGGCGTCCTTGGGTGAGTGCTCAGCCCCTCTGTGCTCAGGCTCCTCACCATTAAGGGGGGCTCTGAATGGTGTTCACTTCACGGAGCCAGTGAGCCTGAGACTGAGTGTGAATTGCCCAGCACAATGCCTGACCCAGTGTTCAATAAATACCGGTTGCAATTATTGTTACTGTTGCAGGATATTGATCCAAAGTGCCAGGAGGAGGGCAATGTGGCCTTTTGCCCAGCAGCTGCTTTGAGCCAGCAAGTGGGCCATTAGGTGGAAGCTGTCCTTCCTGCCTTCTAGTGGTGTGCTACTGCAAGAGGAGAAGGCCCCGGAGAGGCAGTTTGGAGGACGAGAACTTCCTCCAGCTGTGGGGCATAGCTCTCCTTCCTGCCTGCCTTTGCACCCCACCTCCTAACCGGGCTGCCTGCCTCAGCCTTTGCCCCCTTGAGGTTTGTTCTCAGCAGTCTTGTTTGAACAGGTTGGATCATGTCACTCTTGCTCAAACCCTGTCTCACTCAATCAAAGCCAGCGTCCTCAACATGGCCCCCAAGGCTCTGTCCTACCTGACCACTTCACCTCCTGCGCTCTCCCCTAGGTCCGGCCACAGTGGCCGCTCTTGTGGCCATGCCAGGCCCATTCCTGCCTCCTACTTGAGGTGCTCCTGCCTGGGACACTTCACCAGACACCCATAGGGCCAACCCCCTCACCTTCTTTAGGTCATTAATCTGTATCACTGAGGCAAAAGTGCAGAGGTGGGCTGGCCTCGGGGTTTCCCCTGTGTTCCTCTAATCCCCAGGCACGCTCCCTTCGCACGTGCAGTCCCTCTTCCTGGAACACACTCACCCCAGGTGTCTGTGATTGCTCGCTTTCCTCCTTCAGGGCTAGACTCAGAAGTTGGCCTGTTAGATGAGGCCTTCCCTGACCACTCACCACATTAGAAATTACTTTTTAAATTAACATGCAATAAAATTGACTCTTTTTGGTGTACAGGTTTATGAGTCTTAGCACACGTATAGATTTGTTGACCACCACCACTACCAGGATACAGAACAGTCCCATCACCTCAGGACCCCCCTCATGCTGTCCCTTTGTGGTCACAGGCTCTCCCCCCACACCCTAACCTACTAATCTGCTTGTTTTTCTGCCCCTATAGTTTTGCCTTTTCCAGAATAGCATATAAACGGAACCATACTTGACCTCCTTCACTTAGTCTTTGACAGTCATGTTGTCACATGTGTCAGTAGTTTGTTCCTCTTTATTGCTGATCCATGTTCCATGCTGTCAAAAGTAAACAACTCTGAATGCCAGTACCAGATTGCCACGCAGGTTTAATAGACAACTTTAAAGTTGGGCAGTATGTCATTACCGAATAAATCAGTGCTCCAATTCATTAATCTCTTCAAAGTGCTATATGTACAAATTTTGTTGTTGATATGATATATATATATTTATTGTGCTTTAGAGGAAGGTTTACAGAGCAAATTAGTTTCTCACTAAACAATTACTACACATAGTGTTTTGTGACATTGGTTGCCAACCCTGCAACATCTCAACACTCTCCCCTTCTCGACCTTGAGTTCCCCATTTCCGTTCATCTGGCTTTCCTGTCCCCTCCTGCGTTCTCATCTTTGCCCCTGAACTGGTGTGCCCATTTAATCGCATATACACGGTTGAGCTATGTGTATTATTGTTTTATGTACCTGTCTGATCTCTGGCTGAAAGGTGGTCCTCGGGAGTGACCTCAGTACTGAGTTAAAAGGGTGTCTGGGGGCCATACTCTCAGGGGCTATATTTACAATTTTACCAGGAACTTTGAACACAAAATTTTTGATTCGTTGATGATTATGTCAGAATATATAAATCTTGTAGAGCAGTATGTGCTCAAACACTATCAAAACTTAAATAGAAACCTTGCTAAGACAATCACAATATCAGTGAGCCATGATTATGAGACCTCTGGAATCTTGGATACAGGACATGTTCATTAATCTTCAATTTTTTCTGAAAGAATACTTTTCAAGTGTTTCAGTGAGCCTGATCGCCGAAATACAGTTATGTGAAATAAGACAAACCCATCACAGTTACCCTATTGAAGAGAGTAGAGCTGTCTCATACGGTTTCCAAGGAGTGGCTGGTGGATTCAAACTGTCGACGTTTTAGTTAGCAGCCGAGCTCTTAACTACTGTACCACCAGGGCTGTGAAACAAGACAAGCTACTGTTAAAGGTAAATTACATTTTAAGGTATAACTAAACTTTAAAAGTTTAGTCATACCTTAAACTGTAATTTACTACTCTGTCCTATAGGGTCGCTATGAGTCAGAATCGACTCAATGGCACTGGGTTTTGGGTAAACTTTAAAAATTATATGTATGCATAATTATTACTATGCAGCACATAGGTTTCTAACATAAAATGACCTTCAGTGTCATGGGTAAGTGAGCTCCCTCTGTTTTCATAAAGCAAAACTTGAAATTTTATTTCATAATGCTGGAGATATACCACAGTCTGTTCATCCATTCACCAGTTGAAGGACATTTGGGTTAATTCCAGGTTCTGATGATTATTCACCTGTTATTAACATGTGAACGTAAGTATTTGTCTAGCGTAAAGAGCTAGTGATGGAGTTGCTGAGTCATATGTGTATATTTAACTTTATAAAAAAAAACAAAATTTTTTTTTTTTTTAGAAGGTGCCAAATTATTTTTTAGAGTGCCTGAGTCATTTTGCAGTTCCATCAGCGGTGTATGAGGGTTCTAGTTGCTCTGAATCCTTCCCAGCGCCTAGCATTTTCAGCATTCTTTATTTTCACCATTCTGAAATATGTACTGGAGCCCTAGTGGCACAATGCTTAAGAGCTCGGCTGCTAACCAAAAGGTTGGCAGTTCAAATCCACCAGCCGCTCCTTGGAAACCCTATGAGGCAGTTCTGTCCTGTCCTGTATGGTGGCTATGAGTTGGAATTGACTCAATGGCAATGGGTACAGTAATATGTATGTAGTGGTAGCTCACTGTGGTTTTAATTTGCATTTCCATGTGGCTAACAAATGTTGAGCATCATTTCACGTGCTTATTTGCCATCTGTATATCCTCTCTGCTCAAGTGTCTGTTCAAGTCTTTTGCACGTTTTTTAACTGAGTTGGTTTTCTTACCATTGAGCTTTGAGTATACAAGTCAGTATACAAGGGCTTTTCTCAATAACGTGATTTGCAAATATTTTTTCCAGTCTGTAGATTGATTGTCTTTTCATTCTCTTAGCAGTTTGTCATAGTGCCGTAAATTGAATTGTGTCCCTCAAAAATATGTGTATCAATTTGTCTAGGCCATGATTCCCAGTATTGCGTGATTGTCCACCATTTCGTCATCTGATGTGATTTTCCTGTGTGTTGTAAATCCTACTTCTATGATGTTGATGGGATGGGATTAGCAGCAGTTACGTTAATGAGGCAGGACTTAATGTACAAAATTAATCTACAACTTAAGCCAGTCTCTTCTGTGATAATGAAAGAAGCAAGCAGAAAGACAGGGGTACCTCATACCACCAAGAAACAAGAGTCAGGAGAATAGCGCATCCTTTGGACCTGGGGTCCCTGTGCTGAGAAGCTGCTCAGCCAGGGGAAGATTGATAACAAGGACCTTCCCCTAGAGCCAGCAGAGAGAAAGCCTTCCCCTGGAGCTGCTGCTCTGAATCTGGACTTCTAGCCTATGAGACTGTGAGAGAATAAACTTCTGTTTGTTGAAGCCGTCCACTTATGGTATTTCTGTTATAGCAGTGCTAGATAACTAAGACACATAGCGAAAGTTTTAAATTTTGATCAAGTTCAATTTGTCAATTTTTTTTTCTCTTATGGATCATGATTTTGGAGTCATCTCTCTGACCACAAGTGGCCCCAAATTACAACTATTTTCCCCTATAGCTTTATATTTTGCATTTAAATCTGTGACTCATTTTGACTTAATTTTTGTATGAAGTGTGAGGTTTAGGTTGAGGTTCATTTTTCTGCATATTGGATATCTAATTGTTCTACCATCGTTTGTTGAAAAGACTATCCTTTCTCTATTGAATTGCCTTTAAGCCTTTGTAAAAAATCAGTTGGGTACACCATTGTTTATTGCAGCACCATTTACAGAAGCCAAAAGGTAGAAACAACCTAAATGATGTTTGGATAAACAAAATGTGGTATATACATACGTTATGGACTGAATTGTGTCCCCCCAAAATGTGATCAACTTGCCTAGGCCATGATTCCCAGTATTGTATGATTGTCTACCATTTTGTCATCTGATGTGATTTTGCTTTGTGTTGTAAATTCTAACCTCTATGATGTTAATGAGGCAGAATTAGAGGCAGTTATGTTAATGAGGCGGAACTCAATCTACAAGATGAGATTGTGTCTTGAGTTAATCTCTTTTCAGATATAGAAGAGAGAAGTGGGCAAAGAGACGGAGGACCTCATACCACCAAGAAAGTGGTGCCAGGAGCAGAGCATGTCCTTTGAATCTGGGGTCCCTATGCTGAGAAGCTCCTGGACCAGAAGAAGATTGATGGCTAGGACCTTCCTCCAGAGAGGAAGCCTTCCCCTGGAGCTGACACCCTGAATTTGGACTTCTAGCCTACTAGACTGTGAGAGAATAAATTTCCTTTTGTTAAAGCTATCCACTCATGGTATTTCTGTTATAACAGCACTAGATAACTAAGACAACATACAATGGAATATTACTCAACTATAAAGAGAAATGAAGTTCCAATACATGCTACAACATGGATAAACGTTGAAAACATTATGCTGAGTGAAATACTGTATGATCTTATATGAAATAGTCTAGTGTATAGAGACCAAATCTTATTAATGGTTACCAGGGTAGGAGGGAGGGGGAAAGGGGAAGTCAGTGCTTAGGGGGGGCACTTAGCTTCTGTTAATGGTGGTGAAATAATTGGGAAAGGGATAATGATAATGGTTGTACAGGAGTGTCTGGGTTGTACTAACAGTTAAGCACTCAACTACTAACAAATGTTGATAATTTGAACCTTCAGAAGAAAGGCCTGGCAATCTTCCAAAAGGTCACAGCCATGAAAATCGTGTGGAGCACAGTTCTGCTCTGCAACACATGGGGTCACCATGAGTTGGCATCAACTCAACAGCAACTGGTTAATGGTTGTACAACATGATGAATGTAATCAATGTCACTGAATTATACATGTAAAATTATTGAATTGGCAAATATTTTCTTATATATATTTTTGTTGCACAAAAAAAATTGGCTGTTGTGGTTCTCTTTCACAACTCTTTATTCTGTTCCTTTTATCTGTGTGTTTGTCCCTTCACAAATACAGCATTGACTTGATTAATTTCAGAGTAATCTTTAATATCAGGTAGTGTGAGTCTTTCACCTTTGTTCTATTTCAAATTTTTTTATTTCCTTTGACTTTCCATATAAATTTTAGGATCAGCTTCTCTGTATCTGCAAAACAGTCTTCTGGGATTTTGATTGGAATTGCACTAAGTCTATGGAACAATTTGCAGAAACTGAATCTTAACTATACTGAACTATACCGAATCATTCACTCCCTGAACACAATAGATCTGTCCATTTATTTAGATTTTCTTTGATTTCTTTCATCAGTATTTTGTAGTTTTTCAACATACAGATCCTGTATGTACATGTTATGTTAGATTTAGGCCTAAGTAGTTCATTTTTTTAGAGCTACTGTAAATGATTTTTTCTTTCAGTTTCCAGTTGTTCATTGCTAGCGTATAGAAATACGATTGATTTGATCTCCTTGTGTTGGTCTGTGTCTTGAAAGTTTGCAGAACTCATTAGTTTTAGGAGATTTTTGGTGGATTCCATGGGATTTTCTACACAAACAATCATGTCATCTGCGAATAGGGACAGTTTTATTTCTCCCTTTCCAATCTGTATGCCTTTTATTTTTTTCTTACATATTGCACTGTCTAGGACTTCTAGTACAATGTTGCATTAAGAGTCATTAGAGTGGACATCTTTGTTGCTGATCTTAGGTGGAAAGGATTCAATCTTTTACCATTAAATATGGTGTTAGCTGTAGGTTTTGTGTAGAAGTTAAGGAAGTTTCCTTCTATTCCTAGTTTGCCTAGTATTGTGTTATCATAAATATATGTTGAATTTTGTCAAATGTGTTTTCTGTATCAATTGATATGATCATATGAATTTTCTGTAGCCTATTAATATAGTGAATTACATTGGCTGATTTTGGAATATAGAACCAGTTTTGCATTTCTGTGGTGAATTCCACTTGCATTTTTTGTTTTGTTTTGTTTAGGTTTGTTGATAGTATTTTGTTGAGATTTGTTGTGTCCGTGTTAAGGAGGGATATTGGTCTGTAGTGTCTTTGTCTGGTTTTGAGATCAGGGTATTGCTGACTTCGCAAACTAACTGGATTCACTTACTTTCTGTTCAGATTATCTATTTCTCTTGGGTGAGTTTTGGTATTGTAAAGGAGAAATTCATAAAGTTTTTTTTTAAAAACCAGGACTGGATGATTGAATTAAACCCAGCTTTTGCTGAATTAAACTGGTCTTTTTACCTGCCTGCCCAGGGTTCCTTATTTAATTAACTGAGTCAACCTAGAGTGCCGTCATTAAAGCCCTAATCATTAAACTCTTTTGATTGCTTAGCTACCATGGAAACATAGGACAATGTTTTCTCTGGGCCAAGGTCGAGATGTAGAAGCAATGCACTCTGAAAAGAGAATATTGACCTAGGTGCATTTTGTGTATAATAGGCCCAGAAAATATTTATGACAAAGATGTGATAACA
Source organism: Elephas maximus indicus (assembly GCF_024166365.1). Classification (NCBI taxonomy): domain Eukaryota; kingdom Metazoa; phylum Chordata; class Mammalia; order Proboscidea; family Elephantidae; genus Elephas; species Elephas maximus. Next base: position 121,432,690 of record NC_064826.1, read on the forward strand.
GTGTTTTGAGGGGGCCTTCAAGTTAGCCTTATCTAAAATTTCCCAAGTAACTTAAATATATTTGGTTGAGCAAGCAATTCTGTGAAGAAGAATCCTGACACCAAATGTCCATCACGAATCTGGTCCCTAACCTCCCTTAGAGATACTCTCATTAAACTCAAAGTTTTATGACATGTCATCCTGTGACTATAATTTGTAATCTCTGTAACTTCTGTAATTAACTTCTATAACCCATTCTTAATCCCCTGACCTCACTAACCACCAATCAAAATAGTATAAACCCTGTTTTTTGTAAACTCTGTAAAAGGATTTGTGTAATTACTGGGACTCGGACTCATGGTTTCATCTTCATGAGATGTGTTTTTCCCAGTCCAGACTGCTTTTTATAACCCTTGATAAACCTCTCTGTTGACTACATCAGCCTGAGACCAGAAAAACTAGATGGTGCCCAGCTATAACTGATGACTGCCCTGACAGGGATCACAACAGAGAACCCCTGAGGGAGCAGGAAAGCAGTGGGATGCTGACCCCAAATTCTCGTAAAAAGACCATACTTAATGGTCTGACTGAGACTAGAAGTACCCTGGAGGTCATGGTCCCCAGACCTTCTGTTAGCCTAAGACAGGAGCCATTCCCAAATCTAACTCTACAGACAGGGATTGGACTGGACTATGGGATAGAAAATGATACCGGTGAAGAGTGAGCTTTTTGGATCAAGTCGACACATCAGACTATGTGGGCAGCTCCTGACTGGAGGGGAGATGAGAGGGCAGAGGGGGTCAGAAGCTGGCCAAATGGACACAAAAATAGAGGGTAGAAGGAAGGAGTATGCTGTCTCATTAGGGGGAGAGCAACTAGGAGTATATAGCAAGGTGTATATAAATTTTTGTATGAGAAACTGACTTGATTTGTAAGCTTTCACTTAAAGCACAATAAAAATTAAAAAAAAAAACGTTTTATTCTAAAGCAACATTGGACTTTCTCTACAACAGTATTATGTGACTTTGAGGAATGGGCCCATTTCATCTAAATTGTTGAGTTTATGTGCATAGGGTTATTCACAGTATTTCATGTCTGTGTCATCTGTAATGATGTCTCTCCCTTCCTTCTTGATATTGGTGTCGGTAATATGTGCCCTCTTTCTCATCAGTCTGGCTAGAGGCTTAACAATTATGTTGACATTTTCAAAGAGCTAGCTTTTTGTTTCATTGATTCCTCCCTCCTCCCCAACCCCGCTGTTAATTTCATTGATGTCTGCTCTTTTTTTTTTTCCCCCTCTTCTGCTTCCTTTCTCCTTTTTGTAATATCTTATGGTAGAAACTTATGCTGTTGATTTGAGACTTGTCTTCTTTTCTAACGTAAAAGCATACAAAGGTCTGAATTTCCCTCTGAGCACTGCTTTAGCAGCTTGCCACAATTTTGGTATGTTGTATTCACATTTTCATTCAGTTAAGAAAATTTTCTAATTCCCCTTGAGATTTCCTCCTTGACTCATGGATTATTTAAGAGCGTTGTTTAATTTCCAAGTTTTGGGAGATTTTCCTGTTATCTTTTTGTTATTGATTCCTCACGTAATCTCATCATGGTCAGAGAACATACTTTGTATGATTTAAATTCTTTTCAGCTTGATGCAAGATATTATCTGTCTTGGTGCCTTAGTCTGGATTCCATAGAGGAGCAAAAGCAACGAAACATATATATAAAAAGCCAACAACCCGTTGCTGTCGAGTTGATTCCAACTCATAGGGACCCTATAGGATAGAGTAGAACTGCCCCATAGAGTTTCCAAGGAGCACCTGGTAGATTCGAACTGCCAGCTTTTTGGTTAGCAGCCGTAGTACTTAACTACTACGCCACATACATACATACATAGAGATTTACTTCAAGGAAATGGCTCACGCAATGGTAGGGGGTGGCAAGTCCCAAATCCATGGGTCCAGCTGCAGGCTGGAGACCTCTGCTGGCTCACTGGGTGACAGGGGTTGTGGATCCAAGATCTGCAAGTCAAATGGCAGGCTGGAGACTTCTGCAGGTTTATGTCCCAAGAACCAGAGATTGGGTGATGAGAAGAATGCAGGGTTGAGAGAGAACCTTGCCAGAATATCCATTTATATAGTGGAGGTGGGCCACACCCCTAAGGAAACTCCCCTTTGAACTGATTGACTGCTCACATCAGATCACAAAATGCAAAGTGGTTATATTACCTTATGGAAGAGCACCTAGTCCAGTGTCTGCGAAACCACCGAGAATAATAGCGTAGCCAAGTTGAAATATAACGTTAACCATCACATTTGGCATGTGTTCCATGTGCACTTAGAAAGAATGTGTATTCTCCTGTTGTTGGGTGGGGTGCTATAATGGGTGTCTCTGTGTGTGTGCCTTCTCTGACACACACCAACTAATTCTAACTCTTCTGACACCAACTGTAAATGCAGTACTTCTTCTAACCATTACCACCAGAGCAGGTCAGATCTCACAAATTAAGCTCCTAAGGTTGGATAATTCGCTGAACAACTCGCAGAACTCAGGAAAGTGCTGTGCATAACGATTATAGTTTTATTATAGCAAAAAAAAAAATGAAGAGACTCATAAGGCACAGTCTGAAAGGGCCCCGAACGTGGAGTTTACATGTCTTAAAATGGGAAATATCACCTTACCAAGCGCCAATGTCTTTTACCAATCATGAACCTCATCGAGCTTCAGTGTCCAGAGTTTTTATTGGGGTTCCATTAGGTAACCATGATGGCTGCATTATGTAGGCATAATTGTCCAACCACATGTTAAACTCAGTGCTGATTAGATTCAGTGGGTTGACATTGTTTTGTCGCTCTGCTTTTCTGTCTGCTTGGCCTATCGGTTACCAAGAGAGGAGCACTGGAGTCTCAGATATAATTGTGGATTTGTCCATTTCTCCTTTCAGTTATATCAGGTTGTTCTTCATGTATTCTGAAGCTCTGTTGTTACATGCCTGCACACTTAGCATTGTTATATATTCTTAGTAAATTGTATCATATTAAACCAAACCCATTGCCATTGAGTCAATTCTGACTCATAGACCCTATGGGACAGAGTAGGACTGCCTCATATGGTTTCCAAGGCTGTGATCTTTACAGAAGCAGATTGCCATGTCTTTCTCTCACAGAGTGGCCGGTGGCTCAAGCTGCGGACCTATTGGTTGGCTGCCAAGCGCCTAACCGCTATGCCACCAGGGATCCCATAAAAACCAGGGATCCCATAGTGTCCCTTTATTCCTGGTAATTTTTCTTGCTCTGAAGAGTACTTTGTGTCCCATGTTAATATAGCCATTCCAGCTTTATTTCGATTAGTTTTTGCACAGTATATCCTTTTCGTTTTAACCTGTGTGTTATTATCTTTCACTTTTTCTATTGTAACAGCTTATTGAGGTATAATTCACGTACCACACACAGAATTGTACAGCCATCAGCACAATAATTTTTTAACATTTTAATTACACCAGAAAGAACCTTCTATACCCTTAAACTATCATCCCCTAGCCCTCCTGTGCCCCTACTCCCACCTCCAGCCCTGGGTAGCCACTCATCTACTTTCTGTCTCTGTAGTTTGCCTATTGTGGACTTTCCATATAAATAGTATCATGCAATGTGTGGTCTTTTGTGTCTGACTTCTTCCACTTAGAATGCTTTTCAAGGTTCATCCATGTTTGTGCCATGTATTAGTAGCTTGTTCCCTTTTATTGCCAAATAATATTCCATTTCTGAACATATCATACTTCATTCCTTTTTTGGCTAAATAATACTCCATTTCATTTTATTTATCCCTTCATCAGTTGGTGAACATTTGTTTCTACTTTTTTACTATTATGAATGATACTGCTCTGAACATTCATACACAAATTTTTGTGTGAACATAGGTTTTCATTTCTCTTGGCTATATACCTAGGAGTAGAATTGTTGGGCTGTATGGTAACACTTTTTTAACTTTTTATAAAATTTTATTGTGCTAAAATATATATTACCAAAAGTTTGCCATTTTAACCATTTATACATATACAATTTGAGGTCGGCAGTTCAAATCCTGCAGGTGCTCCTTGGAAACTCTATAGGGCAGTTCTGCTCTGTCCTGTAGGGTCTCTATGAGTCGGAATCGACTCAGTGCCACTGGGTTTGGTTTGGTTATGTATACAATTCAGCGACGTTAATTGTGCTGCCATCACCTCTATCCATTTCCGAGAGTTTTTCATCTAATAGAAACTCAGTACTCCTTTGGCAGTAACTCCTTATTTCTTCCTCCCCTTAGCCTCTGGCAGCCACTAATAAACTTTGGTCTCTATACATTTGCCTATTATAGATATTTCGTGTAAGTGGAATCATTCAATATTCTTTTGTGTTGGACTTATGTCACTCAGCATAATGTTTTCAAGGTTTGTCCTTGTGATGTCATAGCATGTATCAGAACTTCATTTTTCTTTAAGGTTGAATAATATCCCATTGTACATATATATACCATACTTTGTTTATTCATTCACCTGTTAATGGATACTTGTATTGTTTCTACCTTTTGGCTATTGTGAGTAATACTGCAGTGAACATTGGTGTACTCATATCTGCTTGTTTCCCTGCTTTCATGGCTCTTGGGTATATAGCTAGGAGTGTAATTGCTGGGTCATATGGTAATTCTATGCTTAACTTTTTGAGAAACTGTCAGACTTTTTCAAAGCAGCTGCCCCTTTTTACATTCCCACCAGCGGTGTATAAGGGTTCTAATTTCTTCACATCTTTATCAACTCTTGTTATTGTCTGTCCTTTTGATTTTAGCTATTTATGAAGCGGTATCTCATTGTGGCTTTGATTTTCATTTCCCTAATGACAAATGACTACTGGTGGTCCCAAGGTGGTACAGATGGTTAATGTGCTTGGCTACTAAATGCAAGTTTGGAGGTTCAGGTCTTCCAAAGGCACCTCAGAAGAAAGGCCTGATGATCTGCTACCAAAAAATCAGCCACTGAAAACCCTGTGGAGCACAGCTCTACTCTGACACACGTGGATGGGGTCACCGTGAGTTGGAATCGACTAAGGACAACTGATTTTAATGGCTAATAACTGGGTTTCTGGGTGGAATGTTGAGCATTTTTTTATGTACTTATTTGGCATTTGTATATCTTCTTAGGAAAATGTCTATTTAATCCTTTGCCCATGTTTTGTTTTTAATTGTTGAATTGTTTTTCTTAATATAGTATAGATATAAGTAACATATCAGTTATATGATTTGTATCTTCTCCCATTCTGTGGATTGTCTTTTCACTCTCTTGATTTTGTCCTTTGATGCATAAAAGCTTTAATTTTGATGAAGTCTAATTTATCTATTTTTTGTTTTGTTGCCTGTGGTTTTGGTGTCATATCTAAGGACTCACTGCCAATTTCAAGGTCATAAAGATTTACCCCTGTGTTTTCTAAGAACTTCATAGTTTTAGCTCTTAGATTTAGGTCTCTGATCCATTTTAAGTTGATTTTTGTGTCTGGTGTAAGATAAGGCCCCAATTTCATTCTTTTGCATATGGAGATCATTTTCCCAGCACGATTTATTGAAGAGATAAATGAATAGTTTTCCCCACTGAATAGGCTTGGCACCCTTGTCTAAAACCAGTTGACCGTACATGTGAGAGTTTATTTCAGGACTCTCTGTTGTATCCCATTGGTCTGTATTTTTATTCTTACGTCAGTACCATACTGTTTTGATTGCTGCAGCTTTTTGGTAAGTTTCGAAGTCAGGAAGTGTGAGGCCTCCAACTATCTTTCTTTTTCAGTATGGTTTTGGCTGTTTGGGGTACTGTAAATTCCATATGGATTTCAGGATGGGTTTTTTTTTTAGAATGGGCTTTTCTATTTCCGGAAAAAACATTATTGGAATTTTGGTAGGGATTGCCTCAAATCGGTACATCACTTTGGCTAGAGTTGTCAATCTTAATAATATTAAGCCTTCCAGTTCATGAACACAGGATGTCTTTATATTTATTTAGCTCTTTAATTTTTCAGTGATTTTTTTTTGTATTTTTCATGTACAGGTCTTTCACCTCCTTGATTAAGTTTATTCCCAAATATTTTATTCTTTTATGTGCTGTCTCCATTATCCAGTGCTGCTATAACAGAAATGCCACAAGTGGACGGCTTTAACAAACAGTAATTTATTTTCTCACAGTTTAGGAGACTAAATATCTGAATTCAGGGTGTTGGCTCTAGGGGAAGGCTTTCTATCTAGAGAAGCTCTAGAGGAAGATCCTTGTCTCTTTGATCTTCTGCTCCTGGGCGATCTTCCTGTTGCTTGGCATCTCTCTTCCTCCATGTCTCATCTCACTTACCTCTTTAATATCTTTATATTTCAAAAGAGATTGACTCAAGACACACCCTACACTAATTGTGCCTCATTAACATAACAAAGAGAACCCATTCCCAAATGAAATTATAACCACAGGCATAGCCAAAAACCCATTGCTGTCAAATCAGTTTTGACTCATAGCAACCCCAAAGGACAGGGTAGAACTGCCCCCTAGGGTTTCCTAGGCTGTAAATCGTTATGGGAGCAGACTGCCACATCTTTCTCCATGGAGCAGCTGGTGGGTTTGAACTGCCAGCCTTTTGATTAGCAGCCAAGCGCTTTAACCACTGTGCCACCATATTTGGAGGAGCAATTCAATCCATAACAGAAGCTTTATAAATGGAATTGTTTTTCTTAATTTCCTTTTCAGCTTCTTCATTACTGGTGGGTAGAAATACAATAAAATGTATATTGATTTGTATCCTGCAACCTTGCTGAACTTGCGTATTAGTTTTAATAGTCTTTTGGTGAATTCCTCAGGATTTTCTATATGCAAGCTTATGTCATCTATGAATATAGTTTTACCTCTTTCTTTCCAATCTGGATGACTTTTATTTCTCTTTCTTGCCTAATTGCCCTGCCTGGAACCTCCAGTACAGTGTTGAATTGAAGTGGCCAAGAGTAGACGTCCCTTTCCTGGTCTTAGGGGGAAGACATTCAGTCTTTCACTATTAAGTATGATGCTAACTGTGGGTTTTTCATAGATGCCCTTTCTCAGGTTGAGGGGATTCCTTTCTATTTCTAGTTTGTTGATTATTTTTATCTTAAAGGGATTTTGGATTTTTTTTCAAGTGATTTTTCTGCATCTATTTGGGTAATCATGTTGTTTGTTTGTTGCCTTTTATTCTATTGATGTTGTTGTCAGGTGATGTCCAGTCAGTTCTAACTCATAGTGACCCTGTGTACAGCGAACGAAACACTGCCTGGTCCTGTGCCATCTTCACAATCGTTGCGATGCTTGAGCCCATCATTGCCGCCACTGTGTCAGTTCAGCTTGTTGAGGGTCTTCCTCCCTTTTGCTGACCCTCTACTTTACTGAGCATGATATTCTTCTCCAGGGATTAATTCCCCCTGATAACATGTCCAAAGTCTGTGAGACAAAGTATTGCCATCCTTGCTTCTAAGGGGCATTCTGGCTGTACTTATTCCATTGATATTGTGTGTTATATTGATTTTCAGATGTTAAATCAACCTTGCATTCCTGGGATAAATCGCACTTGGTCATGTTGTGTAACTCTTTTTATATGTTTCTGGATTAAGTTTGCTAGTACTTTGTTGATGATTTTTACATGTATATTCATAGGAGATATTGGTTAGTAGTTTTCTTGTGATGTCTTTGTTGAGTTTTGGTATTAGGGTAATCTGTCCTCATGTAATGGGTTGTTACCTTTTACTTTTAATCTATGTATATCATTTTATTTAAAGTGTGTTTCTTATAGGCAACACAGAATTGAGTCATTTTTTAAAAATTCAATCTTTTAATCTGTCTTTTAATTGGTATGTTTAGACCGTTTACCTTAACTAACTATTGACATATTTGTGTTTAAGTCTGTCATTTTGTTATTTGTTCTTTGTCCCTTGTTTTTCATTGCTCTGTTTCTTCCTTCCTGCCTTTATTCTTTCTCGCTGACTGTTTTTCATTGTATATATTTTTAGTGGTTGTTCTAGAGATTGCAATATACATACTTATCTTTTCAGTCTACTTAGAATTAATATTTTGTCACTTCAAATGCAATGTAGAATCTTTTACCCTTCTCCCTTCATGTTATAGTTATAACCAAAAAAAACTCAGTATTACATCTAAATACATTGAAATCCCCCATTAAGCAATGTTATAATTTTAATTCAGCCATCATGTATATTTTAAATAACTCAACAGGTGAAGAATAGTTTTTATATGTATCCTGACTTTTATCATTTATGTTGCTCTTCTTGCCTTCCTTATGGTCTGTGTTTCCCTCTGGTATCATTTTCCATCTGTCTGAAGACCTTCCTTTAGCATTTCCTTCAGAGCAGGTACTCTGGTTATGAATTCTCTTAGCTTACCTTCATGTGAGAATATCTTTATTTCACCCTTCATTCCTGAAGGATACTGGATATAGAGTTCTGGGGTGACAGTTATTTTATTTCAGCACTTTAAAATCGATCCATTTCCTTCTGGCTTCCTGTGTTCCTATTGAGAAATCCATAGCCTTTTGAAAAGGCGTTCCTCTGTGGAAATGTATCATTTTCCTCTGGCTGATTTTAGAATATTTTTCTTGGTCTTTATAGTTTTCAGCAATTTGATGACGATGTATCTGGGCTTGGATTTTCTTTTGTTTTGCTTTGTTAAATCCTGTTCAGGGATCATCAAGCTGGTTGAATTTGCACACTTATTTCTTTTGCCAAACTACCTTCAAGTTTACCGACTCTTTTCTCTGTCATCTCCCTTCTGTTATTGATCCAGTCCAGTGAATTTTAAATTTTGTCTATAGTATTTTTCAGTTCTAAAATTTCCATTTGGTTCTCCTTTGTATTTCCTATTTCTTGGCTGACAGTTACTACCTTTCCATTCATTTTAAGAATGTTCATACACACTTTCTGAAGCCTGTGGTTATATGGTTATAAATAGCTGCTTTAAGGCCTTTGATCAATTCTGGTATTTGTGTCATCTCAGGGTAGGCGTCTGTTGATTGTTTTTTCTTGCGTGTTGAGTTTTTTATATATATATATATATACTGAGTGATTTTGGATTATATCCTGGACATTTTTAGTATTATGTTGAGACTCTCAGTCTTGTTTAAGTCCTAAGGAGGATGTTGATTATTTTGTTTTAGTGGCCATCAACTAGGTTAGGTTCAGGCCACAAATAAGATCTGCCTTCTGTGGGCTGTGTTTCTTGTGTCGGTTAATTTTTTAAAGTATGTGCTCTACAATTTGGATGAGTCGTGTGTGTGCATCACTCAATAATCAGTCAGAGTGGGAACTAAGGACTGCAGCACAGTCCACACTACCTGTGGTATGCTTTCTAGGGTGCATCCCTACACTCACAGCTCAGCAGTGAGTCTACACACAAGTACTGGATAGAACAAATCTCTACTCAAGTAGAGAAGAGACAGAGCAAGATCACCTTCAGTAGTGGGCGCCAGTACCTCATGGACAGTGAGTCACTCCCTACAGCTGATGCAGGGCAGGTATTCTGCATACATCCCTCTTATGTTGCAGATAAAAGACACCATTCCCCCTCCATTGGAAATAGATATAAAAATGAGGTAGCTAGGTGCCATATGATATGTATGCATAAACAGAACAAAGAAATACTCATTAAGGGAAGGAGGTTCCCTAAAAAAGGAAGAAGAAGAAACCAGGACAGAGAGGCTAAGTTCCCTGCCTCCATTATCAGGGAATGTTCCAGGCCTAAGGGTCCTGATTAGGCAGTCTGGTGAGGTCCTTCAACAGTCCACCCCCTCAGCCCCATGCCCTCACCAAGATACCAGAAGAAAAAGAAGCAAAGTGGTCACAAGTCCTGGTACGCTCATCGTCCGTTTTGGACATTGAGTTGCATGTTCATGGATGTCTAAAGATATTAAACAAATGGTGTACCATTTGTTTAACATCTTTAGACAGCATTTAATGAAGTTCACTAGGAAGACTATCTCCAGCAGGAAGATCAGGTGTACTTGGAGGAGAAATCACAACCAGCTACCCTCGTCATTGCCTAATCTAAGCCAATTGAATAGGTCAAAGGGAAAAAAACATTTTTCTCCAAGCATGGCACCTCCAAACCATGCCATCAGAATGTCCAGCACTGTGCAGTTTTGGATGGCAATAGTTGGTTGGTGTGGTTCATTATGTTGACAGCTTGACTGGAATGATATGGAAAGATGGCTCACAATCTTAGTTCAAAGGCTGACAGAGCCAGCACCTGGTCTGGTTGGTAGCTCTAGCAAAAGCCTGTATCATTGGGCCCATGGGCGAGGGGCTTGTCCCCTCACTGTGAGGCAATTTGGGGAGAGAGACAACATTAACAATTTCTCTCTTCCCCTTACCCACCACAGGTTGAAATGCTCTAGTTTTATGATTTGAGTCGAGGGTTGCCCAGCCATAACCACACAGGCTGTCTGTCTGAGTCCCAAGGCAATAACTTTTGAGGTGACCCATTGCCTCTGTTGCTTGACTTAGACCTTTTGACCCAATCATCCAACCTGGGGAGAAAGATGACACCCTGAACAAATTTGACATAGCCTATGATGTTGCCTACCTGTGCTGAGGAATTGGGGGTCCGTGGCACAACCAGAGGAAGCCTGGTACCTCAGCAGTCTGTTGCCCCTTTCCTCATTCCCATGGGATTCCATAGGAGTGTGAATCAGGAGGCCCTGGTGGTGCAGTGGTTAAGAGTTTGGCTGCTAACCAAAAGGTTGGCAGTTTGAATCCACCACCCACTCCTTGAAAACTCTGTCCTATAGGGTCACTATGAGTCAGAATCGACTTGACAGCAGTGGGTTTGGTTTTTTGTTTTTTTCTTTTTACTATGTTGCCTACCTGTACTTAGGAGTCGGGAGTCCCTGATAAAACCAGAGGAATCCTGGTACCTCAGCGTCCTGTTGTCCTCTTCCTCATTCCCATGGAACCCCACAGGAGTGTGAATTAGAAGGCTCTGTTGGTGGTGTCACTATATCCCAGACCACAAACCGCCACCCCCCCCCCCCCCAAGAGTGCATTCCAGTGAGAAAAAAGAAAATGAACACTTGGCTATACTGAGATTGGCATTTCACAGGTGTAGCCTAATTAGGCAACTACCTGGTCCCCCACCCCAACCAAGCTCAATATTGCCCAATATGTGTTGCAGTGCCATGTTTCCCTTTCACTGGAGTGTAGTGTTTAATGTCCAAATGCCCTTTGCAAGGCAGGGGTACCACCCAATGGATTGTCCTTCTTGGTGGCCTTTATGTAGTTGCGCCCATTCCAGGGTTGTGTCAGCCCATTTGCCTGGGCGGGGATAGGAGACATATAAGGTGCACCTTATGCCATGGGAGTGTACCCATTGCAGTGTTGCCTGTGCTGTAAATGAGGTACCTTACCTTGATTGAAGTCTGTTGGCTATCTGAACATATGGCAAAGGTATTTTTCCAAGGCTGCAATAGTGGTCCTGGTGTCCACATGACACACAGGGATTGCAGTTCCGTAGCTGGAATATGTGTCCACAGTGGTGAAGAACCACTGAAATCCATAACTTAGGAACTACAGGTCCAATGTAGTCAATCTGCCATACACATACGTGGCTGATTCCTTGGCTGATGTGACTTAATTCTCTGCATTGCACAGCTTGGGTTCATTGACAGGAATCACAAGACTGTAGAGCCTCTCTGGTTTCCATTTCTTCTACAGCAAGTCCTTGTGAATTGGCCCATTGTGCATCTAGGGTAGGCTTCCATGTCCTGTCTAGTGACAGACCCAACAGGCAACTTGCTGAATGCATGCTTGGTTGGCTTGGGAATTCCATTTGTGTTCACTTTCAAACTGTCTTTGTCATGGGCGTCTACACGAGTGACAAAAATTTCTCCTTCCCAACTAGCAAGCTGCTGCCACAATCCTTGTCCTGTTGATAGTCCAATCGTTAGTCTTCCAGTCTACAGACCATATAGCTAGACCATTTCCAACAGGCCATGAGTCTGTAAAATGTAACAGGAAGTTGCTGCTGGAATGATCTGCATAGCCATTACCACCCCATGGAGTTCAGTTCATTTGGCAGAACATCCCTATCCATTCTCAGTCAAAAGGTGACTATTCTTGAGATGGATGGCTGCAGCAGCCCAATGGACTCCATCAGCCTTGAGTTTTGCAGATCCATCTGTGAACCAAGCCATGCCATCAGCTGGAACCTCTTTGAACCAGAATACCCACTTAGCCACAGGAGGGGCAGGAGCATCCTCTGCAGGCTGCTCAGTCCCCTCTGGTAAGGCAGTTACTTGTTCATGGAGCTGACTGACTTTCTGGGGTCCCAGCCAGGCTCAGTCTTGGATATACCATTTCCATTTAATAGTGAAGCTCTGTTGAGCTTGCCCTATTTTATTAGTGGAATTAGTGAGTACCCATGGTGGATGGACAGCTCTGGCCTTAAAGTCATAAGCAGCGACTTTATTGTGCTTCATTGATAAATGTTCAGTTTCTACTAAGGCCTGATTGTAGGCCAAAAGCTGCCACTCAGAGAGGGTGTATCTAGTGGCTTCCTTAGGCAGTTGGTGTGTGCAAAACCCAAGAAACCAGCACAACTCGGTGGCAATGTCTTCTTGCCACAAACTCCAGTTCGCATGGGTAGGAGTCACTGAAACCTGTAGTTCCATAGGTCTGGCAACTTTCATTGGCTCTAGTGGCAGGGCCTGTGCCATGGTGTTACATAACCTCCAGAGCCTGCTGTTGCTGGGAGCTCTACTCAAAGATGGCTGCCTTGCAGGTAACATTGACTAGAGAGACCAAAAGAATGTTCAAATGTGGCACATGCTGTCTCTAGTAGCTAAATAGTCTCACCAACTGTTGAGCCTCTTATTGATGAGGGCTGCCAAGGACAGCAATTTTTGTTTGACCTCAGCAGGAATACTCCTTTGACTACCAGCCCAGGCGGCTCCCAGGAACTGCACTTGTCAAGCAGGTCCCTGGACCTTATCAGGATTGATGGCCTAGCCTGCCTTTGTCATAATGTCAATGATCTTACATGGGACCTCTTTAACTCGTTCCTTAGGCCTTCAGTGAGGATATCATCAATATAGTGGATGACAAGTACTTTTGAGAATAATTGGGCTTGTTGCAAGTTCAGCGTTACCCACTGGTGACATATTGCAAGGAAACTGAGATATCTCTGTGAAGTACAATAAAGATATACCGTAAGCCATTCCACATGAATGCAAGTGATCCCGATCGTCATCCCTCAAAGATATGGAGAAAAACACATTAGCCAGATCAATAACAGAGTACTGATCTACTGTGTGGGCTGCCATAATATTAGGTACTGTAGGGGCCAAGGTTGGCACCTCACCATTCAGTTCAATCTGCAGTAGTCCAAGTTCCTGAGGCTTTTTTTACAGGAAGACTGGGCTGTTAAACTGACTGGGTGGTACGCAACACACGTCAGCCTCTAGCAAATCCTGAATCAAAATCGTATCCCTTTTTCCCCTGAAATGAGGTACTGCTTTACTAAATAGCCCCATGGGGCTAGGGTAACTCAGGCAGGTGGGAGTGGATGTATGTATCCCACTGTTTTGGCTCTGATTCTTTGCTGTGAGGGAGCATATCCAACTCAGGCATTAGTGATATTCCGTGCCAAAAGCAGCCAAAATGTGAATAACTATGATGTACTCACTGATGGGAACCACAATCACCACCACCCAAAGAGGCCCAAAAGGCTCCATGCACAAGAGTACGTACACCTCCTTGCCATGGGTCACCACATCTGTCTTAAAACATCCCAATGCCGCAGCTTCCCCTTGCCTCTGTGAGGGTCCAGAGCGATGGCTACTTGGGCCATGGTATCTAGTAGTCTCATAAATGTCTGAATGCTCCCTGATTTCCCCTCCACCTTTATGGGGGATGCAGGAATGCAACAGCAGCCAGGAAGCTTGGTATAGTTTCCCTACTCTTCTCGGGACCCACCTTTACCTTCACCTGTTTCACCAGTTCGCCCCTACTGACAAGGAAGTTATCTATACCCCACTTATCCCTACGCAACCAGAGAAAGGCCATCACTGTTATCAGTTTATCAGTTCCCAGAGATTTGACACCATCATGAGATGGTGCCTCTACCATTCCATGGAGTACTTAGTTGGTGAGACTGCTTGCTGCACCAAACTGTCAAGTCAAGGTCTAAGATCACCAAGAAAGGTATGCCTTACACATGGGCATGGATGGAACATTACTCACATAGAGAAGAGTCAGCTATGACAGCTTCAATAGTGATCACCAGTTCCCCAGTTCACCAACACCAACACAGGGCTGGTGTTCCGCACACACCCCTCTTGTGTTGCAGTTAAGAGACACTGTTCACCCTCAGGTGACGGTCACAAGGGCCATGGCAGACTATCCTCCCAACAGTACGTAACTTGATTGAATCATTCTCTTGCTCTAGCTCCTTTCTGAGGTCTTTTTTTTTTTTTTTTTTTGTGCTTTAAGTGAAAGTTTACAAATCAAGTCAGTCTTTCACACAAAAATTTATATACCCCTTGCTATATACTCCTAATTGCTCTCCCTGTAATGAGGCAGCCCGCTCCTTCCCTCCACTCTCTCTTTTTGTGTCCATTCCGCCAGTGTCTAACCCCCTCTGCCCTCTCATCTCCCCTCCAGAAAGGAAATGCCAACATAGTCTCAAGTGTCTACTTGATCCAAGAAGCTCATTCTTCACCAGCATCTTTTTCTATCCCATTGTCCAGTACAATCCCTCTCTGAAGAGTTGGCTTTGGGAATGGTTCCTGTCCTGGGCTAACAGAAGGTCTGGGGGCCATGACCACCAGGGTCCTTCTAGTCTCAGTCAGACCATTAAGTCTGGTCTTTTTACAAGAATTTGGGGTCTGCATCCCACTGCTCTCCTGCACCCTCAGGGGTTCTCTGTTGTGCTCCCTGTCAGGGCAGACATCGGTTGTAGCCAGGAACCATCTAGTTCTTCTGGTCTCAGGCTGATGTAGTCTCTGGTTTATGTGGCCCTTTCTGTCTCTTGGGCTCATAATTACCTTGTGTCTTTGGTGTTCTTCATTCTTCTTTGGTCCACGTGAGTTGAGACCAATTGATGGGTCTTAGATGGTCCTTTGCTAGCGTTTAAGACCCCAGATGCCACTCTCCAAGGTGGGATGCAGAATATTTTCTTAATAGATTTTTTTTTAATTAACTTTTATTAAGCTTCAAGTGAACATTTACAAATCCAATCAGTCTGTCACATGTAAGTTTACATACATCTTACTCCCTTCTCCCACTTGCTCTCCCCCTATTGAGTCAGCCCTTTCAGTCTCTCGTTTTGTGACAATTTTGCCAGCTTCCCTCTCTATCTTCCCATCCCCCCTCCAGTCAAGAGTTGCCAACACACTCTCCAGTGTCCACCTGATTTAATTAGCTCACTCTTCATCAGCATCCCCCCCCCCCCGCTGACCAGTCCCTTTCATGTCTGATGAGTTGTCTTCGGGGATGGTTCCTGTCCTGTGCCAACAGGAGGTCTGGGCAGCATTGCCGCCGGGATTCCTCTAGTCGCAGTCAGACCATTAAGTATGGTCTTTTTATGAGAATTTGGGGTCTGCATCCCACTGATCTCCTGCTCCCTCAGGAGTTCTCTGTTGTGCTCCCTGACAGGGCAGTCATCGATTGTGGCCGGGCACCAACTAGTTCTTCTGGTCTCAGGATGATGTAGGTCTCTGGTTCATGTGGCCCTTTCTGTCTCTTGGGTTCTTAGTTGTCGTGTGACCTTGGTGTTCTTCTTTTTCCTTTGCTCCAGGTGGGTTGAGACCAATTGATGCATCTTAGATGGCCGCTTGTTAGCATTTAGGACCCCAGACACCACATTTCAAAGTGGGATGCAGAATGTTTTCATAATAGAATTATTTTGCCAATTGACTTAGAAGTCCCCTCAAACCATGTTCCCCAGACCCCCGCCCCTGCTCCGCTGACCTTTGAAGCATTCATTTTATCCCGGAAACCTCTTTTAGTCCAGTCCAATTGGGCTGACCTTCCTTGTATTGAGTGTTGTCTTTCCCTTCACCCAAAGCAGTTCTTATCTACTGATTGATCAATAAAAAACCCTCTCCCTCCCTCTCTTAATAGATTTTATTATGCCAGTTGACTTAGATGTCCCCTGAAACCATGGTCCCCAAACCCCTGCCCGTGCTACGCTGGCCTTCGAAGCATTCAGTTTATTTAAGAAACTTACTTGCTTTTGGTTTAGTCCAGTTGTGCTGACCTCGCCTGTATTGTGTGTTGTCTTTCCCTTCACCTAAAATAGTTCTTATCTACTATCTAATTAGTGAATACTCCTCTCCCTCCCTCCCTTTCTCCATCCTCTCGTAACCATCAAAGAATATTTTCTTCTCTGTTTAAACTATGCCTCAAGTTCTTATAATAGTGGTCTTATACAATATTTGCCCTTTTGCAACTGACTAATTTCACTCAGCATAATGCCTTTCAGATTCCTCCATGTTGTGAAATGTGTCACAGATTCCTCACTGTTCTTTATCGATGCGTAGTATTCCATTGTGTGAATATACCATAATTTATTTATCCATCCATCTATTGATGGGCACCTTGGTTGCTTCCACCTTTTGGCTATTGTAAACAGTGCTGCAATAAATATGAGTGTGCATATACCCGTTCGTGTAAAGGCTCTTATTTCTCTAGGATATATTCCAAGGAGTGGGATTACTGGATTGTATGGTCGTTCTATTTCTAGCTTTTTAAGGAAGCACCAAATCAATTTCCAAAGTGATTGTACCATTTTATATTCCCACTGGCAGTGTAGCAGTGTTCCAATCTCTCCACAACCTCTCCAACATTCATTATTTTGAGTTTTTTGGATTAATGCCAGCCTTGTTGGAATGAGATGGAATCTCATTGTAGTTTTGATTTGCATTTCTCTAATGGCTAATGATCGTGAGCCTAATTGGACTGGACTAAAAGCAAAGACAGAGTGGGGTGTCGCTCTAACAGATACCTAGAATGTGGAAGCTGTTTTGAAACTGTTAATGGGTAGCAGCTGGAAGAATTTTAAAGTGCCTAATGGTAAAAGCCTAGATAGCCTTGAAGAGACTGTTGGTGGAATTATGGACATCAAAAACAATTCTGCTGAGGGTTCAGGAGGAATTGAGGAGAACTGTTAACACTGGAGACAGCACAGATGGTGAGAAGCAGCAGCAGAGAATTGGCAGCTGTAGAACCAGGAAACCAGCGTGAGTGGGCTGACCTGCAGAGCGAGAGAGCTGAGTGCCTCCCGGCAGAAGCTTACTGATGGAGT